>NC_081405.1:327574441-328846392 GCF_030272615.1 Cryptomeria japonica | reverse complement strand
GAGAGAGAGAGAGAGAGAGAGAGAGAGAGAAAATAGGATAAGGAGAAGGGTTATGGAGGGAGGAGGGAGATTTGGAAAGGAGAGAGAGAGTGAGAGAGAGAGAGAGAGGAGAGAGAGAGAGGAGAGAGAGAGAATAGGATAAGGAGAGGGGGTGAGGGAAGAGAGTGGGGGAGAGGAGATTAGGAGAGAGGGAGAGGGAGGGCGGAGATGGCAAGAGAGAGAGAGAGGGGGGATAAGGATAGGGGGAGGGGGAGGGGGAGGGGGAGGGGGAGGGAGAGGGAGAGATATATATATATTATATATATATATATAAAGAGAGAGAGAGAGAGAGAGAGAGAGAGAGAGAGAGAGAGAGAGAGAGAGAGTAGGGAGAGAGAGGGTAAGAGATAGAATAGGAGATAGGATGAGAGGGAGAGAATAGGATAAGGAGAGGTGGAAGGGGAGAGAGAGGGGGAGAGAGAGAGAGGAGATTGGGGAGAGAGGAGAGAGGAGGAGAAGAGAAGGATAGGAGAGAGATAGGAGAGAGAGAGGACGAGAGAGTAGAGACACGAGTGTAGAAGAGAGAACGAGACGGAGAAAAGGGTGAGACTCGACTAGAGAGAGAAGTCGTGAGGGGAGAGAGAGATGCGATAGATCTCAAGGAGGCTAATTAGGGCTTAGAATAGACAAATACAATGATGGGGAAGGAAGAAGAGAGAGAGGAAAATAGAGAGACATCGCATCATCATCTATATATGCCTAATACATACATCAACACCATATTATATATGTATGTCTGTACATATGTGTAGTAATGATAAGTTTACAAAGCAAACATATTATGTCTCATAACCCCGTACGGGTTTTGTGAAACACAAAAAAATGGATTATAGCTTCTACATAACCCGTACGGGTTATGTTAATGTAGAACTATGAATAGTACTTTTTGGTTTTCAAAACCTATGCGGGTTATGAAGAACTATGAATAGTACTTTTTGTTTTTCAAAACCCGTACGGGTTATGAAGAATTGTGAATAGTACTTTTTTTTTTTCAAAACCCGTGCAGGATTTGGCTTGGTAAGAGGGTTGGAAAATGACCCTAAGGCTTGCAAGCCCATTTTCCCCCCCATTTTTGTCCCTTTACACGTTTTTTCATCTTCCAACATGATTTCTCGACTTTGTCATCATCAGGTTTACAAATGATCATTTGGGTATCTCTAAAATTACCACCATAATCTCACACATCTTCTTAGTTTTCTGACCATATTTTTTTTTCTATTTTTGGACAACATTAGCATAGTAAACTTTAATTTTCTTTACCAATGCCTTGATAGTCCTCACAGACATATTTCTACCATTTTATTAATAACTTTTGATATACTTGACCAAATTCAAAATAAATTACATATTTTTGTTCTACACTAGATTCTATACACTTTAAAAAAAAAAAAGTTTTCATTTTCGATTATTTTGATGCAAGTTATGCCCAACACACGAACAGATACCAAATTTTCAGGATGCAGTCACTTCAAAAAATCATTAAAAAAAAATACTCAACAGAAAATTACAAAAAAATACAAAACTTCTAGATCTCACTCTTGCCTATCATCCTACCAAAGGGTTTTGCAAACTAGCAAATCTAACTATATATTTTGTGCAGCGCACCAAAACAACTATGTTATATTTTTCTGAAAAAATTGGGAACAATTTTTTGTATGTGAAAGGTTTGACCCTCTTAATCTTATCCAATTTTTAAAAAATTTAGTAGTTTAGAAACTAGATTCAGAGCACTACAATTCTTATTCTTTTCTCAACTCTTAGTTTTTAGTGCATGACCTTCAAATATCTCTTTGAAGTTCAGGTTTACCCGTTTTCCAGAAAAAATAAAAATAAAAAAAAATGTGGCCACTTATACCCCCCTTTTTGTTCACCATCTTGGTGCACTTACCCAATGTACATGTATGTTTTCAACTATTCGTTGATCTTTACAAAAATATTCATCATTAACATCCTTAAAATATCGTAAATTAATCAATTCAAATTTCATTTACAGCCATTTCGTAATTTCTCCTTACATCCATGTCTTAAAAGCACAAGACAGATTGCGGAAAGTGATTTTGATAATGACTATGAAGAAATACTCAACATAGTTGAAAGACATACGATGTGCAAAGAAGGAGAATGTCAACATAAGAAAAAAGGAAGAATGGTTTGCATGTAATGTTTTCTGTAAGAAATGTAATGTAAAAATAATTTTGTATAATGGAATAAATTGATAAATTACACAATCATCTTACATTTTTCACCTATAGGTACAACGCTCTGTGGCCAATTAATTTGCATGGTTAAAAAATGTACAATGATCCAGAGATGGGTGAGAAGAATTTTGAACCAACACAAATGATAATAGAGTAAACACACACAATAGGTACATATTACAACTTTGCAGAGAAAACATTGATTGGCAACCCGTTCTCTCTAGACATGCAATAATTAAATGCATTGCAAAGTATGCAGCCAAATTAGATAAAAGTTCGGAAACATACCAACAAATGTTACTATGGCTGACAAATATTGAAAACCCATATAATTCAACAACAAAGGTTTATAGAAAGCTACTAACTAAAACAATAATTGAGAGAGACATTGGAGCACAAGAAACGAGCCACATGCTATTGGAATTACCATTGGTAGAAAGTAGCAAAAAAATTATTAATTTGAATGTCTCAACTGAAGTTTTCAAGCGCCTGGTAGAAGATGTTGAAAACAATGATGAAGAATACACAGTCTCATTCATAGATGCATATCGAAACAGGCCATTTTCTATGGAAGCTATATCATTGATTGATGTAGCAAAACTGTGGATATACAATCTGAAAAGAAAAAGTGACAACAAATGGAATCCGCGGAAAAGAGAAAATATTGTCAAAGTATTCCCGAGGTTCGTGTCCATTCTGACATGTGGCTCAGAGAAATTGATCAAATTTTATTTTTCGGAATTACTATACAAACCTTTTCGTACTATTGACAGGGACATTGGGAATAATGATGATGCAATACAGACAAATTGGAATAGCTTCAATTACAATCAATGGCATGTTCAACAGAGAATAGAAACAGAGAATGATGAAAACATTGAAGTCTCAGAAACTAAAGAAAATGATACTAGGCAAGAAGAAACTACATAAAATGAGTGGGAGATAATATCTAGGCTTCACCGTGGGTAATTAATGCAAACCTCAGAGATAGATATGTTTTATAGGAGAGACTTAGATAAAGAGACAAATTGGTCAACTGATTATGAAGGTGAAGAATATACTGACAAGGCTATCAATTTCATTGCCACCATGAAAAGTATTGGTTCTCTCATCCATGATGATATACCACAGATTGTAAACTATCGCAACCTTAGTAATCATCAGGCAAAGGCACTCAATATTATCATTTCACACTACCCCACAGATGGATCAAAGCCTCCTCTATTCATGATAATTCAAGATACAACAAGAACATGGAAATCACATTTAATAGGCTCTATACATGAAGCACTCTAAAATGCTTCCATGCCAAATCGATCTCCTCTACTTGTGCTTGCACCGACTGGAGTTGTTGCCTTCAATATAGGAGCATTGACCATTCATTCAAGATTAAGAATACCCATACGAGATTTTATAGATCTTCAGGGAACAAGACTAACAACATTCCAAGAGGTGATGACACATGTCAGATATATCTTGATTGATGAAATGAGTTTTATTGGCGAAAAGTTATTGGAAAACATAGATGCATGCCTATGCCAAGCTTTTCCTTCAAATGCTAATGAGAATTTCGCAGGTATGTCTTCTACTCAAGTTCAAAAATTATAATTATTCCATTCTTTGTGAACTATTGTATTGTACAAAAATTGTAATGTGAAAATCATAATAGATACTGTAGTCACATAAATCTGTCCACTTAATTAAATGAATATTTAGTATTTATTTGATTATTTAACCATCAATCAATAATTAATTAAATTAAAATTTAATTAATTCATCTTAATCCTCTTCTCCTATTAATTAAATAAATTATTCAATTTATTTGATTTAATTCACTTAACCAAATTCAGACCATTAATTAAATAAATAAATCATATTTGTTTAATTAAATCTTCTCTCACATTTAAATAAATTAATATTTATTTAAATCCCCCAAAATCCTACCTCTCACATTTAAATAAATTAACATTTATGTAAATCACCTTTATCCTCCACCCACTTGTATTTTCCTACAAATGCAAGTTGCACAACTATTTTAAATAAATTATTTATTTAAAATCCTATTTATCCTCACCCACTTGAAACCTTTAATGGTTTCTCTTAAAGTCTTCAAACTTAATGGCTTCCTTCTAGAGTCTTCTCAAGCCTTTAATGGTTTCCCTTAAAGTCTTCAAACTTAATGGTTTCCTTCTATAGTCTTCTTAAGCCTTTAATGGTTTCCCTTAAAGTCTTCAAACTTAATGGCTATGGTTTCCCTTAAAGTCTTCAAACTTAATGGCTTATGTCTAGAGTCTTCTTAAGCCTTTAAATGTTTCCCTTAAAGTCTTCAAGCATTTAATGCTTTATCTTCCTTTTTCTCATGTAAATAAATTAAGATTTATTTAAATAAAATCCAAAATTCACATTCACATTTAAATAAATTAATATTTATTTAAATATCTATCCAAATGCAAATTACACCATTTAATTGAAATAAATGATTTTTTTTCAATTGAAAATCCCAAAATTCCTCCCACTTGCATTCTCCTACAAAATCCACTTGCATGCCTAAATCTCTTCTAGATTCTTCTAACTCCTTCTAATTAGCCTAATCCATCCCCTAAATATTGTCACATTCCTAAGCAACTTGGAGTCACTTCTCAAAGCCCTCAAAGTCTTTGAAAGGCATTTAAGGCTTTAAGTCTTCAAATGGTTAACCTCTAAAGTCTTCCAAACCATTAAAGACTCTTACATAACCATTTATGGTTAACTCACCATGTACCTTTGGTTAGAGACTTTCCTCTAACTTAAACATCCTTTTGACTCATGGGTCTCTTCAAAGCATTTATTTCTTTGACTAAGGTAACCATTTAACCCTTGCACATTCATTTATCCCTTGGATAAAAGGAACATCCATTAACCTAACCCTAACCCAACCCCCTAGGGTAACCATCATTTCCCCTCAAGCATTTAATGCTCCTTATCTCTCCTCTCAAGCCTCCTCATGGTGACACCTATCAAAATGGGATTGGGTTGAAAGTCTCACATGGATTGAATATCTTTCAATCCTAACCCTTGTTAAGATTGTTCAATCTTAACCCTTCATTTCCCCATTTCTTCTATAAGTTGAACCCTTCTCCTCAAGCAAAGAGGAAGCATTAGAGTATTGTTGTTATACTAGTATTAGCATAGAGTTTTTTCATAGCATCACTATCTACACTTGCATAGCATTTGTTTATCATATTCAACCATCTTGAATCTCCATATGGCATCCATGGTTACTGCTAAAAGCTAAGAGCTACACTCATGTGGAACTTGGAGATGAGAGGAACAAGGGAGGAGCAACTATGAGCATCTTGATTAGCATTTGGAGGAGTATAGTTTATCTATTCTATGTTTGTATGCTTTCTATTTCATGCTTAATATCTCTCTTGATATGCCTGTTTAAGATAATCTTTTGTTGCTAACACTAATGTTTGTTTCTTATGTTCTTGTGTGTGTTGCCATCAAACAAATTTTATAATCCTTTTTGCAGAGCATCAGATACAAATTAACATAATTAATAGTTCACAAAAATGTTCAGGAGTATCTTTGACTATGGTTGGCGATCTTGGACAATTGCCTCTAGTTAACGATAGGCCGCCATATAATAGTAGAAGACGGGCCAAACTATTGTGGGAACAGTTTAGAACTATTATTACTTTGGATCATATCTTTCAACAAGATGGACAAAACAATGACCAAGAACGCTTTCGAGAATTGTTAATGAACATAAGAGATGCAAAACCTACATTGGATGATTGGATGCTACTGATGACAAGGTCTTCTACGACAGTTGATTCAACAAGCAACCAATAATTTGATAGTCGTGTACATTTATTTTTAACAAACGACAATGTTCACAACCACAAGAAAAAAATAGAATCATTACAAAATCCAGTTGCACACAACATTGCAACAAAAGTATGAAATGTTACTACCAACGAAAGTGCAATGGATGATGAAATTGATGTAGAATTATTATTATCCAAAAATGCTAGAACAATGTTGACATCAAATATGTGGGTAGAAGCAAGACTTGTCAATGGAGCTTTACGAAATATTACACAGATTGTATATAAACCCGAAAGTGCACCACCTCAACCACCAACATACGTGTTAGTTGAATTTGACAATTACTCTGGACTTCCATTTAATGATCGTCATCCATCTACAATTCCAATTCCAAAAATCAAAAGAGGTGGTTCTTCTCAAATACCATTGCGATTGGCATGGGCACTAACGATACACAAATCTCAAGGGCTCACTCTTCAAAAGGCTACCATTGATATAGGGCCAATAGAAAGAACATGTCTAATGTTCGTGGCAATCTCTCGTGTGAAAAGCTTACAGGGACTACAGATCATGCCACCATTCAACTATGATAGATACAAGAAATTGAAGAAAGGCAAACAAGTCTTCAACAGGAAAAGAGAAGAAAAAAAGGCTTCAATCCATTGAGAACAATTCATGTAAGTTTGGCTTTCATGAAGTACATCTATTTTCCATTTACTTGAATACTGCTATAGTATTAAAATTGCTTCCTCTTAATGACAATCAATATTTTAAGCAATAAGAACCACAATCTTAATCTGAATTCTTTCTTCTCACAAGTCCCTAACATAAATGTGAGGACATCGAAAGAACAATTACATTTCTATGACATATATATCGCTCTGTACAAATGAAAATTTCTCCCCTTCCATATTATAGAATAAGATTGCAAGTTTTTCCAACCATTAATTATAAACAATTGTACCTCTAAAATTGAAATATTAAAATGTTAATATTAATATCAATTTCTTTTGTTTTAACAGGTGCTTAAACATAAATATGAAGACGTGGAGACAACTGTTACATTCACAAGTACCAATTGTAAAATGTGTTCCATCGAATATCACTAGCTCAATTGTATTACCTGTATAGACGTTGAATGAATTTGTACACATGTTGGAACAAACCACAGTTCAATCAATGTTCTCAAATTTGATCATGACACACTATATTTTCTGATTGATGTCAACAACATGTAGTGTGACTAATATGGTAATATAAAAATCATTCTGAAATTGGAGTATGTTTTACAATTGTATTTTATTAATATACATTAAAGTTATTAAATAGATTTAAATAATGCTATTTAAATTAGTTTAATAAAAATTTTAAACTTTTAAATATAATGAAATTATTAATTGAATTAACATTAACAACTAATTAATTAGTTAAATATAATCAATATTCTATTTTAAATTTTTAATGAATCTTTGAAACTTCAAAAATTTATTAAAGTTATGAAATATCCAAAATGTATTTAATTTATTAAATTCACTTCATTTATAAGTAAAACGAAATTCACAAAACTTAATAATATCAAATGTTAAATCTTAATAACTTGACATACATGAAGAGACATTTTTACTCAAAATGTTTTGAATATTCAGATAATTTATCTCAAAATATGTAACCATCTATAACATCTAATCACTAAATACAAGGTTAGTACATAGAAGTTCGTTACACATTACAATAAATTTGACCATATATAAAATAATTTAGAAGAAGTTAATGTTGAAAATTTATTTAACTTATTAAATAGTTGCCATATGAAATAGTCCCATTTATATGGTTTATGTAACTGAATTTATTATTTGTTTGTTTAGAAATCAATTAAAGTTTGACATATGAATATTTTTAAGTATTTGAAATATACTTAAAATAACATAGATATAAAACCACACCCCTAAGCCTATCGCTAATATGGCCAGCTTAACAACAACCCTAATTTATGAGCTCAATCCTATTCGTAAATCATATCGAGGCTAACCCTAACTCTAAAACCTAGACCATTTTGAGCCTTCAACCTAAACTAGACTGAAAGTAACCAACCTTCAAAGTAACTGCAAATTAAGCCAAACTGAATATTAACCCTAAATTGCTCCCCTATCGTAACCCTAATCATGAGGTAAACGATATTTACAATCCTCATCGTAACCCTAAACCCTTACCCAAAACATTATTGTAAACCTATACATGATCTAAACCCTAACCCTAACTATAATCGTAACCATAATCCTTATTCTAATTATAATCATAATGTAAATCCAAACACTAACCATAACTCCAACCCTAAAAATAAATCCTTACACTAACCATAACTCCAACCCCAAAAATAACCATAATCATAATTACAACCATAACCATTAATCGTAACCCTAACACTAATAATGATATTAAACTCTTACTCAACCCATAATGTTAACCACAATAGTAAATCCTAAACCTAACCTCAATACTAACCCTAACAATCACCATGTTATAGATCCTAACCTTATTAATAATCCCAAGCATACTGCTAAACCATAACCTCACCCTTACAGTAACGTAACCATGATATTTACCCTAACCCTACCCACAATCGCAACCACGATTGTAAATCCTAAGCGTGATTCTCATTAATCCTAACTCTAATCCTTACCCTAAATGTAAATCGGAACCCCAAAAATTAAACCTACTAATAATACAATTTTCAATTTATATATATATATTAATATTATATATAAAATATGTTGAGAGATATCGTTCTCGAGGCACCTATTTCACTTTACGATTTAAAATTGATAATAGACGCCTCGAGAATGATATCTCTCGACGTATTTTATATATAATATTAATATATATAAGCTAGTATATTTAATATATATAATTTTTAAATTGACAGAAATAAATATTATAGATTTCCATGAGAATATTGAACTCAACCTTTTCATTGGTGGATGTATTAAAACTATTAAAGCCAAAGGGGAGTTCCATTAATAATGCTATCTGCCAACAAAAACTATTAATATGCTCCATAATTGATATCCAGTCTAAGAATATTACTTGCAGAAAAGGGCATTTTTTGCAGCAAAATTAACCTACTGACATCGGCTTAAGAAAATTACTTGCACGGATGGGAAAAACCCATTAAAATGAATTTACTCACCTCCCTGTCTGTTTGGTGGATTTGCTAGCAGACACCAAACAACGTGAATGTTTTAGTGGCTTCATTAAAGAATCAAGACTTACAAATGTGATATTTTTGCCATGTGTTTTATTCTGCATTAAATTTGTCATAAAGAAATCAACCTACGGGAGCAGTGGCCACGCTACATTAAATTTGTCCTGAGCATCATGTCAATAAATTTCAGCACAGGGATAATGGGTATGATGCCTTTGCCTGCTATGGAGAGCAATACAAGACAACCAAATAAACTAGAACAATTAAAAAACAAAATATATTATGTCAGTAAACTAGAATCCGAGCAATTCAAGACAACCGAATCGATCTGGTTAGCTCATAAACAATGAATTATATTCTGTTTTACAAAACAAAAGCAGAGAATTTCACCTAGGAACATCTCCTATATCTAGTAACACGGCTCAAATTAGAAAAAAACCAAAGTTTACTTCACTAAAACGAGATGGTCATAATTGAGGTGTTCCCTTTGAGATATGCTATGGTGGATCCTGAGGTTTTGTATGCAGAGCCAGGCCTGTATTAATTGTCACCATATTTACGCCTCTGTCCATGGCTAGAGCCCATGCTGTCCTATCTAATAGTGTCTTTCCCAGTGCATACCACAGCTGTAATCATAATGACACACCTTTGCTTCTATGAATAGTATAATATTTATAAAATACTTAAATCATCTGTTTAAGATTGGGTGATAGCCATATGCATGAGTCTTTGTGAAGTACTTGCCTTTACCCGAGAATTTGAAATCTAGCTTTATGAATCTGCATTAAGATGTAGATTCATTTCTCAAATGACTAATAATTGAATGATGTTGCTGTATTTTTCATATAAAATTTATTGGAAGTAATATAGTGTATGCGTGATAATATTACTTACAGTGAGTATATAAACAACTTGAAAGAAATCAAACAATGAGAATTTCGGCATTATTATCCTGTAAGAATTTCAACATTATTAAACTGTAACAGAGCATTGAAATGAAACCTATATTGCAAAATGAAGCAAATAAAGTGGAGTCAAGTTCACACTATAATGAAGCAAATAAATTGGAGTAAAGTTCACACTATTAATGGACAATAACCATATAGGCACATTAAACTGTAATGAGACTATAAACCACATACAAAGAAATCATTAACAAAGCATAATGCAGCTACGAAGGAGCTAAACCATCATTGGACATCCAATATAACTGTTAATATTATTTACAGTGACTATATTGAAAGAAATGTTGGTTTATTGAAAATAGTATAATTTAAATTGAAAGATTTATAGCATTTAACGTTGACTACAAAGGGTATTTAGTTATTATGTGTGTACCAACCTCAATGTGCACCCTTGAATAAGGAATGTGCAGAGGGTATTTGCAAAGCTCATGAATATGCAATGAATTGGATTGTAATGAAAGTGACATGGAAAATTGTGTCTTATAATATAATTTGAATGTGCAATGCATTCGATTGTGTTAGCTAGGTATTTTTAAATTTGGATTTTTGTGGGAAACAGTCGGACATGTCATATTAAATATGTAGTCTTCCATTGCTTCGAATTGTTCAATTTTCTTCTATGCTTTGAATGAAACTTGGTTTTTTTAATTTGATTTTATGCAAATTCTTGGTTATTGGGGAGCCTTACACCAGTTGTTGCAAACATAGGTACCAAATGCAGATCCATTTAATGCATAAAGTTGTGAAGTGATATTTGGAAGAATGTACACTTGAGTGCCTAAGAAGTCTTAAGTTGATTGTTTTTATGTCATGTAATGCACCAATAGATGTGCATATGTAATTGTAATTGGAGTACATTTGTACTTTTTAGCCACTTGCATAAAGTGGCAAATGTAAACATTAAGATTTTAAAAATTAAAAATGTTTATTATTTGTGCAAGTTGTTTTGTATTAAAATAGGAAATGTACCAGTAGTTATTTTATTTTTTTTACTTTTTTGTTGTCAGCTACTAAATCATTTGTGAACATGTATTGGTGTTAAAATAAATATTTACTGGTATTTTTTATATTTATGTACTGTCAATTTTTTTTTAATGTTTTGGGGGGTTAACATGGCAATAAGGTGACGGTTATTGGAACTATGTTATCTATTGGTACTCTTCCCCTAGTTGTGTCAACATTTTTATTATTATATTCATTTTCAAAAGAAGTAGATATGAGAGTTTCATGTATTAAGTAACTGTTGATATTACTAAGAGATATTGTAGAATAGATGATGATCATGTATCTAATCATCCTATTACCTTGGGTTGAACATTTAGACATGTAGATATATTTGGGGTACATATAAGGGAGATAAAGCCATGGACATTGCAATAAGGGAGATAAACCCATGGACATTGCAATTGAATGTGAGAGTAACTTAGGTAAAAAGAAGGTACTTTGTGTTGTAAACTAAAAGGAACATTTATTTATTGTTTTAACACTTACTTTTTTTTGAAGTGGTCACCTATTAATTGTTACTATTGCTTGTGATTTTACAAATGCAAATATGTTGTGATATTTTTTTTTTTGTAAAATAGTAAAGCTTGGTGTATTTTATTAACATTTTGTTGTATCTCTTAAGTGTGTACCTTTTAGGCATGACATTTCCATTGGAAAAATTAAGTGCAATGGGTTTAAATTAAAAAAAATTGTTAGCGTGTTGTGATGTTCACTTGGTTAAAAAGTGGGCATCTCTCTCTCTCTCTCTCTCTCTCTCTCTCTCTCTCTCTCTCTCTCTCTATATATATATATATATATATATATGCGCACAAGTATATGTGTGTGTGTGTACATATACATATACATATGCATAAATACTCGTGATGTGTGTTGAGTGGTTGTAGGTACTAGGTATCAACTCCACTTGGCTCCATAGGTTTGAGCATACCCTCCCCGATGGTGGTTAACAGAAGATAACACAATGGACAAATGGTCGTTAAACCTTGCTAATTGTATTTTATTGATTGTTAGTACTTATTTGTTTACTAGTATATACCTCAACCACCATAGTTGGTAATGTTCGAAAAGTCTTATTATTTTGTTGTGGTCAACCAATAAAGAGTATTTCTGTAATTTTGTTTATTTGTATTTTGTCATCAATTTTAATTATGAAAATGAATTTAATGGTTTTTATTCCAATTAAATATTTAAATGTTGAAACATGTCTTATGTATATTCAATTTAAAGTGCATTGCATAAGTAGGCCATTTAGGTAATTGGGGAGATTAAAAATATGATTTATTTAATTATTATTTGATTATTTCTCAAAAATGCAAAAAGGTAATGGGATTTTATATGAGAAAATAGTTCATTTTCAACACTTAATTTTTTAATGTTGAATGCTCAAAACCCTCCTACACTTGGATTTTGGAATGCAAATTTGAAGGGGAAATTTTGAGAGACTTTTTGTGGACAATATTGCAGTGGGATAAGAATGTGCATATGATCTTATTACTATGTAGACTCAAGATATTCACTTTTCAAATTTGATGCATATGAGAGGCAAAAAAAAATTATTATTTTATTATTATTATTATTTTGGTATTTAAATGATTGCAAATGATTTAAATTGGCATCAGGAACATTTCTTTTATTCAAAGCAATTCATTTTATTGAATGAATCAATTGCTTTGAGGATAATTGATTTAAATTGGCATTAGGAACATTTCTTTTATTCAAAGCAATTCATTTTATTGAATGAATCAATTGCTTTGAGCATAATTCATAAATCATGCATATAGAAATGTTACCATGACAAAATTTAAATTGAATGGACAAATTGTGAAATTGAGTGGGAAAACCTAGCGTTGGGTGCTTAGGAATCAAAATTGTATCTTTAGAATTTTGAAATTTAAAATTTGAATTTATAAGGCTCTTCAATCTATTCTCATGGTGGAAACACTATTCCCTAATTTTTTAAGAAATTTTGGAAAAGAGAAATAAGTGGATTTTTGGATATTTTATGTTATATTATGATGTGGAAAGATGAAAAATGTATAAGGAATTTTAGAATTAGATTGTTCCAGATCTATTTACATGATGATATTGATGATTGAGTGACAATGATAAAAATGTGAATAGTGATGTTTCTATGTGAATTTTACATTGTTTTTGAATTTGGATTTTGGTTTTGTTTTCAATGTTCATTGGAACATGATGAGCTAGGGTACGTATTAGAGTCAATGATGGGAATGACATCCAATGGGGGTTGAGGCACAAAGGAGCCACTAGGATAACTGATTGGGACATTTCGTTGAATAATTGAAAAATTATGACACCTAATTAAAATGAACCAAGATAAATTAGATGCCCCTCGTGTCTTAAGTGCTTGTAAAGGCTAAGAATAAGCTGGGAAGGCTTGGCCATCTATGGGGTGTTGATTTGGCACGATTGAGTCTCATTGTTTGTATGAGAGGACTACTCAATTTCACATGAGCCATTCCTTCAAGCCATGTGATGACACTCCTCGCTCTTTCTCTCTAACATCTAACCTTGTAGTTTTGAATAACATCCAAAAGATGTTAATTCCTTCCTTTTTTGTTGTGGAATAAGTGAGTATCATTTGATTACCATGTATGACTGGCCTTGTATGTTATATGTCACCTTTTTCTTGGATGATGGGTGGTTTCATACCTTGATGCTTTATGTTTTGCTTACTTGTATGAGTGTTTTACATATTCTCTTGTATATTTTAATTTAAAATCAAAATGTATGGTTTTTAGCTCTATTGGGAATGATTACTCTTTGATCATGTATGATCTATATAATTTAGGTATGATGTGCATGTAATTCTATACCCTTGTGTGTATTCATTGCTTGAGTGTTTGGGCCATGTGACTATCTCCATGAGAACGTTGGGATGAATCTTTGAGTTCCACATGGTTTGGTGGCATTACTAACCATTATTAGGGACCAAAGATTGTGGCATTAGATTCGATATTAAGTTCATCCTATCCTTCTCTCTCTCATACTTTCATGTTCTTTCTCCATCATGTAATATAAACTTATGGATGTTTGAATGCAAGGCAATAGTGATGTATAAGTATATTGGACCTTCCTCTTGAAGGATATTGTAATCATTGATATTGTTATGGATTAGAGTAGACTTGTGTGTACCAGTGTTGGTATCGGGCACAATGTATCATGCAATTATTTCCTTGTACTTCAATGTTGCATCATGGATATGTGTTAAGGAATCAAGTTCCTTTTGATCTAAAATGAAATAATGGTTTCTTGAGTTGTCTTGGAGGGTGTTGTAATTCCCTCTTGAGGTTTTCATTCCTTCCTATGGTGCTTGGGGTTGTTTAGTGTAGTTCTGGGTCTGTTTGGGGCATTCCAAAGCGTATTGTAAAATTTGAATCCAGAGGTGCAAAGGTGTCATTTTCTTGGTTCTTATGTGTTTTTTCTTTGGATAGGAGCTTAGGATGTTGGTGAGGTGCATATCTTCCTCATTGTCCTTTTCTTCACACATTGGTGGTGCCTAGTGTCCAAGGGTGTGGTTTTGCATACCTCTTCCTTGCACCTTTTGGCATTTTTGTGTTTCTCAAGTGTTCTCAGGGCATAGTTTCTACCCCAACATGTTTGAGGTGTTTGTGGGATTGATCCCTAGCTTCATTTTGCTCACTGGTTAGGTCACAAATGTGAATGGATGAAAAAAAGTAGGTTTCTAGTAACCAAAGACACTGGCATGCCCAACGGTTACTAGCGCACCCATAGGATGCCAATTTGTGTGCTAGCACTTGTCCTTCTGGTGTGCATGTGTCCTGTCAGGGTACCATAATCCCTTGTGAGTGCTCTAATCTAGGCAGAATGTTTAGTAGGATTTTTGGGGCCCCAAAGGGGCAGTTTTAGGTCATTGATGTTGTTTGTCAAGGCTTGGAGAGTCAATGGAAACTCTTAGGTGGTCTAAAATTGTGGTGAGTGAGTTTTAGTAGTGTTGGTTGTTGTTGGAATATGATGAAGCGATGCTCATGTATGTTGTCATTGATGTCAATAAGTGCTCTAGAAGGATGAAGATCATAAGAAGTTGTTATTGATGTTCAAGCAAAAGGAATCAGTATGAACCGGTATGTATGGAGATCAATAGCAGTAATGGACAATCGGAATGGAGTGGACCGGTATCGAAGTTCACTTAGTATGTCTACCGGTTGATAATCTAGGGTTACTGGTTTGGCTTATGCAAAGCAACCGAAGACGTGTCATGACCTACAAGGTAAAGATTAAAATCTCATGTCAAACTGAATGCATTAATGTCCTAGCTCGGGAGTGCCCATTTTTCCTATTCGGTAGGTGAAGAGCACAGGATGGGTCATTAATTTGAAGTTGCAGAAAAGCCTGAACGATGTCAGATGAAGAATGATTTGCGATCTGATTTAGATCATCTCCTGAAAATCCTGAACGATGCTAGATGCAGAATGTTTCGTGGTTTGATTTAGATCATATGCAATGGGCTTGAATGGTCAGGATTGGACCGCTTGTAAGCAGATGGTCAGGATCGAACCGTCTTAGTAAAACTTAGGTTTAGGGTTTATGCTTTCAACTGAGTGATTGTCTATAAGGTTGATGTAGTTCATATTTTGTATTGGTTGGCAAATGTTGTGTGTGTGTGTGTCCTCTTAATGGGAGATTGGATACTTGCCAAACCTGAGTAAGAGATCTCAGAGTGTGATTGCAGAAGAGAGGAGCTTAAAAGGATCTTCCCTAGCAAGATGTGCTATCTTCAGATTGATGTTCTACCTGTTGTCTTCTAACCACTTCAACAATTTGTAAATCCCTTGACCGGGTAAGCTTTAGCAAGCTTTTGTTTTAATTCCTTTAACCAGGTGGCTCAAGTTTATTGAGTTAGTTAAATCCTCTAGCAAGGTAACTCCTAACAGGGTTTCAATCCTTAACAGAATATTATAGCCATCCCTTAACCGGGTGATCCCTAACAGGATCAGTTCCTAATAGAACCTTATTGTAAAGTCTTTAACTGGACTAGGCTCCTAACAGAGTGGACTTCAAGAGAGTTCAAATAAGCTTGTGGGTATTCATCCCCACCGTGGTTTTTCCCATTTGGGTTTCCACGTGAAAAATATGTCTATCATGGGTTGTGTATTTTTCATGTGATGATTAAGCAGTCTTTGTTTAGTTGAATATGCATGCAAACCTAATGATGGTGGTATTACTAATGCAACTTATGCATGATCAAGTCAGTATAATTTCTATCTAGATTTGAGAATTGTTGTATGTTGTTTTGAAGTACTTCTATTTTACCAGTTTAGCTATCTGGAGTATTTATGTGTTTAACCAGTATAGCCATGATTAAGTTCAGTGGAGAAGACAACCGGTCAACATAGTTTTAATATGATAAGATGAGGAGGATTTTTTGTATTTTATGATTCACCCCCCCCCCCCCTCTCAGTACCGATTAGGGTATTATTTGTTCATCATTATTCTACAATTGGTATCAGAGCAAATCCAGGTCCTCGGTGATTTAAGCCTAACCGCTTGAGGCAAAAGATCTTGTTGTAATGATGAAGAGGGAATGTCCTAAGTTCAATAGGGATAACTTCAAAATATGGAAGGACAGAATGAAAATTTATATCAAGAGTATCGGTGCTCAACACTAGAGCTATGTTGAGAATGCCTATGTAATCCCCACTAGTACTCTGACCGATGATCAGAAAAGATATATTCAAGAAAATGGGCAAGTCATGGAAGCCCTTATTAGCAGCTTATCTGATATTGAGTTCATTGATGTACAAGAAAAGGAAAATCCTAAGGAGGTATGGGACACATTGGAAACCATTTATGGTGGTATTGAGCATGTCAAGAAGGCTAAGGAAGAGAGCTTTAGAGGAAAGTTTGAAGACATGAGGATGGTTGAAGGAGAGACCATTCAGCAATATGGCATAAGGATCAAGACTGTTGTTGGAGATATCAAGAGCACTGGTGGAACAGTTGATGAGTAAAGTTCTGAGAACACTCTTACCAATCTATGCAATCAGGGTTGCCGCTATTCAGGAGCAAGATAAAGGTAGTAAGAGGATTGTCTTTGTTGAACAAACTGGAGAATGCTTTATGCAGAGAATGTCAACTTGGGAAGATGTCTTCCTCGACATTCAAAGGTGTCTTTTTCAGCAGAGAACTTACTTGATCTTGTGCACACCGATCTGTGTGGTTCGATGAAAACTAGAAGTATTCAGGGAGATCGGTATTTCATGATTCTTATTGATGACTGCTCAAGAATGATGTGGGTCACATTCTTGAAAGACAAATCAAAGGCATTTGGAAAGTTCAAAGCTTTTAGAGCATTGGTGGAAAAGGAAAGCGGTCAAAGGATAAAATGCCTAAGAACAGATCAAGGAGGTGAATTCACTTCTGATGAATTCGACAAGTACTGTGAAGAGAACGACATCAAGAGGCAGTTGTCTGCCCCTAGGACACCACAACAGAATGGCATAGTAGAAAGAAACGATCAGATTGTGGTTGAAGCTGGAAGGGCTATGCTGATCCAAGGAAATGTTGCTCACATATTTTGGAGAGAAGCAGTGAGCACTGCAGTCTATACCATGAACTGGGTACTCATCAAGAAAGGTAAAGATAAAACCCCTTATGAGTATTAGACTAGGAAGACTCCCACTGTGAGTTATTTTAAAGTATTTAGCAGTAAGTGTTATATCAAGAGAGGTGAGCATCTGAGCAAGTTTGATGCTAAATGTGATGAAGGAATATTTATGGGATATTCCATTAAGAGAAAAGCTCTCAAGTGCTACAACAACAGAACTCAGAAAATTATTGAGAGAATCAATGTCAGGGTTGATGAATCCTCTGAGGAGCCTAAGGAAACCTACAGCAAGCAAGTGGAAGATGAACTAGGTGTAGCTTTCTGGGAACCGGTTAAGAAGGAAACAAGTAAAGACCCCAGTGTTCCCACACTGGTAGAAGTTGTAGTTGGTGAAGGAGAAAATGAAGCTAATAATGAAGAAGACAATCAAGTGGAACCTGCTACAGTCATTCCTAGATATGTAAGACTACATCATGATCCAAAGTAGATCAGAGGAGACAAAGATGCAGGAATACTTACAAGAAAAAGGATGAGAGAAAACTCTTGCATGATCTCATAATTTGAGCCTAAGACCTCTAGAGAGGCACACTTACAGATGAAGACTGGATAAAAGCAATGGAAGAGGAGCTGGACCAGATAGAAAAGATTGCAACATGGTCCTTGGTACCTAGATCGGAACACAAGAATGTAATAGGTACCAAATGGGTCTTTAGGAATAAGCTAAATGAAGAAGGCACATTGATAAGGAACAAGGAAAGACTTGTATGCAAGGGATATGCTCAGGAAGGAGAAGGATATGGAGAAACCTTTGCCCCAGTGGCCAGACTGGAAGGTGTTTGAATGCTACTTCCACTTGCAGTATTTAAGGGATTCAAGGCATACTAGATGGATGTGAAGTCTGCATTCTTGAATGGAATTGTAGAAGAAGAAGTGTATATTGAGCAACCAGATGGGTTTGCTTTGTCAGAAGATAGTAACATGGTGTGTAGATTACACAAAGCCATGTATGGATTGAAACAGGCACCATGAGCATGGTATGAACATTTACACTCTCATCTTGTGAAGATAGGATTTCAGAGAACAAGTGAGGACAACAACATCTACTTGAAATCTGAAGGTGATCAAATTCTGATCTGTGAAGTGTTTGTAGATGACATAATCTTCGGAGGAGATGATGAAATGAGCCATGCATTTGTAGATGAAATGAAGAAAGATTTTGAGATGTCTCTGATTGGAGAGATAAAAATTTCATTGGTCTACAGATTTAACAGATAAAAGAGGGTATCTACATTACCCAGTCCAAGTATGTCAAAGAGGTATTGAAGACCTTTGGCATGGAGGAGAGAAAACCGGTTGGTACACCGATGGCGATCGGTTGCAAACTAAGGAAGATGATTCAACGTTGGTTGATGAGAAGGAGTACCAGTCAATGATTGGTAAACTACACTATGTGGTGCACAGCAAACCAGATATTGCTCATGCAGTGGGCATTGTGACCCGTTTTCAAAAAAATCCAAGAGAGTCCCACTTAGTAGCAGTCAAGAGGATTCTTAGGTATCTAAAAGGGACAGTTGATTATGGATTATGGTATCCATACAGTGGTGACTTTGATCTCAAAGTATTCACCGATGCAGATTGGGCAGGAAATGTGGATGACTGGAAGAGCACAACTGGTGGAGCATTCTTCCTTGGTGGAAGACTAGTCTCATGGATGAGCAAAAAGCAGAGCTATATTTCCCACTCTACAACTGAAGTTGAGTATGTGGTAGTGTTTATGAACTGCACTCAAGCAATTTAGATGAAGCATGTATTGAACGGCTTCAAGGTGATCATATCTGAACCAATGAGTATATTTTGTGAAAACACAAGTGCAATAAATATTTCCAAGAATCCATTATTGCATGCTAGAACCAAGCACATTGAGCTCAAGTATCATTTCTTGAGAGAAAAGGTTCAGAATAAAGAGGTTGTATTAGAACATGTTTCCAGTAAGGAGCAGCTAGCTGACATATTCACTAAGCCCTTACCAAAGACTACATTCACCTATTTGAGAGGTGAATTAGGGGTTCTGCCCCTTCATGAAGTTAATTAAGGATGTGTGCTCCACATCAGTCAGGTACTATAGTGCCAAGATCTAATAGGATTGATGTGCTGAAGGATGCTACTCCATAGGGGGAGCATCATAGTGGAGTTTGGAAGCTTGTGCCTCCACTTTGGCATTGTTGTCAAAGAGGGAGAAGATATCTGATGATGAAGGAGAAGATATTTGATGATGAAGATATATGGCAGATCAGATGGTGGTGATCATTTGAAATTGAATCAGCATATGCTACTAAGCAATGATACACTGAGTATTGCCATCAATGCCAAAGGGGGAGATTGTTGGCATATGATGAAGTGGTGCTCATGTATGTTGTTGTTGATGTCAATAAGTGCTCTAGAAGGATGAAGATCAGAAGAAGTTTTTATTGATGTTCAAACAAAAGGAACCGGTATGAACCAGTATGTATGGAGATCAGCAGCGGTAATGGACAACCGGAATGGAGTGGACTGGCATCAGAGTTCACTTAGTATGTCTACCGGTTGATAATCTAGGGTTACCAGTTTGGCTTATGCAGAGAAACCGAAGATGTGTCGTGACTTGCAAGGTAAAGATTAAAATCTCATGTTAGAATGAATGCATTAATGTCCTACCTCAGGAGTGCGCATTTTTCTTAATCGGTAGGTGAAGAGTGTAAGATGGGTCATTAATTTAAAGTTGCTGAAAAGCCTGAACGATGTCAGATGAAGAACGATTCATGATCTGATTTAGATCATCTCCTAAAAATCCTGAATGATGCCAGATGCAGAATGTTTAGTGATTTGATTTAGATCGTATGCAAAGGGATTGAATGGTCAGGATTGGATCGCTTGTAAGCAGATGGTTAGGATCGAACTGTCTTAGTAAAACTTAGGTTTAGGGTTTATGCTTTCGACCGAGTGATTGTCTATAAGGTCGATGTAGTTTAGATTTTGTATTGGTTGGCAAATGTTGTGTGTGTGTGTCCGCTTAATGGGAGATTGGATACTTGCCAAACCTGAGTAAGAGATCTGCAAAGTGTGATTACAGAAGTGAGGAGCTTAAAAGGATCTGCCCTAGCAAGATGTGCTATCTTCAGATCGATGTTCTACCTATTGTGTTCAAACCACTTCAACAATTTGTAAATCCCTTGACCAAGTAAGCTTTAGCAGGATTTTGTTGTAATTCCTTTAACCAGGTGACTCAAGTTTATTGAGTTAGTTAAATCCTCTAGAAAGGTAACTCCTAACAGGGTTTCAATCCTTAACTGGATATTATAGCCATCCCTTAACCAGGTGATCCCTAACAGAATCGGTTCCTAACAAAACCTTATTGTAAAGTCTTTAACCGGACTAGGCTCCTAACAGAGTGGACTTCAAGAGAGTTCAAAACAAGCTTGTGGGTATTCATCCCCACCATGGTTTTTCTCATTTCGGTTTCCACGTGAAAAATCTGTGTGTCATGGGTTGTGTATTTTTCATGTGATGATTGAGAAGTCTTTATTTAGTTGAATATGCATGCAAACCTAGTGATGGTGGTATTACTAATGCAACTTATGCATGATCAAGTCAGTAGAATTGCTATCTAGATTTGAGACTTGTTGTATGTTGTTTTTAAGTACTTATATTTTACCGGTTTAGCTATCTGGAGTATTTCTGTGTTTAACCGGTATAGCCATGATTAAGTTCAATGGAGAAGACAACTGGTTAGCATAGTTTTAATATGATAAGATGAGGATGAGTTTTTGTCTGTACCGATTCACCCCCCCCCCCCTCAGTACCGATTAGGGTATTAGTTGTTCATCATTATTCTACAGTTGTATCATTTTATTTGTTCATGTCTACAAGAGATCGATCTATTGGCAATTGATACTCATTCAGTGGATACCAATGCATGGATAATGGATTAGGGTTGTCATTGATTGCAACTCTTCATGGAAATCCTATCCAGTAGTTATGGATTTTGGTAACCGACAGAGTGAGTGGTCTGGTAATCGGTCACTTTTATTTCATGATAGCAGAGCACCTTTGGTCCAAAATATTTGTGGTGATTTCGGTGGAAAAATTTGTGTATGGGATGATAGGGATGACATGTAGACATTTTTTTGACATCATTTGGTTGATCCGCATATGTTTTAGAGATCAAGTCTAAGCTGACACTTGGTTACACGTTACATTGCATAATATGAATGGCCAACTTGATGAATGTTTCATTTTGTGATTGCGGATATATATGAGCGATGTAGAAGATCTTTTTGAGGTGTGATGTAAATGAGTAGTGATCGAGAAACCTATTTGGAATAGTTTCATGTGCACACTCTTGATCCGATAGCTGACTGAGAAGCAGAACAGGGTAGAGCTAGAGAGCAATTACAATCAGACTTTTTGCACTTAACTGGAACTCATCCAAGCATTGTTTGATGCTATTTTGGAGTTCAATTATTGTTGTTATCATTATTAATTTTATGTAAGTTAGTGTGACTTCCATATTGAAATTGAACCTTTGGTTCTAGGTAGTGTGCCTGAATGCAAGTTCATTCACCTTATGCAATATTTATGTACCCCTAATCACAGTATATGAATATTGTGGGTTCCAATCCCATCGTGGTTTTTCCCTTTCCTAGTTTTCACGTAAAAATCTTGGTATTATGATTTTATGGTTGATTATCTTGTGTTCCTGCATTTTACTTTCTTGCATTTGCTTCTAGTAGTCTAAGAATAAGTTTGAAAATTTATTTATTGGTAGAACACTAATTCACCCCCCCTCTCAATGTTCCTTGATTCCATCAATTAGTATCAAAGCCTAGTTCCTCCAAGGAAGCCTAACCGCTTGAGGAAGGTCCAGGAGGTTGAATCAATAGATTTCGGTTGGCTAAGACAGCTTTGTTTAGGACTAGGATTGAAAATTATCAATCCATGTGAGGGATTTAATCTAATCCCAAGTTGAAAAATTTCACCTTGAGAGGGCTTGAGAGGAGATGTAAGAGACATTAAATGCCTGAGGAGACATGGTGGCTACCTTAGGAGGTAAGGTTATGGTTGGTTTAGTGGATAACCAATAGATAAAGCATTTACCCAAAGTGTAAACTCTTGTGCAAGGGTTAATAGGATAACTAGGGTCAAAGCCATGAATGCTTTATGAGAACCTTGAGTTAGATGAGGGTTAAGTTAAAGAGAAAGTCTCTAACCATGAGGGGAGGTTGAATTAACCATTAATGGTTAATAGGACTTTGGGGGACAAATTTGTAAGAGTCCTTCCAAATTTGGGGAACTCAACAAGTTAACTTGTTGAAGAAATGAAGCCTTTAATGCATTTAGAACTTTCTTCCAAACTTGAGAAGTGACCTCCTCAAATTTAGGGAAAGGACATGATTAGGAGTTTAAACATGATTAGGATAGGATTAGGAGGTTTCTAGAAGGATAATTAGGAGGCAAGTGGGAGATGTAGGATTTTGCAAGTGGGTGAGGAAAAATAGGATTTAATTAAATAAAATATATTTATTTCAATTGTTGGTTGCAACTTGCATTTGATAGATTTAAATAAATATTGATTTGTTTAAATGTGAATTTTGAATTTTGCAAGTGGGGGGATTTAGAAATAAATTTTGATTTATTTATTTGCAAAGGGAGTTTTAATTAAATGTTGATTTAACTAAAAGGGGAAAGGGGATAAATGGAGATTTTTAATTAAATGTGAATCTAGTTAAAATGGCTAGAGGGGGTGTATTTAATTAAATGTGAATAGAAGGGAAATATTAATCAAATCTTTAATTTGATTAATAGGCTGATTAGAAGAATAGGGATATTAATTAAATCTTAATTTAATTAATTGGAAGAATTATGGATAATTAAATGAATAAAATTCACTTAATTTGTTGTGCAGCTTTTAGGTGTCTACATTTTGCCCCTCTTTGAGTCGACGTGTGACCCCATGTTGATTCAAAGAAAAATGCTCAATTTATCATCAAATTCTTCGATATGTTTTTGCCAAAGTCGTTGATTTGATTCCCTTGGATATGAAAACTGATTTTGATATGAAACTGATGATAATGTCGATTCGATATGAAGTCGATATGGAAATATCGATATGATAATGATGATATGCCCCCTCGGGCGATAAATTGAAAAAAAAAATGTGGTTTTCGAGGGAGCAGCATGAAGTATGATGATTTTCAGATTTTTTTCGATTTTTTTAATTTTTGATATTTTTTTGGATTTTTTTTTTTTTCGAAAATTTATCACTCAATAGATTTTATTAAAAAGGATATTGTAAAAATGGGGTTAGGACTATGTGGGGATAGCGCGTACATTTCCCACACATCCACCAAGGCATCACAACCACCTACGTCAGCATGGGCTATATAAGCCTCCAAGGGCCCATTTCTAGAATTGGAGCTTAGAGGAGAGAGGAAAGATGGCACCCCCCTACCATCATCATCGATTTGAGTGAATTTGGCGATTCTAGAGGCCACCAAAGTATGGTCCACCTGTGAGTTGATCTTTAAACCTCTTCACGAATTTTTAGCTTAGATTTTAGGCGATTTTGGTAGATTTGGCAAGCTTTTCGAATTTTTCTAGGGCTTTTTGCGCTTTTTAATTTTTTGCTTCTTTTAGCACATATGAATTGGCTTTTAGCGCATGTGATGTTTCTTTTTGCGCATTTGATGATTGTCATAATGCATATGAATTTTTTATTAGTGCATTTGAGTAGGATTGTAGCGCATTTGATAGACAGTGTAGTGCATATGAGTGATTTTTTAGTGGATATGATGAATTTTTCCGCGTATATGATTAGTTAAACAATACACTTATTACTGTTTTAGCGCATATGAGACAATGGGTAATTTTTTTAATTTTAAGAAAATTTTGACATGTGTAATTTTGATTTTGAGGTTTGTTGTGAAGTTTTGCACCCTGTCAATGTGTCAGTTGAATTGATTGTGTTGATTTTTTTGTCAATTGATTGTCGTTCATCGTTATGAGTCCTTTGTGTCAAGTCCAGATGGTTCAAATTTTGGTTTGGATCAAGTTTGTCAAAATTGATACAGGTTCAAGGTCGATATGGGTTACTTGTCGATATGGGTCAATTTCTGATATGGATCTTGATGTCGATATGAGTCTCTTGTTCGATATGGGTCTATTTGTTGATATGAGTCTTGGTTCGATATGGATCTTTTTGTTATTTGATATGCAACTATTTTGATATGGGACTGATTTGATTGTCAATATGGGACTGATTTGATTGATTGATATGGGACTGATTTGATTGATTTGTGATACGAGTCTTGATTGATTGAAATGTGATTGATTGGTTTCCGAGATTGATTTTTGATATGGAACTTGGTCGTTGATATGGTACTTGATTTTTGATATGAGTCCTAAAATGAAGTTATTGATTAAGTCTCGATATGATGCCTGATTGATTGATTGGATGATTAGATAGGCCTTGGTTGATGTCGTGACTCTTGTCACTTGATTTGTTGATTGTGTGATTGTTGACAATAGATGTAACTGATAAGATGATACCCATGTGTTGATATAGGTCCATCGAGGGGTTCTCATGCTTCAAGAGAAATACCTGAAGACTTTTGTGATGAAAGATCGATTAACTGCCGATAATTTGACAGTTATAGAGGTTTTGTGGTCTCATTCACTTGCTGCACATGCTGTCCTATCAGAAGAATAGGGAATTACTCACCATGATGGCCAAGAGATGGAACAATGAGCATAACACCTTCCATTTATTGACGGGTGAGATCACAGTGGTGGCCAAGGATGTTTATCGGATTCTTTAGATTTTGATTACAGGAGAGCTGGTCTTTTATGATGTGGAGGAGGCTGATGGGACTGATGCTCTGCGGGAGGTGTTTGGTGATCCCCATATTGCAGGTTACTCAATTCCATGGTAGGATATGGTGGATAGCTATGCCCCACTCCCTTCAGTATTGGCAGGTTTTATTGGTAGCTTCCTGATTTTAGACAGGAGGTCACATGGGTTATCAATTGGATGGGGCCGAGTTCTATGATAGATGGTGCAGGTACACACATGATATGCATGGGGGGACATGTTTTCTTTCCCACCTATATCATGAGCTCCATCAAGTGGTCTACGATGATGCGACCAGTCTAGCTTTTGAGTGCACTCTTCTGTAGATTTGGGCATGGGAGCACATAGTAGTGACCCGTCCACTTGGAGAGAGGTTCGGACCAATAGGGACACCTTTTGTGATGATGTATAAAGAGGTCGCTTCCCAGCCGATGCTCAGGAAGTTAGAGTATTGGAGGTGGGCTTTGGATGACATGGATTAAGTAGTGTGGAGGCCATATCGACTGTGTGAGCCTTGGCTTAAGGATGGTTTTGAGGTGCCATATTTATTTTTGAGAAAATTCCTCTTGGGTCTCACCCCCTATGTGGTAGAGTGGTTTATTTAGCCTCAGGTTTACCAAAAGTTTGGTCACATGCAGCCTATGCCACATGGGATGACTGTGTACGCTAGGGTACACAAGGAGAGGACAGATTGGGGGCCTACATTGGATTTTGCTACAACCTGGGCCGAGGTCTACTCCTTGCCATTTTGTGTATGGATAATGTTGGAGGATGTAGCTGATGTTGGGATGACTGCAGAGTATACACAATATTTTCTTACACACAGGTTCCCACGACTGATAGGACCAGGAGAGTCGATTCTTGCATTGGAGGAGTTTGATGATGATCATGATCAGGGCGAAAGGGGAGGTCACTGAGGTGGTAGGAGGGGTGGGAGAGGTGGGAGGGGTGGTAGAGGTGTTAGAGGTGGTGTGATTGGGCACAACTAGGGAGCAGGTGGTGGTGGGGGAGGAGGAGTAGGTGAGGGAGGGTATGGGATGGGTGGTGGATGGGGAGAGAGGGGGAAAGGAGGAGGATGGAGGTAGAAGTTGGGATGAGGAAGACCAGTGTAGGCTGAGGATGTTGCTGCAGTGGAGGTCGAGGAGGGGTTAGGCGATGATGGATCCGAGGAGGAGACTGATGATTCTTTCGATGAGGAGACCAAGTCTGAGGAGGTGGATGGAGGAGTAGGGTTGATGGGATTGGCGGGGATAGCAATTGAGAAGGAGGAGGAGGAGGATGTACAACCATTTACTCGACGAAGGAGGATTGATATTCCCCCTCCTGCCCCTTGACAGGTTGATATTTAGGATCCGTAGTTGTCACAGCCACAGGGGGTACAGATTAGAGTACCTCTGCATCAGCATCATACACATATAGTAACATTACAGGCCCTGTTGCATAGGGTATAGGGTCAACTTACAAAGGCCCAGGCATAGGTGAGACAGTTGTTGAAACAAGTGGTGATGGTGTCACTAGAGCGGGATACCACTCGGGCCGAGATGCACAAAACACAATAGGATTTACAGGTTGCCCATGCATAGATCATGTGGGTTATCGCAGAGCGGGACACTGAGATAGAGTGTCAGAGTCGGGCCGATGATATGGTTCAGACTATGCAGTAGGTAGCCATATAGGGCGTTATAGGAGAGACCATCTAGAATCTTGTTTATCAAACTGAGAGGGCCACCTACTACAAGGATTTGTATTTTGTAGTGGTGTCGGCAACTCAGCGAGATCCTAGCTATGCAGCTAGTTCTTAGCGGGGTGGATCTCACAAACATATGGGCAACGAGGGGGTCTTGGGACCTAGGAGAGATTTTGCTAGTAGTAGCACAGGTGCAGGTAGCTCAAGCTCTCAGCCGATAGGTTATAGAGGTGGCCAAGCTGATCCCCCCCCTTGATCGTGATCATAGATGTTGTATTTGTACATTGATGTACTTTATTGATACACACATTATTGTATTTTTATGACCTTGTAATATGATACTTGTTATACTGTGATCATGTTGATATGATACGCATTGATTCTCTGATATGAGGCTCCGATGATCTCATAATTTTTTGATGTTGCGTGATTTCCTTGATACTGATATTGCTTGTTTTGATGAACATTGCTATTGATATGATATCCAGGGACTTTAGACATTTTATTGTTTCACTGATGATTGTATCTGACTTGTATCATTGATTTTCATTGGATCAACATGTGGTTACAAATATATATGATGATATGTTATGGATGCAGCTGCTTTGATTTCGTTGAGCTATATGATATGTTTCTGATCTATATGACTTTTATAGATGATGTGACATGTGTGTTTTTTTATTTTTATGATCTACATGCTTATATGATGATTGTATGTCTAATGGATACTATATGTGGAAGGTGATATGCCTATGATGGTGCAAATGTTTCTAACATGTTTTTGTACTTTTACATGCTTTGGATAATACAATCTAGAATGCCAAAAGTTTTTGATATGATATGCATTATGTTGTAACATGTGATAATGATTTGAAACATGAAGTGTATCTTGAAAATGAGATGTATGATATGAGATGTATCTTGAAAATGAGATGTATGATGTGATAATGATATGAATAATGTTAATGCATCTAATGCATTTGTAAAATGATAATGTGAATGCACCTAAATGCAACATGAACCTGATAATGATGTGCAATCTAATGTAATTCTAAGATGGCAAATTTAAAATGAAATGCAACCTAATGTGATCTTAATATGATATGATAATGATAATGATAATGCAATCTCAATGCAATTTTATCATGATATGAAAATGATAAGGATAACGCAGCTTAACATGATATGAAAATGCTAATGATAACACATCTAAATGTAGATTAAAATGATATGCAATCTAAGATTAAGATGATAACGATAATGAAATGATACTAATTTAAAATAATATGAAACCTAATGCAAGATTAAGATGATAATGATAATGATATGATACTAATGGATTCTCGTTCCCAAATATTTCCATTTGTTTTGATCAAAGTGTCAATGCTTCCTTTGTTTTCATCATCGAGCCTTGATTTGTTGAAAGTTGATACAAGTGTTATGGTATAATTGAACCGTAATGACCTGAGTATAAATTACATGGATTTTGATATTGCAAGATGATACAAGCATCGAGGTATAATTGAACCAAGATGACCTAAGTGTTGCTTGCCTAAAACAGACAAGAGTTAACCTTTGTCCCATACAAATTCGAAATATCTTCAGTGATATGTTGCCTAATAACGTTGTAAGACAAATTGGTATATTAGAAGGTTCCACTCGTGAACAACAAACAAAGAAAACATCACATTCCTCCCTTTCTTTTCTAGTCATAAGACATCCTTGAGTTTCTAAGGAGATATGATAAAAAAAAGATCAACAACCATACATAAGCATGCATGCTATCTGAAAAGTATTCTTGTCAAAATAAAACATCTTGCAAATAGATCCTTTTGTCTAGTTCAAATCGGTTCAATCCTTGATGTTTATCCTTCTTTCTTTGTTATGGTCACTATTGGTTGCCTTGATCTTTGTTGTTTTGCTATGTGTTTGGTCTGATGCCTAAAAACCCTTAAGGTGAAATACCCCCATCGAGGTCAGGATATTGCCCCTTGCTGTCGATACTACTTTGATATGGATATTTACACTGATCACCAAGCCATGGTGGGATATGATACATATAATTGTTCAGATAATCAAGGATAGTGACTATGCTAAGTATGCCCAGGATTGACAAGCATTAGTGGGAGTGTTCTGCAATGGCTATGGGCTTAGATCAAATGGATCAAAGATATGGTGAGTATTGATATATAGAGGAGTTTTTCTCTCACAAATGGCGCCTTTTGCCAGGTTTTCACCATTTGTTTTTATTGCACTTTTTTATTTGTTTTTGATTTTTTTGTATTTTTCTAATTTTTTGTTTTTTGTGTCACAAGGTGCCTGTTTGCCAGGTTTTCACCCTAGTGATGATTTTTTATACTTTTTTTATTTTATTTTTTTGATCCGTGCATTGGATGACTTAAGTGTAGAAATTATTCAGATGGATGTTGTTGGTTGGTTCGTCGAGAACATCTCCTTCTGAAGTTGACAACTAATATGCTTTTGATCCATAAGCTGATATGATGACAAAGGGTCCTAACCAATTTGGTTCAAATTTCCCCTTCTTTTCTCGATCTTGCTGATTTTGAGGATTTATTTTAGGAGTAGGTCACCAACTTTGAATGCTCGTGAGATGACCTTATGATTGTAACTTCAACACATTCTTTGTTTATATGCCTTAAGATGATCAAAGGCACATTGTCGACGTTCATCTAGCACCTCTAGCTCTTGTAGCCTGTTGACTCGATACTCTTCATCTGGAATGAGGTCTTTCAATGATACCCTAAGTGATAGAATCTCTACCTCAATAGGTAGGAGAGCTTCTGATCCATATACAAATGAGTATGGTGTAGCTCCTATAGGTGTGCAGATACTATTTTTGTAGGCCCAAAGTGTGGGATTAAGCTAGACATGCCAATAGTTACCAACATCATTCACTGTCTTCTTGAGGATTTTCAGGATTGTTTTCTTTGAGGCCTCTGTTTGGCCATTCCCTTATGGATAATAAGATGTCGAAAAGTGATGTTGGATATGGAATCACTTACAAAGCTCTTGGACATCTTTATTTTTGAAAGGTCTTCCATTATTTGTGATAATAGATCTAGGAATACCATATCGATAGACGAGGTAGTTCAGAATGAAGGAAGCTATATGTTTGTCGGTCATTGTAGTCAATGGGACTGCCTTAATCCATTTTGTGAAGTATTCAGTGTCGGTGATGATAAACTTGTGTTCATGTGACGAGGAAGGATGGATCTTTCCTACTAGGTTGAGTCCCCATTGACAAAAAGGCCATGATGTGGTGAATGATTGCAATTCCTGCGCTGGTGCATATATAAGGTTACCATGAATTTGGCACTTAGGACATTTCCTAGCAAATTGATAGGACTCTCTCTCCATTGTCGGCCAATAATATCCCATCCTCAGAAGTTTCTTGGCAAGAGTAGGACCACTTTAATGTGTACCACAAATACCCTCATGAAGCTCATGTAAGGTGGAGTCAGATTTATTATGATCGAGGCATCAAAGAAGAGTACCATCAAGACCTCAACGATAAAGTGTGTAAGACATTAAGGTGTAGCGGGTTGCTTGTCAGATAAAGCTTCATTTTTTATTATAAGATAGGTCTGGTGGGAGGGTATTGTATTTGAGATAGTCATATATCTTCTCGTATAGAGGGGAATCAAAACCGTCCAGGGCACAAATGACTTGGGATGTTGAATTGTCATAGATCGGGGAAAACAATTTCTCCACTAGGAATTCATAACGATTATGTTTATCTGGAATTTGTACAAAGTACTTTTTGAAATAATCCACCATGCATTTGTGGGCTAGCATGTAGTGGAATTTTTTTTGAGAGACGAACACCACTACTAAACAATCCTTTTCAATGAATGTAGTTGAGTTCATATGCATTCAAACTCATGTTGATGTAGTAGATAGCCCTTTCTTTTCCTACTGGATCTTCTTGTGCTAGCAGTGCCCCCAGTGACACTTTGGTTGCTAATATATAGAGGATGAGTGGTTTGCCGACTATTGGTGGTACCAAAATTGGTGGATTCATCAGATATTGTTTGAGTTGGTGGAATGATTATGCACATTTGTCTTCCCATCTGAAAGGTACATTCTTATGAAGCAGATGGTTGAATGGGAGACATTTGTCAACTAATTGAGAAATGAATCATCTGATGGATTGTAGCCTACCTTGAAGAGATCGTAGATGGATAATATTTTTAGGAGGCACCTCGATGCTTTTTTCCGATACAATGTATCCCAAAAAATTTCCGGATGTGACTTTGAAAACACACTTTTTAGGATTCAATACGACACAGACACTGTTCTGTGATTCACAGACGCTATCAGAGATCACAGACGCGACTTTCGAATGCAGACGCGATAATATCAGGCACAGACGCGGTTCGGAATCATAGATGCACCTTTCGGAAACCTGCAAAAAAATAAAAATTGACAGAAACACAAACGCGATTCCCGATATCGCAGACGCCTCTGAAACACAAAAACGCGATCCGAACACTCGCAGACGCGAAAAAAACCTAAAATGTCGTCGAAATTGTCCGATCTGCAACTTCAAAAATGCCAAATCTGCAACAAAAATGTTAAATGCAAAGGGACAAGAGTCCCACCGGGCGTGCCAAAATGTTTATGGTGAAAATGGATAACAATTAACAATAATATTGCAAGGCTAAAATGAATCCAACCACTAAACCCTAGCCTAACAATGAACAAAGATCCACCATAACATATGAAGATAACCTAAGACAATGCAAAATAACTCAAAATCACAAAGATTATACCATCACATGTCCAATAGGGTTTTGATCTCCATTCTTCCTATCTCCATTGATCTTGCTTGATGTGTTTGCTCTCAGATTTTTGTATGCACAAGAGCTCAACAAAGAACGGAATGTGGTTGCAAGTAGGATCGTAGTGTAGCCAAGTTGCATGAAAGATCATTAGGATGTGTCATTAGGGTTTGACAATGAAGAAAACATCTCCTTAAATAGAAGACACAATAAGAAATGGAGGGTTAAGATTGAGAGGTGTAAAAAGAGAGGTCGGCTAAGATTAGAGGGTAGGTAAAGGAAATAGTAAAATAATGAAAGAGGTAGGTAGTGTATGAAATAAGAGATGAGTGACATGTGTCATTTGTAGAAAAAGATAATGAATTAATTAAATAAATAAAAATTTATTTAATTAATAGAAGAAGTAAGATAATTAAATAAATAAAATATTTATTTAATTTAGGAAAGGGATAATTTAAATAAATAAATGTATTTATTTAAATGAGGAATAAGGCTAGAAGAGGATAAATGAATTAATTAAATAAATAAAAATTTGTTTAATTAATAGAAGAATTAGGCTTAGATAATTAAATAAATAAAATATTTATTTAATTAGACTGGACAATTTTGGGTGTCTACATTTTGCCCCTCTTTGAGACAATGCGGCTTGTCGCGTTGTTTCAAAGAAGATAAGATGAACTGATACAGAGTTGCCCCAGAATGGGAATTATATGCCCCCTCGAGAGATTGGATGAAAATGTCTGAAAAGATTGCAGACAATCTCTCGATAAGAAAGACGGGATAGAATGGGTTGGTTAGATAAAGTGACAAAGTCACAGGATGAAGAATACTGACTCGGGAAATGAGGGCGAGGGCTAGGGTAGGCTATAAGATAGGCCACGGGCAAAAGACATCCTCATTGTCATCCACACCCTTAGAAGATCACAGTGCAGAGCGAAAGAAGAGCAACAGCAGTCAGCAGCGATGGCTTTCATTCATAGATTCGACCGTGTTGGCCGATTCCAGCGACCAGCAGATGCAGGAGAGCCGGTAAGTACCCGAAAACCTCCTCGTACTTTCACGCATTTCAAGTTTTGTCATAAATGCTCAGTAGGTAGCAATAAATGCGCTAGGAATAGGGTAGTTGAAAAATGCAAAAACGCGCAACCGCGTCTGTGTCAGTGCTAGGCGCGTCTGTGTCCGACAGGCGCGTTTGTGCCTGGGGCTGCGTTTGTGCTGAATACGGACGCATTTGTGAAATGTAGAAGCGTCTGTGCTTTGTAGGGGCGTTTATGTCATGTAGGGACGTCTGTGTTCCCTGGTCGCGTTTGTGCATGGCATAGGCACGTTTGTGTTCAAGAAACGCGTCTGTGTTGCAGAAGCGCGTTTATGCAGTTTATAAGCGCGTTTAGGAGTTAAAAGCGCGTTTGGGAGTTAAAAGCGCGTTTGGGAGTTAAAAGCACATTTGTGTGTCAAAATGCATGGTTTTAGTCTTTTAGGTCAAATCGGTAGTTCTGTGATGAACATACGCTGTCGATTGGATAAGCTGCTGAGAGGATACACTCAAGCAGGTCCTCTAGGAAGACTAGGATAGATCAAGGCACTTTGTGATGAACAGGGAGTGCGAATGTGAGTGACACTTTGTGATGAACAGAGAATGTCACACACGTAGTACTTTGTGATGAACAGGGAGCACTACTAGGGTAGATAGCAACACTTTGTGATGAACAGTGAGTGTCACTAGGATAGATAGTCATATGCATTTAGATAGCAAGTAGCATTTTGTGATAAACAGTGAATGCCACGATAACTGACAAGATTGATGGTGTGACTGCAGGAGTATTTGCCGATGCTGGAGTCACGGGAGAGATTCCCATCGACTCAGAGGTTGCGCCCAGAGTTGACGATTCAGGAGAGGATTGCTGTTGAGGAGATGGGTCTCACACATGTGCTATCTGTGCCTGAGTTTCGGGCAAACATGGGTTTGCTGATGGCACTGGCGGAGAGATGGCACTCCGAGACATGCACGTTTCATCTGCCGATGGGTGAGATGACAGTGATGCTTGAGGACGTCTATAGGATTCTGCATATTCCGATCGATGGAGAGTTGATTCCATACGATCGTGACGGTGACAGGGAGGCACTGCGACGGGTGTTTCAAGATCCCGGTTTGGAGATGAGGGCAGGTCACGTAGCCTGGGATACCATGACCGCTACAGGTTTAGCATTGCCGGTGGTTATTGGAGGAGCTATCAGTGGTAACTTGTGTCCAGACAGAGCTACACGAGGATTGGCAGTTGGCTGGGGAGGGGCATTGGAGACGCTGATGACAGAGCACACCAGGTATGCATGGGGGCCATGTGTCTTAACACATTTATACTATGAGATGCATCAGTTTGTATACCACGGATCAGTGGGTTTGGGCTGCGGAGTTACTCTCTTACAAGTGTGGGCATATGAGCACCTTCCCATCACACGGCCTATCCACTTCAGAGGCAGAGGGTAGGGACGGAGTTTTGTGCACTTATACGACATGATTACATCACAGCCTCGGATTGGTCGACTGGAGCACTGGAGGCGCGTCATAGATGACATTGACATGGTTATCTGGAGGCCGTACCTAGGGTGTGAGGAGTGGGATGACGACGCATTGGAGCTACCTTATGTATTCAGGAGCAGGTATCTGATTGGGCGAACGCCCTATATTTTGGAGAGGCAGCTTGTAGACAGGGTATGTAGGCAGTTTGGGCGGATTCAGCGGATGCCACGAGGCTCGGACATGTATGCCCGTACAGTCAGAGATCAGGCACAGTTCGGGCCGCTTCTATCATATGATGAGGCCGTCACATAGCTGGCAGAGATGATGCCACTACCCTGGGGTATATGGCCGGAGGTGGAGGATGCAGGGATGGACGTAGAGTATTCTGCGTATTGGGCAGAGCATCCGTTTCCGAGATTGACAGATCCGGGAGAGCTGTTGGAGGGAGAGGCTGGGGGAGATGATGATGACGATGGTGGAGGAGATGGAGGTAGGGGACGACGGAGGCGGAGGGGAGTGGTGGGAGAGAGGCGAGTAGCACCTCGGAGGGAGGGAGGACAGGAGAGAGCAGCTCAGGTGGTGAGAGGTCGGAGTGGATTGCCCCTACAGGTACCAGCAACACAGGGTCCTAGACAGGGACCTAGACAGGTGCAGGGACAGGGACAGGTACAGGCACAGGTACCTATTCAGGCACCTAGGCAGGAGCAAGCGGAGGCACAGGGACAGGCCCCTGTAGAGGAGGAGCCACAAGCAGAGGCTAAGGGCGGAGATCCTGAGGAGGATGAGCTGTTAGAGCTGCGAGAGATCTGCCAGGGCCAGGCAGATGAGATTGAGGATTTGGTACGGGAGAGGGATCACCTCAGGATCAGGCTCAGGGACACAGAGCGGGAGAGAGACTAGGCTATCCAGAGATATACTGAGGCCAAGACAGCTCTGAGGGCAGGGAGGCGGGCAGCAGAGGATGCAGGGGCAGGCTACGCATATGTGCTGCGAGCCGGAGAGGAGATCGCCTACTGGAGGGATCTGTACTATGGTGTCGTGCCAACGGATCAGCGGGCGAGGAGCTTCCATAGATCGTCGCGCACAGCGACGGCTACGGGAGGGAGTCGCAAGAGGCAAGCATCCAGCGGTGGGGTCATGGGGCCTCCACCACCACCAGAGAGACAGGGGGATCCTGGAGCGGGTCCATCTACAGCTCAGACTCCGTCGAGGCCAGGCGGCTCCGAGGGAGGGAGTTCCTCATAGCCATAGTGGGCTCCCCATTATATCAGTATATGTATCATTTTTGTATTGTAGACACCTGTGGGTGATTTTTGTAGCCATATGATTCTTTTGACATCATTGTATCATGACACATTTTGATTATATATGAGATGATTCATTTTTGCGGCCGCTATATGCATGTGTACCTTATGTGATGAAATGTTCTTATGTGATACATGTTTTATGATATGGATGCTTATATGATGCAATGCAATATATTTTTGTTCTTTTATGTTGTATATGTGATGCATGATGCAAATGTGAATGTATGTAATGCAAATGAATATGATAATGCAAATGATTATTTACATAATGAAAATGTGAGATGTGCTAACATGTGTTGTATGCAGGATGTGATGCAATTGTGATATCTATATGTATGTATAAAATGCTTATATGTGGTGAATGTAGGTGTAACTATATGAAAGGCAAATGTTTTTGGTGTGTCATTATACTCAGTCATGTGATAGCGGGCTACGCGGACTCGAGAAGGACAATGGAAGTCAATCAAGAAAGGGGGATGGAAGACAGAAGATATGAACGTGAAAGAGCTTCTTGTGCGTTATCATCATTGAACTTTATTATGGCAGAATAGGTTATGACAATCGAGGCATTTGTTCGGCCCAGAAAGTCATTGTACCTGTTTGCATGGAGATAAGACAGTCACAAACAAGGAATGCCCCAGTTCATACTAGACTCACAGTGTCCTCATATCCTTGGACAAGTCATAGCATTACTAAAAAGACAATCCACAGACAACAAATGCAAATAGGTGACGATATCCCATCCTCGCCTTTCTAGTCAAAGACATCCTAGAGATAGAATCTCTAGTCAAAGAAATCCTGGAAAAGCTAAAAGACATGTCACCAAAAGATAAAATCAAAAGAAAACCAAGACTCGACACCAACATCCACTGTAGTCCTCAAGTTTAGTGTCTCTTGTCACTTGTTTAAGTCTTATTCGATTGTGGTCACAATGTTCACTTTCACAAAAAGGATAGATAGCACTGAACCATATGTTGTCTGAGTCTGTTGAAAGATTTGATTTTGTTGAAGCTCATTGTTGCTGCTGTGTCTCATTTGAAGCTGACTGAATCCATGAAACTGATACCGTATTGCGGAGAAGATGGAACTTGATTGTGGATCTTCGATGCAAATGCTGCTTTATTGCGGATTGTGACTGGAAGGAAGCTAGAAGAAACTGTACTCCTCGAAACATGTGATGTTCTCAGTTCCACATCCATTACTAGACTTGGGATCGGCCGTAGTCACAGATAGGATCTGATTTATTATGGATGAAAAGGGAGTGAAAAGGGAGGGTTATGGATGGCTAACCAATCTTAGGTAGATCAATAACAAGCCATGATGGGGAATGGGTAAGTTTATTGTGAACGAATAGGTTGTGAGTGTGTGCAATGTGGAGGATGAAATAGAATCCTGAAAGAGGGAGGAGCAAAGTCCCTACGCATGGCGCTGGTGACCCAGTTTTCACCATGGTACTTGCCCAGGGCGCCACCGAAGTGGTTTTCACCGTTGGACAAAATTATTTCTCTTTATTTTTTTGGATTTTTCAATTTTTTTGTTGTCACAAGGCGCCTGTTTGCCAAGTTTTCACCAAGTAACATTTTTTTTGTTTTTATAATTTTTTTGTATTTTTGCAAATTTTTTAAAAAATTTTTTGTATTTTTGAATTAAGATGCTCTGAAAAGCTATGTGTAGAACCTGCGAAGGTGCATGCTGTTGATAGGATCCTCCAAGGGTTCACCTTCTGTAGTTGAGAGCTGATATGCCCCAGATCCATATACTGCTATGATGATGTAAGGACCAAGCCAGTTGGGTTCAAATTTGCCCTTCTTATCTCTGTCTTGCTGATTCTTGGGGTTCTCTCTGAGGACTAAGTCACCTACCTCAAATGTGCGAGGCTTGACCTTGTGATTGTAACTGCGACTCATTCTTTGTTGGTAAGCCTTGAGATGATTAAAAGCAGTGTGTCTTCGTTCCTCCAGCAGTTCTAGTTCTTGTAAGCGAGAGATCCTGTAGTCTTCATCGTTGATTATGTTTCTCAAGGAGACCTGTAAAGAAGGTAACTCAACCTCAATAGGCAAGATGGCTTCAGAGCCGTAGACAAGTGAGTAAGGTGTAGCTCCTGTAGGTGTGCGGACACTGGTACGATAAGCCCAAAGTGCAGGATTGAGTTGGACATGCCAGTTACGGCCAGCGTCGTCGACTGTCTTTTTTGAGGATTTTAAGAATTGTTTTGTTAGACGCCTCAGCTTGGCCATTACCTTGGGGGTAATACGGTGTGGAGAAACGATGAGAAATATGGAAGCGCTCACAGAGTTCACGAACATCCTGATTCTTGAAGGGATGTCCGTTATCTGTAATAATGGAAGTAGGAATCCCATATCAGCAAATGATGTAGTTCAAAATGAAAGTAGCAATTTGTTTCCCAGTAACTTGTGTGAGAGGCACGGCTTCGATCCATTTTGTGAAATACTCTGTGGCTGTGATAATGAATTTATGTCCATTGGAAGAAGGAGGGTGAATCTTGCCTATGAGATCGAGTCCCCACTGACAAAAGGGCCAAGGAGATGCAAGTGGTTGTAGTTCCTGTGCTGGTGCATGTATGAGGTCTCCATGAATTTGACACTACTTACACTTCTTGACAAACTGATATGCATCTGTTTCCATAGTAGGCCAGTAGTATCCAGTCCTGATAAGTTTCTTGGCCAAGGTAGGACCACTAGTATGCGGACCACATATCCCTTCGTGCACTTCTCGTAACGCAATCTGAGCTTCGTCACTCTCTAAACATCTAAGAAGGGTGCCATCTAGACCTCATCGATATAGGATATCAGCTAGGATAACGTATCGAGAAGATTGGCGAATGAAAGTGCGGCGTTGGTTGTTCGATAGATCGGGAGGTAAGATATTGTCGCGAAGGTATGTGAATATGGAACCATATAACTGGGATTCAGGACCGACAACACATATCATTTCAGTAGGAGTGATCTCGTATGAAGGAATCAGCAAGTTGTCTACCAGGAACTCATAGCAAGTCTCATTTTGCGGTAGATCAATGAGCGAAGCAATTGTAGCCATGGCATCTGCAGCACGATTCTGTTCTCTTGGTATCTGCTCAAACTCTATCTTTGTGAAGTGCTATTTTAAATCATCAACCAATTGTTTGTAAGGCATTAGCTTTTCGTCTTTTGTTTGATAATCATCAGTTGCTTGCCGGATGACCAGTTGAGAATCCCCAAAAAGATGAAGTTCCTGGATCTTCCACTGAACTGCAGTTCTTAACCCAGTTGTTAATGCCTCATATTCCGCTATATTGTTGGTGCAAGGAAATGATAAGCGGTATGACTTTGGTATAGAATCGCCCTGAGGAGTTATAAAGAGTATACCCGCTCCTGCCCCATGTTGTGTGTATGAGCCATCAAAGTATAGTTGCCATGGCTTTGCAGGTGATATTGTTAGAATGGACTCATCTGGAAATTCTGACTATAGAGGAACATCATCTATCATGGGAGCATCTGCCAATTGATCTGCAATTGCTTGTCCTTTTATAGCTTTTCTATCCACGTATTCAATGTCGAATTCACTCAAAATCATTACCCACTTGGCTAGCCGCCCAGTAAGTGTAGCTTTGTTGAGAAGATATTTTAGTGGATCAATTCTGGCAATCAACTTAGTCTTGTGAGTGAGCATATAATGTCGTAACTTCTGTGAAGCAAAGACCACAGTGAGACATGCACGCTCAATTGGTGTGTAGTTCAGCTCATATCCCACCAATGTGCGACTGATATAGTAGACTGCTTTTTCCTTGCCGTCAGGTATTTGCTGTGCTAGGAGTGCCCCCAATGCTGTTGGAGTAGCTGATATGTAAAGTAGCAATGGTTGATCTGGAATTGGTGGCATCAAAACTGGCGGGTTCAAAAGATAGTCTTTAAGCGCCTGGAAAGCCTATTGACAGTTCTCATCCCATTTGAACTTTATGTTTTTGTGTAGCAGGTGCTGGAAAGGATTACACTTATCTGCAAGTTGTGCTGTAAATCTTCGTATGGACTGGAGTCTCCCTTGTAAAGATTGAAGTTGACTGATATTCTTGGGTGGCGGCATGTCCAAGATAGCCTTGACCTTTGCTGGATCAGCTTCTATTCCTCTTTTAGATACAATGAATCCTAGGAGCTTCCCAGAGGTTACTCCAAAGACACATTTCTTTGGGTTTAGTCTTACCTTGTATTTTTCCAGCCGATCAAAGACAACTGAAAGTATGTCCAAGTGTGTATCTCTGCTTATTGATTTTCCCAAAAGATCGTCAACATAATCTTCCACGGTTATGTGCATGAGATCATGGAAGATGGTGGTCATGGCTCTTTGATACGTGGCACCTGCATTTTTCAGCCCGAAGGGCATGACATTCCAGCAAAAGGTTCCCCATGGACAAGTGAATGATGTTTTATGTTGATCTTCAGGTGCAATCCTGATTTGATTATATCCAGAAAATCCATCCATTAAAGATAACATCTCATGGCCTGTTGTGAGATCAACGATCAAGTCAATGTTTGGTAATGGGAAATCGTCTTTTGGACAAGCCTTGTTGATATCTCTGAAGTCTGTACATATTCGGATGCTGCGATCTGGTTTGCTAACAGGTACTAAGTTGGAAATCCATTCAGGATAATCAATTGGGCGTATGAATCCGACATCCAGTAATTTCTCTAGCTCTGCCTTGACTAATAATGCCACTTGTGGATGCATTTTCCTCAATTTCTGCTTTACTGGTTTTGCCCCCGGTTTGACTGTTAAATGATGCATTACTAAATCCGGGTCTAGCCCAAGCATATCCGCGTATGACCATGCGAAGTTGACTTGCCGTTCCTTAAAGAAGCTTATGAATCTTTCTCTCTCAGCCTCTGTCAATGATTGAGCCAAAAATATGTTGTGTGGAACCTCTGTTGTACCAATGTTTGTCTTTATAGTCTCTTCTACCAACATGGGTGATTTTTCTTCGTATGATGCTGGGAGAATGTCGAGCCTTCCATCTTCGGGCGCCTCAGAGAGGTTTTCACCCTCAGATACGTCCTTTCTTTTTACTTTTTTAGAGTCAGATAGCGCCACAGTGTGGTTTTCGCCATAAGACCCTTGTTTTGTTTTTATTTTCACATTTTTGCGACTAGAAGGCCCGACACCCTCACCAAAGTATGCCATGTTATTGAGCTCTATGGCGTATCCTGCTTTGTGGTCTCCAGGGGGAAGATCATCTCGAAAGCCAAGATAATCGACAATAGCTTCGTCATTTTGAAATGTATCAAATTGTGCTGGTCCCTCATGATCCCAGTCAATGAGTTGGGGGTGAACAAGGGGAAGGTCTTTAGTGTTTTCAGAGTTCGCAAGGCTAATAGTGAAGATGTGATTATATTCAGGTATGTCAAGGTAATCGTCGAGGTCATCAATGGCACTCTCCTCATCAGTTTCGATTGCGAACGAATCCAAATTGTCATCACTAGTAGCACCCTCAGGGACAGGTGTCCTCATCCTATGTGATCTTGACCTAGGGCCTTGAAACGACGACTGTGCGAGATCCTCATGGGTTGGTTCCTGGCCAACTCTGAACTTTTTGTAAAACTCCTCCTCCTCTGTAGGTTCATCTGGCTCTCTGAATGTCTCATTGAGCTCATAGTCACTGGAGGATTTGTCTGAACCCCATTCCCACTCGTTGGAATCTGTGGAATAATCATCCTCTTGTGGAACTTCAGCGACTTTGACTCGCCATACCTCTTTTGTTCTTTTATTGTGTAGTCTGGGATTCAGAAAACCAAGCCCCTTGGAGCATTCCCTTTTTGTAGTTAGCTCAGGTTGCAAGGGCTCCATGACACCTTCTTTGCGTAGTCTGAGAGGGCTTTTTCCATCGTACCCAAATTTTTATAGCATTTTGAAACCCTTGCCATAGTTCTCACAGGGTATAATAATCTGATCAGGTGTTTCCTCTCCAACGTCCTTATATAGCATTTTATATAAATTTTCTTCTTCTAGTTCACCCCATTTTTGAAAGATGGTAGAATCCCATTTGAGTATCATGATGGAGATTTGCTTGATAGGATGTGGTCTCCCATATTCCTTTGGGGAGCTCATGACTTGTCGTAAGAACATTGTTTGATTCAGAGTGTATTCTCCCATGCCTTTGTCTTGAAATTTGGCTCTAAGTTCACCTTGCTTGGATGTCGAAGGTTTTAATGACTCAGGATCAATATATGCTGAAGAAGGAGTAGCCTCACGATTGCTGGGAATGATAGTCACAGTATGTGATCTCAAGTTATTGCAATATATGAATGGATTTGGATCACCATTGACCGTTACCTCGACTCCATTATGAGGAAACTTAATGCACTGATGGTATGTTGATGGGACTGCCCTCATTTCATGAATCCACGGATGTCCTAGCAATATATTATACATGAGATCTAGATCCAGGACTTGACAAACCACGTCCTTTGTGACTGGCCCTATTCTTAGTGGTAAGATGACCGTGCCCTTGGACGAACGCTCTTCATCATCATAAGCCTTAATAGTGATTTGGTTTGTAGAATTCACAGCTTTGTCAGAATATCCCAATTGTCTGATGGTGCTCAATGTACAAATATTAAGACCTGCTCCTCCATCTATCAGGACTCGTTTTATTCGGTGTTTATGTATGAAGGCTTCAATGTGTAGAGGTGCATTATGTGGCTGACTTATGGAGGCGTCATCAGCTTCTGTGAATGTGAGGGAGTGTGGAACGGATAGGTATCCCACCATGGCTTGAAACTGGTCCACGTTCAGATCAGTAGGGACAGTAGTATCTCTCAAGATTTTATCAAGGATAGCTTTATGTGCAAGAGATATACGTAAAAGATCAAGAATAGAGATGAGTGCGGGTGTTTTCCCTAATTGCTCTACAAGGTCGTACTCAGGCTTGGTAGATGAAGAATTGGTATTCTTAGTGGAGCATCCTGGCAATGTGATCTTACCTCGACGGGTTGTAACATGACATTTAGAGGTAGATGTGGACAAAGATCCCACACCTTTTAGGACAATTTTGGGTCTTTGAGAAGGATTCTCGGGATTTTTATTTTTGATAGTAATGGTAGAAATACGATTGTCCATTGAGATGTGATTGATAGTAGAATCATAATTGTAAGGTGCTCTAGTGTAATTGGCTTGATCATCTGTGACTTTGCCTTTTCCTTTGTCATGTTTTGGAAATGGTTCCTTAAACACCTCATGCTCTTGGTTAGATGAATGTCCCTCAATCTCAATATCTCCTCTGTCAATGAGATCTTGTACAATGTTTTTCAATCGATGGCAATTACTTGTCTTATGACCCTTGCTCTTATGAAATTCGCAAAACTCATCATCATTCCACCAATTCGGTTTGACCTTTGGTTCATATGGAGGAAAGTCTGGGACCGTGATCACTTTGTTTGCTACAAGATTTTTGAATACTGATTCAAGTGGTTCTCCCAATGGAGTGTACTTCCTTTGTGGTTTTGAAGTTGTTTGATTGTTCACTTGATTGTTGGTAGAATTTGATCCAGAAAAGACGAACTTTGGTCTCACTGTGTTGGCATCAACAACACCATCATTAACTGTATTCTTGTTCTTGTTCCAAAATTTTGGTTTGTCCTTTCCTTTGAAGTCCTCTTTGTTTTCTTTGAATAGTTTGATAACTCCTTGTTCAATTAAGACCTTTTCTGTTGCTAGGCCCTTTTCAATGACATCCTTGAATGTAGACAAACAAGCTTTTCTGAGATCATAGCCAATAGCCTTGTTAACGTTTTGTGTAAACATCTCCACCATTTGTTTTTGCGGGATTTCACAAGAGCATCTGCTAGCTAAATTTCTCCATCTCTGTAAAAATGTTGCGAAAGATTCTCCTTCCTTTTGTTTCGTATTGCACAAGGTAGTAACTGAGACATCTATTTCAATGTTGTAAGAAAAGTGCTGAATGAATGCCTCTGCCAAGTCGCCCCATGACTTAATACCGGGAGGTAATTGAGAAAACCATTCCATAGCTTGATCTCCTAAGCTCTGTGGGAACAGCCTCATCAAGTATGTTTCTTCTGCCGCTACCTCAATGCAAGCTGTGAAGAATTGTCTTATGTGTGCCTTGGGGTCTCCTCTCCCTCTATATTTGTCGAATTTTGGTGTCACAAAGTGTGGAGGAAATGGCGGCATTGGAATGCTCTTATCAAAGGGATAAGGGCATATATCTCTCATAGTGTATGTAGGTTTTGATGTACTCATGTCCTCCACTTTCTTTTGTAGATCTCTAATTTGTTGCTCCAAATTATTCTTGGGAGGAGATTGATTTCTTGTAGCATACCCCATGTTTGAAACACCCATTTGAGGAGGAACTTGTTGCATGTATGGATGATACTGATCGTAGACATGTCCATATGGAGGTCTATATGGTTGCGACATATAAGGAGCACTTGGCATAACTTCTTGTTGAGGAACCCCATATCTGTTTTGTGTGTATAAACCATATTCAACAGGTCTTTCATTTTCCATTGTGTTGCCCCCAATTTTGACATGAGGTCTCCTTGTGTCAAAATTTTGAGGATGTCCTTGAGTATCCACTTGTCTTGATTGACCCATATCTTGAGCATGTGTTTGAGCATAAGGCCTCCATGATGGTCTTTGAGTGTAAGTATCATATATTTGAGCTTGTGTATGTGGGATTGCTGGTTTTTGAAGCAAAACTGATGGTGACTCCAGCATCATATTATTTGGTCCTCTATTTCCTCCACTATTTGGTCTCCTTTGATCCATGTTAGGTTGAGTTTGTTGTGAAGGTCGACTTTCCATAAGTTGAGATAAGTCAAAATCATGCGGTATTTTGGCTCCACTTTGTGCCATCATGTTTAAAAAGTATTGACGATCTCTCCTCATTATCTCTTCAACCAATCTATTGAATTGAGGATCCATTATGGATTCTTGTATGTCTGCTGATAGTATTGAAGAATTGTCCACGGTGTCATTGTGTGTAGCATTGTTTATAGTGTTTGCGCTTTCCACATTTGGATTGTGTCTATAAACATTCATGTCTGGTAATGTAGTGTGCTCAGGATTGTAGAATAGATCATTGTCATACTCATAAGAACTCATGTTTACGGATTCTTGAGCTTCTTTAGCTATTCTCCTAGATTTTTGAAGGCGGGTTTCAACCATGAACTAGGTGTTTAACAATATGTGAGAGACTAGACAAAAATGTGACAAGGTATGGAAGACCAAGAGTTGTATGGAGTGTAAATGAATCTTGAGGTGTACTTGCAATGTCCAAAGTGTAAGACCAAGTATATAAGTAGTAGAGTAGGTGTGACTTCCAAAGAGAGGATAGTTTCTCTTGATGAGGTAAGCTGACCTTGACTCTAAGTAAGAACAAATGAGACCCAAAGGTAAGAAACCTTGATGAGGGACCACTTAGCAAAATGTAGTTGTATGTAGTGTGTTGAAAGAGTATAGTGAGGACAAGCAAGTGACCTTTTTGACTCAAGTTTAGACAAGTATGAATGTAAAATGAGGCATGAAGCAATGATGGACTGTGCGAAACCCTAGAACAAGCTGAATGCTAGATGAAATCTGAAGAGACAACCTAGGAAGCTCAAGTATGTCGAAACTGATTTTCTTTGTTTGCTTGACTGTTAAAGCTTTTTTAAATCCTGACACAGACGCCTCTGTATACTTCACAGACGCGATTCCCAGACACAGACGCGTTTTTGTTTGACGCAGACGTGGACAAAAACACAGACGCTATTCTGTACTTCACAGACGCGCTTATCCGACACAGACACGGTTTGAACAGACACAGACGCGTTTCTGTAACCTTAGTGCAATTTTTCCTATCTGTGAAGTGGTTTTGTTGTGACCAAATCTGATTGTTCGACTGTTTTTCATGACAAGAGGACACAATGTTGATGACTCAATGTTTGCAAACTATTTAGACTCCTAAAAGTGTGTTGTTTGATGTAAAAAGTTTTTGCATACACCTGAAGACACAAAAGACACAATGTTTTGCTGTTTTTGTCTTGAATGTTTGAGTGTTTAGCATAAGACAAGCACAAATCTTAGGGTTGGCCAGGACAATAGTTGTTGATCCCACATAGGGTTTTACCCCCGAGGCTACGCTATTCAGAGCGGATACTTAGATGCTTGACCTCACTAGCTCCACCCTCGGCACTCACTTCTCAGGTCAGCCAAGCATCAGTCCCCATGAAAACTCCCCATGGCGAACTTTGTATCTCTACTAAGAACCGTATGTGTGTGGGCCGCTACCAGAGGTCCGACCTCCTGCCTCAACAACTAGAAGGATTTGGGCTTCTAAAACAAAGAGGTGCTAGTAAGGGCATCTGCTCGTGTGGCCATACATGCAGCACTTTCAGCTCTGTAAATACAGAAGGCTCCCAGCCGGTAGGGGTTACGCCCTACAAATGATCAAATAAATTTGATCAAACGGGTTTATGGGGAGACATAGTGTCGGTATGAACTAATCAGCACACGTTATTCATAGTTTTCACCATGAATACATTTGATTATAGTGGTTTGGATGAGGTGGGTTTTCCTCGCTACCACTTGGGTTGTTCTCTTCTCACTAGTAGTCCTAATGACCACATGGGAAGACAGGCCCTCTAAAGATTAAACAAAAAGAGCCTATTGCTCAAGACACAAAAGACAATGATTCAATTTTAGTGCACCAATTGAAGTGTTTTCTAAGCTATGAAAACAAGGCACACAATAAAAATACAAAACCCTAGCTAAGGCCCTGCAATAAAATTGTTAGTAGTTTGGGTTGTTTCAAATGCTAACCCCTTCCTGCAAGCACACAAGTTAGGTAAATTTTAGAAAACCCAAAAGACTTTGTGAAAAGGGGCCTTCAACAAAAACGTATTTGCCTCCAAAGCAAGCTGCACAAACCAGGTTAGCTAGATCTGCAAGAGTTAGCCGAAAATAAACCAGATCTGAAACCCTAAGTACAAAATCCGAAAACCCGAATCAAAGAAAATTGAAAAATTTGCAAAACAGAATGCACAGACGCTTCTATACCAGACACAGACGCGTCTGTACGACACAGACGCTGTTCTATGATTCACAGATGCTATTAGAGATCACAGACGCGACTTTCGAATGCAGACGCGATAATATCAGGCACAGACGCGGTTCGGAATCACAGATGCACCTTTCGGAAACCTGCAAAAAAATAAAAATTGACAGAAACACAGACGCGATTCCCGATATCGCAGACGCCTCTGAAACACAAAAACGCGATCCGAACACTCGCAGACACGAAAAAAAACCTAAAATGTCATCGAAATTGTCCGATCTGCAACTTCAAAAATGCCAAATCTGCAACAAAAATGTTAAATGCAAAGGGACAAGAGTCCCACCGGGCGTGCCAAAATGTTTATGGTGAAAATGGATAACAATTAACAATAATATTGCAAGGCTAAAATGAATCCAACCACTAAACCCTAGCCTAACAATGAACAAAGATCCACCATAACATATGAAGATAACCTAAGACAATGCAAAATAACTCAAAATCACAAAGATTATACCATCACATGTCCAATAGGGTTTTGATCTCCATTCTTCCTATCTCCATTGATCTTGCTTGATGTGTTTGCTCTCAGATTTTTGTATGCACAAGAGCTCAACAAAGAATGGAATGTGGTTGCAAGTAGGATCGTAGTGTAGCCAAGTTGCATGAAAGATCATTAGGATGTGTCATTAGGGTTTGACAATGAAGAAAGCATCTCCTTAAATAGAAGACACAATAAGAAATGGAGGGTTAAGATTGAGAGGTGTAAAAAGAGAGGTCGGCTAGGATTAGAGGGTAGGTAAAGGAAATAGTAAAATAATGAAAGAGGTAGGTAGTGTATGAAATAAGAGATGAGTGACATGTGTCATTTGTAGAAAAAGATAATGAATTAATTAAATAAATAAAAATTTATTTAATTAATAGAAGAAGTAAGATAATTAAATAAATAAAATATTTATTTAATTTAGGAAAGGGATAATTTAAATAAATAAATGTATTTATTTAAATGAGGAATAAGGCTAGAAGAGGATAAATGAATTAATTAAATAAATAAAAATTTATTTAATTAATAGAAGAATTAGGCTTAGATAATTAAATAAATAAAATATTTATTTAATTAGACTGGACAATTTTGGGTGTCTACAGTATTCATAACCATTCCAGACTGTTTGACATTTTTGTGACTGCTAACCATAATAGTCTTGAGGGTGTCCTGGATCTTGTTGTAGCCTTCCTTGATGTGGGTAATGCGTTCCTCCAGCCTTTTCCTTAGTTGATCAACCCCTTCCCCTATTTTCTTGATATAGTCCATGACCGACTTCTTCTCAGCCTCAGTCCAATTCCCTTCATTATTCGGATTACCATGATAAGAACTAAAAGGTAAAGAATCCATTTTGCTTCCCAAGGCTCTTTGGTTAATCCCAATCTCTTTAAGTTCATGAAACAACAACTTGAACAAGTTGAAAGTATCAATACTATGATCACAAACCATACCCATCACATTTTCATAATCCTCCCTCTTATTGTTAAGCTTATCACTTTTGGGATGAAGGTCTTCAATACCAACCACACCCACATTACTAGTCTCCTTATAGGATGGAGGAGAGGTCAGGACATTAGGGCAATCAGGGTTCTTATCATCTTCTGCCTTCTCACTAGAAGAGGGGGAGCCATTCTCAACAGAAGTAGAGGGGGAGGATATAACAATGTTCTTTTGACCTATGATACCCTTCCTCATCTTAGGTTTAGAGCTCGAAGGAATTTCCATTTTAGCTTTTTTCAGGGGAGGGGGAATCTATTCAAATCCAGCCCCAGAGGCTTCATTATCAGACTCGCCTGCACTACTCTCATCATGCTCAAAAGTAATGTGGATGTAATTATTAGGGGGAGGAAGAGCACAAAAATGGGTATCAATAAGGACCAACGGGCCTTCATGCATGATGGGAAACTTGGAAGGGTTCTTAAGGTTGTCACTAAAGTTAGCCCTAAGAGTTGACATGAGATAGAAAGGGAAAGACATCTTCACACCATGGCAGAAATAATTTAGAATAAAAAAGTGGTGACCATACACCCTGGTACAACAACCATCTAAAGTAAGGTAATTCATAATTACCTTGAGAAGCTTCTGTTAGAAAGACTTAATGACTGCAATGTCATAGTAGTTGTCTGTCTTTTTAACAATTTTAGCCCGCTCTGCATCCTTCTTGGGGAAGTTCTGCACAACTTTCTTTGTATACACTTTGTCTGTGTAATACTTCATGCCTTCTATAGATAACCCAGTGACCTATGCAATAAGGGCTTCATCAACCAAGACCTTCCGACCATGGAGACCAATCGCTCCATCCTTCAATTTTTGAGCAAAATAGCTCATGACATCTTGATTTCACCCTTGTAGCCTCTCAATGTATGGAGTGAGCCCACCTTTCTCCAAGATTTTCCATACCTTCTTTTCAATCTTCAACTACACACAGCTAGGCAGCTCAATTCTTTTTCTCGCACCACCCATTTTATCAAGCTCTCTGTTACACTCTCTGCAAAGAATTTTTAGAGTTAAAGCAAGACTCCAAAAAATGTATAAAATCACCCACAAAGCATGCAAAATAAATTCGCATCAATTCTCATGTCCTCTTTGGCCATGTGTCTCAGAACGGAAGGTATTAGTAATTATAGAAACACTCAAAGTCATTATGGCACTAGTAATCATTAAATTTACTCCCCTGACTTCGCTCGTGGAGCAAATGCATAGCAAATTCTAAGTCCAACCTGTCACCACGAGTCCAACTAAGTTGGGCTTTACACGTCACTCCCCTATTGGCAAGGAAGTTGGCAGTCACATTGGCTTGTCTATATAAATGGATAAAAATGCCTATTAAAAGTTTTAATAATATCTTTATCCTTTTTCATCCAAATATCAACATTCCAAACCAGAGCAAATTTTCCCTTTAGGTAGTTGATAATGTTATTTGAGTCCCCCTCGACCTAAAAAAGCTTACAGTTGTTCTGTTTAGCAAGTTTTAAACTGTGATAATCTCCTATGGCTTCTGCAACATTATTAGTCTATTTACCAAGAGGGAGAGCAATAACAGAAATGAAGTTGCCATAGTGATTCTGTATCACCCCTCCACAACCAGCTTGAGGAGGGTTCCCTCTACCCGCACCATTGACATTGATTTTTACCCAACCTTGGGGTGGAAAGTTCGAAATAATGTTGTCCCTAGGGTTGACCTTAGGTGTAACCACATAATGACCAAAATCCCAGTCCTTGACAACATTGGATTCATACTCCTTAAGGATTCCACTATGAGAGAGAACATTGGGGCTAACAGCCGAGACATTATCAGAGATGGCTCTAGAAATTTTCTTGAAAACAATATCAGGAGGGAGATGGATATTCCTGAAGATACGATTATTACATTATTTCCATAAACTCCACGTAATGTGAGGAAACACAAAAAACCATAGCTTCTTTATGAAAGTATTTCTTGAAGGTGGCTTCCATTGGAGAACGAACTCCTTAACAGCTCCCGATAAAGTCCAGCAAAGATCCCATTTCTGAAGCACCAGAATCCAAATCTTAGAAGTGTAAGAGAAATGTAAAAATAGATGATCCATGGATTCAACCTCCTGCATACACAAGTAGCATCTGTTTGGGATAGAAAAGTCTCTCTTAACAAGATTGTCAGTAGTTAAGATTTTATTAAGAAAGAGGAGCCAAAAAAAAATATTGACCTTAGGAGAAAGATCCTTAATCCACACCTTAGAACACCAAGACACATGGGATTCATTACAACCATCCACAAAAGCAACATAAAACTTCCCACTGGGATTGAATTTCAAAATTAGTTCATCTTCCACACCTTCCTCCAAACCAAAAGAGATTAGGGAAAGCTACAAATGAGTAAAAGAAGGATTAATAATAGGAAGATTTACCCACTTACCCTCCTTCCAATAGTCAGCCACCATTAAGACAAAAGAAGCCACACAAAGATCCCTTAAAGATCCCAAGGTAGGATCAAAATCAAGCGAATGATTCCCAATCCAGCAATCATCCCAAAACTAGATTTTTCTTCCATTCCCCAGCTTCCAATATGCTCCCTAGCTAGCCACATCCCTAGCCTTGAGGATATTGTTCCAAAGATGAGATCTAGAGGGGATAAAAGAACAACTCAAAAAATCCTGGAAATAATGAACATTAGAGAGATATTTATTGTACCATAAGGTGTTCCATTCCCTTCTACAGTCATCAGACCTCCATACCTGTTTAGCCTGAATAACATTATTAAAGGTTTCAATGCTTCTAATTCCCAATCCACCATATCTCCTTGGCATGCAGACATTCTCCCAAGCAACCAGAGGGGTTCTTTTCTTTTCATCAACCCCTGACCAAAGGAATATTTTCTGAATTTTATCAATAATTTCAGCAAATTTAGAGGGAATCTTGAACAAACTGAGGGCATACACTAGGAGGTTCTGAAGAGTAGCTTTCAACAGCTGAATTTTACCAGCCTGACACAAAAGAGTACCTTTCCACCCAGCTAACTTCCTATTAAATCAATCAATTAAAGATTGTCAAAAGGACTCAGTAAGTTTAGATCCCAGAGGGAGACCCAAGTAAGTAGAGGGGAGCTTACCAATGAGGCAGCCGAGAATGTTAGCAATCTTCATTTGGTGTTGCTGAGGAGTATTAATGAAGTAGATAAAACTCTTGGTTCTATTAACCATCTATCCAAAGGGTTTTTCATAGATGTTGAGAATCGATTTGATGACTTTGGCTTCCCTCAAAAAAGAGCTTCCCATTAAAATGGTATCGTCAACAAATTATTTATGAGAGCAGATCAAATTGGCAGAGGATGGCTTAAGGTCTTTCAGAGATCCTTCCATAACTTTTTTATAACTGAATCTACCCAAACTTTCCGCCATTATAGTGAATAAAATAGGTGATATAGGATCACCCTACCTAAGACCCCTTGAGGTTCTAAAGAAGTGGGAGGGCGATCCATTGACAATAATTGCAATAGAGGTGGTGGATATGAGTTGCCAAATCAGACTGACAACCTTGCCAAAGAAACCAAAAGCCTCAAGAACTTTTTTTAAGAAGCACCAATCCACTCTATCATAAGCTATATCAATGTCCAATTTCAGAAGAAAGCCTTGAGACTTCACCTCCAAAAGTGAATGAATGTTTTCATGAACAGTGATGATGGAATCAAGAATCTGTCTTCTTGACAGAAAGCTATTTTGTTGAGGAGAAATTAGAAGAGGAAGAATATTCAGCATCCTCAACGTAAGGACCTTGGAGATAATTTTGTAGAAAGAGTTGCAAAAGCTGATAGGCCTAAAAGCATCCAAAGAATCAGCCCCTAGCTTCTTAGGAATGAGGACAATGAAAGTAGCATTCAATTCCTTCAGCAGAGATCTAGCTCCAAAAAATTCTTTAACAACATTGGACACATCTTCCCCCACCACCTCCCAAAAGTATTGAAAGAAGAGCATAGGAAAGTCATCTGGGCCTAGAGCTTTACTACCATCAAAAGAAAAGACAACACTCCTAATGTCCTCCTTAGAAGAAATGACAATAATATTATGATTTTGGCTATCAGAGAGGACTTTAGGTATAATATCAACCAACCTATTTTGAGCCTTTGGGTCTAATAAAGTATCTTTCTTTAGAAGATCAACAAAGAACTCAACAACAGCTCCACTTATTTCATCCTCATTATCAATTCTTCTTCTATTCTTCACAAGGTGGCCAATTCTATTTGCAGCCTTGTGTTTGAGGGTAGAGATGTGGAAGAATCTGGTAATTTTATCACCATCCTTGAGCCATAAGGATCTAGATCTCTGCATCCAAAAGGACTCTTTTCGGGCTATAATATCATGGTATTTGGACAAAACCTCACTTTCCTTATCAAAATTGTCATTCACATAACCTTCATTTTGGACTTTATCCTGGATGAGGCCCAACTCCTCCTGAATAGCGGATTTCTGAACAAAGATGTCCTCAAATACTTCTATATTCCACTTTTTAACCCTCTCCTTAACATGCCTTAACTTTTTAGCAACCCGGAACATAGAAGAACCATCCACTTGAACATTTCACCAATCCTTCACGCTACTGGAAAGGTTTGGGTTGGAGAGCCAAATTTTCTCAAATCTAAAAGGAAACCTCCTTCGCGGACCGTTTTTAGGCTCACCATCAAACATATAGGAAAGTGGTCAGATTCAATCCTAACCATGGAATTCAGAGAACAAATATAATGTTGGATCCACTCAACTAAGATCAAGACCCTATAAAGCCTAACTTGAATTAGGTCATCTCTAACACGACAATTAGAGCAAGTGAAGGAAGCTCCAGATAAATCCAACTCAACAAAACCTTGACCATTGATGAAGTTAGCTAAGTCTAGTTTGTTGTCATTCTATATCTGGGATACCCCAAATGTCTCAGCTTCCATAAGAGGGGTATTAAAATCCCCCATTACCAACCAAGGAGTATTGGGATAACGTCTTCGAAAAGAAGAGAGCTTTAGCCAAAATTTCCTCCTAGAAACTTTATTATTGAGAGCATACACATTGGATAGGATCCATGAAAACCCATCCCTTGAATGTTTAAACAAGGTTGCCACATGGTTACCATTGTGAAAGATAGGAGTGCCATGAATAAACTAAGTATTCCAGAGAGTAACAACTCCCCCAGAAGCCCCATCAGAGCTTCTCCCTTGAGATTCACAAAATTTAAAAAACTTAATTTTCTCCACCTTATCTTTTGACATTTTAGTTTCTTGAATAAGTAAAATATCCGGTCTATGATCCCTAGCAATATTACGGACAATGTCCTGTTTATGACTACTATTAAGACCTCTAATATTCCAAGATAAAATCTTCATTTCTTACAAGGGGAATTAAATAGATTCTCATGGATCGTTATCTGTGATCCATCCGCTATGTTTTGTATGCACTCTTGCTCTCTTTACCACCTGTTAGATTTTCTCCCTGCACTTCAGGGTGGCTCACCACAATCTGTCTTCCCTCTATTGCGAGTTGTAACTCCAAGATTCTGATGTGATTTCTTTTTCTTCGACACCACCTTAGTATAGCTCATTTATTTGTCAAATTTGATTCCCTCTAAACTAGTAGCGATATCAACTTTCGAGGACTAAAGGTTCTCTGAAATAATAACATTCTGATCTAAGTCAGGGAAGTTACAGGTGGAATGTTGTGAAGAAGAGTCATCCTTAAGGGTCTTCTTCTGATCATTGAACTCAAGAATATTGAATGATGATCCAATAATCGGAGAAGATTGTCGATCTTTAAAGGTACATTCTTCCATATCCTTGAATCTTTCATGGTTTAGGGGTGAAAATTATCCCTCCTCCAAATCCTCTACCAAAATCTATTCTTCTTCATTTTCAATGATCACATTCTCCTTAGTTATCTCCTCTTCAACCTGAGTAGGAGCCTCCTCAGAAGTAATCTTTGGATCTATATCCTTAACCTCAATGTTTTGATCTTCATGGTTACTCTCTCTATTGTCTTCCTCCTAATCTGTTTCTTTTGCTTCACTGTTCTGGAAAGGTTGAACAATATTTTTCTTATTGGTTTTGTGGCTCCCATCAGGCCCTTTCTAGTGCACAAAATCACCCTTTTTATTCTGAGCTTCTATGTCCACAAGTTTGGTTTTCCAGATGATAGGTCCTTTGTTAGAATCTATCTTAGTGTTATGGGGGCATTTCTTTTCCTAGTGTCCTACCTTTTTACACAAGAAGTAAACAAAAGGTAATGATTCAAACTCAATAGTTTGAACTAACATTCCCAGCTTTGACACCCGCTCAACTGATGAAGGAAGATCCTTAGATCTAGACACTCCCACACAAATCCTAGCATAGACCATTCTTATCCTAGTAGCCGTCATAGGATTAATGGATAGAAGTTCACCAAACATTCCAACAATGCCCTTGAAAATATCTTCATGCCAATATTCCAGAGGAAGCCTTGGCAGCTTGACCCAGACAGGAATGGTTTCAAAAAAGGCATCAGACATGTCCATATTATTACTCCACTTCTTAAGGGTTAAAGAGAACCTCCCCATAATCCAAGGGCCACCACAAATATCAGTAGGAATATCCTCAGTGTATGAGAAGGCAAAAGAGGAAAAAACCCAAGGGAGGGCTGAAACCTCAACTTACCCTTTAATCTTCCACCTCTGACTAACAAAAATCCTCAATGAGTCAATTTTTAAGTCTAGGCCCAAAGAACTTTCCAACAAGGGTGAGCACCATAATAGTGATGTTGTGGTCAATCACCTAGTCAGGGATAGACAAAGCAACCTTACTGATAACCTTATCACAAGTGACAAAGACATGGGGAAAGGAATACTTTCTAGTCGACTTAACCCCAAATAAAGCAGCCCAACGATTATTCGTGGCTCCTCCTAAAAAAGCATGTTCTGTGGCCCCCGTGATAGGTTGGACAACCCGAAAAGCTTGTGATGAAGGAAAATCACAAGGACCATCCACAGGGGAAACCCCCGATGAATGCCCATCCCTAAGTCCACCTGAAAACCCATTTTTGGCTCCCCCACCATCTTTAGAATCCGCATCACCCTAGTTGTCCTTAGTGCCAGCAGATCCAAGGGATCTCGATCCAGTTCCCTGTGAACCCGGAAGGGATCCGCCAGGGACCACAGAAGCATCACCTGAAACCCTACCCTAAGCGCCATCGTCATTAACTTGGATAAATTATTAAATACATTGCTCGGTAATTGTTGTTGTTGTTGTTGTTATTGTTTGACGTTGGTGCTCCTTAGTTGGTAGTGCGTTGATAATTATTAGTGCCTTGATTGGAACTTCTTTGATCATTGTTAGATGGTGTGTTACTTGATAAAGTCAGCACTGGTTGTTTAGACTTTACATTGTTGGCATCGACTGCCCCATCATTAACAACATTTTTGTTTCTAGTCCAAAACTTGGACTTGTTTGATTTGTTGTTATTATATTGATTGCTATAGGTGTTATTGCTTGATGAAATAACACCTTCCTTGGAGAACTTCAAGGTCCCTTTCTTGATGGAGGCTTTCTCTACTTGGATGCCATTCTCGATCAGCTTTTCAAAACTACGTAGACATTGTAGTTTGAGTTGATAACTCATTTCACTATTCAAATTATCTATGAAGATCTCCATCTTTTCCTTTCCAGGTATGTCCTGTGGGTACCTTGAGACCATACATCTCCATCATTTTAAAAAGACCATGAATGTTTCATTATCCTTTTGCTTCGTGTTGCATATGTCAAGCATAGTGATCTCATGTTGGATATTGTAGGAGTATTGTGTAATGAATTTATTCACCAACTCATTGAATGATCTTATGGGAGGTGTGATTTTTGACAACCACTTCATTGTTTTCCCTCCCAAACTTCTTGGGAATAGCCTCATCATGTATGTATCATCATGAGAAAAATCCAAGCTCATAGTGCATAATTCCTTGACGTGATCACGGGGATCACTCTTACCATTGTATTTGTCATACTTTGGTATATTTGAATTTGGCGGGAAAGGTATCATGTTTAGCCTCCTATCAAAAGGGTAAGGACAAATGTCCTCCAAAGAATACCTCGTTGTAGACCCTTATTGCATATCTTGCATTGTCATTGAAGTGCTTGGATTTATTATGTAATAAGAGCTAGGGCCACATTTCCTTGTTTGGATCTTCGATGACGGGCATCCCTTTGTTCACTAACATTGTCATCATGATTACGAGTATCATTTCATTTGCGTGTGTTGTCTTGATCATATGTGTCATTCTCTCTCAAATGCTCTTGATTTTGAGTGAATGTGTAGACCCTTGGCCTTGTTTAGCCTCCTATCAAAAGGGTAAGGACAAATGTCCTCCAAGGAATACCTCGTTGTAGACCCTTATTGCATATCTTGCATTGTCATTGAAGTGCTTGGATTTATTATGTAATAAGAGATAGGGCCACATTTCCTTGTTTGGATCTTCGATGACGGGCATCCCTTTGTTCACTAACATTGTCATCATGATTACGAGTATCATTTCATTTGCGTGTGTTGTCTTGATCATATGTGTCATTCTCTCTCAAATGCTCTTGATTTTGAGTGAATGTGTAGACCCTTGGCCTTGTTTTGGGGAATCTTTCATTCCTTGAATTTTTTATGTCAAAATCCTCAGGCATCGAGATTCCTTTGCTATTGAGCATGAGGAGGTACTTTTGTTTGTCTATGTCTATAAGCCTTTCCATGAGATTTTGGAAGGCAGCGCTTTGTTGACATTGTTGGACAAATTCCTCGGTGATCTCTTCTTCATCCATATTTGTGTATTTGTCAAAAGGGCTGGATTCCCTACGACACATGCTAGATTTTAGTTGTGGATCCAATTCTTTGCCTTTTCGAGATCGAATACTGGCAGGCATCAATAGATTTCTATAGTAGTAAATTCCTCCACTTCTAACAATGTTCTTGGTGGGGTTGGTGGTTCAGGCCGATCTTCATGGTAGATGATGCAATTTATTGGAAATAAGGCAGGATTGATCCTTCTCCCACTGTTAAGGTGTTGATTGAATGCTTCTTTCCGAATGTAAGCTCTACTTATCAAAGGTTCCTTGTCAAACTCATTAGATTTTCCTTGGAGATACAATTGCATATGACGGTTGATGTAGATAAATTTACTCCTCTTGATAAGTGCCTCAGGACTAGGTTTTCTCTTCTTCAATGTAGTCTTTTGACAAAGACTTCTTCTTATCAAAATATGGGGATTGGTCATACAAATGATCAAAGAGTGTTGATGGTTGATATGGATACTTTGTTTCGGATACTCAAGCTTACTTGTCAAGTAGAGGTTTAGTTTGATTCACCCCCATGACAAAGTGTGTCAAATGATATGCATCAAGTTTCACGATGTAGAAACTTAATTTGGCAACTTGAGAACCTAACTTGGTATTGTTTTGATAAGATTTGTTGGATGATGGAACCTTTGATCACTCTTTTTGATACTCAATCTTGTTGGATGAAATCTTATCTTTTAAGATAGTTGAAGATTTGATACCCCTTCCAAGAGTGCTTAGTTGGATTTGGAAATTCTCTTCTCTCTAAGGTTTCTCTTTGCTCTTTGTTTTTGAAACTGATTGTTGTATTGGTTGATTTTTAACTTGTAAGATGTTTCAATGTTCATGACAAGAAGACATAGCACACACAAAAACAATGGCCATCCCTATGCTAAACATTGAGTGTGTGTTCTTGTAAGGATGTTTTCAAATCCCCAATGTTATCATTGGTTTGATTTACAATAAAAGACACATCAAATAGACACTTTATTCAAGGGTCGTCAACAATATCATAGCCCACTAGTCTCAATACTCCATCAGCTCAAACAACCTTGTCGCCCCCTAGAGGGCGCCCATTTTTTTGCCTTTTTTTCTAGAAATTAACCCAAAGTGAATTGCTTCACAATTGGGTAGTTATCTTGGGAGATATATGGTGAGTAATCTTGGGGATGGATTCTTCCCTACCCTTGCACTATGATGTTGCCAATGTATGGCAACTGACTTGGCTCAAAGTTTCTACTTCTATCATTCGTAATAAGGATTTCATTTGAAGATATCCTTTGTCTCCTTTAAAGTCACGCAAGCACGATTGAGGCCTATAGCCCAACAAAGTATCAAACATGATGTAGTCACACAAGTGTGATTGAGACCTTAAGGCCCTGCAAAGTGCTCGATATGAGATAACTCAAATATGATCCGTCCCCCGAGATTTTCATCTCAAAAGGTGATTTGATTATAGCGAGTTAGATTGCTTGGCTTTAGCCATACTCACTTGGGTCATACCCTTCTCACTAGCCTCCTCAAGGCTTCGGGAAGGAAGGCCCTCTAAAGGATGTAAAATACTTGAAGTAATAGAAAGCATAAAAGAGTGGGTTTGGCTTTTTGATCACCCAATTAAGGGGAGAGCATATGCCTACCACTTTCGAGACACGGAATCCAAGCATTCTTTTTATCCTTCCAAAGAAATGATTTTCTATCCTCTATTCAACAAGCATGGTGTTCTTTTTAATCTTTCATAGCAATTGATTTTTTAACTAGGAAATGGAAATCCTGGTCAATGAAATAAAAACACGTTTTGCTTGAAAGTAACTTGATTTATAAGAATGGACAAGTTGATTGTTCTTTTTAATATGCAAAAAATAAGATTGATTGTGCTTTTTACCTTTTCCAAAATATGAAAGATTGTTTTTCTTTTTAGAGCCCAAAATTTGAGGTTTGAATCCCAACTTTGCAAGAAAGTAAATATTTGATTTGTTGTTCTTTTTACCTTCCCAATGTGATCTTTTTAGAGCCCCAAAACAACTAAGGTACTTTTTATAACACCAAATTGAAAAATGAAGTTCTTTTTACCCAAAATGAAATATGAGTTCTTTTTAACCAACTTTGAAAAACCTAGAAAAGAAATCACTAAATCCTAACTTAACTCCTCCAAATCTGCAAGAAACTGTTAGAAACCTGCAAAGAAAGAAGTCAGTGAAAATCCAAAACCTTAGGTGGGCTTCCACAAGCCTAATTTCAAATCTTGGTTACAAATTTATGTCTCTGCCTTATATGCATGAAAACGGAGATCATATGTGCTAAAAGAATAGTCGCATGCAAAAAAATATTTGTCAAATGTGCTATAAGAAAAGTTAAATGCACGAAAAATATATGTTATATGCGCTATAAGAAAAGTTAAATGCGCTAGAAAATCTGTCAGATGCGCGAAAATATCTATCAAAAATATTATAAGATTTGTCAAATGCGCGATAACAGAGGTTGTATGCACTAATATGCGGTTGAAAACTATAGGCGTGAATCTTGTGGAAAAATATGATAAATTTTGAAATTTCAGGGGTCGAGCCCCATGGTGGGTGCCAAAATATGTGTTGGAAATGTGGGATCAACCTGTATTGCAAGGAAAACAACTCAAACACACACATGGAACATTGCATGAGAGGTTAGAAATCAACAAAATAAGTTAGTGAATCTAAAACTCTCAAAATCGTTTTGTGCTCCTCTATCTCTAAAGATCCTCAAGATTCAAGTTGGCCCTCACTTGGAAGAGCACTTGATCTCATGAATGACAACCTAGAGAGCGAGATTTATGTATGATTCTAGGATCAAAATGGATGCAACTATGATCCTAGTGTATGTTAAGATAATGGATGAGAGCTAGGATGCACGATGCAAGACTAAATACTCAAGATGATGAAGATAATGAAACTAGATTGATTCCAAATTGAAGATTAAATGATACTAGATGAGTTAATTAAGCAAGGAAAAGATATGCATTTAAGCTAAATGAAACTAAAATGCTATGAGATGAATGCTTGATGTTTGAAGATGACTTGAATGGGCTCCTTAACTTGCAAAATGACTATAATTTAGATAGACAAAAGACTTGGATGAATTGAAGAAGGAATGGGCTCTATTTATAGGGAAAATAGAGAAATGGATGGTTGAGATTGAGTAATCTCAACAAGGGATAGGATTGAAAGTTATCAATATATGTGAGGTATTCAATCCAATCCCAAGTTGACAAATGTCACCTTAAGACGGCTTGAGAGGAGATGTAAGAGGCATTAAATGCTCGAGGAGACATGGTGGTTACCCGAGGAGGTAAGTTTATGGTTGGGTTAGTGGATAACCAATGGATAAAGCCTTTACCCAAAAGGTAAAATCTTGTGCAAGGGTCAATAGGATAACTAGGGTCAAAGCCATGAATGCTTGATGAGACCCTTGAGTTAGATGAGGGTTAAGTTAGAGAGAAAGTCTCTAAGTATGAAGGGAGGTTGAGTTAACCATTAATGGTTAATAGGACTTTGGGGGACAAATTTTTAAGAGTCCTTCCAAATTTGGGGAGCTCGACAAGTTAACTTGTTGAAGAAATGAAGCCTTTAATGCATTTAGAAGACTTTCTTTCAAACTTGAGAAGTGACCTCCTCAAATTTAGGAAAAGGACATGATTAGGATAGGATTAGAAGGTTTCTAGAAGGATAATTAGGAGGCAAGTGGCAGATGTAGGATTTGCAAGTGGGTGAGGGAAAATAGGATTTAATTAAAACAAAATTGTTTTATTTCAATTGTTGGTTGCAACTTGCATTTGATAGATTTAAATAAATATTGATTTATTTAAATGTGAATTTTGAATTTTTGCAAGTGGGGGGATTTATAAATAAACTTTGATTTATTTATTTGCAAAGGGGGTTTTAATTAAATGTGGATTTAATTAAAAGGGGAAAGGGGATAAATGAAGATTTTTAATTAAATGTGAATTTGATTTAACATGGCTAGAGGGGGCATTTAATTAAATGGCTTAGATAGAAGAAGGGAAATATTAATCAAATATGTAACTTGATTAATAGGATAATTAGAAGAATAGGGATAAATTAAATCTTAATTTAATTAATTGGAAGAATGGGGGATAATTAAGTGAATAAAATTCACTTAATTTGTTGTGCAACTTTTAGGTGTCTACAAAGTTGACTAAGGAGATTGAAGACCGGAAGAAGAATGAGGAAATTTTGACTCAATCATTGAAAGATAGATCAGATGAATGCTTCAGGCTTACCTATGAGAATGATTAGTTGAAGCTTGAGTTGACACAATCAAGGAATGATGCTCAAGAACTTCAAAGTCAGATTGTTGCCTTGAGGGATTAACTTGGTACTACAAATGAATACAAAGACAAAATTAATGCTAGCTCAACAAGGTTGGATGAGATGCTAGATAGTTAGAGACATGAAAAAGACATGAGGGGACTTGGATATGAGAAAGGAGAATCCTTTGGTTTTGGATAGAGCAATACAAAGCCTAATCATGAGAAGAGAAAGAATACTTCGGTAAGAAAACCTAATGCCTACAAATTCAATGGTAGATGTTTTACTTGCAATAAATTTCGTTATATGACAAATCAATGCAAAAGTAGGATGAATATTGTGAACAATGGACCTACTTTTACTGGTTAGTGTTTCACATACAATAATTTTGTTCACAAGTCAAACATGTGCAGAGCAGAAATGAATAATTCTCAGAACAAGAGATGTTATGCTTGTGGGATGTTTGGACATATCTCTAACCAATGCAGGATGAGACCAAATCAAAAGAACTTCAGACCTATGCAGAGAAATTTTGTTTGCCATGCTTGTAACAAGCTTCCAGGTCACATTGCAAAGTATTGCAAAAGAAAGAATATGAACAAGAATGCTCTAGTGGACGAGAACAAAGATAATGAAAAAGGAAAGGCAAAGGTAGAAGAGATCAAGAACAAGCATGAGAAGATATGGGTCATGAAATATGAATCTCAGGCAGCTAGTGGATCTACAAGGTCTGAATCCAGTGCAGGTGCTTCATCTGGTAACTAAGGCAATTGGCCTTAGGGGGTGGCATCTTCATGCAAAATCTTGTAGAACCCCCTGAAGAGATCTGTGATTGATCAAGGTTGATTGCAGATGCTTGGAGATGATTACCCAGAATCCGGGGGATTGGATTATGTTGAACAGGACATCCGATTGAACTCTATAATTATATTTATTTGAATTAAGGTTAGGGTTTGCAAAGTTAAAAAGGGAAAAGTATGAATCATTTCACACATTTCGAGCGAAGAGTTGAAGTTGTAGAGTGAGGCGAACCAAATTTCAAGGCAAACCAGATATCAAGGCGATCAGAAGGCTTGAGGTGATCCAACAAGAAGTTTTTGTGCATCCGACAGAAGAAAAAGTATTTACCGAAGTGTTTTCATCCTTTGGACCCTAAATTTCTTAAAATGGTATCTTCTTCTGTTAATACACCTTTGGTAGTAGAAATTTTTGAATGAGAAAAGCCACAATTCAAAAGACATCCATTTAAATCTATCGAGGACGATCCCAATGGTTCTTTTTCATTTGTGTCATACGGAGTTCTACACGTTGACAATGTTAGGGCATACATTCACTGTACAATTCAGGAAACCAAAAGTAAAGAGATCTTAACCTTGTATACAGAGCACATAATGGATGAAGAAGGAAACCCCAAACCAAAATATGCATAGTTACAGAAAAAGGGTTTCACGCAATTTGTTCATTTTTTGACGTTTGATGAAGATGAATGGGTAAGATATATTTTGAGCCATGTCTAGGATGAATTCATATGGATGGATAAACCTTATAAGATAACCAAGCAGACCATTCATGCAATCACATGTCTATACCAAACCGATGGAAAACCTAATTTGAGGAAGGTAACAAACACAATCGTCAACAAAATAGTCGGTGTTCAATATGATGTTAGGTCAATAACAATTGATGATATCTTAGAGCATGATGTCAAATTTACATCAATGATTATTCGGTACAAAGTTTATCAGTCTAGCAGGTTGAATTCGGTCTCCGGTACTGCAATATATGCAGTATGACTTGTGCACGGTTCTTCTTAAAGATCTCCTAAGAAATTTAAAGAAAATCAAATAAAACAAGAAGCATGTTTTCAAATTCAGTTTATTGATTGTCTATCTAGCACTATACTTTATGAACAAAATTCCCAGGATAGGTAGGGTCCAATGGGAATTTGACTTACTGTGAGAATTTGCCAAGATCTAGAGGCAATGGAAAGCACAAATAAGAGAGACCAAAATGTATGATAGGAATAAACTATATTCTATCAAGATGCAAAATATGATCAACTGGATCATTACATGATGTTCAATGAATGTACGTACAAACAATTTAGATGAGCCTGCTTATATAGGCAAGGCTATATGGATATGTGAGCACACAAGCATGACATGTGGCTCAATAAGAAACAAGGGTAGGTAGGAAATAGGTGTGGGTAGGTAGGAGAAATAATAAAATATTCCACATGAGGTGGATCACTCACCGAAGGTGGAGTGTAACAACAAGATCAACACCATAAAAGGTGGAAATTCTCCTACACACACTATCCCAATGTGGCACAAACACCCAAGTGTTTCATATACAAACTACCATTAAATGCATGTACCTAACTAAACTTAAGGAAGTGTAATAATATCCAACATGAGTAATTATTTACACCAACACTTACCAATAGCTACTTAGATCAAACAAGGTCTACAAAGATTGGGAAATAAAGAAAATCAGGCAGTTGCTCTATGGAGTTTCTTCAAAACTTTCTAAGGCAAAATGAAGAATAGGGAAAGGATCCCTAAGGAAGTACTCAAAAAATATGTAGATGCTATCTGTTTCATGGTTGACAAGGACCAGTGCCATATGGAGGTGGTAGAGCCAAGGACAATATCGATAATGCTAATGGACTATGAGGCTGATTCCTAAACTCTTGAAGACTATGCTCAACCTTTTTAGCAAACCAGTTGATCCTCAAGAAGAAAATTTTGGCACATTCAAAGAAAAAGATATGGAGTTGCATAAGAAGTTCACTCTACCCGAAAGGAAAATAAAGGTAACAAGAATGGCCGAGGCAGTGGCTGAACAAATGGGTTTTACCAGAGAAGCTATTGAGAAAGCCATGGAGAAGAAGGCTCAAATGGAAGCAGAGGAGAAACCAAAGAAGCCTAAGGAGACTAATTCTTCTGCTACTCCGATGAAGCCATCTCCTCAATCAACAGCTCAAAGGTCACCTGGCAAAGGAGTATTGAAGCAGAAGAAGAAACTAAAAAGAACATATGTCATTGTATCTCTTGTTGCATCTAAGACAGAGTCAGATGGGGGAGCCGAGAAAGCAAAGAAGAAAGGATAATTTGCCCGAGTGGTTAAGAAACCATAGTTTGGTGGTGTCCAGCAAAGCAAGAAGACAAAATCAGAACCTACTCTAACCGGTAGGCCAAAAAGAGGAAGAAAGCTAAGGACAGAGCTTGATGAAGGTCTTGAATCCGACAAGGTGGAAGGTAAATATACCATCATTCCCCCATTGACTGCAAATGAATTGATTGATGAAATAGTTAATAATTGTAATCTCAAGGATATTAGTGCATACAATGAAAATCTTGATGAGAATGACTAGAGGGTGATTGAGGAATTTATTGTGTTGTATTTGCATAACTTTAGCAAATCATTAATTGAGTTAGAATGTAGCATTCCAAAATATCTATAATACATTCTTGATGCTAGAAGGATAAATGCAAGTCGAGTAGATAAGGAAATAAGAGAATGTGAATTGATCAATATCAGTGCTTGTATCTCACAAGAAGAAGTTGATAGACTCATGGAGCAAGCCAACAAGAAGGAATTCCCAAGCAAAAATAGAGTAAACAGGCTTATAGTTGGTAGGGTTGAAGAAGTCAGAAAAGAAACTGAAGAGATATGGGAAAAGTTCTTAAAGAACAATCAGTTTCCAATCAACCCCAAGTATGATGATGACTCATAGAAGGAAGATGCTTCCCCTATGAAAGTACGGGTAGCTGCTCTAGATAATTAGAAGGATGAAATTCAAACAGAGGCCAATCCAGAAGATCGGGCAAATATAACCCTTGATGTAGAGGACAGTCAAAATCCTCCAGTTGACAAGGACAACCCAGAGATGGTGGAAGGGAAAGTTGAAGAGGCCAAAGAGACACCAAAATATGATACTACGCCAAGTGGTGACATAGGTGCAAAGGTTGAAGAAAAAGAAAAGGATAAAGAAGAAGCACATACTGATCAGGAATTGGATCAAGAAAAAGATGTAGGAAAAGAGGAATTAGAGAAGGAAAAGGTACATGATTATATATGCTTTTTGTTTTTAGACTCTTTTTGTAGATATCTTCAAGTGTGTATAGAATATCTGGTATATACTCTTGTATATAAGTTTTTTAGCAGCACCCCAACTTTGGCATTATTGTCAAAGGGGGAGAGTAGAGTGAAAAATGTACAAAGAATGATACAAGTTTTTAGTCTAAGGGGGAGCCTTAGAAATTTTGATCCGGTATATAGGTTAACTCAACACTTAGTCATTTTTCACGAGTGTTGCCATTAATTCTAAAGGGGGAGATTGTTGGAAATTGACACTCGTCTGGTGGATACCAATGCATGGATAATGGATTAGGGTTGTCATTGATGGAAACTCTTCATGGAAATCCTATCCGATAGTTCTGGATTTTGGTAATTGGTAGAGTGAGTGATTCGATAATCTGTCACCGGTATTTCAGGATAGCAGAGCACTTTTGGACTAGAATATTTGTGGTGATTTTAGTGGATAGATTCGTGTATGGGATGATAGGCTCAACATGTAGAAATCATTTTGACATTATTTGGTTGATCCGCATATATGTTTTAGAGATCTGGTCTACGCCGACACTTGGTTACACGTTACATTGCATAATTTTGGATGGCCCACTTGATGAGTGTTTCATTTTGTGATTGCGGATATATATAACCCATGTAGAAGATATTTTTGAGGTGTGATATAAGCGAGTAGTGATCAAGAAACCTATTCAACATAGTTTCGCATGCGCACTCTTGATTGGGTAGCTGTTCGAGAAGCAGAAGAGGGCAGAGTTGCAGAGCAGTTACAGTCAGACTTTTTGCACTTAACTGGAACTCATTCAAGCATTTTTTGACGCTATTTTGGAGTTCAATCATTTTAGTTATCATTGTAAATGATTTGTAAGTTAGTGTGACTTCCATATTATAATTGAACCTTTGGTTCTAGGCAATGTGCCTAAACACAAGTGCATTCACCTTTTGTAATATTTATGTACTTCTAATCATAGTATATGAATATTATGGGTTCCACTCCCATTTTGGTTTTTCCCTTTCCCAGTTTCCATGTAAAAATATTGGTGTTATGATTTTGAGGTTGATTATCTTGTGTTCCTACATTTTACTTTCTTGCATTTGCTTATGGTGGTCTGAGAATAAGTTTAAAAATCTATTTATCAGTAGAACACTAATTCACCCCCCCCCCCCCCTCTCAGTGTTTCTTGATTCCATCACGATCATCACACGTAGGATAGAGGAGAAAGCCTAGTTGGCTGACTGAAGTCTTGTAGCTTTTTTTGAAATCTATTTAGGGTTAAAACCCCTTGTTAACCTTTCTTAAGGTATTTTGTGCCTTCCCCTATAGTTGGTTGGCATTTAGGGACTTAATTCTTCCTCTTTCCCATTGTCTAGTTATGATAGGAAAACGTATGTTTGTACTCAAGCTAGTGGACTATTGCAAGTATTCATAGTGTTTGGGGCTTGAGTTGATTGGCCTAGTGTGATGTAGATTAGAGATTGATGAATCCCTCATCCACCTTGGTGTCATTTGGTGAGAGGATGTGATCATGGTATGTGTCAATCATTGCCAAAGTGTCATTCTTCCTATTTCTTTGTTCTAATATTTCGTGTGGCAAGTGATTTTCTTGTTAGTCTTCTACAATTGTCACCTCATATGTCTGATAGTGTCGTCTTGTTCAAGTGTTCTTGTGTATCATGGTTTCCCTTGGGACACTTCAATGGTGAATTTTTTCATACAATTGCAACATGTAGTATCATATCTTTGGCATTAAAGTTTTTAAGTTTATCTGGAATGTTTCAAAAAAATATTCCAGGTTTTCTTGTCTTGTTTTCTTGGAGGTTCTTTGGTAGGGCATCCTCTTTTGTTGGTGAGCATAAAGTGAATCTATCTCACTTTAACTTTACTTAAATAAAATTTACCACTTATTTAGTGCAAATTATTATTGCTCATAATACTTCTAATGATTCATGTGATTATACATATCATGTCAAATATGTGATTGATGATTATTCCCAACTTTCACAAATTTGTAACCTATTATGACCATGGTTTCAACATTCTATCTAGAAATGGGTTATAAAAAATTGTTATGGTTGAATGAAGCAAGCTATCAATATTTCCTTAGACCTAATCCACATTAAACTCTATTACAGGTTTGGGATACTTTCGTTTCTTAGGTCTAAATACCCTAATTTTGTGGGTGTGAATATGTTTTCTACGTATCTTAATTCTCTTTATATTCCTTTATTACATCTTTAGTTATATCATGGATAGTGTAAATCTCTCTATAACCTCTCTAGATGCCTTATTTATGGATGAGGTTGTTGGAATGCTCTGATACCGGGAGTAAACTGAGAGGGGGGGGTGAATTAATTTACTCACAAGTATAACAATTAATTCACTTTTAAACCTTGTACCAAAGCACAACACAATGAAAGATATAACATGGAAGCACAACACGCATAACACCAATATTTTGACGTGGAAAACCCGAAAAAAGAAAAACCACGGTGGGAAACCCTACCCACAATTAGATGAATACTCTGCAGTAGTATTGTGTATAATTACAATGGGGTATGCACTTGCAGAAAGGCCAACAACCTAGAGAGCACTTCTCATCACAAAGGGAAGTCTCATTGACTTACATAAACATCGGACTACAATTCGAAAAGAAATGAATTATGAAAGTAGCATCTGCTAGTGCTTGATATAGTTTCGGTTAAGCACAAATGTCTACTCTGCAATACAAAACCTTTCCAACCTTCACTGGAATGATATGACTCTATTCACACTTAATCCTCTCTTTGATAATGCAAACATAACCACCATCCATCCATATCCATGTTTCATACAATTACATGAATAATTCACCTATAAATACAGATCATCAACCTTATTGACAAGGTCGGCTAAACCCTAAACCCATAAACCCATAATTACAAAAATTACATCGTACGATACCACTGGACCAATATTATGATTTACATTACATAGCATGGACCTAATTCAAGTATCCAAACAATTATATCTGCCGGAAATTCCGTTAAGCCCAAAATCCAACACACTTCACCAACCAGTAGAAACCCTCAGTGAAACAACAAAAAGTTTAACCGTCTCCAAATAGGACCATCATAACAACACGTCATCCAATGAAAAGTCACCAGATACTCATGACATGATCAAGAAGCACCTTTAGCATGATAAAAATCGATTCCATAAGCCAGACCAAAATCCGTTGACCAAATCACCAAATATTTCTTACCAGTAAAGCTAACCGGGAAAGCTAGAAGCTAGCTGGTAAAGCCAGAAGCTAACAGATAAAGACAAAAGCTAATATGGTATTGATAATTACCAAAAGAGATAACAATTGGATCACCAAATCATGAACCAAAAAAATATAGAAAGCATATAATCATCCAGAATAAGCATCCAAAATCGATTCCAAAGATCTGATCATACCAGATCAGAATCGTAGCCAAAACCAAGATGATCACCAAGACTAACTGGGATATAGTGTTGAGATCAATGAAAACACTTAACCAAAGCCATCATATTGCCAACAGAGGCTCTAGTAGAGTTCCCTAGTGTATATACTCATCTCCCTTCCTATTGTAATGGTGGAAAATTAGGGTTTCCACCACTAGATGTAATAAAAACCACTAATTTTAGACTTAGAGACCATTATATTAAAAGAGGCATGAATCTAATAGATCTAGCCACAAATAAACAAGGATAGGGTTGAGAATTATTATTAGATTCACTTTGGGGAGTTGGTTATCCTTTTTTTAAGTTGAATTATGAAAATATTGAAATTAGGGTAAATTTACTGGAATTGATGTAAAAACTCAAACAGTGAGCTACAATTGTCGGATCGAGTCACAAACCTGGATCTGAGTAATGTAAGAGTGTTCGGATCTGTTTTAGAAGGAGCTCCTGAAATGTTGGGACTAGAATGCCCATCGTTTTGGTTCTCCACACTTTTTGTTGTCTAAAGGGGAACATGTTCGTCTCTGTAAATAAAGACAATTTTGAAGACCACAACTATGTACCTATTTTTGTGCACAGTATAGAAGGGTAATAGGTTGAGATTAGGGGTTTGCCTTAGGCCAAACCTCAATTTTGGAATTAACCATGAAATATGAATGAAATGTAATTGAATTGTAGTAATGGAAATGATCTCCTTTAGAGGGAAATGTTGAATAATGTCTGAAACATTAATGTTGTAATTTTTAACGGAGTTCTATTTGTCTCCACAAGGAATTATGGTTTCATGAATTCTTCATAAAACATAGAACATGAATTTCAACTCTAATGCTTGAATCTTGATCTTACTTCTACTCTAATGCTTAAAAGAAGTTTAACTACTTGCTCACTCAAATTTGAATGCTTGATTGCTTGAATTGGTTGCATTAAACTCTTAGGTGGTTCTTGAAATGAGAGTAGTAGATCTCCTTTTATACTTTCTTGTCGAAAAACAATTTAATTTTCCAACATGAACCAACACGGGATCTAGGTCCCCCCCCCAAAAAAAATCATGTTACTGTTAAGGGGCCAAAAAATGGGTCCTGATTGGGAGGACCAAAGCGCTAGCGTCTTGGTCCCGACCAATCAGGGACCAAGAAAAGTGGGGTAGGAGATGTGCATTCTAAAAATTATAAGATATTTGCATGGTGTGAGCAGAATCAGGGCTTCGATCAAGCCTTGGGATGCGAACACCAAGATGAGGGCTCAAATGAGGACAAAATTGTAAGGGAGTACAAATTAGGATGCTACACCTATCATCATGATCAAATATTTTTTATTATAAAGACACTCAAGAATACTTTGTGTAATCCATCATAATATTTGATTATTGTACTCCACTTTCAAGCACTTCTCATGACTTTCCATATACTTTGAATCCCCAAGACTATAGTGCTCTTGTAATAGGTGATCCTATCAACATCCCCATGGATCTCAATGGCTCTAAGAAGGTTATAAAAATCAGATAATTTATTTCTTCCTAAAGAATTATCAGGTCCTATTCTAAAATTTTATATAACTTTCTTGATCTCTTTTCTTAAACCTTTAAGGATATTCCTTGTATAGATCTCATGGTAGTGATCCATAACATAGTTCTTTACCTCAACATCTAACTTGTTAAATAAAAAATTATAAAAAGCATCCCAAGGTAGCTTTGATTATTAAAGATGAGATAGAGAAGCGATTAATAGTTTGCTTTATCCACCCTATAGACTATTCACCTTAGATCTCAAATATTGTACTTGTTGAAGAACTTAACAATTGCATTTGTGTATGTATTAATTTATGTGATATTAATACAATTAGTTTTTAAATATGACTTACCCCTTCCAAATATTTACATGATAGTATTATTAAAGCTAGGTCATGACTTAACCTTTTTTCATAAATTGCTTCTCAAGTTGTAATCAAATTATTATCAATCTACTTGATCAATATAAAACAACTTTCATGACACCCCATGGTACATTTTATTATTTAGTAATGCCATTTGGTTCAAGGAATGTTGACACAACTTGCCAATGTGATATGACCTTGATATTTCATGATTTCATCCCTAATATTTTAGAAGTTTATATCAATGATATCTTGACAATAATTTACACCAAGATCACGTTCGTAATCTTTGTCTTATATTTGAGTGCCTCTATTCATACAATATATGATTGAAACCCCATAAGTGTGTCTTTGGAGTCGATAGTATAATTTTTTTAGGGTTTATCATATCACATCATGGTATCGAGGTAGACATGGAGAAAATAGATGCTATTAATAGCATTCCACCTCTAAAAGTCACAAATTTGAACTTCATAGTCTTTAAGGGAAGATGTAATATATTTATTGATTCATTTCTCAACTGCTAGATCATACCCTCTCTTACACTCATTTTCTCAAGATGCACATTCATTTATCTTAGAGTGAGGAATATAATTTAAGGATTTTTAAAGTATTGTAGTGTTGTAATTTGTATTTTCATGAAATACAATTTCATGCTCATTTGGGCCTCACTTTAGTGTTTATGCCTTCTATGCCTTGATTATGCTCAAACCAATGTCAAATCTATGATCTCTACCTTCTCCTCTTGCTTCCGGACCTTTGCCTAATCTAAAAGGATTGGTCTAGGCTGGCTAGCACCATAGTCCAAGCCAAAAGGGCCCAAATTTGAATCCTTCAATGATTAAAAAAAAGTTGAGTAGCAAACGATATTCGATGTTGGCTTTATTTGCAATTTTCAACACATTTCATGAGGATAGGTATAAAAGCAAGTCTTATCCTCTCATTTGAAACATCTCTCATCAAGGAATTCACTCCACATAAAGCATTTCAATTGACCAAGCAATGAAGCATCATTAGAGAAGTGAAGAAGAGGTCAAGTATTTAATTTTTTAAGAATTCAAGATGACATCCATGATCAACTTTATGTGAAGACATGTATAAGTTCTATATAGCAACATCAACATTTTTATGAATACTTCAAGGCAAAGGAGATTCATAAAGGAATATATAACATTAAAATTTAGCATTTATTTTCAAATCTTGCCTCTTCCCTCTAAGGGTAAGCTCTCTTTTCTATTTTTCATCATTATAGGGTTAATTACAAATCGAGAGTTTGACCTAGGCAAACCCCTATCAACCCAACACATTTTTTACTCTCTTGTGCGTGTATGTTACATGATTAGAGAGAAGGAATACAGATTTAGAAAGTGAAAATTGAGATAGACAACCAAATTTTGAAGAAAGAGAAGACCCTAGACATTGTTACTTAGCCACATAGTCTGACACTTTTCTAATGAAATTTTAGGGATATATTTATAATATTTGATATCCTTTATTATTAATATATTAATAATATATTTAATATATAGATTTATCTATTATAGTATTAATTTATAACATGTTTATTATATATTAATATTATTGAATATTAATATATTGTATAATATAAATAAAATTTACAAATTAGAGTTGAGAGCATGTCTACAAAAAAAAAAAGTGGTGGGCCCAAGCAACAACCCTTAGCCCACCAATCCAAATCTAGAATCTACCTAAGGATAATGATAAATATAATATTATAAAGGAGGAAATTCACATAGTAGATTCCTTTTCAGAGCAATTCGAATTCCCTCTTTGAGACAAAATGCTGTCAAAGATTGAGGACCTGGAGATATTCATCTCTTTGCAGCATGCTGTTCCACAAACATCATTGTCCCCAAAAAATTATTTGTTGCAAAAAAACTCCATCTAGATCGCACCCATTGTGGAATCCGCAGAGGAGGAATTATCTGCAGGGAATTGAAAAGCTGATGGAAAACCATGGGGAACCTCAACCGCGAGAGAGAAGAGCTCCCACCCGCGGGTTGAGTCTCATGAGTGGCAAATTGAAGAAGTTTCCCTGCAACACAACTCTAACCACCATCTGACCAGAGACTGAGGAGAATAGAATCCCGACCGGCTTGAGTAGAAACAGAGCAAGAAAAAGCATGATGAATTGGCTTGCCTTGCAAGGAATATAATTCCATCTTGGCACATGCGAAAGGATTGAATTGAATTCCACTTGAATTGGCTCGCTGGAGAGGAGTAGGAGAGTCACCAAGTGTCCCAAATCGCAGGAGGGAATTTTCAGCAAACACGTGCTAGAGAATGTGAGGACCTTGCAATCTGTACCATATCCAGCCACTGTTGGGAACATCAAGATTGACATGTAATCATGTGAGGAGAAAGGGATTTGCTGGATAAAATCTGCAGAAACAACCACAAAATTATATTAGAAAAAAGAAAGCTTTCTATGACGCCATGCCCAATTCAGGTTTTGGTGGGGTTTGGAATTGTGGAAATCCCAATTTCCAAATAGCCATTGACAGAGTGAACTGTTGAGCTCGCTGAAATTCTGCCAGCTTCATGGTTCAAAATTAGTGAATTATTTCCATCTACCCAAATCAAAATATCAACATCTCTATTATGTGGCATCACTGGAACTAGTCTTGGATTAAATTGAGGGATGACAACCCACCTCTGAAAATCAGGCAAATCAGGGATTAGTAGAAGGCATGACACAATCATTTTTCAATAAAGTGTTAAACTCCTGATCTGGTAACATGTGCATCCTTGGTTTGCTAGAAAGTCTGCAGCCTGATTTGCTTCTCTGAGATCATGGTTGATTGAATATTCTTCTAGTTGTGATAGATAAGTTTTGACCTCTTGCAAGATATATTGCACTTTCCAGTTCACGTCATCAACATTTCTGCACGCTAATATTGTATTCATAGAATCCCTTTCTATAATAAATTTTTTCACCTCGAGTGACTTTGCTAATCGGATACCGTGAAGGAGAGCTTGTGCTTCTGCAATGTTGTAGGAGCCATTGGGAATTCTTGCAAATCCACCCTTGATGACTAGTCCCTGATGATTTCTAAAAATGACTCCAACTCCTGATATATTATTTTATTAATATATTGTATACTAATATATTAATAATAAAAAATTATACAAAATATTATTAATTTTATTCATAATAAAAAATTATACAAATCGGATATCTGATTCTTTGACAAAAATTTGAAATCTTGTTATTTGGCGCATGATTTCTTTGGGATTTGGCTAGAAAATGTCAAGCTTAGAAAGTCAACCGACTATTCTGTTTTTCCAAACTTCGCCCTAGTGGCTGATGATTTTTTTTTTAGCCGAAATTGATAAAATGAAAAAGGGTTTTTTAAAGACATCCCGAGCTTTCCAACAAGTTATTTTGACTTTAATAAAAAATTATTATTTATTTTATAATGGAATGCTCACTAAAGTCATGATTGATAGGTTGATTGAAAAAACATCCATAACTTTCAAACAGTATGACATTTTTTGAATCTAAAATATGCATCACATTCTATGCTTCATCTACTATAGGAAAAAAAATTGAATTTCCTAAAGTTTATACCAAGTTAAGGTGGTCAGACGTTCGAGTTTTTGAATTTTTGAAAAGTTGTAGTAAAAAATTCATAATTAATTATTTAATTCAAAAAAATTACAAAAATTTATGTCACATCCGAACATGAGTCTAATACTTATATTAAAAATCTTATAAAAAAAATTATGTTTTGATTGTGGTTAGGGTGGTCAGACACACACCTACTTCTTATCTTTTTCCTGAAATTTTAGTACTACCGCATTGAAATTTCAAATTTTCGTCAAATAGATTTTTTTTTCTTCCAGAAAACAACTAGTAGCTTAGAAACTACATTCAATTTTCTACAAATTCTCTTCTTACATATTTTTAAAATAATGTTCATAACTTATTCAAATTTAAATGTCAAGTTGCATAACTCTGTTTTTCTGAAATTTCATTGTCACTTAAGGGCTTGTTTTGGCCCACCATAATCCTACACAAACTCGCTTAAAATTTACAAGACACACAAAAGACCAAGAAACTTCAAATTAATTTTCTCTGACAGAAAATCAAGAATGGGAAGTGACACAAATTACCTTGAAATGTGTACATAGAGCATATAAGCTACAAATGGGTTAAAGATTTGTAGGGTTACCCCAATTTTTCCAAATTGAGGATAACAAGGAGGAAAAGAATATATAGCAAACTTGATAGATTCTATGCCTCCAAAGATGTTTTATCTTTCAAGCAAGATGAGAAGGTGATTACAGTTAGAGTATGTCCATATACTCTTTTTGATCATCATTCTATTAAAACCCGGGTTGTTGTGAATTATACTACTAATTTACTCTTATTAAGAAGGATGTCAACTCCATCCTCAACACTAGTCTGTTGGAGGACCAAGACTACATGTGTTTTGCTTACATGATTAGATAGATTAATAGGTGGGATGGTTGTATAATATCCACCATAGAGAGATGGAATAATAACGCTAATAGTTGGAAATCTTTGTTTCAAATAGTAGAAAAAAAGAAAGCAAAGGATGATAGGAGGATGGAAAGAGATCTGGTGGATAGGCCTATGTTGTGTGAATATTAGGCCAAATTGAATCCCACCAACCCAGACCATGTTGAGGCTTTGGTGTAAACAAGAGGCAAGCTTAGGTGTTTGCAAAATAAAAGAATATAAGGTATCAAAGTTAGAGCCAGAATCAATTAGCTGCAATCTAGAGATAAGGGATCTAAATTCTTTTTTAACATGTTGAGGCAAAAAGAATTTAAAGAAAGAACTGACAGAATCTGGGAGCAGGGCCATGGACTGGTTGATGATGGGGAGATCAAGAGTGCATTCTTCAAGTACTATCAGGGCCTCTTTACTTCAGAAGGGAGTTCTTCATCTAGTTGTGAGGCAAGGAAGAAGTGCAAGTCCCTCATCCCCAAGAAAATCTTAGAGGAAGAGGCAAGGGCTCTTGGTATGCCTATCTCAATTCAGAAAATCAATAAGGCTATCAGCTACTTCAATAGTGACAAGGCCCTGGGGCCAGATGGGTTACCTATTCAATTTTATAAGAAGGCCAAATAATGAATTAGCCTTGATCTAGTACAGGTGTATGAGGGGTTTTGAAGACAAGTTCTCTGGGGAGTGAAGTTAGAGAGGGACGATTAAGTTGTTACCTAAAGATGGGGATAGGTATTTAATAAAAAATTAGAGACCCATTCCATTATTAAATGTTTCTTACAAGATTTTGGCTAAAATCATAGCCTTAAGGTTGATAGATATCATTGCAAGGTTTGTGAGTAACACTCAAACTGGGTTTATCAAGGGCAAATATATCTTAGAGAATCTCATCACAAGTTGGGAAGCTATGAATTGGGCAAACTGCATAGGTCAAAATGTGGCCATGTTCTTGTTGGACTTTGAGAAGGCTTGCGATAGAGTTTAGTGGAGTTTCCTAATCATGATGCTCGAAGCATTTGGGTTCCATACGGAATTTTGAACTATGATTCAAACTCTTCTTAGAGATGTCATTGCTCCAGTTGAGGTAAATGGTTCCCGGTCTCAGCCCTTGAATTTGGAAAGGTCCATCAAGAAATTTTTCCCTTTAGCCCTTGCCTTATTTGTAATAGCTTCATATGCTCTCTATTATCTACTTAGGGACTCTTGCTCCTCCTTGAAGATCAAAGGTATTATCCTTCTAAATAAAGAAGATTTGATTAATATAAAATTTGTTAATGACATTGCACTAATTGTGGATTTTGATAGAGATAATATGAACTCTCTGAATCAAAATTGATTCTCTTTCGTGATGCTTCCGAGGCCAAGATATCCCCCACTAAATCTAGCTTGCTAGGTTGGTCGGAGAATCTGCTTGCATGACTCTTTGAATTTAACTTCCAATGGGGAGGGCCCTTTAAACAAGTTAGGTGCCTTGGCATCCCATTTGATGTTAATCCATGTTGAAAGGATATGTGGTTTTGGATCATGGAAAATATTGACATCAAGCTTAATAAATCGAACAAGCTCAATACTTGTTTATGGCTAGAAGGCTCCAAGTGTGCCAGAAAATTTTGTCTTCTTATAGTTTGTACTATGCTTCTATTTGGATGTTTAGCAATTATTAGGTAAAGGGCATCTACAAGGCAATCAAAATTTTCTTATGGTTTGATGGGAAAGGTTGTCTCAATAAATTTATGGGTGGCCTAGGGCTGAATGATCTTAAGACACAAGGCATTGGCTTGGTGGCCAAATGGATTTTTCATGCCCTGGAAGATTCTTGTCAGGAAAAATGTTGAACTTGTTGGACCCCAAAACAGGTGAAATGCTGAAAGTTGCTCCCCTTTAGTGACCTTTTCATTGGTGATTTCCTAGTATCCCCGACTGGCTCCAATGTATTTAGAGTAATCTAGAAAGCATGGGATATTGTCAAGAGTTTTATCTCCCATAAAGGTATCCTTAATAGTAACAAAGTCATTTGTGGTGAGAGATCCATATGGTGGAATCTCTCTCATAAAGACAGGTCTCTTGCATTATTTCAAGATTGTTCTGCTAAGTATTTTAATAATAAAGGTATATGTTGCTTTAAAGATATCATTAATAATAAATGTCTAATATCTTGAAATGAACTTTCTCAGCAATACCAACTCCCTTCCTCTCATTGGAGGACCCACTCAATCTTGATGGATGCTTCTTCTTCTCTCCAACTCCCCAAGAAATGTGAGGTATTGGAGGATAGAGCTAGCTCCTATAAATGGGCTAATGGCACTCTATTAAAGAATGTTAAAGTTAAATCTATTTATAATTCCCTATGTGGTAATGATGATTTAATGACTTATATTAACTCTATATGGCATGTGGATTTCAGTGCCAGTGATTGGAACAATGTATTTTCTTTTCTATGGAGCAGTGGCATTCCTCCTAAAAATAAATGTTTTAAATGACTTTTGCTTCTTCATCGATTACCTATCAAGAATAAGTATTAGAATATTGATAGTTGCAATATTTGCAGGGTTGATGAGTCCATAAGAAATATATTTTTTATTGTGTTGTGGCTAAAGAAATCTGGAATTGTTTTGGAACTAAATTTTCTGATGAATTTCCTATTCATAATGTTGCATTTGTCTTTCTTAATGGAATGAAAAAGGACTATAGTTTATTCTAGTCCCTCTCATATTGTGCAATTTTATGGTCTATTTGGATTCTAAGAAATGAAGAGAAATTTCAAGGTAGGGGTAGGATGCTTATTGAGTCCCTTAGGAGACTCATTAGACATAATGTTGAACTGCAGGTTACTCTTGTTTTTTGGCTAGACCAAAGAAAGTTTGAAATGTTTATTGAAGATAGGAGGATGACCATCTACATTTCTAAACCTACTCATTGGTACACTTGACAAAGAGACAAGGTGGAAATGACTCTGGTGGTGGATGCCTTGAACACATTCATGGAAGAACTCAAAGAAGCATAGAGGATGGAGAGCTAGAGACATGCCACCTGAGTTGTAGAAGCCAGTGCTGCCAAGATTTGGCTCAAGATGGCCAAAGGCATGATACTATTGCATTCATTGATTTATTTTTTCAATTAGTTTAACCAATGAATGTATAGAATTAAAAAAAATCATAAAAAATCCTATAGTTTTAATTTGATTTTTATTTTATATGGTTATAAAAATATCATTTTTCTCTATTCTTATTAGCTTGTGTAGAAAAAATTATTTTTTTCAAAAAAAATACAGATTATTATGCATTTATTGCTAGTAATATCATTGTCACATTAATAATACATATTTTTATCTATAAATAATAAGTACATTTATTATTGTATGTTAATTTGGTGTTGCCATCCATGAAGTGGGAGAAACATGGGAGGCAAGGCCAACTAGCATAATTTTGATTTTTTTAAACTTTTGACACCATAATATTACGTGCCATTTTAAAATCAAAATATGATTGAAATAATTAAAAAGCATACCAATTGCCCGTGTATCTTTATTAAAAACGCTATAAATTATTTAATATAGATAATAAGTTGGGAATGATGGGAATGAAATAATATTAAATAAAAAGTGTTCTATAGTGATTAATTTGTGTTTTAAAAATGTTATTGATAAAGATATATTGTTTATTTAAAAATTAGTTATAAAAATATATGAGAATTATTTTTTGTCAACAATTTTTATAATAATTTTTTTTACTTATACAAATATTCTTAAAGCAAAAAAAAAAAAAATTTATAAAGAAATTTTCATGAGGAAATTTAATTTAAATAAAGTTAAATATAAAATGGGTTTGAGCAATCATAAAATAGAACATAAGTAGAATATTAATGAATAGTTAAAGAAGACTGATTTTCTTATTATTTTTTAAGAATTTTAGGAATAGAATTAAGCTTGACAAATATCAAATCAATATATAAGAAATAATCAAGAATTTAATTGAAAAGTTACTAATTAAAAATTGATTATAAAACTTAGTGGAGTGAATGAATGTTGATGAAATTTTAACTTTAAAAAGTATCTAAGTATGCCATATTCAATAGAAAAATATGCATTTACTTTATGGGAGGTCTAGAAATATCATTTGCTCCTTTAAGTCTTGTTGCAATATCACGTGGTGTGTCAACTTTTACAAGATATTTATAACTAGCAATTGCACCTTGGTGTGCAATGGGTACACCAAAAAGGTGTGGAAGATCAATTAGGAAAATATTTTGTCTATTAGTTGCATACATTTGTGCAACAAATGAGTTGAATTAGTAGGCCATGCAGAAAAAATGATGGTGTTTGTGCCACAAAGGTAACAACAACCTTTCACATGATTAGTGAAGCCCTTTTTCTTTGTGGCACCATGCTTGATGTGTTGGGGATGTCATCTTGTGTGTCTTTGTGCTTGTCATGACACCTTGTGTGCATATTGGTGCGATGCACAGTGTGAATGTCACAATGAAAAAAGTTGTTCATCCAATGTTGGTTCAATTAGTATCTTGTGAGAAAGCTTGGGGCATTATATTATAAAATTGTTTTAAAATGATTTTAAGTGTATAAAAAATAGTGATGGATGGAATTGTTGAAGTATATTAAGGTCTCACTTTGCCCCATTAATGTCATGATCTTTTGGCTTGAGTCCAAGAAGTTCAAAAGTCTATTATTGTTTTGATTTTTCCTATGGAACTTCCCTTAACAATTAAACCATCTATGAGCAAGCATTAGTAGAGAACTGATAGCTTTCAATAAACCATGCAACTTACAAGAATTTAAACACATAGGAAATAAAACCTCAAAATTAAGAAGATCATTAGACTCCATTACCCACAAGCTCATGCTATTTTTGTAATTGAGAGAGAGAGAGAGAGAGAGAGAGAGAAGGGATATAAATAGAGAGGAAGATAGAGATAGAATCTATGAAGATGGAGATAGAGAAATAAAGAGAGAGGATAAAGGGATATATAGAGATGAAAGAGATAAATATATAGAGAGGGAGAGACAGGGATATAATGAGAGCTATAGATTAAGATATAGAGATAAGAAGTGATATATGGAGAGAAAGAGGTAGAGAGATTAAGATATATATGGGTAGTGAGAGATGGAGAGATAAAGAGGTAAAGGTATAGGAGGGAGAGGGGAGAGGACAGGGGCTTCACTATCTAGGCAATATTATATCACGTGCATTCATATTGGGGGGTTTAATATCTGAAAAATGAGGGTGCAATATATTTCCTATCGGTGAAAATAGAGGGGGTTTTAATTCCATCTATGAAAAAAATACAATATTTGGTGAAAATAGGGGGGCTTTTAATTCAGGCTATGTATTTGGAGGGGGTGACAAAAAAGGAGTTTAGGGCAATATTATTTGAAAATAGGGAGATTCTTTAGTATGCCATGAATGCACATGCTATAACCTAGGTTCACTAAGTGAAGCCCCGTGGGGGAGAGATGGATGAATAGAGAGAGGAGGGAATGTTTATAGATAGAGATATAGATGAAGAATGATATAGAAATGAAGAGAGAGGGAGAGAGGAAAGGAAACAAAATAAGATGTAGAGATGCATTGGGAGAGATAAAGATAGATGAAGAGATAGAAAGATATAGAGGAAGAGGGAGGGGAGAGAGATATGTAGAGGAAGAGGAAGGAGGAAAGATAAAGAGATAGCAATATAAAGAGATATAAGTATATACAAAGAGTGCGGGGTGGGAAAAGAGAAACATAGAGATAGATAGAGAGAAGTAGAGATAGATAAATAGACATGGAAAGAGGGTACACTGAATAGGTGCAGAAGGTCAATCAAAGAAAATTTTGGTCTAATTTTTTAAAACATTTGTGCAATACATGAGGTCAATTGGTTGGCTATTTAGAAATTTTAGTTTTTGCAAAGGTATCAATAGAGATCCAAACATAATTGAAACAAAGCCTTTGAATCAATAAGATAATTATTCCCCATTATTGACATGATCATGTTTAAATGTGTGTGTGTGTGTGTGTGTGTGTGTGTGTGTGTGTGTGTGTGTGTGAGAGAGAGAGAGAGAGAGAGAGAGAAAGAGAGAGAGATGGACAAAGAAATATGGAGAGATAGTGATAGAGAGGCAAATAGATTGATAAAGAGGTATAGGAAGAGGGTGTGTGTGTGTGTGTGAGAGTGAGTGAGAGTGAGAGTGAGTGAGAGTGAGAGAGAGAGAGAGTGAGAGAGAGAGAGAGAGAGAGAGAGAGAGGTTTAAAATAGAGGGGGAGAGAGAAGATAAAGTTAGAGATAAAGATAGAAAAATAGAAGAAGATGGAGAAGGAGAGATATACATATATAGAGAGAGAGGGGGGGGGGGGGGGTGTAGAGCGGGCATAAAGAGATAGGAAAAAGAGAAATATAGAGAAGTAGAGATTAAAAAAATAGAGATGAAGAGACGGGTAGAGTAACAGGGGGGATATATAAAGGAAGAGAAAGAGGGAGAGATACAAATATATGAGAAGAGAAAAGAGAGAGAGAGATAGAGATATATGGTAAGAAAGAGGGAGAGAGAGGGAGAGATACAAAGGAGAGAGATAGATAGAGGGAGATAGAGGGAGAGAGGAACACAAAGAAAAGGTGAGAGAGAGATAGATAGAGAAGGGAGAAAGAGACGAGGGAGTAGAGAGATATAGTTCAATATATTTCTCTTTCTACCTTTCTATATATATTTGTCTCCTTCCCTATCTCTTTATTTCTCTTTATCTATCTCTATCTCTACATCTCTCTCCCTCTCTTCTTCCTCCTTTGTCTCATTTGCTTCCCCTCTCTTTTTGCTAATTTCTTTCTCTCCTCTCTTTTTGCCTCACAATGGCTTATCTCTTTCTGCCTCTATCTTCTCTCTTCCTCTCTCTTTTCTCTTTTTCTTCTTTATCTCTATATGTATTACAAACAATATTAACATTTCAGATATTAGCTTTTGGGATATAACATAATTTAAAATATTAAAATTAATTGATTGTGGAAAAATTATTACCAATACTAACATTAAATGGAATATAAACTTGATATTTAACACATAAAATTATAAATTAAACATAAATATAGTTAAATTCTTAAACTAATTAAATTTTAAAAATTAAAACTATTTTTCAAAAAAAAATATTAAAAAAAAATTTAAGCTAAATATTTAACTTCCATATTAAAAGTCACTAAAATCAATTAATAATACTTTTTTTCAAAATATTATAATAATAATAAACTAATGGTGTACAACCTGAGTTGGCCTAGTGGTGGAGAACTTGTGCTCTTGAAAGAGAGGTCACAAATTCAAATCCCAAAAGGGGGCAGGGTATGTACACCTTATTGGCTTTGGCCCATTACCTATCAAAAAAAATATAAATTAATGTTATTTAAATTAATATAAATTTCAAATATTATTAAATATTTTTTAATCAAAGATGAAATTTCAAAATCAACCATTCATTGAAACAAAAAAATATAAAATTATTTAGTATTTTTTGTTTCAATTATTAAAATTATTCTATATAAATAAATAACATTATCTTTAAATTTGATTTTAATGTATTATTATGTGTAAAAAAATTACTTTATAATATAGAATAGAAAACAAAATATAAATATAAATAAATGTATTTAAATAAATTAAATTTTAAAAAATAAAATCATATTTCAATAAGATATTAAAACTTAATATAAGTTAAACCTAAAATTTTAATTTCTATATTAAAAATCACGAGACAGACCAAATTTGAAAAGTTAAAAATAAAATGTAAATTTGCTATTTAAAAAGTTAAAAAATAAAATGAAACTTTTTTAAGAAGGCAATTTTTTATTTATTTTTTATTATGTAATTTTATGATCTTAACATCCTCCAAGTTACATTTTTAATGTAAAATATTATTGAAATTGTAAAAAAAGAAATGATCAATTTGAAAAAAATTAAATAAAAATATTGATAATATTTTCTTTGAAAACATAATAATAATTTAATGATATTTAAATTAATATAAATTTTAAATATTATTAATTTTTTTAAAATTAAAGATCAAATTTTAATATTAAATTCTATCATTCATTGAAACCAAAAAACTAAAATTATTTAAGATCTTTCTTATTATAATTATTTTATATAAATTAAAAATTTATCTTTAAAATTGACTTTAATGTATTATTATGTGAAAAAAATTACTAATAATAAAAATGTAATAGAAAATAGAAAATAAAATAAAAAACAAGAATAAATATATTTAAATATTTTTTAATAAAAACAAATTAAATTATTCAATAGTTTTTATTCAATTATCTACAATATTTTATATGAATTAAAAATATATTTTTTAAATTTGATTTTAATATATTATATATAAAAATATATAAAAACATATTATTTAAATTAATAAAAAATATATATATTTAACTATTTCTTTATTATAATCAAATTTACAGTCAATTATATATATATATTCTTGAATTATCTACATTATTTTATATAAAATAAAGATTTACTTTTAAATTATTTTGAAAATATTACTTTATGCCCAAAAAAACACGGAAGCATATACTAAATGGGGAGAACACAATAATATATATTTGAATTGCCTTCACGAAAACAAAAATGTAAACGTAAAAATAAAGGGAGGAAAAATAAACATGAATTAAGGGAGGAAAATTAAAGGTGAAAATGACATACTTAGCAGTGCTTTTTCTGATGTCAGCTTGGCGCAGAAGTACAAAAGCCTTGTAGAGCAGGTCGAGCTCGTAAACGAGAAGAATTATAGGTGTACGTACAGCCACTGAGGATGTGAAAAAATCTAACGGATAACATTTACCCAATGGTCTTGCATGGTTTATTAAGAGATTTGAGCCATTGATTGTAAAAGTCAGTCGGTGCATCTCATATAAGAGACGCCTTCTGCATAAATATAGTAGATCTTCAATAGTAAGAAAGACAAAAGATATAAAGATGCATTGACTAAAATGAATAATAAATAGTACAATTTTATAGATTTGTTGTCATGAACTTGTTCTAATCTCTAAAGTCATGCCAACATTTCTCTATTTAATTTTAAAATATTTTTCTTAAGAATTTTTAACATAAAAATTGATCTTAGTATTAAACCTTAATTACATCTAGCTAAAACATGGGTAGATATTTTTTGATACAAGTGATTTTTAGATAGACGTGTAAGTATTTTTATGGACAATTTTAATTAATTATTTAGTCATCTTAAAATATATAATTATATTAATATTTTATTATACATATTTTTTTATCCAAATTTTAATAAATTATTTAAATTTTCTTGTGAAAATAAATTATTTGATAGTTTTATATATTTTAAAAAATTTAAATAAAAATAAGATAAATGATTTATTACTAAAACAATTATTAATTTAAACTAAATAAATGACACTAAGGTAGTTTATTCATTTGTCTTCTTATTTTATTCTAATAGATTAATAAAATATTAAATTAAAAAGAAAAAAGAAAAAAAGAAGAAAACACTTTTAAGAAAGAAAGCTCATGTGAACAAAAACAACAACAAAAATGATTCATTTAAATTTAAATATATCCATATTTATTAATAAATCCTATGTTTAAAATTTAATACTTTGGTATTTAAATGATTTCAAATTTAAAATAAAATGTAAGAGTTTTTATTTGCATACTCACATCTTACACTTCCCTTTGTTGTCACTGTAGAATGCCTCTAAACCTAATGGCAAAAATTTAGTTTGTTTTATTTTAGAACTAATCTAAACAAATGTTAGCAAAATTTATGTATTTATTTCCCTCTCTTCCTCTCTTTATGTATATATCTACCTCTCTCTATATATAACACCTCCTATATCTTTAAATCTCTCTATCTTGGGCTTCGGCCCTAGCTCACCCGGTCGTGGATCGCAACTTAAGGCGTGGGTATCCTCCACATGGTCTCGAGTTCGAGTCCCCGGCTGTGTTAACTTTGTGTGTTTTGCTACCTTATGAGCAGGTCGTACACAATGGGGGATTATTCTCGCTTCGGTGAAGACACCTCCAGATTCCACGATAGTGAATATAAAAAAAAATCTCTCTATCTCTTCCTCTCTCATTATAAAAATACCATTTTTCTTTATTCTTATTGATTTGTGTGAGTAAAAAATATGTTTTTTTCACAAAAAAATACACATTATTATACATGGAATGCATCATTTATTGTTATAGACCTCACTATCACATTAATGATGTGTTGGATAGCTAATTAGGGAATAATCAACTTCCCACCATTTAATAAAGTGAAATTTTCTTTATCATTACAAGAATATTAGTAATGAAAGCCACACTATAAAGTTATGCCTAACAAATTAAACTTAAACAAAATCTCCAATCTCCTTAAATGGTTAGAAAGTAGTGATTTTCCATATCCCACTTCTATCAGTGCTTAGATTTTCTTTCGCTAAAAATATTTAAGATGTCGAGTGATATTAAAGTTCCACCGAATTTCTTTATCTAAAGAAGGATGGATCACTCTAGATACATTTGAATTTGGAGTTTAATAGAAATATATCATATCAAAATTATATATAGGTCACTTATATATCACGTGATATTTATAATTATTTATCAAAAATTATAAGGTTGATTTATCAAAGACTTGAAATAGAAAGACATGATTTTAATGATCCAACAATCTCTATAAAAGTGTTTATAAATACATTGATAGATTTACATATAGGAAAGGTGAAGGTAAATGATTATCTAGACACATATTTTGTTAGTTCATCCTTGTGTGACAGGGCTCATTCCCTTACCCCAAATGAATGCCACAATGCTTGAGTTCAAACACAAGAGCGTCAAACATGAACCACAACTAATTTTGAGATTGCATAGAGCTTGTGTTATCCTCCAAACAGAGAGCATCGATTCTATTCTTACAAATGATTCTGGCTTGAAATTAGTAGTGTCTCTTCATTGTTATGCCCAAAGCTAAGTGTATTTATCCTACTATTTAATTTTTGAATATTGTTATCATGTATTGACCCTAACTTAATGTCTTACATCTCTTTCTATCCCTTTGTGTTGTCTCTTTCCATATCTCCCTTGTTGAGACGTGAAGTCTGACATGGATGGATAACAACTCGTTGTCTATTCATAGATTTTGTTAGTAACTTGAACACAATTATATTGCAATCCCTCTGTCCATCTGTAAATAAAAACAATTTGAACAAAATTTTGGCAATGTTTTGTTAAGCAAGGTTGTTATGCAAGGCTGGGAATACGTGGTTAGATGGTCGCAAAGTCCATTATATATTGGACTATTTATAATCTAAAATAAGTTGTGATTAATAAAAGTCTTCTCCTCCTTTCTGGTGGATGTAGCCACATTGCCAACCCACGTTAAATACTTTGTTTTATTTTTTGTTGTTGTGTCTCTAATTTTCTTAGACAAATAATTATATGAGATTGTTTATGTCAGCTACATCCTTAACAAATGGTATCAAAGCAAGGAGAACAACAGAGGGAGATTTCTACAGGCACCATAAGTTGTTCATTGGAAGGAGCTGAAGAAAAAGTAACAAGTATTAAAGTCATGGTGCATAAATTTGAAAGTTGTTGAATTGTTGATTGGATGGTGGGCTGCTATCTAAAGAAAGAAACCGATGATGTGCATGCTATGAATTTATGTCTTTTAGTTTTTTTAAAAATGTTGCTATAGTAAAAAAAATTTGAATAAATTGTTGCCAAGGAAAGAATCTAAAATAACATTTAAGTGTTTGATTGCAAATATTGTATTTTTAAAAAAAATTGGTCCATTTATTGACATTTGAGTTAGAAAATTAGCACAAAAGGTTGTAAGAAATGGAGGAGACAGACAAATGGAGAATTGAAAAATTCTCCAGCCAAAATTTCAAAATGTGGAAATTGCAACTCAAAGCTCTTCTCATTCAGAAGGATCTTTCAATTACATTGGAAGGAAAAGCTAAAAAGCCAACCAACATATCGGATCCAAATTGGGATAAACTGGATCAGAAGGTTGTGGCAACAATCACTCTTTCATTATCTAGTAATGTTTTGTTCAATGTATCAACACAATAGACAACAAAAGGGCTATGGGATCATCTATCAGAACTGTATGAGAGACCTTCTACATCAAACAAGGTATTTTTAATGAAGAAATTATATATAATTTAAAAATACAAGATGGTGGTTCTGTCACAAATCACCTAAATGAATTTAATACTTTTCTTAGTTTGTTGTCTTCAGCAAACATTACAGTAGAGGATGAGATAAAGGCTATCTTATTATTATGTTCATTGCCTAATAGCTGGGAAGGAGTTGTTATGGTTGTTAGTAACTCAGCGTCTAACCCAAAGGGAGTGCTAAAATTCAATGATGTTGTAGGATTTCTTCTTAGTGACGATATGAGAAGAAAAAATCAAAGTAATTCTTCAGGTACTACTTTAGTAGCTGGCTATAGAGGGAGAACACAACAATGAGGCAAGGATAACCAAAGAAAAAGATCAAAGTCTACTAAGAGAACCCAATCCAAAAGCAAAAAAGGTGTTTGTTGGCATTGTGGTAAGGAGGGCCACAAGAAGAAAAATTGTTGGACCTTCCAGAACAAAAAGAAGGCTGAAAACCAATCTAAAGATAATGAGGTAAATACAACTTATGAAGAAGATGTTGATGAGCTCTTATTTTATCTTCAAGTGATGTTGTTGCAGATGTTTGGATACTTGACTCAGAAGCATCATTTCATGCAACGTCTTCAAGAGATTGTTTTAGAAATCACCAAGCTGATAATTTTGGTAATATTTATCTCGACAATGATGAACCTTGCAGTATCAGTGGAAAAGGAGATGTTGTATTGAAGATAGAGAATGGTAACAGTTGGTTGCTGAAAGATGTGAGACATGTTCCTGAACTCAAAAGAAACCAGATTTCAACCGAGCAATTAGATGCTCTTGGATATAATGTTACATTTGGAGAAGGAGGATGGAATGTAACAAAAGGAGCATTGGTCATAGCGAGAGGAAGAAAATTTGGTACTTTGTGTCGTGGTCTGTGATGTGTACCTGTACCAACAAACACAAAACACTCAATAAATCATTACAAGCATGGTTGGTAAATTTGAATCAAAGAAATATAAACCATAGCTAAGTGATCTATCACCTCCTAGTAAATGTGAGTATGAATTTTACTCTCAGATATTGTTATGCAAATTCCAGTGACTTGACTGCACTTAGATGGAGGATTTGAATGATGAAGATGCATGATCTAGCAAGAATAGCATGATTAAGCCATATGATTTTATGATTTTTCTAGAAAATAAGCTAGAATGAAGATGCAATTAAGCTACAATTGAACATGATAACATTGCTAAAATGATAAGCTATAAGCTAGATGCCTATAGTAACAATGCTTGAATGCAAATGAGATGAATCAAAATTAGGATGCAAATGATATCAGATTGGGACCAATCAATCGGGGGCCCTTTGTGCTCCAAAATGGGGTCTATTTATAGGATTTCCCAAGGCTAGGGGTGAGGTGGCAGGAATCATCGGTCAAGATTGATCTGAAGATATCAATGGTTAAATTGGAGGAGGTTGGCAAAGGGGTTGGATTAAAGGGAACGTCTGTCATCTCTATGGTGACAAGTGTCAAGAGGCTTCTAGAAGGGTTAGGATGAAAGGGAACACTTAGTGACAAGTGTCACAAAGCTTCTAGAAGAGGTTGGATGAAAGGGAACATGTGGGTAGGCAGAATGGGTTAGGTTTATGAATGGTTAGGTTAAGTGGTTAAATGTTAGGAGAATTTGAATTTAGAAATTCAATTAATAAGAAAAGGCTAATTAATTTCAATAATTCATAATTGATTTGTTTTAATTAATCAGAGATTAGAAGAAATGATTTTGATGGAGAAGAATTAATTAATTTGAATTAATTGATCAAGGAGGATTATTGAAATGAACCTAATAAATAAATCCTTAGATTTATTAATAAGTAGATGAAAGTGGAGGATTTAATCAAATTGTTGATGAATTCATTAAATTGGGGAGGAGGATTAATTAAATAATTGCTTGTTCAATTAACTATCTTCAAACCATTTTTAGGTGTATACATTTTGCCCCTCTTTGAAGCGAGGTGTGATGACGCGTTGATTCAAAGAATAATCTCATTTTGATGATATTGGTTTGATAGGATGCCCCAACTCTTGATTGCTAAATTTTGGTATGATGATGCCCCCTCGGGAGATCAATTGAGATAATTGATCTTTGGATTTTTTGCGAGATTGATATCCTGATTGATTTGATTTGATTTCTGCAACTGTGGTTTGATGAAAATGTGAGTTCTTTGATTAGCTTGATTGCTTAGATTGGAAAAGATTGATAAATCTTGATCGATTAGATTGATAAGATCGAGATTCTATCTAGTTTCAGAAAGGATACATCCTGTATAAGACAAATATGATCAAAGCGTCTGGTTTCGGGAAGGATTCATCCTATATAAGACATGATCAGAACATCTAGTTTCAGGAAGGATACATCCTATATAAGACATGAATCAAAATCAGATCGTCTGGTTTCAGGAAGGATACATCCTATATAAGACAAAGATGATCAAAGTGTCTGGTTTCAGGAAGGATTCATCCTATATAAGACATCAATGATCAGAGTGTCTAGTTTCAGGAAGGATTCATCCTATATAAGACATCGATGATCAGAGCGTCTGGTTTCAAGAAGGATTCATCCTATATAAGACATGATAGAATCGATTAGGTTTGATTGATTGATTTGATTTGATAAGGTTGATTAGATAAAGAACTAACAGTTTGTTGATATCAAGTTGCAGAAATATGTGGATATGTTGATGTTGATTTTGTTGAGAGAGATAGCATAAGATTTTTGTTGGGTTGACAATATCTGAAGATATATGAGTCATTATTTTGATTGCGTATACACTTGTGATGATACTTTGATGGTTCCTACGATAGATTTAACCTTGGATAAAAGGAGCATGCAGGATCCCATGCAAGAATGAAATGCAAGCTAAAATGAAAATGAAAATGCAATGGAATGCAAACTATGACCGGACCAGTCACTGGATTATTTTGCGTTTTTGTCATCATTGAGCTTTTGAAATGTGGGAAGTGAGCGCAAACATCAATGGTATAATTAAACCATGATGACCTGAGCACTTCTTTCCTGGATTTTGATATAGCAAGTTAGCACAAGCATCGAGGTATAATTGAACCGAGATGACCTGAGTGTTGCTTGTGTAAAACAGGCAGTATTAATCATTTCAATACACAAATTGGAAATATCTTTAATGATGCTCCGATGATCATGTCCCGAGACAAATTTGCACATATTAATGATTAATTTTCAGATAGCAGACAAGAAAAATATCATGTTTCTTCCTTGTTCCTCTAGTCAATGACATCCTGGAGTCACTCAGAAATCATGATAGTGAAAATCAATATAGAAAAGTTAAACAATCATGTTACAATCATTATCCAAAAGATATTATCCACTAAAAAGTGTGTGATGTGCTTCGATTAACTTCGTGATAGCTTGATAGTTGATAGTTTGATCTTGTGTTCAATGTTGGATGTGTCTCAATTTTCACTTGATAAGAGTTGTCTAACTATTGTTCTACCTGTTTGATTTAGCTCAAAATGATCAAGAATTTTGCCCCCAGCTAGGTGTAGGATTTTGCCCCAAGCCTAGAAACAAAGTTTTTATGATATATCCAATGATCCAAACCATGGCAAGAGAGTAGTTGTGATGCCTGCGTATGTACAAATGCTTATGATGGATATGGATAGCATTGAAGGAGGATGAATGCAAGTGGAAAAATACATGAACTAATAGATGGAAGAGCTAGTTGACAGATAGCGCCTGTTTGCCAGATTTTCACCGTCTGTTTTTATTACACTTTTTCTTATATTTGATTTTTTTTGGGGGGATTTTGCTTTTTCATTGTTTTTTATTTTTCTGATTTTTCATTGTTTTGGATTTTTCTGCTTTTTCACTATTTTGATTTTTCTGCTTTTTCACTGTTTTTGATTTTTTGATTTTTCAGACATAAAATTTCTTCAGATGCATGCTATTGATAGGTTCCTCTAGCTAATCCCTGTTCTGTGTTGATAGATGATATGCTCCTGACCTAAATACTGTTGTGACCACAAATGGACCTAACTAGTTTGGTTCAAACTTTCCTTTCTTTTCTCAGTTTGCCTGGTTGTGTGGATTTTCCTTTAGTGCTAGTTCTCCCACTTGAAAGATTTGTGGTTTAACCTTATGATTATAGCTCCAACACATTCTTTGTTGATATACCTTTAAATGATCAAAGGAATTTTGTCTTCGTTCATGGATCAGTTCTAACTCTTGTAGTCTAGATACTCGTTGTTCTTCATCTGGGATGAGATCTTTTAGTTATACATGTAGAGAGGGTATCTCTACTTCAATTGGCAATATGGCTTTTGATCCATATACAAGAGAGAAAGGTGTGGCACATGTCGGTGTGCAGATACTGGTGTAGTAGGCCTAGAGAGAAGGGTTCAATTGAATATGCTAGTCTTTCCCATCATCGTTCACTGTCTTCTTAAGGATTTTTAGAATAGTTTTGTTAGATGCTTCTGCCTACCCATTTCCCTATGGATAATATGGTGTGGAGAATCTGTGCTGGATTTTAAAATTCTCACATAGCTCTTATACATTCTGATTCTTGAATGGTCACCCATTATCAGTGATAATGGTCATTGGTATTCCATAGCGACAGATGATGTAATTCTAGATAAATGCAGCAATTTGTTTTTATTTGATGTTGATGAGAGGTACCGTCTCAATCCATTTTGTAAAATATTTTGTAGCTACAAGGATGAATTTGTGTCGATTAGATGAGGAAGGATTTATCATTCCTACTAGATCAAGACCTCATTGACAAAAAGGCCAAGTTGTTGCTAAAGCATGAAGTTCTTATGCTAGTGCATGAATCAAATTCCCATGGATCTGACATTGTTTGGATGTTCTCGCTATCTGAAAAAGAATCTCGTTCCATAGTCAGCCAATAATAGACCAAGCGTATGAGTTTTTTCGAAAGGGTAAGACCACTTGAATGAGTGCCACAAATGTCATTATGGACTTCATGTAAGGCCTTCTTAGATTCTTCTTATTCGAGACATCTTAAGAGAGTACCATCTAGAGCTCGTTTAAACACGGCATCCACGACGAGAGTGAAATGAGAGGATTGGCGAATAAAGTTTCTCTTTTGGTTTTTCGATAGGTCGAGAGATAGGGTGTTATCTTTCAGGTATGTGTAAGTTTGGCCATAGTGGGAGGAATCATGTCCAATAAGTTGACAGATGATTTGGGAATCAGGACAATTATGAGCAGGATAAAACAACTCTTCCACCAGGAATTCATAACGTTGTTGATTTTCCTATGTCTGAAGGAGAGAAGCAAGTGTAGCCATGGCATTGTTGGTTTGTTATCATTTCTTGGAATTTGTTCAAAAGTGATTTTAACAAAATATTTCTTGAAATCATCCACCATCTTTTTGTAAGGCATGATTTTGTCATCTTTTGTTTGATAGTCATCATTGATTTGATTGATGACGAGCTAAGAGTCTCCAAAGACTTGTAGTTGCGTAATATTTCATTCTATAGCCATTTTGAAACCTATAACTAAAGCTTCATACTTTGCGGTGTTATTGGTGCATGGAAAGCTTAATTTGTATGCTTTTGGGATTGTATGACCTTGTGGTGTGATGAATAGAATACCTGCTCCTGATCCGTGTTGTGTTCTATTATTGATGCTTGCTCCTGGACTGATATTCGGGTGATGTATTGTAAGATATGGATCGAACCCTGGACTATCTGCATATGACCAAGTAAAATTAATTTGCCTTCTTTTGAAGAGTTCCAAGTATTTTTGCCTTGCTAGTTCTGATAAAGAGATTGTTGGATGTAGATCAGTCGTGCCAATGATAATTGCCTCTGCTGGTTCTATTAGGATAGATGACTTTTATTGATAAAATTTGGGTAAAGTGTCAAATCTCCCATCTTCCAGCACCTCGAGGAGGTTTTCACCGTTAGATGTGTTCTTTGTTTTTACTTTTTTCTTATCTAATGTTGCCAATAAATGCTTTTCAACATTAGACCTGATATTGTTTTCTTTATTTTCAATTTTGCAACTAGGAGATTTGGCACCCACTTGACTCAAAGATACATTAGCGAAATCCTTGGTGAAAGTTGTTGTGGGTTTGATTTCATCAAGATATAAGGATATGGCATGGTCATTAGGTACGGTATCAATGTCAGTATGTTCTTCATTTTCCCAGTCCATAGGTTCAGGATAGCTTAAGGATAAAGGATCTTCAGGTTGAATAGTTTCAAAGATATTAGGGGTCATGATAGAGATGTCAGAGCTTTCGGTATGTATTTCCATGTCTAGAATGATACTCTCACCAGAATGACCTCGTATAAGAAAATATTGATCATCCTCAGTTAAGTCCATGTCAGTTGAATGTGATTCTGATTCAACTGGGCTAGTTCCTAACGTTTGTCCTGCATACATGTGAACTGCATCGACTTCTACATCTTCTTCTTCCCTTTCAATTTCAAGTTGCTCTAGTTTGTTTTTCCATGATAGCAAATATTCTCGGGTCCCTCGATCTCTTAGCTGTATTTTTTTTTCCATGTTTGACAAAATTGATGCAAATGATTGTTCCTTGGATTATGTGCTTGAAGCTGTTGCCCCTCTGTTATTTGGAGCAATGACCTCTTGAGCTGATTTCATATTATTACAACACTGCAATGGATTTGAGTCTGATGATATTGTGATTTCCTGACCATTATAAGGAAATTTTAAGCACTAATGACATGTTGATGTAATAGCTTGTATGTCCTGTATCCATGGTCCTCCCAAGAGTATGTTGTATGGTAGGTCTAAATCTAGAACTTGGCATGCTATGTCTTTTTGCAAATCTCCCACTCAGATGTAACATCACAATTCCTTTAGAGTAATGTTCTTCTTCACCATATGCTTTGATTTTTATCTTTTTCAAAGGATCAACTGTATCTTCTAAATATCCTAGAGCATGGACAAGACTCAAAGAGAAAATGTTCAAGCCAACTCCCCCATCTATTAGGACTCATTTAACAAGTGTTCAATGAATGAGGACTTCAATTTGCAAGGAAGCGCTATGGGGATGTAGCAAGGAATAAACGCTTAGATATGAAGTAGATGAGCTTTGAATAGGATCCTCTGAAAGAGGTTTGATGGATATATTGTTTGGTAAGGATGCTATGGAAGGTTCTTGCAAGCTTTTAGGAGGTGTAGGAATAGATGCCTTTGGAGAGTCAATTTGTTTATGGGGGGATGATCCATTGCTAGACATAGGTGCACAATTTTTATCTTCTTTAGCCAAGTCCTTTAGGGATCTTTTTAAGAGTTGCATAAAAGAGCCACCTTTCTTTTGAGATGCATTTGAATCCTTGTGAGGTTCTAACATAGTTGGATTTTGATTTTGAACTTGTTTGATTGCTCTGATATGTTGACTTGTTACTTGTATTTTTCTTTGGTATGTCATGTTGATATGGTTTTCAGCTATTTCAAATGTTTCTATTTCCATTTTAGGGGTTCGATTGTCTAAAAGTTGTTTTGATAAGTGATCAACGGTCAATGTCAAGGCAATAGAGTGATATGACACTAAAAGAGGATTCAAGTGTTTAAAATTTTTCAAGTTTTTTGATCTTCAGTTTAGGAGTGCAATGATGATGATTTGATAAGAACCAGGTCCAGTAGGAAAGATATATCCTACGATGTGGGACAAGATTATCCTAACCAAACATTTCAGTTTCGTGATAAAGGATGATTGATCCTGATGAGAAACTATGTTTGAGTGATCAGTTTATCAAAGAGGGTGATAATGCACTTTGAGATGTTTAGATCTTGAACTTGTTGAGGGTAAGCACTTTGAAAATCATAAGGTGTTTATCTTCTATAGTATAATTTTGACCGATGATAACTTTGACCAAGTGAACTAAGGAGACAATTAAAGCACATAACAACAGATAACAAATATTTATGTTTACTACAAATTGATCAGGCAGAAATGACAAATCTGAAACAGGCATGTAAGACACAGCTTTGGACTGACAAATGTAGAGTTTCGTACGACAGGATATGCGGTTTACAATGACAAAACTCACAAGGCCATATGACAAATCAGAAATTTCATGTAAAAAGCAATATTTCATACGACATTGAATGTTGTGTAGTACGACGCAGAATTCTGTGTAGTATGACACATAATTTTGTGTAGTATGACACAAGATGCTTTGTAGTACGACACAAGATTTTATGCAAACAGGTTCATACGATAGAGAACCTAACTCATACGACCGAGAGCAGGACAGAGATAAAAAAAATGTTTGTTTGATTGAATTTTTGACAACTGAAGTTTAACGTTTTGCTTATGTCTTCTAGTTTTTGGATGTCTGATTTGTTGATTTAGGGATGGATACACAAAAAACACACGATATGATAAGTGACTCCAAGCATGCTAAACCCTAAGGAAGTTGATTGAGAATGAAAACCTTTGCTTGCTGACTTAGGCACACACCCAATAGCTAATCTGAATACAGTCGCTGAGCATCACACAATGGATTCTCAACGTCACATTATCCGACTCCAAACGCTAATGGGGGCACGATATGGCAAGTATCTTGGGAGAGTTACTATCTCTCTTGCACAAAGATTATCACCCTTTCAGAGGTGAATCGGGTAGCTTCTATTTTAACTTGGAACTAGTAAGGGATTCATTCGACGCGTTGAGGTATAAACTCAATTAAGAGGTCTCCCAGCCTTGAAAACCAAGGTTTGATATACCCGAAGGTATGGAGGAGAGCTATTCCCGAGCACTGTCACAGCTTTGATTTTCATCAAAAACATATTTATTTTATACTGGGTTGGATTACTTGGTGTTAGCCATTCCCACTTAGGTTGTTCCCCTCACACCGGTCGTAATGGCTTTAAGAGTTTTTAAGCTCCTCGGGAGGGCAGGCTTGCTAAAGAGATGCACTAGTAAAAGTAAAAGATGAGTCTAGCTTTCTGACCACCTAAGAAAGGTGAGAGCATACTCTCCTATCATCACAATCACATAAGACATGTTTGTTCATCTTTAGCCCAAAAGACAAGTGTACCTAAAAATTTTTAATGAATACACCAACTTTGGTTGAATTTTCTTAGGCAACCTGCAAAATAAACCTGTTAGTAGTCATTTATGTTTTGAATTATGTCTTTCACAAGTGTTTCTTTGACAAGCATCCTGCAAAACTCGTTGGGCTGCCAAAAATCTCATAAACCAATCACGGTTAGTGTTAGAAAATTTCAAATTAGAATCAGAAAACACTAACTTGCAGTTTATCAAAAAATCACAGATGCAGAGACTCATATGACATGATTTATGAGCTCAAACGACACAACTTTAGATTTCATAGAAGAACATAAATAGGCTCGTACGACACAAGAATGAGATAGCATGAATCAGGAAATGCCAAGGCAAAAAATCGTACGACAAGGATTTAGCTCTCGTACGATAATGAAAATGAGCTCGTACGACATAGGATGAGATTTCGTGCCAGACTAAAAGGTAGTTCGTACGAGTTGGAAAATTAACTCGTACAACATTCTGATTCTATCCCGGCAGAGATGGATGTTTGTTGAAGCTTGAGAGGCCAAAAATGATGATTTCAGCCCAACGGTGGGCGCCAAAATGTCATGGTCTATGATGTGTACCTATACCTGCAAACACAAAACACAAAATAAATCATTACAAGCATGGTTAGTAAATTTGAATCAAAGAAATATAAACCATAGCTAAGCGATCTATCGCCTCCTAGTAAATGCGAGTATGAATTTTGCTCTCAGATCTTGTTATGCAAATTCCAGTTGACTACACTTAGATGGAGGATTTGAATGATGAAGATGCATGATCTAGCAAGAATAGCATGATTAAGCCATATGATTTCATGATTATTCTAGAAAATAAGCTAGAATGAAGATGCAATTAAGCTACAATTGAACATGATAACATTGCTAAAATGATAAGCTATAAGCTAGATGCCTATAGTAACAATGCTTGAATGCAAATGATATCATATTGGGACCAATCAATCAGAGGCCCTTTGTGCTCCAAAATGGGGTCTATTTATAGGATTTCCCAAGGCTAGTGGTGAGGTGGCAGGAATCAACAGTCAAGATTGATATGAAGATATCAATGGTTAAATTGGAGGAGGTTGGCAAAGGGGTTGGATTAAAGGGAACATATGTCATCTCTATGGTGACAAGTGTCAAGAGGCTTCTAGAAGGGTTAGGATGAAAGGGAACACTTGGTGACAAGTGTCATAAAGCTTCTAGAAGAGGTTGGATGAAAGGAAACATGTGGGTAGTTAGAATGGGTTAGGTTAGGTGGTTAAATGTTAGGAGAATTTGAATTTAGAAATTCAATTGATAAGAAAAGGCTAATTAATTTCAACAATTCATAATTGATTTGTTTTAATTAATCAGAGATTAGAAGAAATGATTTTGATGGAGAAGAATTAATTAATTTGAATTAATTAATCAAGGAGGATTATTGAAATGAACCTATTAAATAAATCCTTAGATTTATTAATAAGTAGATGAAAGTGGAGGATTTAATCAAATTGTTGATGAATTCAATTAAATTGGGGAGGAGGATTAATTAAATAATTGCTTATTCAATTAATTATCTTGAGACCATTTTTAGGTGTATACACTTTGTATGTACTAGAGGGTCAAATTGAAGTGGGAGCTATAGTGACAGTAGCAGATAGCGCAATATAGATTTGGAATAAAAGGCTTGGACACATGAGCCAGAAGGGACTTGAGATTTTGAAGAAACAACTTCTAGGTTTGAAAGAAGTTGATATGGAGCTATGTGAGCATTGCATCTATGGCAAGAAAAAGATGACAATATTCTCTAAAAATTAACACAAGATGAAGACACGACCATTGGAGCTAGTAAATTTAGATGTCTTCAGCCCCACAGAGGTAGCATCTATTGGAGGATCCATTTATTTTGTTACTTTTGTGGATGATTGCACTAGGAAGGTTTGGGTTTATATGATGAAAAATAAGTATGAAGTGTTTAGTATATTTAAAACCTTCAAAGCACTTGTTGAAAACCAAATTGGTTATAAAATTAAAAGATTTAAAACTGACAATGGAGGTGAGTATTGTTCAAAAGAATTTGATCAATACTGCGTAGAGAATGATATTCAGAGAATCAAGATCGTTCCTCTTACACCACAAGAGAACGATGTTGCGGAAAGGTTAAATAAAACCATTATGGAACGAGCACGAAGCATGCTCTGAAATACAGGACTAGGAAAAGAGTTTTCAGCAGAAGCTGTCAATACATCAGTATATTTGATTAACAAAGCACCATCCACTTGGCTTGAATTTGGAATTCTAGAAGAAAAATGGTTAGGTAAAAAAAATCTTATGATCATTTGCATGTATTTGGATGTGAGGCTTTTCTTCATATTCCAAAAGAAAAAGGAACTAAGCTTGGCATGAAATCTAAAAGATACATCTTCATTGGATATGGAGAAGAAACATATGGTTACGGGTTGTGGGATCCAATCACTAAGTGTGTCACACGAAGTAGAGATGTGATATTTAATGAAAAGATAATGTCAGGTTCACAAGAACAAGGTGCATCACCTAAAGAGTATATTCCATTAGAAGATATCACAAATTGTAGTGATATGTTTAAACAAAAAGTGATTGTAAACCAACCATAACCAGTAGTGCAAGTTCAAACACATGACCAACCACAAGATTTCCATGATAATAAAGAAACCATTCATCCAGCTGGTAATGCACAAGAGTTGATTCCTTCAGTTAGAAGGTTCACTAGAGAGCATAGGCCTTCAACCAGGTATAAAGATTTTATTCAGTATTTATTGCTTTCTGATGAATCTAAACCGACTACGTTTAAATAAGCATGTGTAGATAAAGATAACAATAAATGGATGGAAGCCATGAGAGATGAGATGGAATCACTTAAGGGAAATCACACTTGGGATCTAGTAACCCTTCCACCCAATCGAAAAGCATTACAAAATAAGTGGATGAATAGGTTGAAGGAAGAAGCAAATGAAAATAAAATATTTAAAGCTAGATTGGTGGTCAAGAGATATGCTCAACAAAAGGGCATTGATTTTACATAGATATTTTCACCAATTGTGAAAATGACCTTTATTAGAGTAGTGCTAGGTTTGGTAGTTTTTCATGTTCTAGAGATGGAACAACTTGATGTCAAGACAACCTTTCTTCATGGTGACTTGGAAGAAGAGTTGTACATGAAGCAACCATAAGGATTTGAAGAAAAAGGTAAAGAAGAACTAGCTTGCAAACTAAATTGTAGTTTATATGGATTAAAATAAGCTCCTAGACAATGGTATCAGAAATTTGATTCTTTCATGTCTGAACAAATATTTTCTAGATGTGAATCTGACCATTGTTTTTATTCTAAACTTTCTTTGATAATGGAGAATTTGTATTGCTATTGTTGTCCGTTGATGATATGCTAGTTGCAGGATCTAGCATGGTTGTTGTTAATAGGTTGAAACAACAGTTATCTAAGAAATTTTCAATGAAGGATTTGGGTGTTGCAAAGAAAATCCTTGGAATGAAAATTATCAGAGATAGGAAGAAAAAGGAACTTATGTTGTCACAAGAGAAATACATTGAAAAAGTACTAGAAAGGTTTAACATGAAGGATTCCAAGGCAGTATACACACCTCTAGCTAAGCATTTCAAATTATCTTCTGAGATGTGTCCCAAGACACTTGAAGAAAAAGAGTACATGGCAACAGTGCCATATTCATATGCAATTGGGAGTTTAATGTATGCTATGGTCTGTATAAGACCAGATATTGCCCAAGCAGTGGGCGTAGTCAGTAGATACATGACTAATCCAGGAAAAATTCATTGGCAAGCAGTGAAATGGATCTTGAGATATCTTAAAGCCACATCAAACCATGTTTTGAGGTTTTGAGGTAAAGATGCACAATTGCATGGACTTGTTGATTCAGATATGGTTGGAGATTTAGATCGAAGACGATCTACAACAGGGTATGTGTTCACATTGGCAAGAGCAACAATTAGCTGCATTTCCAGGTTACAGAAAGTAGTGGCTCTTTGAACTATTGGAGCAAAATATATTGCAATGACAGAAGGAGCAAAGGAGATGTTGTTGCAGAGGTTACTATCTAGATTGGGTAACAGACAGAAGGAATTCATATTGTATAGTGATAGTAAAAGTGTCATTGACTTGGCCAAAAATGCAATATTTCATTCATGGACGAATCATATAGAGCTTCGATATCACTATATTTGAAGTGTTCTTGAAGAGGGTAAGCTCAAGCTAGAAAAGATGCATACAAACTTGAATCCTGCAGATGCATTTACAAAGGTTGTTTCAAAGGAGAAGCTAGAGTTCTATAGGGCTTCTCTGGGACTAATAAGCTTATGACAATAGGCCTTGGAAAGCAGGAGATTTCTTGAAACATGATCATTCACAGTGTACTATGGACTTCAAGTGGGAGATTGTTGAGATGTGAATTCCGATATAGATGGATAATAGCTTATTGCCTATTCATAGATTTTGTCAATAACAAACACAATTACATTGCAATCCCTTCATCCATCTGTAAACAAAAATTGTTCCAACAAAATTCTAGCAATGTTTTGTTAAGCAAGGTTGTTATGTAAGACTAGGAATACTTGGTCAGATGGTTGCAAAGTCCATTATATATTGGATTGTTTGTAATGTAAAATAAGGTGTGATTAATAAAAGTCTTCTCCTCTGGTGGATGTAGGCACATTGCCAAACCATGTTAAATACTTCTTCTTTTTTTTGTGTGTCTCTAATTTTCTTAGACAAATAATTATATGAGATTGTTTATGTCAGCTACATCCTTAACATCCCTCTCATTCTCTAACGCCATCTACATCTACACATCTCTACTTCCCTATCTAACTATTGACAAAAATTTGATGCTTTTCATCCCTTATTTTTCAATGATATACGCTAATCCTTAAAATCGCAATCCAATCCATTTACATTCAAATTTTGGTTTATTAATAAAAGAAAATCATAAGTCAAATCAATGAAAAGTAGTGGTTAACTATTTTAGCAAACTCCAAGATTGGCCACGTAATGACTAAGGAAGAAACATAAGTCCTTGGCTCGATATAATGATCAATTCATTTTCACACAAAAGAAGACCAATCGATAATGGGAAAGGAGGTCATGCGGAGTAAATGTAATGACTTAAAGCAGAATTACAACGGTGCAGCATTTCTAAAAGAGGAATTGAACAGAGACAAGCAGAGTACATAAAACTTGTATTGGCATTTCCTGTTGTTTGCATGCAACAGATAAGAATAGGAGTCGTTAAGGCAGGCATAAATGCTTTCTTACTATGCCAAAAGGGTGTTTAAATAAGGTAAGGCGATAGCTACAACCAGTTCGTATATAACAGATAGAAAGAAAAGTAGATAAGTTTCAACATTGTTTTTGTGATGCATGAAGATGGAATAAACACCAAGATAGTGAAGCTAAAAGGCATTACTAATACAGAAGGTGCGATGCTAAAGGCAGATATATCGATCAAACTGCAACCTCCTATCATGGACGAGAACAAACATAATAAATCGCACGAAAAACTAAAACCCATTGTAAAGCATTTCTGAATGCGACAGTTAATTTCCTGAGACAACTCTTTAAAGTTCGTTCATGGTGCTGAACCTATGAAATCATGCATACTAACAATGGAGATTAAGGTAACATGACAACTCCTGCATTAGTTTTCGATATTCATATGAGGAAGGTTCATTCATCAATACGCCTAATCTTATGCTCCCCTTCCATGCAAAACAACTTCCTATCTTAAGAAGGATGCATTAAAATTACCACCTTCTCCCCATCATGCTTTCCCAACACTATATAAAAAGACTTCTTTACAACCGGTCAGTTACACATGCAATTCATGCATTAGAAGAATAGTTATTCAAACTTTCCCATTTCAAATTAGATTCTATAATATGCATTAAAATAAATAAATAAATCTAGTAATTTTCCTTTTTAACAAATCATTAAGGTAATTAATATTTTGGGTTTTGACAATGAATGATAGAGGACTTTCATCGTTAATTAATAGTTGTCTCAACTGATGGTGCTTCAGCAATGGTTGGACGTGAAAATGGATTTTTTTATTTTATTTTAAATAAAATATTATAAATCTTATTTCAATGCATTATATAGTTCATTGCGAATAATTAACACCACTAGATGCATCTAAAAGGATATCTATTGTTTCTAAAAAGATATTTGAGTTATTGTTTGTTAAAAAAATAGCAAACAAAGTGCATTCATGCATCTAAAATTCAAAAAAATAAATAATGAGCTAAATGATTTATTTATAATTATGTAAATTGATGTTTTTTTTTCGGTAATATGTATGTTTATTATATTATAAAGTAAAACAATACAACATAGTATCATCAAAGATTTAAACATCCATCACCCAAACCCAACTACTAGATCCACCAAACCACCCAACAAAACTAGAAAACAGTTCCACCAACCAGAAACCCACCCAACCATCACTCCACATTAAAAACATAGTTAATCAAGCTCAAAAAATTGCTCGTTACATCGTTGCCATACAAAAAAATTAGCTAGCAATTCGAAGTTCATCGGCATATCTGAAAAAAGCAATAAAACTTAAAACATGAAGTTCCAGAATTAACAGACTAAAAAACACAGAGGTACCTGGTCCATGAACATGTCATTCTCGTTCCTCTTCTGTCACCTGCATAGCCGCAACACTTCCCTCATCACCCGTCTCGCCTCCTCCATTAATTTGAAGAGTTGTCATCGGCACATTTTTCTCTACCAATTCCACAGATAAACATCTGGTCACTGGCCTCAACCTCCTTCCTTCCACTTCCTCATTTCCTGCTTCCGCCCACACTTGCCTAATAACCTCTTCTAGCTCCATAATTTGAACATACAAATTCAGGGCCTCCCATCCCTGTTTCACCGTCTCTCGAAAATGAACTTTCACTTATTCTCTCCTTCAAAGGAAGGGAATGTGCATATGTCGATTCCTCAATTCAACCAACTGCACTGGAATTCCTTCCGACATGTCAAAACCTTGACCTAACACCACCCACTCCAGCAAAGACTCCATACTCTGTAGGTACTCCTGTGGTACTATTTCCTGCATAATTCTTCGAACCTCTGCACATGAATACTCCAATTCAAGTCCTTACGCCATTATCAAAGAATAGATATCCGCCCTTATTTTGTACCTATGACCAATAACCATCACCTCTTCTCCCAAAACTAATTGCACTGCCTTCAAGAACAATGGTTCCTTCGATTTAAACATATTCTTCAGTCGTCTCTCTGAAATCGGTCCCCAAAATGTCAGCATCATTTTGTTTGTTTTTAGCATGAAATTGGCCTCCATTCCTCTTGCCAATCACAATAACGCCTTTCTCTATCCAAAACCACTCTTTTAGTCTCCAGAAAGCTCTCACCGTCTGCATTGAATGAGCATTCTTTCTCATTATATCTATTAATGAGTCTATCTCCATCTCCATTATCACTGCTGCGTTTATCAACATTAAATGCTTGTGTCAGTCGAACTAGCCTAGACTTGTGCACAGGGACTAAAGACATGCTCTTGCACACTTCGAATTAAACATAGGTACCAAATGGTACAAGACATTTCAACAATGCCATTGTATTATGGCGTCATTTTTATCCCACCACCTCAACACTCCTTTACCCAATTCACATGCCATGCTTGATAAGACATCAGCTAACTCGTTTCTACTCCTCCTAATGTGAGATATCCGAAAATCTTGAAATTTGTTCAATTTCGAACAAATCAAAGCTGTAAATTTATTTAAACACCAACTCGAGGTTACTCCTTTCATGATTGCATTCATCACATCCTTAGAATCTCCTTCTAAGTGCACCTTCAAGGTCTTCATGTTAACAGCCAACTCCACCACCTTAACATCATTATTAGTCTCATCTTGAAGCCTCTTTGCTTCCTTGAAAAGGATCACCCCGTTTGCATCTCGCGTGACACACCCTTCTCTAGAAGTACCCAGGTTACACCTAGATGCCTTATCAAAATTTATCTTAACCCACCCTGGCTCCAGCTTAGACCACTTCTCCTCCTCCTACCTATGCACTCCACCTGAAGGATTAACCCTTGCAAAAACTATGAATGGGTCTGAGTTGTATCAACAACCGCCTCGATTAGATAAAGTTGTCTGCCATGCTATATGGATGCTTTGCAAAATTGTGACTAACAGAAGCCATGGACACAACTTCAGAGATTGCCCTTTCCACTCTGTCACACAATTTTTCTATCGACTCTTCCTTATCCTAAAAAATTCTCCTATTTCTTTCTTTCCATATTTCTCATATAAGTATTGATGGTGACATAATATAAATGCTATAGAAGGTAGACTTCTTGTATTCTAAGAACCAACTCCTGAACAGATCAAAAAAAAATCCAGAAGAGGAATTTCCCACCCCAATTTGCTTAACAATAATTTCCACACTCCTTGAGCCAGTTCACAATGTAACAAGAGATATTCAGAAGATTATTCAGAGTCCTTACACAAAACACACTAAAAAGGACCATTAAAACCCAATCTCTTCATTATGTCTTCCGTCAATATTCTCCTTTTCAACACTAACTATGAGAATACCCCCGTCTTTGGTAAAGATCTGGGACTTCAGCAAAGCTTGGATGGCCATTCAATATCCGACTCTGCATTTTCAATAAGGTTATATCCCACCTTGACTGAATAATTCCCAGATTTTGATCCGCACCATTTTAAAACATCTTCTTTCAGGCGGAGATGTGGATTATATTTATCTAGGATTCTGATAAAAATACTTTTTTGCTAAATGGTTAGCGACAACATCTCAACATCCTTCCATTCCCATTCGTCCACTCTGTATTTTCTCACTTTCACCATATAGTTCCCAATGGGTTTCAACCACTTGTCTGATGTGATCTACATCACTTCGCAAGGATAGGGCTAGTCTACCCTCCCACGAGTTAGTAAACAAATTTGCTTTATCTCCATTACCCAACTGCCATGTGAGGTGTTATGTAATCACCTTCCTACAAGACACCAAGAAGTTCCAAATCCTCGACCCTCTTGGTCGATTCCTAACTGTTAAAATTCTTTCCCTCACATTCGAATCCACATATTTATGTTTCAGGATTTGTACCCACTTCTGATCTGGTTTTTCATACAAATGCGAAATTAATTTTGCCCCCATCGCTTCATTCAAAAGACTCCAATTTCTTAAGCCTGCACCCCCTGCTATTTTTGGCTAGCATACCTTATCCCATGCAACTAGTGGATTTTATGTTGCTCACTCTTGCTATTCCAAAAGAATTTTCTTATAAATTGGTTAATGCTTTTAACAATTTTCTCTAGAACTTTTAAACACATCATAGAATAAATAGGCATTGCAAAAAGCACTAACTTTAACATCAATAATCTTCATTCCGAAGTGAGCCACTTACTCTTCCAACCTTCCAATTTGTTTACACAATTGTCCTTCAACCTGTGCCACATACCCATACGATTAGGCATCCCAAACAATAGGGTACCTAAGAACCTTCTTAGAAGATTCCCAGCCTTGACACCCAAGATCCTAACAATCTTTCTCTACTTCCTCAGATCTGTATTAAAATAGAAAATGTCTGATTTTGACCAATTCACCTGTTGACCAGACACTATGCAGAAAGCATCTAATGCTTCTTTAATCATGCGAGCTTCACGAAGTGAGGCATCACCAAAAAGAATCGTATCATCAGCAAATTGTTGGTGATTAACCGGATCAACTCCCACCACAACATGTATTCCTTTCCATTCACCTACACTCATCAAATATCGAATGAATCTTCCCAAAACCTCTGCCAAAATAATGAACAAGAAAGGAGATAAAGGATCACCTTGTCGCAGGCCTCGGGACATTTGAAAGAAACCTTGCAGACTTCCATTTACCAATATCGATACCTGTAGACACTTAAAAATAATTATTTTAATTATTCCTCGCATAATTAATTAATTAATTGTGTTAATTCAAATTCCTCTCAATATTAATTAAATATAATTAATATTGTCACTATAGCATATGATTGATTTATTTAATAAATCAATCCCTTTCTTTATTCTTCTAAAAAAAAATCAAATCCTCACAAATCTTCCTCTTAGCTAATTAATTTCAATTAATTAGTTAACCTACATGATTCCTACAAATCATCTTCTTAATTCATTCTTCTAGAAACTCCCTAAACTCACTTAACATTATTCTTCTAATTTTTTATTCCCTCCACTCATTCTCTCTCCTAGTCAAATTCTCCTACAAATATTAATCCAACCTAACATTTCCTCTAATCCCCCTCCTAATGAGTCGTTAATGGTTAATCATCATGATTAGCCACAAAGTCAACTCTTTGTCCTTTTCATCCAGCCACTAGCTTTAAATGCTCTTTTCCTAGGTGAATGTAAGATTTTCGAAATCACACATTCCTCTAGGCATCCCCTCTCCCAAGGAATTTTTAATTCCTTTTTATTCCTCCAATCCCCATGATATCCTTTTTTGGAGAATTTTTAACTCCTCCAATGCATCTTGTGGAGTGTGGAGATACGAAATGCCTTTAAGGCATATTTCTTGGTCTCCACACCCTCTCTTGGACCTTGTGTGAGCTCACAAGTAACTCTTAGCCCTTCATCTCGAATTCATCCTAACCATTCATTTTCCTCTCCTCTTCCTATAAAATAGGGCTCCATCCCTTCATTCAAAACATCTTGAAATCCAGTAAGTTTATGCTGCCCTTTTGAGCCCAAGAAATCATCTTGGCAACTTAATCATCTCATCCTTATCATTTTTCAAATCTATTCCATTTGTGCACAACATTGGAGAGCCATCCACATCCAGCAATCAAAGGAGCACATCAAGTGGAGCATTATCAAGGGGCGTCTTCACTTCATCAAGCTCAATCCGAAGGAGAATGTAAAATAGCAAGGTGAAATGGTCTTTTAATGATATTTTAGCATTCTGCATGTTTATTTCGTTATGTTTTGATCATTTGACCTTCAAATTTGTTTTCCCCTCTTCAATACCCACAAACCATCAATGCATTCTCTCACCCAACTAATCTAGTGAGATGAAAACCCAAACTTTTCCAAAACTCAGAAAAGAAAACCCCGATCTACCATATCGTAAGGCTTTCTAATATCCAACTTGATCAGCATTTGTTCAACCTTTGCTTTCTTGACTATATGAATAGCTTCATGTGCAATAACAATTCCTTCCACAATCGATCTTCCTGAAACAAATCCACTTTGCTCTCTATTCACATTAAAATCCCCGAGGGCAAGTTTTCAGCCGAAGTATCTTCTTTTTCCCTCTCATCTTTCTAGCAATGTGTGGCGTACAGGACAATTGTCAGCTCGGCGTTGCCCCCAGCGATCTATGTTTTGCATTTGAGGATTGGAGTAGCGCAATGATGACAAATGGAGAGGTTTTGCTGACTGGGCCTTTTTTGGGGGCCCACCTTGTAGCACAAACAAGAAAGGGACACCTGGCACCTTCATGCTGGCAGATGCGTTTTTGTTTGAAGAGGTTTTTTTTAGAAGAGGTCTCCTCGCTTGCCGCATTTTCTTCTGTGGTTAGCGAAATCTTTTCTGTTCGGGTCGGTATAAAGATCATCGCAGGCAAGAGCTAGAGCCTCGGGGCTGTTTTGCTAGGTGCAACCTCGCGGAATGACACGGCTTGGTTTTTCTGTTTAGGGGTGGTTATGCATGCTTTGCGTATTTTGGAGCTATTATCAGAGCCGTGGGCTCTATTTATGCTTGTTTTTTCCCTGTTGTAGGGGTTCAGAACTTTTAAGAAAAACAATTAAGGATCTTAGATAATTGGAGCTGTTATAGTTTCTCAAGAGGAAGGTCAATCAAGATTGTGCACGCGGCCTTTGTGATTATCTCTTTTGGATGCTTAAATAGGCTTTTCTGTGCGTTTTCCTGTATTCTTGATGACTTTAGAGATATCTATATAATACTCTACTGATTAAACTATGTTCCGCACTTGTTATCTGGTGGATGCCTGATATATGTTTCTTTGTGTTTTTTAGAGGGATTTTAATTGTATCTTAATTTCTGTTCCATTTGGGCATGTAGATTATTGAATGGGCTTTAAAACCATGTGTTTCCTGGTTTTATATGCTATCTGCTTTTTATGAAATATTCTGGCGCATCGCCTCCATAGCATAGATCATTTTATTTTAAGTTTCCTTCTTTTCCCTTTTCCTAGACCCCCAAGGAAGAGTCGGCTTCTCAATCCAGAGGTTATTCAGTGAATCCCATGCAATAGGTCCCCCATCACTGAATTCCCCATAAGGTTGTTTGTTTTCAAAGTAAAATTTAGAGTCAACAGTTCTTTTTCTAGCATGCCCAGTGGGACCTCAAGTTCAAATATAATTCTGAGTTAGTTTATGAGTCATAGGCCTGTCACCAGGAGTCAGACAGCTTTAAATCCTCACCTTCTCTTGCCACCTCTGGTGACCATTCATTCAGTTGCATCTTCATCCTCATAGAGCTTTCTCACTTTCCCTATAGTCACCCACGCAGCAATGGCACATAATCCCCCCAAAAAATTTGTGACCTGGGATAACGGGAGCCCTCTCATTCCCCCAACTCCACCCGTGGTCTGGGGAGATATACCTGCAACCGCCCTAAAAGCCGTAGCCAAGTTCACTGGAGAATGTCATAAAACTCCTGGGAGCATTTACAAAATGTAGCCACTGTCTGCACTGTCCATGGAATTACCGAATAGAATGTAGCCTTAAGATTTCTCGTAGCTTCTTTTAAAGGAAGAGCTTTGGATTGGTTCAGATCGTTGGGCCCTAACACTATAGGAGATTGGGATCAGCTGGGAGATCATTTTTTCCAGAGGTTCTCTGATAAGACTGACAGATCATCTTTGATGCACCAATTGATCACAATAAAGAGGGCCCCTCAGGAAGCACTAACTAATTTTAATCTAAGGTTTCAGTAGACCTAGCAGAGAAAACCTTTGTTTGCTCGCCCCCCGACGGATATGGCTTTTGTATTCTACTTAAAAGCTTTCAATTCTAACATATCAGTGATGATCCAGTCCCTAGGAGGCAATACGCTCCTGCAAGAATTCGACATAGCAGTCCAAGCGAAAAATAACCTAATCAAGGCCGGGAAGCTATCTCCCCACCCTATCATGCCATTTTTTCCTGAGACATCTCCTCAAGTCTTAGAGGAAGCCACTCCCAGTACATCTGCTCCACAGTCTATATATTCATATCTCGCTCCCCCACCGTCCTCTTTGGCTGCCGAGGTCAGTGATATGAAGAACCTCCTGCGATCCTTCTCCAATGAGATTGTCAATCTAAAGAGAGCCTAGGTCTCACCGCCAAGCCTCCCTAGCAAAGTTTCCAAGAGAATCAACCTCCATACCAACATAACCAACATACAAATCACCGTACTGACAAACCTTCTCAGCTAAATGGCCAGATAGTCTCGGTCCCGAATCCATTGCAAATTATCTATCCAACCACTGGTAAGGAGTTGACCATGGGTCAAAATAACCTAGTGGATGATACCAATTCCTAGTGCTTTTTGTGTAACAATGCTCATGCTCCGAGGAATTTCCCAAGAGGGAACTTGCAGCAGAAGGTCACAAAACAAAGAAGTCTAGGCATGTCATCGGATGAGTTTGTGTATACATCTCCGGATATGGATAATGCGGCTTTTGTCGCTCAAATGCAAGGAATGTCATTGCAGCAAGAAGTAGAGATCGCCCCAGATCATGTGCTTTTCTCGTGGATGTAGGATGAGGATGTCATGCTCACCAACAGCGCACCAACTTCAAAAGATGGATCCCCCTTCATGCAGTCAAATTATAACCTCTACTCCAACAGGCGTTACACCAAGGAGAATGTCAACATCTCGAGAGGAACGCCCATGGACAAATCTCCTGAACGACCGATCACCAACTCTGCCTATCCGAGAAAAGAGTTTTTCCCCTTTAAGCTGAAGGGGCCAAAGGTTCCCACACCTCAAATAGTAGACATGGTGGAACAACTGAAGAAAGCTCTGGCTCATGTCTCTCTGTGGGATCTCCTAAGTATTCCTGAGCAAAAGAACTGGCTATAAGAGGCCATGTCTAATGGCGAAAAGGATGCAAGCAGGAGCGCCCCCAAATCTCCACAGACCAACGAAATGGGTTTCCAACCCGCAGCAGGCAAGTCACACTCTCCGGCCATGTTGACTAATCAGGTCTCACCCCCTTAAGTTCAACTAGAAGGTAAGCCTAAACCAAACCCATTTTACCTTACCCTTATAGTTGGAGATAAACTATTACATAATTCCATGATAGATTTCAGAGCTAGCACCACTATCATGCCTAAGAAAATTGCCGAGGTGTTGAACATCAGGTATGAACCTTTGAATAGGGGGGTTATGCAGCTTGACGGGAACAGGGTCCAAACCATAGGTCTTATTTAAATCCTTGCTATGACCTTATTCACATGTCATAGCATTACGGTGTCCCAAGAAGTAGTGCTCATTGACATCCCTCATGTTTTCGGGCTTTGTCTTTCCTGAGACTTCACTGCTAAAATAGGAGGCTATATGTCCTTAGATTGGTCCCATCTCATCCTCCGCACCCAACATAACGCCAAGCTAAAAATCCTCTCAGAACCCCTCCATGCTAAGCATGTAGCTGACCAGGCCATGATTAATTTCGAGCCTACTCACACTTCTATATCAAATGAGGAAAGAAAAGTGGTAGAGCTCTTAGAAGATGAAGAAGTGACTGGGGAAATTCCACCTAAACAGGAATTTTTCCTGAATGAATTCATAGATTCTGACCCCTTTTCTAACTACCACGCCACCCGCCTAGGTACCTATTACATTTTTTATGAAAACCAGATCATCCCGAAGCTTACTAAAGAACCATTTTCTTAAGAGCAGTTATCTTCGGTGTTGTGGACCCTGCACTTCGATGGTGCAAAATGCAGGATGGGCTCTGGAGCCGGAATTTGTCTCACACCTCCCTCAGGTGAACAAATCTTAAAGCCTTTCTAGTTACAATTTGTATGTTCTAATAATGAAGCAAATTATGAAGGACTGATCCAAGGCCTGAGCCTGGCAGAAAGGATGGGCATTAAAAAATTGAAGGTCTTGGGCGACTTTAAGTTGGTTGTCCATCAAGTTCGGGGGATATCCAGTGCCAAACATGTCCGTATGAGATCCTACCACGCTAGAACATGGGATCTAATAGATATTTTTGGTGCTTTCAATATTGTAAGCATCCCTCAGAAATTAAATGTTGTTGCTGACCGAATGGCCGCAATCAGATCACAATTTGACCCTGCCACAGACTTACTCATTGGTCCCCAAGCAGTCTGTGTAGTCATTCGCCCAAGTATTCCTGATAATGATACCCACTGTCAATTTTTTGAGAGCGACGAGAAGATCACTTTATTCATCCAAAACTCAGGAGGATTTGCAGATCAGTTGCAACCCAAGGTGAAAGAAGCCTACAAAGATCAGATCATCCAGCTGAAATCCAACAAGCTCCCAAACGGTTTGATCACTCTGGAGAACCTGTTTGACCATGATGACGCTAAGAATAACAAGTGGAAGCTCACGGCCAGCAAAGGGGATTATGCCAAAATGTCAGTAGGAAGTGGGAGAGTTGTCAAGGTAGGAAAAGGTGTTTACCCTGAAGACTGAAAGAGATTGGCCCAATACTGTGATGAATATGAAGGTGTCTTGGCTTGGTCTTACGATGATTTAAAAGTATACGATCCTAGCATCATCTAGGATACCATTGAGCTCACAGATGGAGCTAAGCCAGTTCGACAGAAGAACAAGCCGCTTAACCCAAAGATCGAGTCTCTCATGGCTCAGGAGCTGAAGAAGTTGATCAAATCAAGGATCGTTTGCCCCATAAAACATAGCACATGGGTATCAAATCTAGTGTCTGTATGGATCTGGCTCTATGTAGATTTCCAAGATCTGAATCAAGCATCTCTCAAAGACCACTACCCTTTGCCATCAATGAAGTAACTACTAAGCATGGTGACGGGGTCGAAAATGTTCTCGATGCTCGACGGTTTCTCAGGGTACAACCAGGTAGTGGTAAAACCAGAAGACCAACACAAGACAACGTTCACCACCAAATGGGGGACATTTGCATACCAGAAGATGCCTTTCGGGTTGTCAAATGCTGGAGCAAATTTTCAAAGGGCCATGGATTTGGCTTTCAAAGAACTCATTAACAGGATCATTTTGATATACTTAGATGACCTGATTGTATTTTCCAAACACCTAGAGCATCATTTTGATCATCTCAAGCTAGTGTTCCAAAAATGTCTTGAATTTGGGATTTCCCTGAACCCAAAGAAGTGCATCTTTGGTGTCCCTCAAGGCAAGTTACTTGGGCATATAGTATCAAAAGAAGGTGTTTCCATTGACCTAGACAGAGTCAAAGCCATAAAAGACCTCCCCCTTCCGATCAACAAAAAAGGAGTCCAGTCTTTTCTAGGTAAAGTCAACTTTGTTAGTCGTTTCATTTTAGACTTTGTCAGAATTATAAGACCCATCACCCTAATGCTAAAAAAGGAAATAAATTTCAAATGGACTCCTGAAGCCAAAAGAGCCTTTGATAGAATCAAAGATGCTATATGTCCAGCCCCTGTGTTGTCCAACCCAGACATGTCAAAGGACTTCAAAATGTATGTCTTCTTTGGCTAGTATAGCATTGTCATGGTCCTAACCCAAAAAGATGCCAAAAAAGGGGGTGAACATCCCATAGCTTCCCATTCAAAGACCCTCAAAGAGTATGAGGCCAAATACAACTTTGTTGAAAAACAGGCCTTAGCCGTAGTCAAAGGACTGGAGAAAATCAAGCATTTCATTGCCTGTAATAAAACTACGGTGTACGTAGCTCATCTTGCGATGCAGGAATACATTATGGAGGGTGACATCACCGAAAAAGGGGCAAATTGGATCACCAAGATCCTAGAATATGATGTTGATGTCAAGCCAACAAAGCTTGTTCATGGGAGGGGCCTTTGCGAATACATAATTCAAGGTTACAAACCCTGTGAAGATGAAATGGCTGCGGAGGAGGCTGTTATGTTTTCACCTGATGCTCCACAAGCTTGCTGGATCAAGGCCAGGAAGTAATTCATGAAGATCAGGATTTTTCCCGAGGATCTCCCTCCCGAAAAGAGAAGGTTTTACAGGATACAAAACAACGGTTTCCAATTGATAGACGAAGTACTCTTCAAGAGAAATTTTGATGGAATCTTGCTCCGTTGTGTAGGTCGGAGCCAAGTGGATAAAGTCCAACATGAATTCCACTATGACTCCTCAGGAGGCCATTTCTGTGCACCTACAACTGCTATCAAAATTACCCAAGCTGGATATTTTTGGCCTTCTATGTTCAAGGACACACATAATTTGGTAAGTGAATGCAAGGAGTGCCAATATTATATTGTTAAGAGTAAAAGAGTTGCAATGCCCCTCAGGCATGTGTCAATAGAAGAGCCTTTTGCCCAGTGGGGTCTCGACTTCATCAGAATGATCAATCCCCCAAGTCCGACCAGACACAAGTGGATCTTGACCACCACCGATTATTTCACTAGATGGTCTGAAGTTGTTCCTTTGAGGAACTCATCAAAAAGTGAAGTGTTAGCTTTCCTAGAGGACCTGGCATGTCGATACGGTTCTCCCAAAACCATCATATTAGATAATGTGTGCACATTCACTGGCTCGCGAATTACCCAATTCGCCCTCGATAGAAGTATCTATCTCAAAACCTCTTCTAATTACTATCCTCAGGGGAATGGACTTGTTGAGTCCACTAACAAGAACTTGATCAGACTTATTAAAAGGATAGATTCTGAATATAAGAGGGAATGGAACCATCATTCGAGAAGCGCATTATGGGCAGACCGCATAACACCTAAACAAATCCTAAAAAATTCCCCATATAAGCTGGTATATGGAAAAGATGCACTTTTGCCCATGTCTCTAGAGATCCCAGGCCTATAGCTACTGAAGTCCATGTAGGTGGCAGAGAATGACCCTATGGTCGTAAGATTAGTGGAGATTATGGAGCTAGAAGAGGAGAGGGAGATAGCCTTTGCGGCTCTCCAAGATAGGCGGGAAACCATCAAAAGGTGCTTTGACAGCAAAAAGAGCTCCAATCCGATTTTCAGCCCTGGGGACCTTGTGTTGAAATACAATGAAAGGGCGACAAAACCCAACCAACATGCCAAGTTCGATTACCTATGGGAAGGGCCTTTCTGTATTCTAAATTACAAAGGTTTCAATGCATTCAAACTCGAAGACATGAATGGAGACCCCCTCTGGATTTCGGTTAATAGTTTCCACCTCAAACCATTTCACTAAGCATTCTCTTCTCATTTAGTGTATATATTGTATATTTTGTGAATAGTTCTTTTGAGTGCCTAATTTATTTCATTTATTCCCTAAGCTAGTTCCAAAGTGAAATAAATTGCAAAGAATTCCGAAGTTGAGAAAAGAAAAGAAAGTTCCTTATATTAAACATTATGGTATATCTGCTACAATTAGAGAGCAGGCTCTTGGCCCCCCTTTTTACAAGTGATGAAGCAAAAAGAAAAGAAAAGGCAGGTCACCATTGGTTCATTAATCTTCTGCATCCTCATCCTCATCCATGAGGAAGTTTGAATCCTCATTATCATAGGAATAGTCCCCTTCTTTTGACCACTTAGGGTCAGAATCGCTTCTAGGCTTCCCAAGTAGGAAAACAACAACCAGGTTTGGAAGTTTATGCAGTGTCAGAACCCGAGGTAAGATATAGTCCCTGAATTTAGTATATCATTCGGTATCTTCAGGGATGGGGACTATCAGATTGACATGCAAAAGGAATTCTGCAGCAACCTCGATGCGATACCGATGGGAAGACAATGTCGTTGTTTTCAACCCACCGACGAGTGGATGCCAGGCTACTTCCTCATTGTGAGTGACAAACCTTTCTAGGTCAGATGGTAGTGGGAGCCCTCAGAAAGGGACATGATATGCAATCACATCCTCCAGTCCGCCCAAGTAGTCTTGGGAAAAGAGAGCCCTGGTCAGCTACAAAGCTAGCAGCCTAGGCTGACCACAATCCAGTAGTGAAGCTATAAAACGTGAGCAGATGTCTATGTTCACTCGGTACTAGTCCGTATTATGAATGAAGTCCTCTTCGAGAACCCACTTAATGGCAGCAATCATCAGGGGATTTTTTCTCCACATCATCAACTGCAATCTCTGATCAAAGATATTCCCTAAGAAAGCGACCTGTGCTTTACTGCTGACAAGCCTAACTGGAGTATCCATGGCTGTAGGAACTTCGTCGTTGAAGCTTACATTGTACAAAAGGAATGTTTGAAAAGACATATTTATAGCAAAATTGTAGCTAGAAATGGCGAATGCTTGAGGCTCCAACCTTCCCAAACTCTAATGCTCTTGTCATGTTTCCATTAATTCACATCAAGCGAATGAGCCTGGATTCAGAGTTGCCAATGTCCTGCCAGGTACCTTGAAGCAGTCGATGTGAGCAGAGCCACGCATATGTATAGGTACATGGCATTTTAAATCTCAACCTCTGCAGGACTGTCTCAACTTGTGCAAGCTTCACTACATGTCGATTCTCTCGATTAAAGAAAAGATTTGTCCTGACGTGCTTTTTCCCTCAAGCAGGCTCGCGCAACGACGAGTTAACTAAATGCAATCTTGGGAAGTAGGAATATCGGTGCTCATCCTCCTCAGGAGTTTATTGCAGCTGCAAACTGAGCTGGCACGTGTGTAGGCGGACACTTGCCATTAAGCATTCATTTTTGCAAAAATGTAGGCGTGCAGTGCATTTAAGAGTGAAGTTACTTCCTCTTCTTCATTTGATCATCTTTTCGTAACCTAAGTGCCTTTCCCCCTTAGATTGTTGAAATGTTTGACAGAAGGAAAGTCACAGCCTGCAATGGAGGTCAAAGCAACACCTTCAGGCTCCGCCCATGGAGGTTTCTGGGTGGACGTCTTCGGAGAACTCTCATATTCTTCACATCCCATTCCCCCAAAGGTAGAGTATCTGAGAACGAAGATTAAAACCAAAACAACCACTCAAAATGTGTTTGTTGTTCTGGACTCTTTAGGGAATGTTTTCGAGCCCGAGGTTCATAAGTAGCCTAAAAGCCTCAGAGAGGTCGCATGCAACAGAAAGCTCAATCATAGAACAGAGCCTCAATCCATGGTAGTTCATTTCTGGAATAGTGGCGCTCCCCAATTTGTGGTTCCCATGGTCCCATATTGCCCTGAGCTCATAGTGGCTTGCACCAATGTTTTCAACCCCACCACCTGCTCTATCAATGAATCCCTCTTGAAGGTGGTGATATCTCTAGAGGCTGTTAGAGATATGATGTGCTACCCTATTTTTGAAGGGATGGAGGTTTTCTCAGAAAGTTCAATGGAGGAATTTTGGGGCACTAGGAGAGACGCATTGACTTTCTATCAAAGCACGCTCAATCAGAGTCTGTCTTCCAGACTTCTGAAGTTTCCCCTGTCATATAGCGACCTGAGGCAAGAAGATCTCAAGGATATTTCTTCTACTCTTGCCTGACTGTGCGGTTATGATAATGACTGGGATATTACAACCGCAATGATGGGATTTCTCTTTAAATGCAGGAAATAAAAGGAACCTTTTCATTTTGACTTCTCAATCACTATGGCCAGGGCCATAGCTAAGGAATTATCAGAATTCCAACAGTTGTAGCACTTCAATTTTTCTTCGGTTCTAGTCCATCTGCTCCTGCACCAAAATGAGGCTTTCTTCAGCCAGTTCATGTGGTTGGCTATTTGTGACGAGTCAGGGAATAGAATGCTGGTGTTCACCTGGACACCCCTCTTGCTAGCCTCTTATGATGCATATCAGTTTTTAGACTTCTTCTTGACTCCCGTGCTCAAAGATTTTGGTTCAATCCCCAATGAACCATTAGCCTGCTTCTCCCAGGTTCAGATGAACTAGATGCAGAATGAGCATCCCCCTTGCGACTGGTACATAGGTCATGACTTTTCCTTCGTCTGAGTGCATGGGTTCTCCGAAGAGCCATTCCATCTGCCTACCTATGTTACTGAGTGAACCCTGGCTCTCGAAATCGTGTGGCAGTTGGTGAGAATGGAAAGGGCTATTGGAACAGATAAGCATGATACCTCCATCACTAAAGATCACAAGGCTATTGGCCCAATCACTCTAGTACAGAGGAACATTGCAGAGGAGGTCTTGACGTCTAAGATGGCGCAACTTAGTCTAGTAGTTATTAATGACTGTTGGAGTCATGACCCTGATGGCTTCCTCAGCAAGAGAAAGAATGTTGTAAAGCATGAGCCTCAGAACTCATGGGAAGAGCGTACAAACCCCCAGGTTGATGACCTGAGTGTGTATGTGGGTCCTGATGATTTTCCTATTTTAAGATGCCCCCCATGGTTGAGTTTTTATTTGCCCCTGCAAAGATTCAATCATGCAAAACCTATTCCCTGGGTGATGCTAGAAAGTATGAAAACTTTAGGCTGGCCCAGGAAAAAGAGGGAGGTCTGTTGGGTCTACTGGAAAGAGGTGGGTCATTCTAGAGATGACATTGGAAATGCCCCTTTGGACGAGTGGTTTGAGCAGGAATGGTGTCAGTTAAATAAATCTAATGATGAGACAGGTGACAATTCCTCACGCGGGGACTCATCCCCCAACGTGGCCCCATGACAAAGGGTAGAGGTTATAAATGTTAAAGGGCAAGATCCAGAGCCTCGAATGCTCCTTCCCTTATATAGTTCAACTCGCAGGCCCTGTTCTCAGGCAGATAAAAGGCGGTCAGAGAAGAACTCCCCTCTGAAGAAAAGGCAACATTCTAGTGCAGCAAGGAGGAGTCCACCTTCTCAAATCTCAGAGACGTCCTCAGATCTTTAGTGGTCGGTGCCTTCCATGACTCAGTTACGTCCTCCTTTATCATTGTCTCCTGCTCAGGTTGTTTCTTCTGTTGTCCCCATCACTACAATGCAAGCCCCAGTTCCTACTGCCCTCACCTTGGCCCTTGCTGGGACACCGGTTGAACCCAAAAATGTATTCCCATAGGCCTCCATTCCTTTCCTGGCCTCTACTTTTATCCCCGCAGCTTTTCCCACGCAAATGTCTGAAGCAACCTCTGTGTCGCATAGGTTGGGTTTTGGAGAGTCCCCTCCTCTGGTTATGGGAATAGCGTCCGCAAGCCCTTTTCTATCGAGAGCTCACCCCTTCATTCTATTATTTTCCCCATCGGCCCTGGCTCATCCCATCCATACTACTTTTGTTGGGCCTATTTCACTATTTCCCTTGGCGGTCCCCCCTAGCACAGCTTTTGCAAGTCAGGTTATTGACAACCCAGATGAGTTCCAGCAACAAGTTGCTTATTCTAAGACTGTTCACCTTGGTAAGATGGGCAAGCGAAAATAAAGGGAAGATGACCATCTAGACTATCCTCATCTACATACGCATTTTAGTGAGGAAAAAGATTGCCTTTTCTTTGCAAATATTTTCCCCAAGGTTGACAAGCTAGAGTCTCAAATGAAACCAAATGACTACACATTACATGCTATCGATGTTAGCCTTCAAAGTGTCACAGCCTTGGACAAGGTAGAAATGATGGAGGAAACCTCAAAAGTTGTATCTTCAGATTTCATCAAAAAAAGCCACTGTCTAGAAAATATCCAAGTGGAAAACACCAATCTTTGAGAATCCTTGATCCAACAGAGAAAAGAAGATAAGGCCCGGAGCTCAGAAATCAATCGCTTGCAAAGTTTGCTGGCCCAAGCCAATTCAGAAAAAGGGAAGTTGTAGGCAACCTTTAACAATGTAAGCTCTCAGTTGAAGGGCTAGGAGGCAACGAGAAATGTGGCTCTAAAGGAGTTGCAAGAGAAGGACTCAGAGATTCAACAATTAAAGGCGACTTCTAGAGATGCTACTTAGGTACAAGTGCAACTGCGTGAAGAGATTCACTTCAAGGACGATTACGCCCGGTAGCTGAGTGAGGCTCAAGTGTTGTTGTCCGAGGAAAATATGAGGTTTGAGGCAGATCTGAAAGCAAAAGAGGCTAGCCTCGGGCAATCTGAGAATCGCCTTCTAGAGGTGGAGGCTCTTTTGTGACATGAGAAAGACCGAACATCACAACTTCAGCAGATGGTACGAGATGGAGAGGCCAGAATCCTCAGCCTACAGAATCAGATGATTATTGAACAAAATAAATGCAAGGAGCTGTAGCAAGAAGTGATGGCAAAAGGTGATGAGGTCTCACGATTGCTGAGCATTCCACCCTCGGTGCAGGTTTCTCAGGACTTTTTGGTAATTCTAGTAGAATTGTATGTTTCACACTAGGAGAAGATTAAGCAATATGGCCCCTCACTTTAGCTTGTGCTAAGATTCATTCAAGAAGCACAATCCCTTTGCGTGGAAGCCGAAGCTATAGTAAATAGTTCAATGGTTATTTTGGGTCCCAAGATCCCTGTGGCTCAGGACTTGATCCAAATGTTGTATGTAGCTCAAGATGATGAACTGAGAGAGAAGCGAATAGCTGATCACAAGCAGCTGATCAAAAGGAAAAAAAATTCATCAATCACCACAAAATGGTCATGCATATATTAGTCACACTAGAGCCATTACAAATCGTTGTCTCCCACATCAAGCAGCGTATGGAAAGGTTTGTTTCGCTGGGCTTGCCTTCCCCTTTCTCTGCTGATGATTCTATATTAGGGGTTGAACAGTTGTCAAATCAAATTGAGAAGCTACAGCAAGATAGATCTTTCATCCAGAACCTAAGTGACCCTGCCTTAGTCGAGGATGTAGAGTGTCTTCTACATCCCCTTGCCCAACTCTATGCTCTTTTGAAGTTGGTCCATGATGAACCTATAGGCTTGTCGTTCGGTGAGGTCATCTGCTTGGATCAACACTATTATAATCTAGATGCGTAAGTGTTTCTTTCTGAGGAGGATTGGTTTTTATTGCAGCACATCTCTAACCTGCTCCATCTTTTCTTAGCATGAAGTCTGGTCTCCGAACCAGCAATTTTGGGTTCCTGTATTCTGCAGACATAATTCCCCCTGTTAGTCACCAAGAAATGTTCACATTAAAATCCCTCAGGGGAAGTTTTCGGCCAAAGTATCTTCTTTTTCCCTCTCAGCTTTCCAATAGTGCATGTAGTACAGGACAATTGTCAGCTCGGCATTTCCCCCAGCAGTTCATGTTTTGTGTTTGAGGATTGGAGTAGCACGATGATGACAAATGGAGAGGTTTCTGGGCCTTTTTGGGGGGCCGACCTTGTAGCACAAAAAGGAAAGGGACACCTAGTACCTTCATGCTGGCGGATGCATTTCTGTTTGAAAAGGTTTTTTTAGAAGAGGTCTCCCCGCTTGCTACGTTTTCTTCTGTGGTTAGCGAAATCTTTTCTATTCGGACCAGTATGAAGATCATCACAAGAAAGAGCCAGAGCCTTGGGGCCGTTTTGTTGGGTGTGACCTCGCAGAATGACACGGCTTGGTTGTTCCATTCAGGGGCGGTTATGCATTCTTTGCGTATTTTGGAGATGTTAGCAAAGCTGTAGACTCTATTTATGCTTGTTTTTTCCTTGTTGTAGGGGTTCAAAACTTTTATAAGGATCTTAGATAATTGTAGTTGTTATAGTTTCTCAAGAGGAAGGTCAATCAAGATTGTGCATGCAGCCTTTGTGATTACCTCTTTTGGATGCTTAAATAGGCTTTTCTGTGCGTTTTCCTATATTCTTGATGACTTTAGAGATATCTATCTAATACTTTGCCGATTAAACTATGTTCTGCACTTGTTATCTGGTGGATGCATGATATGTGTTTCTTTATGTTTTTCAGAGGGATCTTAATTGTATCTCAATTTATGTTTTGTTCGGGCATGTAGATTGTTGAATGGGCTTTCAAACCATGTGTTTCCTAGTTTTATATGCTATCTACTTTTTATGAAATGTTTTGGCGCATCACCTCCATAGCATAGATCATTTTATTTTAAGTTTCCTTCTTTTCCCTTTTCCCAGACCCCCAAGGAAGAGTTGGCTTCTCAATCCAGAGGTTATTCAGTGAATCCCGCGCAGTAGGTCCCCCATCACTGAATTCCCCATAAGGCTGTTTGTTTTCAAAGTAAAATTTAGAGTCAACACTCTCCTAATATAATAAGCTTCAAAAGGGGTTTTAATCTGTTCATAATGACTTTTGTGATCACCTTATGCAGCACATTACATAACGAGATTGGTCTAAAGTCTCCAAAGGAGCCCAGATTCTCAACTTTAGGGATCAAGGATAGGAATGTGCAATTAAGTTCTTTGGCTGCCCATGCACTTTCTGTAGCTTCTTCCACAACGTTCCAAATATCAAGGCCGACCACATTCCAAAACCATTGATAGAAGAAAGCAGGGAAACCATCTGACCTAGGGGCATTATCTCCCACCGTCAAAACCACAACTTGTCTTATCTCTTCAACAAGGATTGGTTTGCATAAAGCTTGATTTTGGCTATATAATATGATGTGGGGAATATGCTCCAATAATATGTCTTGATGTTGAGTATTTAAACTTGGATCCTTTGTTAGGAGTTCATTAAAGAACTCTATTACTTCCTTGTTGATATCTTCTGCTTTATCCAACACTACATTTGCCCTGCTCCTTACTAATGTCACTTTGTTCCAAGATCTTCTAACCTTCACCGACTTGTGGAAGAATTTCATGTTTCTATCTCCTTCCTTCAACCAAAATTCCCGAGACTTTTGTTTCCAGTACAACTCCTCTCTTGCTAAGATTTCATTATATCTCGACTTTAGGTTTTTCTCCCTGTTAAAAGTATCAATTGTCATGCCATGATCCATAATGTATTTCTAAATCTCTTCCAATTCTATTTCTATTTTATCTCTATCCACAAAAATATTTCCAAACTTAAACCTATTCCATTCTTTCAATTTCCCTTTGAGGAATTGTATTTTCTTAAAGAACTGGAATGCCTTTGACCCGTACACCATCAGTACCTCCTCCCACCAAGATTTGATCAAAACTTTTAAACCATGCTCCCTTAACTATATTTTCTAAAATTTAAAAGGGCATCTTATCAGGACACTATCAAGACATACCAGAAGTTCCACTGGGAAATGATCCGATGCAGCTACTGCTTTGACCCCAGCTTTGAAAATTAATGGTTTGGAGGTGTAATTCCCTCCCAGAAAGAATCTATCTAATTTCTTAGCAATATGATCACCTCCAAATCTACGATTGGACCATGTAAAGGTTCCTTTATTAGTCTTTACATCTCTTAGGCCATTCTTCATTACAAAGTTTTGGAAGCCAACTTGTGAAGCCGAAACTCCCATTTTTCCTCCTTTCTTATCTGTCATGCCCATAATTGCATTGAAATCTCCCCGAAGAATTACCATTTCCTGAGACAAGTTACTCAGAATCAATGATAATTGTTTCCATATCTCTAATTGTAGAATAACTTTCACCAGGTCATACACATTAATGAGGAAGAAATCGCAGTTAAGGCTGCAAGAATGGATTTTACATAGTTGCCAAGCTTGACTTTGTCCACCTGAAGAGCCCACAACACTTGAGAAAACCCTTAACAAGGACCACCACGCTCTCAACAAAACCTCTACCTCCTCCAAACTCATTTTTGTCTCTTGTAAACAAACCAAATCTGGTTTCATCTGTTCAAGACCATGCTTTATCAAACGACGTTTGTCAGGGGCATTACATCCCCTAACATTCCAACTTATAAGTTTCATTTTTCTTTGGGAAGGGATCGCCCCTTCCTTACTATAAGTTTGCATTGTCCTTTAGCATTTCCAGCCATAGCAATCCAGATCCTGTTTAGTTTCCTACCTCTGGAATTATTTTCCCCTATAGATTATTTCACAATTGAGAATCCATTTGGTTGATAGTACGACTTTATTTAATATCTTCCTCATCAAAGGCTTCCCAGTCATCCTCCTCATCATCCCAAATCGTATCATCTGCCTCCACTTCATAGATAACCCTTTCTTCATTATTCATGTAAGCACATTGAGTTTGTTCTCGTTGGAAATTTTGTTTTGCACTCAGTATCATATGTGATCCTATTGCTCCCGCATCCAAAGTCTTCATCATCACTTCAACTTTATTTAGGGCCTCTTCCACTAGATTAACAACTTCTATTTGGCTTTCTATTCTATCTGCATCATTAGATACCACCATATATTCATTCCTTAAATTTGCTTCATTTTCCTTAGCTACTTGTACCATCGTGCAAGGGGAGTCCCCATCCTCTAAATTTTTTTCTTACCTCTTCTCCTTCTCCTCATCCGCAAATATCGCTACAACAACTTCCAATGAAGAATCTATTGACTTACACTTAGGACCAATCAGGAACACCTCCACCAAATGTCCTTCCTTGTTACACACAAAATATATTTCTAGTTGATCTTCTACCTCAACCTGTTTTACCCAACATCATGCATTTGTATTTATTTCTAACCATGAAGGCAGAGGAAAAAGAGGTTTCCACCCAATACATACTCTTGCATACGAACTAGAATATTTTTTCTCTATAGCCTCATCCAACTTGATATAGAACCCTGGCTTATTTCCAACCATCTGGAAAGTTTCTTCATTCCAATATTCCCTTAGAAGGTTGTAAAGTTGTATCCAAATGGGTACTACTTATAGGGGGCCTTGATAGGATTAAAGTTTGGTTCCTAATCCCTGATATACAAACCTTGACCTCCCATGAAGAATGGTCCATTGTTTAAGACTCGGTTTTTATCCTTACTATTCTTTGTGATAACTAAGAAGAAGTCATTATGCATTGTCTTTAAATCCACTTTGAAAGGCCATTTCTCCTCACACCATTTCTTAGCACGGCTTAAAGCCAGCCAATTTCCAATCCACTTCATAAAGAAACCCTTTTCTCTAAGGAATTCTACCGAATCATTCCAACTTTTTTTTTATCTAAAAAGAAAGATAATTTTTGAGCTTCTGGTGATTTAGGGTTTACCTTCTCCAAAGGCTCCATTTTCGGTATCCTCTTGTAATGCCCATACCCTAGTTCGACTTGTAAAACCCGTTTGACCATGATTGACTTCCTATGTGGCATTCTTGAAAGGTAGGTTAACCATGGTGAAATGTGTAGTTTAGATAATATTAATAACTGTGCATACTTATCATTATGCTTTTGCATCGATTCTCGTGTAAATGTAATTGTTCCTAACCCTTGTGATAAATCTTGAGCTAACGCCTTCATTGCATATGTATATGTATATGCATGCTTGTATGAATTCATGGGTGCAGGAGATTGCAGGTACAACACCGCTTAGGGCAAGGTTCATCTCCTTTGGGATTTGCAAGGTTGAGTATGCCTCCTTCATCGTTAGAATTCGGATTTGGTGGACATATAACTCTCATCTTGCCTTAGCCATGGTTAGGTGAGCATCGTGTGTGGATTCGTGGGGCTTGATTTTCATTGGGATGCGTGTCGAGAGATTTGGAAGACTCCCTCAATTTGCGTGCCTTGCACGAGGTAAGTGAGGTTTGTTATCCTAAGTATTAAATTCAAAATTTATGAGTAGACAAGCACATTAGTAATTTAGAAATTTAAATGGGTAGCTTCCTTTATATGATTAATCATTAATTTAAGAGATTGCCTTAAATTATTAATGGAGCAAGCTTAAGGTATTTAACTTGGGTTAGTGTGCTCATTTACGCATTTGTAGTTGAGAAATTAGAATAAATAAGACTCTTGCATTAGATTAGTCATTTATTTAAAAATGTCGCTTTATTATGTTATAGCGAGTTAATTTAATAGCTAATTTTAAAATAATGAATTTAATGAGTTATGCGTTTTGGAAAGGAAAAATTTAAAGTCATTTGGGAGATAGGAATAAATTAATCATATTCGCATTTGGAAGAGAAAAGGGTAAATTTTATTATTTAAAAGAAATTATTTCTTTTTACTTGTAAAGTCGATATAGTATAAAAGTTTGATTTTTAGAAAATTAAATTAATCAAACGCCTTACCCGGTCAATAGTTCCGAAATATAAAAGTAGGCCTAAAATTAATATTGAGGAATTAAAAATTTAAAACTCAAAAAGAAATAGAAGCATTTTAATTTTAATAAGGAAAACAAATAAGATGTAATAGATAATGGTAATGAATGACTTCCATTTGGATTTTCATTTGTTTTATTTTAAAAAAATAAATGCCTAATTTCGAAATTGAAAATTAGGGCAAAATTAGGGTTTCTCTTTTTAACCTAGTTTTGTAAGCATTTTGGGGGTTCTTTGGCTTTTGGTCATTTTTTTTGGAAAAACATGGTTTTTGGAAGAGAAATTGGGGATTTTGGACAAGGATGGAGTTTTAGAGCAGCAGATTTGGGAGCTCTTCTTCATCAAAACTCTTCCCGGAATGCATTTGGAGGTAGGATTCGAATCTACCTTTTTTATTTCATGATTGGGTTTTAAAAAAAAAAAAGGAGAGATATTATCCATGGATGTTTGGTTTGAAGGATAGATTCAGTTTTTTTCTTTACAAGTTTGGTTGTTTTTGAAACAAATTCTTATTCTTGCAAGTTTGGTTGTTTTTGAAACAAATTTTTATTCTTGATAGATTTGGTGGCTTAAAACCTGATGTGGAGATGTTTGTTCCATAATGGAGTGTTTGGGTAAATCTGGAAATTCATTTTATGACTGTAAAAATGGGGGTTTTTCTACATTTTCGTTTTGGGTGTTTTGTTCATGTTTATTCAACAAAAAAAATAGTTCCCCAGTTGGTTGTTTATTATGAGAAATCTGGAAAACATATGGGTTATGAATCTCTTTCAAAATGGGAGATTGCTGGGATGTGAGTTTCTTTCAAAAAAATAATATACAAAATCAAGGAGGTTGCTGGAAAATACCTTAAAACCCTGTCTGTAAGACTGTGTGATATGCATTTGGGGATTTGTTATTGTTTCTTTTTATCTATTTCTTATTACAAATATGTGTGTTGAAAACTATAAAAAAGAAAATAATAAATAAAATAAAACACAAAAAAAAATTCATTACCTTGCCTCTCGCAGCAGGTAGCTACTGCTACCAGTTGGTAGGCAGCGCTACCACTGGTAGCGATCTGCTACCAAATGGTAGCAGTGCTACCTGAGGTAGCAGCCTGCTACCATTGGGTAGCAACGCTACCAATGGAGGGCTGCGCTACCAAAAGGTAGAAGGGGCTGCCAAGGGGAGGCCCACGTGGTTGTCCACGTGGGTTCCTTCCCTCTTTTTTTGCAAATTCAAAAAAAATAGGTTTGTTTTATTTGATTTTTAATTTTTTTTTATTATTTTATATAATCTTTTTAAAAAAGGAAAGAAAGATATATGTATGTAATATATAAAAAAAAGGGGAAGAATTGGTTATTAATCGAATTTAAAATTAGTATTAGGGATTTAAATCTAGTCTCCTAGATATTATGAAATTTTAAATTCAGTTCTTATCTTATTTAATTTCAAATTAGCACATAATATATTTGGATTTTAGAGAATCAACGCTTAGAAAATCCATACTCTAATGCAAGGTTTTTATTTCATATTGGTTACACCATAATCGAGTTAATATTTATTATTAACATGGACTAAATAGTAAGGGTGGACTAATACGAATTTTTAAATAAAAGTTAAATTATCAAATCCGTAAACTTGATCGACATTAATGGTTAGACAGATATGGTAAATGAATATCTCTACCCGATAATGCCTATGTAGGTCTAAATTTCTATAATAGAATTTGGTTATGTAATGGTAAGATTTGTTATGATAGTGGTTGGTTATAAGTCGGTCAAGCCCCTAGTTAGGGTACAGTCAAGCAAGAGAACATAGGTTTGTTGTTGTTTTTTTTTGTTATGATTCAATTTGACCCGCTTCTAAAAGGGATCACGATGTAATAGTCAATCGGGGTAGACGTTGAATTGTATATGTGATTCGCCTAAAGGGCAGAGATGTAAAAAAAAAAAAGAGATGTAAATTTGTAATCTTAACTATATTGAACGCCAGAGGGGTCTTGCAGTTGAGCAGACCCGGAGATGTAGCCCTTTAGGGGTGAACTCCGAGATCATATCTGTTTTATGCGATGTTTTTAGCTTACTTTGTTTTATGTTTTAAATTATCATGAATGGTTGTATTCTTGCATAAGTGTATGGTGGAAATTTAATGTATTCAAATCTAAATGCATAACATTATTCATCTGGATAAATGTAGTTATTTAAGTTCATAAAACATTGTAAATTATGATTATGGCAAAGTATTTTAAAATATTGTAATTAAAGTTGTGGAAAGAAGTATTTTGATAAGGTTAAATAAACGTAGTAATAGTGGAAAGAATTCTTGCTAGGTTACATCAATGAATTAACTTGTTATTAATCATGTAACTTGACCAAATGAGTAGGGGAAAATAAAAATAGAATTAATGTTATAATTCCTAAGCTGGATTCTAAAGGATAAACATCATATAGATATTTACTCTTATCTTCTTAATGAATTAACGCCATGTTAATTAGATTCCACTATATTGGATGAATATATATAGTTAATTATATTGTAATTGTAAGCAATAATCCTCACCAGATTTATTTTATAATTGGGTGAACTCAACTAGATATCCATAATTTAATCCTTATAAAAGGAATCCCTCATGATTGCTAAGATTGAACTAAAATGAGACAATAGTTGATTAGTTGTTTATACATTTAATCTTCGTAAAAGTATCTCTCATATTAACTTCATTTAACAAAAAAAAGAGTGATATGCAATAAGAAAATTGTATTTTAATCCTAATAGAAGAATGTCACTATGATCTTACTATCTGAATCTCGAAAAGATGAATGACATCTAGCTAACGATATTTGAATTTAAAGGATGCTCTCGTGTGTACTAATGCATATCCACCTTAACGAAATTAGTCCATTTATTAGTATTATCAAAACTTCAAATGAACTCTATGGCAACTCACATTTTACCTTTCATAAAAGAACTACAACTCATTGGTTGGCTATGCATGAAAACAAATGAAGAGACCTCACTCTATTAATTGTAGTTAATCATTATGGAACGAATTCTTCTTATTAACCATACCTTTTAATATTTAAGAGATATATATCAAATGTGGGTGAATATTTTAAAATCAAATGATGGAATCCTCGTTTTACTAATCGTAGTTTAACCCTAAACGTATGAATCTCGTTAGGCATATTTATAGCAATAAAGGATGGCGTCAAGTGTGGATGGTTATCTTAAAAACCAAATGAATGAACTTTGTTGTATTTAAAACGCTTGAACCCATTGGGAGGCCTCCTAATGAAATTATCAATTAAAGTGCATTGAGTAATTAACCTCTCGATGGCCTCCTCACCAACCAAAGTAATTGAACGTTCCCTAAAGTTATAAGATGTCAAACCATTGAACACATATATAATCAAGATCTATGCATTATCTCGTAATTAAGATATCCAATTTAGTGGATCTAATGACGCAAGTTGAGTTAGGTGTGAGGTTATGTAATCGCGTTGGGAAACTCCTTAGGATCGTTTTAGCCTTCCGCTGTGATATCTAAGTTGTCAGATAACTCCATTGTATCTTAATGTTGTGTCTAATTATGAACTGAGATAACTTCAATCTATCTACTTTTGTAACTTATAATTAACTACTCTTAGTATTATTAAAAAAAATAATTTTACACTCTAATTGAGTGTTTTTAACTTAAACCCTTTAGGGGTTTCCTGTCGGGGCATTACACCTCTTGGGTCTCCATTCCTTTGCCTGAACCTTCTGCCAATCCGATCTCTCACCTAACTGGTTAATAATGTGATTATTGAAGTTACTATGGAGGTCATTTCTGGGTCTCTGGAACTCTTTACTCCATCCACTGCCTTCCTTTCTAGCCGTAAACGATACAAAATCTCTATTATGATCCTCCCAAACCCATTTAGGCTTATTCCATGAATGAAAAATAGGATTTACATGGTATCTTGGCCAATCATTAGGTTCAAAATCTCTAAACTCTCTGGGTTGCAACCCTAACCTCCTACGTGTCGCCATTCTTATGCAAATTGATGTTTTGAATGTTTTGTAGATTCACATAATAAAATGGATATTGAGAGGAGAAGTCATAATAAGGGTTGTGAAGCTTATGTCAACCATCTTAGCTTTGTGAAAAAAAGATGAGACATGTTCATCATTATATGTAAAGACAAGGATCTATTCTGTTCAGTTTTGTTTGCTGATGTTTTGGGTGAAGTAAATAAATTGAATAAGTTTTTTCAAAAAGAAAATGTAGACATCATAGTTATTGGTTTGTCTATTGATAAAGCAATAGGAAATTTATATAGATGGTTTTTGAGAAAAGGTATATTTGTGGAAGGTACAACTTATCTTTCAAAATTCTTGATTGATCTCAATTTAGATGTATTGAAATCAAAGAAGAAGATGTTGTCGTTGATAAACATGAATTACATTATATTCCTATTATAATTGATGCATTTTAATTTGGTGATGTATGGAAGCATTCCATGAAACCTCATGTTGAAGGAACACAACAAATTTATCAACACTTGAGAGAAGGCTATATTCAATATCTCATTGATTGTTTGAATGAAATATTTCCAAATCTTCTTATTTTTAATGTATACAAACTCATAAACCCTTCTTATTATCCATTAGATCATCTAACTTTAGATAATATCTCAAAGAACTGGATTGATAAGAATCTCCAACATTTGCAACACACTACTTCAAATAATATCATTGACTTTGTATCCATATTTTATGTTAACATCTATAAAAGGGAGTTAAACCCTTGTGTTGATTCATTGCACTTCAGTTGTGAGGGTTTCAAGATGAAAGATGCATGTAGATTTTTCATAACACAAATAATTGGCATAGAGTATATCCTCATATTATGAAGATATGATAAGATATTATTATATTCCTACGAGGACTATTGATTGTGAAAGAGTATTTTCAAAACAAAAATATCATCACAAATGTTAGAAAGTCAAAGTTGGGTTTGGATACATTGGATGCATTAATGAGAGTATTTTTTATATGACAAGTAGGGGTGACGATCGAATTCCAAGCTTGGTATGAGGGTTTCAAGGCTTGATTGTGTATTTCCCCTTTTCTAATTGCAATACCTTTCTATTAGGAATTTGTCCTATTTGTTTCATTTGTTTTCTCATTCTCAGACTTTTAAGATATGGTGAGTGTATCTAAGCTTCTTACATAGATATTGTGAGGGAGTGACTAACTAATAATTTTGTAAATTGGTTTCTCATTTGTGTAGTATCATCTTTCTCTTTCTAGTAGTTTGCAAAGAGGTTGTAGACCAAATTTGTACCATAAATGCTCTCTGGAGTGCATGGAATTTTTGAGAAGTTAATTCTTTCTCATCTTGCATCCATGCATCAAGGAATTCCTCACTATCTATGCTAGCATTGTCACTATCTTGCTCAATTTCACCAAAAATATTTGGATCTTCTTCATTTGTGATGGATAACTTAGAGATGAAATGGATTATTCTTGAGTTATCTTCTTCATCCCTTTATTGGGAATCTTCCTCTAAATAATGTCATATCTTCTCCCTCACCTAGGGGAATGTGAAGTACTCTAATTTCAACTATAAAATAGATCTCATCCTTCCTTGAATCTATAATCATTAGAATTTACAAACCATTTTAGGCCTAGCAATGTTGTAAATGTCTTGGATGGTTCATTCATCTCCACTACCTCAAAATATGTTAGTTTTTTAAGGCCATGTATATTCACCTCTACATTCTTCTATATGCCTATTGTCTCCATAATTGATCCATTTGCTAAAATTATATTAATTAGATTTTTGACCAACTTGGAGTGGCCTATTCTTTCCCAAATGGTTTCTAGAATGATATTGAGATTCACACCTAGATCTCCATTAACATGTTTCGCCTTAAGATTTTTGAGATATGTGGTAATCAATAGAGGTCCATTCTTCCAGTTTTAGTCTTCTAGAATTTTATGAATTTGTGTTTGTTTTTGTTCATTTCAATATTTAGCCAATTATTTTAATTTGATCGATAAATCTTTTTGCTAGGCCAAGAAGGCCAAGCTCAAAAATTCAACATCAATACTTCTTCAAAAAAATAGGTCACATCTTCATTTTTCTATTGTAGGATATGTTTTTTGGAATTCTCTACTATCCTACCATAATGTTGTTTATTAGGCCACAAGTAATCATATTCATCCTGTTTTGAGTAAGACTCTTCACTAATTTATTCAATAATCTTTTTGTTTCTTTCAGTATATATTCCTTGGTATAGTAGGACTGCAACTTTGACCTTCCTATTGCTTCACTTCTTGTTCTTTGAGGTCTTTACATGTTCTTCTCCATAATAAATTCATCATTTCAATTATCAAATGACTAGTTATATATTATTTGGAATTCTCTTACACACTACGTGGTGGAATTATCCTTATAACTCTTACTCCTCTATTTCCTTGCAAGTTCTCACTCCTAGAATAAAGTGGAGTGTCCTAAAAATATTTGTGCTCTTTCACATTTGATATGTCATGGAAATCATATCTATATAATGCACACATTTTCTTATTTTTTGGACCAATATTCTATTGCAAAGCGAGCCACTTTCCCACAATGATAGCAGGTTGCATCATTTCTCCTGCACTTATTCCTTCCACTTCCTCTTGCTCCTCTATTGTTGGATTATCTATTGTCCTGTAGATAGTTCTATGGAGAATTAATTTGTGATGCATAGGTGTTCCTTTCATTTCTCCATAGAGTTTTTCTATATCCCCCATTATTAACATACAATGGGCACTTTGTAAGACCTTTGACATTAGTCACATTTTGATCTATCTTCTTGTCACAATCATGATGGAGTGAACATCTAGGGTCTTGATGGTCCTTAGTTTTGAAGGCGTAACTGATAAGTAAACCATTTTTTTGTGGGGTGACTAACCCATTTACCACATGTACATAATACAATGAGTTTAACTTGGCTAGTGTAGATTTGAACTCTACTTAGATAAAAATCATTTTTCTTTCTCCTTGTAATTTGGGGAATTTTCCTTGAGCAGTATGAACACCATATTTCTTGTTTAGGTTTGTTAGCTTCTCCTTTGGCCATACTACCTTTTTGCAAAGATAATTATTCTACTACTAATTCTACTTTTTTAAGGCCTCTTTTTGTCTGTCTTTATCTCCTTTTCTCTATGGTTGTGCCTCAATGTAGTAGGACATAGTAACTAGGTAAAAGCACAAAACTATGTTTTGTTTTAGGCCAACTTAACAACACAAGTGAAATTAAGTAATTCTAACTAAAAAATAGTTTTAGTCAAACATATGGTCTATATAGATTCATTATAGATAATTTATATATGGGCCACAACTTTTCCATTTGGAAAAGTCTACTAAATGTATATTTTATACCACTTTGGGTCTAATTACCAAGAAAAAATAAAAAATAAAAAACTAGATGTTTCAACAACTCCTACTCTTATAAATAATATTTTTTTGAAATGTAAAAATACCCTTTTATAGATCTATAAGTGATTTTTTATAATATATATCTTTAAATATTTTAATTATATATATATATATATAAAAATTTTATTGAAATTAGGTCATCAACATTAAAATATAAGGTTGAATATCTTGTCAAGGAAAATAGTAAAATTTATTTACAATTTTTGAAAAAAATATGATGCAGTAGAGAAAATAATCTATGTCAAGATGATATAATTCTTTTCTAATTTGGATAAATAATTAAGAAAAGAAGGTGGCGGCAATTGGAAAGAGTTATATTTTAGCACACACAACTTTTCAAATTTATTGAAAAATATATATTCATAAAAAATAGTAAAAAATATATCCATGCACTAAAGTTTCAAGTTATCAATATACACAAAAAAAATTGAAGAAAAAAAGGTAAAATTTACTAAATAAAGTGTGGCAGCTTGTGTAACTTCAATTTCAGCATTTTATCAACAACTAAATTATAGTGTTTACTTTATAAAAAACTACATTCAAATAATTTTTTAAATTTTTATTAAAATTAAAAACATAAAATAGACAAAAGAATATAAATTTAATTAGTTTACATCATTTCAAAATTCAAAACACATGTTTCACTCTCTATTGATTTAATTTAAAAATTTGAATCAATATTGACCATTTCCTTTATAAAGTGTGACACAACTTTGTACTTTTACTCGGCTACATCCATTTAAGTGTAAAAAATCTTCCCATCCAATAATAATATAATGTCCTTCTACAAAGTAGAGATATGAACCATTTAATCTGTTGCCTCTCAGATAGTGGTTCCTCCAACTTCACACATAGTTCTTTAAATATGTTAACATACACTTTCACTAATTCATCCTCCTTTTGAACTAGTTCTCTCATCTTGCTAACACTCTATTGGAATATCCAAAGAAACAAAGTTGAGTAAGAAGTCTTTTTTCACTTCTCCCCAACTTTTTTCATGCTTTAGATAGGTCTTTTTTTACCTATTCAATGTGTCTTTCTACAAGGAGGCCACAAAAGTCTAGTAGTTCAATTTTATCTTATTCAATGTGTCTTTCTGCAATAAGACGACAAAGTCTAGTAATTCAGTTTATCTTATTTAATATTGTGCCTTGATCATATAATTACTCCAATAATAATATAGGTTTAACAACTTCTATTGTGTCTTCCCCAAACACTAATAGTTTTATATTCGACTCCATTTTAGTCTCCTTCATCTTTGTTTTAGGTTTATGGAATGACAAACTATTTTTTTCTCCTTCTTTATGATTTTTACTATACGAGACTTATGTTCTCTATAGTTATCCCTTATCAACTTAATCTCAAAATACTCTTATCCAAGAATATCTATCCAATTTGTTGTCTTTTCCCCTTATTTTCTTGTCTCTTCTTTATGTGATGCTTCCACAATTGAAACCCTCCTACTCTTATACGATATATGGGATGGATCTTAGTCTGGAGTTTGTGAATTTTCATAACACCTTTTCATTTTATTATTTGCTAGTGACATTTCATTAATCAATGAACATAACTCTTCTCCCAAATTAAACATGACTTTCTTTTCTATTTATATTTTTTCTTTTTTAATTTCTTTATACTTCTATTGACTAATAATTCCTCCAAATATTCTTCTTGATTCTTATGTTAGATATATCTGGTTTGGTTTTTTATTTTTTTAGAGAATTGTGATAATTATGGATCCTGCATGCTATTGCGTTCTCCTAACAATAACTTTGTAGATCTTCCATAATCGTCTATGCTCTTCTCCAAACTTGTTATGAGTTGTCCTACTTATTCCCACTATGAATTTTATTTATTTAGAGTATTTCATTCTTCTTCTTTGGTTTCTTTCTCCTTTTCTCTTCTAACAACACCCACATTGGCGCACTCAACAACACCCTTATTTAGCACACTCATTACTCTTTTCCATATTTTCCAATCTCTTGTAGTATATTTCTTCCCTTTCAACATTTTATCTTTATCTTCTTTCTTTTTCATTTGGGCTTGCCATGTTGACTTTTTCTTGTTAGTTCTATTCTCTCTAATTTCTCTTGAATTATTCTTGTCTCCTTAAGCCATGGGCCTATTTGATTTGGTATTACATTACTACTTTATCTTTTCACATGGTTGTTATTAGGTATCTTTTCTAGTGGTCACATCCTATCAAAGATCCCCTTTGAAGATCCCCCCCTTTCCATTGTCCATCCCCTTGGTTTCTAACCCCCTCTCACGATACAAAAAGCAAGGAGAAAGTGCCACAAGTTATCAAAAAAAATACCTTTTCCTCATTTTGTCCCTAGTTAAAAGTTTAAAGATTTAGAGTATCCTCGCTATCCTTATACATCCTAAGCAGGGTTCTAATAATGGAAACAATATTAGTAAGAAAAATAGGGAACATAATTCAAAGTTTTGAGCCCCAAGTAATTTGTGTATGTTGCATTTATACCTTAAACTAAGTTATACAAAGGGAGAAAGGAGTTAATTCAGACAATGCTTTAACTAGTTAACAAAATACTGAAACATAAGACATTCAAAAGACATAACATATCACATATTCAGTCTAGTATATAAATTTTTTTATTAACATACATGATTCATATACATTCATAATATCCTTGTATCTTCTTATTATGTATTATCTATCCTTTACATATTGCATATTATATAATTATGTCTTCTTCATATATCTCCAATTATCCTATATCTACCTTATACACTCTCTTATTTTGTTACATTACATCTCTTGCTATGAAAATATCTATTTTATGGGAGGTGACCCATCCATACTACTCCTATTCTACATGATGCATATTAAGTTTGAAGCTTCACAAGCTCTTTGAAGTGAAGTGTGGTAGGATCTTTGGTGACTACGCCTACACTACCACTTTCTTGTGTACCAATATTTTCTTCTTAATATTTTTTAGTGACCACTTGAAAAGGAAATAAGAAAATATATAAACAAAGAAATTTGTTAGAGTTTTTCTAGCCAAAATATCCTCTATTGGTAGGCAATAGAGCTAAAATGATATGCCTAATAACGAGTCTCTCGATGGCCACAAGTAGGCTAGCTACAACTATAATGATGTCCATATGAAGGATGTTGATCCCAAGATGAGGTGGGGAATTTGATGTATCTTGACCATAAAATAAGGGACATTAGCCTAATGATCCATGATTGACCTACCTCAAACATAACTTTATTATCTTGACTTGAATTTGCAATAACACTTTAGAACAAATTATAGCTTTAGCATAAATAAAATCCTATCAACATAACAAATCAAGAAAAAAGTAAAATTTCTATATTTCCATATTATAAACAAAATATTCACCTTCAAAGAATGCCAAATATAAATTAATTTAAGAGGAATGTGAGGTCAATCCCATAATAAGATCATATGTTAGAAAAATAGCTTAGGTTTGAATGACTTGAAGAAGTCATACAAATCTAGGGCCAAACATCTTGAGCTCTCCAAAAAATTAGAAGATATGTTTGAGAGACTCTTGATATGCTTATTAAGGGAATCAAGGTTCAAGAATGTCCAAATGGGATAATCTAGAAACAATAGGAGGGCCTTGAAATATAAGATATTAGGAATAGTGAACTAACCAATTTAGGCTCTAACATTGTTGATCATGTGGTGTGGAACGTGTGTTTATAGACTAACATTGATCACTACAAATATCCCCATTGATTCAAGTTGGGAACCATAGGTAAATGAGGGTAAGAAAAATGATACCCTTGACGAGGCTTATAATTTCAAAATGTAGTACTTGGATACCATTTCCAAAATTTTTACCAAGGTTTGCAAAATATAATACCATTTTTATGATCCATATTAGCTAGGATAACATCTAAAATTGTATCAAATGCTTCTTCATCTTGGATAGAAACAAAAAAATTGAGAAATTACTTTATTTGAAGAGGCAATATTCCTAGTAGTTATACATATTCAAGGTTCTTTTGATCCCCTTTTTTAAAATCTTAAAGGACAAACCCAACGAATCTTTTCAAGAGGATTATTTTAACACTAAAAAATAGGAGAGCACTTAATATTTTATTGGTTCATGAAAATACTAGTACAAGGACCAAAATCATTCAGAGAAGAAAATGCTTTAAATATTCTCAAGCCTACCAGATACTTTTTATCACAAATATCCCTTGAAACTAAACATGACCTTCTATAATAAGAGGGCATGAAGGTCAATTGATTCCCTTCCAAGTTGGTTGTGCAACCATATCACCAAAAAAAATGCAATGTCATACTATAATATTCCAAGCATCATTAAGATCAAGAGCATAAATGATCCACTTAGTGTAGAGATTCAAAGCTTGGCACTAAGTGGAGATCAATTCCAACCCTCTTGATTCATGAAGAATATAATAAAATTCCCAAGCCACCGAATGGAAACCTCGATGATTATCTAGAGAAGACCAAAAAAATCATAAAGAAGCTTCTCTATTTTCAAAGAAGGTTTGGAGTGAACCCCACAAGAAAAGTAGTATAAATGAGTGGTCATAAGAATCTTGGAGTAAATTAAAAAATTTATAGAAAAATGTAGAGGTTTTGGTGGCTCAATAAGATTTTATTTTTTTTAATTTCAGGAAGAACAACTTGCCACAAAGAGATCATATATGCCTAAAAAGAAAAGGGGATGTGAAAAAACCTACAAATTTTACCATAATTGATACAATTACATGCAAAATAATTAATCCAAGAAGGCTTAGGAAAGGAAGGATTGCTGGTAGTAATAAGTCTTTTTTCCATTAAATGAAAAAACCCAAGGCCTTGTAGAAAATATCTAAACATTGAAGATCACGCTTCATGATATTTTTCTCTGCTAAAAGGATGAGAAAATAATCATCAACAAAATAGTTATTCACAAAATTAGATGTATAATTTGGTAAATAAATACCTTTAACTAGTTCTTGAGAAATAAAATGAGCAAAGGGGTGCCCTTGCCCTTTGGTAGCAAGAACTTACAAAGTTTGACCTAGACGATAGCCTAAGAAAATAGATTGAAAGGTCCCAATTGGATTGGATTGCTAACCATTGATAGAAATGCAAATAGAGGTATCAATGAAAAATAATACATAGAGACTAAAAAAAGTAAAGTATTGCTAGGATAAAAGGGGATTCAATATAATCATAAGCCTTACTAAAGTCAAATTTTTATGAAACTAGCATGTTGATAAAATCACCAAGCCCATTTCAGGCTTTACTAAACTACTAAAATTATGTTTTCCCTTAAGCAACCATCTAGATAGATCTAATAGTTTAATAGGAGGAAGATAAATTATATTAGCACCATTCAAATTTTGTAGCATTTTATCTAAAGGCTCATTCAATTTGGTAAATATTTATCCATATCTCTCCATCTATCCCAGTTTATCTCTAGTTATATCTCTATATATCCCTCTCTATTTCTATCTCTCTCTCTCTCTCTCTCTCTCTCTCTCTCTCTCTCTCTCTCTCTCTCTCTCTCTCTCTCTCTGTGTGTGTGTGTGTGTGTGTGTGTGTGTGTGTGTGTGTGTGTGTGTGTGTGTGTGTGTGTGTGTGTGTGTGTGTGTGTGTGTGTGTGTGTTTGTGTGTATGTATGTATGTGTCTGTGTGTGTATATATTTTTACATGTATATCATTACATCTCCATCCTTCCTCTATCTCCCCCCATTCTCTATATACATACTCTCTCCCTCTACACACGCACACACACACACATTCAATCTCTTTATTCCTCTCTTTATTCTCCCTCTATACCTTTATCTCTCTACCCCCCCTCTCTATATCTCTCTCTATATCTTCTTTTATCTATCCATCTCTCTATATATCTTTTTATCTCTCTATCTCTTGTTGGCATTGTGTTGTCATTGATGTCCATCGGTATAGAAGGAGAACCGGTATGGAAGTATTGTTGACATGAAGTCATTGTTGTCAACTAGTGTTGCAAGTCACCTGTAAAGAAGAAGAATGTCATTCAAAGGAATGACCATTGGAGTCATAGTTAAGTCACCGGTACACAAGTTAGTGTCTAACTTGTGTGAAAGATATGGACAGGAGACCGATATGATATAACAATGGGTAAATGATGACATATGTGAGTGGGAAAGATGTTGAGATGTTGTTTGTGATGAAGAGGCAGAATGTTACCTAAATTAGATACACACAGGAGGAGAAGAATGTACAAGCCACAGATATAATGTGTGGATGCAGGACTCCCACCAGATGAAGATGTAGTCACCATGTGAAGAGATGATTGACAGTGAATATGCCCACACTGGATTACATGTGCCTATTTGAAGATATGTTGAACAAACAGGGAAGCCACATGAGTGCATTGTAGGATGCAAATGACAAGGACTCACTCCCACTGGTAAGTGGAGCTTATCTCCTATTATGCATAGTGTGTATCATAGTTCTGTGAGATAAGGAAGAAGAGGTAAAGGCACATGTTTGAAGGCTGACACCGAATCTACCAGTGAATCAAAGGGATGCCCCCAGTGCATGAAATCAAGGATATGCACTAGACTGACATAGAAGGCATGTTATGCCACCAGGACAGAAAAGGAAGAGTGAAGAATTGATGAGTTTGTCAACTTGACAAACCGGCTGAGATAGTATCTGGTATGATGATGAAGAAGGCAAAGTGGAGCAACTGTAGATAGATAGTTCAACCGGTATGTAGATGCCTTAGGTGGAATCAGTTGAAGGTTGATGACATGGTGTCATTAGGATGGCTACCGGTGAGCATGAGAACTAGTAAGGAAGCAAAGAGGTGAAGTGATGTGCTTCTACCTAATGAGAATGCACATGCTATGGATAGACATTTCTAGCAACTGGTTAAGGTGTTCCACTGGTAGATCAACAAAGTGCGGACATGAAGGGTAACCAGTAAAGTGTGATATACTGGTAGGGTTAGTGAACCGGCATGAAAGAAGGACTGGTTGAGTGTTTGGTCCGTGATCATGTCTAAACTGACAAAGAGGACCAAGCTAAGGTGGATATCGACAAAGAAGCCACGTGGAGTCAAGGTGGCGAACATGCATGCAGCGGTAGATGGAGTGTACACTGACGAAGTTGTTACAGAGTTGGTCGACATTAATTGTAGACCCCATAAATCATGGGAAGTGTTGCATAGAAGTTGCAGAGGTGTGCGGCTTGAGGAAGTTGGAACTGAGGTGATCGATGCAGAGTGTCCAGATGCAGGGTGAGGTTGGTGATGAAATTTGTGAACCATTAATGGTGATTGATCTTGTGTCTCACCGACTGATTGTCCATGTTTGCTAAACATAGAAAACATGTATTGGAAGACATGTTAATGATGGTGATGTGCAGATAGATGTCTTGGAGATCAGATCAAATGAGATCTGATTGGATTCGATGTGCCTTGTGATTAGTGGAAGAAACCCTAAGGCGCCAAGTTTGAATGTTGCTTTTGGCAGGAATGTCTGATCATAAATATGTAGGCCAAAGATAGAAGTTGAGAGAAGATCAGTCAAGTACTCAATGAGCACCAAAAGAGAGACTAAGTGCGAGAAGAGTCTAGGGTTGAAGAGTTCAACCAGTAACAATGAGGTAACCAGTGGTGACAAAACTGACAGTGAAGAGTTGCAGAAGAGTGCAGAGTAGGCAAGCAAAGAACCGGTAGAAGATAGTACCAGTTGGAGAGAAATAGAGTAGTTGAGAGAAGAGGCAACCAAAAGAGAGAACTAGCAGAGAGAGAATTGACAGTGAACTGGATAGAAGATCCAGTAGAGAGATTTGAAGAAGTGTTACAAAATCCATTTGTAACAAGGCTATTAACTTGAAAATGATTATGTTTTTGTATTGACTGAGTTCGAGCTCTGTGCAAGGGTTGTAGATCCTTGGGTTGGTGCCCAAAAATGAGGGGTTGGTGCTCCTTGTGTTGGTGCCCTAAACATTGTAAATAGAGATTGATTGTGAGGCTGGATTGGAGCAGTAGTCTCCAGCAACATTTCTCACCGATGTTTTTCCCATCTTGGGTTTTCCTCATATATGTTGATGTCATGTGATGTCCCTTTTGTGTGAATGCATTTGTGATTAGTCTACACACTAACTGGTAAGTCTACATTGAGTTAGATCTGATAACCGATATACTCACATAGGACAGTTAAAGGGAAAAGTTTGTGAACCACTAATTCACCCCCCTCTCAGTGGTACATTGTGTCTAACATCTCTCCCTCTCTCTAGTGACCACAATATATAGCACACTCAAATTAAAAAACACACTTTTTTATGTGAATTTCTACTAATGTTCTTGTGTTTTCTTTTTAAAAAAATATTTAACCTCTTTTTTGTCCCCCAATTTGGTAAAATCAGCTCTAAATAAAATTAAAAATAATATTACCTAGCATTTAAGGAATGTTAAGAATGAAATTGGTAATTTCAAATTAGAAAGTAGTAAAAAGGATGATAAAATTGTAAAATTAGAGTCAAACTTAAAAGATATTAAATTCAACCATAATAAGGTGGTGAATTTCTACAAGAAAACTGTTAAACATTATAATGTCAAGAACATCAAGGCACCTCAAGATAGGATCGAATATCATCGTATGCTCAAGTTGATCATAGTACACAAACAAGAGGTGGCGAAGAAAAAAACAGAAAATAGTTGAACAACATTAGCTCATTGGAAAAGCATCTAATGTCCCTACAAGATAAAGGGGATGTTGTTCTTTCTCTATACTTGGTTTTGTTCTCCTATAATTTTTTATCTTCTTATCTCATTTTTCTATTTGAAGTCTTTGTATGCTTTTGATTCATTTCATGTTTTCATGTTTCTAATGTTTTTTAGTTTTAATGTTGTGGTAGAAAATCAATTTTGTTGTTTCTTTGTAGTTCTCTATCGTACAAGTGTTGGGGACCTCTCAAAAAATTCATTTTACCCTATATCAAAAGCATGTTGTCTCAAAAAAATTGAGACACCCTACTTATCAATTGTTGGCATTGTGTTGTTATTGATGTCAACCAGTATGTATAACATGTCACTAGTATGGATGACTACCAGTATGCAAGGTGCAAGCAGGAGATGTTACCGACATGGAGGTTCATCGATAAGATAGCATAATCAGCATTTGTGCATGGTCAACCGGTATGTAGCCAAAAGTATTATCTATCGATAAGCAAGCAAGGGACAATATAAAGAAACATGATCATCGATATGCAAGGAGGTGTATAGTCAACCGGTAAGTATGTCAACTAGGATACAGACGAAGATTGGTGTATGCCAGAGGGTTTAAGAATGTTGGCATGTTGTTATCATGTATGTTACTGGTATGTAGGTAAGAGAATATTCAACCAATAAACAGGGCTATCGGTATGCAACAAAGTGCAGAAGTTAAAGGCTCCCTTCAGATGAAGATGAGCATGTTGTGGATTGACAAGGTTGGTGACCAGGCTGATGCGATCTCATTGGTAGAACATGAGACTACATAGTTTGAAGGTTAACCGGTAGGTAAACCCCGGTTGTGTGATGTGATCTTTGACCAAGTATGAACTGACATAGTGGACTGAGCTGAGATGGATGCTGACAAGGACACCATGTCGACTCTAGGTGGTAAACAGGCAGTGACAGGTAAATCGTGTATTGTCGAAGTAGATGGTAATTGGTTAGACCTTAAATGTTGACTGTGACTTTCACGGGTCAAGTGTAGGGGTCTGTGGCTCCATATAGATCAAAAGGTAAATATCTCTAGTGTAATGATCGATGCAAGTTATCCAGTTGCAGATTGGATTCGGTAAAGGGGACCAAAAATTCATATATGGTGATTGATCAAAAAGCAAAACCGACAGATAGGTCGTAGGTTGATAAGTATAGAAAACGGGTTCTGAAAGAAATGAAAATAGCGATAAAGCTTGATTTGTTGCAGGTTGTCAATCGCGGAGAGGAGATTCGATGTGATCTAATATGGTTTGTGGTAGGTAGAAGAAACTATAACCACAAATAGTTTGAACATTATTCTGGCAGGAAAGCTTATGTATAAATATAAAGATTGAAGATTAAATTTATGATGCCAGTTGCGAGAAAATAGGGTTCTTGAGAAAATAAAGAGTTGATCAGATTAAGTTGGAGTGAAGTAACTCAGAATTTGAATCAGAACTGGTAGGAGAGAGTTAACCGACAAAAGGAGCTAAACCAGTAAGAGGCAGAGTGATCGGTGAACTGTTATAGAGTTAAGAATCAAGGGTACCGACAGTGATTGAACTAGGAGGAAGGAATCACAGAGTGAATGAGTTAATATTGAGGATCAGGGGAAGTTAAGAAATGGAGAGGATGACCTATAAGGGATCAGAAAGAGTGAATTGATAACCGGTGGTGAAAGAAATGGTGAAACAAAGAAGAGTTGTAACCGACAGAGAGAAGTTGAATAGGTGTTACAAAACTCATTTGTAACAAGGTGCTTTGATTATAATAAGTTTGTATTTCATTGTATATCACTGATTTGGTGCTCGGTGTAGGGGTTGGTGCTCCTTTGGGTTGGTGTCCATAATCAGTTAGGGGTTGGTGCCCTAAATCATTGTAATATCGTTGTTTCATTATGAGGCTGGATTGGAGTAGTAGTCTCCAACAACTTTTCTCACTGAGGTTTTTATCACATTGGGCTTTCCTCTTATAAATGATGTTATGTGGTGTGTTGCTTTGTGTGATTGAGTATTAGTGTTTTCTTTATCTACCGGTTGCACACACATAGTTGGAAATTGTTTGAAATCATTGATTCACCCCCCTCTCAGTGACATATTGTGTTCTCCAATTGGTATCAGAGCCTTAGGTTCCCTATTGGTTAAAGATTTGTCTATCTTGGGTAGATTTTGGTCTAAGAACACAATGGCAAGAAATGAGTCCTCCTCCAAAGCCCCCATGTTTGATGGAACCAACTATGCCTTTTGGAGCAAAAGAATGGAAACCTATCTATACTCACTAGGTTTTGATATTTGGATTTCTGTAAAGAATGGGTATACTATCCCTAGTGTTCTTCCCATAGATCCAAATGCTAAGAAGGAATATGAAAACAATGCAAAGACTAAACATGATATTCTCAGTGGGCCATCAGATAATGAGTTTGTTAAGGTTAAGCACTGCTCATCTGCTAAGGAGACTTGGGATAAACTACATAGATTATTTGAAGGAGATGTCAAAGTCAAGGAGGCCAAGCTGCAAACACTAAGAGGTCAGCTTGAAGGCTTGAAGATTGAAGATGAAGAAAATATTGCAGATTACCTTCAGAGAGTTGATGAAACTATGAATACCATTAGAGGACTGGGAGAGGATATAGTTGATGAAGTTATTGTCAAAGAGGTACTTAGATAACTTACATCTAAGTATGATACAAAGGTCTCTGCTATAGAGGAAGCCAAGGATGTGAAAAGATTTTCAATGGATGAGTTATTTGGCTCCCTAACTGCTTATGAGATGAGGACAATCGGTGAAGGAACCTCAAGGAAAGAGGTTGCTTTCAACTCCATCAAAAAGAGCAAGGAAGAAATTGCTCATGGTGAATCCGGTGAAGAATCAGATATAGAGGTGGCAAACTTTGTGCAGAAGCTTAAAAGAGGATCTGGTAAGTATAAAGGAAAACTTCATCTCAAATTCTTTAACTATGGTAAAATAGGACACTTTGCAGCAAAATGTCTCTATGGTGAAACCAGTGGAGATGAGCAAAGGATCTCTGGAAGGTCTTTCGGTAAAGACAAAGAGAAGAATGTCTACTGACAAGGAAGAAGAAGCTACTAGAAGCAAAACATCCTATATACCTTTGAGGGTGATACCACGGATGAAGAAAGTGTATCATAAGATGACGACCATGAGGATGACAGAGAAATTAATCTCTTTATGGCACTAGAAGAACTGGTTGATGAAGATGAGGAAGATGAAGACATTGAAGGTGAAGTGGACCTAGAAGGTGAACTCATAAGTGCACTTGAGGAATTGAATAAAACAAGAAGACAACTCAAGAAGGTTAAGCATGTTGTTGCAGAGGAACAAGAACAACTGGAGAAATCTTTGGGGGAATCCAAGAAGACAATATCTAATCTGAAACTCCAGTTGGAAGGAACTAAAAGGAAATTTGAGGTCACTTGCTCTAATGCATTAGAGAAGGAGAAGGAGCATCATAAGTTAGAAGAAGAGATTGTAAGGCTCAGAAAGGAGCTTGAAAAGTGCAAGGATGAATTGAAGATGAGGAGCAAGTATGAGGGTGACACTAAAGCCTTGGACAAGATGTTGAGCAATTAAAATCACTCAAAAGATACTGGTGGTTTAGGATTTGAAGAAGGACAAAGTTCAAATAGAAAAGACACATCTGGTAAGGAGATACAATTTACGTCTTCAAGTGAAAACAAAGAAAAACAAACTTTTACTATCAGCAAAGCTACTAGGAAGAAGACATATGTTGAAGCTGCAAGAAACCACCCTATAACTGATATGCTCAAACTATGAACCGGAAGCCACACTCAATGTACCAAAATGTTGATTCTAAAGGGAAGCCCAGAGTTGATAATGAAGGATTCATAAAAGTCCATAACATGAGAAGAAGACATCCGAGGAGACAAAGGTTTTCTGGTCCAAAGAAACAAGACTGGTATGTACCCAGTTTCCATGGTTATTACTACCGGTGTAATAAGTTTGGACATAGAATTGCTAATTGTAGATTGATGAATAAGCCTCATATTAGTTTTGCAAGGAAAAATCCATTCAATGCACTCCGGGATATGGATGTTGTTTGTTATCAGTGTAATGCATTTAGTCATAGGAGTTTTGAATGTAGGAGAAGTCAATCGGTGTCCTACAATAGTTCTAAAGGTTCATCTTATAATGTCAATGTGAAATGCTATAATTGTCAAGAGTTTGGACACATTATAAAGAATTGCAAGCGCATAGAAATAAAGTGAAAGAAGTCAGCACCAGATCAAAAACCGATAGAAAAACCGGAACATGAAATTGCAGTAGACAAGAAGAAGGAAGCCAAACCGGTTTGAGTTGAGAAGGACAAGGATAAAGAAGAATCAAGTCTGATTGTACAGAGTGGCTTGCATGCAGATTGAAGAAAGTTATGGGTTGTAGATAGTGGATTCTCCAATCACATGACTGGTGATAAAAATAAATTTATCAAGCTTGAAGATTGGAATGGAGGCTCAATAAAATTTGGGGATAACTCCTCCATCAAAATAAAAGGAAAAGGTACTCTAAACATAGATGGGAAATTGAAGGCACATGATGTATACTATGTGGAAGGTTTAAAGACCAACTTGCTAAGTGTGAGTCAAATGTGTGATAATGGATACAAATTCACTTTCGACTCTACCCATTGCCAGATAAGAAAAGAGAGTACCGATCAGATAGTAGCATAAGGAAAAAGGACAGATGGAAATGTGTACAATCTGAAAGAATGGTTTGAGTCCCAATGCATGATGGGAGAAGTGGATGAGAGCTGGCTATGGCACAAAATATTAGGACACATAAACTTTGATAATTTGGTCATAGTAAGAAAGAAAGGCTATGTGAGATACATACCGAAGATCAACAAACCAATAAACACTTTTTGTGATGAATGTATAAAAGGAAAGCAGACTAAGGTGGCCTTCAAGACTAAAGAACATAATACTTCAAAGCCACTTGAACTTGTGCATACTGATCTATGTGGTCCAACCAGGACAAGAGCTCTAGCCGGTAAGAGATATTTCATGCTCTTCATTGATGATTTCTCAAGAATGACATGGGTTACTTTCCTACAAGACAAATCTCAAGCATTTGAAAGGTTCAAGATATTCAAGAAGATGGTTGAGAGGGAAAGTGGATGCAAACTGAAGTGTTTAAGATCAAACTGGGGTGGAGAGTTTACATCAAACGAGTTTGAAGATTATTGTGAAAGACATGGAATAAGAAGACAATATTCAGCTCCAAGGACACCACAACAAAATGGTGTGGTAGAAAGGAAAAACCGGACAGTCAAGGAGATGGCAAGAACCATGATAAATGAAGCAAACATACCAGATATGTACTGGAAGGAAGCAGTTCATACTGTTGTATATACCTTAAATTGGGTTCAATTGAGAACAAACAGTAGGATGACACCTTATGAATTATGGTATGACCAGAAACCATCAGTCAAGTACTTCAAAGTGTTTGGAAGTAAATGCTTCATTAAAAGAGATCAGGATGGCTTGGGTAGCTTTGATTCCAGGAGTGATGAAGCTATCTTCCTTGGTTACTCAACTCACAGTAAGGCCCACAAGTGCTACAACAAAAGACTAAGAAGAGTCATTGAGAGTGTGCATGTAAGAATGGATGAAGAATTGCATAAAGGTAGATATGCTCAAGTTAACTGGTATGATGATTTCTGTGATGAAGATGAAATGTAGTCTGATAGTGAACCAAAAGAAGCATCCAACAAGTCCCCCAACTGGTATGTGCAGAAAAATCACGCAGAAGATTAGTTTATAGGTAATAAGAATGATGGTGTGCAAACCAGAAGAAGACTTGCCTGGAATAATGAACAAGTCAGTTTATGCCTCATGATTGAAATGGAACCAAAGACATTCAATAAGGCCAACAAAGGTGAAAAATGGATGGTTGCAATGGAAGAAGAGTTGCAACAAATTGAAAAGAACAAAACTTGGGAGTTAGTTCCTAGACCGGTAGACAAGAATGTCATTGGCACTAAATGGGTTTACCAGAACAAGATGAATGAAGAAGGTAAGATTGTTAGGCATAAAGCAAGGCTAGTATGAAAAGGATACTCTCAAGTAGAGGGAATAGATTTTGAAGAAACATTTGCACTTGTTGCTAGACTTGAGGCCATTAAAATGTTTCTAGCTTTTCAGCCTACAAGGGATACAAGGTCTATCAAATGGATGTAAAATCTACCTTCCTGAATGTAAATTTAGAAGAGGAAGTATACATGGAACAACCGAAAGGTTTTTTGCTACATGATGATGAAACTTTTGCATGTTAGTTTAAGAAATCATTGTATGGTTTGAAGCAGGCTCTAAGAGCATGGTACTCAAGGTTAGATAAGTATCTAAAGGAGCAGGGTTTCAAAAAAGGGAGTGCAGATAGTAATCTGTAAATTAAATCAAATGGAGACCACATGATTATTGTGGGTGTATATGTGGATGGCATCATTTTTGGAGGCAACAAGGATAACTTGTGTAAAGAACTTGTTGATCAGATGCAGTCAGAGTTTGAGATGTCAATGCTTGGAGAGATGACATATTTTCTTGGCTTGCAGATTTCAAAACATGACAAGGGAATATTTATCTCTTAAACCAAGTATGCTAGAGACATGTTGAAAAAGTTCCAAATGTAAGACAAAAAATCGGTAAGTACCCCCATGGTGACTGGATGCAAGTTGAGCAAGGATGATAAGTCACTAGTAGTGGATCAGACATTGTATAGATCCGTGATTGGTAGTTTGTTGTATCTTACCGCTTCCAGATTGGATACAGTACAATCAGTGTGCATGGTGGAAAAATTTCAAGTAGGACCTAAACAATCTCATATGAATGCAATTAGAAGGATCTTCAGGTACCTATAAGGAACACTCAATTATGGACTATGGTACCCTAAACAAGGAGAATTCACCTTGAAAGCCTACACTAATGCTGATTGGGCAGGATGCATTGATGACCGGAAGAGAACAAGTGGTGGTGCATTCTTCCTAGGTAACCAATTGGTTTCATGGCACAACAAGAATCCACATTCAATGTCCTTATCAACTGTTGAAGTTGAATATATTGCTGATGCTACATGTTGTTCTCAAGTGTTATGGATGAAGCAGACCCTCAAGGATATTTAGGTAGAGATGATTGATCCTATTTCCACCCGATATGAAAATTTGAGTGCAATTAACATATCCAAGAACCCAGTTATGTACTCAAGGACCAAGCACATTGCCATCGGATATCATTTTCTCTGGGAGAAGGTTGAAGAGAAGGAAGTAAAGGTGGAATATGTCCCTTCATATGAGAAAGTGGTTGATATATTTACCAAACCTTTACCGGTGAACACATTTGAGTATCTGAGACACAAGTTAGGAGTTGTCTCACCTTCTTCATGCACTTAAGTGTGTATGGAGATCTTTGGTTCAGGGGGAGTTCACTGCCACATCTTTTTCTTCTTGGACCATTCGTTGGACACATGAGCAGATTTGGTATGGATGTAACAGTACCAGTTGGTTTGACATTGGAAAGTGCTCATTGGTTTTGGTTTGTGGTTTCTTTCATTATCTACCCAATTTGTACTTAATTAAAATCACAATTGGGCTATCGGTTGAAAAGAATAGTTGTCTTGTTGGTAACCCTACTATATCACAGAGGGAGATTGTCCTGATTAAGTATGTGCAGATGAACCAAATGATGATATGCCCTGGCCCTTTATCATTAATGTCAAAAAGGGAGAAAGATCTAATGAACCAGTTGAAGAAGAAATGCAGAGTGTGTTGAAATCAATGCCAAAGGGGGAGATTGTTGGCATTGTGTTTTCATTGATGTCAACCGATATGTATAACATGTCACTAGTATGGATGGCTACTAGTATGCAAGGTGTATGCAAGGTGAAAGTAGGAGATGTTACCAACATGGAGGTTCACCGGTAAGCTAGAATAATTAGCATGTATGCATGGTCAACCAGTATGCAGACAAAAGTATTATCAATCTGTAAGCAAGCAAGGGACAATAGAAAGAAACATGATCATCGGTATGGAAGGAGGTGTATAGTCAACTGGTAAGTATGTCAACCGGGATACATATGGAGATTGGTGTATGTCAGACAGTTGAAGAATGTTGGCATGTTGTTGGAATGATGTTATCATGTATGTTACCGATATGTAGGTAAGAGCAGAGTCAATCAGTAAACAGGGCTATCGGTTTGCAACAAAGTGCAGAAGTGAAAGGCTCCCATTAGATGAAGATGAGCATGTTGTTGATTGACAAGATCGGTGACTAGGATAATGCAATCCCACTGACAGAAAAAGAGATTGCATGGTTTGAAGGTTAATCGGTGAGGTATGTGAACCGTTAGGTAAACCCCAGTTGTGTGATGTGATCGTTGACCAAGTCTGAACTGACACAGTGGACTGAGTTGAGTTGGATGCTAACAAGGACACAATGTCGACTCTAGGCGAAAAATGGGAATTGACAGGTGAACCGTGTATTGGCAAGGTAGTTGGTGATTGGTTAGACATTAAATGTCGATTGTGACTTTCATGAGTCAAGTGCGGGGGTTTGCGACTTGATGCAAGGAAAATATTTCCAGTGCAATGATCGATGCAGGTTATCTAGGTGCAGATCGGATTTGGTGAAGGGGACCACAAATTCATTTATGGTGATTAATCAAGAAGCAAAGCCGATAGACAGGTTGTAGGTTGCTAAGTATATAAAATGTGTTCTGGAAGGAATGAAAATGGTGGTGAATCTTGATTTGTTGTAGGTTGTCAATTGTGGAGAGGAGATCCGATCTGATCAGATGTGGTTCATGGCAGGTAGAAGAAACTGTAACCGCAAATAGTTTGAACCTCATTCTGGCGGGAAAGCTTATGAATAAATATGAAGATAGAAGATCAAATTTATAATGTCAGTTGCAAGAAAAGAGGGTGCTTGAGAAAAGGAGATTTGATCAGATTAAGTGTGAGTGAAGTAACTGATAATTTGAATAAGAATCGGTAGGAGATAGTTAACTGGCAAAAGGGGCTAAATCGATAAGAGGTAGAGTGATCGGTGAACTATTATAGAGTTAAGAGTCAAGGGTACCGACAATGATTGAACTGGTAGGAAGGCATGACATAGTGAATGAGTGCAGATTGAGGATTAGGGGAATTTAAGAAAGGCAGAGACTGACCGGTAAGGGATCAAAAAGAGTGAATTGATAACCGGTAAAACAAAGAAGAGTTGTAACTAATAGAGAGAAGTTGATTAGGTGTTACAAAACCCATTTGTAACAAGGTGCTTTTATTATAATAAGTTTTTATTTCATTCTATATCATTGAGTTGGTGCTCGACGCAGGGGGTGGTGCTCCTTTGGGTTGGTGCCCATAAACAGTTAGGGGTTGGTGCCCTAAATCATTGTAATATTGTTGTTTCATTTTGAGGTTGGATTGGAGTGGTAGACTCCAGTAGCTTTTCTCACCGAGGTTTTTCCCACATTTGGTTTTCCTTGTATAATCAATGTTATGTGTGTGTTGCTTTGTGTGATTGAGTATTAGTGTTTACTTTATCTAACGGTTGCACACACAGTTGGAAATTATTTGAAATCACTAATTCACCCCTCCTCTCAATCACATATTATGTTCTACGATTGGTATCAGAGCCTTAGGTTCCCTATTGGTTAAAGCTTTCTCTAACTTGAGTAGATTCTGGTCTAAGAACACAATGGCAACAATGGGTAGATTTTGATGTTTGGATGTTTGTAAAGAATGGGTATATTGTCCCTAGTGTTCCTCCCATAGATCTGGATGCTAAGAAGGAATATGAAAACAATGCAAAGGCTAAACATGCTATCCTTAGTGGGCTGTCAGATAATGAGTTTGTTAAGGTTATGCACTACACATCTGCCAAGTAGACTTGGGATAAACTACAGAGATTATTTGGAGATGTCAAAGTCAAGGAGGCCAAGCTGCAAACACTAAGAGGTCAACTTGAAGGCTTGAAGATGAAAGATGAATAAAAGATTGTAGATTGCCTTTAGAGAGTTGATGAAACTATGAATACCATCAGAGAATTGGGAGAGGATACTGTTGATGAAGTTATTTTCAAAAAGGTACTTAGATCACTTACATCTAAGTATGATACAAAGGTCTCTCCTGTAGAGGAAACCAAGGATCTGAAAATATTTTCAATAGATGAGTTATTTGGCTCCTTAACTGCTTATGAGATGAGGACAACTGGTGAAGGAACTTCAAGGAAAGAGGTTGCTTTCAACTCCATCAAAAAGGGCAAGGAAGAAATTGCTCATGGGGAATTCGGTGAAGACTCAGATATAGAGGTGGCAAACTTTGTGAGGAAGATTAAAAGAGGATTCGATAAGTTTCGATAAGTTGAAAGTCAAAGATATTTTAGTGAAATGGAAACCAAATGTCTTATTTTGACAAGAAGTTAAGATAAACAATGAATGCTCAAATGTGACTATTTTCAACCTTTGGAAATAAGTTCTATCCATTCATACTTCTTATAGAGATGGCAGTGGTGGAGTTTTTCTTGGCTTGTCTCCTTGGATATCCAAATATGTCATTGATAAGGGAGAGGAACCAACACACAATTGTGTTTGGGCCCTTTCCTTTATCAATGGTCACCCCTTGGGGTTTTGCTCTATATATATGCTCCTAACAATTCAAAAGAAAGAGTCACTCTTTGGGATTGGATATCTAGAAATGTGCCTAACATTGATTGGGTGTTGAGAGGAGATTTTAATATGGTGGAAAATCAAGAGGATCGTAGTTGGTTTAGCTATTTTAAAATTAGCCAAGATGAATTTGAAAAATGGATTTATTGTCAAAATTCTCTTTGAGTTTTTTATCCTATTCATAATAAATTCTCCTTCCATGCCAATAATTGGTTTACTTGGTCTGATTGTAGATTGGGTAACAAGAGGAAATTGAGCATATTGGATTGTTTTTATGTTTCTCGTCACATCGAATTGGGTAAGTCTCTTTCAGATTGCGTGCATGTGGATTATTCAACAACTTTATTGGATCATTTTTCTATCCTGTATTCTTTCTCTTTGTCTCAAAATGATGATCTTTCCTCTCAACTTCACTTCAAACTTAACATCTCTCATTTAAAAAATACAAAATGTGTTTCATCTTTAATGGGAATTTGGAACTCAATTCCCACACCTCTTGAAGGGGAGTCATGGATTGTTTGGTGTAATTATGCAACTTATCAATGTGTTGATTTTCTCTGATCATTTGGAAGAGGAATGATGTGGAGACATAAATGCTAAGAAAAATCCTTCCAAGGGCAACTATAACATGCTTAAAAGAAATGAACAATGATTCTTATAATGAAAAATCCAAAATTATATTGCTTCTATTTAAGCTAAGTTACACAAAATAGATAATTACAAAGTCAAAGGTGCCAAAATCAGAGCCAAACATCAATGGAGCAGGGAAGGGAATTAGGGTTCTAAGTTTTTCTTCAACTATCTCAATTATAGACATAAAAAAGAGAGGATTGATGTTATAAAGGATGAAAATGGATATCACACTGATGATTTAGAAATTATTAGCTTGTTGTATAAATTTTATGAAAAGTTGTTTAAAGAGGAAAATGACTAGATAGATATTAAACAAGCCTTGGAAGAAAGTATCCATGATTGTATCCCTAATATGATTGATCCAAGTTTAGCAAATTTATGGTCTGTATACTCTCCTTGAAAGAAATTGACGTGCTCTTTTCTCTATGAAACCAAATAAAATCCTTGATTTGATAGTCTTCCAACAAAATTCTTTCAAATTATGTTGAATCATATTAAAAATAATTTTTATATGATCTATTTAGAAGCTTTTTAAAATGGTCCTTAGGACCTAATATCAATAAAGGCCTAATTAATCTTATTCCTAAGGGAAAGAATGAATATACTATTGTTGATTGGTGGCCAATTACTCTATTAAACACATCATATAAAATCATTGGAAAGGCTTTATCTATCATTATTAAACCTATTGTTCAGTTTATTGTGAGTTGAGCAAATAGGTTTTAAAAAAAGAAGATATATACTTAACAATCTAATGTTGGCTTAGGAGACTATGGAATGGGCCCAACAATCAATGAAAAATGATTTGATGATCAAATTGGATTTTGATAAAGCATATGATAGAATCCGTTGGAGGTTTATTCTTAAAATTTTGCAATGGTTGGGTTTTGGCCCTAAAATTGAAAAGCATGTTCAGGAGACACTAATGCTCACCTTATTATTAATAAGATTATGTTAGAGTCTTTTGAGTTGCAATGTTCAATAAGGCAGGGCTTCCCCTTATCCCCCTTTTTATACGTTCTTATAGCTAATACCTTGGGTTATCTTCTTCAAAAAGGCCACCAGATGAAGTTTATCAAAGGATTTTCTATCCCTCAAAGGTGGTAATTAATTCCCACTTTGTTGATGATAGTATGTTATTCCTACATAACCTTGAAGATGAATTGAGCAATACTTTGGACATTTTGAATTTGTATTGTTCTATATCTAGTTCACTTCTAGCACACAAAAAAATTGAATTATCGGTGACTTAGCCTAGTCCTATTCTATAATGGATTCCAAATGAATGGAAACAAATCAAGCATATACAGATAACTAGGTATCTTGGCATTCCTTTCGCTTTGGTATTCCTTTGTTTGAAATGTGGGCATAGTTTTAGAATAGATTGAAAAATAATTTGTTTAACATGGAAAATAATTTCTTATCCCTACCTAGAAAGATTCAAGTTGTCAATGAGATTCTCATTGTGAACCATGTGTATTACTCCTCTTGTTGGATTCCATACAAGCAAGGCTATGTAAAGTTGAATAAAATAATTAATAAATTTATGGTCCATGTGGAATGGAAGTGTTGAGTTCATTGCTTCTTCATGGTATCAATTTATTCAACCAAAACATAAAGGTGGCTTGTGGCTAATAGATCCTAAAATGCAAGGGACTTGGCTTGTTGCAAAATGGATTATTAGAGCTACTAGTGGAGATGAGGCATGGAATTTTTTAGTTCATTAATGAATCACTAAAGCTTCAATTAAGTAAAAGTGGCAAGATGTTAACTAGTTAGGCAAAATGATCATGTCTCATTTCTTTAAAATCAAAGCTTCATTTCCCTTCAATCTATTTGGAAAGCATGGCAAAGAGTGCAAATTTTTGAAATGGAATGGCTCCTCCCTACAACCTATTTTTAATTTTTCTTTAGCTTCAATATGGTGGGATAAATTTATTAATAATCATAATCAACCATTGGCTATTAGCTTTCCAAGACATGCTCATTACCTGTTCAAAAAAGGGTTAAGACGGTTTGTTATAATTTTAATCTTTACTTGATAAAAGGTTTATTTGTATTATGTTTAAGATATTCCTTTGGAATCCCTACAAATTATTTTCTTTTTGTGCCATCTCACACAGGTGTGAGGATGACTCATTTATTTTAATTCCTTTATTAAGGAATATTAGTTGTGTCCTCCTGAAGAGGATTTTGCCACGTTGCACACACATAGCATGAATGGTGGCATTCATCGAAATAGGAGTTACTTTGTAAATCTTCTCCTCATCTCTATTTAAGAGATGCTTCTCCTCTCATTATTCTATGATGTTATTGTAATAAGCCTCTCTCTCTCTCTCTCTCTCTCTCTCTCTCTCTCTCTCTCTCGGATTTGCCTTCATTCATAATACATAAGGGTTTTTTTTTGTTTTTCCCCTTTCAAAAGCTTTTGTGTCTTCTCTTCATGTTGGGGTGAATTCTCTCAAGTTGCTTTGCTTTCTTGGTAACATTACTTCAATCCATAAACTTACTTAGATTTTCTTTTTATTTCTTGCTTTTGTTATTCCTTTTATGGTATCAGAGTAGGTTACTAATCCTTGTCTAAGTTGAAGTTGAAGAAGGTCCCCATTGTTCTTTTTTGGAGCTCACCCTTCTTGGAGGCACTCTTTGAGAGAAGAGAAGAAGTTTATTCTTTTGATGTTTTTTTGTGCAGGTTTTGATTTCAGTTTTATTTATTTATTTTTAACAAAACTTGCTAACAAGTTTGCATGTAGGTCTAATCAATCTTGATTCTAGCTTAAAAAAATCCCTTTTTTTGTTTTTGTTTTGGAATGCTTGCCGCTAAAACTTTTTCACTATCAATTTACTATTTTAAAAAAAAGTTTAATACATTGGTTTGGTAATTTTTAGTTGTGATAATGTTTTGTTCTCATTGGATATACATTTTTTGTTCATACGGTTTTATATAGTTTCATTGTTGCATATGCATTTGTTAATGTTGAAGTTTTTGTTAACTCTGTGCTATTCCACTCTATTCTCCTTGTAGTCCAATCTCTCTTTAGCAATAAATTAACACAAAGCAATGAACTAGACAATATCATCTACATATAAAATAATGATCACAATATCATCCTCACTATGCTTAATATATAAATTAGAATCATTTTTGCTTCTAATAAACCTTGAGAAAGAAAGAAAGTATTGATTTTAGAGTACCACTCTCTAGGAGATTGTTTCAATCCATAGATTTATTTAACTTACAAGCTAAATGTTCATTACCTTCCTTAACAAAACCTGCAGGTTGAGACATATAAATTTCTTCACGAAAATCACCATTTAGAAAAGCACTTTTGAGATCCATTTTAAAATAGGCCAATGCATATGATAAGCTAAAGAAAGAACAAGTTTATTAATAGGCATTTTAGCAACACGAGAAAATGTTTCATTATAATCAAGGCCTTCTATTTGAGAAAAACCTCTAGCAACTAATCTAGCTTTAAATTTACTAACATTGTTATTAGCTTTGAACTTAGTTTTATATAACCATTTACAAGAAACAAGATTCTTACCTCGAGGTAAATGAACTAAATCCCAAGTTTGATTAGTAATCAAAGTATCACATTCTTCTTACAAATATTTTTTCCAATGAGGTTGATTTTTAGGTTGCTCAAAAGATTTAGTATCATTTGCATTCATAAAAGTAGTCATCGAAGCATAATTGCAATAATTGGCTCTTATAGCCTTAAGTCTATCTGGATTCTAGCTAAATAATCATCACTTTCTTGAAGAAAAGTTTTAAACCATTTAGGCTTTCTTTTAGATTTAATAGAATCATCACTAGAAGAAGATCACGAGGAGTACAATTAGCATTATCATCATCACTATCACTATCAATTTGAGGAAGAGATGCATTAGGAGGGTTTAGAGTAGGAGGATTGTCCTCCACAATCATTACTTTACTTTGAGAAAATTCACTATCATTTACTTTAGAGCAATCATGAATACCATTTTCAGAAATACAATTATCTCTAGCAACCATAATTTTGTTAGAAATAAGATGAGAAACTCTATATGCTTTATAATGCTTGTCACAAACAACAAAAATATAAGGAGAAGATTCAAAATCCAAATTTTGCCTTTTTGTTTAGGTTTATGAACATAAGCAATTGAACCAAAAATCCTTAAATGCTTAGATTGGGCTTTCTACATGATCAAGCCTCTTCGGTAGTTATATCCTTTAAAGCTCTAGTAGGAGTCCTATTAATGAGATAAGTAGCACAAGATATAGCTTCAACCCAAAATTTATAATGCATATCCTTAGCATGCAACAAACATCTATCCTTTTCAACAATGGTTCTATGCTTCTTTTCCGCTATACCATTTTATTAAGGTGTATAGGGAATAGTAAGCTTATGTTTAATACCAAAAGATTTCAAATAACCATTAAAAACATGATTCACATATTCCTTACCATTATCGGTTCTAAACATTTTTTTGCTTAAATCTAGATTGCCTTTCAACAAACTTATGAAATTCAGCAAAAACATCAAGAATTCGATCCTTACTATGAAATAAATATATCCAAGTTCTTCTTGAAAAGTCATCAACAAAGGTAAGTGCATACCTTGATCCTTGGATGGAGTTATTCTCCATGTGTCCCAAAAGGTCACTATGAACAAGGTGCAACTTATGATTTGCCCTCCATGCTCGACCTTGTGGAAAGGGCTCCCTATTCATCTTACCACTCGTGCATCTTGTGCATACAATTTTAGAAGGAACAATAGTAGGAAATCCTTCTATCATATTAGATTTTTGCATTAAGGAAATATTGTTAGCATTTATATGACCAACTCTATCATGCCAAAGATTAAAATCAATGGTAGGAAGTAAGGAATATTGAGAATGAGAAAACTCATAAAAATTGAACAAATTATCATCATCCAACTTAACATTAGCAATAAATTTGTTATGCTTTGGATCAATAATATAACACATATTCTTACATAATTAAATTTTGTAATCTTGACAACTCTTAGCAACTGAAAGCGAATTAGTCATTAATTCAAGAACATAGAGAACACCATGTAATTTAAACCATTAGGTACATTCACATATCCAATTGCTTCTACTTTGCAACTATAATTATTAGCAAGTTGAAGAGGAACATTAGAAGTATGAGGTTGCATAGAATAAAAAAATTTCTTTATGAGAAGTAATATGTCGAGATGCATCTGAGTCAATAACCCATTCAAGAGGTTGAGAAACATTATAACTACATGTAAAAGTACGACAAGTTGATTACCATTGTTTATTAAACTTTTTAGAATTAGACTTATTTGATTGATTATTTTGAGTCACAGGCTTTTTAACATTTTGATTTTTAAAACAAGTAGTAGACCAATGACCATCTTTACTACAATAGATACAATGGGGTCTTTTAGAAGAATTGTTCTTTTGAGTACCATTATTATTATTATTATTATTATTATGAGACTTAAAATGATGCTTATTCTTAGACATAAAAGAATAGTGAGGATGATATTGTGATCACTATTTTATATGTAGATGATTGGATTCTAACTTCAAGTTCTATTAATTTGATTTCTGAAGTTAAGTTTCAACTCATCAAAAATTCCAAATGATTGATTTAGGACTCTTACATTATTTTTTAGGTATGCGAATTTCGCAAACACCTCAAGGTATTTTTCTTTCTCAAAGTAAATATGCCCAGTATCTTTTAGATAAACTTAGAATGAATGATGCTAATTTAGTTTCTACTCCTTGTGAATTGGGAACTAAACTAGTGATTGATATGGAAACTCCTTTTGTTGATGCTGCTTCATATAGGCAACTAGTTGGAAGTTTAAGTTATTTAATTCATATTAGGCTTGATATTTCTTATAGTGTTGGTTTAGTTTCTAGATTTATGTCTAAATCTCAATAAATTCATTTCAAAGTTGCAAAAAGAATTTTGAGATATGTTAAAGGTACTATTAATATTGGTTTATTTTATCATGCAAATTGTGATTTTATTTTAAAAGGTTTTATAGATTCAAATCTAGGGAGAGATCCTAATGATGAGAAATCTACTTGTGGATATTGTTTCGTTGTTGGTTCAGGTGCAATTTCTTAGAACAATAAAAAATAATGTTCTACTTCTCTTGGTTCCACAGAAGTTGAGTATAAAGCTTGTACTAATACATCTAAAGAAGCTCTTTGGTTATGAAGATTACTTGAAGACTTGGAGCTACCTCAAGAAGATCCCATGCCTTTGTATTGTGACAATCAAAGTGCCATTGCCTTGGCCAAGAATCCAATCTTCCATGCAAGGATCAAACATATTGCTCTTCAACATCACTTCATTATTGAACAAATTGAAGACAAGCAAGTTTCTCTTCTCTATCAAGCAAAGGACAAGATCACGTTGTCGATATTCTCACCAAGCCACTTTGTAAAGACGAATTCCAAGTTCATTGTAAAAATCTTGGTTTCCAACCCATTGAAGAGTTTGATGTAAACTCCCGAAGTAAAGCTTAAGGGGGGGTGTTAGAATTTAAATATTTACTTGGTAAAGGTTTATTTGTATTATCTTTGGGATATTCCTTTGGAATCCCTACAGATTATTTGTCTTTTGTACCATCTCGCACGTGTGAGGATGACTCGTTTCTTTTCATTCCTTTATTAAGGAATATTAGTTTTGTCCTCAAGAGGATTTTGCCACATTGTGCACACACATAGCATGAATGGCAGCATTCATAGAAATGGGAGTTAGCATGAATGGTGCCATTTATAGAAATGGGAGTTACTTTTTAACTGATTCATAGCATCCACACACCATTCAACTAAGGGAGATCTTTCTCTCAACTCACCTATCTTATTAGGTGATAACTGTTCACTCAGTCACAAATCCCTCACAAGGCTATAGGTTACTCACAAGGCTTCAACACTCCAACAACACACCCATGCTTCTCAACACACCTCCAAACCTTGACATACACTCAAATAGGGAAAAACAACATGATCGGGTCTCAATCACAACTTTCCAACACTTCACCTCTACAAACACCCTTTTGGTAATCACTTACTCAACAACAATCCCTCTCTAGGATTCCCAAACTCCACTCACAACATGCAATGGATGCTCACAAATACATATACCCCTCTTGAAATACTTATGAGGTCTTCTCAACACACTTCCTCAAGGTTCTCTACCACCCCAACCACCCAAGAGAACAACACAATGCTTAATGTGGATTCACTATTTTTTGGATAGTCATACAAAGTGTAGGGACAATCATAATAACCTGAGCCAACACCTCTCTCTAGGGCTTCCTAGCTCTTCCAAGGGTTACTAAATACTCCCACACACCTTCCCCAATTGTCCTCCACTCATCAAACTCACTCATTACATCATAATCTCAAAATCTTAGTCCACTAGTTCCTTAGGACAACAACATACCCAGTTTTAGGACAATCATAAAAGTAGTGAGTATTTTGACCAATCAAGGGACACAAACACTTGATTAGGGTCTAAAATAACCCATCACACCTCTCCAAGACTTCAACCAACCTCTAAGAGCCCAATATTGCATGTATATCAACCCCCACATCACCAATTTGCTGTCATTTTCAGACTGAGACACAAAAATCAGATTTTGTGTCACTCTTAGCATGTGCCAAAACTAGTAGGGAGCCCTGAAAAAAAATTTAGATGAAAGAAAATAATATAATATAGTTTTCCACCCATTTTTGGGGTTCCACAATGGATACAAATAAAGTTTTACATTTTATATGCTCACTGCCAGCCCTAGGTAGGGTTTTGGACAGTTTTTACAAAAGTTACTATATCTCCTTCAAAACATAACCAAAATGAATGTAACAAAAACCAAAATTGAGAGGATTCAATCCTCTTTCATCTCCTATGGATAAACAATGAAAATTAATGAGTTTTCTTAATGGAAAATGCCTTTTATCAGATTGTTACGTTGAAAAAAAAAACTCAGAAAAGTGTAGGGAACTCTAAGATTTTATTAATTTTTTCCCTTCCAAAAGCATATCAACCTCATTTTGGTTGTGGGTAGGAAATATTTAAATTCCTCCAAGGCCTCCCAATGTCTATAACCACTTTTTAAACCAACATCACTAACAAACACCTAATTACCCTTATAAACACAAAAGTTTCTTTGACAATTTTTGCCTAGGATAGGACATAAACCCAACCTAAAACCATTATGACTCAAATTTGATAAAGATAAGACAAAATAGGTCCATATGACTTTTATACATCATAAAATACCATGTTAGACCCATTGACACATATTTCCCATTAAATGACAATTTTGACAAGCTTTGCCAATATGACACCCCAAAGACTCAACACACAACTTAATGGCCTTAGTGAACTTATTACATCACATACGGTCTTTCAAGACCTCATTTACCACTTTCACTCTTCAAAACACATCGGCTTCATAATTTGCCTTATAGAGGCTTGATGGCAATTTAGGTACTCCTGCACCAGTAACTCCTCTCCTCATCTCTATTTTAGAGATGCTTCTCTTCTCATTCTTCTATGATGTTATTGTAATAAGCTTCTTTCTTACTCTTTTTCTCTCTTCAGCCTTTGCCTTCATTCATAATACATAAGGGTTTTTTCTTTGCTTTTCCCCTTTCAAAAGCTCTTGTGTGTTCTCTTCATGTTTGAGTGATTGCTCTCAAGTTGCTCTACTTTCTTAGTAACATTACTTCAATCAATAAAATTACTTGGATTTTCTTTTTATTTCTTGCTCTTGTTATTCCTTTCACAGTTTAAAGATATTTGGGATTTCAATATACTTGATTGAGCTGCATGGAATAATATCAAGAACATCATGGGTTGAATAGTAGATATGACCAATTCCTCATTTTTATCGAGTCATTAATTCCATTTGATCTGACCATGAAACTATGTACTTCACAGGATTGTTACTTCTTTAAGGATTGGAAATGGTCATCTTCTAGTCATTTCAATCACTTCCTTTAAAGAAAATTTATAACTAGTTAGTTTTGAATTGACATCCCACTCCTTGTTTAAATCATAAGTGGAAATGCAGATTTAGCTCCAAATTTTTGATCTGGTCAAATATGGAAATCTAAAGTTGATTTTGATACCCAGTTGCTGACTTGAAATATATTACATTGCAAGCTACTTGTATGTGATAGATTGAAATGTATTATGCTCCAACCAACTAGTTGTCCTTTATGGCATGGTTCTTAAAGTTGAAAACATATATTTTGGGGCTATTTATCTACTTAAAAGCTATGGTGTGCTCTATTTAAAGACTTCTCTACAATCTTTAATCATGATTTGAACGAGAAAAGTGCTATTCTTGGTTATGACTTGCAAAATGATATGATTACTAATTCTATTTGATAAATTGTTTTATTAAATATATGAAAAAATAAATGTGCTGCTATGTTTTCTAACAACTATCATCAAGTTATTGAAATGCTAAGGCTTTACTTGAAATATTACTTCATATGACTTTTCTTTTTTCACAAGCTCAAGACTTTCAAGAATAATGCGAAGGTCAAACATTAGCTACAACAGATTAAATGACAAGTTATGAAATTTCAGATTGATTGTAAATTCAGCCATTGTAAGAATGTTATCGACTTTATATATTCTTGTCTCATATAAGATCTTTATGACTAAAATTCTGGTTATACAATTATTTTATTCAACTACTTTTTATAGCTTCATTGTTGTAAATTAGTTTAATTACTTTGTTCAATATATTAAAAAAATGGTTTTAAAAGGCCAATTTAAGTGGATTAGGTAACGTGCCAATTCTCCTGACACTTCTTTTCATTATCTTGGCACTCGTTGCTGTGCTATGCCACTGAACCTCAGCTATTCTAAAGTCTGTAAATATGATCATGATCCGTTCAGTTCCAGTGTACTCCTACTCTAACTCTACACATCCAATCCTTCCTTACTCGCCAGCGCCCGCTCTTCTGAATTGTAGCAACTTGTCGAGAAAATGTCAGAATATCCACAAGCAGCCAGAGCATTTCCTCAATTGCAGCAACACAGCAATGAACGCAATTGGCTTAGGCGTATCAGTGAAATTCGAACCTCTTCGGGCTGCGTCCGAAGGTGCTCATTCTTCGTTTAATGTTTATCCACATTCTTAACACAAATTCAAAATAATGTCCTTTACGTTTCTTATTTCGGTTTGTTTACGCATTCTCTAAGATAATCGAAGAGTCATCCTCTACGTTTCTTAGATTTTTCTGCACAAGAGTTGTCAGAACTTTTTGCGGCGAAATGTATCTTATGAAAGATGAGATTCCCCCTTTTCAAATATAGTTTTCATAAAATTAACTATCAGCAGAATTGTTTTTGAAAACATTTACCAGACAATGATTGTCATTCAGCAAAAGGTATCCTAAATTGTTCGAATGGCTTCAGAAAATCTCCTGTCCGCGGTCCCCTCCGTCACCACTCCAGTGGCCCCTCGAACTATCCAGCCAAAAAGACATGGCTTCAATTTTTAAGGACAAGTGTCCATGTATTCCTATAGCTTGACATTAAGGATTTCATGGAGCTACGGCACACTTAAATTCGAAGCAATAGCACAAACTCTTGTCTGAAAGGATATCCTACCCTGCTTTTCTATGGTGGAGATCCTTCTTATTTCTATAGGCCCTTGAAAACTTGTCATGGGGTCACCTGACATGGAAAATTGGAGCGGCAGACCTCTCCACGAGAATGTGACTGGCGCCTTTTTCTTTTATTAAGATAGACATTAGGGAAACAAACCTACCATATAAAGTCACCTGTACCTCAATGTTGAGATACACAAATGAAATGCAATCATATAAATGTTCTTAAACAAATGAAATAGGTCAGTGCAACTGAAAATGACAGGAAACAAAATAGCAGAAAAAGTGGCATCCGCGGTCCACCTAAATAGGAAAGATAAACCGGGAGCATTTGGCACACTTTAGCAGCCATAACTCTGTCGTCACTTACTTGTGACAGAGTGACAGTAATGTGAGGGCTTAATTCCTCTGAAGACTTGCCGCACACATTTGATGGCATCTACTGTGACAGACCTGTTCGGCACAGGGATCTACAGCGCGAATCCTGGGTGATGGCCAATAGAGCAGTTTTTCTAGTAATCGGAAGAGTAGTAGACACACTTGTAATTGCCGAACCTCTCATTACCCTCCTACATGTATATTAGTGTATACGACTGTATTTTGTAATGATTGGATAAGTTAATAGGCAACAAGTTAGTAAGTTAGCTAGTTTAGTGATAGAACGGAAGGATAGCGCGGCATTCATGCATGTCCGACCTTTTGAATCTTGTACAGAACTATTGCATGATAAAACTCTGCATATTACAGTTCTTATGATGGTGCTTAATTTTCTCTTATTTGTCTTCCCCATAGCCACTCCATTTTGATATAGTTCTTGGCCTTTGTCATTCAAAATATGTTTCTGCCATAGTACATTAAATCTGCCAAGTGTGTCCATCCTACGGACGCCATCTTGGCTCTGAATCACAAGGGGAAATAAAAAGAAATCAAAACCAAAGAGTGGGTTTGTTGAGGAGAAGTGAAGCCCTACAAACGATTTTAATGTAGCGAAAAGAAAAAGAAAAAATAGTTGACAACATGTACAAAAGCGAGAGAAAGAAAAGATGCAAAGCAAGTAGACTCCCTTTATTGGAGATAAAATAGGCGCTCATGTTGTACAGTTTTTCAATTATGCAATTTTTAAATTCCTATTTGCCATTTCTAGGGCACATGTGGGCATTTTTTTAATGAAAATTTTAGGGGTCTATGTAGGGGCCCTTGCGTGTAACATAGATAAAACATACCATAAAGCTAACAAAATGCTTATGTGAATAACCCACACAAAGGTGTAACAGGCAAGAACATAAGCAGAGAAAATACCTAGACAGCAAAAGCATCCAAAAGACCAAACAAACAAGATTGAGACCAGCATGAACAATCCTTGTGGGCAAAGCTGGAGGAGACAGACCTGACAACCAAGCACAAAATACATCTCAAAAACACCCAAAAAACTAACATAACAAGGGCCAACAATAGAACATAGAACACCCCATCAAGTGTTTTTAGAAATACCCTAGTGTGCTATTCCATACCTGCTTGGAGCCACTCACCAACGATCATAGGCCTTGCTATATATGGTTGAGCTGGAAGCTACGCCTTGACATGTAGCTGCTTGGCCGCATTGTCCAGCCCATTGATTGCACACGTTTTATAAACTCTGCTTGACATGGTCTGCTGCAGAAAGTCACTCGCCAAGTGAGGTTGGGTGAATCCAGCCTTTGTTATGGGAGATCACTAAATACTTAGCAACTATATGCAAATTCCAAGGGGAAACAATTAAATTGCATATATCATGATCTAGGACAAGAATTTTCTCCCTCTTTTCCTTGAGGTCAAGATGAACTAGAGCTCGCTGTGGCTACATTAAACCTTGAGTCTCCAAGTTGGGACCCTGTCATGTCAACTTAATATACAACAGTAATGTTTTTAATAATTTGGTTGCAAATGAATATAACTGCCGACTGAATTCTGGAAAAAACGGGTTTATTATGAAATCGCTACTCCTTTTATAATGTAGAGACTTATTGCAAGTTTGATTACAAAGGGAGATTGATAGCTTATGCAATTCTTACAAATAAAATGTGACAATCCAACCTCAGTTTTTGCTACCGGATGTCTTTGCACCACGTTGTAATAATGTGCCCTTTGTTCACAACACCTTCCAAATGTTTTGCTCTGGGAACTGCTTGAGTTGCTGCTGGTCTGTGTTGTGAACTGCTTGTTTTTTTTTGGCAGATATCTATGAGTTGGAAGGTGGTAGATTTGACTGTCAAGCTGAACTGTTGTGCTGGGACAAAAAGAAATGCTAAAATGGGCTGTTAAACTAGAGTGGTATGCTGCAACTAGGAGGGTGTTGGAGCTGGCTGCTAACAGACTTTACACAAACACTGCTAAATTGGAACTATGTTGAAATCTTTAAGCCCTGTGAATTTCTCCAAGTGGAATCACCAGTTGGAAGGCTGAGGGTTTTCATACCCGGTCTCCTTTTGAGATGCTAAAGGGTTTCCATCTTGGGACTCTATGAAGAGCTGCTCAAAAGAGGCTGCAAGGCAGCTAATCCTAGTGCAGCCATCTCCTTTCTTTCTTTTTTTAAAATTTTCTGAAAATATTAAATCCTTATCTTCTTTATTGTTGAGGCAGCAACTTTTGTCCTTATCTTGTTGAGACGGCTAGCTCTCTCTCTTTCTCTCTCTCTTTTAATTATGTGTTTTTACTTTTTTTTTCTTTTGCTATAATAGTTACAATATTTTAATGAGCACATGACAAACCTTGCCTCCCAGAATTGCCTGTCCCTAAGCAATGCAAGTTTGGATGCTCGAAGATTTCCAGACCTTCCCAGGTGGCTTCTTCTTGGGAATATTTTTCCATCTCAACAAGTATTCTATACTGCTTTTGTTTCTTAGCTTTTGTTCTTTGATGTCCATAATGGCTTCAAGCTCAAGAATTAATTTCCCCTTGTCATCCAAAGGTGGTATTGTAGAAGCTACAAGGTGCTGTCCAATTGTTTGCTGGAGGCATGATACATGGAAGATATTATGGATTTTGCACCCATCTAGTAATTCTAGCGCATATACCACAACTCTAATTCTTCATATAATCTTGTATGGTCCATAAAAATGTGGTTTGAACCTTTCAACTCCACTCATTTGGAGAGATGTCTGCTTGTAAGGCGGCAACCTTAGGAAAACCGTGTTCCTTACTTCAAGATTTCTCTTAGTTCTTGGCTGATTTTATATTGTTTGTATTGATTTCGAGCTTGTTGTGGATGCACCTTAAGGATCATCAACATATATTGGCTTGTTTGAATTAAATCTTTCTCCTTGGCACTCTGCTACTTGACATAAGTTCGGATATCATATTTATACAAGGCCTTAAAAAGGAGACATACCAATAGACTTGTGCTGTATTTTATTGCATCAATACTTCCCCATGTAGATAAATTGGATCCATGCCTTTTGCTGTCTTGAAGCATAACTCCTTAAATATCTTTTTACCCATTTTTTAACTATTTTTATATGGCCATCTGTTTGTGGGTGGTAGCCTGTGCTTGGAGTGAATACAATGCCCACTAATTAGAACAATTCTTGCAAAAATAGACTTAAAAATATGCTGTTGTGGTCACTTATAATTGATTTTGGCAGCACATGGAGTTTGAAAATCTCTTTTAAGAACACATCTGCCACTTGTGGTGCCGCATAATTTGCTGCAATAGTGAAGAAATGTGCAAATTTTGTTAACCTATCCACCTGGCCACCACCACATATATACAATACTTCCCTATGCCTTTGGAAGTCCTATGATAAAGTGCATAGATATACTCTGCCTCTTATGTTTAGGAATGGTAAAGGTTGAATCAAACCAGCTGAAAATGTCTGCTCTGACTTGTCCAGTTGGCAAGCAGAAAATTCATGTACCTAGAATTCCATTAAACATCTTCACATTTCTCCATTGACATTAATGAACTTTAACTAAATTTCAAGAAGTAGAAACCATGCAAAATGTTGAAACTCATACAAAAATCCACCACATCTTCAATAAAATCAAGTATTAATTTCGACTTAGTCTCGGCAACAATTTCTTGTCTCCTCCTACAGCTACTTCTACTTGCTATCTAACTATCAACCATTAACCTTTACAAATGAGAAGGAAAAGCCTTATAGAGAGGTCCTGATTACAAATCAAGAGGCAGGATTGATTGTGAATCAATGACCGAGATAATTCAAGGCAAACCCTAATTGGGGTAGTTGCAACAACCACTGTGATGTCCCCATATTAATATTAATTTCATATTTATCAAATAATAATATAAATTTTACAATATTATATTATTGACAAAATAAGAAAGTAATTAGAAAACAAATATAATAATAAATAAATTCAGAAAAACAATTATTCAATAAAAAAACATTATATAATAGAATAGTAATCATCCTAAACAATAAATAAAGTTAATTATTAAATCAAATATTAGTAAACTGCTGGTGTCAGAGATTGTCCCCTCACAATAGACAGCAATATATGGAAATATAAGTAGTATTAGGAGTAACGTATTGTATAATTAATATCAGCCACTATATAGAATTAATGATTTGTATCAGTATCACACAACTAAAGCAGCACTAAAGAATATTAAGTAATGACTTAGGATAGTCATCCATTAATCAATATCTTATGTGGAGTATGATATCAACTAAACAACGATTATATTAGAGTTGGAATCATTTCATTAGAGATATTAAGGCAACACCCTCATCTACCGTCAGCAATTATATTAAGATTTGGATCATGTATAGAGCGATAGATGTTATCACAGATGTTTCCAAATAGGATAGAGCACAAAGATATCATTCAAGTCTACCCCAGAGATCATCATAAATCGTGCACAAAGATCTTCCATCCATCTAATTATCATCATCTAACATGAGGATCCAACAAGAAACCATGCAATCATGTAGAAGAAACAACACATTCCATCATATCTTCAATGAAAAGGATATTTTTTTACAAGCTTGGCTACAATTTCTGCCTTCTCCTATTCTACTCTATCTGCTTGCTATCCAATGCTTATTAATCTACTATTAAACTATTAACTATTAACCTTTACAAATAAAAGAGAAGCCTTTTATAGTGCAATCTGTTACAATGAAGGGCTTGGATTGAATCCTCAATGGCCAAGATTGAATTAAGGGAAATCCCAAATGGAGACATTACAGTGGTATCAGAGCAACTTTCCTGCCATACTGTAGGAGTCATATCAAAATACATATTTGATATTGATAACCAGTAACATATATAAACTTATTAATCTGCACTTTATATTATCCAGGGAAGTAAAAGGGATCCGTAGTGGGGAGACACTGCCCACCCAAGTGAGTCACCTACTGAATGTTAATGAAGTAGTAGGCCAGGAGGGCACATGACTTCTCCTAGGCTTGGGTTTGACAAAATTCAGCCACCACTACATCCATTGACTCTCTGGCATAAGAAAATTGTCTTAAATTTACACAACTATGAAAGGTAAAAGAAATCCATAAAGAATCTATTGAGCAAACTGTCATGAATATAAGGAAGTACAAGATGGGAGAACGGTGATGAGGTCCTCCTCTAGGTAACCCACCTCATGGTAGTTGACCAATGGTCCCATGAGGCCAAGGGGGTGTAAGATGGAGTCCATTGCCCTTGGGCTTAGATGGGAAGGGCATTCGGGACACCCTATTGTATCCTTCCAGTCTCTATTATAATTGATTATCAACAAGGAAATAAGGATGTAAGTGATGAAGGGGAACGGTGATAGAATACTTGACTAGGTAGCCCACCTCATGGTAGTTGACCGGTGGTCCTGTTGTGACCTTTCACACATCGCCCCATTGTTAATGGGGACCCCCTCTTTGTCGGCTTTTTGCGTTGTTAGGTTAGGGTTTTGGCTGCTTAGTGGGCAATTTTGCGTTTCCCGTGCTCGAGTCTCAGAGTTTTGATCATGCCTAGTGCTGTCTAGGGTTTTTGAAGTTATAGGATCAAGTTGCAAAAGTTGATATTTTAATGATCCTAAGTTTTTTTGCTAAGTGTAGACCTATTTGAGCGTTAACGTGTTTTTAAACACGCGCATCAGTGATTTTAAAGTGCCAAGATATTCACAGACCTTTTGGAGTTGTTTTCTCGCTCCTAAGGTATTATTTAAATTGATTTTGCACTTTATTCCAATATTTTCCTAGCGTTTCGCTCATATTTTGGAAAATTAGCCTAAGTCCAATTTAAATTTAATGTTTCTAAGTGATTTTGAGTGGTTAAAATGATAAAATCCTAAGGGAAATTCATATTCCAAGTGTTAAAGGGTCAAATTCCACGCTAGAGGTGCTTTTCCCCTCACATTCCAGACTACCCAACCCATTCCCCCACTCAAAATCCACACTACACATGGGTTTCCCCTGAAATCCATACTGGCTACTAATTTCCCCCACTATTTATCCATACCCAAGTCGAATTTCCCCTGGAAGTGCTAAAATTTGGCTAAGTGTCAGGATTTATCCAGACTGCCAACGATTTTCCACCAGGAGTGCGGACTGGAGTACAGACTGGAGTGCGGACAAAGTTAAGGATGATTCCATGCCTGGGCCGATTTTCCACCAGGATTTTTGTGACAACTAAGTGAGGATTTTTGTCTGGATTTTCATCCAAACAAGGATCGAATTTCCCTTGAGAGCATTTGTGAGGATTTTTGTTTGGATTTTCATCCAGACAGGGATCGATTTTCCCTTGGGAATATTTTTGAAGAGTTTTGAGTCCGGATTTTCATCCAGACTGAGGTCGAAATTCCACCAGGGAGGTTTTTTCCAAGTTAAGTGAGTTTTGAGTGTGGATTTTTGTCCAGACTAATATCGAATTTCCCCTGGGGGGTTATTTTTTGCAAATGGAGTGGATTTTTGTCCAAGCTCATATCGATTTTCCCCTGGGGGGTTTTTTGTGTGCATTTTGATGAAATTGAGCATGGATTTTTATCCAAGCATGGGTCGAATTTCCCTTATGGGGTAAATTTTGGCATTTTAATGATTTTTGAAGGGATTTTTCAATCCCAACCTATATCGATTTTCCCTTGGAGGCTTATTTGGATTTAATTTGCAATATTTTTAATAAGTAAGCCCCATTTTTAATTGCTTTTAAATAATTATTAATGATTATTTAAAATTTAAAAGCAAATTTAATAACTTGCAATAATCATTTAATATTTGAACCTTCTAGAAGCAAGTTAGGGTTTCACCAAGCAAGTATTTATACAAGTGTTTTATCCCACATTGCTTGTGTGGTGAAAGTGAGAGGTGAAAGCAAGTATATGTGAGGAGACTTAGCATTATTTTATTATTAAATCTGCTAGGTGTCTCCATGGAAGCGATTTTTCTCCAAGTTGGACGAATTTTTTAGCAAGGTGTTTTTGTGAAGTGTGGGATTGAGGATTTATTTTCCTCCATTTTTTTCTAGCTTGCTGATCCATTCCTCTTGGTTGCCATTAAAGACCAGTTTCAGAATTTCGATTTTGCTAAGTTTGGCGTTTTTTTTCAAACTTTAGCATTTTTTGGTGAAAATTGGCAATTTCATGATTGGAGACTTAGGCGATTTTTCCTCCACCATTTTGCTTGCTGTTCAGACCTTCATTGCTGCAGATCAAGGCTGCCATTAACAACATTTTCAGAATTTTGAAAATTTTGATTTTGCTAAGGAAGGCAAATTTTTGTGTTTTGAGGTATCCAATCCCAACTTGGGCGATTTTTCAGATTGCTGCCATCCTTGCTATTGCAGATCAAGGCTGCCGTTGACATCAATCTTCAGATTTCAGTTTGGCGCCATAGTTGGGAAAATTCGATTTTGCTAAGGAGGTGATTTGGTGCCACATTTTGATGGTTTTCGTGCATGCTTGTTGGCTGCCATCATTTCCAGCCTGTTGATTCGCTTCAGATCTGAGGTTTGCTTCAGATTTTGACCTCCATTAATTTTCAGACTTAAGTTTTTATTGCCCAGCCAATTCCAACTTAAACATGTAGCATTTGGAGGTATTTTATGGAGTTTTCTATGCATTTTTTAGACCATTTTATCGCTGTTGCAGGTCTGAAACTCCATTGTTAGGCGGTTGTCCTCAGAAATTTTCATTTCCAGCCACCTAACCAATTTTGGCGAATTTGCTTGGGGCTGTTTCCTTAGCAATTTTCATCATTTTCAGGGATTTAAACCACTTTGCAAGGTGCTGGTAAGTCTGAAGTATCCGATTTTCAGACTTGTCCTCAGAAAACTAAATTTTTTACCAGCCATACTTACATTCCAGAAAATGATTGTTTTGATCATTAGAGCTGATTTTTATTGATTTTATGCACATTTTTGAAGATTACAACATGTTTTAAAAGTCTGATTTTCAGGTTGTCTTCAGATTTTGACCTCCATTGTTGACTGCGGAAGGTGTCTTCAGACATTCATTGTGTGAAAACACAACCTTTCACACCTTTCTCTAGTCATCATTTATCCGGTATACTCCTTTGCATTTTAGCTTGCATATTTTTTAAGCATAAGGAGGTATTCAATGAATTTTATGGAAGGCTTCCATGCCTTAGTGTTGTCACACTTTGAACTTAATTGCTAAAATTTACCAAGTGTATGGATTATTTTCCTGACTCCATGCTCTGAATTAACTAAATCTTTAGAAAGTCAGCAATTTTATCAAGTATTATATTATTTTCCTAAGTCTAACTTCGAGCTTCGTACAAGTGCGATGTCAAAGTCAGGATATAAGGAAAGAAAAGAACTGCTGAAGACTGGATTTTATCCTGAGTTTAAGATTTCGTCCAGATGGAAGGAGATCGCTGATACCAACATGCATTTCCTGGACTTCGACCAGATGCAGCGTCAGATGTTCGGAGTCAGAGATCAGGTTCCTTCCCCAGCATATGCGAATATTATGAAGAGTGGCATTTTTCATGCCGCTGGATTTCCACAGTCCATACAGTGCAGTGAGCTTATCCTGGAATGTGCACGATGTTACAATCCGCTCACAAGAATGATCAAGGGTCCTAAAGGCGTTGTCATCGCCTACCTTGCTGAAGATGCCATTGCTGAGGTGTTCGGAATTCCACGTGGTACAGACATGAAGGATGTGACCAAGGAGAATTATGCAGACAGATACACGAAGAAGATGGGTGTATGTAAGAATTTAATTAACAAAGAGTGGATGATCGAACCTAGGTCTTATCATTTCAAGGCTCCCAAGACACTCATGTGCATAGATTTTAAGGAGGAATATAGTGATTTGATATTCCTACTCAACAGAGTGATGGGGATGCCGCAGGGAGCAATATTTGATGGATGGATGTTCTACCTCATCCAGGATTGTCTTAGAAGAACACTAGTGAATTGGTCCAAGATTATAAGTGACAATCTAGATTTTCAACTGAGGAATGTAGAACGGTCCAAGTCATTCGCCATGACTTCTTACCTGGTGTACCTACTTGCACGATTTGTTTCATACAGAGGATTAATATGCAAAGGTGAAGTCGGGAATGGGCAAGGACAATTTAAGAGTTATGAATGCTACCCCCAGCTGAGCATGCATAGAATTGAAGACTATAAGAGAGTGGATGATGCATTCACTATGTACATCACACGGATGCTGCAAGGCAGAATCCACAGAAGATTGTCCAAAGAGGCAACTGAGTTAATAGAAAAGTATGGATCATGGTATATACAGTTTCCCACTTTCACATACCTCAGGATTCATGGGTTTCAATCTGAACCCTACAGACTTCCTAGGTATCCAACCGACAGAATGATATTGTTGGAAGTGGTGAGACAACTTCTAGAGTTCGATGTTATGCAGAGAGAGAAGCACAAGACAGGAATGACATTTCCTATTTCAGTTGGGAAGACGTCAGAGGTTTGCCAGTCCGCCATAGCCGCCAACACTGCGAGTGAGGAGCTTGCATTCTATCAATTTGCTACATATAAGAAGAGAGAAAGATTCGATCCAGATAAGAAGGTCGGAAGGATCAGAGGAGAGAAGTTCACTCATAAGATTGACATAGAAGATTATTGGGCTAACCTAATGGACGAGCAAGCAATGAAGAGAAGATTGTGATCCAGAATGTCAGTGGATTTCATGAGGAAGTGTGGCCTTTTCCTCATTCCTGATCAGGTATTAGATGATAAAGATCATACACATCCACAGTATGAGAGTGAAATGAAGAAGGCGATCCTATTGTCTAATTGGTCAGAGTCAGAAGAGATTGACTTGAATATATTGATGAGAGATGTCTTGAATTTCTCTCGCCTATGGGTGGATATACAGATGAATAAGTTAGTTGACATGGGTGTTCCCTTCACTTATGAAAGGATGAAGCCGAAAGAGTTTACTTCCGAGGATGATTAGGGGACTGTCAGTGATGTCAGAATTCATGCAGATGAGGAGAGTCAAGCTCCCAAGAGAAGGAAGAACACGCCAGGAGAAGTCAAGGCCAGAGGGAAGAAGATTGAGGATGTGAAGAAGAAACAAAAGACTATCATTCCTCCACTCATCATTCCTTCACCCCCTCCCAGCGTCTCATCAATCGAAGTGATTGAAGTAACAGAACAGAACAAGGAGACTCAACAGTGTTCCAACACAGTGATACTACCAGAGAATATTCAGGAGTTCCATGCCACAGCGACGTTTGCACCTCCTGACGAGAATAATGATCAGCCGGACTCCCCTACTGTCCTTTTGGAAGTTAGTTTGGGAAATGAGGTATATGATTGGACCAGGAGTAATCTTGATGATAATGATGATGTTATTTCGGCATTGAAAGAGCTTGATCGAGAAATATGTTTCGATGATGGTATGGAGATGGCCGCTATTCTTGAATGGCTGAGGCGAAGTATGGAGAAAAGTAAACAAATGATAGAGGTACAACCTATTGATGATATTGATGACTACCTAGCTAGGAGTGCTAAAGGGAAGGAGCCCAAGAGAGTGGAGATTTTGTCGCACATAGCTAGAGATGAGACAGGAATGCGGATTGCGCAGATTGCTGTTCCTATTGTAGGCGTGACTGCGGACATTGCTACTCCTATGGATTTCCAGATCACTTTAGTCGCCCTTGGTCCTACATCCACAGAGCAGGAATTCCAGGAGATTGGTGACAACCTCCACGCAATCAATGCAAGGTTAGACAGAGTGGTTGCGAAGAATGAAAGGTACAGAGAAGAAAATATTAGACTCAGAGAGTATATTGTAGGGACAAGGTGTGGAGATCCCACCTTTATTTCCCCTATTGCAGTTGACCATGGAATACATTCACACTGCGAGGTAGCGAGAGGTACACACTCAGAGGTGGAAAAGTGTATTGAAAGCACAAGAAAGTAGGCAGATGATTTCCTTATTCAGTTTGTTCATGCATATGATAGGACGACAGGGCTTATATTCAAAATCCAATATTTTGAGGGAGTTTGGGAAGAATTCCGGCCTATCCAAGAGAGGACTATTCCATGCCTCCAGGCATTGAAGAAGGTTCCTAATTCCACCTTGGTCAGCAAGAACATTGTGCACAGTGGAGACATATATGATTTCCATGGCTGGTATTGTTCACTAGCTGTGAAGAAATCAACTTATGAGAACGCCCAGTCGAGTTGCATGGAAATGGAAGGATTAATTCAGGACATTCAAATGAAGATCCTTGCCTCGATTGAGGAATTATTGGGTGTTGATGTTAGTGATGCTAGTGGTTTACACTTAGCCGAATTAAGAGACAAGATGAAATTTATGTATTTTTGCCAGTTGGACTCTTTGAAGAAGAGTCAGATAGATGACTTGGTCTCTTTGTTGATTCATGTTCATAGTTCGCAGAAGCTCATGCCAGAATGGGAGAACACTTTGAATGCTTGCTTGGATTCACTGGACGTGATTGATTTACAATAGGATACCTTGCCTAGCATTTCCATGGAGGAGTTAGATTTAGTATTGGCTAGATTCTTGGAGTATGCTAGGAGAGAGAGAGATGCAGGGAGGAATCTTCTAGAAGATTCCCTATTTGATGACTAGGTATCTTTTCATTGGGCCATATGTTGGTGGCGCCATTTTTGATGTAACCCTAATTAGGGCAATTCTAGGGTTTTGTTGGCATGATCTCGGCCATTGATCTTGGATCAATCTGGGCCATCCATTTTGTAAGAGACTCTATATATGCCCCTTTGTCTCTCATTTGTAAGAGAGTTTTTTTGTAGAATTGTTGGTATATGTTGCAGCTATTTGAATCCTAATCATAGTTCAATTGTTGGTGATTTTGCTCTTCAAGTGTTGTATTTGCATTCATGGTTCTCAATTCCTCCAAGTTAGATTAGAATTTAGATTATAATTTATTTTCATGTATGTTAGATTGAGTGGAAGATTTGTTGAATTTATTTGTGTGGAATCCCTAGTCCATACCACTAGCCTCTTGCCGCTGGTAAGTGCGCCTTGTGTGGTCAACTGGAATTTGAGTAAGCATAACTTCAACTATTACGCTCCGTTGACAAGCATCAACTTGGATGGTGTCTACGTTTGATGGTGATAGCTTCAAAATCTTTAAGTATACCTTAGATGATTGCACTAAGCTCGTGTCAATACCTGATTGTGAGACCTCGCCTGGTTTGATTCCACTAAATCCGTTCACCATTTCCTACATTCCTAGGATTAGAATAGACTTCCTGAACCCTATTCTTTTTCCCCCTTTTTTAGTAAGAAGTAAATCCAGAGCCATATTGATAAATCTTAAGTTGTCAGCACACCTATTCTGCATCATTCATGATAATCCAAACATTTGCGTAAGTCCCTGAGTGAAACACAACAATTCACATCAACCACTGAACTTACCCACTCGTCAAGACCTGACATGTAGAAACCTTGGAATCATTTTAGTTGATCTCATTCTTAGCATCTGAGGTGATTTTGTTCAAGAGAGGGTAAATTACTTTGGTAATTTATTCTGTATTGTTATGTGCATAAAAAACACATCAACAGGTCCCATGAGGCCAAGGGGGCTCTGGCTTTCACTCTACCCTTGGGCCTAGGGTAGAGGGTCTCTTGGACACCTCATCATTCCTCTTACTCCCATTTTCTCATGATTGAGCTCCTATAGGGAGTTGAACTAGACCCTAGTTAAGTTAATTTATGCTTAATTATCTTTCTTTAGAGATTTATATTATTAGTTCCAATGGTTTCCTAACATATTGCAGGATTTCAAAACAAGGTTTGACTACAGGTGTATTTCTTTGTATACTCTGTGCTTGCATTCATACATATGTTTTAAGTAAGTGTGTATACTCTGTGTATTCATGTGTATACTTTGTGTTTTCATGTGTATGCTCTGCGTTTGATTCATATTCGATATATGAGTAACTAGAAAGATTTAAGATGCATATATGTATATTTTTCCATGTATTGTTCAAATGTGATTGCAGATCCAATAATCAAGGTTATTAGATTGCTTGAGGGCAAGCAAATTCGAGGAGGGGAGACTGTGATGTCCCCATCTAAACAATCAAAACAGGATAATGCCCGCTCTAAAATAGAATTTAATAATAAATAATAATACAATTAAAATATAAAAATATATATATATATATATATATAACCAAATAAACGAATAGAATGCATTAAATAAAATCTTAATAATAATAATAAACAAGATTTAATATATAATTTATATTTATTAAATATTAATATCAATTTCATATTTATCAAATAATAATATAAATTTTACAATATTATATTATTGACAAAATAACAAAGTAATTAGAAAACAAATATACTAATAAATAAATTCAGAAAAACAACTATTCAATAAAAAAACATTATATATTAGAATAGTAATCATCCTAAACAATAAATAAAGTTAATTGTTAAATTAAATATTAGTAAACTGCTGGTGTCAGAGATTGTCCCCTCACAATAGACAACAATATATGGAAATATAAGTAGTATTAGGAGTAATGTATTGTATGATTAATATCAGCCACCATATAGAATTAATGATTTGTATCAGTATCACACAAATAAAGCAGCACCGAAGAATATTAAGTAAGGACTTACGATAGTCATCCATTAATCAATATTTTATGTGGAAGTAGGATATGAACTAAACGATTATATTAGAGTTGGAATCATTTCATTAGAGATATTAAGGCAACACCCTCATCCACCGTCAGAAATTATATTAAGATTTGGATCATGTATAGAGCAATAGATGTTATCACAGATGTTTCCAAATAGGATAGAGCACGGAGATATCATTCAAGTCTACCCCAGTGATCACCATAAATCGTGCACAAAGATCTTCCATCCGTCTAATTATCATCATCTAACATGAGGATCCAACAGAAACCATGCAATTATGTAGAAGAAAAAACACATTCCATCATATCTTCAATGAAAAGGATATTTTTTTACAAGTTTGGCAACAATTTCTGCCTTCTCCTATTGTACTCTATCTGCTTGCTATCTAATGCTTATTAACCTACTATTAAAGTATTAACTATTAACCTTTACAAATAAAAGAGAGAAGCCTTTTATAGTGCAATCTGTTACAATGAAGGGCTTGGATTGAATCCATATCAATGGCCAAGATTGAATTAAGGGAAATCCCAAATGGAGACATTACAACCACCACCTTACATTTAATGTTGACCAATGAGAAAATTACAAATCTTTAAGTGCACGTCCTTTTAGGGAAAGGACCAATGACAATAGGTTTAGCCTCAATCCTAGAATTTACAATGAGTAGATGATATCACTTCATTCAATGCACCCACATGTCCACTTGTCTTCTTTGTAGGATGAGTCAGGTTCAATGAAATTGGACATGATGACCTTGAATTGTTTGATTGGTTGATGATGAGTGATTGACACCTCAGCATGTATATCTTGTAAAATTTCTCCTCCATAGCAATATCTCTTGATACTCAACATTATCCATCTTTTGACTGGTTGTGATGGTTCATATTCCCAAATTACATCATCTCTTTGAATAGGTTGATCTTGTCCTTTGCACTTACTTCCATCTCCATCTTCTTGTTTGGGAATCCACCATGTGATGTCCCCTTCTCCATATCTTGGACTTCTTGAAATGTTTTCTTCATCCTTTGGAATTCTTCATCATGTAGTTGTGGTTCCTTGATTTCTCATTACCTCCTTGAAGTGTGAACCTTGCCTTGATGTCATCTTGAAATATGAATCTTGTCTCCCTCTAGCAATCCTTGACCTAGAAGTGTTCCTCATTGCATTATTGGATCCCTTCCTTTGATCTTGGAAATCCAAGTCATTGTAGAATCTTCCTCATAGAGAAATGTCTTGAAACACCTTCTTGCATGACTTGATCTTCTTGAATGTCTTGATGAAGTTTAAATCTTGATGTTGTAAGTCCTCCTTTGTTCCATTCATTTTGGATTCTACCTTGAAGTGTGAACGTTGTCCATCTTCGTATTGTTGTCCTCTTTGTATCTGCTTCCTTGAACTTGAACACCTTGAAGTAGTCCTCTTTCATGTTGTGAAGTTCTTTCCTGTAATGTCCCCTTCTCATTAGTACTCAGATTTCCGTGAAGTTTGGCCTATTAATTGACCCTCGTAGGCCAAGGAGTTGATGAGGGGGTCGTTTTGGTAGTTACTTATGGCTTCACATATTATTTTACATGATTTTATGGTGAGATAATGTGTTCTCACGTATGTTGCTAATTGCACTTTAATTATAATAATATTTTAATATTTCTTAAAGTGCTATTATTAATTATTTAAAAGGGGAGCAATTAAATATTATTTTATTATAAAGGAATCTTCTAGAAGGGAGGCCGATTCATGTATGAAAATGAATACATAGGGGAGGAGCCTCATGGTTTAATCATCGGTTATTTGACATCTCTTCTTTGTGACTAACTTGTGGAGCCGAAGGTTTTTATGGTTGATCTATTTGTCTTTGGGAACGGAAACTCCCATTGATAGCATAACTGAGGTGGTGAAAGATCCTCCAAAGGGTTGCAATTGTGAGTGAAGGATACTTCAATCCTTCATACCTGAGTTTAATGTGGTTTGGCATCAACATTCATGGTAGGCGATTTTGGAAAATACTTCAGCTCATTGGTGAATTGACTTCCATGCTTGCATCTATATATTGAGAAGGGATAGGTGATTCCTTAGGGCATATTGGAGGAGAATTTGGAGGAGTTATCGGTCACATATCAGGTCTGATATAAGGTTCGACCAGACCTACTAGCCCCAGATTTTGCTCATAACCCCCATTTGGTGCATCAATTTCACTATTTGATTGGAGCGCTCACATTAAGGGGATATCCACAATGCTGTTTGATGCTTAGAAGGGGACATTCAAGCTGGAAATTATTTGTTACTGGCCTTAATATCAGAACAGTGGCGATTTTCGAGAATAGTTTGATTTGGCAAGAGGAGAGCTCAAAGCGAATTGATATTGCTTGCTTCTTCATCCTTCCACCTAGGCGCTTCATCCAGGTGTATTTTGTATTGTTTATATTCAACTTTCAGTCATGTATGCATGAATTAGTGGTTGCCATTAGTACTCAGAAAATTCTGAATAATATTTAGTGTAAGCCAAGAGTCTTGGCCATTCCTCAAGTATTTTTTAGTCAGGACTGCATTGAATAAATAAATCAGTTGAGGTCTATATGTGCCGTAATAAGTTGGGTTTCCAATCTGAGGATGCATGACAATTGTTTGACAAATTGTCAATTAGTTGAATAGGATGATGGTATGCTTTCTTCAACATTAATTTATTTCAGTTCGTTACATTCATATGTTCCAACAAGCAAAACCAAAGAAAACTGCATAACATGCAAAATTTTACAAGCTGTCCAGTATCAATAACACACAGGGTTATTCAGTTTGAAAACTAGGACAGAAGATTGAAGGTTATCAGACAACTGTTTGTCAATATTCCCTACACATTGCAGTCACATAACAGCAGGGGATATTACAGTGGTATCAGAGTTATCATCTTGCCATCCTGTGATCAGTTAAATGTCTGATGAGTGCAAGAGATATCATATATTATAATAGGGAACAAAGAAAGCCGCAGTACCAAAATCCACTAGTGTCAGACGTAGACACTTTTTTAGAAGCTTTAAGGGAAAGGGATACCGGCAAAACAGTTCAGACTATGGTTGAAGAAGACAAGGATGCAAGAATTGAAAATAAATTCTACACCATGCTTGACATGATGTCTCAATTATTAGCAAAGATGGAACAACAAACAAATAATAATCTCCATCAACATCACACAGTTGAACATAGTGGGAATAATGCGAATAATGGAAACCTTGAAGAGGAAAGAACTGTACACCGAGCTGCTAATACTAGAGGATCAGCCTCTAGACCTCTCTTCCCCACTTTTACACCAAGAGAAGAACAACCACATGTTGCTGCAGTTGTTCCTTGTTGAGATGAAGCTAGACAAGCCTACTTGGAGTATACTACTCTACCTCCTGATATGAGGGAACAATGGACCTTTGATGAATACATGAATCAAAGGAATAGAAGAAGTGGAGGAAGAAATGATCATTATGTTTCACCAAGGACAAATTATCAGCAAGCTCTTGGTAAAATTACAATGCCATATTTTGATGGGAGCAATAAGTGTACAGCTAGAGCATGGGTGCAAAAGCTTGATAACTACTTGTTATTGAGACCAATGCTTAAGAAGGACGTCATAAGGTTTGCTACTCTACATTTAGAAGGGGCTGATCATGAGTGGTGGTACCACGGATTGGTCACTCTTGGTCATAATCTTATTACTACCTATGATGAATTCACTAAGAGATTGATAGAAAGATTTGATGTCAAATATTTTGAAGTAAGTTTTCGTGAGTTGGCACAATTGAAGCAACATGGAACTCTTGAAGCTTATGTTGCTGACTTTCAGAGGTTATCAGTCAGGGTACCCAACATTAGTGAAAGAAGATTGGTTGTCTTGTTCATGGAAGGTTTGATGGAGCCACTAAGAGGCTGGTTGAAAGCTTTTGACCCACCTACACTACAGGAGGCGATGGAGAAGGCGAGGAGTATGGAGTTCGTAGCCCCAAAAAGCAAGAGTTCACAAAAAGAATTTCCTTCTACTAGCAATGAGAGTCCTCAACAACTTGCTGATAAGAAAAAGAAATCAGCAACCATGATGGATGAGTAGACACGAGAAGAGTTAAGGAGAAAGAAATAATGTTTTTGGTGCCAAGAGCCTTACAGTAGAGAGCATGATTGCTGTTTGAGGCCTAAGGGCAAGGCAAATTGCGCAATGTGGGTGTATTATTAGGATTCCAATTCTGAAATTTTGGATCAGCCAGCTACTTCAGGGAACGATCAGGGTGGAAAAGCTTCAACAAAATTTGGGCCTGATGGGAATCTATTTCCTATGGCGTTATTTGCTGACGAACAAGATGAGGTTCCTTTCCGATTCAAAGGAACAATCAATGGGCAATGTTGCATCGCTATGCTTGACACTGGAGCAATGCGTAATTTTATTGATGAGGGATTTGTGGCTAGATGCAGATTGCAGACAGAGGATTTCCATGGATTTAGAGTTAGAGTTGCAGATGGATATACCCTCATGTGCACTAAACGGATAGGTAATCTCACCTTATAGCTAAATGATTATGAGCTACAAGTCGACTTCTATTTGGTCAACATGGGTGCAGTCAGAGAAACGAAAATCGCCAGAAAATCGCCACACTCGGCGAGTCCGAGTCTGAGACATGCTTGCCGAGTCTTTGGGACTCGGAATTGGACTTGTCCGAGTCTGGCACTCACCAGACTCGCCGAGTTGGTGAGTTTGGCAAAAATTCGCCAAACTCGACGAGTCCAGTGCCTGAAACTCGGCTACTAGCTGGGTTACGTAAAATGACAAAAACAAAAACATTTTAAAAAGTTTTTTAAAAATGAATGGTCTCGTCTTTGTTCACTACAACCTCCGCCTGAGAATGAGAAAAATTAGAGTTACAACATGTCAGCCAATAGAAAAATGACACCCAACGCCTTTATTAAATAATAAGTTTTTTTGGCCTCGCGGGGCGCTGCCCCTCGACCCCGCCCTGTATCGCGATAGGGAGCGTGCAAGGGGCGATGCCCCTTGAACCCACCTTGGGGGTGCTGCCCCCAAACCCCTATCGAAAAATATGGGGGGAAATTGCGTCGATAGAAGTAGGGAAAATTTAACCTCCGAGTCTGACACTGATTGGATCGACTAGGTAGATATAGAGCCTAAGATTGTAGCCATGGAAGAGGAGGAGCGAAGAGCACAAGCACAAATAGGAGATTCAGAGGCAGATAGTGACACGGATGTTCCTGATGTTGGTGAGCATGGCATGGTGTCATGGGGAGCGGCTATGGCTGTCGAATCATCCAGGACCTACCTTAGACTCCTTCACAGGGGGTCGGGGCTGGAGGGTGCAGCCGTGCTTGCTCCTCTGAGCCATAGGCTTGTAGTTGTATTTACCTTTGGTATTTGTATGAAACATTTGATGATGATCATATGATGACATGGATATTTTATTCCATGAGTTTTGTAATATTGTATACATTTGACAATATTTATATAGCTATGTTTGTTATTTCCTTCAGCTACAATTTGCGTTTATGCTTATGTGATTGATGTATACTTGTGTATGTAATCAAATGAGCCGAGTTCAATGATGTTATTGTGTCTTTAAGGTGTATTCAATAAAGGGTGCCTGAAACAAGTTTTAAATCTTTAAAAATCTCTAAATTTCTTGAGTTTTTCACTTTCCCAAGTCCAGTCGAGTCTGAAGCCGAGTCTGACTTCGAGTCCCGAGCCCGAGTCTGAGCCGAGTCCGAGTCCCATTTCTTTGGGGTGCAGTGGACGTAGTTTTGGGCATGAAATGGCTCCAAGACATTGGAGTTTTTACCCTCAATGTACCTAAGTTGGAAATGAAATTTGAAATGAATGACAAGACTTATGTGTCAAGGGGAATTGCAGATGGGAGCCTGCATTCTATTTCTCTTTGTAGATGAAAAAGCAGGAAGACAGAACAGGTGGTTATTGAGGAGGAGCATGAGATGATTGACAATCCATTGTTTGAGATTGATGCTACATGGCTATATGATAATCCACTCTATAATTTGGTTGTTGATCACTCTCCTGATTTTAGTCCTAATAGTGACATTTGGGATCCTTCCAGTACATCAGGATTTCAAATAGGACTCAAGGAGGGAATTTCTGAAGTGTACATAGTGAGGAGCGCATACAGCTTCACATTTGATCCTCATGTACACGACTTATTTCAGATGCACGATTCAGGGGCACATGTGATGGATAGTTTATTGGATAGCTCACTTTGTGCAAAGATTGGGAGCAAGTATGATTAGTCCCTTGACATGTTTCCTCTTGAAGTTTATACTCCATCGACACTTGATGAAGTGATTGAGTTGGTTCAACAGATTCAGTTGGATGAGCTAGTGTTACAGGAGCTAATTCATGATGACCAGGACATTACAAAGATTTTCTCTTGGGATCCAGGTGGAGTAATTCTTCAGAAGGTTTTCTTTGAGCAGTGGAGACCCCAAGCAATCTCCACTGCTTAAAGAAAACCTTCTGTCCACAAGCAATCTCCATTGTTTCAGGGAGGGTTGATTGTAATGTCCCCTTCTCCTTAGTACTTAGATATCCGTGGAGTTTGACCTATTAATTGACCCTCGTAGGCCAAGGAGTTGATGAGGGGGTCATTTTGGCAATTACTTATGGCTTTACATATTATTTTACATGATTTTATGGTGAGATAATGTGTTCTTACGTATGATGTCACGCATGTTGCTAATTGCACTTTATATTATAATAATATTTTAATATTTACTATAAGTGCAATTATTAATTATTTAAAAGGGGAGCAATTAAATATTATTTTATTATAAAGGAATCTTCTAGAAGGAAGGCTGATTCATGTATGAAAAAGAATAAATAAGGGAGGAGCCTCATGGTTTAATCATTGGTTATTTGACATCTCTTGTTTGTGATTAACTTGTGGAGCCGAAGGTTTCTGCGGTTGATCTATTTGTTTTTTGGGAACGGAAACTCCCATTGATAGCATAACTAAGGTGGTGAAAGATCCTTCGAAGGGTTGCAATCGTGAGTGAAGGATACTTCAATCTTTCATACCTGAGTTTAATGTGGTTTGGCATCAACATTCATGGTATGCGATTTGGGAAAATACTTCAACTCATTGGTGAATTGACTTCTATGCTTGCATCTATATGTTGAGAAGGGATAGGTGATTCCTTAGGGCATATTGGAGGAGAATTTGGAGGAGGTATCAGTCACATATCAGGCCTGATATAAGGTTTGACCAGACCTCCTAGCCCCACGATTTTGCTCATAACCCCCATTTGGTGCATCGATTTCACTATTTGATTGGAGTACTCACATTAGGGGGTATCCACGATGCTGTTTGATGCTTAGAAAGGGACATTCAAGCTGGAAATTATTTGTTATTGGCCTTCATATCAGAACAGGGGCGATTTTGGAGAATAGTTCGATTTGGCAAGAGGAGAGCTCAAAGCGAATTGATATTGCTTGCTTCTTCATCCTTCCGCCTAGGCGCTTCATCCAGGTGCATTTTGTATTGTTTATATTCAACTTTCAGTCATGTATGCATGAATTAGTGGCTGTCATTAGTACTCAGAAAATTTTGAATAATATTTTGTGTAAGCCAAGAGTCTTGGCCATTCCTCAAGTATTTTGTAATCAGGACTGCATTGAATAAATAAATCAGTTGAGGTCTATATGTGCTGTAATAAGTTGAGGTTTTTGTTTATTCGACATGTTTTTTTTTTGGCAAAGCCAACCTAACACCCTAAACTCTACACTAGCAGTATTTGCATTAGTGCAAGGACAAGCTTGAGCGCATTTTCATGTGTCCATGGACTATTGAGCGCATTTTAGGGGGTGTGAAGGACTAGTGAGTGTTGATTTTATTGTAGCTGTGGTCGGAATCCAGAGGCCTACATAAATAACATAAAGCTTGTGATTATAATAATAATTATATTGATAATATAATTATTATATTATTAGTTGTGAGATAATATAATTATATTATGTTATAATATAATATTATAATTATTATATTATGTTATAATATAATATAATTATAACTATTATATTATTAATTGTGATAATATAATTATAGTTATAATTATTAATAATATAATAATATATTAATATCATATTAATATATAATCATTAATATTTAATTATTTAATATTATAATAAAGTATGGTGTCCCTTGGTGAAAGGGCACCTCTTGCATATATAGTATGAGATGTGTGATCTCATTGAGTGTAGGAGATAATGATAATAATAATAAATAAAATAAAATACATGCAATACTTGGGACTTTAACAGTGAGCGCTAGAGCAAGGTAGTTTTGGACTAAAGGGCGTATGTGACCTATAGTTCTGGACTAAAGGGCGGATGTGACCTATAGTTCTGGACTAGAGGATGCAATCAACATGTGGTCAAGTATTGTTCCGGACTTGATGGTGCTATCAACATGGAATAATGGAATTTCCAAGCACTAGTGAGGGGTAGACAAGGAATTGTGAGCACTAAATTAACTTGTGCATGGACAAGTGAATGCTGTGAAGAATTTTCCAATGAAATCCACAAACTTGCTAAGGAAAAACTAATTTTGAATGTGAACCCATGTTTGATCCTTGGATTTTACATTTGAATTTAGGAATTCCACATTTCCATAAGGAATTGATCATTTTTATTTTGAATTCCACACTTCACCTTAGGATTCTAAACGAATTTTGTGAATTTCCACACTCAACCATGGAATTTAATCTTCAATTTTGGAATTCCTTACTCAAACAAGGATTTCAAATCTTAATTTAGGAATTCCTTGTTTCAAACAAGGATTGCTCTTGAAAATTACAACTTTGTCAAGAATTTTGTGAATTTTTCTTGATTTTCCTCTCCTGTCAAGGTTGGAAAATCTGTCCTTGACAAGGAATTTCCCTTGTTAAGACATTGAATTTTATCATTTTTCCACACTTTAGTGTTTCCAAAGTCTCAATTTTCTTGAGAATTTTCCTTGACAACTTGTCTTGATGACATTTTTGTAACACTTTTTGCATTTTGACAACATTTGTAATCTTGCCATCAATTCTTAGTCTTGATGTTTGTTCATGGATTCTAGATTCGAAACTTGAATTCTTGACTCAGCCTACCCATTTCGAAGGACAAGTTTACATTCTTACTCACTTTAAGGATTGATCAACTGCATTCCCAGACTAACAAGACAAAAGGAAACGCTCTCACAAATAAAGGCTATGAAATTAGTGCCAAACTAAAACTAAGCAAACTACTAACCCAAGGAGTGAAAAAGTGGGGGTCCCCATTTGCAATGGGGGGTGTGTGTTTACAACACAACAATATGCAATACAAAAAACCTAGCAAAAATCCCTCTTTTTATTTTATTAATCTAGAGCTCAAAGAATTTTCAACATGTCTACACTAGATAAGAAGTTTTTAATGTTTAAAATCTATCTATTACCGAAACTAATCTAATGCAACTAAAGGATGTTTCTAATTTTCAATTAAACACAACTATTGACTAGCGCTTGCACCTGGGTAAGGTGCAATGTGTAACGCCGATAGTAGTTTATATCACATTTGAGAGTCTCCACTTATGATGTGAATGTATAGTCTACGGTTGAAGTCAGATGGTCCTCCAATGTATACAACTACAATCGACTCAAGAGAATTTCTCAACGGATTCCCAAAGCTCCAACTTGATCAGTCATCATTAGACATTTGTCCTTACTTCATCTCCTGGCTTATCGGCAAGAGTTAAGACTTATACAACCTCCTTAGCATGTCTCATTGAACATCAAAGTCTCATCGACATCTTAGCTTTTCGCCAAGACCACACAACTTTGTTATCGATATGGTCTTCATTGGCGTTACACATCACTTTGGCTGGCTCCTTGACATTTCTCACCGAACTCTTATGTCACGTCGAAATCCATCGCTTGTCTCCAAGACACACGCAGAGTCTCACCGATATGGTCTTCATCGACAATCTACTATGGTGCCTTCACAAAACAATAGTATTGGTGGGTGGGTTCTTAACAGGTGCCATTCTTTTTTCAATGCAATGAACACATTCAATGATTTTGTCATCATTGGTAAACATAATTTTATTTCAAACAACCATTCTTTGCAATCTCCTAAAACATTTGACGAGTCCTTTAGATTTTATATAATTTATGATTTTTCTTGAATGATTGGCATAACTCAACCCACCATGATACAATGTTAGAAATTAGGATCACCACTTACTAATCATCACAAAAAATATGAGATAAATAAAATAAGAATTAAAACATATCCAAATTCAACACATTTAATTAATTAATAATCTAATAATTTATTAATGAGAAACTTATTAATTACTTACATGATATAAAACATATAATATGCATAAGATTTCATGCCCTGATATTAGAACACTATTATTATGCTCTAGCAGAGATGACAGAGTTGATGCTTGGAACATGAAATATGGTGATCGTGATGGGGATAATTTCACTCAACGAACTTTAGAACAACAAAGAGGAATTATTGAAGGCAATGGGCATATAAGAGCAACCAAACCATTGAGGAGGCACTTGCGGAGCTAAAGAAATGTTGAGAGAATGGAGAATACCATATGTGAAGCACTTGAGTATTGTTTTAATGAGCAATTAGGTGGCTCAATGCATTTAGCATTCACCCCACTTTGTACATAATTGACTATCTAGTTGCTGCATTGTCAAAGAATGCAACTACTAGACTACGCTAATGCTTCTAACCCCATCCTTCATCAAATCTCTCATCAACCTCAGATATCTATCCAAATATCACATTTCATTGAATGTTGGTTTCTCAAGCAGAGATTAGTCAATTCGGGTGCAATGTCTACTTTTTACCATTTACTTATTGATATACTATCAATATAATTTTGCTTCTGAGTTGTGCCCATGAAGCACTCCTCCAGCTGAGTTTATTGTTCACATTAAGTTGATCAAGTCAAGCATTAATATTAAAAATGATTTCGATGTCTCATTGAGAAACACGAAGTCATTATCTAACATTTTGACATACATTGGGCTAATTCCTAGACTCTAGAAGTCATACTACTTTTATTTATTACTATTTTTAACTTCCTATTTTTCAAATTGAAATCCCCATTTGCATCAATTATCCACTACTTTATAAAAAGAGTTGTATGTGTGGATTGCTTATCGTCTTTCATTTCTACTATCTTGAATTCAACTTCTCTTTAATGCCTTTGTAGTCCATCTTGACATTCTTGAATAGTCAAAAAGGGAGAACCTATAAGCATTCACCACCCATATGTGGTAGAGAAAATACAATAATCTGGACAAATCCATCTACCCTAAATTTACTTCCACATAACATTTAATGACAAACCTAAATCAAGAACACCATCTTTGGTCATATATCTGACAAACCCAAATGAGGAAGACCATCCTTGATTATATATCTGACAAATCTAAATCAAGAATCCTTCCTTGATTATATATTTGTCCACTTCAACATTTATCAGCAATTCCATTCATTCTAAAGTGCACTTGTAGATTTATGTTTCTTTTTCGAATCAAGGATTTCATTCCTTGCCACTTGGTTATGCATATAAGTAGCTTGATTGGGACATAAAGGTGGTGCTAAACATTTAAAAAATGACAATATGTTGTGCTATATTGATGATATTAGTCATGGCTGCCTGTTCTTCGATTTTTGTGCATAACATACTCTAGGCAATTCATTGTACATTGAATATAATAGTGGAGCTATTAACAACATCACAAATTCCATGCCTCAGATGCAACCTTATTTGTTAGTGGAACCCTTTGAGTAGCAGAACAGTATTAGAGAAATTAAGCAATTATGAATTTGTATTTGAACAAGCTTATTAGTTTGTCATATTATCCTAGGTTGCTTAGGTACTTTGTCTAACAATTGGCAATGCTATGTTTTAGGACTTCCAACTGAGCTGATTGAGGATCCGAAATTTGTTCCTTTAAGTGAGGATGATCCCAGATTTGGCCCTCCAGTAAGTAGGTGCATATCATTTACTAAATATAATGTGTTGTTGAAGATCCTACACATGTTCCTTTGATTGAGGATGATCCAAATTAGGTGCAATCATTTGCTGCATTGAATACTTCTGAATTGTGTAGAGGCTTGCATGTTGGTTATGCAATTTTTTTCTAGAAAACTTTGTATATGTTTAACATTGACATTTTGGATCTCACTTTGTGATCCATCATCAGTATTAGATACAATATTATGTTAGAATACACTTTGTACACAAACATTTAGTGCTAATGTTAATGATGTAAGAACACCATATTAGTTAAGTCTAAAATGTAACAATTAAGTTACAACCAACTTGTAGCTTTTCCATTTCGATAATAATTAAAGTGCATGTTTTCTCAAATTCCTTGCATCCATCTGTCTGACATTTAGTATTAGAGCAAAGAAGCCTTAGGAAGCGTATGCTTACCCAGAGTGAGGAAGCCTTGCAGAGGGTATGCTGATTGTGAAGAAGAGTGAAGGGAGGAGGAGAATTGTTGTTATGAAATCATTGCTATTTGTTGTGCATCAAATCGCTGTCAAAAGTAGCAAAGCAACTGCTGTTTAGCAGAGGGCGTACTGACATCTGTCAAGCAAAGGGCTAACATTTGGAGGTCTGACCTGTAAGTTTTTAGTGCAGAGGCCAACCTACTCAAAGTTTTTGAAAGGCCAACCTGCTGAATTTTTTTGGAGGGCTTACTTATCAGTTAATAGTTGAGAGACCAGCCTGCTCAGGGTTTTGAAGTTCGAAATTGGTAAAAGAAAAATTTCTTAATAAGTGCAGAAGCTGGCTGACTATAACATGTTTAAAAGCCTGCTGTTAAGGACTGAGTTGTTGCTGTCAAAGAGCAGTTAAAGAAAGCCATTACTGTCATTGATCTACTATCAAGGGGTATTTTCTCAAGTGCATGTCTGGGTACTGATTTTTTTGAAACCCTTTGCAATTTTTTTTGTGAACATACAAATTGGGTGCTTAGTTCTTTTTTTGAGAGAAGTCCTGAATTATCCTGCAAATTTGCCTAGGTTGTATAGTTGAGGCCAATATACAAAATATTGTTTTTTTTGAAGCCCAAATATTAGCAGGCCAAAAATTTGATGTTTGGAGTCACAAACACTCACCATTGCTTGGTATAGGAACTGTCGTACAGTAATTCTAAAAATGGAAACTACAATGATTTCCAATCTTGCAATTTTTGATTACCATTAAAAAACAGATTTATTAAAATTGTTCAGTTCTTCTAATGACTTGATCCCAAAAATTTGGAATGCCACTTTTGCTGGTGGTCTTTGGGAGAGTTTGAGAAACGAATATGAAACTTCTAAAAAGTAGTCCTATATTTGAAAAATTTATTACTGTCCACAATGTTGGGTGAGGGTGGATCATTGTTAGAACACTACTTAAGATAAAAGACCTATGGCATTAATTCATTACTGTCAATAAATTAGTCATCAATAATTTTCTTTCACCTTTGAAATATATTTGTTCCAAAAAGAGCAAAGATAAATGCAAATGGTTTAATGCAGATATGGACAATTTGAAATTGCACTTGTTGCATGCTAGAAGGGTAAAGCAAAGAAAATTTTAACTTCTGATTCATAATCCAAACAGAATGTGAAATGTTCTTATTTTCATGAATTTGGGTATATCAAAAAGAATTCTAGAAGTGACAATATGATAAGAAGCAGTAGGCTGAGGCTAATATGGTAGTTTATTGTGCCCATATGAAATTTTTTGTACCTTGCCAAAAGTCAAGCTAAATCCTGTCTTTTTTTGTCAAAAATGCAGTCATTTATCAAAGCATTGTCTTCTTTGCCTATGTCATTTTTGTTGTTTCTCATCCTTCTCTTTGTAGGAATAATGAAAAGAAGCTTAAGTGTATCCACTGGAGTGAAGAAAGGAGTCAAATGATGAAGGCATTATGAAGATTCGTCATGGTGTTAAACTTTCATCTAAGTATGATGAAGCGTGTGAGTGTAAAGGGCAGCCATGAAGTTTCAAGTTGAAATTTACGGACATACAGGAATGGTGCATGCCATATAGAGGAGAGAGATTTTGAAATTTGAAAAAATTGCATGATGATGTTAGGACGTTGTTGGTGTCTGTTTTATCATCTACCAAACATAGGATAGGATACCCGAAGGCATTCTATCCTCTCCTGAAAAATCACTACTGATTCCAAGGTCTATATGTGCTAACAAGCGACTTTAGTGAAATAGCTGCTTGGGTAGTGTATGCTGAAATTCTCAAGGGGGCCTTATGTTAACAAATGTCTTTGAACTGCTGAATTTAGACGGATTTAGCAATTTTAGGCTCTCTCTTTTTTTTTTTGGTTTTCAGGGACTTAGACTTTCAAAAAGGAGAAAAGAGATAGGGTTCAAGAAGGCTAATCTAATCCTACGAACTCCAGAGACAGTGTCAATTGGGTGCTCTCAAGAAACCAAACCTTGCTTCGCCACACTAGGGACAACTACACAAAGCCAATGCAATCTTCAATGGATTGTGCTTATGATTAAGATGTTGGGATGCACAAAGGATGAGCTCAGACTAACTTTGCACGGTGAAATGAAAATCATCCATTCACCAAAAGTATGAGCAGAGATACACCATTGATTGACACTTATCAAATCCTTCATTCAAATTAACAACAATGAAAGCAAATCTAGATTAATTTTAACTAGCTGTTGAGGAAATTGAAACCATGCAAATCATTCAAACAATAGAGATTACAAAACAAGCGCACATGCAATATATTATCTGGAAATGATATTGTTGTCCTCATTTTTGTTTTCAAAAATGAAGGACCACTACATGAAATTTTTGTGAAAAAATGAAAATTTTTACTCTATGGCATGCTTCCCGAGGCAGAATTTTGACTAATCCTTGGATTGGCTTAATCCTCAGTCCATCCTCGAACTGCGTTTCGAATTTTGTCAAATTCTGGGTTCGTTTGCTATGTCTTTCTTTCAATTTCGGGTTTTAAAATCCCGACTGCAGGTGGAGAATTTTCTTCAAACTGCAAGTTTTAATGATATTCATTGTTTTGGTCTTTGTAGGGGAATTTTTGACTTATTACATGTGCACTTTTATTTAAAAGATGTTACTTGTAATTTGTTTTAAATTTCCCCTTTGTTGTTTTTATCTTTTTATTGTTTTTAGTCTTGTTTAATTAAAATAGGGATTTTTTGGCTCAATTACAAGTAAACTTGCAGTTTGGTCTAAAAACCCCTACTTTAATGGTTTTTACATGTAATAGGGATTTTAAATCCCCATTACATATGTGCAAGTATTTCTAAACTTGTTGTAGGGATTTTATTTCCCTTTTACAAGTAATTAAAACTTGTATTTCTCTCTAAAAAACCCGATTTTGCCTTGCAAGTGCATTTTTGACAATTTTAAACTTGTCATTTGTCTAAAAAATCCCGATTTTGGCTTGGTAAGTGAAAAAGTGAATTTTAAACTTGCTATTTGTCTTAAAAATCCCGATTTTGCCTTGTAAGTGGAAAAAGTGAAATTGAAACTTGTTTTTCTCTCCCAAAAGCCCGATTTTCATTCCCTTATGCAAAATCGAACTTGTCTTTTATTCCAAAAAACCTGAAATGCAGGGAAAAACGGTTTTTGACCATTTCAAGGCAATTTTTGTGGAGAAATTGTTGGAGGAAGGCATTTTGGCTTGCATCCTATCCTCATGCATTCTTGGACACCTTTCACGCCATATGGAGGTTGCATTAACTGGTTTTTCGCCCTAGATCAGCAATCACATTTTTCTTTAATGCCACATTTTGGTTGGTTAAATCTCCAACAAGCTGCAATCTCCTAAAATGTTTTGCCCTCTCTCACCTAGGCGTGGAGTTTGTGAGGAGTTTTAAGCTATTTAATGATGCCATTGAAGATGCAAATGGTGGCCATGTTTTTCTCCACGTGATTCCTTTGGCTACGTTTTGCAAACACTTGTCACCATTTCTTCTACTCCTCCTTAGGCGTTTTGTTCCAATCCTCTTGGGTGTGCTCTCTCATTGGCATTTTGGTCCTCCAAATTTGGGATTGCTGCTACATTTATCAATTTGGGGCATTTTTGCAAAAACGTATTAAGGGTTTGCCATTGCAGATTGCTTCTATTAATTGGTTTTCCTTCTTTCCAAAAATTGGTTGCATTTTTGGAGAAGCATTTGCATTTTCAAGAAAGGTATGTTCTCTTTCCTTTTTTTCCTTCTTTTTGTTATTTTCTTGCTCTCTTAGTTTTCTTTCTTAGTTGCATTTTTGGCATGTGTTGTTCTTCCCCTGAAAATCGGTTTTTGTGAGAGAAATCTTCCCCTTGGTATGCAATTTTCGAATTGCATTGTTCTTCCCAAAATTCCCTCTTTACTTGTATTCGGGATTTTTAATCCCGATTACAAGTTCGCTGGAAATTCTTGTTCTTCCCCTACGGTTAAGGAATTTAACCATTTTTGGTTGAAATTCCAAGTTGAAAAGTGTGAAATACCTCTCCCTTGCAAATTCAGGTTTTGAAAACTGGATTACATGATGAAGAATTCTACCCATTTTCATGAAAATGACTTTCCCGGATTTTCCCATTTCTATCCATCCATGTTCCCCATATCTGTACTTTCCATTTCCATCATTTTCCGCAAGTCAAAATCTCATTTTTCGTCCATTTCTCCATTTGCGAATTTATAAGTGTACTTGTATTCGGGTTTTAAAACCCCGATTGCATGTATGTCCTTTCCAACTTGTATACTTGCGAAAATTCTCCCAAGATCCGAAATTGATCAAAGTCAAGATTTTCCCATTTTTACATATTTCCCCTCTTCCTCTCACAAAATCGTAAAGTTCAAGAATCAAAGTTTTACCCATTTGGAGAAGGAAGAATGATATTTGTAGCTGACTATGATGTTGCCTTAACTCTTTTAAGTCTTCATCACAGTATCCCAGGTTCACAATCAATGTCAGATTTGCCGGCATCTCCAACTCCAAAGAAGATAAAATACAAATATGACAAATACCAGAACGAGGTTGCACCTTCCCAGGTTTCTTCTCCTTTGGATCGCATCAGAGACACATAAATAGGGCACATTGATATGTCAGAATTCGTCAAAAGGGTAGAAGATCCACAGGGTAATAACTTGTAGCCGTTGTTGGACAGCCATATTCACCATGCATCATCTTTCCCGGTGGCTGCCCTAGAACTTGAGTTCGTTCTTGCATGTGCCCATCATTTTGACAGAGTCAAGAGTCATAAAAAATGATGATGGCGAAGCTATAATCCGTCTTGATGCAGATATGATCGAGAAGGTTTTCAGAATACCTCCTGCACCTATTTATATGGAAATCTCCAAAGAAAGTGCAGCGGAGTATTATGTGAAGAGCGAAAAAGATTGCAAGCGACACATCAATAGGTGGATCCAAGAGCCACGAGCCTCCTTCTCAAGGTGCGCGAAGTTGTACCGGTGCGATTTCAAATGGGAGATTGGAGACACCATAACCCTCCTTAGCAGGATGATGGGCTTTGAGCATTCCAATGTCTTTGAGCCATGGATGTACCAGTTTATCATGTTCATACGGCAGTCTCATCACATTTCATGGGGAGAAGTCATCAGCGATGCCTTGTGCAAACAACTTGCAGCAGTTCCTACCACCATGACCTTCTTCATGAATTCATATTTGGTATACTTAGCAGCATCACTTAGACACTTTCCAGGTCTTTCTACCAAGGGTGATCGCTCACTTATACCAGTTTGGGAATATTATGATCAGTTGCCATTGAGACCCAGCAGACTGCATTTCAGAAGAGTCCAAGATGCATTCTTCGGATATTTCATGTGCCAGTTTGATAGAAATCTCAGGAACAAGAGAGTATCAGATGAGGCATGGGATAAGGTGTGCGAGTATGGATGTTTGTTTCTGCAGTTTCCCACTTTCACCTATATGAGGATCGGATGCTATGATGGTCAACCATACATGCTTCACAGATACCCAACTGATAAGATCATTCTTATGGAGTTGGGAAGACAGATCATGGCTGTTCACACTTTTTAGTCTGCTAGGCACAAGGTTGGAATGGGGATCTCTACCACAAACCCATTGAAAATCGGTCGGTATTCCCTTGTCACATCTGTGAAGGCTAAGGCCATGGAGACTGAATTGCAGGAAATCAAGCTCAAAAGGTTTAATCCTAGAGCTGATTTTGATTATAGGGGTATGAAGGAGAAGATGAAGAAATCCTTTGTGCATGTTCATCGCATTGAAGACATTTGGGTAGATCTCTGCACAAAAGCCGAAGTTCTGAAGATGGATTGCTGTAGGCTCACTGTTGAGCAAATTGTTGATTTGAACTTGGCGGATATCCCACAAGGGATGATTGATGACGGGCATATACTTGATCCTGAATACATTTCACGAAGGGTTGAGGAGGCTCCACTCCCTTTGATCCAATGGTCACACAAGGAGTGCATATCCATCCTTGATAGATTTCAGCCTATCTTGGCCAACACCAATGCATGGCTGAAAAGTAATGTTGTTAGACTTATAAAAATCAAGGTTGGTAAAGAAGATGATTCTACGAGACCTCTTGGACGGAAGTCTGAGATTCAGATTGACAACAAGGAGGGTGTTTCATCTTCGGGCACAAGGATCAAGTTGCGAGTCAGTCGTGCAGTAGTGCTTCCTCCTGAGGAGACGACTATTCGTGGGAAGGAAAAATCATGATTCCATGTTCAGGTAATTGATCTGGATAATCTAGAAGAGGGGCAGCATTCTGATGATGCTCCCAAATCTCCAGTTTTAGACTCGCCTCATGAGATCATTCCACCAATTTCCATTGAGACGCCTCTTTCTCCTCCTGATTTGCTTGTGGATGAATCTCCTCAGAATGCAATTCCCATTTCAGCATTCGAGCCATCTCCTGATCATCAACAAGAGAGTGCGTTGAAAGTTCCTGAGGATATTCCTACTTGCATCCAGTTATCAGAAATTGATACTTCCACTTTTGGTTTTGAAGAATTCATGAGGCAATCTTCATGCCCATTAGTAACTGAGCAAACCGTGGTCACTGTCCAAACAGATATTCCTCCTAGGATGACCACGGTGATTCAAACAGAAACTGATTCTCCTTTGCCTACGACTGCTACTGGAGGGGATTTGATGACTTTGCCTCCATGGCTTAGTTCTTTCACCCCGAAAAGGAAGAAGCAAGAAATCTCACCTGATGCCTTTGACTATCAGCAACTGAAACAGTCCAGATCCAAAGTTGCTAAGAAGGCCAAGACTATCTCCAGAGTAACTGTTGACAGTAACAAGATGAAGGTAGCTGAAATTGTGGAACCTATTGCAGATAAGCCATTTGATGAAATGTCAGCTGCTGATTATAAGGTTACAAGGATAGAGTTGGGCAAACAAACGCATGAGGTCATTAAACATGATGCTCAGTTTTCTGTTGCTTCATTGGTGCAAAGGTGTGATGAGCTTCTAGCGAAGAAAGACAAGCTAGAAGAGGAAAACCGACAGCTTATGGCAGCCATTCATAAAATCACAAAACCTGCTGCTGAAGAGAGTAACTCCATAGGTTCTTCTGGTTCCCAAGAATCGATTCGTGGAGTGGAAAGGGCTGCTCAAAAGGTACAAGCACTGGATTCCTGGGTTGATCAGCTTCACGATCTATGTGCACAGGTAATGAAAGACATTTTCCAGATAATGTCTAAATTGGAGACCATTGAGGAGAAACTGGATCAGACTTCTAATGCTTTCAAAAAGAACCTGGAGAGTGTTGAAGAAAGTTTGACAATCTGGTGTACCATGCCCCAACAACAACTGAGTGTTCTACAAGAGCACGCCATCATCTCTTCTAGGGTCATGTACTTGGAATTTGAAGAACTCTTGGAAAACAAGACCCTTGTTCTTAAATCCCTCATTGAGGAGATCGGTGATGCAGGGAGATTCCGGGGCGAAGTTTTTTGAGATATTGTCTCACATTGTGAAAGGGCCTAACATAGTAAGTCAGGATGGAGAGCTAATTCCATAAGAAGAAGTTCTTGCTGATTTCCAGATGAGGATTCATAATGAATGGAGGAGCGAACAATTCTTGACCGCTTCAATTCAAGCATTGATGAAACACCAAGCCTTTCTGCATGAAATCTAGTCTATCCTGGATAAAAATAGTTCTGCGCTCCTCCGCTGTCACGACACTATTGTGAAGACTATGGTTGTTGCCAAGAACACCCATGAACCAAATCCCGAGGAACTACAAACAAGCATCCAAAAATTTCAAGGATTTGTGTCTTCACAAAATGTAACTTAGTGTTTTTCAACACTCAGTTGAATTTTCCCTCTTTTGTAATCTTTAGTTGTAATTTTGTTTTGACAAGTTACATGTAAAAGTATTTTTTGTAAAAAGAAAGTTACACATTACTTGCACTTTTGTAATTACTTGTAAGGCAACTACAAGTTGTGTCCGATTAGGACTGTAGTTGGAATAAGTCTTACTTAGTTGGAGTGACTTTTAGTTAGTTAATGAAGTCTTAGTTAGTTATTGAATGAGTCTTGGTGGTTGAGAGAATCTCTCAAGTTAGTTAGGATCCTCCCACCTTTTTCTCAAGGCTCCTCTTCTATAAATACTTGAGGGGTCGATTATATTTGATATCTTTTGGAAAGCAAGCAAAAACTCTGCCAAATTTACAACAAGAAGTCTTTGAGCTTATGTATGTGAATTGAAGGTTTTGAAGAATAATAAAGAAGGATTACTCAAGTTTTGAGTCTTTGAGCTACATGTTTGAGTTTGAATCTTTTTATTTCTTCTATGCAAAGTGTTTCTAAAGGAGTGTAGTCCAATCTGATTTGAAGTCTTTGAGCTGTAAGTAGAGAAGATTAATTAAAATAGGAAAATCTCTAGAAGGAGCAGCAAGTCTTTGAGCTTGCGTCTATCCTTGAGGAAAAATTACTGTTTGATAAGAAATAGCAACAAGTCTTTGAACTTGCATTAGTTCTTGTCTTTGTGTTGAAAGAATAGATTATTCCAGTCTTTGAGCTGTTGTCTTTTATTCGTTGTAAAATTTGGTATAGCAAAGGGTAGATAGGACTTCCAATAGTCAAGTCTTTGAGCTTGATATTGCTGTCCCGTCCCGAAGGAAGTGACGGAAGTCTTTGCGCTTTCAGGAAACTTCATTTCCTTTCTTTCATTTCAATTAAAAGTGGTTACTGCCGTTCATATTCAATCTCTATCCTTTTCTGTGAAGAGAAAAGGATAATGTTTGCTTGAAAAAAGAAGAAAGATTGCTGTCCCATCCTATTTTATTTTGAAAGTTGTAGTTAGATAGGGGGAGCCTTCCCTTAATTAGGAGAGTTTTTACTCGTGTGCTGTGGTTGAAACCACAATTTTGTATATTTCCCCAAGTGTACAAAATTTTCAACCAACACTTACGCAACAATACATCAAAAACCTCACACTCTCCAAATGAGAGGAGGTAGCCTTAAATAGTTTTTCAGAGATAAATGAATGACTGAGATCAAACAGTGATCAAGGGCCAAGATTGAAAGTTATAAACCCTAATTAGGGTTTCCCAAAACACTATCAGTTCGAATGAATAAGAAAGTGACATGTGGCACATCTGCTAATCTCACTAGGGTGAGCGCCTACTTTCCTCTTTCGCAGATTCGATGTACCTGGACACAATAAGCCTGACCTCCTCCATAGTGACACTTGTCAAACTGCTAATTTGGAAGTCGATGATGTCCACATCATCGGTACATGTGGCGAGGATACCTTCCCACTCAACCACCTGGGCAAGAAAGTTTTCATCGATGAAGAGAAAGTTTGCAATCTTTTAAAGATCGCCCTTGTCAATCATAACTGAATCCTTGAAGAAGCTTGACTGAATCCTGGTTCTCAGGTTCTCTGCCTGCAAGTGCTTCTCTCTTATACTCTCTTTCTTCCAGATCTCAGACGCTACATGAAACACCTTGCTCAAAATCTCCCTGACACTCTCCTCGGTCTCAAAGCACTTGGTCTCGGATTTCTTCAAAACTTCAATCCAGTTAACCAAGGCATAATACCAAGTGTTGAAGTCATACCTATCTCCAGCTTGTATGACACCTGCATCTACGAGACTTCTCTTCGACAACCCTCGGATAACTTTCAGATGAGGAAGTATTTCATCTTGAATTTCCTCCACATCCTCCCAATTGGTAGCTAGATCCTGGATATGGCTGACCAGTGAAGAGGTCGACTCATGTGCTGACACTAAATTTTCTACTAGTATATCTACACGTGCTGAAGCATTTGAAATCCACTCCTTGGCCCGTGTGAACGTACCCTTCATATCCTCATAATCCTTCATCGATTCCTGCTGAAGAGGCTGTGGAGGGGTAATCGGGATCTCATGGTTAAGTGGCCTGGTAAGATGGAGAACATACTTTCTCCATTGCTAGTTCTCTTCTTCAACCTTCTTTCTCTTCTCTTTCTCTTGAGCTAAACTTGCCTTCAGAGCATTACAAGAGTCATCAAAATACTAGACCTCTTGGTCTTGGGTGGGCTTGCCCAACTCTATGGTTGTGATCTTGTAGTCATCTGCAGCGACGTTGTCCCTAGTTTTTCCTTCTCTGGGCACCGTTATCTAGACTGTTCTGAATCCTGCACTGTCTCGCTGAATCAGAGAAAACTTTCTAGCGGGCTTGGGTGGTTTAGCTATAATTGGCTCATTTACCTTTTCTAGAAATGTTGCTGTGATTTCTTCAGAACGCACCTCCTTGGGGACCTTAGCCTTTATTCTTTCCCTTAGCCAATCCGGGATAGTTGATTGCTCTACGATGTTCTGGTCAAATCCATCATCTGTCCCTCTCGGGTTTGTAGCTATGCCATCTATGAAGATTATAGGCACTTCAGTTTGCTTTCTATCCGGACTTTGGACAACTTCCTTCATTACTTCCTCAACCGAAGGAGAAGGCACTCTCACTTCATCATTAATCATGCATATGTTCATCTCCTATTCTCCAACTGCGTTCTGATCGGGCACGATAGAAGCGACACTTAGGATGGACTGGCCTTCGCTGGACTCCCTTCTTTCTCATACAATCTTCTTTCCTGTGACCTTTACGGAGCTTCCAACTAACTCCTTCATCTTCCGAGACCCAACACTTTCTGGATTCCGGGCATTACCTACAGAGGTACAAGGGTTGGAGGACAAAGAGTCATCCACTCCCATCAATTCATAGGTCAAGGCCACACCTTTGGATTTTAATTGCCTTGTCCTTTTAGATGTCCACCATCTAGAATACTCAACCACCATCATCATGAGGTCTGCTAGATCTGATTTCTCTCCTTCTACCCAATCTATCAAAACTAGTGGTTCATTCTTCATCTTTTCAAAGCCCGACTGCTGAAGCTCAAGGCTATCCTCTACTTGGTCAGCAACTCTGAATACCTCTGTTGCTCTTACCATGCTCAAAGGAATTCTCGACCAAAACCTCTTCCTGATCTCGAAACTATCGATTGTGTTAGCCCAATAATCTTCTAGATCGGCCCTGTGTTCAAATGTCATTCCTTCGACCTTCTTTATTATGTGGTATGGATCAAAATTCCTTCTTGCCTTGTACTGATAAAAGGGATACCAAGCTAGCTCCTTCTCAACAGTCGCATCAGCTTGTGACGATGGACATGTTTCCAGCCCATTACCAATTGTAAGAGAGGAAGTTCCTGCCTTATTTTGTTTATCCCTTTGAATCGCCATATAGCCTTCCAATTGCCTCACAACCTCGAGCAACACAACTCTGTTAGTAGGGTAAGCTGGAAGTTTGTAGGGAGACCTAGAGAATCCTTGAATTCGGAGGTAAGTGAACTTTGGATATTGGATATACCAATACCCGAATCGATTTATGAAGTCCATAGACTCTTGAGAGAGTCTCTGGTGCAGTCCACCTTGCAATGTCCGCGTGATGTGCATGAGGAAGGTATCATTCACTCTTTTAAAATGGAATTTTTCTTCCATGTGGAGCTAGGGATAGCAATCATAGACTGGGAACTGGTTCTCTTTGTTTGCTACTTCTCCTTTGCAAGTGAGGCCCCTGTATCTGTAGGTTCTGGCCAAGGAATAAAACAGGTACGAACTCATGAAGAAAGTCCTATTTGCTTCTAGGTTCCTCAGCTGGCTGTCTAGGTTGTCACTAATCATCCTGGCCCAGTCTATCATTTTTACTCTGTTCATTATTTCATTAATGAAATAATACATCCAGGGCTCGAATGGGGCACCTTGAGGATTTCCCATTATTCTGTTGAGTAGAACGATCATGTCTCCAATGTCTTCCTTGAAGTATGCTCTCACCAGGCTCTTCCTTTGAAGTTTGGAGGCGCCTTTCCTTGGCTTATCTAGCCAAGAATGGCTGACTATGGCATCATATTCCTCCAAGTGGTCCTGATACAAGCTGTCAGCTTCGTCCTTTGTCACATACACCGTGTTGTGATACTCTGGGATCCTGAAGGCCTCTCTGATGGCTTGATCACTGAGGTTCGCCAACACTCTTCCATCAGGTGCAACAATGTCCTTACTAGTGGGGTTGCAATGTTTAGCACATTCAACTACTAATTCAGTGCATTGCATGGTGGGGAGAAAACTAGCAGCATGCACGATGCCACTCTTCATCATCTTTCGTGCGGTTGTGGTAGGCACAAGGTTGTCCAGATCAAACATCCGCTTCTTAAATTCCCTCAGATTGATGTGTTCGAGGTTGGTGTCGCTAACATTTTTCCATTTCGAAGTCATCCTTGACTCCGGAGGAGCATCTTTATCCACTTGAAATTTCATAGTGCCTAGGATTTGCAAACAGACAATGAAATTTTAAGTTAGGAATTAATTCGTAATTTGAAGAAAATAACGGGGCTTCGAAATGGCTAAGTGTTTGAAAATTTCATTTTATTCTCATACATAGCCATAAAAACTGAAATTTCATTTGAAAACCCTTTCAATCTCAAGGATGGTTGTGATCGTAAATCAACATCAAGTGTTATAACTTCGAAAACTTTCTTATACTTAGCCAAAAAAATGATTTTCCTCCCCTAGAAATTCGAATAAATTCACTAAAAATCATTTCTCAAACTCTGAAAAATACTCAGAAAATACATAAATCTGCATCATGAATTCAATTTCACCTTCGAATGGATGGAAGTAAGGCTGGAAATTTCTCAAGAATACTCAGAAAATTCAGGAAAGATTCAACAATTCTTCCTTATACCAGCTGGCTTCACTAAAAAATCTGTGAATCCTTCGTCACGAAGTTTGTCCAACTATCAGCAATATCAAAACTTTCTCTAGATGAACTCCAAACTGCCAATACTTTACTATGCTCTCCTTAGTAATTTCGAACTTCTTGGTGTGTAAAAATGAAGTTACAACAAAGCATTTGTAAACAAAGTTGAATCTTCAATTAGAAATACTTAAAATCGTCCAACTCATGTTTCCAATCTTAACTTCACTCTTTAGGAAAGTGTTGTCATCTTTCCAAGTTCGAAGAAAATATCTTCCAAAAGTTTCCAATTTGGTTCCAAATTCGAAATCTTTGACAATCTTCCAATATTCCCTTTAAAAAAAAAAAAACTTTCTATCTTGGTTTTTAAGTTCGAAATCTTTAGCAATCTTCCAATATTCCTTTCCAAAGAAAAAATTTCTGTTTTTTTTAAGTTCGAAATCTTAATCAATCTTGCAATATTCCCTTCCAAAGAAAACTTTCTATCTTGGTTTTTAAGTTCGAAATCTTTATGGATTTTGATGACATCACTCAAACTTGTTGACTTTGTTTGAGCCTCATGTTTGGGCGAACTTTTGAAGACTTCCCAAGGCATGGCGGAGTTTGAAGGACACCAAGGGCGGACTTTTTGAACATCTCTTACAACTTTTTTAAGGCCTAGGCGGAGTTTAGAGGGTCTTCAACATCATACTTAGCACCTTGGGTGGAGTTTTATCTTCCTCTTCATCATGGCGGATTTTTTTTTTGGAGGCTTCCTTAAGCATGGCAGAGTTTTGAGGTCACCCTCAAAGCATAGGGCAGACTTTGATGGTACCTCCATCTTCTCACTTTGGCTAGGCAGAATTGGATGCCTCTCCTAGGTATGGCAGAGTTTGATGGTATCTCTACCATCTTCTTTACCAGTTTGGGCAGACTTCTATGGCCTCTCCAACATGCATGGCGGACTTTTTATAACTCTCTTCATGGATGGCCTTTCTACTAAGGCATAGGGTGGACTTTCTTGACCTCTCTATGGCGGACTTTCAAGGTATCATGGAGGGCGGAGTTTGAAGGCACCTACTTCAACATGGAGGGCGGACTTTTGATGTGACCCCAAGTCATGGCGGAGTTTAGAGGGTCTTCAACATGGGCGGACTTTTGGCTTAACCTTTTGCATGGCGGACTTTTGAGTCTCCAACTTCAAGGCGGACCTTTGAAGGCTCTCCCTTGGGCGGACTTTGGTGATGACTCAACCAAGGCGGAGTTTTGAACACATCCCCAAGGGCAGGGTTTGATGACTTCCCAACTTCACATGCCATCCTTCTAAGGCGGACTTTAGATGGATCACCATGCATGGCGGACTTTTGCTTTCCTTTCATCATGGCGGACCTTTGCTTGGGCAGACTTTCTGCACACCTGTCATGACACTCAACCTTATCCATTAGCCATACTTAGACAAAATTTTGGAAAATTTCAAAAATTCACATTTTAACCAAAATTAACTAGATTAACTTGAAATTTGAAATCCATATTTAGGCAAACCATCTGAAGCAATACGACCCCTAAAATGTAGGGAACTGGCTTTTTAGGTCAAAACTTGGAAATTTTGGGTCCCGATCAAAGCAGGTCAGTGGTGTTAGTGCAAGCCCTAGATTCCCATCCCCAAAAAGCAAAAAGCAGGTATCCCTAAAAAATAGGAAAAACTTTCTAAAAATAGCCATACTGGGGATTGGGCTAAAAATACCAAAAAACGAAACTTCCTAAAAAATAGGAAAAAGCAAAAAAGCAAACTTTCTAAAAATAGAAAGTTGTCCAAATTCGTCCAAATCAATTGCGATCTTCGTCCTTTGCCCTTTCTAAGCACTTTGGTGGTGTTCGTATTCGGGAATCACATGGTTTGCAAAAACTAACTTTCAATCCTTAGGACTTGAACTGTTCAAAACTGGGCAAGGCTTGGTAAAACTGAAGCGGAAGGCCATAGGACACTAACAAAAACCCTAGAAAGTAGGAAAAGAGAGGGTCCCCATTTGCAATGGGGCGATGTGTGAAAAAGGTCACAATAGACGTGCACCCTTATAAATACAAATGGAAGATTGAACAAAAACTTGCATGTACAAAAGCACATGCCCGGTTGAATATCAACAAGAGTTTAGTCCAAAAGATTGCAGTCACCTTGATTTGACTTATGTTTCTTGTGTGAAGGCCCTTGTGATTTTCTTTTCTCTTTGATCCTTTGGAGTGAGCCGATTGGGTGGGACTTCCACTCATGCTCGTGCTTTTTGTCTCTTCATCAAAAGATTCTATCCCTCCCATCAATTTGAAGGTCATTTGTGCATTCTGACTCTTTAACTTCTGAATTTGGATGGCAACCCATCAACGTGTGTGTGCTAAGACTAGCTTCATCAAGTCTTTCAAGTCGGTGATCTCTACATCAGTCCAATTGACTTCCATCTTTAATTTCTCTGGCTTGTATACCGGTTGAAGGTGCTTTCCATTATCTTGTGCATGATCTGGAATGTTGAAAACCTTGCACATCCTCACCATGTCAATTGGTAGTCTTGAGCACATCCTCTTTATCTCAAAATTGTCCTGGGCATTCGTCCAATGATTTTCCAAGTGTAGCTTGTATTTGTATCTTCTTCGATTAGCTCTTCTCATGTTACTGTTGTGACGTTTTCACACATCGCCCCATTGCAAATGGGGACCCTTGCTTTTTTGCTTTTTAGGATTTGTTCTTTAGGTTTTTTTTTTTAGGGTTTTGTTAGTTAGCCTTTGCATTTTGAATGTTGCCCGGGGATCACATGGATAAGCAAGTCCGGCTTGAGTAAGGTCCTGATCCTGAAATTTGGCTAAGTCTGGAATGTCCTGATCCTGAATTTGACTAAGTCTGGAAACTAAAAAACCTCCAAAAACTAGATTTTGCAATATAACTCCTGGAGGTCTGAAACCACTCTCAAACATCCTGAAAGTATATATGGAATATAACTTAAAGTATAAGAAAGAAGAAACATAGAAGGAAATGTCACTTATACTTAAATGTTATATTCCATTAAAATTGTCCTGATAGAGAGATCGAAAAGTCAAATTTCGCTCGTGTCCTTCTCCAAGGGTCCACAGCGAAAAGCGCTCCTGTCCCTCTCCAAGGGACCAAGGCGAATCGCTCGTGTCCCTCACCAAGGGACCAGAGCGAAAATGCTTAGTTGAGCCATTCCTGACCTTGTTTGGACGAATCGAGACATCAAAGGCATGGTGAAGGACGAAATGAGCATGATAGAGCATCTAGACTTGATCAAAAACAACGAAATGATGAAGTTTTTGCCTAGAGGGTCAAATTCGCTCCTGTCCCTCACTGAAGGACCAGAGCGAAATTCTTCATAAGGTACGATCTGGGCAAAGATCAAGCAAGTTTTATGTTTGAAGGCAAGAAAGGAGGCGAGATGAACGCGTTTAAGACAAATTGAAGATTATGAAACGCCAACAAGGGACCAAAATGCTTAAGTTCGCTCCTGTCCCTCAGGAAGGGACCAGAGCGATTTTTGTTTTAGATGATTTTCTTGCCAAGTTACAATGAATTCCAAGGCATGGATGAATGAAAGGGGACATTACGAGACCGTTGAAGATAATTTGCGAAGATGATAAAGTGAGATGAAGCCCACAAGAGCAAAATCGCTCCTGTCCCTCTCGAAGGGACCAGGGCGATATGATGATTATATTGCCTCTTCTTCAAATTCAAATCACTCCAAGGCGAAGAACAAGGTGCCAAGGACGTTTCGAAGCATCTCCATCAAGCACAAAGTTACAAGGATCGCCACATTGAGGGATTTGCTCTAAAATATCCTAATTCGCTCCTGTCCCTCAGGAAGGGACCAGAGCGAAATTTGCATAAAGGCATAAAATTTGAAAGTTTATCAAGCATCAAGTGATCACGAAGGATCAAGGAACTTTATTTTGCACGATGATAGCGATGACAAGTTGAGCGAGGCAATGACAAGCTCAACATCATGAAGTTCGCTCCTGTCCCTCAGGAAGGGACCAGAGCGATGTTGAATATATTTGCTAATTCATGCGAAAATCACGTTGAGTCAATGTTTTGCAAGGTCATACAAGGTATAAGGTGTCATTTGAAGATGATTTACAAAGGTTCCAAACGTCAAAATGCTATCAATTAAGCTAAGGAACTCATATCGCTCCTGTCCTTTGGACAAGGACCAAGGCCATTTTTACTAAAACACTCATGTTCCGACAAAATCAAGACAATGCAAGGATAGCTAAGGTCAAGGACGTCCTTTAAGAGGCAATGAACGAGGAACCAAGGATGAAAGATGACACGTTTTGGCTAGAGCTTCAAGATCGCTCCTGTCCCTCTCCAAGGGACAAGGGCGATATTCCTCCTAACATCAAATACGCCTCGTTGAATTCAAGTGAAACGAAAGTGGAATGAAGGAATAACATTGTTTGTCCCTCACAAGGAAAATTGGAGATCGAAGATGCAAAATCAAGGAGAAAGCATGAAGTTCGCTCCTGTCCCTCTCCAAGGGACAAGGGCGATATCACCACAAAAGGACATTCAATCGCAAGGATAAATCAATCAAGTTCGAAGATCCCAAGGAAAATGGCAAATTCAACGTAGAAATGAAGACCTTGGACGTAAAAAATGCAAGGATCATGACCAAGGTAATGGATTGCTCCTGTCCCTCAGTCAGGGACCAGGGCGATGAGGTACGCAATTTTCATCTTCAAAATTTGGCGCTCAAACACATTTCTTTAAATTTATTTTAAATGCTAAAATCGATGGATTGAAAATTTAATTAAAAATGGCATTTAAAATTTGCGCTTGATATTTATTAATTATTTTTGCCTTTATAAAAATCGAATTTGACAATTTAAATAATAAAGGCATTTAATAATTAATTATTAATTTAATAAAAAATCAAAAGGAGCGCTTGGTTTGTGAGAGTCGGCCTTGTTATTTATTAAAAATCATTTAAATTGCCTTATTTTTTACACAAGTCGGCCTTAAGGTAATTGTGATGGTAAGCGCTTATAAAGGGAAGGTGAAAACTTCATTTTCACATCATCATTTATCATCTCTCATATGCGACTTGGAGAAGGCAAAAGAGGAGCGAATTTCATACAAAGGAAGGGCGAAATTATCATTCAAGAGAAGGTGCGAATTGTGTTCAAGGTGCGAGTCTTATCAATAGGGAGGCACAAGCATTATCAAAGGAGTTTGAGTTTCAAGTTAGGCGAACTTGCCAAGGACATTGAAGACCACGTCAGAGATATCCCCAAGGGTGGCGAATTGACAAAGAGAACGTTCCTTATCCTTCAAGATCAAGTCAAAGGCTTCAAATTTTGAATTTTGCCTAGGCAAATTCCTTGTTTTGCATTCTAGAGTTAGCTCTCAAGAGAGGTATGGCAAGATCTCTTGTTTTAATTTCGAATTTTGATCGTCATTGCCTTAAACTTGAATTTTGAATTTTGAATTGTATTAGCTCAATCGTCATTTTTAGGAAATGATTAATAAAGGACTTATCATTAAGTTTCCTAAAAATTTGCTCTCTAATTTATATTGCAAAATCATGTTACTAATTTTGAAATGTTGTGTAGGCATCAAATGGAGATCTCATCAAGGAAAATCAAGCCGGATCCAGGACGGTCTTCGCCAGGACGACCAAGCCAGGACATGGGCGACCTCTTTCAATCCCGCGTTCCAAGGCGAGGTACATCATCATCCTGCACATCAAGGACACAAGGAGTTAGAACCAGAGTTAATTAAAGATAGCCTCTCAACGACATCAAATTGAATATCTAGCAAGCTTCAAGTGTCAGATGAGGTGGCATCCCAGTCATCACTCCTCCAGTCAGTGTGGTCCACCTCAGCATGTCCAGATTCAATGTACCTAACTCATGGAAGGTGGCACAAACTCCGATGTACCTACCCCGGCTATCCATTGGTCGATTTTTTCTAGAAGGGACATGTGTCCAAGCAATACAATTTTATCATTGGTCAAGCATTAAATGTTATGTAATGGTTGTAACAAACCCTAATTAGGGTTTTCATTGTAAAATCTTGGCCATTGATCTTGAATTGATCTAAGCCATCAAATTGTATTGTGGGCACTATATAAGCCCAGGCATTTCATTTGTAAAGGCTAATTAGCAGGAATTAGCAATAAGTTAGAGATAGTATGTAAATAGTTGGAAGAGTTAGAATATAGTTGATAGAATAGTAATTAGAGTAGAATAGGAGGACAAGGCAAGAAATTGTTGCCATTGATTGTAAACAAACTCCATTTTCATTGAAGTAATGGTGAAATATGTCGTTTTCTTGCAATTTGCATGGTTTCTTGTTGAGTCTTCAATCTTAGATGGTAGATGATTAGATGAATGAAGGAAATGTGATTGATTAATGGTGGAATTCGTATATCCATACTACTAGCAGTTTGTTGATTGCAGACTTGCCTTGTGTAGTCAACTGGAATAGTTCAACTTAAGCTCAATTTCAATTTGTTGCCTCTTCATTGATATGCATCAACTTGGATGGTATCTATGCCTGCGGTGATGATTTGAACATCATAAAGCTCCCTTAGAAGATCGCACTAGTCTTGTGTAGATGTTCCATTGATGTCAAAACAAGATCTAGTTAGAGTTTTGTCAAAGATCAATCATTGCTCCTACATTCTTAGTATTAGGATTAGATCTCCTCTTCGCCCTTATCCTTTTTCCATTTTTTCCAAGTCTAAGTTGGTAAGAGCCTGTGTCCAGCAAAGCAGATCGGAAGTTCAATCATCACATGTAAGTCCCCTTGTGATCCCAGCAAATCACATCATACCACTGGAGCTTGTCCACACGTAGAGACCTGTTGTGACGTTTTCACACATCGCCCCATTGCAAATGGGGACCCATGTTTTTTCTGCTCGTTTTGTTCGTTTTCGCTTTGCTTTTTCTAGGGTTTTGTTAGTTTGTTAGTTGTCTGGATTTAGGGTCAAGCCTTAGGGTTCTAATTACCGTCTTTTCGGACCAAAATCCAGTCGTTTTTGAGGGCTTTTGAGTTTCCTTTTCTAGAATGCAAATTTTGAATGAAATGAATTCGCCAGAATGGTCTAATTTTCAATTGGAATGTTGATGCAGAGCTTAAATTTGTCTAAGTGTTGAAGATGAAATGTGAATTTTTGTCCAATTGAATATTTTTGATCAAATTTTGACTTTTTTGAATTTTGATCCTGGGCATTGGAATTGATTTGTTTTCGCCTTGTGAAGTGATAAAATGTGTAAAATCATGATATTTTGGCCTGTAGGAGCAAAATCGCTCCTGTCCCTCAGTGAAGGACGGGAGCTCAATTTCAAATATCTCATCGTCCCTACAGAGTCCAGACAAATTTTACGTTTGAAATGATAGAGAACGACAAGATCTTTCATTTGAATATAAATTGAAGATTTTCATGAGCACAGAAATGCCTCCAGGAGGAAAATCGCCCCTGTCCCTCAGTGAAGGACCGGAGCTACAATTCAAATTTCGCCTTGTCCTTGCAAGATTTTGAAAACTTAATGATTTGAGGACGTCCGAAGGAAGATACTTTGCCAAATGAATATAATTTGAGATGCAAAAAACGAAGGAAAATGACCTATATTGACTAAATCGCTCCTGTCCCTCTCCAAGGGACCAGGGCGAGGTACCTTGTAGCTCTCGTCCCTCTCCCAGGGACCAGAGCGATTTCCTCCATTTTGCAAAATCCAGACAAGGGTCAAGGCAAGTTTACGTTCAAAAACGAAGGAGAACATGAGATGAATGCATTGAATATAAATTGAAGATTTTTGGGACGTCCATACCAGCATTAAATGCCTAGTTCGCTCCTGTCCCTCTCCAAGGGACCAGAGCGATTTTTGATATAATTGCCTTTGTTGCAAAATTACAAACAATGTCAAGGCATGGGCGGATAGAGTGAAGAAGGACGACTCCGTTGAATATAAACTTGGAACCTGGCAAAGTAAGATGAAGGCCACAAAGGAAGGATCGCTCCTGTCCCTCTCCAAGGGACCAGGGCGATACAATGGTGATGATGTGTCCCTCCAGAGTTCAAGGTCGTCCCTCCAAGGTTCAAGGCCGATCCAAGTTAGGACGAAGGGTGGCGAGGACATTTCAAGGCATTTCCATCAAGCGCAACGTTGCAAAGGTCATCACATGGAAGGATTTGCACTATAAAGACCTAGATCGCTCCTGTCCCTCTCCAAGGGACCAGAGCGATATTTCTATTAAAGCATCGATTTCAAAAGACAAGCAAGTTTCAAGCTACCAAGAGGGTCGAAAGGACATCATTCCACGCAATGAAGATGATTGCAAGTCGGTACAAACAAGAACAAGCATGTTATGATGAACTTCGCTCCTGTCCCTCAGGAAGGGACTAGAGCGATATTGATATATTAGATTAATCCATGCAAAATTTGCGTAAGGACAAGACATTGCAATGTTTTGGAAGGTCCATGGTATGGTAAAAAGATGATAAACAAGAGTTTTGAACGTGAAATGATCATCATTTTGAGCATGGAGACTAGATCGCTCCTGTCCCTCTCCAAGGGACCAGGGCGATTTGCTTTGGATTCCTTGTTTTGCTTCAAGATCAAGCTAAGTCAAGACGTCTTAAGATAGCATATGGTCCAAGGCATCGTTTGAAGACAATTTGCAAGAGTTTTTAACGTCCAAACATTGCTAATCGAGGTAAAAGTCTCCCATCGCTCCTGTCCTTTGGACAAGGACCAGGGCGATATCATTAAAAACACTCACGTTCCTTCAAAGATCAAGGCGACATGAGGATAGGAAATGCGAAGGACGACATTTGGAGGACATTGCAAAGGAGATCAAAGTGTAAAGTTGCCAAGGTCAAGGAGAAAACATGGATCGCTCCTGTCCCTCTTCAAGGGACAAGGGCGATGGTCCCTTTAAATACGTCCAAACACATAATGAAGCGAATGGGAATAAGCGCAAAGGACACAAACAATGATTTTTCGAAGGTCAAAGATACAAGATGAACATAAAAACATGGAGATCGCTCCTGTCCCTCTCCAAGGGACCAGGGCGATAATGGTCATAGGATACACTTGCTCGCACAAGGAAGAAATTCAAGTTCGAAAGACCACCAGATGATCGATTTGGGACGTGGAAATGAAGGAATTAAACGTCGAAAACGCAAGAATCATGCCAAAGATGGTGAATCGCTCCTGTCCCTCATCAAGGGACCAGAGCGATGAGGTACGTCCCTCTATTTACATATTTTTTGGCGCCAAATTAAACAATTCGAATTTACTTTAAATGCTAAATCAATTTAAAATTTAAAAAATCCATTTTTATTGGCATTTAATGTGGCGTTAACATTAATTGATTATTTTTGCCTTGTAAGAAAATCGAATTTATTAATTAAAAATGAAGGCATTTAATAATTGATTATTAATTCATTAAAAAATTAAATGGAGCGCTTGGTATTTATTTGTTTTATGGAGGTCAGCCCTTGTTATTCATTTAAAAATCATTTAAATTGCTTTATTTTTACAAAGTCGGCCTAAATGGTGGTGAGAGGTGTGAGCGCTATAAAGGGAGGGGTAGTTTATTTCATTTTCACATCATCATTTATCATCTCTCATATGCGACTTGGAGAAGGCAAAGGAGGAACGAATTTCATTTCAAGCTAGAAGGCGCTAGTAACTTCCAAGGTGGTGCGAATTTAGAGTTTCCACTTGTGCGAACTTGTCAAATCCATTGGAGATCACGTTAAAGACTTGAAGGGTGGTGAAGTTGATAATTTGAAGAGGAGATCATGTTGAAGACTATTTAATGTCAATTTTGCTTAGGCGATTTTGTCCTTTTTGCATTCTAGAGTTAAGCTCTCAAAGAGGTATGACGATATGGATTTATTGTTTTAATTTCGAATTTTGATTGTCATTGCCTTAATTTTGGAATTTTGTTTTGCCTTAGCTCAGTTGTTTTTAGGAAATGATTAATAAAGGACTTATCATTAAGTTTCCTAAAAAATTGCTCTCTAATTTATGTTATGTATTGCAAAATCATGTTACTAATTTTGAAATGTTGTGTAGGCGTCAAATGGAGGTCTCTTCAAGGAAAATCAAGCCGGATCAAGGACGGTCTTCGCCAGGACGATCAAGCCAAGACATGGGCGACCTCTTTCAATCCAGCGTTCCAAGGCGAGGTACATCGTCATCCTGCACATCAAGGACAAAAGGAGTTAGAACAAGAGTTAATTAAAGATAGCCTCTCAACGACATCAAATTGAATATCTAGCAAGCTTCAAGTGTCAGATGAGGTGGCGTCCAGTCATCATTTCTCCAATCAGTGAAGTCCATCTCAGCATGTCCAGATTCAATGTACTTAACTCATGGAAGGTGGCACAAACTCCGATGTACCTACCCCGGCTATCCATTGGTTGATTTTTCTAAAAGGGACATGTGTCCAAGCAATACAATTTTATCATTGGTCAAGCATTAAATGTTATGTAATGGTTGTAACAAACCCTAATTAGGGTTTTCATTGTAAAATCTTGGCCATTGATCTTGAATTGATCTAAGCCATCAAATTGTATTGTGGGCACTATATAAGCCCAGGCATTTCATTTTGTAAAAAAGAATTTTAGATAGAATTAGAGAGAGTTGTAAATAATTGATAGAATAGCAATTAGAGTAGAATAGGAGGACAAGGCAAGAAATTGTTGCCATTGATTGTAAACAAACTCCATTTTCATTGAAGTAATGGTGAAATATGTCGTTTTCTTGCAATTTGCATGGTTTCTTGTTGAAGTCTTCAATCTTAGATGGTAGATGATTAGATGAATGGAGGAAATGTGATTAATTGATGATGGAATTCGTATATCCATACTACTAGCAGTTTGTTGATTGCAAACTTGCCTTGCGTAGTCAACTGGAATCATTCAGCTTAAGCTCAATTTCAATTTGTCGCTTCTTCATTGATATGCATCAACTTGGATGGTATCTATGCCTGCGGTGATGATTTGAACATCATAAAGCTCCCTTAGAAGATCGCACTAGTCTTGTGTAGATGTTCCATTGATGTCAAAACAAGATCTAGTTAGAGTTTTGTCAAAAATCAAATCATTGCTCCTACATTCTTAGTATTAGGATTAGATCCTCTCTTCGCCCTTATCCTTTTTCCATTTTTTTCAAATCTAAGTTAGTAAGAGCCTGTGTCCAGCAAAGCAGATCGGAAGTTCAATGTAAGTCCCCTTGTGATTCCAGCAAATCACATCATACCACTGGAGCTTGTCCACACGTAGAGACCCTACATCAAAGAACCTTGGAGTCTACCTAACTGATCCTTTATGCGAATCTTCAGCAGTTAGAGACTATTTTCTCAAGAGAGGATAAGATACCCTTAGGTATTTTATTCTGTGTTAGGCTGTGTATAAAACACACGTCAACAGAATTGGCGCTAGAAGGAGGGCTTGTACGTGAACTCCAGATTCTATCACTTCAAATTTACGGAGGTTATCTCAAGAGCTTTTGTCCCTCCTCCCGCGTCAACAGAATTGGCGCTAGAAGGAGGGCTTGTACGTGAACTCCAGATTCTATCACTTCAAATTTACGGAGGTTATCTCAAGAGCTTTTGTCCCTCCTCCCGCGTCAACAGAATTGGCGCTAGAAGGAGGGCAGAGCATTTGAACGTCAGATCCTGAGGAGCGCCTGACAGTGAACACGAACTCTTGAATCCAAGGAAGATCAGTGGAAAGCTTTTTCTCAAACAAAGAAAGAAGGTGATCGCTGGATCGTCAGTTGGACTTACGCAAGAAGGAATCAAGCTGGAACCAGTTGAACGTTCAAGTTGAATCCGAGATATTCAAGATCTCTCTTATTCCAGAAAATCCAAAAAAAGTGAAAAATAGAAAATCCAAAAAAAAGTGAAAAATAGAAAACCAAAAAAAAAATTGAAAAATCAAAAAATCGAAAAAGAAAAGATTTCTCAATGGAGCGGCAACAGTTTCACGAGGAGCAACAAGTTGATTTTCCTGAACTTTGGTGGAGATTAGATACACAACTTTATCCACGTAGATTGTCCGAGTTTGCAAGACCAGGGCAGTGTCGAGTTCACGAGACAAAGGAACATGATGAAATGCATTGCTTGAAGTACTTATCAAGGATGGAATCGGCAGCGCAGGGAAAAATCTTCTTTTGGGATGTCCCAAGGCCAGAAACAGAGGAAGGCAATTTCAGTGTCCCAGAGAGTAAAGATCCTCTTCTAAGCTTCATGTGGATGATCGAGAGTCAGCTCGTTTTGGATGGCGAAATGCATCTTGAAAACATATTGCTACCATTGTGGTGTAGAATTCACAACTCACCTCACTCTGAATTTACTTGCTCAGTATGTGAAATGGCTATCAATCAAGTCAGAAACCAGTTTGGAATACCAACTTTGTCCGAGGAAGAGTGTATCATGAACAAATCTTGGGGTGCACATCTCGCAGCCAAATTTAGGAGAACCTATGAAAAGGACATTGCTCCAACATCTGAATGTAAGAAGGATCAATTGTACGTTGATGATACAAATGCACCTGAGGAAAAATGTAGCCCGTCATGCCTTGCACCTGAAAAGGAATACCATGAAACAAAAGTTGAAGAATCAGTTGAGAATACCCAAACAATGATAAAGGAAGATCCGGGAGTTGAACAAGCAATTAAAGAAGAGGACGACTCATTCCTTGAAGAATTCTCACTTATGCTACAAAAGGAGATCCTTGAGATTGAATTGCAAGAGTTTTCAAATGTTCTCATTGAAGACGACAATCAAGTTGAGAATTTGAACAAAGAAATACAAATCATCATAAGTGAGCCCAGATATGAAGAACAATTCAAAGGGGCGCTTGAAGATTTCATCACCATTATGCTATTTGAGGAAGCATTGAAAGATTTTGCAGAGGAAACACAAATGGAATCACTGCCAAAATTTTTTCTAGATAAGCAGGTTACTGGGAGTGATATGATCCATCATCAACTTCGACCTCCCGAGACTATACTTGAAGAAGAAAGGTCACCTGAGATTATCTTTGATCCACTAGAGGAGATGTTTGAAGCTCAATCCATCAAGGAGACTCTCATTTTTGAAGATATGCTAACAAAATTTCATAAAGATGCCTGGTTTATGCAAGATACCTCGGTAAAAACAAAGAATCTTGAGCTATTCGAGGGGGCGCTAAGCTTGTTTCAAGAGGAACTTCCTAATCAAGATCAACATGTTGTGGACGCCCGTGGAATGATTCATCATCAATGGCGACCTCCTGAAGCAGCTGGTGACCTCACTTTCGACAATACAATTCCGTCTGAGCTTGAAACATGCCAGGTTGTCTCTTTCCTTAATCCTAGCTTTGAAAGTTATTATGATTTTGATTATGGGGATTTTGGGAAAACAACTTGCATCTGGATTGATCATGGTCCTAACGAATTACCTCAGTTGATCGTTTTGAGTGAAAACTTGCTTGAGTATGAGAAATGCATGGTGAGAGTTTGCTTTTCTGTATTTAAGGATGAATTTGCCCGATTGAGAACCGTCACGTTTGCCATACTCCTGTTGCACAACCTGAGAAATCATGTAAAGTTATGTGTATATTTTGCTTCCTTGAGTCGTGTCGAGTCTAGGACTCTTGTATATAGGTTTAGAGTAGGTTTTCTTTTTGTGTTTTTAGGTTAGAGGTCTTTTGAGCCTTGTTCTTGATTTGCCTTGAGTCATTTGACTCATGATCTAGTGTGGCTCAGGTAGTTTAGTTGTTTGCTTTCTTTAGTTTGCTTTTGGTGTGCGTTTTAGTTTAGTTTGCTTTGGGTCGGTCTGTCGGTCGGTTTGCTTTAGTTTGGGTGTCTTGAGTGGGAGTCTCCATCTTGTGAGAAAGGTGTTTGTGTTGTTGCTCACACACTGGCAACATCCTAGATCTTATGTTAGACTCATTTCTTAGATATCTATTCATGAAGTGCTTGGAATCCGAGGTTGTTCCTCTCCAGCTTTATCATCTGATCAGGACCTGTATTTGACTTGGAAGGGAATCATTTTCTGTGTCTTGATGCCGACATCTGTTGATTACTATATCTTCACACATTAATAGACTCCGAGTCATTATGGTTTTCAGGCAAAGCTGTGATTGGTGAAAAATCTAAAATCTGGCTTCAGCGCCACCGCAATCCTCAAACCCTAGTAAGCTTCACTGCTTACGAGCCAAAGGAATTGACGAAGAGAAAAAGCAATATCAAAAGGAAAAAATGAAAAAAAAAAGAGAAAACGAAAAGGAAAAATGAGGAGAAAAATGAAATGAAATGAAATATCAAAATTGGCTAAAGGGAATATGCGGATAACTCCATCGGGGCTATAGACGCCTGGCTGGCAATGGAGCAATGTTCGTGAGCTTGCGGCGATAACCTCGTCGGGACTATGGACGTCTGGCTGGCAGCGAGGCTCTATCCAGGATGCTTTTGAAGTTCAGATAAATTACGTAGCTAATCACAGGGGAACCTGAAAGTCATAGTTGTCTTGTCGAGAGGAATAAATACACTTGCACACACCTGAGTAATCAAAGACTAAGTGTCTAGATTTGGTTAAAGATTCTCCTTCTACTTTGAGTGCATTTTCTAATCTCTTGATGAGCTCAGTTGAATTTTCCAGAGGTTCTAGGTGTCGATTGAGTCTTTATCTCTGAAATGTTTTTCAACATTTATTCAAGGTGGCGCTAGATGTTGTGACGTTTTCACACATCGCCCCATTGCAAATGGGGACCCATGTTTTTTCTGCTCGTTTTGTTCGTTTTCGCTTTGCTTTTTCTAGGGTTTTGTTAGTTTGTTAGTTGTCTGGATTTAGGGTCAAGCCTTAGGGTTCTAATTACCGTCTTTTCGGACCAAAATCCAGTCGTTTTTGAGGGCTTTTGAGTTTCCTTTTCTAGAATGCAAATTTTGAATGAAATGAATTCGCCAGAATGGTCTAATTTTCAATTGGAATGTTGATGCAGAGCTTAAATTTGTCTAAGTGTTGAAGATGAAATGTGAATTTTTGTCCAATTGAATATTTTTGATCAAATTTTGACTTGTTTGAATTTTGATCCTGGGCATTGGAATTGATTTGTTTTCGCCTTGTGAAGTGATAAAATGTGTAAAATCATGATATTTTGGCCTGTAGGAGCAAAATCGCTCCTGTCCCTCAGTGAAGGACGGGAGCTCAATTTCAAATATCTCATCGTCCCTACAGAGTCCAGACAAATTTTACGTTTGAAATGATAGAGAACGACAAGATCTTTCATTTGAATATAAATTGAAGATTTTCATGAGCACAGAAATGCCTCCAGGAGGAAAATCGCCCCTGTCCCTCAGTGAAGGACCGGAGCTACAATTCAAATTTCGCCTTGTCCTTGCAAGATTTTGAAAACTTAATGATTTGAGGACGTCCGAAGGAAGATACTTTGCCAAATGAATATAATTTGAGATGCAAAAAACGAAGGAAAATGACCTATATTGACTAAATCGCTCCTGTCCCTCTCCAAGGGACCAGGGCGAGGTACCTTGTAGCTCTCGTCCCTCTCCCAGGGACCAGAGCGATTTCCTCCATTTTGCAAAATCCAGACAAGGGTCAAGGCAAGTTTACGTTCAAAAACGAAGGAGAACATGAGATGAATGCATTGAATATAAATTGAAGATTTTTGGGACGTCCATACCAGCATTAAATGCCTAGTTCGCTCCTGTCCCTCTCCAAGGGACCAGAGCGATTTTTGATATAATTGCCTTTGTTGCAAAATTACAAACAATGTCAAGGCATGGGCGGATAGAGTGAAGAAGGACGACTCCGTTGAATATAAACTTGGAACCTGGCAAAGTAAGATGAAGGCCACAAAGGAAGGATCGCTCCTGTCCCTCTCCAAGGGACCAGGGCGATACAATGGTGATGATGTGTCCCTCCAGAGTTCAAGGTCGTCCCTCCAAGGTTCAAGGCCGATCCAAGTTAGGACGAAGGGTGGCGAGGACATTTCAAGGCATTTCCATCAAGCGCAACGTTGCAAAGGTCATCACATGGAAGGATTTGCACTATAAAGACCTAGATCGCTCCTGTCCCTCTCCAAGGGACCAGAGCGATATTTCTATTAAAGCATCGATTTCAAAAGACAAGCAAGTTTCAAGCTACCAAGAGGGTCGAAAGGACATCATTCCACGCAATGAAGATGATTGCAAGTCGGTACAAACAAGAACAAGCATGTTATGATGAACTTCGCTCCTGTCCCTCAGGAAGGGACTAGAGCGATATTGATATATTAGATTAATCCATGCAAAATTTGCGTAAGGACAAGACATTGCAATGTTTTGGAAGGTCCATGGTATGGTAAAAAGATGATAAACAAGAGTTTTGAACGTGAAATGATCATCATTTTGAGCATGGAGACTAGATCGCTCCTGTCCCTCTCCAAGGGACCAGGGCGATTTGCTTTGGATTCCTTGTTTTGCTTCAAGATCAAGCTAAGTCAAGACGTCTTAAGATAGCATATGGTCCAAGGCATCGTTTGAAGACAATTTGCAAGAGTTTTTAACGTCCAAACATTGCTAATCGAGGTAAAAGTCTCCCATCGCTCCTGTCCTTTGGACAAGGACCAGGGCGATATCATTAAAAACACTCACGTTCCTTCAAAGATCAAGGCGACATGAGGATAGGAAATGCGAAGGACGACATTTGGAGGACATTGCAAAGGAGATCAAAGTGTAAAGTTGCCAAGGTCAAGGAGAAAACATGGATCGCTCCTGTCCCTCTTCAAGGGACAAGGGCGATGGTCCCTTTAAATACGTCCAAACACATAATGAAGCGAATGGGAATAAGCGCAAAGGACACAAACAATGATTTTTCGAAGGTCAAAGATACAAGATGAACATAAAAACATGGAGATCGCTCCTGTCCCTCTCCAAGGGACCAGGGCGATAATGGTCATAGGATACACTTGCTCGCACAAGGAAGAAATTCAAGTTCGAAAGACCACCAGATGATCGATTTGGGACGTGGAAATGAAGGAATTAAACGTCGAAAACGCAAGAATCATGCCAAAGATGGTGAATCGCTCCTGTCCCTCATCAAGGGACCAGAGCGATGAGGTACGTCCCTCTATTTACATATTTTTTGGCGCCAAATTAAACAATTCGAATTTACTTTAAATGCTAAATCAATTTAAAATTTAAAAAATCCATTTTTATTGGCATTTAATGTGGCGTTAACATTAATTGATTATTTTTGCCTTGTAAGAAAATCGAATTTATTAATTAAAAATGAAGGCATTTAATAATTGATTATTAATTCATTAAAAAATTAAATGGAGCGCTTGGTATTTATTTGTTTTATGGAGGTCAGCCCTTGTTATTCATTTAAAAATCATTTAAATTGCTTTATTTTTACAAAGTCGGCCTAAATGGTGGTGAGAGGTGTGAGCGCTATAAAGGGAGGGGTAGTTTATTTCATTTTCACATCATCATTTATCATCTCTCATATGCGACTTGGAGAAGGCAAAGGAGGAACGAATTTCATTTCAAGCTAGAAGGCGCTAGTAACTTCCAAGGTGGTGCGAATTTAGAGTTTCCACTTGTGCGAACTTGTCAAATCCATTGGAGATCACGTTAAAGACTTGAAGGGTGGTGAAGTTGATAATTTGAAGAGGAGATCATGTTGAAGACTATTTAATGTCAATTTTGCTTAGGCGATTTTGTCCTTTTTGCATTCTAGAGTTAAGCTCTCAAAGAGGTATGACGATATGGATTTATTGTTTTAATTTCGAATTTTGATTGTCATTGCCTTAATTTTGGAATTTTGTTTTGCCTTAGCTCAGTTGTTTTTAGGAAATGATTAATAAAGGACTTATCATTAAGTTTCCTAAAAAATTGCTCTCTAATTTATGTTATGTATTGCAAAATCATGTTACTAATTTTGAAATGTTGTGTAGGCGTCAAATGGAGGTCTCTTCAAGGAAAATCAAGCCGGATCAAGGACGGTCTTCGCCAGGACGATCAAGCCAAGACATGGGCGACCTCTTTCAATCCAGCGTTCCAAGGCGAGGTACATCGTCATCCTGCACATCAAGGACAAAAGGAGTTAGAACAAGAGTTAATTAAAGATAGCCTCTCAACGACATCAAATTGAATATCTAGCAAGCTTCAAGTGTCAGATGAGGTGGCGTCCAGTCATCATTTCTCCAATCAGTGAAGTCCATCTCAGCATGTCCAGATTCAATGTACTTAACTCATGGAAGGTGGCACAAACTCCGATGTACCTACCCCGGCTATCCATTGGTTGATTTTTCTAAAAGGGACATGTGTCCAAGCAATACAATTTTATCATTGGTCAAGCATTAAATGTTATGTAATGGTTGTAACAAACCCTAATTAGGGTTTTCATTGTAAAATCTTGGCCATTGATCTTGAATTGATCTAAGCCATCAAATTGTATTGTGGGCACTATATAAGCCCAGGCATTTCATTTTGTAAAAAAGAATTTTAGATAGAATTAGAGAGAGTTGTAAATAATTGATAGAATAGCAATTAGAGTAGAATAGGAGGACAAGGCAAGAAATTGTTGCCATTGATTGTAAACAAACTCCATTTTCATTGAAGTAATGGTGAAATATGTCGTTTTCTTGCAATTTGCATGGTTTCTTGTTGAAGTCTTCAATCTTAGATGGTAGATGATTAGATGAATGGAGGAAATGTGATTAATTGATGATGGAATTCGTATATCCATACTACTAGCAGTTTGTTGATTGCAAACTTGCCTTGCGTAGTCAACTGGAATCATTCAGCTTAAGCTCAATTTCAATTTGTCGCTTCTTCATTGATATGCATCAACTTGGATGGTATCTATGCCTGCGGTGATGATTTGAACATCATAAAGCTCCCTTAGAAGATCGCACTAGTCTTGTGTAGATGTTCCATTGATGTCAAAACAAGATCTAGTTAGAGTTTTGTCAAAAATCAAATCATTGCTCCTACATTCTTAGTATTAGGATTAGATCCTCTCTTCGCCCTTATCCTTTTTCCATTTTTTTCAAATCTAAGTTAGTAAGAGCCTGTGTCCAGCAAAGCAGATCGGAAGTTCAATGTAAGTCCCCTTGTGATTCCAGCAAATCACATCATACCACTGGAGCTTGTCCACACGTAGAGACCCTACATCAAAGAACCTTGGAGTCTACCTAACTGATCCTTTATGCGAATCTTCAGCAGTTAGAGACTATTTTCTCAAGAGAGGATAAGATACCCTTAGGTATTTTATTCTGTGTTAGGCTGTGTATAAAACACACGTCAACAGAATTGGCGCTAGAAGGAGGGCTTGTACGTGAACTCCAGATTCTATCACTTCAAATTTACGGAGGTTATCTCAAGAGCTTTTGTCCCTCCTCCCGCGTCAACAGAATTGGCGCTAGAAGGAGGGCTTGTACGTGAACTCCAGATTCTATCACTTCAAATTTACGGAGGTTATCTCAAGAGCTTTTGTCCCTCCTCCCGCGTCAACAGAATTGGCGCTAGAAGGAGGGCAGAGCATTTGAACGTCAGATCCTGAGGAGCGCCTGACAGTGAACACGAACTCTTGAATCCAAGGAAGATCAGTGGAAAGCTTTTTCTCAAACAAAGAAAGAAGGTGATCGCTGGATCGTCAGTTGGACTTACGCAAGAAGGAATCAAGCTGGAACCAGTTGAACGTTCAAGTTGAATCCGAGATATTCAAGATCTCTCTTATTCCAGAAAATCCAAAAAAAGTGAAAAATAGAAAATCCAAAAAAAAGTGAAAAATAGAAAACCAAAAAAAAAATTGAAAAATCAAAAAATCGAAAAAGAAAAGATTTCTCAATGGAGCGGCAACAGTTTCACGAGGAGCAACAAGTTGATTTTCCTGAACTTTGGTGGAGATTAGATACACAACTTTATCCACGTAGATTGTCCGAGTTTGCAAGACCAGGGCAGTGTCGAGTTCACGAGACAAAGGAACATGATGAAATGCATTGCTTGAAGTACTTATCAAGGATGGAATCGGCAGCGCAGGGAAAAATCTTCTTTTGGGATGTCCCAAGGCCAGAAACAGAGGAAGGCAATTTCAGTGTCCCAGAGAGTAAAGATCCTCTTCTAAGCTTCATGTGGATGATCGAGAGTCAGCTCGTTTTGGATGGCGAAATGCATCTTGAAAACATATTGCTACCATTGTGGTGTAGAATTCACAACTCACCTCACTCTGAATTTACTTGCTCAGTATGTGAAATGGCTATCAATCAAGTCAGAAACCAGTTTGGAATACCAACTTTGTCCGAGGAAGAGTGTATCATGAACAAATCTTGGGGTGCACATCTCGCAGCCAAATTTAGGAGAACCTATGAAAAGGACATTGCTCCAACATCTGAATGTAAGAAGGATCAATTGTACGTTGATGATACAAATGCACCTGAGGAAAAATGTAGCCCGTCATGCCTTGCACCTGAAAAGGAATACCATGAAACAAAAGTTGAAGAATCAGTTGAGAATACCCAAACAATGATAAAGGAAGATCCGGGAGTTGAACAAGCAATTAAAGAAGAGGACGACTCATTCCTTGAAGAATTCTCACTTATGCTACAAAAGGAGATCCTTGAGATTGAATTGCAAGAGTTTTCAAATGTTCTCATTGAAGACGACAATCAAGTTGAGAATTTGAACAAAGAAATACAAATCATCATAAGTGAGCCCAGATATGAAGAACAATTCAAAGGGGCGCTTGAAGATTTCATCACCATTATGCTATTTGAGGAAGCATTGAAAGATTTTGCAGAGGAAACACAAATGGAATCACTGCCAAAATTTTTTCTAGATAAGCAGGTTACTGGGAGTGATATGATCCATCATCAACTTCGACCTCCCGAGACTATACTTGAAGAAGAAAGGTCACCTGAGATTATCTTTGATCCACTAGAGGAGATGTTTGAAGCTCAATCCATCAAGGAGACTCTCATTTTTGAAGATATGCTAACAAAATTTCATAAAGATGCCTGGTTTATGCAAGATACCTCGGTAAAAACAAAGAATCTTGAGCTATTCGAGGGGGCGCTAAGCTTGTTTCAAGAGGAACTTCCTAATCAAGATCAACATGTTGTGGACGCCCGTGGAATGATTCATCATCAATGGCGACCTCCTGAAGCAGCTGGTGACCTCACTTTCGACAATACAATTCCGTCTGAGCTTGAAACATGCCAGGTTGTCTCTTTCCTTAATCCTAGCTTTGAAAGTTATTATGATTTTGATTATGGGGATTTTGGGAAAACAACTTGCATCTGGATTGATCATGGTCCTAACGAATTACCTCAGTTGATCGTTTTGAGTGAAAACTTGCTTGAGTATGAGAAATGCATGGTGAGAGTTTGCTTTTCTGTATTTAAGGATGAATTTGCCCGATTGAGAACCGTCACGTTTGCCATACTCCTGTTGCACAACCTGAGAAATCATGTAAAGTTATGTGTATATTTTGCTTCCTTGAGTCGTGTCGAGTCTAGGACTCTTGTATATAGGTTTAGAGTAGGTTTTCTTTTTGTGTTTTTAGGTTAGAGGTCTTTTGAGCCTTGTTCTTGATTTGCCTTGAGTCATTTGACTCATGATCTAGTGTGGCTCAGGTAGTTTAGTTGTTTGCTTTCTTTAGTTTGCTTTTGGTGTGCGTTTTAGTTTAGTTTGCTTTGGGTCGGTCTGTCGGTCGGTTTGCTTTAGTTTGGGTGTCTTGAGTGGGAGTCTCCATCTTGTGAGAAAGGTGTTTGTGTTGTTGCTCACACACTGGCAACATCCTAGATCTTATGTTAGACTCATTTCTTAGATATCTATTCATGAAGTGCTTGGAATCCGAGGTTGTTCCTCTCCAGCTTTATCATCTGATCAGGACCTGTATTTGACTTGGAAGGGAATCATTTTCTGTGTCTTGATGCCGACATCTGTTGATTACTATATCTTCACACATTAATAGACTCCGAGTCATTATGGTTTTCAGGCAAAGCTGTGATTGGTGAAAAATCTAAAATCTGGCTTCAGCGCCACCGCAATCCTCAAACCCTAGTAAGCTTCACTGCTTACGAGCCAAAGGAATTGACGAAGAGAAAAAGCAATATCAAAAGGAAAAAATGAAAAAAAAAAGAGAAAACGAAAAGGAAAAATGAGGAGAAAAATGAAATGAAATGAAATATCAAAATTGGCTAAAGGGAATATGCGGATAACTCCATCGGGGCTATAGACGCCTGGCTGGCAATGGAGCAATGTTCGTGAGCTTGCGGCGATAACCTCGTCGGGACTATGGACGTCTGGCTGGCAGCGAGGCTCTATCCAGGATGCTTTTGAAGTTCAGATAAATTACGTAGCTAATCACAGGGGAACCTGAAAGTCATAGTTGTCTTGTCGAGAGGAATAAATACACTTGCACACACCTGAGTAATCAAAGACTAAGTGTCTAGATTTGGTTAAAGATTCTCCTTCTACTTTGAGTGCATTTTCTAATCTCTTGATGAGCTCAGTTGAATTTTCCAGAGGTTCTAGGTGTCGATTGAGTCTTTATCTCTGAAATGTTTTTCAACATTTATTCAAGGTGGCGCTAGATGTTGTGACGTTTTCACACATCGCCCCATTGCAAATGGGGACCCATGTTTTTTCTGCTCGTTTTGTTCGTTTTCGCTTTGCTTTTTCTAGGGTTTTGTTAGTTTGTTAGTTGTCTGGATTTAGGGTCAAGCCTTAGGGTTCTAATTACCGTCTTTTCGGACCAAAATCCAGTCGTTTTTGAGGGCTTTTGAGTTTCCTTTTCTAGAATGCAAATTTTGAATGAAATGAATTCGCCAGAATGGTCTAATTTTCAATTGGAATGTTGATGCAGAGCTTAAATTTGTCTAAGTGTTGAAGATGAAATGTGAATTTTTGTCCAATTGAATATTTTTGATCAAATTTTGACTTGTTTGAATTTTGATCCTGGGCATTGGAATTGATTTGTTTTCGCCTTGTGAAGTGATAAAATGTGTAAAATCATGATATTTTGGCCTGTAGGAGCAAAATCGCTCCTGTCCCTCAGTGAAGGACGGGAGCTCAATTTCAAATATCTCATCGTCCCTACAGAGTCCAGACAAATTTTACGTTTGAAATGATAGAGAACGACAAGATCTTTCATTTGAATATAAATTGAAGATTTTCATGAGCACAGAAATGCCTCCAGGAGGAAAATCGCCCCTGTCCCTCAGTGAAGGACCGGAGCTACAATTCAAATTTCGCCTTGTCCTTGCAAGATTTTGAAAACTTAATGATTTGAGGACGTCCGAAGGAAGATACTTTGCCAAATGAATATAATTTGAGATGCAAAAAACGAAGGAAAATGACCTATATTGACTAAATCGCTCCTGTCCCTCTCCAAGGGACCAGGGCGAGGTACCTTGTAGCTCTCGTCCCTCTCCCAGGGACCAGAGCGATTTCCTCCATTTTGCAAAATCCAGACAAGGGTCAAGGCAAGTTTACGTTCAAAAACGAAGGAGAACATGAGATGAATGCATTGAATATAAATTGAAGATTTTTGGGACGTCCATACCAGCATTAAATGCCTAGTTCGCTCCTGTCCCTCTCCAAGGGACCAGAGCGATTTTTGATATAATTGCCTTTGTTGCAAAATTACAAACAATGTCAAGGCATGGGCGGATAGAGTGAAGAAGGACGACTCCGTTGAATATAAACTTGGAACCTGGCAAAGTAAGATGAAGGCCACAAAGGAAGGATCGCTCCTGTCCCTCTCCAAGGGACCAGGGCGATACAATGGTGATGATGTGTCCCTCCAGAGTTCAAGGTCGTCCCTCCAAGGTTCAAGGCCGATCCAAGTTAGGACGAAGGGTGGCGAGGACATTTCAAGGCATTTCCATCAAGCGCAACGTTGCAAAGGTCATCACATGGAAGGATTTGCACTATAAAGACCTAGATCGCTCCTGTCCCTCTCCAAGGGACCAGAGCGATATTTCTATTAAAGCATCGATTTCAAAAGACAAGCAAGTTTCAAGCTACCAAGAGGGTCGAAAGGACATCATTCCACGCAATGAAGATGATTGCAAGTCGGTACAAACAAGAACAAGCATGTTATGATGAACTTCGCTCCTGTCCCTCAGGAAGGGACTAGAGCGATATTGATATATTAGATTAATCCATGCAAAATTTGCGTAAGGACAAGACATTGCAATGTTTTGGAAGGTCCATGGTATGGTAAAAAGATGATAAACAAGAGTTTTGAACGTGAAATGATCATCATTTTGAGCATGGAGACTAGATCGCTCCTGTCCCTCTCCAAGGGACCAGGGCGATTTGCTTTGGATTCCTTGTTTTGCTTCAAGATCAAGCTAAGTCAAGACGTCTTAAGATAGCATATGGTCCAAGGCATCGTTTGAAGACAATTTGCAAGAGTTTTTAACGTCCAAACATTGCTAATCGAGGTAAAAGTCTCCCATCGCTCCTGTCCTTTGGACAAGGACCAGGGCGATATCATTAAAAACACTCACGTTCCTTCAAAGATCAAGGCGACATGAGGATAGGAAATGCGAAGGACGACATTTGGAGGACATTGCAAAGGAGATCAAAGTGTAAAGTTGCCAAGGTCAAGGAGAAAACATGGATCGCTCCTGTCCCTCTTCAAGGGACAAGGGCGATGGTCCCTTTAAATACGTCCAAACACATAATGAAGCGAATGGGAATAAGCGCAAAGGACACAAACAATGATTTTTCGAAGGTCAAAGATACAAGATGAACATAAAAACATGGAGATCGCTCCTGTCCCTCTCCAAGGGACCAGGGCGATAATGGTCATAGGATACACTTGCTCGCACAAGGAAGAAATTCAAGTTCGAAAGACCACCAGATGATCGATTTGGGACGTGGAAATGAAGGAATTAAACGTCGAAAACGCAAGAATCATGCCAAAGATGGTGAATCGCTCCTGTCCCTCATCAAGGGACCAGAGCGATGAGGTACGTCCCTCTATTTACATATTTTTTGGCGCCAAATTAAACAATTCGAATTTACTTTAAATGCTAAATCAATTTAAAATTTAAAAAATCCATTTTTATTGGCATTTAATGTGGCGTTAACATTAATTGATTATTTTTGCCTTGTAAGAAAATCGAATTTATTAATTAAAAATGAAGGCATTTAATAATTGATTATTAATTCATTAAAAAATTAAATGGAGCGCTTGGTATTTATTTGTTTTATGGAGGTCAGCCCTTGTTATTCATTTAAAAATCATTTAAATTGCTTTATTTTTACAAAGTCGGCCTAAATGGTGGTGAGAGGTGTGAGCGCTATAAAGGGAGGGGTAGTTTATTTCATTTTCACATCATCATTTATCATCTCTCATATGCGACTTGGAGAAGGCAAAGGAGGAACGAATTTCATTTCAAGCTAGAAGGCGCTAGTAACTTCCAAGGTGGTGCGAATTTAGAGTTTCCACTTGTGCGAACTTGTCAAATCCATTGGAGATCACGTTAAAGACTTGAAGGGTGGTGAAGTTGATAATTTGAAGAGGAGATCATGTTGAAGACTATTTAATGTCAATTTTGCTTAGGCGATTTTGTCCTTTTTGCATTCTAGAGTTAAGCTCTCAAAGAGGTATGACGATATGGATTTATTGTTTTAATTTCGAATTTTGATTGTCATTGCCTTAATTTTGGAATTTTGTTTTGCCTTAGCTCAGTTGTTTTTAGGAAATGATTAATAAAGGACTTATCATTAAGTTTCCTAAAAAATTGCTCTCTAATTTATGTTATGTATTGCAAAATCATGTTACTAATTTTGAAATGTTGTGTAGGCGTCAAATGGAGGTCTCTTCAAGGAAAATCAAGCCGGATCAAGGACGGTCTTCGCCAGGACGATCAAGCCAAGACATGGGCGACCTCTTTCAATCCAGCGTTCCAAGGCGAGGTACATCGTCATCCTGCACATCAAGGACAAAAGGAGTTAGAACAAGAGTTAATTAAAGATAGCCTCTCAACGACATCAAATTGAATATCTAGCAAGCTTCAAGTGTCAGATGAGGTGGCGTCCAGTCATCATTTCTCCAATCAGTGAAGTCCATCTCAGCATGTCCAGATTCAATGTACTTAACTCATGGAAGGTGGCACAAACTCCGATGTACCTACCCCGGCTATCCATTGGTTGATTTTTCTAAAAGGGACATGTGTCCAAGCAATACAATTTTATCATTGGTCAAGCATTAAATGTTATGTAATGGTTGTAACAAACCCTAATTAGGGTTTTCATTGTAAAATCTTGGCCATTGATCTTGAATTGATCTAAGCCATCAAATTGTATTGTGGGCACTATATAAGCCCAGGCATTTCATTTTGTAAAAAAGAATTTTAGATAGAATTAGAGAGAGTTGTAAATAATTGATAGAATAGCAATTAGAGTAGAATAGGAGGACAAGGCAAGAAATTGTTGCCATTGATTGTAAACAAACTCCATTTTCATTGAAGTAATGGTGAAATATGTCGTTTTCTTGCAATTTGCATGGTTTCTTGTTGAAGTCTTCAATCTTAGATGGTAGATGATTAGATGAATGGAGGAAATGTGATTAATTGATGATGGAATTCGTATATCCATACTACTAGCAGTTTGTTGATTGCAAACTTGCCTTGCGTAGTCAACTGGAATCATTCAGCTTAAGCTCAATTTCAATTTGTCGCTTCTTCATTGATATGCATCAACTTGGATGGTATCTATGCCTGCGGTGATGATTTGAACATCATAAAGCTCCCTTAGAAGATCGCACTAGTCTTGTGTAGATGTTCCATTGATGTCAAAACAAGATCTAGTTAGAGTTTTGTCAAAAATCAAATCATTGCTCCTACATTCTTAGTATTAGGATTAGATCCTCTCTTCGCCCTTATCCTTTTTCCATTTTTTTCAAATCTAAGTTAGTAAGAGCCTGTGTCCAGCAAAGCAGATCGGAAGTTCAATGTAAGTCCCCTTGTGATTCCAGCAAATCACATCATACCACTGGAGCTTGTCCACACGTAGAGACCCTACATCAAAGAACCTTGGAGTCTACCTAACTGATCCTTTATGCGAATCTTCAGCAGTTAGAGACTATTTTCTCAAGAGAGGATAAGATACCCTTAGGTATTTTATTCTGTGTTAGGCTGTGTATAAAACACACGTCAACAGAATTGGCGCTAGAAGGAGGGCTTGTACGTGAACTCCAGATTCTATCACTTCAAATTTACGGAGGTTATCTCAAGAGCTTTTGTCCCTCCTCCCGCGTCAACAGAATTGGCGCTAGAAGGAGGGCTTGTACGTGAACTCCAGATTCTATCACTTCAAATTTACGGAGGTTATCTCAAGAGCTTTTGTCCCTCCTCCCGCGTCAACAGAATTGGCGCTAGAAGGAGGGCAGAGCATTTGAACGTCAGATCCTGAGGAGCGCCTGACAGTGAACACGAACTCTTGAATCCAAGGAAGATCAGTGGAAAGCTTTTTCTCAAACAAAGAAAGAAGGTGATCGCTGGATCGTCAGTTGGACTTACGCAAGAAGGAATCAAGCTGGAACCAGTTGAACGTTCAAGTTGAATCCGAGATATTCAAGATCTCTCTTATTCCAGAAAATCCAAAAAAAGTGAAAAATAGAAAATCCAAAAAAAAGTGAAAAATAGAAAACCAAAAAAAAAATTGAAAAATCAAAAAATCGAAAAAGAAAAGATTTCTCAATGGAGCGGCAACAGTTTCACGAGGAGCAACAAGTTGATTTTCCTGAACTTTGGTGGAGATTAGATACACAACTTTATCCACGTAGATTGTCCGAGTTTGCAAGACCAGGGCAGTGTCGAGTTCACGAGACAAAGGAACATGATGAAATGCATTGCTTGAAGTACTTATCAAGGATGGAATCGGCAGCGCAGGGAAAAATCTTCTTTTGGGATGTCCCAAGGCCAGAAACAGAGGAAGGCAATTTCAGTGTCCCAGAGAGTAAAGATCCTCTTCTAAGCTTCATGTGGATGATCGAGAGTCAGCTCGTTTTGGATGGCGAAATGCATCTTGAAAACATATTGCTACCATTGTGGTGTAGAATTCACAACTCACCTCACTCTGAATTTACTTGCTCAGTATGTGAAATGGCTATCAATCAAGTCAGAAACCAGTTTGGAATACCAACTTTGTCCGAGGAAGAGTGTATCATGAACAAATCTTGGGGTGCACATCTCGCAGCCAAATTTAGGAGAACCTATGAAAAGGACATTGCTCCAACATCTGAATGTAAGAAGGATCAATTGTACGTTGATGATACAAATGCACCTGAGGAAAAATGTAGCCCGTCATGCCTTGCACCTGAAAAGGAATACCATGAAACAAAAGTTGAAGAATCAGTTGAGAATACCCAAACAATGATAAAGGAAGATCCGGGAGTTGAACAAGCAATTAAAGAAGAGGACGACTCATTCCTTGAAGAATTCTCACTTATGCTACAAAAGGAGATCCTTGAGATTGAATTGCAAGAGTTTTCAAATGTTCTCATTGAAGACGACAATCAAGTTGAGAATTTGAACAAAGAAATACAAATCATCATAAGTGAGCCCAGATATGAAGAACAATTCAAAGGGGCGCTTGAAGATTTCATCACCATTATGCTATTTGAGGAAGCATTGAAAGATTTTGCAGAGGAAACACAAATGGAATCACTGCCAAAATTTTTTCTAGATAAGCAGGTTACTGGGAGTGATATGATCCATCATCAACTTCGACCTCCCGAGACTATACTTGAAGAAGAAAGGTCACCTGAGATTATCTTTGATCCACTAGAGGAGATGTTTGAAGCTCAATCCATCAAGGAGACTCTCATTTTTGAAGATATGCTAACAAAATTTCATAAAGATGCCTGGTTTATGCAAGATACCTCGGTAAAAACAAAGAATCTTGAGCTATTCGAGGGGGCGCTAAGCTTGTTTCAAGAGGAACTTCCTAATCAAGATCAACATGTTGTGGACGCCCGTGGAATGATTCATCATCAATGGCGACCTCCTGAAGCAGCTGGTGACCTCACTTTCGACAATACAATTCCGTCTGAGCTTGAAACATGCCAGGTTGTCTCTTTCCTTAATCCTAGCTTTGAAAGTTATTATGATTTTGATTATGGGGATTTTGGGAAAACAACTTGCATCTGGATTGATCATGGTCCTAACGAATTACCTCAGTTGATCGTTTTGAGTGAAAACTTGCTTGAGTATGAGAAATGCATGGTGAGAGTTTGCTTTTCTGTATTTAAGGATGAATTTGCCCGATTGAGAACCGTCACGTTTGCCATACTCCTGTTGCACAACCTGAGAAATCATGTAAAGTTATGTGTATATTTTGCTTCCTTGAGTCGTGTCGAGTCTAGGACTCTTGTATATAGGTTTAGAGTAGGTTTTCTTTTTGTGTTTTTAGGTTAGAGGTCTTTTGAGCCTTGTTCTTGATTTGCCTTGAGTCATTTGACTCATGATCTAGTGTGGCTCAGGTAGTTTAGTTGTTTGCTTTCTTTAGTTTGCTTTTGGTGTGCGTTTTAGTTTAGTTTGCTTTGGGTCGGTCTGTCGGTCGGTTTGCTTTAGTTTGGGTGTCTTGAGTGGGAGTCTCCATCTTGTGAGAAAGGTGTTTGTGTTGTTGCTCACACACTGGCAACATCCTAGATCTTATGTTAGACTCATTTCTTAGATATCTATTCATGAAGTGCTTGGAATCCGAGGTTGTTCCTCTCCAGCTTTATCATCTGATCAGGACCTGTATTTGACTTGGAAGGGAATCATTTTCTGTGTCTTGATGCCGACATCTGTTGATTACTATATCTTCACACATTAATAGACTCCGAGTCATTATGGTTTTCAGGCAAAGCTGTGATTGGTGAAAAATCTAAAATCTGGCTTCAGCGCCACCGCAATCCTCAAACCCTAGTAAGCTTCACTGCTTACGAGCCAAAGGAATTGACGAAGAGAAAAAGCAATATCAAAAGGAAAAAATGAAAAAAAAAAGAGAAAACGAAAAGGAAAAATGAGGAGAAAAATGAAATGAAATGAAATATCAAAATTGGCTAAAGGGAATATGCGGATAACTCCATCGGGGCTATAGACGCCTGGCTGGCAATGGAGCAATGTTCGTGAGCTTGCGGCGATAACCTCGTCGGGACTATGGACGTCTGGCTGGCAGCGAGGCTCTATCCAGGATGCTTTTGAAGTTCAGATAAATTACGTAGCTAATCACAGGGGAACCTGAAAGTCATAGTTGTCTTGTCGAGAGGAATAAATACACTTGCACACACCTGAGTAATCAAAGACTAAGTGTCTAGATTTGGTTAAAGATTCTCCTTCTACTTTGAGTGCATTTTCTAATCTCTTGATGAGCTCAGTTGAATTTTCCAGAGGTTCTAGGTGTCGATTGAGTCTTTATCTCTGAAATGTTTTTCAACATTTATTCAAGGTGGCGCTAGATGTTGTGACGTTTTCACACATCGCCCCATTGCAAATGGGGACCCATGTTTTTTCTGCTCGTTTTGTTCGTTTTCGCTTTGCTTTTTCTAGGGTTTTGTTAGTTTGTTAGTTGTCTGGATTTAGGGTCAAGCCTTAGGGTTCTAATTACCGTCTTTTCGGACCAAAATCCAGTCGTTTTTGAGGGCTTTTGAGTTTCCTTTTCTAGAATGCAAATTTTGAATGAAATGAATTCGCCAGAATGGTCTAATTTTCAATTGGAATGTTGATGCAGAGCTTAAATTTGTCTAAGTGTTGAAGATGAAATGTGAATTTTTGTCCAATTGAATATTTTTGATCAAATTTTGACTTGTTTGAATTTTGATCCTGGGCATTGGAATTGATTTGTTTTCGCCTTGTGAAGTGATAAAATGTGTAAAATCATGATATTTTGGCCTGTAGGAGCAAAATCGCTCCTGTCCCTCAGTGAAGGACGGGAGCTCAATTTCAAATATCTCATCGTCCCTACAGAGTCCAGACAAATTTTACGTTTGAAATGATAGAGAACGACAAGATCTTTCATTTGAATATAAATTGAAGATTTTCATGAGCACAGAAATGCCTCCAGGAGGAAAATCGCCCCTGTCCCTCAGTGAAGGACCGGAGCTACAATTCAAATTTCGCCTTGTCCTTGCAAGATTTTGAAAACTTAATGATTTGAGGACGTCCGAAGGAAGATACTTTGCCAAATGAATATAATTTGAGATGCAAAAAACGAAGGAAAATGACCTATATTGACTAAATCGCTCCTGTCCCTCTCCAAGGGACCAGGGCGAGGTACCTTGTAGCTCTCGTCCCTCTCCCAGGGACCAGAGCGATTTCCTCCATTTTGCAAAATCCAGACAAGGGTCAAGGCAAGTTTACGTTCAAAAACGAAGGAGAACATGAGATGAATGCATTGAATATAAATTGAAGATTTTTGGGACGTCCATACCAGCATTAAATGCCTAGTTCGCTCCTGTCCCTCTCCAAGGGACCAGAGCGATTTTTGATATAATTGCCTTTGTTGCAAAATTACAAACAATGTCAAGGCATGGGCGGATAGAGTGAAGAAGGACGACTCCGTTGAATATAAACTTGGAACCTGGCAAAGTAAGATGAAGGCCACAAAGGAAGGATCGCTCCTGTCCCTCTCCAAGGGACCAGGGCGATACAATGGTGATGATGTGTCCCTCCAGAGTTCAAGGTCGTCCCTCCAAGGTTCAAGGCCGATCCAAGTTAGGACGAAGGGTGGCGAGGACATTTCAAGGCATTTCCATCAAGCGCAACGTTGCAAAGGTCATCACATGGAAGGATTTGCACTATAAAGACCTAGATCGCTCCTGTCCCTCTCCAAGGGACCAGAGCGATATTTCTATTAAAGCATCGATTTCAAAAGACAAGCAAGTTTCAAGCTACCAAGAGGGTCGAAAGGACATCATTCCACGCAATGAAGATGATTGCAAGTCGGTACAAACAAGAACAAGCATGTTATGATGAACTTCGCTCCTGTCCCTCAGGAAGGGACTAGAGCGATATTGATATATTAGATTAATCCATGCAAAATTTGCGTAAGGACAAGACATTGCAATGTTTTGGAAGGTCCATGGTATGGTAAAAAGATGATAAACAAGAGTTTTGAACGTGAAATGATCATCATTTTGAGCATGGAGACTAGATCGCTCCTGTCCCTCTCCAAGGGACCAGGGCGATTTGCTTTGGATTCCTTGTTTTGCTTCAAGATCAAGCTAAGTCAAGACGTCTTAAGATAGCATATGGTCCAAGGCATCGTTTGAAGACAATTTGCAAGAGTTTTTAACGTCCAAACATTGCTAATCGAGGTAAAAGTCTCCCATCGCTCCTGTCCTTTGGACAAGGACCAGGGCGATATCATTAAAAACACTCACGTTCCTTCAAAGATCAAGGCGACATGAGGATAGGAAATGCGAAGGACGACATTTGGAGGACATTGCAAAGGAGATCAAAGTGTAAAGTTGCCAAGGTCAAGGAGAAAACATGGATCGCTCCTGTCCCTCTTCAAGGGACAAGGGCGATGGTCCCTTTAAATACGTCCAAACACATAATGAAGCGAATGGGAATAAGCGCAAAGGACACAAACAATGATTTTTCGAAGGTCAAAGATACAAGATGAACATAAAAACATGGAGATCGCTCCTGTCCCTCTCCAAGGGACCAGGGCGATAATGGTCATAGGATACACTTGCTCGCACAAGGAAGAAATTCAAGTTCGAAAGACCACCAGATGATCGATTTGGGACGTGGAAATGAAGGAATTAAACGTCGAAAACGCAAGAATCATGCCAAAGATGGTGAATCGCTCCTGTCCCTCATCAAGGGACCAGAGCGATGAGGTACGTCCCTCTATTTACATATTTTTTGGCGCCAAATTAAACAATTCGAATTTACTTTAAATGCTAAATCAATTTAAAATTTAAAAAATCCATTTTTATTGGCATTTAATGTGGCGTTAACATTAATTGATTATTTTTGCCTTGTAAGAAAATCGAATTTATTAATTAAAAATGAAGGCATTTAATAATTGATTATTAATTCATTAAAAAATTAAATGGAGCGCTTGGTATTTATTTGTTTTATGGAGGTCAGCCCTTGTTATTCATTTAAAAATCATTTAAATTGCTTTATTTTTACAAAGTCGGCCTAAATGGTGGTGAGAGGTGTGAGCGCTATAAAGGGAGGGGTAGTTTATTTCATTTTCACATCATCATTTATCATCTCTCATATGCGACTTGGAGAAGGCAAAGGAGGAACGAATTTCATTTCAAGCTAGAAGGCGCTAGTAACTTCCAAGGTGGTGCGAATTTAGAGTTTCCACTTGTGCGAACTTGTCAAATCCATTGGAGATCACGTTAAAGACTTGAAGGGTGGTGAAGTTGATAATTTGAAGAGGAGATCATGTTGAAGACTATTTAATGTCAATTTTGCTTAGGCGATTTTGTCCTTTTTGCATTCTAGAGTTAAGCTCTCAAAGAGGTATGACGATATGGATTTATTGTTTTAATTTCGAATTTTGATTGTCATTGCCTTAATTTTGGAATTTTGTTTTGCCTTAGCTCAGTTGTTTTTAGGAAATGATTAATAAAGGACTTATCATTAAGTTTCCTAAAAAATTGCTCTCTAATTTATGTTATGTATTGCAAAATCATGTTACTAATTTTGAAATGTTGTGTAGGCGTCAAATGGAGGTCTCTTCAAGGAAAATCAAGCCGGATCAAGGACGGTCTTCGCCAGGACGATCAAGCCAAGACATGGGCGACCTCTTTCAATCCAGCGTTCCAAGGCGAGGTACATCGTCATCCTGCACATCAAGGACAAAAGGAGTTAGAACAAGAGTTAATTAAAGATAGCCTCTCAACGACATCAAATTGAATATCTAGCAAGCTTCAAGTGTCAGATGAGGTGGCGTCCAGTCATCATTTCTCCAATCAGTGAAGTCCATCTCAGCATGTCCAGATTCAATGTACTTAACTCATGGAAGGTGGCACAAACTCCGATGTACCTACCCCGGCTATCCATTGGTTGATTTTTCTAAAAGGGACATGTGTCCAAGCAATACAATTTTATCATTGGTCAAGCATTAAATGTTATGTAATGGTTGTAACAAACCCTAATTAGGGTTTTCATTGTAAAATCTTGGCCATTGATCTTGAATTGATCTAAGCCATCAAATTGTATTGTGGGCACTATATAAGCCCAGGCATTTCATTTTGTAAAAAAGAATTTTAGATAGAATTAGAGAGAGTTGTAAATAATTGATAGAATAGCAATTAGAGTAGAATAGGAGGACAAGGCAAGAAATTGTTGCCATTGATTGTAAACAAACTCCATTTTCATTGAAGTAATGGTGAAATATGTCGTTTTCTTGCAATTTGCATGGTTTCTTGTTGAAGTCTTCAATCTTAGATGGTAGATGATTAGATGAATGGAGGAAATGTGATTAATTGATGATGGAATTCGTATATCCATACTACTAGCAGTTTGTTGATTGCAAACTTGCCTTGCGTAGTCAACTGGAATCATTCAGCTTAAGCTCAATTTCAATTTGTCGCTTCTTCATTGATATGCATCAACTTGGATGGTATCTATGCCTGCGGTGATGATTTGAACATCATAAAGCTCCCTTAGAAGATCGCACTAGTCTTGTGTAGATGTTCCATTGATGTCAAAACAAGATCTAGTTAGAGTTTTGTCAAAAATCAAATCATTGCTCCTACATTCTTAGTATTAGGATTAGATCCTCTCTTCGCCCTTATCCTTTTTCCATTTTTTTCAAATCTAAGTTAGTAAGAGCCTGTGTCCAGCAAAGCAGATCGGAAGTTCAATGTAAGTCCCCTTGTGATTCCAGCAAATCACATCATACCACTGGAGCTTGTCCACACGTAGAGACCCTACATCAAAGAACCTTGGAGTCTACCTAACTGATCCTTTATGCGAATCTTCAGCAGTTAGAGACTATTTTCTCAAGAGAGGATAAGATACCCTTAGGTATTTTATTCTGTGTTAGGCTGTGTATAAAACACACGTCAACAAGACCCTACATCAAAGAACCTTGGAGTCTACCTAACTGATCCTTTACGCGAATCTTCAGCAGTTAGAGACTATTTTCTCAAGAGAGGATAAGATGCCTTTAGGTATTTTATTCTGTGTATGATGGTGTACAAAATACACGTCAACAGTTACCATAAGGATCAAAATTTTCTCTAGAGAAGTAGGGGATAAGGAAGTGGGATCTCAATTCCTCTTCCGATTTCTCTGCTGCTTGCAAGGATGGACACACTTCTAATGATTGCTTGACTAGGATAGGAAAAGCAATTCATGTCTCATGCCTGGTCTTCTGCGCTTTATCATATGTGATCAATTGTCTTACCACCTCAAGGAATACTATCTTATCGGTAGGATACCATGGTAGCATGTAGGGTGGACAGGAGCATCCTTGAATTCTAATGTAGGTGAACTTGGGAAATTGGATATACCAAGCACCGAACTTCTTTATCAACTCTCTTGCCTGTGGAGATAGTCTTTGATGTATGCCACCTTTTAGTGTTCTTGTCAAGTGCATAGTGAAAGCATCATTCACCCTCTTGTAATGTGCTTTGCTAGGGTAATGGCTGTGTGTATGAGTCACATGCTCTCATCTCTCCAGCTCCCATTCCAACTGGGCCTCTATACATTAACCCTACATATTCACGAGCTCAAGCAAGTGAATATATGATATATGAACTAATGTAAAATGTCTTGGTACGTTGAAGCCTTTTCAATTGTATGTCAAGATTATTGCTTATGATTCTTGCCCAGTTAATCCTCTCTTCCAGTTGATATTGCTTCCATGAAATAGAACATCCAATTCTCAAATTGAGATGCTTGAGAGATTCCGATAACTTGGTTGAGCAAGGTGATCAAATCACCAAATTCTTCCTTAAAATCAATCCTGTGAAGCTTGTTGGGTACCTTGGATGGGCCACACTTGCTCTTCAATAACCAATACTTGTTGATTATGCCAAGGCATTGGTCAGGGTCATCCTCAAATATTGCCTAAGCTCCTTCCTTGCTTTTGTGAACCATGCCCTTGTGATCAAGTACATGGAAAGCTTCGCTGATAGCTGTCTTGGATAGGTAGACAATCACTTTGCCATCAGGTGCCACTATTGTTCTTGTGCTGGGATTATAGTGTTTGGCACACTCCAGAGTCAACTCATTGCATTGCATAGCCGGAGGGAAGCCTGCTGCTCTTACTATCGTGCTTTCGATCATCTTCTTTGAGAATGCAGATGGTCTGCTGGTGTATATAGGACCTTGGAACTTCTTCATGTCTATTCGTCCTAGGTTGGTGTCCCCTACATTGCCCCAAAATGATGTTATCTTGGATTCCAAAACCTCTCCCTTTGAGTCCTCCGTGATGAGGGTTTGTCGTACACCTGCTCCGGTCTTTGGGGCTGTCATGGTCTACCTGATAGAGTTGTCTAAGTTAGGGTTGTAATATGGTTTTAATGCTTATAATATCTTGACTCGTTTAGGTTAGTAATTCAACATTGAAAGCTTATAAAAGTGTTTAAACCTTGATGAATTACTAAAATGCTAGGTATGAAAATAAACCCTAGACTGCTAAAAATCTGAAAAGAATCATCTAATTGGAATGAATTTTGCTTTGAAGCATGTTAGATGATCAAAATATGACAAAAGAAGCCTCATGACCAAAACCCCCTAAGGAAATAATGAACCTGAAGCTGCATTAGCATAAAATTAAGGTCTGATTGGAATAAAAATGATCAACCATAACCTGATTCAGACCTGCAAACAAGCTCTAAACTGACTGGTAATTCTGATTTTGCCCTTAATTTGGCAAAATTGCCTGTGTCCTAATGTGATATCGCTGTGATTAATACTGAATTTGACTGATTGATTATGCTGATTGCTTCCTTCAGAAGGTAAATTCGCTGATCCTAGGCTTTGATAATGTTCAATCACCAATCTTAATGTTGACTTCGCCCTAGGCCATTTGTAGAATCGCTGTTCTGACAATGTAGAATGGCTGTGATAAAACTTGCTTTGATTGCTGGCCTGAGATGCAAGTTTGCTGTGTGCAATGGTAAGTTCGCCTTATGCTTGAATGGAATCAAAGTCGCTGCCTTGATTAAAATCATTGCATTTGGAAGACAATTCACTGTTATCACTGTTTGTTGATCAAATGAAATGATCAACAAACCTCTTATAGGCATCGAAGGGGTGTGTTTCTTCATTTCAAGGCCGACTTATCCTTTCATTTAATGTTTTTCGACATTACATCTTCCAATGTGCAAAAGCTGACTTGTTTTCTTTGATTCAAATTTGAGTTAAAACGTTCACTTGCTTTGTGGGTCCCCCCTTATGTATTGGTGCTAAAACTTATTCCTCTTCCCTTTATTGTGGATGATGTGGGTTAATGACTATCAATGATTGGGCTTTAGCAGGGGCAATGACAATGCCTTTAAGGAGGTTCGTGGATCTCGATAGGCAAAGGAAGTGTTTGGGCGCAGATTTGGGGAGTCAAAGGAAGTGTTTGGTGTGAGCTCGTGGATCTAAGGTGTCAAAGGTACTGCGAGATTGTGGTTTAGAGAGGGCAAAGGAAGTGATGTGTGATAGGTCGCGGTTTTGACACCCCAAAGGAAGTGCCATCATGCTGATTGGAGGTTCAAGGGGTCAAAGACAATGTCATCAAATGCATCAACCTTGTTCGCCTAAGTCCAATATCTCCCAAATCATTGCAAAGACATTAAATAATCAACCTCAATCAAAATTTCACAAGTCTCCTACCTTGATTGGACTTTTATGAGGCCAAAGGAAGTGCATTAAGGTTGATCGGAGGTTCAAGGGGGCAATGACAATGCTGTCAATGCCATGGTTGAGCAAAGGAAGTGATAAGTTGAGTTTCGAAGGGGCCAAAGGAAATGACCACAAGTTAGATTGGGTTCTTGAGGGGGCAAAGGAAGTGACTTCTATGTTCAAATTTGCTCATTCTATTACCCTTCCCTAAGCCGCTTCATGATGGTTTAGACCTTGGCTTATCCTCTCTCCAAGCATTTCAATGTCTCTTGACAATTTGCCTTAATCAAACTCAGCACTTCATCTCAGGTTTTGCAGTCAAAGGATGATATCAAATGGAATGATCATCATGAATCATTCATTCCAAAATGTTGAGGACCAAGTCAGCTCAATGTCATCATATCTAAAGGATCCCACTACTACCAACTCTACCTAAAACCTAAAAACTAAAGCAAAAGAGGGGGTCCCCATTGCGATGGGGTGATGTGTGAAATGGTCACAACAGTACTTCCATTGCGATGGAGTGATGTGTGCAATTGTCACAACAATACTTACTATAGGTTTTTGATGTGGGCTTTCTTTTGATAGAGTGGCATAAGTTGGGAGTTGGTTTTCCAATTCAATTCAGCATATACAAGTGTAATAGTACCCTTGACTTTGAATTATTTAGCAGAGAAATGACAATATTTAATTTCAAACCTTTCTATGAGAAATCCACATATGATATAAGAGGTTTCATGATCAAGAGATTGGGAGGTAAATATAGACATCTTCCAAAGATTGAGGACAATTGGACCAATTTTGTAAAGGAGTTTGAAGTCTAAAGAAGTGATTATAGTTGTCTAATTGTAAAGTATTCTTCTGATATACTTCTTAAGGATAAGGAAGAAGTTTCATATGATGAGTTTGAAATTCTTTCTACCAGGTTTGTGAATAATAATATATATTACTTGTAGTTCCTTTACCTTTGGTAAATTGGGAAAACATGGAAAAAGGCGTCGAAGTAGATTCTTCCTACATTAAAAATTGGTAGGAAACATTTACGCTGGTGTAAGACAAGCTCCATTTACAAAATTGCCTCTAGCAAATGTATATCCTTCATCTTCTTCAAGAACAGTGATAGGCAACATGATTGCAGGAGATAAAGGAACTGAAGAAGATGGTTAAGGAAAGGGAAAAGTGAAGCTGGTTGATGATATAGAGGCAGCCCTTAAGATTGGTAAATTAAAGTTGGTTTCTAAGAAAAGCTTTGGCTATTTTTCTATGATTCAACATAGATGAGAACCACTAGTTGTATCCTCTACTCCTTTGTTTCCTATTTGTACTTCTCCTTCTACGTTTCCTTCCCCATCACTTGTTAGACCATATTCTCTTGATATTCATATACATGTTTTGTAATGTTCCCATTTTTGGTCACTTTAGCATTGTAGTTAGCTTTGAGTTTCTCAGTGAGTGCTAGACTTGTTAGAGCGGATGTTTTTTGTTGGTAGTGAGCTCAATTGGCCTTTAGGACTCCTTTGACACTTTCCAAAGTGAATTCGAGCTTCTTGTGTGTTCTCCAAGATTCATGGAGAGAGCATTTATTTATAGAAAGTCAATTGATTGACCCCGATTATCATTATTCATCATCAATATCACTCAAGTATAGTCAGATTTTGATTCTGAGGCTGTTCGGTGGTTTCCACAATACAACTGAATTATTGTGCTGTAATTGAATTATTTTACTAAGTTTGCTGTAATGTCCCCAAATCCGCAATCTAAAAAAAAACATATAAACAATGCATTTCAACAATTGATTTTGATATGAATGATTTACCTAGAGTGTAATTAGCAAATTCTCTTAAGGTCACTTGTTATCAATAAGCCAATTTCCATATTTAGTTCCTAATGAGATCAAGAGGTCTAGCTGCAATAGGATGCCCGTAGCGCTTATCAGGCCCAAGGGCGGTACACTCCCCCTTGGCCTAACTGTCGGCAGACCTTTAGTCATCTGCAGTGGGTGGCCTACTTGACAGAGGCCTAGTTCCTGCTATCCTAGTTGCTCTATTCTTCATAAATCTCATTGGGTTTGGATATGCAATTGCCTCATTCATTAACATGGTAATATCTTAATTCATTCCTACTAGTCTTTAATTGAATAATACTGTTTATTCTCATTTTGTAGTTGCAATCTATTCATTAGTTAATTTAGCACATGGAGGTTCATTCATATTGTATACCCATATGTGTATATATATATATATATATATATACATATGTGTTAATATATTATATTGATTTCTATTAAATTAATCTCTATTTTCATACCATTGTATTCCAGTCACATCTATGTATATGCTATGTACTGAATTCAAAACTACATATATTTATGTACTGATGTTCTTAATGATTATCTATTCTTTGATATGTAACCCTACTGATTTATGCAACCTTACTGCAGAATAAATAATGACAGTAAGTGACTCACCTGTATCCTTTCCGCTTTTTGACTTTATCTTCACCCGATCACTATCTCTTGCGCATTCTCTTTTTCCTTCCCCTGTCTTCCGCCTCAAGTCATGCTTTTAATACTAGCGGGAGGGGTTGGAACGGACCCAACCATGGGTCGTGACTGCTGAGGGAGGGGTGAGCGGTGGTGACTATTGGAGTCACCGCTCCCTGGTTCCACCCGTAACTCCTTTCGGCGCCTTAAACCATACGCACCGCATCATGCCTTAAACCATACGCACCGTATCACATACAATGTGATTTGCTGGGTGCAATATGCCCGTATAATATTTAAGGTTTAGCGTTACTTTATAAGGCATCGATATATTATAAGTATTTTGTTTTTGTATATTAATATGGGTTCTATTTAATAATATCGTATGGTGATAAGATCTTATTTCATAATAATAATAATTATAATGCATTAAGTTTTATATTGTATATTTATAGTTTATATTTATTTAGTAACACATTATATGGTAAATGTTATGTATCAATAAATATATATTTAATTAACAATATTTTATGGTAAAGTTAATTTAAGAGTTAATAATTAAAACATGATCATTATATTAATATAAAACAAGGAGCCATTTCCTATTTAAATAATGGAAGGTATAAATGTTATCTTTTATTAAATAATTACAAAAATGTGGGGTTATGACATTTGCTCAATTTTATAAAATAATAATAAAAAAAAGGATTCCTTTCCTTCTGTGTTTGTTTATAGAGTTGGGTAAATGACTTATTGTTTTGGCCTTAGTTGGAGGTGTGAACTGACCAATGGGCGAAGATAAAAGTGTTGTTTGGGCTATCATACATATTTATAGACTTGCTGCTATCATTTGATAGAAAAGCACACAGGAAATATTGAGAGGAGGGGGGCGGGGGGGTGAATCTGTATTTCAGATTTTTTTTTTTAACTTTCAAATGTAATAGAATATTTTAGCATATCTTATTATTTAATGGTCAATATGTATTTTAGGCGTAATCTTAGTTAGATTAGATTCTTTCTAATTTTCTTTTTAGTTTACGATTGTTTCTTTAGGAAACATCGTCCTTATAATTGCCTATATATGTACATTCAATTCTTTTAATAAATTATTCAATTACCATATTTTCAAAATGCAAGAAACCATGCAAAACTTAAAGAGAATAACCATCAAGATGTAGACACAAGATTTCTCGTGGAAAACCCTTTTGGGTAAAAAACCACGACACAAAAAGATTTTATTAACTGAACTTGGGCACCAACCCAAAATACAAAAGTGAGCACCAACTCACTAAGAGTACCAAATCTTCTTGAATCATGAACATCACTAGTGAAGAACCCACTCCACACAAATGAGGCACCAACCTCAAAGTTTCTACAATCAAATGTTCGTCTTCCTCAATTGTAACACTCTTTGTTGCATAGCTTCAAGGAGCTGAATTTCAGCCTGCTTGAGAACTCTAAAATAATATATTTTTCTTTCTTATTCCTTTTTACCCTCTACACCTATTTGTCAAAGCCTTTTTTTGATGTATATCATACTATTCACAATATGTTTTTGAAAAACATTTTCAAATCCTTGTTAAAAAAAAAAACATCACTTCCCCCACAACGTCGTCTACAATTTTACAAAACACGTCACTTACACACTACACAAAAATCGTATATCAAATCACTTTTCAACAAAATAGATAGCAATCATTAACAACTCCCCAACCATAAAAACACTACCTACAATTTATTCTAGCTTTGCCAAAACCACGTTTCCATTCCGATTTCTCAAAAGAGGATACGACATCAACCGTGACACTCGAAAAGATTTGCGTGGGCTTTTTTTGAAATAATATGACAACCAACGACTACACCACAATAGGTTATGACTCTTTATTTGCTCTGAGCACTCTTGCGACATCATTACACTCTGTCGAGTTCTACATCCTTCTTATGTGGTCGTCTCAGAGAATGTGTTTTTTATAACCATTTTCCTTGGCATATTTTGAAATGATTCTATGTTTCAAAAATTAAAGAGCAGACATGGTTTTGGTTAAACTTCTGCCATCTATCAAGGCAACGATACAAATAATTCTCAGCGCTTAAAGAAATGCCAAGAATAGTCATCGCCACAGCTGCCCTCATTCACAAAAGCTGTTACAAAAGAATCTGAAGTCAACTCTTAAAAAGAGGATGAATAAGTTACGCCAAGAATTAATATGTTGATGAATGCCCATCACATTAAATTTCATAAAAATCAACCCCTTTGAATAATTGATCTGGCATAGAAACTGACTTGGCACATCAAATGATGATGTGGCAAAGTAGACAACTAGACAGCTTACGCAGACACCAACCAACTCAAATTGACAACTAAGTAGCTCAACCAGATAGGCAAGTAGCTCAACCAAGTAGGCAAGTAGCTCAACCAAGCAGGCAAGCAACTCAACCAAGTAGGCAAGTAGCTCAAGTAGGTAGGTAAGTAGCTCAACCAAAAATTGAGGAATAATCAGTAGCTTAAAGATATTTATTCCAATTCTCTTTTCAGAACCCACCTTTTGACATCAATGGCAAAATCTGCAACATTGATGACTTTGAAGGAGGTATTGGAATGATAGTTCAGTGTTAATTCATCACAAATGTTCTAATTTTTGGGAGTGTTTAGTCATGCCTTTGTTGGAAATGTGTTATCGATGTCAAGATTGTGATTAAGATAACTTTAGCATTTAACGTTATTTAAAATAATAACGCTAAACATCAATAGTCACCAATATATCTTCAATTTAAACAATCACCGGCTATACAAATCTTGAAATTGAAGATACTGCATGCGAAAGCTGAGGGGAGACCGAACTATGACCAATTGCCAAAAATAGCAGTTATTATAATAGTAACTGCTAAAATAGTAAGTTAGCTCAGACTCCCAACTGACCAAATAGTGTCAAAGCTGATACTTGCTAAAAATAGTAACTTTTTAAAAATTGTAACTTATTAAAAATAGTAAGTCTTAGACAAGTTGTCCAAAATTACTCTAGAAAGTGTTGTTGAACTCCAATATGTCCTCTGAGTTCATTGGTTACAACGAAATTCCCTCTGAACTGACTGACATAGACCTTGAAAGATAGTACCAAGTTCCAACCACTTTGCAAGAGGACCCAAAAGTGGGGACATTACAGTTCGCCCTTCCCAAAGATTCTTCGCCCTCAAGCAATCTGCATCAGCATAGCAAACCAATTGCTATCTGCACATGTATGCTCGTCTAAATACCAGGATCCCATACCAATCTTAGAAATATTGCTTTGCCAATCTGCTATGCCACTCTGATATAACTGTCATCAACCACACTGTCATGCTACAACACTTTGGGAAGGATTTTATCCATCATGCGAATCCCTGGATCCCAAGTCTAAGAATCATCATATATCCTGAGAGCGACCGAATAGATATACCTGAATAGACCAACCAAAGGGAGTATCTTCATGCTGCTGAAGTCTCCATGTATCACAACTTCCCATGGGTGCACTCCACCTGGATCTCACAGACAAATTGGCCGTCCACCTTCCCCGATATCTGAAAACTTGTGCTGCTCTACTTTGGCTACAAGTGGAATACTAAATAGGCACAATACTGCTGTAATGCCCCTACTAGTTAGAGATCACTGCCCTGCAAAACAGATTGTTAGAAATACAACAAATATACATATATATAACTAATCTAATTTGCAATTAAACTTAAATTACTTAATTAACACTAATCTCAATTCTTATTTAATAAAAAGGATACGAATGCAGTATTGGGACATGTCCTTAGGCAGCTATGAAGCTCGCCTTATTGGAACCCATCTTGGTTCCAAGCCATCCAGGAAATCGAAGGTTAATTCGATTCCTGTCTTGGATGTAATTTCTTACACCCAAGCCATCGAAATCGAAGGTTAATTCGATTCCTGTCTTGGGTGTAATTTCTTACACCCAAGCCATCCAAGGAATGACCATATGTCCATTCCTTGCCTTGGATGATGCATCTCATCATCCAAGTCTACCAGAGGGGACCGGCCAGATCTGTCTCTTCTTGGATGAACTTAGTCAACCAAGCCATATATATATGCATATAGACATTCAGTATATACTGCCTACCAGGGATTGTCATAATCCCTCCATTAGGCTAAGGGAGTTTCCTCCCTATAGCCTCCATCATATAATCACATTTATATTACATTTTAAATAATTGATTACTACTTTCCATTTATATTTACATCTTCCTAACTTGACATGTATTCCATAACATATATTTCAGAAAATGTCCATTATCAAATGTTCACATTTATCAATTTATATTCCTACTATTCATTGATATGTATTTCTTAACATACGTCTATACATATCCATTAATATCTGAAAATCAGTCATTAACATCTGCATTAGACTGTTCATTACTATATTCATTAATATATGTATTAAATTATTCATTACTATATCCATTAATGTATGTATTAAAATATTCAGTATTCATTAACATATGTAATATCATTTTCATTATATATATTTATTAACATATATAATAACATATTCATACAAACTTACCTGTAACTTGCTGCCATAGCTTCTGACCTTCCTTCCACGTAGCAGCCTTTCTATCCTTTGCGGTACCACTTGATCCTGTGGTAGTATGGGTTTATATACCCGTGGAGAGGGATAGACGTGACCCTCCACGGGGCCCCTTCCGTGGGAAGGGGTGTGACGGGTCGCAGCCTAGGCTGTGGCTACCGTCACACCACTTCCCTTCTGAGGGAAAGGGAGTGATGGTAGTCGTAGCCTATGCTGTGGCTTCCGTCCCACCACTTCCCGCGGGGGGGAGATGGGGGGTCCACGTGACCTTCCCTTAATTAAATATATCTACGTATTTTAATATATTTAATATATCATTGCCTATGTAATATATTTAAATATATCTACGTAATTTTCCCAACTTTAAAATATAATAATTAATTCTTTGTAAATAATATATTAATATTATTTAATGTTTTAATTCCATCATTTTGATAATTGTCTTACATCATTTTAATTCCATAATATATTAATATATTACAATTGTCTTACATCATTTTAATTCCCTAATAGATTAATAAATTACATTATTTTAATAATGGTCTTTTAGTTTATTACATCATTATAAGGCTTACATCAGGTAGTGAGGTAGGGTTATCACAACTGCCTCCCTATGTTGTATCCCAATATATATGACCATCTCGGGGAAACAAATTGGAAGGCCTACAGGATTTCGTTCCTTCCATAGAAGGAAGCATCTCATACCAACCATCCATCCCGCTCTTGTGTGTCTTTCAAAACATGGTGGATTTATCTGCAAATGGGCTGAAAGAAAAACAATATGCATACCTCACAATGTAACCACAGTGGAATGCATCAACAAGCTCTAATGGAAGTCTTGAACCAATGCTAGTATTCCATACCTCACCATTCACACTGCATGAATCAAGAGTCTCACAATGTAGATCATGGAGAGTTAAGTTCGCATCACCATGCAAAATTTTCATATCAAGCCCAATTGAGTTGCACTCATCATGCTCTACCCAAGTGTTATCTTCATGTTCAATCTCTATGATAGTAGAGCTGCTGCTGTCACTAGGTAATTCTTCAACATTCCTGGTCTCATTAATTCCATCAATGATTCGTTTAATCTTTATAATCCTTGTAGTAGCTCCTTGTTCTTCTTTCTCTGCCAATGCTCTATGAAACTTCCTTGCAAATGTGATGGCATGGTCTCTGTCTGAAAGCAAATGCAAGTAATCTGATTTAAGTTTTTTGAGTGCATGTTTGATTGCTTGCAAACTTGATGTTGAGACTCCAACCTTGGGACAGTGAACCATCCAGATGAGGTATTCAATGAATTTATCTGTGCTATCAAAATGAGCTAAGGTTTATACATCCTTTTCACTTGGTGAATACTCATCTTTATGTGCTGATCCAAGTGGTGTAACATGCTGAAATTTATATGCATTACCTGTCAAAACTTCAACCTCATGGCTGCAATCAACACTTTCTTGTGAAATTTTGTCCTCCAATTTCAAGAGTTCATACTCTTGAAGGACTTCCCCATTAGTATCACTATGTTGAATCATCTGAATATGGGGATTGCTAGAATCTTTATGTGATATCTCACCATTATAGAGTTCACTAATTTCTTCACTCATTTGTTTAATCTCCATAATTTGTAAGGTTGTTGTTCTTCAGGTGCAACTGCTATAGAATGATTTTCTGATTGGGCTGATGTAGAATGTGCCAAAGTCAGTTATAAACAAAGCTTCTCAATTTGATTTTCTGCTTCTTGAAGGGCTACTTGAGTAGTCTCCAATGAATCCTTAGTATTCATAAGCTTAGAGGTAAGATTGCCAACTTCCTCTTCCTTCCTTCTCAATGCATCTGTATAAATTACAGCAAGATCGAGGAGATGATCTCGATCTGAATGCATTAGCATATAGCAACATCAAATGATCAGCATCAACATATAGCAACATCAAATGATCAAGTTCCAACAAATCAAGCATTTAGGCATTCAAACGTAAGGCCCCTTGTGATTCTAGCATAATCACATCAAACCAACAGAGCTTATCCTAGTGACCCTACATTCATGAACCTTGGAGTCTTCTCAAGTGATCCTTAAGCTAATCTTCAGCATTTGAGAGATTTTGTTCAAGAGAGGATAAGATACTTTTTGGTATTTTATTCTGTGTTCGCATGTGTATAAAAAACACATCAACAGGTTCCTTGCCAACAACCTTGGAATGCTCCCGAGAAGATTGAACACTGCAGGGTTCACTGTGAGTTTGTCGCATACCTGTCCGCAGAGACTGCTCGCTCTCCAGCTTCCCTCTGCATGTATTGGGTGACCGAAACCTTGCCGTGGTCCAAGAGCGAACTTTATCATTTGAAGCTGTCCTTAGAAAAGTCTTGGAGCGAATAGCATTATAGGCCTTGTCCTTGCAAAGGATGAGGATCGAACTTCAATTAGGTCCTTGCTAGGGACATAGAGTGAAAATTTCATTTAGCTCCTGTCCTTCCGAAGGACAGAGGGTGAATTTTGTCTTAGGACTTGTCCTCGCAAAGGACAAAAAGCGAATGGCATTATAGGTCCTGTCCTTGCAAAGGATGAGGATCAAACTTCAATTATAGGTCCTGTCCTTGCTAGGGACATAGAGTGAAAATTTCATTTAGGTCCTGTCCTTCCGAAGGACAGAGGGTGAATTTTGTCTTAGGACTTGTCCTCCCAAAGGACAAAAAGCAAATGGCATTATAGGTCCTGTCCTTGGAAAGGACATAGAGTGAAATTATCACCTTGATCTTGTCCTTCTTAAGGTCCTAGAGCGAATTGTATGTACCTTGCAAGGGACCCAAAGCGAAATTCAACAAGACAAGCATTTTTGGCGCCTAAACTTATTCAAAATTCAAATTGGTGAAAGGAGAACTATAATGTGTCAAGTCGGCCAGCATGAGGAAGGCAATTTATTGTTGTAGCAAGTCGGCCTTATACCCAAAAGACATGATCTTTATCCTAAGCGCCTATAAAGGAGAAGTTAAAACATTCATTTTAACCATCAACTCAAACATATTCTTCTCTCCAAGCGCGAACTTGAGAGCAGACCTACTGAATTTGACCAGCAAGACAGCGAATTTCTCCAACTAGACATCAACATTTGTCAGCACATAAGCGAATTTTATCAGAATATAGGTGAGTTGCTGCGGCACAAGGGCTAAATTAGACATTGAAGGTGCGGACCTAATGATCAAGGAAGACAAATTCGAGCATTGAAGATGTGGATCTGATGTTTAGGAGGAGCAAATTTATCAAAAGGGAAGCGATTTTCAATATTGAACAGTCCAAATTCATCTGAAGAGCAGCAAATTCATCTTCTGCAAGGCGAAATCCCTTCAGCTACAACGAGTTCCTTGATTATTATCAATACTCTTTTGATCATATATAGAGAAAATCACATAAGATCAGAATGAGGAATTAAGTCAAAATGATAGTATGTAAGTGTCATATACCATGTATGTTTGATGCCCAATTGTTTATTTTGTAGGAGGCATGAAGAGATCAAAGGAGTGTTAAGGAGAAGTCATACAATCACTCCAAGGCAAGCAAGCAAGGATGGAAGAAGGACCTAGCCAGATCAATAATTCTTGTCATCATCATCATATTGAGCAATTGAATAATGTTGAGTATCAAGAGATATCTGTCAACATCCCTTCATGGTGATGAATCAAATCAAGTCTACAAAGTACAAGATTGAGGTGGCATCCCAGTCATTCCTCCACCAATCCGAGGGGTCCACATCAACGTGTCTAAGTTCAATGAATCAAGATCAGAAATGAAGGCACAAACTCCAATGTAACTACCCTCCATATGTATTGGTCCACATTTTTTAGAATCTAATTTTTTCATTGGCTAAGGAGAGTTTATTGTAACAAACCATAATTAGGGTTTCATTGTAAAATGTTGTCTATTGATGGAGAATCAATCCTAGCTGTTCATTGTAAATGAGCTCTCTATATAAGGCTCAAACTCTTCATTTGTAAAGCTTAATAGTGAATAGAGGAATAGATAGTTAGTGAATAGAATAGCAATTAGAATAGAAGTTAGAGTAAGAGAAGGCAAAGATTGTTGCCAAACATGGCTGTAAAGAACAATTGATTTCATTGAAGTTATGGTGAATTTGATTTGTTACTTCAACAACTCGCATGGTCTTTGCTTCTCAATTTGCTTTCATATAATTAGATTGAGCGGAGGAATTTGTTGAATGTGTTCATGTGGAATCCGCCTAATCCATAGTACTAGCCTCTTGTTGCTTGTAAGTGCGCCTTGTGTGATCAATTGGAGTGATATGAGCTTAACTTTGAATCGTTATACGTCCATTGCTTATGCATTAACTTGAATGGTGATCAATGTTGATGGTAATGATTTGAACATCTTTGAAATATCCTTAGAAGATTGCACTGACCTTGTGTCAAATTCTTCGAGTTGATGATGAGACCTCGCTCGGTAGGGTTCCATATAGTCATTCATCTATGTTCTTACATTCTTCTATGTTCTTACATTCTAGGCCTTAGAATAGACCTTCTCAACCCTTTACCTTTTGCCATTTTTCCAAAATCAAGTTAGTCTAGGACAAAGAGCATCACCATATAGCAACATCAAATGATTGAGTTCCAACAAATCAAGCATTTAGGCATTCAAATGTAAGACCCCTTGTGATTCCAGCATAATCACATCAAACCAACAAAGCTTATTCATGTATGGGTTTTCATCCAACCAACCTTTGAATTTGAGGGTTTGTGTCCTTAGTTCTCTAAAAGCAAACTACTCTCCTATAATTTTCCAAAATCAATTTCCCGAATGATTTCTCCTTTTCAAGCCTCCTTTTTTATGGACTATTCTAGCAACCGCTTTTGGAAACTTCTTAATTAAAATAATGTACTTTAGCCAAAAATCACTTTATTTAAATAATTATTAATTAAACATTAATTGGCTTAAATAATTTAAGACAAATAATTAAATAAATAAATAATTTAATCTTACATAGCTGCCAAAAAGGGACATTACAAGACCTCCCACCCTGAGATTGCTTGTCCCCAGGCAATCTATAGAACAATCACCAAAGAACTGTACCAATCACCAAGACCCCATATCAATCTAGGAGGCCTATAAAAGATTTTGTTTGAAACATTATGCTACAACTTATCTGCAAACAATACCTCCTTATCTCTCCTAGATAAAAGTATGACAAGACTCATCGTGGCATTAGCAAACTCACCAATAATGTCCCACCCTAGGCGGAACACTGTAACTGGCACTGAGCAACTTGCTTGTTTGTTTTTAGATTAAAAATACCATATTTCCTTTTGAAGGTGGTCTTTCAGAACTAGACAAAATTGCAGAAGATGTGTTTTTTAAGAGTTTGCAATGTTTTTGAAGAAACAAATATGAACTCATACAAATAGTGCATACATCTAGTATTGAATAGAATAATGACATTTGTAACTATGAAAGTACTTTCAGATTTAATTCAAAGTCTGAATGAAATATCCCCCTTAGTTTTTTTCGTTTTTGAACACAACACTAGCACCCATTAGCGTTAGCAATAAGAAAAGTAAACCATCTCGACCACTTGTGCGGTGGGAGGATAAGATTTAACATTGAAAGAGCACTACATTTTGGCGGTATAACCAGCCACTTCACTTATTTAGTGGGAATTACAAAGATTAATTGAAGGCTTATTAAAAACAAAACTTGTTGGTGTAACCAGCCACTTCCACCTTTTCAGTGGGGGATACAAAATGAAATAACTAGAATCTTATTGTAGCAAAAACTTGGTGGTATAACCAGCCACTTCCTCTTATTCAATGGGAAAGAGTTAGCTTTCAAAACTTAAATTAAGCAAGCTGTTTAGTACTACTAAATCAGCTGATACAAAAAGCTAATTGTGAAAAACTCTGAGATATCATTACAATATCATTGCTAATCCATAGAATGTCTAATCCAAACTCAATGCCAAATGAAATATAGTGAAAATAGAGGATTTGGATAGCGTTTACCAATTTTGATTTGTGAGACTCTGATTTTTCTGAACAGCTACCTAGAAAATCATTATGTTTGTATCTCTCTTGAATCACCTCCGAATGAGCCCAAACTGGAAGCAAATGAAGCACAGAGGCTAGATGATTAGGTAAGGAGAGCAAGCCACCCCAAAGATCAACCCAAATAGATGGCACACACTCCCATGCAACCCCGAAAACGTGGTATGAACCAAAGAAGCAAACATCGGGAAAAATTGCGATCAGTCACGATTAATTGGCGATCGGGAAGGTTGCCGATTTTTCCCCCTCCAAAATTGCAAAAAATCAATCAATGTTTTTTTTCAGGTTTTTCAATGTTTTTTTTTCCGAAATCCCAAAAAATTCGTAGGAATAATCCGGAAAAAATCACAAATAAGGAAACATGCCTCAAAACCCTAAAATGTGATAAAAGGGTGCCAGAATGTGTAAAAAAATTCCAGCGACATGGGGTTGCAGGTCAACATTTTTATCTAGGTCTGCAGAATTTGTCACGGTCGTTCAATCCATCACAGTCGCTCAAAATCAACTCAAGAATGCATAGGGAAGCAGGTAAGGCAAACGGCTAAAAAAAATTAAATTTATTTCCAATGAAAATTATAGTTTTCCTAAAAGTCCAGTTTAGATTTTAATTAAATCCGTGAAAATTATAGTTTGGAATCTTTAGATTTATAAACATATTAAATTAAATTGCTGAGAATTATAGTTTCTCGTTATTATCTAGTGATATTAATTAATTTTTCGGTTAATATTTATAACTTTATTATGTTACATACTTACCACGATTTTATTATTAAAATAATATAAATTTCAATATTTTTAAAATAGTTAAATAAAACTATTCAAATTAAAAAATACAATCAAAAAAATATAATATAGTTAACTATTAATAATAAATAATATTTAAATATTTTTATATTTAAGTTTGAATATAAAATTAAAATAAAATATATTATAATTTAGCATGATTTTAATATTAAATTGAATATAAATTTCAATATTTTTAAGATAGTTAAATAAAGTCACCCATACATTTAAATTAAAAATTAAAAGAAATAAAATATAATATAATTAACTATTAACAATAAATAATAGTTAAATATTTCAATATTTAAATGCGAATATAATATTAAAATAAAATATATTAAATATTATTAAAAATATTCATATACATAAAATATAACTCTTAACTAATAATCATTGCGAATATATTTTTAATTATATTTAATATATTAACAACAATTAATAGTTAAGAATATATATTAAATATAATTAAACAATAACAATAAATAATTGTTAAATATTTCAATATTTAAATCTAACATAAAATTAAAATATAATATATTAAATTTAATTGAAATATATATATATATATATATATATATATATATATGTCTTAAAAAATAGCCTGTACCTGTATCCATGTTCATCCAACTTCACAATTCATGTTTTGAAGTCTATTTTTTGCTTGTTTACAATATCTCTATGTTATGGAAATGTCCTTAAATATTAAAAAAAGTAGTTTTTTATTGTTTTTTTTTCAATTTTTGTACGTTTTTTTGTAAATCCGATTTTTTCCCTATTTTTTCAAAAAATCTTATACTTTTGGTTTGCCGATTAATTCCCCAAACGATTAATGCTTCTTTGGTATGAACAAGCTGGGCCAATCAACTTAAAAAATCACACTCTTAAATCACACAAACTGAAGCAAATGGACTCCTAGGGAATAGGAGAAGAATGAATCCGTACCCACAAAAATCAGTTCAATCCTCCAACCAAGGTGAGTAAGAAAAATCAGCAAGAGGGTTTCCACAACCAAAAAACCAAGAACTTCTCTATTGAATCCAATGGCAACCTCTGAATGAAGTTGCTCCAATCACCTACGAGTTGTCTTTCAAACTCGAAACTGTAACAAGCTAGGAAGGCACGCAACCCCGAAGCTAAAACTGTGAAAACATTTCAGCAGCACTTCATTATCTCAATATTTAGCATACCCAAATGAGCCTCTCAAACTTGCTTTTTTAGCTTTTCTCAACGAATTGACCCTCTTCTCTAGGCCATGTGGGATTAAAAGTTTTAACTTTATTTTATTTCCCTTTCATGTGCACCAATAACTTAATAAAAATTATAAATAATTCCCAACTTGGAGGACCACATGAGAACATTTTTTAAAAACAACTTAAAGTCATTGAGCCTAGGCGTGGGGTCAAAAAGCAACTTGGAATTATAAAATCATTTTAGATATTACCTTCCAAAAATGGATTCTAAGAGAGTTGAATGAGCCATCCCTCAAACCAAATTGCCAGAAATAGAAACCAAGTGTGTATTTTACTGCTATAAACAGTACTTACTAAAAATAGCATACTGCTAAAAATAGTAAGTGACTCCAAACACCTTTTAAGCACAATTCGGGTAGCCGTCAAAATTTACTAAAAATAGTAAGTTCAGAAATTTCCTTTGATGGAAATGCATGACATACCACTTTGAAGCTCTCAAGAAATCCAGAAAAACCCAGAAGGCAAACTTCTAAACTCCTGCAAACACCCCTCTAAAATCCACCCGAAAAGAAATCTCTTCTGATGGAAATGCATGTCATACCACTCTGAAGCTCTCAAGAAACCCAGAAGGCAAACTTCCAAACTCCTGCAAACACCCTTCTGAAATCCACCCGGAAGATGGAAACCCTAATTTAGTCTCTGATTAGCCTACGGGTTTCCAGAATAGGCTAAAGATCCATCTAACAGTCTAGAGCTGAGAAGGGGGCATTACACTGAATTTTACAATATCTTTGTAGCTTAGTACTTCAAATGACTTTGCAAGTCTATTTAGGCATACCAAGTGTGTATTTTACTGCTATAAACACTAACTAAAAATAGTATACTGCTAAAAATAGTAAGCGACTCCAAACACCTCTTAAGCACAATCCGGGTAGTCGTCAAAATTTACTAAAAATAGTAAGTACAAAAATCTCCTTTGATGGAAATGCATGACATACCACTCTAAAGCTCTCAAGAAACCCAGAAAAACCTAGAAGGCAAACTTCCAAACTCCTGCAAACACCCCTCTAAAATCCACTCGGAAAGAAATCTCTTCTGATAGAAATGTATGTCATACCAGTTTGAAGCTCTCGAGAAACCCCAAAGGCAAACTTCCAAACTCCTGTAGTCACCCTTTTGAAATCCACCCGGAAGATGGAAACCCTAATTTAGTCTCTGATTAGCCTATGGGTTTCCAGAATAGGCTAAAGATGCATCTAACAGTCTAGAGCTGAGAAGGGGACATTACGCTGAATTTTACAATATCTTTGTAGCTTAGTACTTCAAACGACTTTGCGTGTCTATTTGGGCATACCAAGTGTGTATTTTACTGCTATAAACAGTACTTACTAAAAATAGTAAGTGACTCCAACACCTTTTAATCACAATCCGAGTACTCGTCAAAATTTACTAAAAATAGTAAGTTCAAAAATCTCCTCTGATGGAAATGCATGACATACCATTCTGAAGCTCTCAAGAAACCCAGAAAAACTTAGAAGGCAAACTTCCAAATTCCTGCAAACACCCCTCTAAAATCCACCCGGAAAGAAATCTCTTCTGATGGAAATGCATGTCATACCACTCTGAAGCTCTCAAGAAACCTAGAAGGCAAACTTCCAAACTCCCGCACACACCCTTTTGAAATCCACCCGGAAGATGGAAACCCTAATATAGTCTCTGATTAGCCTATGGGTTTCTAGAATAGGCTAAAGATGCATCTAATAGTCTAGAGCTGAGAAGGGGACATTACACTGAATTTTACAATATCTTTGTAGCTTAGTACTTCAAACGACTTTGCAAGTCTATTTAGGCACACCTGATTCACTATGCTATGAAACTTGAGGTTGGATGAATTAGAAAGGGCATTCGTAAGCAGTCAGCCAACCAAGTCACTCCGAAAATCTGATTTGCAGTAGATCTAAACAAGTTTAGTTGCTTTCCAAGATAACCCAGCAGCTAGGTCTGATTCCTTGATGGTGATTTCAATTATTCCCTCTATAGACGACCTCCAAGTGTCAATTTTAGTTCCAAAACAGCTCAAGGAAGGTACAGCCTGTCAAGCAAGCTGCAAACTCAGAATTTCGCCTTAAAGCTTTCCAAGAACTCTGCTTCCAACTGATGCAAACTGTCCTAAACTGTTGGTGATGGATTTGGCTTGCACAAACCACTCAAAATCTGGAAATAAGTGATGTTCTTTGTTATAAATCAACTCAAGAGGGGTTGGCCTAGCACACAAGCTGCTCCCTCAGCACATACGTCATAAATGCTCCAAACCCTACCAAAATTGATGGTCTTCAACCAATCTGTTGATATGAGTAAGACTTGTTATCCCAATACTGAAAATGCTTAGTAATGCCTCTCCTTAGCTTCAAACAAGCCAAGAAAGGGGGCGGCCACACTAGCAAACACCTCACTCAGAAACAACAACAAAAATACTGTCTAAAACTGTTATAAACTAACTTGAATCTGCTGGTCATGATGCAACTTGATATCCGAATGCTGGAGATGCAAGGAAAGTGCTCACCTACACTACAAACAAGCTGAAATATGTGTTGGCCTCTCAAGCAAGCAGCTCCTTCAGATTCAACCAGCAACTAATATTCCAAACTGATTTCTGTGTAATCCAACTGGGATCCCTGAAGTAGAATCCCCCTTGCACACCCTTGGTTGGTCTTTCACAACTGCAAGTGTGTTTATCTATGGAGCTTTTTGTCTCCACAAGCAGCTCTAACCCCTCAGGTTCAGCCACGCTCCTCTTAGGAGACAAGAAATAGAAATAATCCAACATAACATAATAAATGATATCCAAATAACCCTTTTAATAGCCTACAAAAGCTATGCCCTAATTAGGGTTTTCAAGTGGGAGCCAACTTTATGTTTTAATATTGAGTTCACTTAAAATAAATAAACTCATAATATTCACTTTTTATTGTCTTAATAAAATCTTTTAATCTTTCACTTGTATTTAAGACCCTTACTAAAGGCTCCATTTTTAGTATCTCGTATATTTGCCGTTTTTAATCTTTATTCCCATTTATTGGAAAAATCACTTTTATAACCTTTTTAAAGATCCTTCCTCATTATTTTTTTTATTCACTCTCTCACTAGATTCATGTATGCCTTTGAGGGTGTTATACTTGGATTTAATGTAGTTTTTAATTGGCGACCTGGAGGTAATAATACTGTCAACTGAATCCACCATTGTTTACTCTAAAGTGCCCTCTGAAATAGGAGAAAATCACCATTCCAATACCCTTTGTCCGTCCTTACCGGTCTACGAGGATTTCGTTAATAAACTGATCCTGATCTGTTGACACTAGCTAAGAAGGGGGGGGACATTACATCACCATTACATGCTTCTGCGTTACCATCAAAATTCCGTTCTGCCACTCTAATAGTACTGAATGTGGTAGTTCCATCCTTCTGCATTACCCTGTGAAGTTCCCTAACAATCTCTGGATTCCAAACCTTAGAATCGTCATATATACTCAAAGTGAAAGGATAAGCATAACTCGGCAAATCATGAACACGATCCAACTCCAAATTGATTTTGAGAACAAAAAATTGAGTTGCTCCTCCAAGGAAGAACACAAAGTAGCTTGTATGCAATCTGAATATAAAGCTGGGCAGCCATGAATTATTTGTTTTTCAAAACTGGACGAAGCAATATTAGCTGCAATGCTTGTGCTCTTCAATTGTAACCTTTTGTCAAAATTCTCCAAAGGTTCCAAGTTCCTGAAAAGTATAATCTGATTTCTGCAAAAATCTGAAACTAAAATTTGATAATTTTACTTCAACAATCTGAAAATGGGACAGCAGTAGCAAGTCTGAAATCTCTTAGGAATAACAAAAGATTTAGGCATTCTAATAGCTGGAAATATCTTTGTGAGGACTGTAAATATCTTCACAAAAGTAATCAATGGGAACATGCTCCCACTTATGACTAAAATTACCTTCCAATCTGCTTGTAAGTATGCACTAGGAATCATCAGATGGCTGGTAGAAATTAGAGCAGCAATATTAAAATTGAAATTTGGATCCATAATCCTTCTTGGAAAATTATTCCCATCATCAGAATCCTCCATCAATCCCTGTTGGTGATCACTCGCATATGTAATCAACAAGTAACCCCATCCTGCTTATGCTGTGCTATTGTAATTCTCACGTGTGTTTTCTCATGAGGGCTTCCAGTGGTGCTCAAGGCTTCATCAATCTGATTTTCTGCTTCCCAAAGGGCCACATGAGTATTCTTCAAAGAATCTTTCGTATTCTTAAGCTTGGAGGTAAGATTGTCAACTTCTTCTTCTGTCTCAAGGCATCCAAATATTTTTCAGCAAGCTTGAGGAGATGGTCTTGATCCAAGAGTAGATGTAAAATTCTGATTTTACTGTCACCAAAGCTTCTTTGATTACCTGCAAACTAGCAAGAGAAGATTCTACTTCAAAACCTTTTTGTTTCCTCTCAAGTTGAACTCTCCAAAGGTGATCTTCAATCAACTTGTGAATGTTATCAAATCGTGTTAAGGCTGCAACAATCTTATCTTCAATGACCTTCAATTGGTTCTCCACATTATATTACTCATCGGGCTTATGAATAAGATCTGCTTTGTGTAACGAATTATGTGATTGGTCTTGAAGAGCTTGACTCTCACAGTTAACTACCTCTATGACATCTGCGTTGCACAAACTCTGATTTGGAATTAGGTCAGCATTAGGTCCAAACAAAGAACCATCATCAAAATAATATGGTGTCAAAACACAAGTAGGCTCATTGAGTTCTTCATGGAAAGTTGAGTTCTTCATCAAATCTGAATCAAATGACCTCGGGTTACCAAGAACCTTCTTCTCCCTAAGCTCTTCATTGGCTACATCTAAATTTATATCCATAGCTACTATTTTGTCACCTTCATTAAATATACGCTCAACATATGTAGATGGACGCTCTTCATTGGCAGCATTGTCTTCAAGCGTTGTTGTCTCAATTTTTCCCTGGTACTCATCATCACTTGGTTGCTATGAACATGTGGTAGGAGCTACTAGCACTCCTCTGTTTTTTGCCACTTCCATACGAATATCCTCTCTTACTCAAACTTCTTGTGAATCTCTTTCCTTCTTCATCTGTAATGATTAACTAGAATGTCTTGATAGGGAGTTATTATACGGCTACAAGCTATGAGCTATCCGTCGTTGTTGCTGCATAAAAACTCTTTCCATCCATTTGTGTTCTTGAACAAGGTCTTCCATTATCTTTTCCATACCAAGCATCTTTGCATTAACTGATAAAATTTTCAGTCCACACAAGTGATACACAACAATTGCAACCTTGTAATCTTCTACAACAAATGTTCAACATCCTCAAGTTGGCAGGATTTTGTCTCTGATACCACTGTAGGAACCCCAACTCAATTCAATACAATTCTTGCACTTCCTAGAATTTTAATTGCTTATGTATTTTGTCAAACAGTTACTTCTTGTGTTTCAACATAAGTTCCCTACTTGTTTCACATAGTCATATTATTTCTATAATTGTACATTCTTGAGTTGGTTGTTTTTAATGTTGTCCCATACCAGCATGCTCAATCGAAAGGAATAGCCATAACATTTTTAACAGGAAATAATTTGACAAATGAAAGTTTTATAGGCTCTGACCTTTTACACAATGGCATCGATATTAATGAATGTGTACCACTGTAATGAGGAGTGCCGACTCAAACCAACCATCATTGCACACTAACAAATCAACTCCAAATATGTTTATGCACTGGGTACTTGATGCTGTTGTGAAACTCCCAATTCCAATAATCTGTATGCTCATGACCCACTACTCTTGGCAGGGTATTTTGTATCTCTTCCTTTAATGATGCTTAGTATGCTTGTACAACAACTGCTAAATGTTTCTCCCATGAGTAACTAAAGGTGATGCGTGATGGTTTAGTGCTTACTGGAATATTTCCAGCAAGAATATAGAGTTGCCTTCGTGACTAGTAATAATCTTCAATGGCTTACTACTATGCGGCAGATTCTGTATCATTCTTGATCATGCCGGCTCGATATTGTGATTGATATTGTCTTCATAGCCTTATATCTCTGTAGCGGCAAAGAACTCCATGAGTTTGCATTTGGGCAAGCATGTATCGGCTTGTGTTTGAGAAAAGTCTTCTGCTCTATCAAAAAGAATGTGAATCGATCATCTCATTTCAATTGCGATTGATTATTTCCTTCCATGACAACAATAGTCCATGAATAAATGAATACTATGCTCCTTAATTTCTTCGCTTATAATGTTCAATGACATTCTCCAATATTTACCCATAAATTATATTAATACACCAATATAAAGATAGCCGCAAACCTCCAATCAATAAATATTTACAACTTGAATAATATTACCCCAATGAATAACAACGGCTCAACAAGCCCAACACTTCTTAATATTTATTTTCGTCATATCATCTGCTGAACTTAGTATAATCAAATTTCTCACAAATATTATTTCATTTGGTCCACACAAATGTCTTTATCTTCCAGTAATATTTAAAATACCATTTTATCTTTTCCCAGTAATTAAACCATTTCCAGCAACATTATTTAATTCAAAACTCCAGTATATATATCTTCAAATCTTATATTCTGAATAATAAATTTACATTCATGGGCATACATTATTGTAAAAATCAAATAAGAAATACCTTTGAATATTGAATCATCTATTTTTGAAATTCATTTTCATTGAAGACTTTACATTTCACCATTAAATCTCAAGTGTGGATCTGAAATGAAACCATCCACAGTTGATTGGTTTTTCGTCCAACCAACCTTTGAATTTGAGGGCTTCTGTCCTCAGTCCTCTGAAAGCAAACTGCTATCCTGTAATTTTCCAAAATCAATTTCCTGAATGATTTCTCCTTTCCAAGCCTCCTTTTTAATAAACTATTTTGGCAACCGCTTTTGACTTCTTAATTAAAATAATGTACTTTAGCCAAAAATCACTTTATTTAAATAATTATTAATTAAATATTAATTGCCTTAAATAGTTTAAGACATTAATAAATAAATACATTAATTATTTAATCTTGCATAGCTGCCAAAAAGGGACATTACATCAAAGATGGTTCCGAGAACCGTCGTCTTTGTTGATGGTGGTTTATAACTTTATGGAACTATTGAAAGCTTCAATTGACCATAACATGTCCAATATATTTGTCCAAATTGCTCCAAACTTGAAACATGAGTATACAATTCCGCTCTCTATTGAATGGAGGGCTTGAAATTCCATATAATCGAATTTTGGATTCATGCAAATATTTGGATGATTGACCCAACAGGGAGATGAGAAGATGAGATTAGTGTGACATCATTATCGGGATTGACATCTTGGGGATTTGAGGAACACAAAAATGGATGCATGTCAAGGAGAATGGGGACGGGGAAAGCCTAAGGACATGACGTCTGATGTTTGAACACATAAGTATTTTGAAAATGACCTTGGTCGGGTTCGGGGAGTGAGGTGAGCTCGAAATGGATGAGGGGATGGGGCATGTTGAAGGATCGATGATCGATGGGTTCAATGGGATCGAAGGTTGAGGAAATGGAGAAATGCATGATAGAAGGGATGAGGGATGGAGGAAGGTTGATGGCCGAAGGTCGATAATGAACACTTAGACATATTTATAAGAAACCCTGGCGGGGTGTTGGGGATTGGGATGATGGAGGGAGGTGAGATGAGAAGGGGATGAGAGTATAGAGAAGGCCAATGGGCAGAAGTTTGATAGGATCGATACTTAGGTTCTCTTAGGGGTTGGACCTTGGGGAGTGGGAAAGTTGGGTGAGAGTGAACCAAATGTGGTATGGAGGGAAGGGAAGTGCTGATGGCTCGAAAGGCCGATAAGGTAACTTTAGCCATTTTTGAAGGTGGATGAGCAGGGAGTGATAGACAACATGCAGGTGCGCAGGTAAGCCAAACTCCGAAACTTCAACACTTTATCAATTTTTTGGTTTTTTTAATGGGGGGATAATTGGCTAAGGCAAGAACAAAATGGGGCAAAGGCAAAGACAAAGGCCTGATTTCATGCAAAGTGGTCCATTTAGGAACTTTGGGATTGGTTGTAGCTGATTGGCCACAAGGGGGGCATGAAATGCTGACAAGTACTAAGAAAGAAACTTTTAAGAATAACATTTGAGAGATAGTTGGCTGCTACATATTTTAAAACGAAGAGAGAGGAAGAAGTATCTATGTATAAAGAAGAGAGAATAGATAAAATAATGAGTGTTAAGAGAAAGTATAAATTGACACCAAATCGTTAGGTCAGCCCATGAGGGTGAAAATGTTACCTTTTCTTGTGTTGTTTGCTAGCAACCATGTATTATAATCATGTTGGATTCGATATCCTATTGCAGCTTCTTCCTAGGTACGAAGGTGATGTAGCATAAGTGGCCCAAGATTATTTGGAACGTGAAGGACATCCATAGCATTTGCTGCATAGTGATCTGTAATTTGTTGCTCAACCTCAGATAACTAGGAGATGCAAGATATTAAAGAAAAGCAGCCTCTTTTTCTTTGAGCAGCCGAGAGCCTTTGAAGAGTCATTTAGTTTTTCCAATGCAACATGCAAGGAAGAGTTTTGTTTTTTGAGGGTTGTGTGCATGCTCTAGAGGATGCTGCGGTGTTAGAGGTTGATGGGAACTTGAAATTGAATTCCCAAATTTGTTGTGGGCCAATGGGCGTGAAATTCCTGGCAACAAAATGTTGCATGGAATTACACAAAGGTGAGGGTGCAGGCCAAGTACCTGGGGGGGGGACAGAGGAAGGTGGGGGTGGATGGAAGGGATAGATGTGTTTTTTTGGGTCATCTGATATAGATCTGCAGCACATAACACATGTTGGCAAGATAGGGGCTGCATGACTACTGAAATTAGGAACTGTGAATGCTGATTTGGTAGAGCTTTTGCTTGTATCTTTTAAAAGAGACAAGATAAGATACTAAAGAGTGCCCTTTACCTAAACCTATTAAGGCATTTGAGTGATTTATTTCTAACCATTGGAGAAGATTTGAACTCTATTTTCAATGATGCTTTATTTGGCTGAAGGAGGAAATTCATCATTAGACATGATTGGAATACTGGAGTTTTTTCCATGTTTCTGTGATAAGTTTTCAAGGGAAGTATACTCACATGGAGGCATTTACATAGGCAGTAGTGCAATTCTCCTTTTATAAAATTTGTTAAGATCCTTTTACTTGTCTTCAGCATTTCTTTAATTGCAATTTGGGTGGCTAGAACAAGAAAATTGAATTGAAATGCCCTGATCAAGTTTCAGTAAGATATGCATTATATTTTTTTAATCTCTGACCCAAGAGATATATCAGAAGACTAAATGCATTCTTTTAAGTGTTTGTTGAATGTATACTTCTTTTGGTAGAACCAATTGGTTTGATCCTTGCCATCAAACTTCTGCATATCCAATTTTCGGTGTGAAGTGCCTAGCCATAGAATTATTTGGATGAGTCAATCCAAAAAGTGTGATGCCTTTGAGAAGACATCTTCTTCCCAAACCATATAATGTAAATGCACTCTCTTAGAGACCATTGAACTCTCAAGAAAATAAAATGTTTTACTTTTTGCTGATGGAATCAATTCAATTTATTATCAATCAAATATTTTTTTTTATTGGTCATGGAGTCCATGGTTACAAGAGATTTTCTCTCTCATACGTCATAAATTTTAGAAAACCATTCCGAGTTCTCCCACATCTTAAGCTGCCAACATTGTACTTAATTCTTTCACATCAGGCACTTGCTTTTACTGAAGTTGACCTTCAAATGCTGGTCTATCATAGCATTAACAAAAACGAAGTTCTTGGTAAGACCAGGAATATAAAGAACATTATGTATCCTCTTTACAGTGTCAGAAAAATAGAACTGGCGACATGCCACGATGGGGTGCTGAGTGTATACTGAGTTTATTATTGTGTAACAATGTTACATTCAATGTGATTTTATTGCACTTAATTTATGTCTTTTAGGATGCTAAGAATCAAATTATTTGTGGTTACTCTTAACAATGTGGAAAACATTATACTACTTTGTGTGTATTGGTCACTGTCTTACATGTAATACTGAATTCTAATCTCACACAGTGTTATATGCAATTTAGGAGTTGTTGACACATGCTTGTAGAACATGATCTAGCAATCAAGTTTCTTGATGGTTGAAAATTGAAATTGCTTGATTGGGTTTGTTATATTAACATAAATGTGATGCTAAATGCCAAGGGGGATTTTTGCAGGCTTTATTGTTAGTGGGGTTCAAATACGAAGAGATCGCAAAGGTACCGAGTTTGAAGTAATCATCTTTATTTTATTCATGAAATTTATTTTCTTATATACATTTATAGTTAAATAGAAAGGGAGGTCCAACAATTCTCCTTATTTGCAATCAACCTGATTTGTGAACCCAATGCTTTTGTACTATTAGAACAAAATGTTCTGGATTCAAGAGTGAAATATGTTGTAATACAAAAGAAAAGCTCATTGAGGTCCATTATCACTATTTACATCAAGAATAGACATATAGTAAAGAGAGGAGGTTTGGCAATTAACGGTACCATACAAGTTCTTTTACCATCTTAACGGACCAATATCACAATACGGAATGAATTTTCAATCAACACCATAAAGAAAAATAAGTTTCTATTAATGTTCTGAAGGTAGGAAACTTCTATAATGCTCATAATCCCATTTTATTCACCATTTATAGATATGCAAATATGGTACCAAGATTTTTTTTTTATTATTGTTTGAAAGAAGTGCAATCATTGGAACATAATCAATGATCAATTTGATAGACAGCTACTGTGCTTTGAATACATTAGCGTGAGATAAGGATTTGAGAACTTTTAGCATGGATTGTGTTTATCACTTCTATCATGCTTTTCTGAATGTAGATCATTTTCGAACCATGTCAATCAGAGAATTGTATTTGAAACTCAATCGTTGGATTATGAAATTCTTGTACAATATCTTTCGGCTTTCCAAGTTTTTAGGACAAGTACATGGGTGCAAGGCACTCATCTTTGTAAGGTGGAACATGTCATGTGTGATCATATAGGGGGGTAATTTTTTCAAAACTATTTTTGCTCAGGAATATTTTGGGAGAGAGTCATTTATGGAAAAAGCAGTTCTAGAATAAGAGTATTTGGTAGTGAAATTCAAAGATAAAGGGGAAGTTGAAAATCATGCAATCCCACGTAATTTTTACTAATACCTGCTCATGGGGGATGTGGATACAAGAAGTAGAACATCAAAAATTTCTCAGATTTAAGGGGTGAAGAGAGGCTGATTTCTAAAAATATATGTAAAAATAGTTTTTGAAAATTTAAGTACAAGTTGAAAAGATAAATAAACTGAAAATACATGATAAACAAACTGAAAGAATATGAAATTAAATAATATCCATGATATAATATTGAATGACATTACAAAGGAAATTCTAATTATACTAATGACCATCCATGACACTGAATTTCTATATGATAATATGATTTGATATCAATTACAATTTGAAGATACAAATTAAACATTGAAAACCAATTTGTCAAAAGGAAAATGCTTAGCTACATTGGCTAGGAACCAAAAAATCTGAGTCATCAGGTTGGTATCCCTCAAAAAGCTCTATGTGATTGGAATTGATGGACTCATCTGGATCTTGCAATGACACTGTAACCAATCATCAGTGCACATCCTAGTCCTTATCAACCTTCCTCAGCTCCTTGGGATCTACATTTCATTATGCTGCTAGATTCCTCGTACTCATTAATCTTGTGCTAAGTGAGATTCAAGATACCATTTACAGTAGCTAGGTTCTATTTTTTACTAGAGATAACTCCATTCCTCTTAATAGAGTAGATGAAGCTTTAAGTAGATCAATTCCTCTCAGCAAGAGTGAAACTAGAAATGTGTGAGAGAAGGTGAATGGAAAGTGTTCGTAGCAATGATAAATTCCCAAGGTTGCACCGAGACGGGGATACTCAGAGAATGGTACCGGTACAACTATTTTTCAAAATAGGAGATTGGGGTACTTGGAGACACCAATTTTTTAAATTTAATGTAATAATTTATAGAAAATTTAAAAATAGGCCTATATTTGTAAAATGGACCAAACCAACAAGTTGAATCTTTCAACATTGCTAATCCTTTTGATATTCTGTGATTATATGTATCAGCATGTGAATATATATTATATTTATGAGAATTTGAATATAGATTGTATATATGAGAATATGAATATAGACATACTCACAAGAATGAATAAAGAAACTGTATATCATATGAAAATTCCCAACTCTCGAGGATCTAATAGAATTCATCCCCATTGTGTATACCGCAAAATGTACATAAAGGAATTGAAAGAACAACAAGAAGAATATAGAAAATATGAATATTTTTTGAGTTTCACATTGAATTGCAAATGGCCAAATGGCAAATATTTGTGGTCTTGTTAGCTCGCATTGACTCCTGCCCTAGGTTGGCTCTTGTTTTCCCTTCTATGGTGTGTTTATTTTCCAGCTTCCTGGTGCATTTAACTTTTAATTTTTAGAGATTTTTGTTTTATTTTTGTGGGAGTTAGTGCCTTTTGCGTTGGAGACCGTGGGAGTCTTCAAGAGACAACAGTTGAAAGTGTCTTGCAATTGGAGACATCTCACGCAAGGTCTCTTGTACTAGGGTGTAAGAACCCTACTGGTTCTAACTCTTCTACTAATGCAAATGCTGTCTTGTTTTTGTAATTTCAAAGGTTTTGAAGAATTTTAAGCAAAACAATAACAAGTGCTCCAGGCAAGAAATGCACACATATAACTGAATTATCAAGAAGTATAGAGCAACTGCAACCATATTAAGTATCAAGTAATTGCTACAATTGAAACTAATACATAAAACATACCCGAAGGTTCTCAGATTATTTAAATAAGAAAATTCTGGAACTTGCTAGCCAAGACTGAGAAATTGACCAAAATAGGTGTACAAGTCCAAAATACAGTTTCTCTAGGCCAGAAATGAGATGAAACCACCTGAATATGCTGGGCGTTGGGAATGGTGCAACTAGATTGCAAAATAGGAAGGTGTTTCAGCCTCCCAGACAAAACATCCCTTTTCTGGACCCCACGTGCCAAGAAAGAATTGTATGACCAGCAACATGAACTTGTACGACTGCTTATTGAAATGAAAGATGCTGCTAATTGGGGCAACTAAAACTAAATGCCCTTTCCTTATTGAAAAATCTGCAAATAACTGAAGAAAATGACCTCTGATGAAGCACAATAAGACTCCTGAATGAAGCCCTCTCAGTTGCAATAATTCAACAGATCTTTCACAACCTCAAAATCACATAACCATGAAGAATTATCTTTCTTCAATAGCAAACCCTCCGAAACTCTTGTCTCAAAAAATCCATGGAGCAAAACCAAGCAGTTTCAAATAATCAATAATCAATAATGAATTGAGGTTGAATTGCTTTTTTCCCTTATAACCCCAAATGACATGAATTCCAAGAAAGTGTACTCAATTGCCTTTTAAAATACATTAAATGTATTTTAATTACTTTACATAGTTAGAAAATGAATTTGAGCTTTACTTTACATCAATGTTCCACGGGCGTTGGGGACGGGGGGGACGCGTTTTCGGGACGGGGGGACCAAGGGCCTAAATTTGGGGACGGCGGGGGGGTGGCGGGGTGGTGGTGCTCATATACTTGTACATATACATATAGTACTTGAAAAACTAGTTTTGAAAAGATGTATGACAGTATTACAGTGTAAGAATTACATTTGAAATGAGACTATAGGAAATTTGAAATACTAAATCTAAATACCAAGATTTCTAAGTTGTGTTGTTATATGGAGCCTAATCAAACTCGGAGGTTAGATTTTCCCTACTTCTATCGGTGCGGTTTCCCCCTATATTTTTCAACGGGGGTTTGGGGGCAACGCCCCCAAGTTGGGGTCAAGGGGCAGTGCCCCTTGCGCGTTCCCTGTCGCGATACAGGGCGGGGTCGAGGGGCAGCGCCCCACGAGGCCAAAAATACTTTTATTATTTTCTAAAGGCATCGGGTGTTATTTTTCTATTGGCCCACGTCCAATTAGAGTTACCCCTTAACCCTCCAAAAACTTAAAAACTCACTTTTTTTTTAAATTTTAATTTTAAACATTGCATATAAGTGGGGGCGACAGGAGACGTCTGGGCGTCTCCCCGTCCTTGGAGAGACGTCTGCACGTCTCTTCAAGGACGGGGAGACGCCCAAACGTCTCCCAAGGAGACGTGGAGGCATCTCCATGTCTCTTTGGGAGACGCCCAAACGTCTCCCAAGGAGACGTCTCCACGTCTCCACGTCTCTCTGGGAGACATGGGGACGTCTCCGCGTCCCGGCGGCGTTTGGGTGGCGGTGGCGGGACGGCGGGGGACGTCGCGTCCCCGTCCCCCCATCCTCGAGACGTTTCTGACGGGGGGACGCGCCCAAAAAGGGGGGGGACGCGTCCCTGTGGTTCACTGCTTTACATAGTAATAAAATGAATTTGGGCGAACTTTTTCATTTAAGTGATTTTTAAAGTCACGTTATAATATGTAAGTGGCTTTTTAATTTATATAAAGTCACTTTATGACTTTATAATATCTATATAAGTTAATTAAATAACTTAACTGTTGTCATTTTATGACACGTGGGTCCATCAGTAAGAACTGATAAGAGATAGGATCCATGGACCAGCGTTGCTCCAAGTTGATCAAGAGAAGACGATGGAATCATGAAGTATGAAGTGTTGCCTTGTCGGAAGTTCCTAGGCCCTCTCCTTTCCCTTCCCTGGAACTTTGGAACCCCAAGGTTTCGAAGTTCTTTTTCTCTCCTTGGCCTCCTTTTCCTTCATGTCTTCGGAACTCCAGAACCCCGAGGTTCCAAAGTTCCTCTCCTTGTCCCTTTCCTATTCCCCAGAACTCCAGAACTCCGAGGTTCCGAAGTTCCTTTCTTTTGATCCCTTCTCCTGGGCTTCTTTCTTCCCCAGAACTTCGGAATCCCGAGGTTTCGAAGTTCGTAGCCTTGTTTCCTCTTCTCTTGTCGGGAACTCTGGAACCCCGAGGTTCCGAAGTTCCTTTTCCTGGCTTGCAACACTTCAGACGGCGTGATCAACACTCAAGGCCCTAAATGCTCCACCAACTCTTGTGACCTGTTCACCTTCTTCCCATGAGCTACAGGAGCACATTTATGAGATTTGCAGGCTTGTCTAGGAATATTCTAGGGGTCATAAATGCAGATTTGAGAGCTTTTATGGCAAGGCATGGGCTGGCCTGACTTTTGGCTCAAGTCCATCCCCTTCTAGACATGTTTTGACCCCTAAAAGTAGGACTTTTTGGGGAAATTCGACCAAGATGGTTAGGGCTTCCTATTTGGATGCAATTGTTGGGAAAAGTATATAAGGTTGTTATGCCTCATTGTAAAGGGTTCTCTCCCTGTTGCCTTGAGCTTTCCTATGCTCTTTCTCTTCTCTTGAAGACTTGTAATTATTTTTTTTGCATTTCTGCAACTGTAAGTTTGGCCTTTGACCTTTGAATGAATTGAAATTACGTTCTTGCCTTCCTTCAACTTATGCATGCTGTGTATGTTTCCTTACCTTCATCATAGGTGTATGTTTGTGGCTTTCTTTAACATATATGTTGTGTTAATCTGTTTCTGGGTGTGACTTGTGGGAAACTTTCTCCCCTCTTGACATTCAGCAAGTCCTAACCTCCATACGTGCGTTAAGGTCATTCATGCAACTGAAGTTTGTGCATCTCCTGGGTATTTCAGTTGATTCTTTGTGCCATTTCGGGTGGGGAGAGAAACATCTCTTATCTTGGTGCATCACCTCCTTTCATTTTAAGCATTTCTCTCTTCCCTTTTTCTTTTGCAAACTATTAGGATAGGTTTAGAAGTAATATTTGAAGTGTTGAGTTGGTCCAACACCTGCACTTGGATTAAGAAGGAAGCCGACCTTCTCCGGAGATTTATCCCCCTTGCGCAAGGTCCTACACTTCGGGGTTGTTTCCATGTTTCACAAGGTTGCTAAGTTGATAGCTCAGTAAGGGTGCAAGCTTTTGTGACAATAGTTTCTTACACGCCCGGTGGGACATCATTCGATTTACATGCTAAGGATTCAGTGCTGTTCCTAGCGTCTTAGCCTTTAGAGACAGTCACCTTCAAGCACTTGGCAATTCTACTCAAAAGACCAGTCTTTTGTACATGACTTGTTGCTACTCCGGAACCCCGAGGTCTCTAGGTTCCGAAGTCACTAAGCCCCTCTCAACCCCGGAACCCCCAGGTTCCGAAGTTCCTAGTTGCTCAACTTCGGAACTCTCAGGTTCTGTAGTTACTAAATCCACTACTCCGGAACCCCGAGGTTCCGAAGTCTCTACTCACAAGTTCAGTCTCAAAGATAGTAGGTTGCTGATTTCATGCCCAGAATTCATACAAGGGCATCTTGTAGAGGAAGTTTCCAATTCGTAGAACTTCCATCTTGAGGTTCTAGAAGGCGGAGAAGTAGACCTTCATTGTCACCAGTCAGGGGTGTCAAGGTTGTAAACAGTCCATCTCCCAGGTCTTGTTCTACTCCTCCATTTACAAGACCATTACAGTCTAAGGCTCCCACCACTCATATCAATAGACCATTGTTTCACATGGCTAGAAATCAGGTTTTTGTTACCTTCAATGGGGGGAGTCCTCTCATTTTGACCCAATGGAATGATATAATAGTGGCTGCATTAAAGAGTATACCATACTTCACTGGTGAAACGACAACTACCCCCATTGAGCATATTCAAGACATTGCGAACATCTGCTCCGTCCATAATATCACTCAAGTTGATGTTGCTGTCAGACTCTTAGCCACATCTTTGAAAGGAAAAACTTTGCAGTGGTATAGAGGGTTGCCGTCTGGCTCCATTCACAATTGGGACGAATTAGGGGAGAAGTTGTGCAACCATTTCGAAGACAAAAGTGATCACCTATCACTTGTGGAGCAATTGACTTCACCTCATGAGTTCATGGGAGACTTCAATTTTAGATTCTAGAAGACATGGAATAGGATCCCTGCTCTAGTGAAGCCATCTCCAAATCACGCCTTCTTGTATTATCTGAGGGCTCTCAACAGCGATATAGCTGTCAGGATACAATCAATGGGTGGAACCATAGTTGAACTACTCGCGACTCGGCTCGACTCGCCAAGCCCCTGAGAAAAAAACTCGGTGAGAACTCGGGAAAAACTCGGAAAAACTCGGCAACGTAAAAACACGCTTAATTTTAATAAAAAATGTATTTTTTTTGCAAAATTTAATGAGAAGATGCATCCAATGAGTCAATAAATGATAACACAAAAGAAACAAGCTGATTCTAGATATATTTGATTGCAAAGTGTCTACAAAATCGCATCCTCATGAGAAATGTTGATGGCTGGAAGCAAAATAGTAAATAGTTTTTGTAAAACCAAAAGTAAATACAACTTCCTCTCCCCAGCTCTAGCTAAAACTACTTTCAAACTTTCATCATATTTGAAATTTCATCATTCATAATCATAGTTTCAAACTTTCAACTCAAAGTTGGGGTCAAGGGGCATCGCCGAAGGATCCTGAAATTTGACTAAGTCTGGAAAATTGAAGAATCCTCCAAAAACTAGATTTTGCATTATAACTCCTGGAGGTCCGAAACCACTCTCAAACATCCTGACAGTATATATGGAATATAACTTATCACTTATACTTAAATGTTATATTCCATATATGAATCCTGACGGACAGACCAAAAAACTCGGCGATTACTTGAGGGCATAGCGGGCTCTCAGGGTGGCCCTTCCAAGTGAGTTTCCCCCTTCTCAGCCCCAAACCATATAGAAAAACAAAAAATGCATGTATTTTTGGCCGTTTTTTGCTGTTATGCTAACCCAGGCGAGTTTTTCTTTAAAACTCGCCGAGTTTTTGACAAAAACTCGCCAAAGGCAAAAACTCGACGAGTTTTCCTGGCGAGTAGAAGTCATTACTACTCGCCAGGTCCAAAAACTGGGCGAGTTTTTGTCACTCGCCGAGTTTTCGGCGAGTGTGCCATCTATGGGTGGAACCTCTCTACCGGGTGCATAATAAGGGCATAATTTTTTTTGATTTAGGCTGGGAAGATAACTCCAAGGCCTCCAATGCCTCTCTTCCCGGAAGCTCCTACTCAACAACCCACCTTGGCTCCTATCCCCATGATGCCCGCAGGTCATCCATCCACACCCTCTATATCCTCTAATGAGCTTCATGAAGTCAAGACTTTATTGCAAAGCTTTGGCAATGAGTTGGTGGCACTAAAGAGGCAACAAACTCAGTATAGCAGATCTTATCAAGCACAAAATCAGAACTATCAGTTGAATAGGCCACCCTTTCAAGGGCAAAACCAATGGAGCAATGCCAGACCCTTGAATAGTGTGAACCCCACAGCTGCAAGTAACTCAAAAGAAATAGTTCCAATGCAAAACAACCTCGCCCAAGAGCAAGATTGGTGTCAACCATGCAATCAACCACACAACCAAGGTGCATGCCAAAATGGAGAGTTTGCCCAAGCTTTAGTGGTGCAGGATGAGCCAACCATCTCTGGCCAGCAATATGACCCAAATCAGCCTAGTGTTGGTACTCAGGCTTACTTACAAGGAGATTCTACCTTTGTCAATTGGTAGGAGGCAGAATTCTGAGGTATGAACCAAACCAATAGTGGGTCTATGCTACAATATACAAGGTCAAAGAAGAGAGCCATGGAGGTTGCCTCACCTTCAATATCAGCCCAAGCTCCAACGCCAAATGTAGCTGTCCAGGATACAAGCCAAAACACCATGCAAGGGAGCAAGAGGCAGGAAGAGGCCCAAGTCGTCCAAAAAGAAAAGGGAGACCTTATAGCCTCAAAGGGGCCCCTAAAATCAGCTGGTGTTCCTTTCAACATTGTTGATCAAATGAAGAAGGCCAACCTCAATGTCACTATGTGGGAGGCCCTTTCCATCCCATCTCAAAGGGATTTGCTTAAAGAAGCACCAAAGGACATCAACCAGTCAGGTGATGAGGCAGCAATCAGCAGGAAGGCAGTTTCCACCAGTTTAGTACAACCCAAGGAGGAAGAAGATTCAAGCAAGATCAGTAAGCCTCCCCCCTTCTATCTCTCCTTAATCATAGGAGATAACATAGTTCACAATTGCATGATAGATTGAGGAGCTAGTAGCTCAGTCATGCCTAAGAAGGTAGCTGATCTTCTTGGCATAGAATATGAACCTGTGACTAAAAGGGTAGTACAATTGGATGGCACTTCTATTAAGACAGTAGGGATTGTTAAAAATTTGAAGTTAACCTTGCATGCATGCCCTGGTAGCACTGTCTTGCAAGACGTATCAATCATTGACCTCCCTGCCTTCTTTGCGATTTGTCTATCTAGAGACTTCACCACCAAGATAGGTTGAACCTGTCTTCTGATTGGTCCCACATGCTGTTTCGAACAAGGTATGGTACCAAGGTTACCATAAGGGCAAAACCCATTGTGCAAAATCACATTGAGCCCTATACCCCCAGCCCTATAAACATGAATTGCACTTTGTATGAAGAGGGGGAGGAGTGTATTGTCCGTGAGCTTGCTACTCTTTTGCAAGAGGTCCCTGATTGTTTGATGGACGAATGGGCCAATGCTTTTTAGTTTGATCCATTAGCTGAGACTGAAGAGACTGGGCTTGTTACCTATTGTATCCATGAAGTGGATACTCCTATCCCTAACCTCATCAAGACACAAGGAGATTCGGAGGGGTTATGGAGCATGTTTTTTGATGGTTCAAGAAACAGAAATGGTGCAGGTGCCGGTGTGATGCTTGTTTCTCTTGAGCAAGAGAAATATTTCTTCTCTTTTAGGCTTCAGTTTGGTTGCACCAACAATGTGGTTGAGTATGAAGCCTTGATCCAAGGCCTCCAACTTGCACAAAGCAGGAAGATCAGATCTTTGCAAGTATTTGGGGATAGTGAGTTGGTTGTTAATCATATCAAAGCTCAAAGCATAACAAAGAACAACCTACTCAAATCATACAAACATAGGGTTTGGGATTTGATTGAAGGCTTCGAGGCTTTCAACATCCAAAGTATTCCTAGAAGTCAGAACAAACATGTTGATAGGCTTGCAGCAGTTGGTGCTCAGTTTGACATACCAACGCATGTTGCAAGCGAGAAGGAACAACACATCAGGCTTGTTGTGAGGCCTTCTGTTCTAGACAATCATGCAAATTGGCAAGTATCAGAAAGTGATCAGTAGATTGTTAATTTCTTGCAAAACGAAGCGGAATGTTTTGCTAAAAATCAGTCTAAGCTGCAAGACCAGTATGGAGATCAAATCATGCAGTTCAACTCCAACAAGTTGCCTAAAGGTCTAGTCACCTTGGAAGGCATTTTTAACTTGGATGATCAATTGAAGAAGAGGATGAACGTGGCTGCAAAGAAAGGTGATTACAAGCCAGTTGTTGTTGCCGAGGGTAGGTCTCTAAACTTGGGCAAGGTATGTTTCTCAACCGAACAAGAGGCCTTTGTTGAGCTTTGTTAGATAAATGATGACATAGTTGCTTGGACCTATGAAGATTTGAAGGGTTTTGACCCTAGCTTAGCCCAGCATACTATAGAGCTAAACCAGGATGCAAAGCCAGTTAGATAGAAGCAAAGGCCAATAAAGCCCAAGATTGAGCCACTAATGAGGAAGGAGTTAATCAAGCTCATAGAAGCCAATATCATCTTCCCTATCAAGCACTCCTCCTGGGTGGCCAACCTTGTCCCTGTAAGGAAGAAGAATGGGGAAATCAGACTATGTGTAGACTTTAGGGACCTCAACATAGCCTCCCTCAAGGATCATTATCCCCTTCCCTCCATGGAGCAGATTCTTCAAAAGGTCAGTGGCTCAGAAAGATTTTCATTCTTGGATGGGTATTCACGGCACAAAATTTTAGTCCAAGAATCAGACCAATACAAGATTGCATTTACTACTAAGTGGGGTGCCTATGCTTATTGCAAGATGCCTTTTGGGCTAACCAACACAGGTGCCATTCCAAAGAGCAATGGACATGGCTTTCAGGGGTGTATTAGCAAAGTTTGTGCTCATATACCTTGACGATAGAACTGTTTATTCAAAGCATGCAACTTACTATCTTGGTCATCTTGAGCAGGTGTTCATGAAATGCAGGGAGTATGATGTGTCCTTGAACCCTAGCAAGTGTGTATTTGCTGCTGATCAAGGAAGATTGCTAGGACACATTGTATCCAAAGATGGCTTGACCATTGATCCAGAGCGAGTAGAGGCTATTCTTTCTCTCCCACTCCCCAGTCACAAGAAGGGATTGCAAAGTTTCCTTGGTAGGATCAACTTTGTGAGGAGGTTCGTTCCCAACCTTGCCACCATGGTAAAACCCCTCACCTCCATGTTGAAGAAAAACTTGGTTTTCAGTTGGACCAAGGAGGGAAGGGCCGACTTAAAAGAAATTAAACAAGCAATTGTTCAAGCCCCTACCCTTGTCAATCTTTACTACGAAAGGGATTTTATCCTCTATACTTTTGGAGGAGAATCCAGCATCTCAGCTGTCCTAAGACTCCTAACACAACTGAACAATGACAATTTAGAGCAACCTGTTGTCCTCATTTTTGTTTCAAAAAATGAAGGACCACTACATGAAATTTTTACTCTATGGCACGCTTCCTAAGGCAGAATTTTGACTAATCCTTGGACTGGCTTAATCCTCAGTCTATCCTCGAGCTACGTTTCGAATTTCGTAAAATTCTGGGTTCGTTTGCTATGCCTTTCTTTCAATTTCGGGTTTTAAAACCCCGACTGCAGGTGGAGAATTTTCTTCAAACTGCAAGTTTTAATGATATTCATTGTTTTGGTTGTTGTAGGGGAATTTTTAGCTTATTACATGTGCATCTTTATTAAAAGATGTTATTTGCAATTTGTTTTTAAATTTCCCTTTCTTGTTTTTGTCTTTTTTATTGTTTTTTGGTCTTGTTTAGTTAAAATAGGGATTTTTTCGCCCAATTACAAGTAAACTTGCAGTTTGGTCAAATTACCCCTACTTTAATGGTTTTTGCATGTAATAGGGATTTTAAATCCCATTACATATGTGCAAGTATTTCTAACTTGTTGTAGGGATTTTATTTCCCTTATACAAGTAATTAAAACTTGTATTCCTCTCCAAAAAACCCGATTTTGCCTTGCAAGTGCTTTTTTGACAATTTTAAACTTGTCATTTGCTCCAAAAAACCCAATTTTGGCTAGTAAGTGAAAAAGTGGAAAATAAAACTTGCAATTTGCTCCAAAAAACCCGATTTTGGCTAGTAAGGGAAAAAGTGGAAAATAAAACTTGTCACTCTCCCAAAAACCCAATTTGCATTCCCTTATGCAAAATCGAACTTGTCTTTCATTCCAAGAAACCCGAAATGCAAAAAAAAATGGTTTTTGAAGAATTCAAAGCAATTTTTTGTGGAGATTTTCTAGGGAGGAAAGGCGTTTTTGCTTCTACCCTATTTTCATGCATTCATGGACATCTTTCATGCCAAATGGAGGTTGCATTGACTAGTTTTTCGCCCTAAATCAGCAACCACGTTTTTCATAAATGCCACTTTTTGAGGAATTAAATCTTCAACAAACTCCACTCTCCTAAATCGTTTTGCCCTTTCTCATCTAGGCATGGAGTTTAGGAGGATTGTTGAGCTATTAAATGATGCCATTTGGTGTGCAAATGATGGCCACTTTTTTTCCACGTGACTCCTTTGGCTACGCTTTGCAAACATTTGTCATCATTTCTTCTACTTCCTCCTTAGGCGTTTTGTTCTAATCCTCTTGGGTGTGCTCTCTCATTGGCATTTTGATCTTCCAAATTTGGGATTGCTGCTACATTTATTAGTTTGGGGATTTTTTGCAAAAACGTGTTAAGGGTTTTGGCATTGCGGATTGCTTCTATTTTTGGTCTTCCTTCTTTTTTCCAAAAAATGGTTGCATTTTTGGAGAAGCATTTGCATTTTCAAGAAAGGTATGGCTTCTTTCCTTTCTCTCCTTTATTTTATTATTTTCTTGCTTTCTTAGTTTTCTTTCTTAGTTGCATTTTTGTAAATATGTGTTGTTCTTCCCCCCAAAAATCGGTTTTTGTGAGAGGATTTTTCCCCTTGGTATGCAATTTTCGAATTGCATTGTTCTTCCCAAAAATTCCCTCCTTACTTGTATTCGGGATTTTTAATCTCGATTACAAGTTCGTTGGAAATTCTTGTTCTTCCCCTATGGTTAAGGAATTTAACCATTTTTTGTTAAAATTCCAAATTCAAAAATGTGAAATACCCATCCCTTGCAAATTCGGGTTTTGAAAACCGGATTACATGTTGAATAGTTCTTCCCATTTTCATGAAAATGACTTTCCCGGATTTTTCCATTTCTATCCATTCATGTTCCCCATAGCCGTACTTTCCGTTTCCATCATTTCCCACAAGTCAAAATCTCATTTTTCGTCCATTTCTCCATTTTCGAATTTACAAGTGTACTTGTATTCGGGTTTTAAAACCCCGATTGCATGTATGTCCTTTCCAACTTGTATACTTGCGAAAATTTTCCCAAGATCCGAAATTGGTCAAAGTCAAGATTTTCCCATTTCTACATATTTCCCCTCTTCCTCTCACAAAATCGTGAAATTCAAGAATCAAAGTTTTACCCATTTGGAGAAGGAAGAATGATATTTGCAGCTGACTATGATGTTGCCTTAACTCTTTTAAGTCTTCATCACAGCATTCCAGGTTCATAATCAATGTCAGATTTGCCGGCATCTCCAACTCCAAAGAAAATGAAATACAAATATGACAAATATCAGAATGAGGTTGCACCTTCCCAGGTTTCTTGTCCTTTGGATTGCATCAGAGACACGGAGATAGGGCACGTTGATATGGTAGAATTCATTAACAGGGTAGAAGATCCACAGGATAATAACTTGCAGCGGTTGTTGGACAGCCATATCCATCATGCATCTTCCTTCCCAGTGGCTGCCTTAGAACCTGAGTTTGTTCTTGCATGCGCCCATCATTTTGACAAGGAATCAAGAGTCATAAAAAATGATGATGGTGAAGCTATAATTCGTCTCGATGTGGATAACAATCGAGAAGGTCTTCAGAATACCTCCTGCACTTGTTTATATGGAAATCACCAAAGAAAGTGCAGCGGAATATTACTTGAAGAGGGAAAAAGATTGCAAGCGGCACATCAATAGGTGGATCCAAGAGCCACGACCTTCCTTCTCAAGGTGGGCAAAGTTGTACCGTTGTGATTTCAAATGGGAGATAGGAGACACCATCACTCTTCTCAGCAGGATGATGGGCCTTGAACATTCCAATGTCTTTGAGCCATGGATGTATCAGTTCATTATGTTCATATGGCGGTCACATCACATTTCATGGGGGGAAGTCATCAACGATGCTTTGTGCGAACAACTTGCAGCAGTTCCTACCACCATGACCTTCTTCATGAATTCCTATTTGGTATATTTAGCAGCATCACTTAGACACTTTCCAGGTCTTTCTACCAAGGGTGATTGCTCACTTATACCAGTTTGGGAATATTATGACCAGTTGCCGTTGAAACGCAGCATACTGCATTTCAGAAGGGTCCAAGATGCATTCTTCAGATATTTCATGTGTTAGTTTGACAGAAATTTCAGGAACAAGAGAGTATCAGATGAGGCATGGGTCAAGGTGTCTGAGTATGGGTGTTTGTTTCTGCCATTTCCCACCTTCACCTATATGAGGATAGGATGCTATGATGGTCAGCCATACATGCTTCCGAGATACCCAATCGATAAGATAATTCTTATGGAGTTGGGAAGATAGATTATGGCTGTTCACACTTTTCAGTCTGCTAGACACAAGGCTGGAATGGGGATCTCTACCACAAACTCACTTAAAATTGGCCGATACTCCCTTGTCACATCTGTGAAGGCTAAGGCCATGGAGGCTGAATTGCAGGAAATGAAGCTCAGAAGGTTTAAACCTAGAGCTGATTTTGATTGCAGAGGTATGAAGGAGAAAATCAAGAAATCCTTTGTGCATGTTCATCGCATTGAAGACATTTGGGTAGATCTCCGTACAGAAGCCGAAGTCCTCAAGATGGATTACTGTAGGCTCATTGTTGAGCAAATTGTTGATTTGAACTTGGCGGATATCCCACAAGGGATGATTGATGACGGGCATATACTTGATCCTGAATACACTTCATGGAGGGTTGAGGAAGCTCCACTTCCTTTGATACAATGGTCGCACAAAGAGTGCATCTCCATCCTTGACAGATTTCAGCATATCTTGGCCAACACTAACGCATGGTTGAAAAGTAATGTTGTTAGACCTATCAAAATCAAGGTTGGTAAAGAAGATGATTCTACGGGGCCTCTTGGACGGAAATCTGAGATTCAGATTGACAACAAGGAGGGCGCTTCATCTTCGGGCACAAGGATCAAGTTACGAGTCAGTCGTGCAGTAGTGCTTCCTCCTGAGGAGACGACTATTCGTGGGAAGGAAAAATCACGATTCCATGTTCAGGTGATCGATTTGGATAATCCAGAAGAGGGGCATCAATCTGATGACGCTCCTAAGTCTCCAGTTTCAGACTCGCCTCATGAGGCCATTCCTCCAGTTTCCATTGAGATGCCTCTTTCTCCTCTTGATTTGCTTGTGGATGAGTCTCCTTAGAATGCAATTCCCATTTTAGCATACGAGCCATCTCCTGATCATCAACAAGAAAGTGTGTTGAAAGTTCCTGAAGATATTCGTACTTGCATCTAGTTATCAGAAATTGATACTTCCACTTCTGGTTTTGAAGAATTCATGAGGCAATCTTTATGCCCATTGGTAACTGAGCAAACCGTGAGTCTCTTTAGAATGCAATTCCCATTTTAGCATACGAGCCATCTCTTGATCATCAACAAGAAAGTGTGTTGAAAGTTCCTGAAGATATTCCTACTTGCATCCAGTTATCAGAAATTGATACTTCCACTTTTGGTTTTGAAGAATTCATGAGGCAATCTTTATGCCCATTGGTAACTGAGCAAACCGTGGTCGCTGTCCAAACAGATATTCCTCCCAGAATGACCACGGTAATTCAAGCAAAAACTGCTTCTCCTTTGCCTACGGTTGCTACTGGAAGAGAGTTGATGACTTTGCCTCCATGGCTTAGTTCTTTCACCCCGAAAAGGAAGAAGCAAGAGATCTCACCTGATGCCTTTGACTATCAGCAACTAAAACAGTCCAGATCTAAAGTTGCTAAAAAGGCCAAGACTATCTCCAGAGTAAGGGTTGACAGTAACAAGATGAAAGTAGCTGAAATTGTGGAACCTATTGCAGATAAGCCACTTGATGAAATGTCAGCTGTTGATTATAAGGTTACGAGGATAGAGTTGGGCAAGCAAACGCATGAGGTCATTAAACATGATGCTCAGTTTTCTGTTGCTTCATTGGTACAAAGGTGTGATGATCTTCTAGCAAAGAAAGACAAGCTAGAAGAGGAAAACCGACAACTTATGGCAGCCATTCATAAAATCACAAAACCTGCTGCTCAAGAGAGTAACTCCATAGGTTCTTCTGGTTCCCAAGAATCGATTCGTGGAGTGGAAAGGGCTGCTCAAAAGGTGCAAGCACTGGATTCCTGGGTTGATCAACTTCATGATCAATGTGTACAATTAATAAAAGACATTTTTCAAATAATGTCTAAACTACAGACCATTGAGGAGAAACTGGATCAGACTTCTAACACTTTCAAAAAGAATTTGGAAAGTGTTGAGAAAAGTCTGACAATCTGGCGTACCATGCTCCAACAACAGCTGAATATTTTGCAGGAGCATGGCATCATCTCTTCTAGGGTCATGTACTTGGAATTTGAAGAACTCCTGGAAAACAAAACCCTTGTTCTTAAATCCCTCATTGAGGAGATCGGTGTTGCAAGGAGATTCCGGGGTGAAGTTTACCGAGATATTGTCTCACATTGTGAAAGGGCCTCTTGCAACATAGTAAGTCAGGATGGAGATCTGATTCCAGAAGAAGAAGTTCTTGCTGATTTACAGATGAGGATTCATAATGAATGGAGTAGCGAACAATTCTCGGCAGCTTCGATTCAAGCATTGATGAAACACCAAGCCTTTCTGCATGAAATCTAGCCTATCCTGGATAAAAACAATTCTGCGCTCCTCCGCTGTCACGACACTATTGTGAAGACTATGGTTGTTGCCAAGAACACCCATGAACCGAATCCCGAGGAACTACAAGCGAGCATCCAAAAATTTCAAGGATTTGTGTCTTCACAAAATGCAACTTAAGTGTTTTTCAACATTTAGTTGAATTTTCCCTCTTTTGTAATCTTTAGTTGTAATTTAGTTTTGACAAGTTGCATGTAAAAGTATTTTTTGCAAAATGCAAGTTACACATTACTTGCACTTTTGTAATTACATGTAAGGCAACTACAAGTTGTGTCCGATTAGGACTATAGTTGGAATAAGTCTTAGTTAGTTGGAGTAACTCTTAGTTAGTTAATGAAGTCTTAGTTAGTTATTGAATGAGTCTTGGTGGTTGAGAGAATCTCTCAAGTTAGTTAGGATCTAGCCACCTTTTTCTCAAGGCTCCTCTTCTATAAATACTTGAGGGGTCTATTGTAATCTTTATCTTTTGGGAAAGCAAGCAAAAAGTCTGCCAAATTTACAGCAAGAAGTCTTTGAGCTTATGTATGTGAATTGAAGGTTTTGAAGAATAATAAAGAAGGATTACTCAAGTTTTGAGTCTTTGAGCTACATGTTTGAGTTTGAATCTTTTTATTTCTTCTATGCAAAGTATTTCTAAAGGAGCTTAGTCCAATCTGATTTGAAGTCTTTGAGCTGCAAGAAGAGAAGATTAATTAAAATAGGAAACTCTCTTGAAGGAGCAACAAGTCTTTGAGCTTGCGTCTATTCTTGAGGAAAAATTACTGTTTGATAAGAAATAGCAACAAGTCTTTGAGCTTGCATTAGTTCTTGTCTTTGTGTTGAAAGAATAGATTATTCCAGTCTTTGAGCTGTTATCTTTTATTCGTTGTAAAATTTAGTATAGCAAAGGGTAGATAGGACTTCCAATAGTCAAGTCTTTGAGCTTGATATTGCTGTCCAGTCCCGAAGGAAGTGACGGAAGTCTTTGTGCTTTCAGGAAACTTCATTTCCTTTCTCTCATTTCACTTGAAAGTAGTTACTGCTGTTCATATTCAATCACTATCCTTTTCTGTGAAGAGAAAAGGATATTGTCTTTTTTGAAGAAAGAAGGAAGACTGCTGTACCATCCTGTTTTTATTTCAGTTTTAGTTAGATAGGGGGAGCCTTGCCTTAATTAGGAGAGTTTTTACTCGTGTGTTGTGGTTGAAACTACAATTTTATATATTTCCGCAAGTGTATAAAATTTTCAACCAACACAACCTATTGCCTTCTTTAGTGAGGGGTTAAAATACTACGAGCTTAAGTATAGCTATGTAGAGAAGCAGGTCCTCATTGTTGTCAGGGTATTAAAAAAGTTCAGACACATGTTGTCTAATAACAGGATCCAACTCTTAGTTCCACATGCAAGTGTTAAGGATTTCCTTCTAAACAAGGACATCAGCGAGAAGAGGGCTGGGTGGATAACCAAGGTCATGGAATACGACATCAACATCAAGACCACCAAGCTTGTAAGAGGCAGGGGCCTATGTGAACAACTTGTCTCATCTTCTGAGACTACTTCAGAGGTCGCCCTTGTGTTACAAGAGGATCCACCAACTAGCAACGACACTCAGTTCGATTGGGTAGGTGACATGACCACCTTCTTAATGGAAGGTATATACCCCCAAGGTCTGGACAGAACCAAAAGAAGGTATTTCAGGTTGCAGTCCATCCCCTTTGTCTTATTGGATGGCACCCTTTTTCGAAGAGACTCTAATGGAGTCGTGTTAAGATGTATTGAGCAAATCAAGTCAGCAGATTGTTAGAAGAATTTCATGATGGCTCTTCAGGGGGCCACTTCTCTGCAAGGACTACAACTATCAAAATAATGAGGGCTGGCCATCCTTATTCAATGACTCACATAGATGTGTGAAGAAATGCAAGAAATGTGCTTTCTTCTCTGGAAAGCAAAGACTAGCTGCCCTACCTCTTCATCCCATCCGAGCAGATCAACCATTCGCACAATGGGGTTTAGACTTTATTGGCATGATAAATCCACCTTCTAGTGCTAGCCACAAGTAGATCTTGACCGCAACAGACTACTTCACTAGGTGGACAAAGGCAGTTGCATTGAGGGATGCCATTGAGGCCTCAGTATTGGAATTCCTTGATGGATTCGTGACAAGATTTGGTGTCCCCTCTACCATCATATCAGATGATGCCAAGGCATTCGTTGGAACCCAAATCAATTCTTGGGCAGTTAAGTACAGTGTATACTTGAAGACGTCATCCAATTATTACCCTCAGGGTAATGGCTTAGCTGAATCTTCGAACAAGAACCTCATCAGGATAATCAAAAGGACGATTGAAGACAAGTAGAGGTCGTGGCATACTAACTTGAGGACAGCCTTATGGGTTGACAGGATCACACCCAAGAGGGCGATCAGTAACTCCCCTTTCATGCTGGTATATGGGAAAGAAGCAAGACTCACAACTTCCCTAGAGTTACCCTCTCTTGAACTAGCACATCAGCTGGAATTGACAGAAAATGATGCCATGACAGTAAGGCTAGCTGAGCTAATGGAGTTGGAAGAGGTTAGAGGTCAGGGTATGCATATGCTTGAGAATCATCAAAAACAAGTCAAGAGAGTTTTTGACAAAAAGGCTACTAATAGGGTCCTCAAAGAGGGATATCTAGTTCTAAAGTGGGATCCAGACAGAGCCAAAGCTGGGCAACACTCCAAATTTGATGCTATCTGGAGTGGTCCATATGTCATCACTAGTTGCAAGGAGGCCAATGCATTTCATCTCTCCAGGCTTGATGGCGAAGTTCTTCCATTCCCAGTGAATGGGATTCATCTCAAGCCCTGCTTCTGAAGGGGGTGTTGATGACTATGTAAATATTAGACTAGAAGTTGTTTTGCTTTCATAAGTGCTTGTGCACCGCCCGCATTCTCCTTAAGAGGATGTGTTCTCTAGTCTCCAGTTTTCCTCCAAGTGATGGTGCACACATGTTTTGGGTCTTTTCAATGACTCAGTGCCCAATGGGTCCATTAGTAAGAACCGATCAGAGATGGATCCATGGACCAATGTTGCTCCAAGTTGATCAAGAGAAGACGATGGAATCATGAAGTATGAAGTGTTTCCTTGTTGGAAGTTCCTAGGCCCTCTCCTTTCCCTTCCTTGGAACTTCGGAACCCCAAGGTTTTGAAGTTCTTTTTCTCTCCTTGGCCTCCTTTTCCTTCATTTCTCCGAAACTCTGGAACCTCGAGGTTCCAAAGTTCCTCTCCTTGCCCCTTTCCTTTTCCTCAGAACTACGGAACCCCAAGGTTCCGAAGTTCCTTTCTTTTGATCCCTTCTCCTGGGCTTCTTTCTTCCCCGGAACTCTGGAACCTTGAGGTTGCGAAGTTCCTAGCCTTGTTTCCTCTTCTCTTGCTCAAAACTCCGGAACCTTGAGGTTCCGAAGTTCCTTTCCTCTCTTTAGCCCTTTCCTTTTCTTTGCCCGGAACTTCGGAACCTCGAGGTTCCAAAGTTCATTTTCCTTAGTAAAGTTTTCTCTTCCCCGAACTTCCGGCTTGCAACGGTTTAGACGGCGTGATCAACACTCAAGGCCCTAAATGCTCCACCAACTCTTTTGACCTGTTCACCTTCTTCCCATGAGCTACAGGAGCGCATTTATGAGATTTGCAGGCCTGTCTGGGAATATTCTAGGTGTTATAAATGCAGATTTGAGAGCTTTTATGGTAGGGCATGGGCTGGCTTGACTTTTGACTCGAATCCATCCCCTTCTAGACATGTTTTGACCCCTTAAACTAGGGCTTTTTGGAAAAATTCGACCAAGATGGTTAGGGTTTCCTATTTGGATGCAATTATTGGGAAAAATATATAAAGCTGTTATGCCTCATTGTAAAGGGTTCTCTCCTTGCTGCCTTGAGCTTTCCTATGCTCTTTCTCTTCTTTTGAAGACTTGTAATTATTTTTTTTGCATTTCTGCAACTGTAAGTTTGGCCTTTGGCGTTTGAATGAATTGAAATTATGTTCTTGCCTTCCTTCAACTTATGCATGCTATGTATGTTTCCTTACCTTCATCATAGGTGTATGTTTGTGGCTTTCTTTCACATATATGCTGTGTAACTTGGTTTTGGGTGTGACTTGTGGGAAACTTTCTCCCCTCTTGACATTCAGCAAGTCCTAACCTCCATACGTGCGTTAAGGTCATTCATGCAACTGAAGTTTGTGCATCTCCTGGGTATTTCAGTTGATTCTTTGTGCCATTTCGGGTGGGGAGAGAAACATCTCTTATCTTGGTGCATCACCTCCTTTCATTTTAAGCATTTCTCTCTTCCCTTTACCTCTTGAAATTGTTAGGATAGGTTTAGAAGTAATATTTGAAGTGTTGAGTTGGTTCAACACCTGCACTTGGATTAAAAAGGAAGTCGGCCTTCTCCGGAGATTCAACCCCCTTGCGCATGGTCTCACGTTTCGGGGTTGTTTCCATGTTTCACGAGGTTGCTGAGTTGATAGCTCATCAAGGGTGCAAGCTTTTGTGACAACATTAACCACGAAAATATTAATATCTCCCTCAATATTTAGTCTTTTGACAAGCCGTCTGAAGATGGGGTCAACACTGTGTATCCCCTATGTGTCCAGGTGCACTGACTAAAAATAGCTTCACTGCCAGATTGACTTACTATGAATAGGAAGTTACTCAACTAAGCTCAAACACTAATATACAAAAGCTTGGAACTGAACTGAAGACATGGAGTGACAACAATCTCCATTAACTACCAATGAGACTCTCTATACAAACATATTAGCGTATGAGATTCCAAGTAATAGGGTAATCCTTCGAAATTTGATGCTCACGAAAATGGGGACATTACAGTCCGTCCTCCCTGAAATTGCTTGTCCGCAAGCAATCTGTACTGCGAAGCAACTCCACTCTCCCAGAGGTCCAAAAGATGAACTGTGAAATGTCCCAAACTTCTCCAACCAACCCTTGTAGCACCAACATAAACACAACTACGCAAGGAGAAATATCATGTCGACTACCCAACCCTTGCGCACAAGAATAGTGCATCAACATTAAAACATGTTCAAGAAGGCCAAGGATGAACTAGTATACTCTTAGCACACTGAACATGCTGCAATGCTCAATTGTAAACCTTGTTTGGAAGCCCAATGTACCCAAAGAATCCCAAACTCTATACTCAATGCTTGACTGAATGCCAGAATCCCAAATCTTGAATAGAAGATTGCCAAAACGAACATCCTTAGACTTCTGCTGCTCAACACTAATCCCAACTTCACCATATCAGAAGTGGTGAAGCCAACCAATAGGACCCACCCAAACTGCAGTGCTAACCCTGTCGCCACTTGTGTCCCAATGCAATCGAGACTCACATCCATCCGTACTATGGAGATAAGAACTTCTGAAGGTGTCTGTATCATAACCACTATCTCCATCCTCTGCTAAACAACCATGGATGTGTTGACTCTTCAAGTAGTCCCCCACCAACTTGCAGCTGTTAATTCCATCTATTGAAGATGGTGAATACCCATCCCACCAAGGATGGTGTAATCCCAGAGCCAATCCACGCCAATGCATCATCAAGTCCTCCACATGTGGATCAAAAGAAAAATGATGAGCACTCCTCACTGTGTAGTTACGGTAGAAAGCTCCAACCTCTGTCAATGGCTCATCACTGAAAACTCTGGAATTAGGAGATGGTTTCAATTTCTGACCTTGAATAGTTGATTGGGCAGGGGCTTTGGTAACCCTCTGTGCAATCCCAACCACAAAATCTCTATGAGGAAGCATTGTAGTCACAATATCTACAATCGATCCCACCAAATGTTGAATCCCGCATGAACCTCGGATGAGAGTATCTTTAGTGACTCCAAACGGTCCCTGCTGAAACTCTAGACTCTCAAGTAGGTACTCAATAAACGAATCCGTGCAGTAAAAACAATATGAGGCAGAATCCACCTTTTCTTTTGCAACTTTAAGCTGATCACACTGACTCTGCGACATAACAAGCTGGTGTTCAGAATCCGCTGAATGAGATGAAGTAATAGATTTGCTTCCAAGAGAGGGAAACAAATCTATATGAGAATCATACTCCCAACCAGATGACACTCTGCGAGTCCCCTGTGAAGATGATGGAGTAACATTGTGAACTAACACACAACTCTCAAGAAAATCCACGACTGCCACACAAGAGCTATCAACAATCTGACCAACATCATCTGTCATAGTACTAACCTCGGGAGAACCTGATGCAACATGTGGTTCTTTGCTGCTCTCAACCAAATACTCATCCCATCCGAGACTTGTTGGTTGAAAATTTTGTACACTTGGGCAACTATACAAAATTGTGGTTTCAACCACAGCGTGTGAGTAAAAATCTCCTAATTAAGGGAAGGCTCCCCCTATCTAACTACAACTTTGAAAATGAAATAGGATGGGACAACAATCTTTCTTCTTCTTTCAAGAAAGACAATATCCTTTTCTCTTGACGAAAAAGTGATAGCGATTTGATATAAAACATCAATAACAACTTTCGAAATAAAATGAGAGAAAGGAAATGAAGTTTCCTGAAAGCTCAAAGACTTCTGTCACTTCCTTCGGGACGGGACAGCAATATCAAGCTCAAAGACTTGATTATGTGAAGTCCTATCGACTCTTTTCTATACTAATGCTATCAAGAACAAATTATAACAGCTCAAAGACTGGAATATCTTATTCTTTTCTACTTAAAACAATGGGAAGTAGTATAAGCTCAAAGACTCACAACTATTTCTCACAAAATCTACTCCTAATTTCTCTTAAGAACAAGTGAAAGCACAAAGACTTACAACTTTTCTCAACAGAATACTTATTTTAATCTATATTAACCTCAAATACTTGCAACACAAAGACTGCAAATCAAATTCGATTAAGCTCTTTAAGAAACACTTGCAAGAAAGATAATATAGAACACTAACTCAAGAATGTAGCACAAAGACCCAAAGCTTGAGCAATTTCCTTCTATTCCTTTCAATTCTTGAATTTACACATGAAAGCTCAAAGACTTCTTTGCTGTAAATTTGGTAGAGTTTTTGCTTGCTTTCCAAAAAGATAAAAATTACAATAGACTCCTCAAGTATTTATAGAAGAGAAGCCTTGAGAAAAAGGTGGGAGGATCCTAACTAACTTGAGAGATTCTCTCAACCACCAAGACTTATTCAATAACTAACTAAGACTTATTCCAACTACAGTCCTAACTGAACACAACTTGTAGTTGCCTTGCATGTAATTACAAAAGTGCAAGTAATGAGTTAACTTGCATTTTACAAAAAAGCTTTTACATGTAACTTGTCAAAAGAAAAACTACAACTAAAAGATTACAAATCTGGAAAAATACAACTAAGTGTTGAAAAACACTTAAGTTGTAGCACGTGAAGAGATGAATCCTTCAAACTTTTGTATGATCATTTGTAGTTCATTAGGATCTAGTTCATGGGTGTTCTTGGCAACAACCATGGTCTTCACAATGGTATCATGTCATTGGAGGAGCGTAGAGTTGTTCTTCTCCAAGATGGACTAAATTTCATGCAAAAAGATTTGGTGTTTCATCAATATTTGAATTGAAGCAGCTGAGAATTGATCGCTCCTCCATTCATTATGAATCCTTATCTGCAAATCTTTAAGAACTTCTTCTTCTGGTATTAGCTCTCCATCCTGACTTATTATGTTGCAAGAGGCCTTTTCACAATGAGAGACAATATCTTGGAAAACTTCACCCCGTAATCTCATTGCATCACCAATCTCCTCAATGAGGGATTTAAGAACAAGGGCCTTATTTTCCAGAAGCTCTTCAAATTCCACGTACATGACCCTGGAAGAGATGATGGCATGCTCCTGTAGAACACTCAACTGTTGTTGGGGCATGGTACGCCAGATTGTCAAACCATCTTCAACACTTTCCAGATTCTTTTTGGAAGTATCAGAAATCTGATCCAGTTTCTCTTCAACGGTTTCCAACTTAGACATCATCTGAAAAATGTATTTCATCACTTGTGCACATAGATCATGAAGCTGATCAACCCAGGAATCCAATGCTTGTACCTTCTGAGCAACCCTTTCAAGTCCAAGAATTGATTCTTCGCAACAAGAAGAACTTGTGGGATTACTCCCTTCAGCAGCAGGTTTTGTAATTTTATGAACAACTGTCATAAGTTGTCGGTTTTCCTCTTCTAGCTTGTCTTTCTTTGCTAGAAGTTCATCACACCGCTTTATGAGTGAAGCTACAAAAAACTGAGCATCATGTTTAATCACCTCATGCATTTGCTTACCCAATTCTATCCTTGTAACTTTGTAATCAGCAACTGACATTTCTTTAAGTGGCTTATCTGCAATGGGTTCAACAATTTCAGCTACCTTCATCTTGTTGCTGTCAACAGTTACTCTGGAGATAGTCTTGGCCTTTTTAGCAACCTGTAATATCCCAGTAATTTTTTTTTTTTTTTTAATAGTAAGAGTTAAAGCAAACACATCAACCCGTTAAGGTTAGAGAAATAATCCAAACTGATGAAAGGGAATCCTTCCACCTTTTGTTCACCGAGAGCCCAAGCTGGGAGGGTGAGAGCATAGAGTGTTCCGTGGATCATTAGCACCATAAAACAAACTGAAATTACAATGCTTGGGCAGCAAGCCAACCGCTTCTGCTTATCCAGTAGGATAGAAACCAAACTCTTGGTGGTAAACCAACCAAGGGAAAATAACAAGAAACTGAAACTCAATCACTCTACCGCATATTTCAGCGGGAGGACATTACATTAAGCTATCACTCTACCACATATTTCAGTGGGAGGACCATTGTATTAAAACGTATAACTCGACCACTTATTTTGTGAGAGGACTCAGTACATAAACTGAATTACAAGCAAGAAGGCAGCAAGCCAGCCTCTTCCACTTATGCAGTGGGGATTACAAATAAGAACAACAAGAATGGATGAACAGTACTATTGAAACAACCTTACAAAATAGAGATAAGATGAGAAGAGTAATGCAGATTTCTACAGCAAGAATATAAATTTCTGTTACAACCAATCTGCAGGCTGAAAGTACAAATCAACAGCCTATGGAAACTCCAAAATGCTCATAACTCCTTCATTTTTCACCCAAATTAACTCAAATCATTCCCAAACCCACAATATATCACTCACAACAGCAACCAATCCAAACTACAATCCAAACAACCCAATATTTATTTAGCATGCATCCCAATGCAAGTACAAAAACCCATGCTATGCCTAGGAAGTTCGATTTTGTCTAGGAAATTCATCGCTTAATGAAAATTGCTAAAAACTCACAAAATGAATTGCCATTGTTGGGAAGGAGGATAGAGCTGATACCCATAACCGTCAGTCGCTCCAACAGAGAGGTGTGATTGAAAATGTGCTTCAGCCACAGGCAAAACCAATAGTCTCCAGAATCACTTCAGCATAAAAAATGTCTACGGCCAACTCTGAGAATGTAAGAGAACACAATGCACAGCTAGGTACTGTATTTCAAGTACGGAACCGGGTAGCACTAGGGAAACGCACTCCGAAGCCTCAAGTTCTGTTGCCAAACCGGCAGCATAACATTACAATTTTTCAAGATGATCCAAAAGGGAGCCCAAGTCTCATATTTTATAACTTCACACACCTCAAACTCAAATGCAAATTCCTTCAATTTCAACACCTTTGATTTGCATTTCATTCCACTACATGTGGACCCAAGTGTGGCGCCATTTCCCCACAAGTCAAACCTCATGCCCAAGGCTTGGACCCACGTTAATTACTTGGCAAATAAGAGAGATGCAATATAAAATAATATCCCTCCAAATAAATTGGACATCCCTTATTACACAAGAATTTTGCCAAATACTTGGGATAAAAAAATAAGCATTAATCCCAAATTCAATAAATCAGTAGCAATTAATCAGATTAATTAAATATTAAATCTTATGATAAGGAAATAATATTTAATTTGTCACATATGACTCCCGTACTGATAACTGTCAAAACCCGGATGAAATTGAGCTAGGAAGACCACTGAACTGCTGCAGAATCGGGACCCTATCCACTGCCAGAAATACAATTATGCTATACTGCTACTTACTAAAAATAGTAAGTCAAGAACTAATGCTCCGAAAAGTATGATCTTCATGCCTAGAGATAGAGCATGGAGAGCTCAGTAGGATAGTGTCACCAAAATAGTCATTCCCTGACTTACTAAAAATAGTAAGTCCTCGTTTCATTAATGCTGGACCCCTCATTCTTCATTTTACCTAGCCTACGGGTCTTAGGAATAGGCTAATGGACCACTGTAAGGTCGTCAATGAGAAGGGGACATTACAGTCTGCCCTCCCCAAAACTGGTTGTCCTCAAGCAACTATAAGGCTGGATGTAGTAAAATCTCTTCATTTTCCCACGTAGCATCGTCAATTGGTAGATTCTTCTATTTGATCAAGTATTCCCTGATCACTCTTCTCCTCAAAGATCGTTCCCTGAATTCAAGGATAGCTTCAGGAACCAAAACCAACTCTCCCTCCTCATCAAGCGGAGGTAACTCAGCTGAAGCAACAACATTATGTCCCAGAGCCTTCTTAAGGCGAGACACATGAAATACATTATGGATCTTGCTGCTTGCTGGCAATTCCAACTCATATGCCACTTCTCCAACCCTTCTGCTGACCCTGAAAGGTCCATGGAATCGTGGCTTCAATTTCTCATCCCCACTCTTCTTGAGAGTAGATTGTCTGTATGGCTGGAGCCTCAAATAAACCATATCGTCTACCTCAAAGGTGCGCTCAATTCGCTGCTGATCAGCATACAACTTCTGCTGATTCTGTGCATGCTGTAGATTGTCCCTCAGAATCCTCAGAATATCCTGACTTTGCTGCAACATATCTTTTGCCTGAGGGGTTTTCCTATCACCAAATACCAAGTCTGCGAAGCTAGGAGCTTCATAACCATATAGGGCCATGAATGGTGACATACAGATGGACATGTGATAGGAGGAATTGTAACAATATTCCCCTAGGTGAAGCCATCTCACACAAGTATTTTGTTGCTATGAGACATAGTTTCTGAGATAACCTTCCAACCACTTATTCACTATCTCGGTCTGCCCATCAGTTTGAGGGTGATAACTGGTGCTTGGAGTGAGCACAGTACCACACAATCTGAAAATCTCCTGCCAAAAAGTACTTAGGAACTTGCTGTCCCTATCACTCATAATGTTCTTCGGTAAACCATGTAATCTGAACACCTCCCGGAAGAACATTTCAGCAACTTGTGCTGTTGTAAAAGAGCTGGTGATGGCGAAGAAATGAGCAAACTTTGTAAGTCTGTCCACCACCACATAGATACTATCCTTCCCTTGAGTCCGAGGCAACCCTGGGATGAAATCCATGGAGGTACTCTCCCATTTTTGACCAGGAATAGGCAAGGGTTGTAACAAACCAGCTGGTAGAGTGTGCTCATCTTTGTTCTTTTGACATGTATGACACTCCTTAATGTACTTCAAAACATCACTTTTAAGTCCCTTCCAAGAGAATCTCTCTCGGATCTGCCTGTATGTTTTGAAATAACCTTGGTGACCAGCAAGGGGGATGTCATGGAAAGCCTTCAAGATCTTCTCTTTTAACATAGATTCAGCTACTATGAAGATTCTTCCCTTGTATAGTATCAATCCCTCAACCAGTTTGTACCTTTCATCATGAAAAGTACCTTCTATAAGGCTGGTTGCAAACTGATTTTTGGCATAATCAGCAAGCAACAACTTCCTCCAATTAGCAGTAAGCTCTCAAAGTGAGCTTAAATGGGGTCTTCTGGACAAGGCATCTGCCACAACATTGTTTTTCGCCTTAACATATTCAATATCGAAATCGTAAGCCTGCAACTTACTCACCCATTTCTCCTGTCTCTCATTTAAATCCCTCTGATGCATGAAGTGTTTAAGACTATTGTGATCAGTCCTAACAATGAATTTACTCCCCACCAGATAATGCTTGAATTTTGCAAGGGCATGCATTATGGTAGGCATTTCCTTGTCATAAATGGAATACAGTCTCTCCGGACCTCTCAACTTTCTGCTTTCAAAGACTATAGGATGCTTATCCTGCATGAGGACCGCACCAACACCTTCTCTAGATGCATCACACTGTAGCTCAAATGGCTTGGTGAAATCAGGTAATGCTAAAATAGGGTAGGAACTCATGATCCCTTTAAATTGCTCAAATGCTGTCTGTGCCTTTTCGGACCATTCAAAAGCTCTTTTCTTTGTAAGATCTGTAAGGGGGGCAGCCAATTGAGAATATCCCTTCACAAACCTCCGATAGAATCCACACAACCCCAAAAATCCCCTCAAATGTGTTATGTTTTCGGGAGTAGGTCAATCAATGATGGTTCTAATCTTTTCAGGATCCATCTTCACACCACCCGCACTGATAATGTGACCAAGGTAGAACAACTCTTCCATCCCAAACTCACACTTGGACTCCTTGGCAAACAAGGATCCAGATTCTAATATACTCAACACTTCATCCAACTGCTGTAAATGTTCTTTACAAGATTTGCTGAATATTAGTATGTCATCAAAAAATATCAACACAAACTTCCTTAACTGTTCTTGGAAGATTCTTTTCATGCACGACTGGAATGTAGCAGGTGCATTAGTCAAACCAAAGGGCATGACTAGGAACTCAAAATGCCCAAAGTGGCATTTGAAAGCAGTCTTCTCCACATCTGACGCTCTCATTCTGATTTGATGGTACCCCGACTTGAGGTCAATCTTGGAAAAGAACACTTACCCATGTAGGTCGTCAATGAGCTCATCAATCCTTGGAATAGATACCGATTCTTGATGGTTTTCTGATTCAGGGCTCTGTAATCCACACACATGCGCATGGTTCCATCCTTCTTTCTCACCAAAATAACAGCCGAAGCAAAGGGGCTTTTGCTAGGCCGTATGTAACCCATATCAAGCAATTCCTGAATTGCTTTCTCAATCTCATCCTTCTGCTTCTTAGGATATCGGTAAGGAGTAGTCATGACTGGCTTAGCTCCTTCTTCTAGCTCAATAATGTGTTCGGCACCTCTTTCAGGGGGGCTGCCAAAAGGGGATTTTCGAACACCTCGATTCTCTTGGTTATCAAAGCTTGAATGTCTTCAGGATAATTTTTGTGCTCTTTTTGTGGTTCTGAAGGCATGACCATGATCTTGCTTCTATCCTTGATCATTGCTGAAATATCTGAGGAATAGCTGCCCTTATCTGCCAATGGATTGGAAGGCATTATCAAACACTCTACTGCCCACTCCACCTGATTATGGCAGATCAACCTTTCCATTCTTTTCAAGGATACCACTTTGAGTCCCCCATGCGACATTCCTCTCAACACTACCTTCTTCCCTTCTGACATGAATTTCGGCTCCATGGTTTGTAGGTTTAGTGTGATCTCACCAAGAGATCTCAGCCATTGAATCCTGAGGACTGCATCATCAGTCCCTCCAATGCTCACCACAAAGAAATCATCTCTGATTTCATGATTTCCCAACTTCAGAGACATGTTGGAAATCATTCGGTTACAAGATATAGTGGGGCATCTGCTACCATGACTTTGAAGCCTTCAACTTCCTCTGCCACTAGTCCCTTTTTTGCAACAATCCTTTCATCAATGAAGTTGTGTGTTGCACCTGTGTCAATGAGAGCTATGACACGATGCTCTCCAATCACACCCCGAACTCTGAAGGATTCATTTTTGTGAATGCTCGAGAGTTGAGCAACCACTCCTCTATCTTCTGACCCAAATTCAGGGCCTTCAGGAGCCTCTTCATACTCGCAGTCCTCAACTTCGGTTTGCTGTTCTGAAATTTCAGAATCTGATCCATCTTCTGAATAGCACTCCATTTGATGCAAATTCCCCTTTCCATGGCACTTATGTCCGAGAACCCAAGGTTCTCTGCAAGAATAACAAAGATTCTTTCTCCGGAGCCCATCATCCATACGCAGAGGGAACCTCTTGGTCTGATTAGTGAACTTCTTCTTATCCTTTCTGAAAGGGAAAGGCTTGGACTGAATTTTACTCTTTGGGGCAGCCAACTCCATACTTTTAGATTTTTTAATAGCTTCTGCCAGGGTGGGCGGATCAAAAGCTTTGACCCATCCTCTCAAAGGTTCTTCAAGTCCTTTAGTGAAAAGGACAACCAACCGCTTCTCTGAGATTCTACTCACCATGACTAACAGGTTTTGGAATTCAGTCACGTGAGTGTCCAATGAACCTTGTTGCTTAAGTTGTGCAAGTTCTCTAAACTTCACCTTTGGATCCCTGGTGTCGAATCTCTCAATCAGCTTGTTGGTGAAATCAGCATAGGTGGTGATTAAGTTATGACCAAGGGTGACCAACCCATGGTACCACCATTCGTGGGCCACTCCATCCAAGTGCAAGGTAGCAAACTTGATGGCATCCTCCTCCGGCATAGGTCTCAAGGACAAGTAATTGTCCAACTTCTGTACCCATGCTCTAGTTGTACTCTTAGCGCTTCCATCAAAGTGTGCTAAGGTCACTCTTCCAAGAGCTTGCTGAAAATATCTTGGGGCAGCAGACTTGTAGTCATTCCTTCTTCCTCTCTTCATTTTCTGATTCATAAACTGATCCAGAGTTAGGATATCTCGGATCTCACCAGGAAGGGAAGCATACTCCATGTAGCTGTTTCTTATTTCATCAGCTGTGGGTATCTCTGTTTCAGCTTCTTGTACTTCTTTTGGCAGAAATACAGGTTGTAAAGGCCTTGGGGCTGAACCTCCATTGTTACTCTTGTTGTTACTCCCATTTCCATTGCCTATAGGAGCATTAGAAGTGCTGGCTTCCGGTCCATTGTTGGGCTAATTAGTGACCCCAACAATATTCTGGTTGAGCTTGGCGAGCAACAAAGACATCATATCCATCATGGCATTGAATTGTCTATCTGCCTTCTTATCGGGTGCCTCATTTGGTTCTGTAGTCTTATCTACCATTGAATCCACTGAATCTGAGGTATCTAGATCCTTCCCTCTGTTTCTCAGTACTTTTGAAAATGTGTCCTCTTCGGGCACTATAGGAATCTGAAACTGCTGTCTCTTCTGTTCTCTGTTGTAGTATCTGACGTCTCTGTCACTCATGGAGACTTCTGTAGCCACTGACTCTTACAGGCTGGTAGGAAAACCTGCTCTGATACCACTGTAATATCCCAGTAATTTTTTTTTTTTTTAACAATAAGAGTTACAAGCAAACACATCAACCCATTAAGGTTAGAGAAATAATCCAAACTGCTAAAAGGAAACCCTTCTACCTTTTATTCACCGAGAACCCAAGCTGGGAGGGTGAGAGCATACGGTCTTCTGGGGATCGTTAGCACCATAAAACAAACTGAAATTACAATGCTTGGGCGACAAGCCAGCCCCTTCTGCTTATCCAGCAAGATAGAAACCAAACTCTTGGCGGTAAACCAGCCAAGGGAAAATAACAAGAAACTGAAACTCAATCACTCTACCGCATATTTCAGCGGGAGGACATTACATTAAACTATCACTCTATTGCATATTTCAGCGGGAGGACCATTGTACATAAACTGAATTACAAGCAAGGCGGCGGCAAGCCAGCCTCTTCCACTTATGCAGTGGGGATTACAAATAAGAACAACAAGAATGGATGATCAGTACTACTGAAACAACCTTACAAAATAGAGATAAGATGAGAAGAGTAATGCAAATTTCTACAGCAATAATATAAATTTCTGTTACAACCAATCTGCAGGCTGAAAGTACAAATCAGTAGCCTATGGAAACTCCAAAATGCTCATAACTCCCTCATTTTTCACCTGAATCAACTCAAATCAGTCCCAAACCCACAATATATCACTAAGAACAGCAACCAATCCAAATTACAATCCAAACAACCCAATATTTATTTGGCATGCATCCCAATGCAAGTACAAAAACCCACGCTATGCCTAGGAAGTTCGATTTTGTCTAGGAAATTCATTGCTTAATGAAAATTGCTAAAAACTCACAAAATGAATCGCCATTGCTGGGAAGGAGGATAGAGCTGATACCCATAGCCGTCAGTCACTCCAGCAGAGAGGTGTGATTGAAAATGTGCTTCAGCCACAGGCAAAACCAATAGTCTCCAGAATCACTTCAGCATAAAAAATGTCTACGGCCAACTCTGAGAATGTAAGAGAACACAATGCACAGCTAGGTATTGTATTTCAAGTACGAAACCGGGTAGCACTAGGTAGACGCACTCTGAAGCCTCAAGTTTTGTCGCCAAATTGACAGCATAACATTACAATTTTTCAAGATGATCCAAAAGGGAGCCCAAGTCTCATATTTATAACTTCACACACCTCAAACTCAAATGCTAATTCGTTCAATTTCAACGCCTTTAATTTGCATTTCATTCCACTACATGTGGACCCAAGTGTGGCACCATTTGTCCACAAGTCAAACCTCACGCCCAAGGCTTGGACCCACGTTAATTACTTGGCAAATAAGAGAGATGCAATATAAAATAATATCCCTCCAAATAAATTCGACATCCCTTATTACACAAGAATTTTGCCAAATACTTAGGATAAAAAAAATAAGCATTAATCCCAAATTCAATAAATCAGTAGCAATTAATCAGATTAATTAAATATTAAACCTTATGATAAGGAAATAATATTTAATTTGTCACATATGACTCCCGTACTGATAACTGTCAAAACCCGGATGAAACTGAGCCAGGAAGATGACTGAATTGTTGCAGAATCAGGACCCTATCCATTGCCAGAAATAGAATTATGCCATATTGCCACTTACTAAGAATAGTAAGTCAAAAACTAATGCTCCGAAAAGCATGATCTTCGCGCCCAGAGATAGAGCATGGAGAGCTCAGTAGGATAGTGTCACCAAAATAGTCATTCCCTGACTTACTAAAAATAGTAAGTCCTCGTTTCATCAATGCTGGACCCCTCTTTCTTCATTCCACCTAGCCTATGGGTCTTAGGAATAGGCTAATGGACCAATGGAAGGTTGTCAATGAGATGGGGATATTACACAACCTTGGGTTTAGACTGTTTAAGTTGTTGATAATCAAAGGCATCAGGTGAGATTTCTTGCTTCTTCCTTTTTGGAGTAAAAGAACTAAGCCATGGAGGTAAAGCCATCAACTCTCCTTCAGTAGCAGCTGTAGGCAAAGGAGAAGCAATTTTTGTTTGAACAACTGTAGTGCTTCCTCCTGAGGAGGCGACAGTTCGTGGGAAGGAAAAGTCACGTTTCCATGTTCAGGTGATTGATCTTGATAATCCAGAAGAAGGGCAGCAATTTGATGATGCTCCTAAGTCTCCAGCTTCGGATTTGCCTCATGAGATCCCTTCCTCAGTTTCCATTGAGACGCCCCTTTCTCCTCCTGACTTAATGGTGGAAGAGTCTCCTCAGAATGTCGTCCCTATTTAAGCATAAGAGCCGCCTCCTAATCATCAACAAGAGAGTGTGTTGGAAGTTCCTGAAGATACTCCTGCTTGTATCCAGTTGTCAGAGATTGATACCTCCACTTCTGGCTTTGAAGAATTTATGAGGCAATCTTCATGCCCATTGGTTACTGAGCAAACCCTGGTCGCCATCCAAACTACTGCCCGACTAACTTGCAATTTGATCCTTGTGCCCGAAGATGATGCACCTTCCTTATTGTCAACCTGAATCTCAGACTTATGTCCAAGAGGCCCAGTAGAATCATCTTTCTTTCCAACCTTGATTTTAATGAGTCACACACCATTAATTTTCAGCCAAGCGTTGGTGTTAGCCAAGATAGGCTGAAATCTCTCAAGGATGGATGTGCACTCCTTGTGTGACTATTGGATTAAAGGAAGTGGAGCTTCCTCAACCCTTCGTGAAATTATTCAGGATCAAGTACATGCCCATCATCAATCATCTCTTGTGGAATATCCACTAAGTTCAAATCAACAACTTGCTCAACAATGAGCCTGCAGTAATCCATCTTCAGAGCTTCGACCTCTGTACGAAGATCTACCCAAATATCCTCAATGCGATGCATGTGCACGAAGGTTTTTTTGATCTTCTCCTTCATACCCCAGTAATCAAAATCAGCTTTGGACCTAAACCTTTTTAGCTTAATTTACGGCATTTCGGTCTCCATAGCCTTGGCTTTGATGGATGTGACAAGAGAATACCGGCCAATTTTTATTGGGTTTGTTGTAGAGATCCCCATTCCAACCTTATGTCTGATGGACTGATGAACGTGGACAGCCATGATCTGTCTTCCCAACTCCATAAGAATGATCTTATCAGTTGGGTATCTAGGGAGCATGTATGGCTGTCCACTATAGCAACCGACTCTCATATAGGTAAATGTCGGAAATTGAAGAAACAAGCATCCATACTCATTCACCCTTTTCCATGCATCATCGGATACTCTTCCATTTTTTAGATTCTTGTCAAACTGGCACATAAAATAACCGAAGAATGCATCTTGAATCCTTATGAAATGCAATCTACTGGGTCTTAAAGGAAGCTGATCATAATATTCCCATACCGGTATAAGCGAGCGATCACCGCTGGTAGAAAGACCTAGAAAATCTCTAAGTGATGCTGCCAAATACACCAAATATGAGTTCATGTAGAAAGTCATGGTGGAAGAGACTGCTGAAAGTTGTTCACACAAGGCATCGCTGATGACTTCTCCCCATGATATATGATGGGATTGCCTTATGAACATGATGAACTGGTACATCCAGGGCTCAAAAACATTAGAATGTTCAAGGCCCATTATCCTGCTGAGGAGGGTTATGATGTCTCCAATTTCCCATTTGAAGTCACAGCGGTACAACTTAGCCCACCTTGAGAAGGCAGCTCATGGCTCATGGATCCACCTGTTGATATGACGTTTGCAATCTTTCTCCCTTTTCACATAATACTCAGTTGCACTATCTTTGGAGATTTCCATGTAAACAAGTGTAGGAGGTATTTTGAAGACTTTCTCAATTGTCTCTGCATCAAGGCGGATTATTGCTTCCCCATCATCATTATTAATGATTCTTATCTCCTTGTCAAAGTGATGGGTGCAAGCGAGAACAAATTCAAGTTCTAGGGCAGCCAGTGGAAAAGAATATGCGTGATGGATATTACTGTCCAACAGCCGTTGCATATTGCTATCTTGCAGATCCTCAACTCTCTTGACAAATTCCGACATGTCCACATGCCCTATCTCTGTATCTCTTATGCGATCCAAAGGAGAGGAAACTTGGGAAGGTGCAACTTCGTTTTGGTACTTGTCATATTTATATTTCATCTTTTTTGGAATTGGAGATGACGACAAATTTGACATTGAAGGACAGCCTGAAATACTGTGACGAAGACTTAAAAGTGTTAAGGCAACATCATAATGAGCTGCAATAAACATTTTTCTTTCTTCAAATGGGAAGAACTTCAACTCTTGCACTTCACGATTTTTGTGAGAGAAAAATGGGAAATAAATGGGAATGGGGGAATCTTGACTTTGACCAATTTCGGATCTTGGGGAAATTTTTGCAAGTATACAAGTTGGAAAGAGCATACATGCAATTGGATTTTTAAAACCCGAATGCAAGTATACTTTTAAAATGGTAAATGGAGAAATGGGTGAAAAATGGGAATTAGACTTGTGGGAAATGACGTGAACGGAAAGTACGGATATAGGCGTTATGGATGGATAAAAATGGAAAGATTTTGGGGATGACTTTTTCATGAAAATGGGGAGAAATTTGAATATGCAATCTGGTTCTAAAAATCCGATTTTGGAAGGATGGGCATTTTTCATTTTTGCAATTTGGAAATTCAACAAAAGATGGTTAAAAATTTTAACCGTAAGCGAAGAACAATGATTTTCATCCAACTTGTAATCGGGATTAAAAATCCTGAATACAAATAAAGAGGGAAAATGGGGAAGATCAATGCAATTCAAAAATTCCTTATCAAGAGGGAAAATCTCTCTCACAAAACCGATTTTTGGGGCAAAAACAACATATTTACAAACTTACAACTAGAAAGGAAAATAAGAAAACAAGAAAACAAGAAAATGAAACATGAAAAGGAAAGAAATCATACCTTGCTCCAATCTGAAAATGCTCCTTCAACAAGATGATTAATCTTTGAATGAAGAAAACAATCTCTTAAATAAGCAATGAATGAACTCCCAAAACCCTTGCCACGTTTTTACCAAAACGCCTAGGGCAAAAAAACGTGGTAACAAATGCAAGCAAAATGGTACAAGAAGGACTGAAAACTCCTCCCAACTTCAACGCCTAGGTAAGAGAGGTAAAAACGATTTAGGAGATTGCAGATTTGTGAAGTAAAAACCCCCTAAAATGTGGATTCAAGGAACCATGTGGAAGGAGATTTCAGCAGAAAATCAGCAAATAAGAACGCCAAATGGCATGAAAGATGTTTGCATTTGCATGAGAAGAGGAAGGAATCCTAAACACCTTGCATCTCCAACAAATCTCCACAAAAATTGCTTTGAAATCTTCAACAAATCCATTTTTCTTGGCTGATCGGATTTTTTTGAAAGATGAACAAGTTCGATTTTGCATGTATGGGTGAAAATCGGGTTTTTTGGGCAATATAACAAGTTTAAAATTGCACTTTTTCATCAACAAGGCAAAATCGGATTTTAAAAATGCAATTACAAGTTAAAAATCTTCCAAATTGCACTTTATAGAGAAAATCGGGTTTTTTGGGCAAAATAGCAAGTTTTAAATGTCACTTTATATCAATTCTAGTTAAAATCGGATTTTGGAGAGAGATGTGCAAGTTACATTTTACTTGTAAAGGGAAAATAAAATCCCTGCAACAAGTTTTAGTAACTTGCACATATGTAATAGGGGTTTAAAATCCCTATTACAAGCAAAAGACATTAAAGTAGGGGTTTTAGGAAAGAATTACAAGTTTACTCGTAACTTATCCAAAAAATCCCTATTTTAACTTAAAAAGCCAAAAAGCATCAAGGGGAAATAAAAAGCAAATTACAAGTTCTTATTTTCAATAAAGTGCACTTGTAATTAGTCAAAAATTTCTCTACAAAGACCAAAACAATGGAAATCATTAAAACTTGCAATTCAAGAGAAATTTCCTACCCGCAGTCAGGGAGAAAAAACCCGAAATTGAAGGAAAGACATAGCAAACGAATCCAGATTGTGACGAGATTCGAAACATGGTTCGAGGATGCACTGGGGATTAAGTCAGTGCAAGGATTAGTCGAAATTATGCCTCGGGAAGCATGCCATAGAGTAAATTTTTCATTTTTCACAAAAATTTCATGTAATCCTTCATTTTTTAAAACAAAAATGAGGACAAGAAGACTACTGCACTTGTATCGGTGATGGATGTAGCCACATCCCCACTACAACTCGTGGATATCAAATCATCACCAACTGCCACTGTAGGAAACTGTACTGTAACTGCAGATGGTGAAGACTGTGCTCGGTTCAACTCCATGGAAAAATTATCTAACCATGACTGTGACTCCTGAAGGGCTAACTGGGTGCTCTCCAATGAGTCTGTAGTCACCTCAAGCTCATGAGTGAGCTCGTCACCCTCCTCTTCCTTCCCCTTCAGTGCATCGTAGCAAATACAATCCCACTCGAGAAGAAAGTCCCTATCAGCAAGTAGCTGCAAGTAATTATGTTTCATTATCGCAATGTCTTCTTGTAGTGAATGGAACTCTGCAAGGGAAAGGCCACTATGACCATGCTCATCTGACATAGGAGTACCCCAACCAAACATAGCCAACATCCAATGAGCAACATCAAAGTGCTCTAAGGCCATGGCAATCATGCCATCATTTACCTTTAGTTGCCCAACCAAATGATGAGGACTCTGAAACCAATGACTCCCATTCAAGTGTTCTGACCCAAAATCTACACTGTGATATGAGGCTGTATCCACATCACTCACCTCATGATTAGCAGCAATTTGTGTGCTATCATCAGTGCACACATCAACATCCAAGGTACGACTGCTAAGCACCTCATTGGATGGCTTAACTGGCAAGGTAGAAGCTGCCGATATGATAGTATCTTCACACACTTCCATTTCCATGTCAACATATGAACCTTCTAGCTCATTTTTTAAGGTCTGATATACAACATCAGATTGTTTGTGGCTTGAATCCACAATACAACCTTCACGTTCAACATGCAAAACTTCAATGGTAATGTTAGGATACTCCATAGCATGGTCATCTTCATGTGATTTATTTGTCACCTTATGATTTTGTGAAGATAATGGACTGCTGTTCATAAAATCAGAATTATTAGGACTTATATTTTCTGCACATTCTTCAACTTTGACACTTCCAATTCGCATGCCAATATTTGCAGATCCTTCCTCATCATTTTCCTCATGTACCGTCACATCTACATCATGATTATGCTCAATAGTTTGGCTGCAGTTGCAAAAAACAGAATTATTGTCATACCTTTGTATCATGTCTTCAACATCTCCAAGGACTTCCTCCTTCCCTAATGCATCTTTTCTATTGGAAAAATCATTTGCATCAGCATGTGTTTTCCTTTCTTTTGTAAATAAGGAATCCAATATCTCCGGATGTTTTAGAAGCCTTGTTAGATTATTATCATAGTTTTGAAAAACCTGCATGAATTCTACCATAGGTTCTTCAATGGACTTCATCTTTCCCATGATTGAAACAATGCAAGAGTGCGGGTCACTCAAATGTCAATTGTGTGAGCTCAATGATTCCCAATGATATCTCTTCAAATTGATCCTGGTTTCCCTGTAAACCAGGCCTTTGGCGTGTGTAGAACCTATGAGGCCCAAACGGATGCCGATGCATAAGAACTTCTAACCCTCTAGGAAGGAAGGATCAGAGCTCTAATACCACTGTAAGAACCCTGCTGGTTCTAACTCTTCTATTGATGCAAATGTTGTCTTGTTTTTGTAATTTCAAAGGTTTTGAAGAATTTTAAGCTAAACAATAACAAGTGCGCCAAGCAAGAAATGCACATAAAATTGAATTCACAAGAAGTATAGAGCAATTGAGGTAATTGCTACAATTGAAACTAATACATAAAACATACTCAGAGGTCCTCAGAGTATTTAAATAGGAAATTTCTGGAACTTGCCAGCCAAGACTGGGAAATTGACCAAAATAGGTGTACAAGTTCAGAATACAATTTCTCCAAGCTAGAAATGAGATGAAACCACTTGAATATGCTGGGCGTTGAGAATGGCGAAACCAAATTGCAAAATAGGAAGGTGTTTCAGCCTCCTAGACCAAACGCTCGTTTTTTGGACCCCACGTACCAAGCAAGAATTGTACAGCCAACAACAGGAACTTGTACGACTGCTTAATTGAAATGAAAGATGCTGCTAATTGGGGCAACTAAACCTGAATGCCCTTTCCTTATTGAAATATCTGCAAATATGAAATAACTGAAGAAAATTATCTCTGATGGAGCACAGTAAGACTCTTGAACGAAGTCCTCTTAGTTGCAAGAATTCAGCTGATCTTTCACAACCTCAAAATCACAGAACCATGAAGAATTATCATTCTTCAATAGCAAACCCTTTGAAACCCTTGTCTCGAAAAATCCGTAGAGAAAAAACAAGCAATTTCAAATAATCAATAATCAATAATCAATTGACGTTGAATTGCTTTTTTCCCTTATAACCCCAAATGGCACGAATTTCAAGAAAGTACGCCCAATTGCCTTTTAAAATACATTAAATGTATTTTAATTACTTTACATAGTTATAAAATGAATTTGGGCGAACTTTTTCATGATAATTAAAATGTTTGTTAACTTATTTGTTACAAAATTATTTTGTTGAAAATGTTGTCATTGATATTGAAACAATGTAGCTTCGGTAAGATAAATGATTGAATGAGAGATAAATGAAGTCTCTCATTCAATCATCTCTCCTTATCGATATAACTACAAAACTAATGGTAGACTTCATGATTGAATGAATAAACTTATATGCATTTCACATCAGATTACGCAGTTCGATACTTGCACATCATTATCGATCAAGCTATGATCAGATTTCATATGCTATAATTGAAATAGAACAGATCGGATTACTATAGTTATCGTATTAATCCCATACCGATTTATTATCGGTGGTTAATATTATTAAATGGTATTTTGAGTTGACCCGATTTGTTATCGGTTGTCAATAATTATATTGCATGTGTCTTAGCCCGATAATTATCGGTAAAACAGTTTAATGAAACGGTGCCTATGAAACCGATCAAGACACGATCAAGACATGTCTTGATCGGGCATGTCAAGAGACATGCCTGGTCAAGGCATGCCTTGATCGGTAGGCATTACATATAAGTATTTGCCTTGTGAAATGCTGAAGATCATCGAAATCAATTAATGGAATCTACAGAAACCTGCAAGTAAGAAGCAACAGTCAATAAAATAATAAAAGAATTCTCTAAACATCTACAACTTAGATTTGAACATAAATTTGATTAACATTTACATGGTATCAGAGCCAAGGTGATCGAACCTGAGGCATTCAAATTTGAGAAGTTCAAATTGAGGATATAGACATCACATTTCCATGGCTAACGCTATCAGATTTGAGGATAGACTCGAAGGAGGTGACAATTTCTCAGCATGGAAATTCAGAATTAAGATGATTCTAAAAGAGAATAAAGTTGAATCATTTGTAAAAGTTGAATCTAAAGAGCCTGAGAATGAACCTGACAAATCGGCATGGATCAAGGGAAATGAAAAAGCCATGAAGATCATAGTCGATGGAGTGAGAAATCACATTATGCCAATAATAACAAAACATGAGACTGCCTACCATATGTTCAAAGCACTCGAAAGTGCATTTGAGATAAACAATGCAAGTAGAACCCTGGCTCTAAAAAGGGAAATAAATCATATAAGTATGAACAAAGGAGAGTCAATCGATGCATACTTTATGCGGATATCAGCCCTAAGGGATGAACTGACAACGCTTGGATATGAGATCCAGAGCAAAGAGCTAACGCTCATTGCTCTAGATGGGTTGCCTAGTACATGGGAAACATTCGTCCAAGGCATTAGTGCAAGGGCTAAATATCTGAAATTTGATAGGCTAAGAGCAGATTGTCTTCAAGAGGAGTCAAGGTTAAATAAAAAGGGGATCAAGCAAAAGAACATAGATGAAGATCTCCATGTTCTAAATACCAACTCCAACAAGAAAAGCAAGAAGAAACATTTCAAGAAGAGAAAGAACCGACATGAGAAAAGGTCATCTAAGAAAGACAACTCTCACATTCAGTGCTTTGGGTGTGATCAATATGGACACTATGCAACAAGATGTCCGTATAGAATCAAACAACAAGCTACATTTGCAAAAGTGAAAAGGGAAGAATATGACTCCGAGAAGCATGTATTCTACTCTGCCCTCTCTAGCCAAGCATCCAATAAATCTAACACCTGAATCATTGATAGTGGGTCTTCAAGACACATCACTGGGTATAGAGAATTATTGGATTCCATGTTAGAAGAAACTGATGAAGAAGTAACCATTGGTTATGACTCTGCACATCCAGTGAAAGGTGTCGGTACCTGCACCATTAAGCTGAAGACAGGCATGACTCTTCAACTCACTGGAGTCCTATTCGTTCCTGGCATCAAGAGGAGCTTAATCTCCATATCTGCACTTGAAGATGATGGGTACAAAATCACCTTCATGAATGGTAAAGTTCTAGTGTGGCCACAAAACTCTTCCATCAAGAAGGCTATAACCCTAGGACATAGAAAAGGCTATTTGTACGAGGTATGTACTGAATCTAACCTAGCCCTACTTCATGAGATTGTAGATTCTAATGAAATTTGGTATAGAAGATTAGGTCATTTAAACTTTCGTGCTTTATGTTGAATGGAAAAATTAGTAATTGGTTTGCCTAAGTTAAAACAATACCATTCTGGTACATGTAAGGGGTGTGCCCTAGGCAAAAATACTAAGAGTTCCTTTCAAAATAGTTCTAGAAAAACGAGCAATGTTTTGGAACTAGTTCATTCTGACCTATGTGGGCCAATGTCTGTACCATCATCAAGAGGGTTCCTTTATTATGTAATATTCGTTGATGACTTCTCCAGGAAGACCTGGATCTACTTCCTTAAACGTAAAGAATCTGAAGAGATTCTCAAGAGATTTAAGGAATTCAAATCCCTCTTTGAAAACTCTTTCGGAAAAAAAATAAAAGTCCTAAGAATTGATAATGGGAGGGAATATACCTCAGACATCTTTAGGGAATTTTGTAAAGAAGCTGGGATTAAGAGGGAGTTCACTGTTCCTTACAACTCCCAACAAATTGGGGTTGCTGAAAGGAAAAATAGAACCATTGTAGAAGCAGCCAAAGCCATGCTCTTTGATCAGAACTTAGAAACTCACCTTTGGGTAGAAGCCTCCAACACTGCTGTTTACATACAAAATAGATGTCCTCATTCCCACATTGAAGACAAAACCCCTGAACAAGTCTTCACCGGGATAAAGCCGGATATCACCAACTTTAGAATATTTGGCTGCCCTGTTTACTTTCACATACCTAAAGAGAAAAGGACAAAACTAGAACCCTCTGGAAGAAAAGGAATCTTTGTTGGATATAGTGAAACCTCTAAAGCTTACAGAATTTTTGTATCTGGACATAGCAATATTGAACTTAGTAGAGATGTTATATTTGAAGAAGACATAGCTTTCAAAACGGCTAAATACTCTATTGAGTCTGAAACCCATGCTCCATCTTCAGACCTAGAAGAGGATCCCACTCCTGAGATTCAGAGGGAGTGTTCAGAAGAAAATAAAGTACATATTCCTCCCCAAGAAATCCCTAAGAAAAGACCTCTATGGGCTCACAAAACAATGGAGGATGCAAGGGACTTTGTAGCTCCTTCAGGGACTTTTAGAGAAAGTAAGAGGCCCCGAAGATTGTCTAGCTATGTAGCCCTTATGAATGATCTCTGCAAATCAGAATCCTCTAGTGTACCAGAAGCTCTTAAACATCAAGTTTGGAAAAATGCAATGTTTGAAGAATATACATCCATATTTAACAATGATGTGTGGGAAATTGTTCCTAGGCCAAAAGGGAAAACCGTTGTTTCATCCAAGTGGTTGTTCAAGATCAAACATGCCGTAGATGGTAGCATAGAGAAACACAAAGCCAGATTTGTTGCCCGAGGATTCTCACAGAAAGACGGGATAGACTATGATGAGACATTTGCTCTAGTTGCTAGATACACCTCAGTCAAAGTAGTACTGGCCATTGCAGCAGCCAAAGGTTGGAAAGTCCATTAGATGGATGTGAAAACTGCCTTCTTGAATGGTAAAATTGAGGAGGAAGTCTACTTAGAACAGCCAGAAGGGTTTGAGATCCACAATACAGAAACACATGTGTGCAGATTAAAGAAAGGCCTATATGGTTTTAAACAGGCTCCCGGGGCTTAGTATGAAAGAATTGACAACTACCTTCAAGGATTGGGATTCTTAAAGAATGATGCAGATCCAAATCTATAATTCAGAAGGGCCAAAGGTGATATGCTGATATTGATCTTATATGTTGATCTTCTGATTATAGGAGAAGATCACCTTATTGGACAATGTAAGAAAGACCTTGAAAAGGAGTTTGATATGAAGGATTTAGGCCTTCTACATTACTTTCTTGGATTGAAAGTTTGGCAAAACTCTGACAGTATTGTACTTAATCAAGGAAAATACACCTTAGACATATTGAAGAGATTTGTTATGATGAACTACAAACCCATGTCTTCTCCTATGTAAACTAATCTTCACAAATTGAAGGAGGCAGCAACAGATTCCCCATTGGTAGATCCCACTCTCTACAGACAGATGATTGGACCGTTAATGTACTCGGTCAATACTAGACCTGATATCTGTTATCTAGTAAAAGCCTTGAGCCAGTTCATGTGTGAACCTAAGGAGATACATCTTATGGCTGTGAAACATATTATGAGATACCTTCAAGGTACTCTTAACTATGGACTCAAGTATGAGAAAGTTGATTTGGATTTTCATGGGTTCACTGATTCAGATTGGGTTGGAAGTGTGACTGACAGGAAAAGCACCTCAGGATGCTACTTCAGTTTGGGTTCAGCCATGATATCTTGGATTAGCAGGAAACAGTCTTTAGTAGCTCAGAGTTCTACAGAGGCCGAATATATCGCAGCTTCCATGGCTGCACGAGAAGCTGTATGGCTTAGAAAATTACTTGTGGGATTATTCGGTGAGCCATTGAAACCTACTATAATTCATTGTGATAACCAGAGCTGTATAAAACTTTCTGTGAACTCTGTATTTCATGATAGATGCAAACACATAGAGATTCCTTACCACTATGTGAGAGACATGGTAGATAGGAATGTGATTCAGTTGTAGTATATCAGTACAGGAGACCAGACAACAGACATACTGACCAAGTCTCTATCCAGAGTAAAAGTTGAACACTTCAGGAAAGGACTTGGTATGATTGAATTATAATTTGCTTTATAATCTGTACTGATATATATAAGATGTTTAATGTGTAAACTTCTTTTGTCGTGTTATGACTATATGGGCTCCTCCCCCTGTGCCTATTTCTAAGAGGTGACGACTTTTTAGATAATGAACACTTGTACTGAACATTACAAGGTGACGATCTTGTAATGTTGATATCATGCTGACTTGATATCATCTTGACTCATGGATATGCTATGATATGTTATGGTAGACATTATCTGACGTAATGTCAGTGCACATACCATAACCTATATATAAGAGAATTCATTATTCTCAAATTATTTTATATCCAAGGTATCGTGTGTTATGCGATACTAATATCATGTGCTATGTGATATCTCTATATCACGAGATGATGTGATATATTTCTGTATCACGTGTTATTTGATACATCATGTCACGAGCATATGTGACTTGATCTTTTGTATTACGAAGTCATGTAATCCATTCTATTATGAGAAATGTGATGCTATATAATTAGATGATTATTTCAATGTTTACATAGATCTCCATTTATCTTCCCTAGCTAAGAGGGAGTGTTGAAACTTGAAACAATGTAGCTTCAGTAAGATAAATGATTGAATGAGAGATAAATGAAGTCTCATTCAATCTGTGATAAACCAGGATTTATCACCTGATATAAATTGGTTAAATAATGTTAATATACTAAAAGTAGAAATAAATCACTAAATACCATTTATTTATGTTAAATCGTTTATTTATGTTGAATCATTTATTTATGTTAAATCATTCATTTATAAAAGTTAAAATATAAATAAATGATTAGAATATTAATATATTTAATATGTAAAATAATATAGAAAAAAGTATTATTAATTTAAAAGGATTGATGAAAACAAAATATTGAAGTGAAGCAGTGTCATAGTATAGGGAAGGACACCCTGGTGCCCCCCCGGTGGGAAGTGGTGGAGGCTGCGACCACCGTCACGCCCCTTCCTGCAGAAGGGACCTCATGGTGGGTCGCGACCCTCCCCCTCCACGGGGTATAAAGGAAGGCCTCTGTGGAGCACAAAGGGGGTAACGTGGAGGAAGAAAAGGACTTCAGGCAAAACAACGAACTTCCATTTGCAGATGATAATTGCAGGTTGCAAACTTCAACAACAAGCTGCGATCTGCGTACAGGTAAGAAGGGTTAAGAGTCATAAGGTATATATGTGTGTGGACGTGTGTACCACACACACACATATATATTAATGCATATTTATGAATACATATATTACTAATGTTTACTTATATGAATGTAGCAATAAAGATAGGTACCCATGTAGAATATGCATGTATATTTAGGATCATTAAAAAGGTAAAGAATATATAAAAGTAGATGTAAATTATGGAATGGAAAATAGTAATGAATTGTAAAATGTAATATAAATGTGATTATATGATGGAGGCTATAGGGAGGAAATTCCCTTAGCCTAATGGAGGGATTATGTTAATCCCTGGTACTGGTAGGCAGTATATACTGAATATCTATATGCATATATGTTATGGCTTGGTTGACAAAGTTCATCCAAGAAGAGACGGATCTGGCCGGTCCTCTCTGGTAGACTTGGATGATGAGATGCATCATCTAAGGCAAGGAATTGATCATATATGATGGTCGTCCTTGGTATGGCTTGGGTGTAAGAAATTACATCCAAGACAGGAATCAAATTAACTTTCGATTTCTTGGTATGGCTTGGGTGTAAGAAATTACATCCAAGACAGGAATCGAATTAACCTTCGATTTCCCGGTATGACTTGGAATCAAGATGGGTTCCAAGAAGGCGAGCTTCACAACCGCCTAAGGGCATGTCTCAGTACTGCACTTGTATCCTTTTTAAGAATTGAGATTAGTGTTAATTAAGTAATTGAACTTTAATTGCAAATTAGATTAGTTATGTATATATTTTTGTTGTGTTCTAACAATCTGTTTTGCAGGATAGTGATCTCTACCTAGTAGGGACATTACACAATCATCTATCGTTATCGATATAACTACAAAACTAATGGTAGACTTCATGATTGAATGAATAAACTTATATGCATTTCACATCAGATTACGCAGTTCGATACTTACACATCATTATCGATCATGCTATGATCAGATTTTATATGCTATAATTGAAATAGAACAGATCGGATAACTGTAGTTATCGTATTAATCCCATACCGATTTATTATCGGTGGTTAATATTATTAAATGGTATTTTGACTTACCCCGATTTGTTATCAGTTGTCAATAATTATATTGCATGTTTCTTAGCCCGATAATTATCGGTAAAGCAGTTTAATGAAATGATGCCTATGAAACCGATCAAGACATGTCTTGATCGGGCATGTCAAGAGACATGCCCGGTCAAGGCATGCCTTGATCGGTAGGCATTACATATAAGTATTTGCCTTGTGAAATGCTGAAGATCATCGAAATCAATTAATGGAATCTACAGCAACCTGCAAATAAGAAGCAACAGTCAATAAAATAATAAAAGAATTTTCTGAACATCTACAACTTAGATTTGAACATAAACTTGATTAACATTTACAACTGATGTCAAAGATTATTGATTGTTAATGTGTGGATGTCAAGTTGTTGAGTGTTGATGAATTGTTGCAAGGATGAGATTGTAGAACACTCTTCAAAGTGTCCTTGGTGTTAAAGTTATTTGATTGTTAAACACGAGTTTTCTGGCATGTGGTATGGGGTAGGTTTGATCCTCGACATCCAACTCCTAAACCCCGACGCTCAACTGCTGACTTGTGCTAGCTCCTCATTGGTGACTAGACTTGGTGTCAGAATTTTGCAAAGTGCATGTTTGGCATGTGGTAGCGAAATATCCTACTACTCATTGGTCTTTGATGTGATGCTTTAATGCTTGGGAGTTCAATTTTTGACATGTGGTAGGGAGGATCCCTGAGCCTCAACCTCCAAGCATTGAAGTATGTTTGAAGTATTGTGATTTGAGCATGATCATTTTTGGCATTTTCTGATTGGATGTTGCATTTTATGATTGTAAAGTCCCTCTTTAGGAATGTGATAACGAACATTGCCGTCCTTTAATCCCCGAATTTGTTATACTCTCCATCGTTGATTGGTCATTGCATCTAACACCTATGATTTTGAGTTGTCCGTAAGAGATAATGGGTAAAGCCCACCGCCAACCCCTTGTGAACTCATTCACTCTACCATTTTCTCTTAGGGATTTGGGCTTGTTGTCTAACATGTTTGAGTCATTTCAGGTTGACGTAAAGGAGAACCCAAATGCTTGATAGGATGACAAACAAATTTTGTTAAGTGACAAATGCTCTCTTTGCCTTCGGTGGTCAGTGGTTGAAGGATTAGTTTGCCTTTTTGGCGAAGGGAATGGGCAACTTGTTGATGCGTGTTTTGTGACAATCGCCAACACAAAATAAAATACCAAGTATTCTATCCTCTCTTGAACAAGGAAACCTCAAATGCTAAACTATGTGATCAAATAAGGCAACTCCAAGGTTTACAATGCAAACAATGCAACTTTATGATGGATAGACTCAGTGAATGATGTGATTTGCTGTTATCACGAAGGGACTTACGCTTTTGTTCACTGGAACTGCAATACTAAATTGACTTGAACATCAAGTAAAACACAAAAGGGGAAGGGTAAGGAATCTATTCTAAACCTAAGAACAATGATAATAATGGAAAGTGCTTTGATAGATGGATTCCATAAATCAAGCTTTGCTTCACCATGAGGAAACAACTACACAAAACTAATGCAATCTTCAAAGGTAATGAAGGATTTCATATTGTAAACATTCATCCAAATACCCAATATTGGTGCAATCCAAATGAATATCCGCAATCAAACTGGTGGTAAATTGGGTTCATACTAACCATACACTGCAATTTGCAATCAACAAACGACAAATGGTATGAACCCGAATTCCATCAAACATCCTCACATTTCTTCATTACAATCAATGAACTTCAACTTAAATTCGAGAAGTAGAAACCATGCAAAATGTTGAAACAACACACAAAGATCCACCATATCTTCAATGAAAATTATGTATTTATTTCGACATAGTCTTGGCAACAATTTCTTGTCTCCTCCTACTACTGCTACTTAACTTCTATTCTATTAACATTATAAATGAAAAGAGCAAGCGTTATATAGACTTCCCGATTACAAATGAAGGGCCCAAATTGTTTCTAAATCAATGTCCAAGATAATTCAAAGAAACCCTAAAGTGAGGTAGTTATAATTACCACCTCCATACATATAATACCATCCTATGAGAAAATTACAAGCTTTGAATACATATCCTTTTGAGGAAAAGGTCCAATGATGATTAACATATAGCTTCAATGGCACAATTTACAAGGAGTGGATGATGACATTTCATTCAGTGCGGCCACATGTCCTTGTTGCTGAGTCAAGCTCAATGAATTTGGGCATATTGACTTGTCATAATGTGATTGGTTGGAGATGATTAGGTGCCACCTCAACTTGCATATGCATTGTAGTCTTTTCATCCTTCATCCCAAAGAAGTCCTTGCATCTCTAGCAATATCCCTTGATACTCAACATTATCTGCTTTTTTGATTGATTGTGATGGTTCATATACCCAAATTGCATCGTCTTCTTGAATGTTCTTCTTTATCTTAATAGTAATCCTTCTTCAGATTAATTGAGCTTTGTCGTTTTCATACTTCCATCTGTAGATGTAGAATCCTTTATCTTGAACATCATCTTGCCTCGATCTTGTGGAGTCCTTCACCTTGATCTTGGGGAAATCCAAGGTTGTTGCATAATGCTTCATCATAAAGTAATGTTCTTCTTTGTCCTCATCTTGGATTTCATACACTTATTTGCATGACTTGATCTCTCTCCCATTGTGAAATCCTTCCTCCATCATTCACCATACATCAATCCTGAAAAGAGAGAGCACACTTTGAATCAATATTGTAAATGAAAGCTCATGTTAATTCCTAAAACCTTTAAGTGAAATGCAAGAGAAGCATAATAAGACAATGAACATTTAACTTCTTGCATTCTTAATTTATTTTGAAGAATTTAAAAAGACATTGCATGGCAATCCTTATTTGTAATATCCCAGTTATTTATTTATTTTTTTTAGGCCAATAATAATCATCCACAAACAGATAACCCGTTAAGGTTTAGAAAGCATAAACTGAAAACTTGCTGGAAAATGCAACCCTTCCACTTTCTGATCACCAAGTGCCCAATGTGGGAAGGTGAGAGCATACGGTGTTGAGGGGATCGTTAGCTTCAAATAACGGGAAACAATACAATGCTTGGGCGGCAAGCCAACCCCTTCCGCTCATCCAACGGGAATGCAAGAAACTTGGCGGTGAACCAATCAAGAGAAACATACAAAGGCACAAATCACTCAACTGCGATATTTCAGCGGGAGGACTGAAATTACAAAACAATCTCAACTCAACTGCTTACGCAGCGGGAGGACCATTACACTTAGACATCACTCGAGCACTTATGTAGTGGGAGGACTGAATTACAATTTACTTGAAAATAGGTGGCAAGCCAGCCTCTTCCACTTTTCAGCGGGGTGAGAGTTACAAACCAGAATTGGTTAGTAGTACTACTACTTAACCTTACAATAATCAAGATAATGTGAGAAGAGAGTAATGCTGAATATCCCAATAAGAACATGAAATTTCTGCTAACATCAAAATCTGCAGGCTGGAATTGCAAAACCAGCAGCCTATGGATTCACTAAAATGCTCATAACTCTCTCATTACTCACCCAATTCACCCAAAATCTGTTCTAAATAATTGCTATACCCGATACAATGAAAACAAACCCAAGGAAAGCCATCGAAACACCCATATTTATTTTGCACGCTTCCCAATGCATTCACAAAACCCAACGCCTAACCGAGGAAGTTCGATTTGCAATATAAAAATCCACACTCAAAATAAGATGCTAAAAACTTACAATATGCATCGCCAGTGGTAGGAAGGAAGGATGAGCCGGTACCCAGGATGATGGAATCACCTGGTCAAGAGGTGTGAGCAAAATACACTTTCAGCAGTCCCGCGACCAGCAACCTAAAAACACTCCAATCCCAAATAGAACACTCCACAATCTGCAACTCACTCACGAACAACACTGGGAATACATGGACACAACTAGGTACTATCTTGCAAGTACGAAACTGAGACTTAGCTAGAAAGCCACACTTCGAAGCTCAGATTTTCAGTCGTCAATTCGGCAGCATAACGATGCAAATTCATTTGATCCCCAAATGGGAGGCCAAGCACCTGTATTTATAGTTTTTTCCCTCTGAAATTCAAATGTAAATGCTCACAAATTCACCTCTCCAAATTTCATTTCATTTCACTAACATATGGCGTCCAAATGACATTTCATTCCATTTCCTAAGGTGGGCGCCCAAGTTGCATTTTAACCAATAATTCAACAAGTTCGAACTTGCCTAAGTCTTCAATAATAACTTAATGCATTCTTCAAATTTCAACGCCTAACTTAGGAAAATATAACATTGATATTAGATAAAAATATGTCTTTTCCTAAGTCGCCCAATATATCATTAATCAGTAATAAAATAATTAAATATTAAACCTTAGGATAATGAAATAATATTTAATTAAATCACTTATGACCCCAATACTGATTATCAACAAAATCCAGGATGAAGCTGAGCAATGAAGACCACTGAACTGCTACAGGATCGGAACCCAGTCCAAACTGCTAAAAATAGAATTGCTCAATACTGCCACTTACTAAAAATAGTAAGTCATGAAATACTCCTCCGAAAAACATGATCTTCGCACCTAGAGAAAGAGCTTGGAAAGCTCAGTAAGACAGCATCATCCAAATAGCCAAACCCTAACTTACTAAAAATAGTAAGTTCTCACTTCACCAAAGAATCAAATGCATGCTATACCACCTTGGAGCTCATGAAAAACCCAGAAGGAAACCATAGACAGAACCGAAGAGTTCCCTCCTGGTAAACCCTAAAAAGCTCGTGCAGAACTCCCCAAAGGTTGGAAACCCTAATTCTCCTTTCCAAATAGCCTATGGGTCTCCGAAATAGGCCAATGGACCACTGAACTAATCACTGCAGAGAAGGGGACATTACATTCTTCAAGGGGTAGTGAAATGAATTACACTTTAACATTCACAAATTTCACTTCATTAACCCTTCTAAAACACTTACCTTCACCTCTTTTCACAAATTTTCCAGAAACTTGAGTCTTAAAAGGTTCTGATTTTACTTCCAGCGGTCTGGAATTTGACTTGGAAATCATTGTGATGCTTGATGCAGGTCTGGAAAATGCCAAATTTGCTGATGGAAATCGCTCAAATTAGGATATGAATCGTCTTCTTCTACAAATTCACACCCTCTTAAGAAATTCACCTTAAAACCTGTTTTATCTAGTTAAGGTTTGCCTCAAATCTGCTGGGAAGTCGCCTGTTATCTGATGCAAATTCGCACCTGTAGGTCTGCTCCTAATTCACTTTAAAACTTGCTCCTATAAAATTCGCTTGAACTTTTGCCCAAATTCGCCTTGATCTGCTTCTGATCTTGTGATGTCCCCGATATAATTAAATAATAAATCTAATTACTTTATTGTAAAACCCCAAATTTAATAAACTAATCTTTCAGGCCCTTTTATTTAATTAGTTTAGGCAAGTCTTGGTTGGTCGTGTCGGCCTGTTTGTAATCCTTCGGGAAGTTTCCCGGAGCGCATAAATATGGCCGTGTTAGTCATTGTTGTAGGTATCCGAATTTTGATATTTTGTTCTCTCATGTGCATATCTGGTATTTGTAGTTTCGGTGAGATTCACCCCTCACCCTATTCTGTTTATTTGTACTCATTCCGGATCTGGCAAATCTTGAATCTCATCATTGTTTATCACTCCAGTTGCATATCTGTTAATCCGATACATTCAGAATTTATTGCTTATGGAAGATCAACCCTTCACTGCACATTCAATGGAGCACACCGTACGGTTATTCCAACGTACACACCCACCGTATGCCATACCTCCACCGTACGCCATTCCTCCACCATATGCCCCACCGTACGCCTTACCTCCCACATACTTGGGAAAGGAAGGAGCAGATGGCACACGGACACGATGGGCCTACCCGTTGGTGAGATAAACCCAGAGGCCGACGACTCGCAAACAAAGCTCTACCACGGAGAAGACATTGCAACGAGGGAATTCTCAATCCTCCTTCAGGTGGCCATTGAGACCTACGTTCGAAGAGAGGCCACGGAGGCTGAAGTCCCAACAAGTGTCGTGTGGACCGCACTGGAAGTTAGCCTCGCAATAAATCGGAGCGACGCCAACAAGTCCTCCAACAGTACGAAGAAAACAGTCATGGCTGGGAGGCTGAGAGTGATGGCACGAGGCCAAGGGGAAATTGAACCCTAAACCTCAAAAGAATAAAGAACATTCTATATTATAATAATGGTGTCGTATTATTGACACAAATTGTATCCGACTGGATGAATTAATAAAGAAGTGTTCTATTTTCATGTGTTCTTGCTATTTATGGGGATGTAAAGGAATTAATGCCCAACCTATTAAACAAAGATAGAAATAAGAAAGCACAAATGGAGGAGTGGGATGCCGCACATAGGGCCTTGATTCTAGAACAAGTAGAATGTAGACTGGCTGAGGCAACTTGCCGAAGGACGACCTATCGAAGGGTTGCCCGAAGGGAACCAAGGAGGTGTCACGGAGGGTGCAGAAGCCGAGGAAAATTTCTACGCGTCGCGAGAAGACCGTAGGGTGAGAAGCCACAAAGAGTTTTTGGAGGAAACAAGGCTACGAAGGAATTTGGTCGAAGAGACCTGGGGTCAATTCAGGAACTTATCCCTTACGCCACGCAGTGAGGACCACCGAAGGGAGCCAGACGTGTGTGAGAACGGAGGTGAGGGCAATCGTACGACCGTAGGTGCTGAGGAGCCGCAGACACACGACAGACAAAACATTGTATCCCCAGTCACTCAAGCAGGAAACACCACCGATGGTGGAGGGAGTGGCGCGGGTGCATGACAGACACAGCCACAACCACCTCCGGGGACACGAGCCCCATCAATGGCCAGTAAACAGAAGTTGTCGAAGTTCAACGGCGACGGGAAGGAAGATCTCGTCCGCCATTGCCGCACTTGCGAAACCATATGGTCAGCGAACGGTGTTACCGACCAAGACGAATGGATAACACAATTTACAACAACCTTAAGGGGAGTGGCTATCGACTTTTACTTAGATGCGGATAAGGCAAAAGTCGGCACATGGCCCGACCTGAAGGAGTTCGGGATAGAATTCCGCCTCCTTAGAGACGACAATGAAATAGTAGTCGAAATCTATGGCACAAAGCAGAACAAGAACGAGACTTTCCGAGTCTATAGTCGGCGGCTCAAGGAACTGTTGGGGAAAATGGAGAGTCAACCAATGGATGGGTTGAAAAAGAGATGGTTCGTGGAGGGACTGAAACACTCCTTCCAGAAGAAGATGAAAATTGTTCCACCAACCTCGTACGAAGATGCATATAATAGAGCGATGGATCTCGCGAGCGAGACCAAGACATCCAAGAAAAAAAAGAAGAAGGATAGCTCGTACGAGGATGATGACTCTTCCTAGGGAAGCAGCAGCGATGGCGAGGCTGGCAAAAAGGTGCAAGCGCTCCAGAAAGACATGGAGCGATTGAGGAGAGAATTTTAAACAATGAGAAGCACGGGTCGGACCGAAGGGGATGTATGGTGTACGGAGTGCAAAGAGGAAGGACATACTAAGGGTACTTGCCTGAAGAAGGCCTTTTGCAAGATTTGCCAAGTGATGGGACACTCCATCAAGGAGTGCCCATACAACATGAAGACCCGAAGTATGCAAATGAACCAAGTGCTGTTCACTGAGCAGGCCACAACATCCGCACCAGCGGGTACGGCCCAACAAACCAACACAACAGCATCATCTGGAGGTTATAGGGACAACAGATGCGGCGGCGGAAGGAACAACAACAATAACAATAACAGAGGCTGTATCCAGTATGATGCCAAGAGCCGGCCAATGATCCAGTGTAGGTCTTGCAATCAATGGGGGCACTTCGCCTGGGGATTGCATGAAGGAAGCCACCCTTTAGCACCTTTGCCGATGGTGTGGGCCAGGCGATCATGAGGATGCAAATTGCCCGACGCCAGGTGTAAACCTTCTGAACATGGAACCTACGAAGGCAGAAGTGTTGGCAATCACAAGGGTACAGGCCAAAAAGGTTGTATACCCAGATCCCCACACGGAGTCCGAGAGAGTGTGGGAAGCAAGAGATGAGATCACAAAGGAAATGGCCGCACAAGGACAAAACAGCCACGAGGCCGCAAGCCTGTCACGGACGAAGGGAGAAGAGAAAATCTTACGGCAAATATTGCAAATGGAGGTACCCGTGAGGATAAAGGACCTCCTTGAGACCATGCCACAGTTGAAAACGGCTATCTTAAACTCCGTACCCACACAAGTGAAAATGAGGGAGGTTGTAAGCCCCACGGTCGACCCCATGTTGAGGGAGGTCGTAAGCCCCACGATTGACCCCATGTTGTTAGTAGTCAACAGCGGCCGCCAACCGACCGTGGTAGAAATGGGCATCCTTGCGACTACCCTGATAGACACTATTGTGGATGGAGGGTCAGGGGTAAATGTGCTCCTAGAAGCGACATGGAAAAAACTGGGGAAGCCTACATTGTGGCCCCCCACGTGCAACCTGCTAAGGGCTGATCAACACGAGATTAAACCAATCAGTACCTTCATGGGCTAGCGAGCATGCTAGATTTTGTAGTGATTCCACTGAAGCAGAAAGGGTATGACGCCATTCTTGGGCGTGGGTGGCTCATTGCAGCAAAAGTGAACCATAACGGGAAGCGGAACACTCTTTCCTTGGAAAAGGTGGGGAGGAAGTACGTGATCGATCTCCGTACGCAGATGGTGAGCGAGGAGATAGCATCCTCCTTTGACTCGGAATCTGAGGGAGACCAGTTGGGTGAGGATGGAGACGGACGCGACATAGAGCCCAATGATGGAGGGGTGTTGGAATTGGAAGCATGCTTGGGGGATGACGGGGACTCTTTGAACGGCCTCTTCCATTGGCAAATGGGAGATTATGAATTATTTACACCCTTGTGCAATGTATTGAGCATCGAGGAAGAACCAGACAAATTTCCCCCAGAGTATGGAGAATACAAGGAAGGGGAGGCCTCGGTGAATGAGACGCCGACACACTAGTACCCGAAGGGGGAGCCTATTAAATATCAGGAAGCCAATTTGAAGGAGACAAATCTTGGGGGGACGAGTGACCCCAAGATCATCCTTGTCAGAGATGACTGGAATCTAGCGCTGAAGGCCGTAGCCTTCAAAATTTTCCTTGAATACAAGGATGTCTTTGCATGGACGTACAAGGACCTGAAGGGCGTGCCCCCAGAGCTATGTGTACACCGCATAACATTGGTACCGGGAGCACAATTGGTAAGGAAGCAGCCTTACCGTATGAACAAAAATTATGTTGCACGGGTGAATGACGAAATTGAGCGAATGTTGGAAGCGGGCATAATCTTCAAAGTGCAGACAAGCGAATGGGTGTCTCCCATTGTGATTTCCCTCAAGAAAGAGGCCAATCAGATCCAGATCTGTGTAGACTTCCGGTTTCTGAACGCTATCACTATTAAAGACCCGTTTCCTATACCCTTCACCGACAACATCCTGGAGGAAATGGCTGGACGTGAAATCTATTCCTTCATGGATGGGTTCTCTGGGTACAACCAAATATCTATTGTGGAGGAAGATAAGTTGAAAACAACCTTCGTGGTGGAGGACGGTGTGTATGCATACAACTGAATGCCCTTCGGTCTATGTAATGCACCCGCGACCTTTCAGCACATCATCTTGCACATCTTCGACAAGATGTTCGTGGGGAACTTCAAAGCCTTCTTGGATGATTGGTCTAATTATAGCGGATAGGACATCCACCTAAAAGCCCTCGGGGAGTGCCTGGAGAGATGTCGAAGGGCACGGTTGGCCCTTAATCCGAAGAAATGTAGATTCATGGTACCACAGGGAAGATTGCTTGGACACATGATGTGATTTTAGTGGTCCATTGGCCTATTCGGGAGACCCGTAGGCTATGTGGAATGGAGAATTAGGGTTTCAAACATTGGTGAAGCGAGAACTTACTATTTTTAGTAAGTTAGGGGGTGGCTGTTTGGATGATGCTGTCTTACTGAGCTTTCCAAGCTCTGTCTCTAGGTGCGAAGATCATGCTTTTCAGAGAAGTAATTCATGACTTACTATTTTCAGTAAGTGGCAGTATGGAGCATTTCTATTTTTGGCAGTGGACAGGGTCCTGATCCTGTAGAAGTTCTATGGTTTTCTTTACTCTGCTTCATCCTGGTTTTGTTGATGATCAGTATGAGAGTCAGAAGTGATTTAATTAAATATTATTTCCTTGTTCGAAGGTTTAATATTTAAATATTTGTATTTACTGATTAAATGTATTGAGGATGACTTAGGGAAAAATAATTATTTGATATCAATGTGTTATTTTCCTAAGTCAATGGCGTAATTTTTGGTGGCAATTAGGGATGATAAAACATCTCATGTTTTATATTTTTATGTTGCAAAAAACATCACCAAAGGTAAAGTTCGAACTTTGCCTAGGAAGAAGGGAAGTGGGCACCATGTTGGGTGGAGACTTGAAATGAAATGAAAGAAGTTTGAGTTGAGTTTGGGCTCCATTTGCATTTGAATTTGGGGGAGCATGAAGTTATAAATATGAGCCTTGGGCTCTCTTTTTGGTTCTTGAAAAATTGCATCGTTATGCTGTTGGATTGGCGTACGAACTTGAAGCTTCAGAGTGTGGCTCCCTAGTATTACCAGTTTCGTACTTGAGACATAGTACCTAGCTGAGTGTTGTATTCTTGTGACATTTTCAATGCGTATTTTCAGTATTTTGGAGTGTGGTGTGTTTTCTAGAGTTGCTGGTTTCTTGTGGCTGAAGCAAGTTTTCGATCATACCTCCCTACCTGAGCAACTGGTCATTCTGGGTACTAGCTCAAACCTTCTTTATGCTATTGGTGATATATCTTGTAAGTTTGTAGCACCATATTTGGAGTTTTAGATTTTTTATTGCAAATCAAAATTATCTAGCTAGGCATGGGTTTTGGTGAGTGCATTGGGATGCGTGTAGGGTGTTTGGTAGCTCTTCTTTGGTTTGTTCTTAGTTGCTTCTTGTCTAGTGTTAGTTTGGGAGTGATTTGGGGTGAATTGAAGGAGACTTGAGTGAGATATGAGCAATTTAGTGAGTTTAAGGGTTGCTGGTAATGCATTTTCCAACCTGCTGTCTTTGGTGTTGAGTTAGTTTGATGATCATTATCTCATGTGTTCAGCAATATACTTCTACTCTCTCTTTCCTCTCTATTGTAAGGTTAAGTAGTAGTACTACTAACCGTTCTGGATTGTATTCTTCATATCCCGCTGAAAAGTGGAAGAGACTAGCTTACCGCCTATATCTGATATTTTGTAACTCAGTCCTCTTGCTGCATAAGCGGTCGAGTTGAGTTTGTTTTGTAATTCAGTCCTTCTGCTGAAATATTGCGGTAGAGTGATTTGTGTTGAAGTATTGTTCTCTTGGCTAGTTTACTGCCAAGTTCCTTGCTTTCCCTCTGTATAAACGGAGGGGGCCGGCTTGCCACCCATTATTGTATTCAATAATTCAGCAGATTATCTCTAACAATCCCCTGCTACTGTATGCTCTCACCTTCCTAGTCTGGGCTCTTGGTGATTAGAAAGTGTAGGGTTCCTTCCAATTGTTTGGATTTCATTATTTTGAGTGATTGGTGTGATTGTGATATTGCTCTGAAAAAGCAAAAAAAAGTGGTGGGAATATTACACTCAAGCTCATAAGACACCTCGCCAACCCTCCTAATAATTCTAAATGGGCCGTAACAACGTGGCTTCAACTTCTCTGCACCACTCCTTTTGAGAGTGGACTGTTGGTAGGGATGCAGTGTGAGATAAACCATGTCACCTACCTCAAAAGATCTCTCTACTCTATGTTGATCTGCATATTGTTTCTGCTGATTTTGAGCCTTTTGTATGTTTTCCTTCAGCGACCTCATGTTATCCTAACTCTCCTATAAGAGATCCTCAGCCTTAGGTACTCGTCTGTCTCTAAAAAGCAAATCCAAGAAGCTCAAAGCCTCATAACCATAAAGGGCCATAAAGGGCGACATCTAAATGGACATATGGTAAGTGGTGTTATAACAATGCTGTCCTAAATGCAACCACTTCACCCATGCCTTCTGCTGCCTTGCGATATAAATGCAGAGGTATCCTTCCACCCACTTATTCACAATCTTTGACTGTCCATCTGTCTGTGGGTGATAACTAGTGCTCGGAGTGAGCTCTGTCCCACACAACCTGAAGAGATCCTACCAAAAATTACTCATGAACCTTCTTTCCCTGTCACTCACAATGCTCTATGGCAATCTGTGCAATTTGAATACCTCTTTGAAAAACAATTCCACCGTCTGCACTACTGTATAGGTGGATGAAATAGCGTTGAGAAAACTTCATCAATTTATCCACCACAACGTATATGCAATCCTTGCCTTGGACCTTAGGTAGGCCCATAATGAAATCCATCAACACACTGTCCCACTTCCTCTCAGGAATGGTTAGGGACTGCAATAAATGACCTGGGAAAGAATGCTCATGCTTATTCTGTTGACACACTGGGCACTCCCTCACATACTATAATACTTCTGACTTGAGCCCTTTCTAGGTAAAGCGTTTTCTCACCTGCCTATAGGTTTTGAAATACCCTAGATGTCCTGCTAATGGTGAGGCATGGAAGGCTATCAAAATCTTCTGCTTCATAGCAGATCCTGGCACTAAATAAATCATCTTCTTGTAAATGATCAAGTCATCTACCACAGTGTACCTGTCATCCTGGATAGTGTCGTCAATGATACTAGTAGCCCACTTGTCTTTCGCGTACTCCGCTAATATCAATTCCGTCTAGTCATCTTCCAATACTCCCAAAGCACACAAGTGTCGTCTCCTAGATAAGGCATTAGCAACTATGTTTTTCTTGCCCTTGACAAAAACTATGTCAAAATCATAAGCCTGCATTTTGCTGACCCATTTTTGTTGCCTGTCATTTAGATCCTTCTGCCCAAGGAAATGCCTCATACTGTTATGATCTGTCTTGATGGTAAATTTACTGCCCACCAAATACTGTTTGAATTTCGCCAAGGCATGCATAATAGCTAACATTTCCTTGTCATATATGTTGTAACTCCTCTCAAGCCCCCTCAATTTCTTGCTTTCAAAAGCAATGGGGTGTCTATCCTACATCAATACTGCACCAAGGCCTTCACCTGAGGCATCACAATGCAACTCAAAAGGCCTATTGAAATTTGGAATGGCCAACTTCGGACATGTGCTCGTCAACTTCTTGAGTCTATCAAAACATTGCTGAGCTCTGTCTGACCACTCAAAAGAATATTTCCTAGTCAAATGGTAAGGGATGCAACGGTCTGAGAAAATCCCTCACAAAGCGGCGGTAGAATCCACACAACCCAAGGAATCCCTTCAGCTGAGATATATTCTTTGGTGGCGGCCAATCCATAAGAGCCCTGATTTTCTTTGGATCCACATGAACACCTTCAACACTAATGATGTGCCCCAAGTACAACAACTATGTCATCCCAAAAGCACATTTAGACATCTTCACATACAGGGATTCACGCTCAAGAATACTCAACACAATATCTATGTGTTTCAAATGCTCCTCCCAAGTCTTAGTGTAAATCAGTATGTCATCAAAGAATATCAACACAAACCTTCTCAACTGATCTCTGAATGTCTTGTTCATATAGGACTGGAAGGTAGCTGGCACATTAGTCAAGCCAAAGGGCATGACTAAGAACTCAAAGTGCCCATAATGACACCTAAAAGTTCTCTTCTCCACATCATCCTCCCTGACTTGAATTTGATTGTAGCAGGATCTCAAATCTATTTTTGGGAAGTAGCAGGCACCATGTAACTCATCTATGAGTTCATTAATACGAGGAATCAGATATCTTTTTTTAATTATTTTTTTGTTCAACTCCTTGTAATCAATGCACATCTTGAAAGTACCGTCCTTTTTAACCAACACCACTGAAGAAGCAAACAGACTCTTACTAGGTTTGATGTGCCCTATCTCAAGAAGCTCTTTGATAGCCTTCTCGATCTCATCCTTATACCTTTTTGGATGCCTGTAAGGTGTAGTGATAACAGGTTTTGCTCCCTCTAATTCTATAACATGCTCAATGCCCTTGTCAGGAGGTCTACTTGGAGGTATATCACCAAACACTTTGGAGTGCTTGGTTAACAATGACTGAACCTGTGGAGGATAATCCTTCTTTTGCTGTCTCGTTCCCTCTGGCATCACTAAAACCTCAGCTCCCCACTGCACCTGGTCATGACGAATCAACCTCTCCATTCATCTAAGTGATACTATTCTAAGACCACCATCTGACAAACCACGAAGTACCACTTTCCTGCACTGATGCTCAAATCTCATTTCTACTCTCTCCAAATTAAATGTAAGCTCAACCAGAGATGTCATCCAAGTCATGCCTAGTATGACATCATAGTCCCCCATGTCTAGAACATAAAAATCATCAACCAATTCATAATCTCCAATCCTCATGTGCAAGTTGGAAATTTTCTACGTACATAGGAGTTTATGCCCACTAGCAACCATAACTCTGAATCCATCATGCTACTCTGTCTGTAATCCCCGTTTCGCCACAACCTGAGCATCAATGACATTATGCATAGCAGCAGTGTCAATCAAAGAAATCACTCACTGCACCTAAATCACACCACTCAACTTAGAGGTAATAGACTTCTGAGAGCTTGTCAATCGTGCTATCACCCCGTCATCATTGCTATCCCCACCTACTGCTGATTTACCATCGCTATCCCCTCAAGATGATGAACTATCTGAACTCTCAGAGGCTGTCTCTTCAGCTGAAAAGTACTCAATCTACTTAGCCTTAGCCTTAAGGTGACATTTATGAGAAGGATCCCAAGGCTCCTTGCAGTGAAAACATAATTTCTTCCTTCTGAGTTCATTCAGCTGGTCGCTATCTAATTTCTTAGTACCCTCACATGGCTAGTGTGAATCCTTATGAGGTCTTTTCTTTTCTTTGTCCTTTTTGTAATAAGAGTCCTTAGATTTGAATTTTCTCTTGTAGGATGAGCGTGCCAAGTCCTTAGCCTTTTTGATGGCCTCCTGCAATGTCAAAGGATCATGACCCTTGACCCAACCCTGTAAAGGATCTGAAGACCATCCATAAATAAGATAACAAGTCTCCATTCTGAAATATTAGTCACTAGCACTGCTAACTGCTGAAATTTTGAAATGTAAACATCTACTGAATCCCACTGTCTGAGTTGTGCTAGCTCTTGGAAATGAAACTCAGGATCCTTGGTGTCAAACCTCTCAATCAATTGCTCTGCGAACTTAACATGGGAAGTAATGTGACCATGTCCCATAGTAACCATATCGTGGTGCCACCACTCATGAGCAACTCCATCAAGGTGTATAGTAGCATACTTAATAGCTTCCTCCTCAGTCATAGGATTCAGCTGAAGGTAAGTGTCCACCTTTTGGATCCAAGCTCGTGCTGTAGTCTTACTAGAAGCATTAAAATAAGGTAAAGACAATTTGCCCACTTTATTCCTTAGCTCATAATTTTGGTTCCTGTCACCTGCGCGAGGTATGTGTCTCATCCTCACATCAATATAGTCCCGAAGAGTTATAGCTTCTTGAAAGTCCCATCCACCACTCTCCCAATCTCTCTAAAATTGATCCTGCAAGTCTACAATCTGCGGTTCAACAGTTGGCTGAACTGGAACTCTAGGTGTAAAGGTGGGTATGAGAGGTCTAGAACTCGTTGTCCTAGTGGGCTGTGTTACGTGACCAAAATTATCTGCCATATGTCCTCCTTCATTTCCATTGTTCCCACCATTTTGTCCATTATTTCCCCCTTGCTGATTATTAATTCCACCTTGCTGATTATTGATTCCACCTTACTGATTATTAATTCCACCTGCTGATTTTGCTCTTGTGCCCTTTGTTTTGCTAACTGCTACCCTTGTACCAATGTATCTAATAACTGAATAAACCTTTCCTCTCCTAGATCCCTTCTTTTACCCATATTTTTTGTTGAGAATGAATCACTTACTTCTTCAAAAACAGGAAGTTCGTTTCGGTAAGTGATTATGGGAATAGAATCTCCCTGTTGTGAAGAGGACCCTCGATTATACCCAAAATACTAGATGCTGTTTGTCCTTCAGGAACTAATGGTGGTTGCCACTCTTTTCTCAGTTCTCGCTGATAATATCTCCTTTCTCTTTCACTCATTAACCCTCACAGGTTGGCAGGTCTTAAAGCTTTGATACCACTATTATATACCACCCTATTTTGGGGATAAATCTGATTGCTACAACTCGGAAAAATTCTATCAAACAATTGCCATGCAAACTTCTTTTTTCTGATTTTAATGTTTAGTCGATACCTGGTGTGTTTTCAATGTTTGCGAACTCGAATATTGGCAAGTTATAAGCATTCATACATTCAACTTTTCACATAAGCATTATATGGAACAATTACATTGTTTTCTTTTTTCAAATTTACTTTTCATCCAACAGTCATAACTTTGTAATAAATATCATGTATCTATTCAGCTTTAATCTAGGAGAACAATTACACAAGATTATTGAACAGCCAAAGAATTTGGTTATTTCCTTGTGATTTTTGACACGCCCAACACACTGGATTTGACTCAGCTCCTTATATATTCTCCCAACAATCACTACATGTTCCAGTTTTCAATGTGTGACCAACAAAGGTAATGTCCACACCCTGCACAGATGAAATTTTTGCACCCCAACCTGGAGAGTTTTCTGCATCAAACCACAAGTATATTCATCCAACCAAGTATGAATTCACAGTGAAGTTTCTAGCTGTCTATGGGGCTGTCTCAAAGTCTGATACTCCGTTCCAACCAAAGAAACGGGACTCGGACTCGGCTCGGACTCGGACTCGAGACTCGGTGTCAGACTCGGCTCCAGACTCGGCTGGACTCGGGAAAGTGAAAAACTCAAGAAATTTAGAGATTTTTAAAGATTTAAAACTTGTTTCAGACACCCTTTATTGAATACACCTTAAAGACACAAAAACATCATTAAACTCGGCTCATTTGATTACATACACAAGTATACATCAATCACATAAGCATAAACGCAAATTGTAGTTGAAGAAAATAACAAACATAGATATATAAATATTGTCAAATGTATACAATATTACAAAACTCATGGAATAAAAAATCCATGTCATCATATGATCATCATCAAATGTTTCATACAAATACCAAAGGTAAATAGTAAATACTAAATACAACTACAAGTGTACAAGCCTATGGCTCAAAGGGTCGTGCACCCTCTCGCCCTGGCCCCCTGCGAAGGCGTTTAAAGTAGGTCTTGGATGATTCAACAGCCATAGTCGCTCCCCGTGACACCATGCCATGCTCACCAACATCAGGAACGGCTGTGTCATGCTCACCAACATCAGGAACAGTTGTGTCACTTTGAGTCTCAGTATTTCCTGTCTCTGCTCGTGCTCTCTGCGCCTCCTCTGCCATGGCTATAGCCTCAACCTCTATATCTACCTGGTCGATCCAATCAATGTCATCATCACTAAATACAGCTGTAGGAGTCCCAGGAGCTGTCTGATTCTCATTGGCTCACTCTGCTTCAAGATCAACCTCATCTAGAATGATAGGAGACATGTCAACTGTTGCATTCTTTCTCATTCTTAGGCGGAGGTTGTAGTGAACAAAGACGAGATCATTCATCTTCTCCACAGATAATCTATTGCGCCTCTTGGAGTGTATGTGCTCAAACATACTCCAATTGCGTTCACAACCTGATGCACTGCATGGTTGGCTCAAGATGCGAATGGCCAACTTCTGAACATTTGGTGTCTCTGGGCCAAAAAAGTTCCACCAATGATTTGAGTTTGAAATGAGAAAAATAAATAAAATCAGTCTCACTCATGAACTCATTTAACAAGTTACAATATAGTATTGAATAAAACTAAAATTAAGCCTAACAATTTATTTTTACCTGGCATCATAGTTGTCCTATCGTCTTTGGTGACAGGACGAGAGAAGGTCTCCCCTTGTGCATCTGAGAACATCTGTAGCTCTCGCAAAAGGTCTATCTGAGAAGAACCAGTAGGTCCCATCTTCTCCATGATTGCATATAGCCCATTAAGGACCTCCGCATCAGCCTTGAAAGAAGGGATAAAACGGAATGCCGGATTCAGATAATAGGCTGCCGCATGGATGGGCCTATGAAGCTGATGATGCCATCTCCTTTCAATGATCTCCCAAATGGGACCATACTTGCTCTCATCTGCTCCATAGATGAATCTGATGGCCTCCTTAGCCCTATCCATGCCCTCATATATATAGCCCATTGCGGGCTTATCTCCATTCGCAACTCGCAACAAAACCACCAAGGGCTTAACAAACTGCAAAATTGAAAATATTGTGTAATTTAGAAAAATGAGCAAATAAGAGAATACATATAATAAGTTATAAAACATGAAGTTAAATTGTAGAATTTATAAAAAAATTACCTTCACTATCTCATCACAAAGGACCCAAAAGCCTTGCTCATAAAAGATGCAGTCTGCCATCTCTATCCCTGCAGGGGTGGTAGCATAGGATGAGGAAGACCACTCCTCACCAACAATCATACGTCTCAAGGCAGACTTAGACCTAAGCATGGACTGCAATGTGAGGAAGTTTGTGGCAAATCTTGTGATTCCTGGACGATGCAACTCCTTCTGCTCTGTGTATTGTCTCATAAGAGCCAACACCCATGAATGATTATATACAAATTTGCAGACATTTCTTGCCCTTTCTACGCATCTCTTGACCCATGGGATTTTTCCAATATCCTCCAACATGAGGTCAATGCAATGAGCAGCACATGGAGTCCAAACTATAGATGGGTGCCTCTCCATCAATAGTCTACCTGCAGCAACATAATTTGTTGCATTGTAAATTGTAATTAATGGAGGTACAAACTACAAGATAGTAATTAATTTGCAAACAAAATTAGTTTGTAATCAAAAGTTTACCCGCAGCAACATAATTTGCTGCATTGTCGGTCACCACCTGTACCACGTTCTCCTCACCCACATCTTCAATCACCTCCTCTATCTGCTCACATAGGTAGGTGGCATTCTTGCAATGGGCGGAGGCATCAATGGACTTGATGAAAACGGTGCCCCCTGAAATAAAAAAATAAAGCTAGGTCAATGATCATTCAATAAACCATTAGATAAAAAATAAAAAATTAAAGACTATATGAAACTAAAATTAATCAATCACCTGCGGAAGAAACAAGAAAATTAAGGAGAGTTCTATTTCTCCTATCCGTCCAACCATCAGTCATGATGGTGCAACCTTTAGTGCTCCAGAGGTGGCATTGTTCATCTAAATCCTTTTTCACATCATCCACCATTTGAGACAAAATGGGTCCCCTCAAATGACTCTCACTAGGGGCTTTGAACCCCGCCCCACATATGGTAATGGCATCAACCATTTGTTACCAATAAGGAGACCTGTCACAAAGAAACTCAATGAGATAAGTATAAAAATTCAATGAGATAAGTTAAGTATAAAAATTAAAACAATCAAAGTTATCAAACATAAAAGTTAGTAAAACATTCACCTGGCTACAAAGAATGGAATACAGCTGTAGCTCCAAAACCTGCCAACTGCCATTTTAGCAGCATCATGGACCTCCTTGTTCCAACCCATGCCCTCAAGCGACGGTTGGGACCCAGGAGTAGTGCGAGGCACAAAGAAGGAATCCAACCTAGATTTACGAATCCTAGGTCCAATGGTAACATTCCCACTACAACTACTAGTGGTAGGAGCATGAGAAGTGGCAGTGGCACTGCCACTTATAGAAGCAGAAGCAGAAACGGAAGCACCAGTAGTAGCAAACTGAGTGGGACGATATGGAGGTAAGGAAGAAGGGCCTCCAACACAACCTAACTGTGTCCCTCTTCCTAAAATTGTCTCTCTCCCAATGGCCGCTCGATCCTCCTTTTGTTTCTTTTTTCTTTCAATCTCCTCAACCATTACATAACAATCACGTACGGCCTCAGGGACTGCTTTTAGGCATGGTTCGGCATCATGTCCATGCACACCAGCAATATGGTATTTCAGCCTATATATACCTCCATGGAATATTGTTTTGCAAAACATACATTTTGTTTGCCCCTTTCCTTGCCTTGGAAAATCCTCATGATATTTCCAATCAGGGTCCTTTCTCATGGGGGGTCTAGAAGCTGAAGTAGACATTTTAGGATAGTTTTGTGAAACTTGAAGTTGAGGCAAATAATAAAGTGAAGTTTGCTGCAATAAAACATTACAAATACAAAATAAAATTAATACATACATTCAAAAAAACTAAAGTAGGGTTTGTAAATTTTTTTTAAAAAAATTGTAGGGTTTGTCAAACCCTACTTTTAAAAAAAAAAAATTTACAAACCCTACATACAACCCTACATAGTACAACTACATACTACATGCTACATACAAATTACAAACATACAAAAGATCTTGCATACAAGAAAATGTAAAACTTTCAAAATAAATGAATAGAAAATGGAATTTTTGCATACAAGAAACAAAATAATGTTCAAAAAAACAATTTTACCTCTTACAACAAGCTTGAAATGAGTTGCAAACTCTTCCTATCCAACTCTTGATGCACCAAATCGAAACACAATGCAGCTCCAATGTGACAAATTGAAAAAAACTTGAGCTTCTTCCTTGCTGGTTTTTCTTCTATGCACCCTTGTTTTTCTTCCCAACTCACTTTACTCTTCCTTTTTTTGCAAGTGAATGAAATGAAAGTCGCTTTTAGGGCTAGAAGACAATTAACATTAAAAAACGGATTTAAAAAAACTTTGCAAACTAATTTTTTTTTGTGTTTTAACTTATGCCAACGCTGGCCGAGTCCAGGGCTTGGGACTCGCCGAGTTTGGCAAGTTTGGGCCAAACTCGCCAACTTGGCGAGTCCCGTTTCTCTAGTTCCAACACTAGTATACATGCCCAACAGATGACTATGAATGGCGTTAGAAGTTTAGGAGGCATAAGTTTCTTTTCTGCAGACTTTGGTATCTCTAGTCGTGCCCTTCCAGCAGTCTACTAGACGTCCAAGGTGGTCTTAACCCAGTTCAGCCTGCAACCAAAGTGTTTACAGCAGCAGCTATGTGTACATGTCTGGCCTATTTCAAAAGTAGGGTGAAGGAAGATAAATTCTTTTCCCAAACATTCAACTGAAACCACACTGACAACACCCTATTACAGTCGCTGTCACTGCAAATGGCATTCACCCTTAGGAGCTGCGACTAGATTCTTTGTGACTTTCCTTGAACCGTCATCTTCTTCCTCTATTGTCCACGCCAAAGAAACATTGTCCACAAACTGACCTCCTTAACTCGAACGATTTTCTATTAAAATACAGAATTGGGATAACAGTATGAATACCTGGAGTTCTCTGTGTAAAACCCCTATTGTGCACAAATTCGAACTGTAGCTTAATTGCTCTTCAACTCCTCCATTGCAAGTTTGTCTTCAGAAAACCTTCCCAACCCGATCTCTCACAGGCAAGAAAGATGTCAATCTGAGGGATTTCGTCCCCAAATGCCAAGAAATTCGAAAACTGAATCCAGAAAACTCAACTTCCAATAAAATACAATTTCCCAAGATGCCTCAATCCTCATTAAATGCCCATATTTATTACTTCTTTTTGGCACGCATCCCAAAAACACTATCAATGTGCAATAAATGAAAAGTAGAATAAAATAATATTATCCCCTTATGTCTCCATAAAGAAGGGGTACTTTTAATATTTCTTTTTTGAACATTAGCTTCAGCATTAAATGATCCCCTTAAGTTAAATAATTAAATTTCTTTAGAAACTTTTGATTTTTACCTGAATAATCAATTCCCTTTTTTAAAAATGCATTCCAGGCGAATGAATAAATGTACCAAAATGAAGTCAACCAAAACGCTCCAAAATTTACCCAACACTGTGCCAAAACTGACTTACTATAAATAGTAAGTTCTTGGAAAACTTGACAAATCACCTTTGATTGCCTTGCAACTGAAATCCATCAACGATCCCTGAGAAGTCCTGGTTAGCCCCTAGACCACTACAAAAAGGGCTAACAACAAATCGCTAGATGACTATTAAAAAGGGGACATTACACTAAGTTGGTTTTCTTGCCAGCCTGTGTGTTCAGTTGATCAGAGATCTCCATGGGCAATAGAGAAGTCCGTTACTACAACAGAGAGCAGAAGAGATAGCGGTATCAGATTCCAACAATGCTGGTTGAAGAGACCTTTTCAGAGGTTCTTAGAAAGAGAGAGACAATAGTTGACTCTATGGAAGAAAGAACGACAGAACAAAATGAGTCCGCTGAAGCAAGAGCAAAAAGGAAGTTTGAGACCATGATGGACATGATGTCCTAATTGCAGGCCAAGTTAATCAGAATATTGGTGGGACTCCTAACCAACCCACTAATGCACATGAAGCTAGCACTTCCAACACTCCTGGAGGAAATGGAAACAACCATGGAGGAAATAGAAGCAACCTTGTGAGTAACAATGGAGGAGCACCTGGAGGATCAGTCACCAGACCCTTGCAACCTGTTTTCTTGCCCAAGGAAGCGCCACAAGCTGAAATCAAGATACCCATTGCTGATGAAGTGAGGAATAGTTACATGGAGAATGCTTCTCTTTGCGCTGAAATCTGGGATATCTTCACCTTGGATCAATTCATGAACCAAAAGAAGAAGAGAGGTGGAAGATATGATAACCGTTCCTATGCTCAAAGAGATTATCAACAAGCCCTTGGAAAGGTGACTCTAGCCCACTTTGACGGAAGTGATAAGTGTTCTGCTAGAGCATGGGTTTAGTTGGAAAATTATTTGTCCTTGAGACCAATGCCAAAAGAAGATGCTATCAAGTTTGCCACTCTGCATTTGGATGGAGCTACTCATGAGTGGTGGTATCACGATTTGGTCACTCTTGGCCATGGTCTTATTGTCACTTACAATGAGTTAACCAACAAGCTCATTGAAAGGTTCGACACTAAGGACCCTGAGGTAAAGTTCTGTGAGCTTGCACCACTGAAACAACAAGGACCGTTGGACACTGACATAGCTGATTTCCAAAGACTTGTTGTGATGGTGCCAAACATCACAGAGAAGAGGCTTGTAGTCCTTTTTACTGAAGGATTGGAGGAACCGTTGAAGGGTTGGGTGAAGGCGTTTGATCCACCAACTTTGAATGAAGCCATTAAAAAATCAAGAAGCATGGAGTTGGCTGCCCCTAAGTCCAAATTTTAGTCCAAGCCTTTCCCTTATCAAAAGGATAAGAATAAATTATAAGAATAAATTTTCAAATCTGACTAAGAAGTTTCCTCCTAGGATGGATGATGAGCTCCGAAAAGAGCTCCAAAGGAAGAATCTGTGTTACTCTTGCAAGGAGCCATGGGCCTCGGGTAACAAATGCTATGGAAAAGGCAATGCACGCTGCATGGAAGCTTATTTTGCTGATGGATCAAAATATGAAAATTCAGAACAATAGACTAATATGGGGGAAAGTGAGTACGGAGAGGTTCCAGAAGAGGTTGAAGATGATCAAGAAGGTGCCGGTGTAGTTGCTCAACTTTCCAGTCTCCAGAAAAATGAATCATTCAGAGTTAAGGGAGTTCTTGGAGAGTACCGAGTCATTGCCCTTATTGACACAGGAGCAACTCATAATTTCATAGATGAAAATTCATAGTTTTAAAACTCGGCGTCTCGCCTCGGACTCGCCACGGACTCGCGAGTCCTTTGGTGTCGCGAGTCGACTCGTCCAGGCGAGTCCCTGCGAAATCGCAAAGACTCCCGCGAGTCTTTCGTAGGGACTCGCAGGCCTAGAAAAAGACGCCCGTGAAGGGTTAAAATTGCTTTTTTTTTTTCATTTTTCAGTTCATTTTCAGTTTTGTTTGGTTTTAGCAAGTTTGTAGGGTTTGAAGGAGTAGAGGGAAGAAGAAAAAAACAGCAAGAGAGATCTAGGTAAGGATTTTTTCTCTTTCGTTTTTTTTTTCATTTGAATCATTTCATTGTTTTGAAACTGAAAAAAATCTCGAAAAACAAGGGGATATGCTGCCAAATTTTTTTCTATTTTCTTTCCTATGTTATTTCCTCATTTTTTTTTTCTTGTTTTTGAATGCTATTTTTCCCAAATGATTCATTGTCATTTTTTTGTTGATTTTCCATAAAACCCTGCTGATTTTTTTTTGTCATGTTAAATCAGCAATGGCAAGTTCAACTCCAAGGGCAACCCCAAGGTCAGGAAGACAAAGAGATAAAGCATGGAAATATGGGATTGCAGGAAGCAAAAAGGGGGAGATCACTTGCACCGAATGCACAAAATGGATGACTGGTGGAATCAATAGATTAAAATACCACCTTGCACAAATACCTGGATATGGTGTGGAGGCATGCCCCAAAACAACTCCTGAAATTATTAGAAAGATGAAGGCCATTCTTGCTGAGAATGATATGCATAAGGAAGAAAGGCAAAAAACAAGAGAAGCCATGGCAGCTGCAATGAATCCCACATTGTCCACTTTGGGTCCCATTGGTCACACTCAGGGTCGTCAGTCACTTTCATCTTTTGGTGACAATGAGGGTGAGGCTAGTGGCACTCCTGTTAGATCAGACCCTAATTTTTTTGTACCACGCAATGTTCCAGGTGCACAACCTTCACTTGAAGGTACAGGATGGAATAAAGAGAAGCATGAACAAGCACGGATAGCAGCTTCAAACTTTTGGTTTTACAATAATCTATCTTTCAATGCAGCAAACAATGTGTATTGGGAAGGTTTTGTTAATGCAGTAACAGTTGCGGGTAAGGGGTTTAAGGCCCCAACAGGTCATGACTTCAGTGGGCCATTGTTAGAGAAAGCTGTGAAAAATACACAAGGTGTGGTTGATGATCAGAAAAGGTATTGGAAGAGAAAAGGATGCAGCATTTTATCTGATGGATGGACAGATGGACGAAATAGGATGCTTCTCAACTTCTTGGTGGCTTCAAATGGTGCAATGGTATTCATAAAGTCTGTTGATGCCTCAAATGAAATAAAAAATGCAGAGACTTTCTGTAATCTGTTGGATGGTGTGGTTCAGAAAGTTGGAGTTGAGAATGTTGTCCAAATTATCACGGACAACGCAGCTGCATATGTATCTGCAGGTAGAATGCTTATGGAGAGGCATCCTTCGATTACATGGAGTCCTTGTGCTGCACATTGCTTGGACTTGTTGCTAGAGGACATTGGGAAGATTGGATAGGTGAAGAAGGTGGTTGAAGATGTAAGAAGTGTCACCAAATTCATCTACAACCGTACTTGGGTGCTTGCTTTGATGAGAAAATACACAAATGGCAAGGACCTTGTGCGACCTGGAGTGACACGATTTGCTAGCCACTTCATCACTTTGCAGAGCGTTCTTAGTGCCATTCCTCATCTTAAGTAGATGTTTGTGTGAGATGCTTGGTTGGGGTCTGCATACTCCAAAAGACCTGAAGTAGAGAAGATTGTGAGCATTGTTTTTGATGAAGGGTTCAATAAAAGTGGAGAGGAGTTGACTGCGGTAAGTAACAAACACAAAAGTAAAGTTTATACAATCTTGTCTATTTGCTGATTTTATTTTTTAGGGGTTGATTTTGTACTAATTTAAAATTTGTTTTCTTTTTTTTAGGTGACAGAACCTTTGGTAAGGGTTCTTCGTATGGTGGATGGAGAGGGCATGCCAATGGGTTTCATTTATGAGGCCATGGATAGGGCCAAAGAGGCCATTTCACATTACTATCGTGGAAATACAAGAAAATGTGAAATCCTTTGGTGCATCATTGACCGTAGGTGGACAAACCACTCCACCAATCGATACATGCCTTCGCTTACTTTTTGAACCCGAAATTCTACTTCTCTGATTCATTTAGGGCTGATGAGGAGGTCATGGCAGGTGTTATTACATGCATTGATAAGATGACACCTGATCCTGAGTTGAGAGACAAGGTTCTTGATGAGTTGGAGGTGAGATTTGACATTTGCAATTGCTCTATCTTTATTTATGAATTCGGAAATGTTCATTATTGAATTTGAGTTTGACACTTTGACTATGTATTTCTGAATTTGGAAATGTTCATTGTTCAAGATCTACAAAAGTGCAGAGGGGAGACTCTTCTCATCACAACTAGCAATTGATAGGAGAGGAAAACAACAACCAGGTAAAAAATTTAGTAACTTAGTTCAATAGTGCAAGAAAAAACCTACAAACTTGATTGTTACATTTTTTTCTCAATTCTAATATTTCTAAATGTTTTTTGTAGATTTATGGTGGGAGAATTATGGTGCCGGCACGCCTAATCTTCAAAAGATAGCTATCCGTGTTTTGTCTCAGCCATGCAGTGCTTCTAGGTGTGAACGACATTGGAGTGTATTTGAGAGCATTCACACAAAGAAGAGAAATAGATTGTCACAAAAGCGGCTCAATGATCTAGTATTTGTTCGGTACAACCTTCGCCTTCGAGTTAGATAGGTGGAGGGTGTTTCACATGAGGCAATTGACTTGGATGAAATTGATGCATACGGTGATTGGACCATGAATGAACAAAATGATGGTGACAATGTCCTCCTTACCGAAGAAGAAATTGTAGAAATAGAGAGAGGAGCAGCACAAGATGCAGAAGGAGCAAGATTGGATGAAAGGGAGGATGAAGATGAGGACGAAGATGAGGACGATGATGAGGACTTTGACTTTGAAGAAGAATCATCTCATCATTTAGATACCACAACACCCACTGCTACTACTTCTAGCTCAAGGCTTGAAAAATTGAGCTATATTAGGAAAAATACAAAGAGGAAGATGTAGTCTTCTCTTTGGTTTGTTCATTCTCATTGTTGTTTTTCACATTTGGAGTTGGACTTGGACATATCATTATATGTAATTTTGTGAACATTTATATGCTTATGCTGCCATTATACATTTTAGAGTTGAAAGTTGAAACTTGAATATGCTGCAAAACTTGAATATGCTACCATGAATGATGAAATTTTAAATATTGCGTGTTTGTAGATCATATGACATGTGTAATGTTTCAATTATGGCACTTATGTTCTCTAAATGCATTAATTTCTTTATGTTTTTTTTGTAAAACTACGGTTTTTTTTTTGCCGAGTCTTTGCCAAGTCTTTCATGAGTCTTTCATGAGTCCGAGTCCGAGTCCAAATTTTTGTGCCGAGTCCGAGGCGAGTCCGAGATTTTCAACTATGGATGAAATAATTGTTGGAAAGAGAGGCCTTATAACCGAAGTAATTGATGGATTCAAAGTAATTGTGGCAAACGGTTCTACTATCTCTTGCAACCGGATGGTTTCCAATATGTCTTTGAGGTTGGGAAATTATGAAGTTAAGGATGACTTCCATGTTGTTAGCATTGGAGGTACTAATGATGCAGTACTTAGCATACAATGGCTGCGATCTCTTGGTGAGATCACTCTCAACCTGCAAACAATGGAGTTGAAGTTCATGGCCGAAGGGAAGAAAGTGGTGTTGAGAGGGATGTCTAATGGAGGCCCTCGTATTGTGTCATTGAAGAAGATGGAGAGGCTATTCCATCATGATCAAGTGGAGTGGGCAGCGAAATGTTTGATCATGCCATCCGATCCAATAGAAGAAAAGAGACACTACCCTCCCGATATTCAAGAGTTGATCACCAAGAGGAGTAAAGTTTTTGGTAGCCCACCGCTTGGGAGACCTCCCGAGAGAGGGACTAAGAACATAATTGAACTGGAAGAAGGAGCTAAGCCGGTTATCACTACTCTGTACCGATATCCAAAGAAGCAAAAGGATGAGATAGAGAAAGCTATCAAGGAACTTTTGGATATGGGATGCATTCAGCCAAGTAAGAGTCCCTTCGCTTCTGCAGTAGTGCTAGTGAAGAAGAAGGATGGGACCATGCACATGTGCATGGATTACCGAGCCCTTAATCAGAAGACTATCAAAAATCGGTACCCCATTCCCAAGATTGATGAGCTACATGGAGTTTTTTTCTTCTCCAAGATTGATCTAAGATCAGGTTATCATCAGATTTGAATGAGTGAGTTAGATATTGAGAAGACTGCTTTCAGATGCCACTGTGGGCATTTTGAGTTCCTAGTCATGCCCTTTGGGTTGACTAATGCTCCTGGTACCTTCCAATCTTGTATGAACAGGATCTTTCAGAAGCAGTTGAGGAGGTTTGTGCTAATCTTTTTTGATGATATTCTCATCTTCAACAAATCTTGGAAGGAGCACTTGAAGCATTTGGATGAAGTGCTCAACATTTTGGAGTCAGAATCATTGTTTGCCAAAGAATCCAAGTGTGACTTTGGGATGAAGTAGCTGCTCTACCTTGGTCATATCATTGGTGCGGATGGAGTTAAGGTTGATCCTAAGAAGATCAAGGCAATAGTTGATTGACCTCCACCTAAGAACTTGACACACTTGAAGGGGTTCTTGGGTCTTTGTGGTTTTTACAAGAGATCTGTGAAGGGCTACTCTGAGCTTGCTACTCCTCTTATAGATCTCACAAAATAGGGAGCTTTTGTTTGGTCAGAAAAGGCACAAGGTGTGTTTGACAAGCTCAAGAAGATTATGAGCTCGTGTCCTATTTTGGCTCTACCTGATTTTTTCAAGCCCTTTGAGATGCAATGTGATGCATCTGGGGAAGGTATTGGCGCTGTTTTGATGCAAGAGAAGCATCCGATTGTGTTTGAGAGCAGAAAACGAAGAGGAGTTGAGAAGACTTATTCTATCTATGACAAGGAAATGCTTGCGATCATGCATGCATTGGCCAAGTTCAGACAATACTTGGTGAGAAGCAAATTTGTTGTCAAAACTGATCACAATAGCCTCAAACACTTTATGCACCAAAAGGATTTGAATGAAAGGTAGCAGAAGTGGGTGAGTAAGCTAGAAGCTTACGATATTGACATTGAGTATGTTAAGGGCAAAAACAACATTGTGGCGGGTGCACTTTCAAGAAGGCCCCACTTGAGCTCTTTGTGTGAGCTTACTACTGATTGGAAGGACTTTTTGCTTGCTGATTATGCCAAAAATCAGTTTGCAACCATCATTATTGAGGGTACTTTTCATGATGAAAGGCACAAGGTGGTTGATGGGTTGATACACTAAAAGGGAAGAATCTTTCTGTTGCCCGAATCTAAGCTCAAGAAGAAGGTTTTGCAGACTTTCCATGACATTCCTCTTGCTGGTCATCAAGGATATTTCAAGTCCTATAGGCAGATTTGTGAGAGGTTCTCTTAGAAGGTGTTGAAAAATGATGTGTTGAGCTTCATGAAGGAGAGTCACACTTGTCAAATCAACAAAAATGAGCCCTCTTCCAATTGGTTTATTGCAACTTCTACCTATTCCCAATCAAAAGTGGGAAAGTATTTTGATGGACTTTATCACGGGGTTGCCGAGAGCTAATGGCAAAGATTGTATCTATGTTGTGGTGGATAGCATAGTTTTAAAACTCTTTGACTCGCCTCGGACTCGCCACGGACTCGCGAGTCCTTTGGCGAGCCGAGTCGACTCGCCTAGGACTCGCGTGGCGAGTCCAGGCGAGTCCCTGTGAAAGACTCGCGAGTCTTTCGCAAAGACTCGCGCGAGTCTTTCACTCGGACTCGCGAGTCTTTCACAGGGACTCGCGGGCCCAGAAAAAACGCGCCCGTGGGGCTTAAAACCAATTTTTTTTTCATTTTTTGACTTCAATTTGGGTTTTTTTTGGCTGGAGCAGGTTAGAAGGGTTTGGAGGAGTAGAGGGAAGAAGGAAAAATCAGCAAGAGAGATCTAGGTAAGGATTTTTCTCCTTTTTTTTTTTCATTTGAATCATTTCATTGTTTTGAAACTGAAAAAAATCTTGAAAAACAAGGGGATATGCTCCCAAATTTTTTTCTATTTTCTTTCCTAAGTTATTTCCTCTTTTTTTTTTCTTGTTTTTGAATGCTATTTTTCCCAAATGATTCATTGTCATTTTTTTTGTTGATTTTCCATAAAACCCTGCTGATTTTTTTTTTTTCATGTTAAATCAGCAATGGCAAGTTCAACTCCAAGGGCAACCCCAAGGTCAGGAAGACAAAGAGATAAAGCTTGGAAATATGGGATTGCAGGAAGCAAAAAGGGGGAGGTCACTTGCACCGAATGCACAAGATGGATGACTGGTGGAATCAATAGATTAAAATACCACCTTGCACAAATACCTGGATATGGTGTGGAGGCATGCTCCAAATCAACTCCTGAAATTATTAGAGAGATGAAGGCCATTCTTGCTGAGAATGATATGCATAAGGAAGAAAGGCAAAAAACAAGAGAAGCCATAGCAGCTGCAATGAATCCCACATTGTCCACTTCGGGTCCCATTGGTCATAGTCGGGGTCGTCAGTCACTTTCATCTTTTGGTGACAATGAGGGTGAGGCTAGTGGCACTCCTGTTAGATCAGACCCTAATTTTTTTGTACCACGCAATGTTCCAGGTGCACAACCTTCACTTGAAGGTATAGGATGGAATAAAGAGAAGCATGAACAAGCACGGATAGCAGCTTCAAACTTTTGGTTTTACAATAATCTATCTTTCAATGCAGCAAACAATGTGTATTGGGAAAGTTTTGTTAATGCATGTACAGTGGCGGGTAAGGGGTTTAAGGCCCCAACAGGTTATGACTTCAGTGGGCCATTGCTAGAGAAAGCTGTGAAAAATACAGAAGGTGTGGTTGATGATCAGAAAAGGTATTGGAAGAGAAAAGGATGCAGCATTTTATCTGATGGATGGACAGATGGACGGAATAGGACTCTTCTCAACTTCTTGGTGGCTTCAAATGGTGCAATGGTATTCATAAAGTCTGTTGATGCCTCAAATGAAATAAAAAATGCAGAGACTTTGTGTAATCTGTTGGATGGTGTGGTTCGGGAAGTTGGAGTTGAGAATGTTGTCCAAATTATCACGGACAACGCAGCTGCATATGTATCTGCAGGTAGAATGCTTATGCAAAGGCATCCTTCGATTACATGGAGTCCTTGTGCTGCACATTGCTTGGACTTGGTGCTAGAGGACATTGGGAAGATTGGATGGGTGAAGAAGGTGGTTGAAGATGCAAAAAGTGTCACCAAATTCATCTACAACCATACTTGGGTGCTTGCTTTGATGAGAAAATACACAAATGGCAAGGACCTTGTGCGACCTGGAGTGACACGATTTGCTAGCCACTTCATCACTTTGCAGAGCATTCTTAGTGCCATTCCTCATCTTAAGCAGATGTTTGTGTCAGATGCTTGGTTGGGGTCTGCATACTCCAAAAGACCTGAAGCAGAGAAGATTGCGACCATTGTTTTTGATGATGGGTTCAATAAAAATGGAGAGGAGTTGACTGCGGTAAGTAACAAACACAAAAGTAAAGTTTATACAATCTTGTCTATTTGCTGATTTTATTTTTTAGGGGTTGATTTTGTATTAATTTAAAATTTGTTTTAATTTTTTTAGGTGACAGAACCTTTGGTGAGGGTTCTTCGTATGGTGGATGGAGAGGGCATGCCAATGGGTTTCATTTATGAGGCCATGGATAGGGCCAAAGAGGCCATTTCACATTACTATCATGGAAATGCAAGAAAATGTGAAATCTTTTGGCGCATCATTGATCGTAGGTGGACAAACCAACTCCACCAACCGATACATGCCTTCGCCTACTTTTTGAACCCGAAATTCTACTTCTCTGATTCATTTAGGGCTGATGAGGAGGTCATGGCAGGTGTTATTACATGCATTGATAAGATGACACCTGATCCTGAGTTGAGAGACAAGGTTCTTGATGAGTTGGAGGTGAGATTTGACATTTGCAATTGCTCTATCTTTATTTATGAATTCGGAAATGTTCATTATTGAATTTGAGTTTGACACTTTGACTATCTAGTATCTATTTCTGAATTTGGAAATGTTCATTCCATTGTTCAAGATCTACAAAAGTGCAGAGGGGAGACTCTTCTCATCACAACTAGCAATTGATAGGAGAGGAAAACAACAACCAGGTAAAACATTTAGTAACTTAGTTCAACAGTGCAAGAAAAAACCTACAAACTTGATTGTTACATTTTTTTCTCAATTCTAATATTTCTAAATGTTTTTTGTAGATTTATGGTGGGAGAATTATGGTGCCGGCACGCCTAATCTTCAAAAGATAGCTATCCGTGTTTTGTCTCAGCCATGCAGTGCTTCTGGGTGTGAACGAAATTGGAGTGTCTTTGAAAGCATTCACACAAAGAAGAGAAATAGATTGTCACAAAAGCGGCTCAATGATCTAGTATTTGTTCGGTACAACCTTCGCCTTCGAGTTAGACAGGTGGAGGGTGTTTCACATGAGGCCATTGACTTGGATGAAATTGATCCATATGGTGATTGGACCATGAATGAACAAAATGATGGTGATGATGTCCTCCTTACCGAAGAAGAAATTGCAGAAATAGAGAGAGGAGCAGCACAAGATGCAGAAGGAGCAAGATTGGATGAAGATGAGGACGAAGATGAGGATGATGATGAGGACTATGACTTTGAAGAAGACTCATCTCACCATTTAGATACCACAACACCCACTGCTACTACTTCTAGCTCAAGGCCTGAAAAATTGAGCTATATTAGGAAAAATACAAAGAGGAAGATGTAGTCTTCTCTTTGGTTTGTTCATTCACATTGCTGTTTTTCACATTTGCAGTTGGACTTGGACATATCATTATATGTAATTTTGTGAACATTTATATACTTATGCTGCCATTATAGTATTATACATTTTAGAGTTGAAACTTGAAACTTGAATATGCTGCCATGAATGATGAAATTTCAAATATTGCGTGTTTGTACTTTGTAGATCATATGACATGTGTAATGTTTCAATTATGGCACTTATGTTCTCTAAATGCATTAATTTCTTTATGTTTTTTTGTAAAACTACGGTTTTTTTTTTTTGCCGAGTCTTTGCCGAGTCTTTCGCGAGTCTTTCACGAGTCCGAGTCCGAGTCCAAAATTTTGGTTTGCCGAGTCCGAGGCGAGTCCGAGATTTTCAACTATGGTGGATAGATTGACCAAGTTTGCTCATTTTTATGCCGTTACTAGCTCATTTACGACAACTCAAGTTGTTGATGTGTTATTTTGTGAGGTGTTTAGATTGCATGGGTTGCCAAAAAACATTGTGAGTAAAAGGGATAACAAGTTCCTAAGCACTTTTTGGCAAGAAGTTTTCAGATTGTGTGGTGCAGTGCTCACCCCAAGCACTAGTTATCACCCAAACTGATGGGCAAATGGAGATTGTAAACGAGTGGTTGGAGGGTTATCTCAGGAATTATGTCTCGAAGCAAAAAAAGCTTGGGTGAGATGGCTACACTTAGGAGAGTACTGCTACAATTCCTTCTACCACATGTCCATCAGAATGTCTCCTTTCATGGCACTCTATCGTCACGAGGCCCCTAGCTTTGTTGATTTGATGTTTGGTCATAGAAAAGCCCCCCAAGCAAAGGATATTGTGCAATAGTGTCAAGAAATTTTGAAGGCCTTGAAGAATAAACTCCAGATTACACAGAGTCAGCAGAAGTTGTACGCTGATTAGCAGCGTATAGAGCACATATTTGAGGTTGGAGACATGGTCTATCTTAGGTTTCAACTTTTTAGACAGTCTACTGTCAAGAAGAGTGGAGCGGAGAAACTCAAGCCACGTTTCTATGGGCCGTTCAGAGTCATCAGGAGAGTTGGTGTAGTTGGCTTACGAGTTGGAGCTACCAGTGAGTAGCAAGGTTCACAATGTCTTCCACGTGTCTCGCCTCAAGAAGGCACTTGGACACAATGTTGTGGTCTCTTTAGACTTACCTCCCTTGGATGACGAAGGACAGTTGGTGTTGATTCCAGAGGAGATCATTGATTTCAGAGAACGCTCTTTGAGGAGAAGGACAATCAAGGAGTATTTGGTGAAGTGGAAGAATTTGCCTATAGAGGATGCTATTTGGGAGAATGAGGAGATTCTACAACATCGAGACTTGCGGTTGCTTGAGGAGAAGCAATCTTGGGGAGGGCGGACTGTAATGCCCCCTTCTCAATAGTAATCAGTTCAGTTGGCCATTAGCCTATTCCGGAGACTCATAGGCTAGTTGGAAGCAAAATTTAGGGTTTCCTACTTCTAAGGGGATGTCTCGGCATTTTTGGTGGCTTGCATGTTGGAGTTTTATAGTTTTGATTCTGTATTCCTTCAGGGTTTTTCAGAAAGCTTCGCAATGATGGTACATGCATAGCAAGTAGCGGAGTTTGGTAAATTTACTATTTTTAGTAAGTGGGGGTGAGGACAGCTCATTTCTCTGGGTTTTTCTAGGTTTCTCTGGGTTTTGGCGAGTTTAGTATTTGATGGAAAATGGTGTTTAAAGTTGAATTATAACTTAAGGCAAAATGGACGATTTATTAAGGGATTGCTTAAGCTATATTTAAAGTCATTTTGTCAATTATATGTTAGGTGCTCATATTATGTATTATTTGCATTTTGATAAAGTGTCTTGTCTAAGCAAAATGGGACACCTTGGTGAAGGATGAAATGAAATGAAATGCAAATTAAAAAGTAAATTCGAATTCCATTGTTAAGTCCCACTTTGGAGGGAAAAGGAGGTTCGATTTGGGGGAAAGTTATAAATAAGTGCCTTGGGCTTTATTTGAGACTATATATTGCTTATCATAACGAAGTGTTGTCGAAATCATTCCAGACTCTTGCTTCGAGGAATGCTTACCTCCTAGCCTCCTTCAGTTTCGTGCTTGAAAGATAGCCCCTAGCTGAATATTGTGACTGTTTCTCATTTGGAGGAGCAGCTTGAGCTCAACAAAGATGAAGTTATTTGATGCTTTCTGATTTTGGAGTGTTGTTTTTCAGTGCTGGAGTTTGCTGTTTGGTATGGAGCCGATCGTGAAATCCATTCATAAGTCTCTAAGAGTTCAGTTGCTACTTCTAGGTATTTTTCCTATGTTTTCCTCTTGGTTAGGCGATTCCTTTTGCTAAGTTTCGTGGTGTTTTGTGTTGATTTGGATTTTAAGAAAATCGCCCTCCTTATCTGGCCGTACCATGTATATGAATGCCTTGGGAAGTGCGCTTTAGGTGTATTGAGCAGATTTGCAGTTGGTGGTTGGTCTTGTCTTGGGTGTCTCCTCTTCAAGGATGATTTGCAATTGAATTCAAGTCATTCAGAGTTGTGTGGACGAAGTTATGAGCATTTAGGTGATTTCTCTTCTTGCTGGTCTTTTATTTCAGTTTGTTGTTCTTTATATCAGACCCAAGTTATTTACCTGTTTGGATACTTTTCATATGTTGGATGGCTCATATTTTTTAGAGGATGAATTCCTAACATTTTGGTGTGTTTTGGTATCGATTTCCTATTGTAATCTGCAAGCTAATGCTCTCATTGTAACGCTGAAATTAGTAGTACTGATCAGCCTTCATTTTATTGCATTTTACATTTTGTATTCTCACGGAAGAAGTGGAAGAGGTTGGCTTAGCCACCTATCTAATACTTTCAATTGGTTTCACAGTCCTCCCGCTAATAAGTGGTTGAGTGATCTCATTTTCAGTATTGTAATAATTGTCCTCCCGCTGAATAATTGGTTGAGTGATCTTATTTTCAGTATTCTAATAATTGTCCTCCCACTGAAAAATGGTAGTGTGATTTTACATTAAGTTGTTCTTGCCCGGTGGACAAGTGGAAGGGTCTGGCTTGCTGCCCAGCATTGTACTTCAGTTTGTTTTGGAGCTAACGATTCCCTATTCACCATATGCTTTCAGCTCACCCACACTGGGCTCGTGGTGATCAGAAAGTGGAAGGGTTACCTTTCAATAGTATTGTATTTCTCTTTCCTAACCTTAACAGGTGCAATGTGGTGTTTAAAATTTTAAAAAAAATTAAGGGGGACATTTCATCATTCAAAATATCTTCTACACCCCGATCATCACATCTCCTCTCAATCCTATCCCAAGGACTCTCACTACCTAAACCCACCATTGTTTCAATTTCCAATGTAACTCTAAGTGGCTGTCTTGCTGCTAATACTTTTGAAAAAAAATCCCCTTCAAGAAATGGACCTGCAAACTCAATTGTCTTCATCTTTGTTCTCTTTCATAATACCGTTTAGCTCTATCACTAGTGTTCATCAACACCCTTTAGGCTGGCAGGATTATGGTTGTGATACCACTGTAATATCCTTCACTGATTTGTCCTGATTTTTGCATAACTCATCACACACTTTTGTCAAATAGTTAGCTTGGATAGAAGAAGGTATTGTTTGCATATTTGCACAATTCTAATATGTATAAAAATGATAATGAATTTATTTACAGATTGACACAATGGAATTCAAAGACTTATATTCATTTTCAAAGAGTACAAGAATTGAAACAATACTAATTCCTCATATTAGATCAGAACATTGGCATAACATTTTAATATTAAAAAATACTTAGGGAATGTATATGTTTCTCTTGACCTAATATAATCTGGAAATATAGTTGTATTTTGTACATCACTACAACCACGTCCAAGCAGATGGAGAATTTCAGATTTAACTGAGATAATACAATAACAGATGTATAGAGCAGATTAAGATTCCCAAGGCTACTAACCGTCCAAAAACCTTTCAATGATTTAGGCTAACAGATATGAGGGATCGTCCAGTTTAAAATGAAGTTTCAAATTTTGCATCCAACATACTTGACATTTGACTTTAATACAAATAATTGTTAATACTTAATTCCTTTGTCTTGAATAGTCATGCATAATCTGGCCGTTTATTCTCACGCACCTTGCACTCTAATCGAACTCAATATTGCCATGCCAAAGTTAATTTTTTTCCCATGACAGGGTTTTAGTCCACGACTAGTTTGAATTATAATGTCATCTGCATATAATGTAAATATTTCCAGTGTTGTGTCTGAAGGTACTTACGCTTAGGCCCAATACAAATTGGCATCCATGCATTAAATATTAATCTTCAATTAAAAGCCACACCTGCCACCTCTGAAATTGTATTTGATTTTACCCTAGTAATACCTAGTCTTTGTTCTTTCGTTGAAAGAAAATCATTAATGAATTTGTCAAAGCCATGTAATGAAGTCATATTCAGTTGTTCTTAAATTACTTCACCATCCTTTTTATTGAGCAGATGCTACTGAAATCGGGTCCCATTCATTTCTGTCTTGTATACCCCTTTGTCTTCTAGCACTCAACTTGATATTATTCAATTGCTTCGAATGGCATTCATTACCCCCTTTTTCTGGCTCATGATTTGGCTTAGTAATTCCTGCTATGTGTATTCTTTAGTGATATGCATATGCTTAACCCACGGCATGGACAGAAATCTTCATAATATTATTAAATAACTTCTTTAGAGGCTTTGACTCATAAGCCCTATGAATCCCTCAATATTTTAATATAATGGCACCTTTATTTCTGAGTAATAAATGGATAATATTGAGAATTCCTTTATTATGAAAATACAATCATCCTGCAAATTTGTCAACAATGGAAACTTCGCAAATTTGAAATATTCAATAGATGCAATATAAGATACCTGGTTGATACCTCCAATTGGAACAGGGTTTTTGTCCAATTCCTGAGAAATCCCAAGGGTTTCCACCATTAGGGTTCCAAAACATGTAGAAGAGGCTCTACAAAAATGCTCCCAATAAAATATATTTTGCAAAAGATTGAATGAATAATCACAATCCCCTTTCACCACCTTTGTAATATTTTGGGCAACCGCTTTTGAAAACTTCCAATAATAATTTTAATAAAAATAATTTAATATTTAAGTCATAAAGTGGCTATTAATATTTTAATTTTTGACTCCAAAAATACTTTAATTTAATTAATAATTAATTAAATACTAGTTGCCATAAATTAACTTTAGACAACATAATAAATAAATAAATAATTTATTTAATTTCACCTGCCTGTTAAAAATGGGACATTACACATAGGTAACGTTGATCAATGTTTGCTTGCACTGACACATGATATTTTCTCAAAGGACGTAGTTTTCATTTTCTTTCCATAGTTGATGCAATCAAAACTTACCTATCTCTACTCTCTAGATTAGAAAACAAATCATTATGCTTTATTTATATCATTTTATTATGCTTCTTCTAAGAGAAATGTGCTCAATTTTTATCAAAATATTTTATCTGTCTCTTTATTGTCTCCAGATTCAGACATTGCTCAAGGACATGGGTGGTGAATTCTTAAAGGTCATCTACAAAACCAATTCAACTCAAAGTTTCCTTATGTTCCTATGTTCATTGAAGGATGGGAATTTATAGTTTTAGCTAGGTTCCAAATGCAGCATTTGATCCCAACTAAGTGCAGACCTAATGAAGCGGCTATGTCTTATCTAAATGAGGACACATTGATGTTTCCTTTTCAATAATTTGCTATCACTATGCCGTACAGATTGGTTACTAAATAAATGTGTTAGGTTTGGTGAACATTTAAATTCTCGTGTTAGCATAACTTTTTACAGCATGTGGATTCTAAAATTTCACTAGTAGCTGACATGCAATTCATTTTCAAAATGAATAGATGGACACCAAAGGTAATGATGAACCAATGCTAAGACAGGTTATTTAACTTATGATTGTGCACTTAAAATATGGTTACAAATTACTGTAAGCACCATCAATATCATTCTGAAGATATTTGGTCCATTGCATTTTGGCATTCTTTAAGCAGTTGCTTAGGAGATGGACAGTTTGGTCCATTGCGTATTGTCATTCTTTAAGCAGTTGCTTAGGAGATGGACGGTAAATTCTTAAAAGTGATTTACAAATCGGATTCAACTCAAGCCTATATTGAAATTCAGTTTTATTAAGCTCCCAAGCTCATTGAAGGATGAGAATTATTAGCTTTCAGTTTACTTCTAGTGCAGTACATAACTTCTCAATGGGTTTTGTGTCCTATCTAATTTAGGTTTCTCTAGTGTTTCCCTTTTCAATAATATGTTATTAGTTTTCTATACAAATTGATTACTCAATAAACATGTCAAGTTTTGGTGAACGTTTAAACTTTGATGTTAGTAAAAATTTAATAGCTTGTGAAAACTAAATTTTTTGATGGAGTAGAAAACATGCAATTGACTTCCGCAATGATAGGATGCACACCAAAGATAATGGTGAAGCAATCCAACACAAGGTCCTCTAGGTGTGATTATTTACTTGCATATTTACAAATATGGTAAAACTACTGTAAAGACTATCATTACCAAATAAGGAATACTCGCTGAGTCAAAGTTCCAACAATTATTAATGACAAAAACTTGCCACAAAAACTCGCTAGGTCATAGTGAAAAACTCACCAAGTTTTTGGCCAAGACTCGTTGAGTCTCTGCCAAAAACTCGTTGAGTTTGTGCCAAAAACTCGGTTGTGCAAGTAAAAAAGGCCACAATTGGAAAAAAAAAACATTTCATTATCATTTTTGCTCCTTTTTGTTGTCCAAGGTAGGTAAACCCTCCCAACTAGCAAGCACGCTATTTGCAATAATTTTTCATCTAGGAGAGAATATTGGAAGAATTTTTTTGGTGAATTTTGAAGGCAAATTGAAAGCATGGGTAGGCTTTCTGGTTTTCATTTTCTTTGTTGTTATAAAACATTTTACTTCATTTTTGATACATCTAGGTTTTAAAAAAATCATCAATGCTAATGCTAAGTAGTATATTTAAATTTTTAATCCACAAAATAATATTTATCACCCTTTTGTGTCATTTTTTTGTGATTTTTTCACTATTTTCAATGTTTTTCTTACTCAACTTATTTTTTTAATTTAAATCCTTTCTTTTGAAGAAAATGTTTAGAATCTTTAGATTAGATTAAATTTTTACTAATTTAAATTGATCTATATTGATTTAAACTAATTAAGGTTGTTTTTTCAATTAAAAGACTAGTATGTTGTGCTTTCACTTTGTATGTGTAGATTAATTTATAATGGCAAATAGAGAAGCTTCTGCATTTGGTTCAACCTCAGGCTCTGCTCCATCAGTGCTGCCACCATTGTTTGTAGGTGATGCAAAGCAGGGGAAGGTTCTTAAGCAACACTACAATCAACCAACAATTCAACACACCAACCACTCAAACATGGAGATCTTTCTCCCAACTCATCACTCTTAGGTCCTTATGGCATAGTTGACAAGGCATACTTTGTGGAGATGGTTCCAAAGATTTGGCAAGCTGCTAATACTGACTCCATAGGGCTTGTAATAACCTACTAGGTCCAACCAAGCAAGAATTTCAGACCTTAGTCACTTGTCTACAATGGTTCCTTCACAACCTAGACCACCGGCTAGTAGCCGTTCAACCTTGCAAAACTGGGTATATCTTTTGCCACAGTTCTGATATCAACCAAAGGAAAACAGTTTTGAGTACCCTTTAAGGTCTACCACAACATATCCAAAATTTCCATAGGGTTGTTTTGTAGCATGACACCCTATAATTGACTGATATGTAGATTTCAGGCCTAATTAGGCCACTTTTACAAAGCAAGTGCCCCAAATACACTCTCCAAACACCAAAGCTCTTTACAAACAGTCTTCACCTATCATGTAGGGTCCAACTATGCAGTTAGTTTCAATGGACCACCTCAATTTCTTATTGTCCTATCATACCCTCAACTAACTAGGCTTAACACATGAGGATGTTAGGCTAGGGCTGGCTTGAGACCTTGGCAAACTCCATTCCCCTGCTCTAAAATCACCGTAAACACTAAGAGCACACCAAAATCGTCCATTCCACCGAGTTTCAGATTTTCCCTACGGTGGAATGGCTAGTTGTTCATTTTTTAATCACAAAACCCTCGAAACCCTCACTCACAGAGCAACTTTCAGAAAAGTTCTTACAACTTTCTTAACTTTGGATGGATTAAAGTGAAACTGGTTGGAAAGGAAAGCTATTTCACTCCATGATTCCGAGTTGGTTTAGCAACAAAACATGTCCATACAGAAGTCTGCAACTGCAGAAAATGCTTCAAATTCCAGGAAAATGATGCTTGTATTATGATATTACTTCAACAATCAACTCTCGAGCTTCACATTCGAATGTCCAAGGCTTATTTATGCCTCATACAACTGAAAACAATGGTTCATAAAACTTTTCAACTAATGAGCGTTCACCTTCCTTACAAAGCACAAAATGACAAAAGTTGCAACTTTGTAACTTTACACAAAACTGACCCTACATGACTCATACATATTGCAAATGGTTTTCATTCGACCTTATTACATCCACCAATGACAAAAACTCACAAAACTTAGGCTTGGACACCTATTGACATAGTTTGAAGCACAAATTGCTAGGTTGCCCCTGCACCATACACCCGGGGTGGGAAGGATTTCATCTTCCTGATGAAATGAGCTCATGAACTGAAGCACCATGCTGTTTTATGTCATCTTCTGACATCCATAGTGCATCTTCATGTGGGAGCCCTTGCTACTTGACAAGGTATTCATTGTAAACTTTGTGTCTTGTTCTCTTGATCTCCCTTGTGTCCAATATGCTCTCAAGCTTCATGGGCTGGCTGCGTGGTAGGTCTTTAATCCATTCTTCATCCTCAGCTCTTGCTAAACCTACTTCTTCACCTACAATTATAGATCCTTTAAAAGGATAAAGATCAGCAACATTAAACATGGGTGAGATAGCCACTCTAGGAGGCAGTTCTATCTCATAAGCATTTTGTCCAAACTTATGGACCACTTTGCAAGGTCCAATTTTCTTCATCAGCAACTTGGTATATTTGCCTTTAGGCAACCTCTCCTTTCTTAGGTGTGCAAGCACTTTATCCCCAACCTTGAATTTGACATCCTTCTTCAAATCTGCATGTTTAGATTATATTTCTCCACACTCCTTTGAAGGCTCTCTTTCACTTGCTGATGGATGTCCCTCATTGCTACTGCAAAATATTCACCTTGTGCACTCGTCTTCTCCATTCCTTTCAGATCTCTGAGTTCATGTATTCCTCTTGGGCTCATTCCATAAACTTCTTCAAAGGGAGTCTTTCCAATGCTCCTATTGACCGAATCATTATAGGCATACTCGGCTTGAGGAAGGATTAGGTCCCACTGCTGTCCATGCTCCTTTGTGAGACATCTCAAAAGGTTCCCAAGTGACCTATTTACCACCTCAGTCTGCCCATCCGTTTGTGGGTGGTAGGCAGAACTGAAAGTCAAATTTGTGCCAAGTTTCCTCCATAAGGTCCTCCAAAAGTGACCTATGAAGCTAGAATCTCTATTAGATACAATGGTTAGAGGAAGTCCATGAATCCTTACAATTTCTTTGAAGAACAACCCAGCAATATGAGATGCATCATTAGTAGCCCTACAAGGAATAAAATGAGCCATCTTGCTAAACCTATTCACAACAACAAACACTGTCATACCCTCTTTGTGTCTTGGGTAAACCCAATACAAAATCCATGCTGATTGACTCCCATGGGTGGTTAGGCATTGGCAAAGGTTGATAAAGTCTTGCATTGGAACTTGAACCTTTTTCTCTTTGGCTTATCACACAAGCTTCTACAAACTTCTTGACATCTATATGCATCCTTGGCCAATGGTAGAATCTTTTGACCTGCTCCAAGGTCTTATCATATCCAAAGTGTCCACCCAAAGTACCATAATGCTTCTCCCCTATCAAATTGGCTCTCATAGAGCACTTTGGCACACACAACTGAGCACCCTTAAACAATAGACCATCTTGCAACACAAAATCTGTACTCTCACTGTGAAAAGCATCTGAAAATTGACTACAAACAGCAAACGCATCTTTGAAATCATCATCATCCTTGTACATACCTTTTAGTGCATCTATCCCTACACTTTCGAGTTGGATCTCTTGCACCATCATGGATCTCCTGATTAGAGCATCAACAACCTTGTTTGCTTGACCCTTTTTATGCTTCATTGTGAAGGTATAGGCCTGCAAATACTCTACCCACTTTGCATGTCTATGATTCAATTTATCTTGACCATTTAGAAAGCTCAAAGCATGATTATCAGTGAAGACAATGAACTCCCTTGGCAAGAGGTAGTGCCTCCACTTCTTGAGGGCCTGCACCATTTCATATAATTCTAGATCATATGATGAATATCTCCTTTTGGCTTCATTGACCTTCTCACTAAAGAAAGCTACTGGTCTGCCTTCTTGACTAAGAAAAACACCGATTGCAAAGCCGCATCACACTCAATTGTGAAAATCTTGTTGAAATCAGGTAGAGCAAGGATGGGTTGTTGTGCCACCCTAGTTTTCAAGTGTTGGAAACTTTTCTCTACCTCCTCGATCCACTGAAATCTTCTCTTTTTGTCTCCTTTAACTATGTCAATCATTGGTGAGAAGCTGTGACTGAAACCTTTAATAAATTTCCTATAGAAACTTGCAAGGCCATGGAATCTTCTAACATCACTTACTGATTTAGTAGTAGGCCAATTGAGAATGGCTTCTACCTTGGAGGAATCCATCTTCAATGTACCCTTGGAGATGACAAAACCAAGATAGGTTAATTCATCTTTCATAAACTCACACTTCTTAAGATTGATCATCAATTTATCTTCATCCAACCTCTGCAAAACCATGTCAAGATGTTGCAAATGTTCTTTTGTCTTGCTAAAAACAAGTATATCATCTAGGTACACAACTACAAATTTGCCAATGAAAGGCTTCACGACCTCATTCATTAACCTCATAAATGCGCTGGGGCATTTGAAAGTGCAAAAGGCATCGCCATCCACTCATATAAGCCCTTATTAGTTTTAAGTGCAGTCTTCCATTCATCTCCTTCCCTTATCTTGATTTGATGATATCCACCTTTTAAGTCAATTTTAGAGAAGTAGCGTGCAGCCCCCAAACAATCCATCAAATCTTCCATTCTAGGAATTGGGAACCTATATCTGATAGTGATTTTATTAATTGCCCTTGAGTCAGTGCACATCCTCCAATCCCCATCTTTTTTGGGTGCTAAAACAGTAGGTATAGCACACAGACTCGAGCTTTCCCTTATAAGGCCTTTATCTAGCAATTCTTGAATCCGCCTTTTTATTTATTCATTTTGATCAGGGTGTTGGGACTCATTAAATTTGAGTCAAGTTTAGAGGCCCAATTCAAAATTTTGCTCTGCATTTCCAAATGAGTCAGTTTGAATGGACTAGTTAGAGAGAGGGTAAAATGGAGCCAGTTGATTTTCAAAGGGTAAGGCTTGGGAAATGTGTTCTACGCCTTTCATTTGGCCTATGCAGTGATGTGCAACTTTCAGAATTCAGTTTGGATCAGTTTATCAGGTACTCATTTCAAGGGGTGAGCTGAAAGTGCATTTTAGGCACAAATGCAGATTTTACTAAGTAGCCTACTGTGGGTGTTTATATCTTTTGCCATTTTGATCGTCATGAAGAATTTCAAATTGGATTCAATTCTATGCATAAATGTGAGTTAGCTTGCAAAATTTCAAGTCCTCATGAATCCATTTGCTCAGTTTTCAAAGCTCAATCTGTTTGCAGTTGGTGTTGTTTTGACAAGTCCCTGTTCCAGCAGCTAGTTGGAGCCCTATTTTGCACAAGTGTAAAATTTGCCTCAGTGAATGGCATGTCAAAATGTTTGTTCCGGGCTATTGTTGGTATAAATGGCAAGCTATGTTTCAATTTTCAAGCTCCTGCCAATCCATTTGATCGGTTTTCAGAAGGGTTTTTTGAGCCATCTATTTCAGTGGTCCGTACTTTCATTGCTATATCAGTAGATTGTGGCTATTTTCATGAGCGCACCATTTCCATCCAGTTAGTCTTTTGGTCGAACTGAGTGTTCTAAGATTTGATATATACTTCAAGGTACTTATGTCTCAGATTTGAGCGTCTACGGAGATCGTTTGATATTTTTAAGAAAGGCATCATGTGTTGCCTGAACAATGACTTCATCAGGTCCGCAGTGTCGACAAAGCCTGTTGGTCATTTTTGACGATTAATATCTCTTCGTTCGGGACTCGTCTTGAGAAACCGTTTGGTAGAATTCATGCTTGTATATCAGAGTACACGCCTGTCAGATAGCGAGGTCCAGAAAGGTGTTTTGACCAGTTTGAAAAATACGTCTTCGCAATTAAATGCGAAAATGTGGCGCAAGCGCCTGAAAGTTGCAAAACTCAGTTTGATGATCCGAAAATGGTGCCGATCGATTCCAGAGGTAATTTTAAGGTTCCTGAGGTATTTCAGAGGTCAGTTGCATGAAAACGAAATTTTTTTTAGTCGGATCCACTTTGGGGCCCGACCTGGCTCATGCCCGTGCATTGATTTTACTGGCAACTTGGTTCACTGAGAGAATTTCAGAATTTTTAAATGGTTGTTCATTGGTAAGTGAAGTGTAATTCCATATGAAACAGGATTTTTGATCGCTAGTCTTGGTGACTATACTGCAATATTTCAAAGGGTTCTTTCTGGGAATCTAAGCATCAAGTGGATAAAATCTTACAGTGAAAAGACGTATGCTTGCTTGGTGCAGCCTGTAATTGAATGGATTGTAAAATGTATTTTCTATCATGTAGATCCGGAGAAGATGTTTTGGTATTCAGAAAAAATGATTGCAATCAAAGTCAAAACATTCATCTACTTTTGTTGGGGTGCATTATTTGCTGAAGCAGCTACCGACATCAGTTGTTAGTAATTATGCTGTGGTGCTACTTAAGCTTGTGGAAAACGCTATGGATCTTTCAATGGCCCAAGTTGCTTGGATTCAAATTATGTGAGTGTGGACCTCCAAGAGAATTTTGTCATGCTATCTTCAGTGATGTGCTGGAGGTTATCGCACAATATTCAGATTTAAAGCAGCATTTGATGGTTATGGATGTATATGTGGACTTCATTCTTCAGAATAGCATGGAAAATGAACTCGGCATTGTTTTAGATAATACTTTTGATCATGTCAAAAGAACTGGGATTAATGATACAGAGCTTCACACGTGTTTCTGTCTACAAGAATATTTTTATTCATATCTCTAGGAATAATCAAACAGTTCAAGATCCTGTTGCAAGGAAAATTCTCTTTGATGTTTGCAAAGTTATTCATGATTCAATTGATAGCTTGACCAATGACGATAATTGTAGGCAGATTCTCCATCTTGTAACACACTTTGTGCAGCTGGTTGATTTTGCAGGAGATTCAGAGAAATGTTTATCTTTTCTTATAGATTGCTGTGCAACCTTTGGAAAAATCGACCTGTTAAAAACCTCAAAGACAGAGAGTTGGGAGAAGGGATTGTGGCATTCATTCAGAAATTGTCAGCATTTCTTATTGTTCTTCTAGGGCACCCCACATTGAGGAGCATTTTATCTGTTGAAAGGCCTCTTAACGCTTTTGGACTCTCAACCATGGTGTAATACCAGCAAATAAACCCCCCATTTTGGCGTTGAAAAGGCCATAGAAACCATTCAACAAATGCAATGGCAAGTGGAACCAAATTCCACGTTTCTTGCCAAATCCTCCCACGTGACTGGTAAAAGGGTATTGTAAAATTTCCAATGAAAAGCAATTTCGCAGAGGTCTGGAAAATCTTCAAAATCCATTCTCAGGCATGAGCATTAATCCCACATTGGCTGGGTGATGAGATTTTTCAGTATTTAAATATAAGGCTTCACACATCCATAGTGTGAAAGCCTGAAGGGCTTTTGACACAAGGTGCTGATGGGCGCGCTTCTCGAGGCGATCAAGGAGGCTGACAGGTGGCGACAATGTGGACCCCACACGGGCACGAATCTCGAGGCAAACGATTTTTGCAGAGAAAGGGCGGCTTAAAGTTCGAGCATGTTCCAAGGAGATCGACGAAGCGTGTGGATTTGCAAGACAAAGACGCTCGCCGGTTAAGGTTCGCGAAACAGCGAAAGGAGTTAAAGACCATGCAAGTTCAGGAGATCTAACGGCTGTCGCGACTTCGCGAAGGGGAGATGCTCGCAAGTTAAGCCCTGCGAAATGGCAAAAAACTCAGGCGGGTCGCGAAGAGTTAACGAGTGAGCAGGTTCAGAGGATCCAACGGCTCGCATGACTTCGTGACCCGAAGATGCAAGATCCTTAGCCATCACAAAATGGCGAAAGACAGGTGGCAGGTCCAAGTGGAAGTCCAACTCACGGGTCCCGTCCAATGGCAATGACGTGGCGATGAGGTGGTGTACGCGTTGTAGTCCAGTGGCGCATAGGTGGCAGTGACGAGGCAGTCCAGGTGGCGAACCAGTGAGGTGTCATCCTAGGTGGCGCCCAGTGGACTCCATCAGCCAATCAGAGGCCACCACGTGGCAGGGCGTCAGGAAAAAATCAAGCCAAAAATCAAAGTTAAAATCAGATTAAATATATAGTTGAAACTATTGAGAAATTCCAAAAATTTTAATGATGTGCACATGTCCAAGTTTAAATTCGCTCAGAGGTGCATTTTTGCTCAAAATACCAAGTATTATATATTGCTGGAAAGCTCTCGAGATGAGGAATACAGTTATGGAGTTAGTTTCAACAAATGTGGGATATTTCGAGAGCAGTTTCCACAGGAAATATGAAGGAATTGAAATTCAGTTGAAAAAGAGACACTTGGCAATTTCGGTTGCAGACCTAATCTTTTTCCCTCTCCTTCTTATTCCAATTTCTTCTCAATTGTAATAGTTCCAGAAATTTGGAGGAAGTGCTCCAAAATTCATGGCTTCCAATTCTGAGTATTCTTCAAGATTGTAAAGGGCAGTGCTTCTCTTTCAGTAATAGAGTATCTTCTTGCTGTAAATGTTTTTTGTTGTAGGTCATGTATGTGTAAGGCATATGCATAGTTTATTGGATTGTCTCTAAGCATTCTCTGTTTTCAATAAATCCAGTCTTAAAGGGAGTTTGGGATTGTCCTCTCAAAGTGGGAGTGTAAGGGTTGTTTTTAGGTACTCTTCAAGTAAGAGTTTAAATTCTATGAGCAATCATTTTGGATTCAGGATAATGTCTGGATATGTATAATCCTCTGTATGAGTTTAGAATGTATTAATGTCAGGCATTAATATAGGGATATCTTTCTTAATAAATTGGATCTGCAATAAAGGTTTTCATTTTCAGTTTGATGTATGACTCTATTGCCCTTGGATAAGGCACTGATCTTACAGATTTTGGGGTTTTCTCAGAGATTTAAAATTAAAAAATCAGAATATCTACCTTTGTTTTATGTTCTGTGGGAATGTTTCATCCATCTCATGCTTCAACTTAGTTGAGATGTCAATGTGGATCTAGCCCATCTACAGTAACCTCCTAGTTGTTAAGCCCTTGTGAGATCTATCTGCTTTATTGATGCTGTCATAGGTATGTAATAGGTTTATTTTTAAGCATCAAAGGTATACCCGCCTAGGTTTTGCAGAGCCTGAAGAGTAGAAGGATTCATATCCTTGTCATGTTGTCCAAGCCCTGAGGTTCTTCATAGATTGAATTGGCTACTTCATAGATCAATTGCAGGTGTACTTGGGTTAATCACTTTTGGTGAACAACACAGGGGTCATCTTATATGCTGCTTTGTTTGGGAGACTTGCACTAGGTATGAGGTCTATGTTTGCCCTCTCGGGTAAACGGTTAAATGCAGAAAGTAAATGCACAGAACATAATGGAAATATATTAAATAACCAGCCTCTGTATTAATTCCACAGTCCATGTACAATAAGTGCTTATAACATTACATCTGACACGACTAACATGCCTTTACTTTGAAGAAAAGGTACACAATATATAATACCCGAAGGGGTACGACACAACCGTTGCGACTCCAACTACCTACCCGTCGGCTAACTAACTGACCGCCGTAACTCATTATTACCGACGACAACATAAACATAATATAACAACATAACATAATGATTATTCCCGGCAACATCATCCCCCCTAAGAAAAGAAGTCGACTCCGACGACTTAATACAAAATAGAGATGAACGGCAGGAACTACTGACGCCAGTCGGGCCTGGATCTTATACACTCGTTGCATCCTCGCCTAAAAACCCTTTTCTGCTACCATCCGATGCTCAAGTGCGGATTTCACCAATATTGCTTCCTTTGCCATGACAGTCCTCCTGTGCCTAACCCAAACTTGTCTGCAAAACACGTTTTTCAGTCTCAGCTTCCACCAACTGCTACTCAAATGATACTGTCTCCCTAGCCAATTTGTCCTCGATAGCCACCCGTGTTGCTCTCCCGGCATCCAACTCCGGGGTACGCTGAACTAAGTCTCACGCGACTATTGCCTCCAACCTGGTGGTCAGCTCCTCCCGAGCCCTCTGTGCATCCACCAAGGCAACCTCACGTCCAACCGAGACATACTCCGAGTTCCTCAAAGCGTACCAGTCATGCCTGGAGGTGGCCACAATCCGCTGGCACAAATGCTAGGAGACACCTCAAATCCTCCATCATACTCCCCAAAGGCTAAAAACTGAATTGAATAACTCCCTGGTGTCATACAACTGCGCGGACTTGCAATGCCTTCCCTCAAACTCTGTTTGTTCCCAACCTCCAAATCCGTCTCCCTCTACGGCTTATGGTTTCCCCGCCAATGCTTAACTGCAGGCTTCTTTCTCACAGTATGGACAACCACAACACTTCCTGTGGTATCCTGTAGCTCAAAAATAAACTGGGGGTCTGGGGGCAACGCCCCCAGCGGGGTCGAGGGGTAGCACCCCTCGCGGGGTCTGGGGCAGCGCCCCAGCGGGGTCGAGGGGCAACGCCCCCGCGGGGTCCAGGGGCAGCATTTCTGTGATATTTTAAGATGCCAAAAACCCTTCTTTTCCACTCTGAATTTCTAGTGTCCTGGCTTCAAACTCCAGCGAATCATTTTAAATCTGGTCGTCGCCATTTTTTTTTTTTTGCACTGTAATGTCCTCGATGTCACCTCGGCCATACAACCTCCCTGTACGGTCAACAACAGCATTGGCACCTCCGATTGTGCGGCCACCTTCCACACCCTTCTTATCGTACGGACACACCTCCGGTCAACAACAGCATTGGCACCTCCAATCATGCGGCTGCTTGGTCTACCTGTGGCGGTCGTTTTGCCCTTACGTGGCTGTGTGGATTGTGCGGGCTTGGTCTCTTTTTTTCTTTTTCCTTTTGCGGCTGCTGCACGTTGGTGTGCGTAACCCTTGCTGTGCATGTTGATCGGGCCGTGCGGTGCGTGGTCGGGCCGTGTGGTGCGTCTTCCTCCTCCTTTATCCCTTGCTGTGCGGCGGTGTTCGGTGTTGTGCGGTGGTCGGGCTGTGCGGTGTGCGATGGTGGGTTCATGTCTCGGCAACAACCTTCGGTGGCTCCCACCGCATGGTGTGACCGCTGCACGATGGTGTCACCGTCGGTGGTTCCACCGCACGGTGGTGTCACCTTGGTCCCACCGTACGGTGGCCATTTTCCCTTTTTCTTTCTTCTTTTTTTTTTGACAGTACAGTCGTTGTCGTACGACCGTGCGATTTTTTCAATTTTTTATTTTATTTTTATTTTTAATAAATTTTTGATCGTACGGTTGCCTGTCATACGACCATACGTTTCTTTCTTTCAACTGTACGGTCATCTGCCGTACGGCCCCATACGATGGTGTTTTTTTTCACAATTTTTATTTTTTTATTTTTTAAAGTTGTCTAGAGAGTCTTCGGCTCGAGTCCCCTATCTCTAGGATCGCTCTTCATTCTTCTCGGTTTTCCTCGCCCAAAAGTCGCCTGCTGTGGTCCTGTGCCTCTTGAGTCGCTTGCCTGGCCTCTCGAGTCCCCCTTCATCCTCTCGGGTCCCCCTCCGGGCTCTCGGGTCCCCTGCGTGCTTCGCGTGCTAGGGTTTCAATTTGTACCCGTTGGTGGCAAGTTTATTTTCCATGGCCATCCGAAGACCTGGAACCACAAATTCTACAGGGACCATGGTCTCCTTCCCGTACATAAGAAGAAGAATAATAAATATTTTGAAGACTGCGGTCTTCCACACAAGCTTCCAATCGTTACCAACACTCTTCGGATTATCTACGTTGCCAGGGTTTGGGGCGTCTCCCTTCCAATATTCTCTGTATTCCGGCAGGTACACCTCTGTTGGTTGCTCTGGTTCCTCTACTTCAAGCCTGTAGCTTTGGAACATTTCGTAATCCTCCATTTGCTAGTGGAAGAGCCCGTTAAGTGAGCATACCTCATCTTCAGAACATCCCTCCAATTCGAGCACCCCTTCACTGTTCGGCTCCATTGCGTTCTTGCCCTTGCTTTCATCGGGACCCCCTTCCCCTTTATTAGAGTCCTTTGAGTCCGAGTCGGAAGAGGCGAGCTCTTCGCCGACATCTTGGGTGTGTAGGTCAATGGTATATTTCCGCCTTCCCTTCTCCATGGAAAGTGTATTTTTCTTCCAGTTGTGGTTTACCCTTGCGTTGATCAACCACAGTCTCCCCAGGATGGCGTCATAGCCTTTCTTCTTCGAGGGAATAACCACGAAATCTAACAAGAATGGTTGCGTACCAATTGTCACTTGCTGGGCCATCAACAGGCCGAGTGGCTTAATGCCGTGTTGGTCCGCTCCCACCAAGTTGAATGTGGGTGGCCACAGGGTGGGCTTCCCCAGCTGCTTCCATGTTTCTTCTGGTAGTACATTCACCCCAGATCCCCCGTCCACAATGGTGTCCTTCAGAATGGTCCCACGGATACCCATTTCTACCACAGCTGGGTGTCTACCAGTGCTCAAGGCTAGTAACATCGGGTCAGTCGAAGGGCTGACGGAAACCTCCACCTGTGGTGTACTCTTTGAAGTGGTGGCGGGAACCCCTACATGTGGTGCACTCGACGATGCAGTGGCGGGAACCCCTACATGTGGTGCACTCGACAATGCGGTGGCGGGAACCCCTACCTATGGTGTGCTTGATAATGCGGTGCTTTGCACATTGGTGAGGATGTCAGTCCTCAATTGTGGCATAGAGTCTAGAAGGTCTTTTACCTTTATCGACACCTCTATCTGCAAGATTTGCCCAATGATGTTATTTTCCGCTTCCGTACGGGATGATGTACTCGCCACCTCGTTGTCCCGTTGTTCGGTCGTCATCTCACGTTCAATATTGGCCTTTGCCTCCCGTAATCTCTCCTTCTCCGTACGGGGGTCGGGATAAGTGGCTTTTTTCATCTGGGCGCGGGTGATAGCCGGTACTTCTTTCTCACCAGTCTTCTCAGCCTTCTCAATGTTGAGGAGATTAACCCCTGCCTGCGGGCAATTTGCGTCCTCATGGTCGCCTGGCCCACACCAACGGCAGAGGTGCTGAGGGGTGGCTTCCTTCATGCAATCACGGGCGAAGTGCCCCCACTGATTATAGGCCCTACATTGGATAATTGGTCGGCCCTTGGCGTCATACTGGATACGGCTTCCGTTATTGGTATTGTTGCTATTCCTTCCGCTGCCGAGTCTGTTGTCTCGGTATCCTCCAGATGATGCCATTGTGTTAGTATGTTGACCGGTACTCGCTGGTGCGGATGTTGTGGCCTGCTTCGTGAACAGCACCTGGTTCATTTGCGTACCTCGGGTTTTCATGTTGTATGGGCACTCCTTGGTGGAGTGTCCCATCAGTTGGCAAATCTCCCAGAATGCCTTCTTTTGGCAAGTACCCTTTGTGTGCCCTTCCTCTTTGCAGTCAGTGCACCATATGTCCCCTTTGTTCCGACCAGTGCTTCTCATTATTTTGAATTCCTTTCTCATTCGCTCCATGTCTTTCTGGAGCGCTTGCACCCGTTTGTCAGCCTTGTCGTCGCTGCTGCTTTCCTGTGAAAAGTCATCGTCCTCGGATGAGGATTTATTACTTCTCTTCTTCTTTGATGTTTTGTGTTCGCTCTCCAGGTCCATCGCCCTATTATAAGCGTCGTCATATGACGTCGGGGGTACAATTTTCATCTTCCTTCGTAGAGAGGATTTCAACCCTTCAATGAACCATCGTTTCTTCAATCCATCTGCGGGTTGGCTTTCCATTTTACCCAAGAGTTCTTTTAGCCTCCGACTGTATGCCCGTACTGTCTCCCTGGTACCTTGTTTGGTACTGTATATCTTTGTTACAATTTCATTTTCATCACGGAGCAACCGAAACTCCCTTGTGAATTCCTTCTGTAGATTGGCCCATGTGGCCACTTTTTGCTTGTCCACATCGGAGTACCAATCTATGGCAACTCCTCGTAACGTGGCTGGGAACTGCTGTACCCAGTCATCCTGGTCTGTTACTCCGTTGGCGGACCAAATGGTTTCACATGTACGACAGTGCCGTAAGGGGTCTTCCTTGCCCTCCCCTGTGAACTTTGGCAATTTTTGTTTACCCGCCATCCCACCGCTGGGTCTCGCTCCTCTAATTCCTTGTGTGATTGTACCTGGCGATCCTCCGCCTCCTGCTACTGAACCTCCACTCATGGGTCCTCCGGAAAAAGTTGCTGACACCGAACCAAACAAATTGCCTCCTGTACGGTACCCTTGTGCTCCCTCGGCACCTTCGGTCGTACCGTCACCTTCCGTTGTCTCCCTCCTGTTGTCCTCTGAAATGGACAAATTCTTTAGCAAGTCTCTGGTAGCGTCGATCAGGTTTAGACTTCACCTTGTTTGTTCCACCAACTCTTCGTGGCTTCTTACCCTACAGTGGTATTCTGGCGGACTATAGAGTTCTCCTTCGGCACCCTCCGTGACTCCTTCTGGCAGCCCTACAACAGTGTAGACAGTGTAGTTCTCTCCGTCTATCTCTGCCTCCGCAACCTCCGTGACACCTCCTGGGTTCCCTTCGGGCAACCCCTCAGCCGGTCGTCCCTCGGCAAGCTGCCTTAGCCTACGCCTTCGTTCTATTTGCTGTCTGAGATTCAACGCGGTTTGTGCCACTTCCCATTCGTCACTCTGTATCTTTTTATTTTTGTCCTTATTTAGTCTATTGGGCATAAGTCACTTCCATACACAGCAAACACACGCCATGTACACAAAAAAACTTTTATTATTTTTATTTTTATTTTGCCTTTCGGCCACAATTTATATCAGCAGTGTGTCGGGATTATTACAAGGTTCAATTTCCTCCTGGCCTGGCGCCATCTCGTTCCGTTTCCTGTCGGCTGTTCTCTTCGCAGCGTTGCAGGATTTGTTGTCGTCGCTCTTCCTGGGCAATCTCCTCCAGGCGGGCCTGATGTGCCAGCGATGCCTGTGCAAGCAACCGGGGGAGGTGGTTCATCAACCGGTTTACTGCTGGGCTAACCTCCAGCGCTGTCCACACGGCACTTGGTGGGATTTTTGCCTCTGCCACCTCTCGTCGGACGTAGGTCTGAATGGCTACCTGGAGCAAAATTGAAAATTCTCGAGTTGCCGTGTCTTCTCCTGTGTAAAGTTCTGTTCGGGCGTCGTCGGCCTCTGGGTTTATTTCACCAACGGGTAGGCCCATTGTGTCTGTGCGCCATCTGTGTCTTCCGTTCCCGAGTTCGTCTAGGCAGCGGCGCCAAATGTTTGCCCTCTCAGGTAAACGGTTAAATGCAGAAAGTAAATGCACAGAACATAATGGAAATATATTAAATAACTAGCCTCTGTATTAATTCCACAGTCCATGTACAAAAAGTGCTTATAACATTACATCTAACACGACTAACATGCCTTTACTTTGAAGAAAAGGTACACAATATATAATACCCGAAGGGGTACGACACAACCGTCACGACTCCAACTACCTACCCATCGGCTAACTAACTAACCGTCGTAACTCATTATTACCGACGACAACATAAACATAATATAACAACATAACATAATGATTATTCCCGGCAACAGTCTATGTGGTGGCTTACACTTCTCATGGGATGTAGGGAGTTAGGCAGCTCATCAACTACAATTGAGTTAGGCTATCCAACAATGTTTGTATTCCACTAGGTAGCTCTTCATGCCTTGTTGCTGTCATAACTGATTTGGGCCTGATTATGATTGCATATCCCTGCCCCCCTTCCTCTTTCAAAGTTTTTACAAATTCTTTCTCTCCAACTACCATGACACTAGACCCAACTGATTTGTCTAAAGGTTCCTCTTGCAAAGTTGTCAATGTGAAGGAAACTCCATCCTTTTCAATCATGTAGATGTTTTTCTCCCCATCATGCTTTTCTTTTCTGTCATACTGCCAGGGTCTTCCTAGCAGCAAGTGACATACATCCATTGGCATGATGTCACTGTTACTGAAATTTTCATAATATTTACAATTTAATGGAAAATTCAAGTACCTAGGCAAAGATTACAGTTACATGAGTGAATTTCAGAAAAATCTTTCAATTGTTTTTCAATTTATTATATTTTATACAGTTGAAAAGATTACGAGAAAGTAATCTACAGAATAAATTTTCTCTCATACAAGACCGTGAGAGTGATCTTTATTTTCCTATGCAAAGGAGAAAAACTAAATTAAACAAAACAAATGCATAGAGGAGATAAGAAAGGAACCAGCCATTGCCTGGGGGTATATGGTTGGCATAAGTCTGCTCTCGAAGTTGTAGGTCTGCATTCCCGACATCTTTTCTCTTCCAGTCTCCTCCTTGTCCTGAAAAAGTAAAAAAGTGAAGTGGGTTAGATCTAAGAGATCCAAGCAATGACTAAATTCCTTCTGATCTTGCCTATACGTTTGTATTATTTAATCAAGGTCCCTTTTTGACAGAAAAATAAACATCTTGGAAGACAAAGAAGAAAAGGTCATTCTCATTGCTTGGAGAATCAGTGTTTTTTCTAACTGTTTGTTTAAGGTGCAGAGACAGGTAAAAAGAATTGCAGATTTCGGAGGTTTTATTATGAGTGGGATTAAATGAGGCTCCCACAAGGGTTGAGCCCAGCTCATAGAAACCATATGATTGTTCAGAGTGTACTTGCAGGTATATACAGGAAGCATAAGATGGTGTAAAGGCAGCCATGTAGATGCAGGCAGAGGCAGAAAGTAAAAAGATAGCCCAAGTTCTGGAGTTTAAAGGAATATACCAAGCAAATATCAATATTGCAAATGGAAAGAAAACCACAGCTATACTGGAAGCACAAGGTAAAGATGAAGCTATAGTATCTAATTCTAATGCAACAGTATTGGGAATTAGAATGCTTTCAGAATCTTTTCAATTAAATGGTGGAGTGGAGGCTGCGAGAAAGGAGGATTGCTGAACAATATTTTCAGGTATTCAATAATATTGCAAAGGAGGTAAATCTCCTAATGGACATGATGCTACAGTGCCAAAAGTACAAGAGAAGAACACACAATTAAAGGGGAAAACTTAGAAAGTTGCAGAGAGAATGTCATAAGAAATACAAAATTGCAGAAATATTGTGTGTAGAGTGTTGAGGAGAGGGCTTCTTTTCCAAAAAATTGAAGAGATCCCACGACTAGACAAAGATAAAAGTACAGAATTCAGAATTTCCTTCTTTAAAATTTCACTAAAAAGGAAAAAACCAAAGAATCAACAGGGTTACGTGGAAATTTTTTTGCAGAAATTTTGTACAGTAAAACCAAGTATTATTCCATTGACTTATTCAGCAAGGAAAAACCCCAAATTTCCTTTCAAAGCAGAGATACATGAAAGTTACAGAATTTCTTTTCAGAAAAGTGCTGAAATAACAAAAAACAAAAAGAAAACCATCAATGTTTTGTGCCTACGAAATTTGCAAAAAATTTGTGTGTAAAAGAGTTGCAGAAAGGATTTCATTTTCAGAAAATGCAAGCAAAGAACCCATAAAATGCAGAATTTCCTTCTTTTGAGATTGAAAAGCTAAATCTACAAATGCTCTCCAAATTGCAGAAATTTCATTCTAAAAAGGAAAAAACCCACCAACAGAGCCTTTAACAGACAAATTCACAGAGTTTCGTTGAATTACAAATTGCTGAGATTACAAGGAATTAAACGAAAAACCCATTAATGCAGCTTCTTGTGCGAAAAATTTCAGAGAGTTCTTCTTCAGCGGTGGAAAAAATGCAAGCGAAGCTAGTGATAAATACACATTCGCTAAGTTTTCAAAGGGAAATAAAAAAAATTGCAGAGATCTATTCAAATATGCAACTCGAAAATACCTTTCTTGTTTTCGCAAATGCAGGAAATGCCACGGTTTATAAAGAAGACCTGTGAATTCAAAAAAATGGAGCAAACCGGTTGGAACCGTGAACAACTGCCGAAAGGAGCAGAGTCAACTCGCAGTCTATATTCCCCATCTCCCTGTCCAAACCCTAGCAGCTCGGCGGGATACCTCTTCAGCGGTGGAAAGAATGCAAAAAATAAATAATAAACTTTAGGCTTTCATCGTTATATTGCCCTTCACTTTGCCTTTTCCCATTTTAATGGGATCGCATTTCTTAAAATGCAAGGTAATTAATACATAGTGGTCGAGTTCCAAACTCCCACTTATGTGTTATAGTAATGTTTTTGCCTAGCCGTGGGGAGGCTTTAAAACCCCTAAGTCTTTCAAAGACTTATAAATTTAAAAGATGTAAATTAATTTTACATTTATTAATTATATCAATGTTGTAAAAAATTAGCATTTTCTAGCAACATTAATATCATTAATAAATATTCAATTAATTATTTTTTGCATACAAATTTCTTGATAATATTCTTATAAGGAAATTGAATTTTTGCATCTTTTTAACCTTTAGAATTCAATATCTTTCATCCATAGACACATGAAAACTGTAAAATGAATATTCTAATTGGATAATTTATAAATCCAATTAATATTTGTTATTTGTGTCTTTAAAATTGTTCCCAATATGCATATGGAGGGAAAATATTAAATCCTAAAGAGGTGAAGTTATCTTAAGAATTTGAGGTCGAGTTTGAGTTTGAAATGCAGTTATCCATGAGTTTGAGCCAGTTCTCCAACAGTTAGAGCTTGATTTTGAGTGTTTCATGGGTCAACCTTCAGTTGACTAAGAGATTGCACTTGATTTCATGCATTTATGCAGAGTTTGAAGCCTTTTTGTGGAGGTTCCTTTCTCTACTCGGATTTGGAGATATTTTTGACTTGGAGATCACTCAAGTAGGCTTTCAGTGGATTTGTAGTCATCTTATCCTTGCCTTTGGAGGGCCTTTTGCATAAAGGAAGCAAGGTTTTCATTTTGAAGGGGTTCTGGATTTTTTCTAAATTTTGCCAGAGATTTCTTGTAACCCATTCATATTTTTGACAGTGAATTCAATAAAAATATCAGTTTATGCCTTCATATTTCTGAGCTTATTTTTCATTGCTTGATTGAGAGTAATTATCATTTTTGTGTTATTTATTAAATAACCTTTCTTGAGATTTCTGTCTCATGCATGAATCACAGGTCATGCATTGTGATTTATCAATTTAATTGTTTGTGAAAGTCATTTCCTTTCAATTTTTCTGAGTAATGATCCTTTGTATGAAACATTTTTTGTGATATGATTTCAGAGATGTTATATGTGTAAAACAGGTGGATTTAGAAGAGTTTTCCTATCATTTTTTCAGATCATATGGTGTATCACCCTATTTAGGTTGTTATTTTGGGTTTTATCTTTATTTATTCCCTCTCCCTTTTCCCCAAAAGCTATTTTACAAGTTCTTGTTAGAATAGGTGATCGATCCGTTTTTAGGAACCAGCCTATCCGAAGGTCCAATCATAATAATAGTTTACCCACAGACTCATGATTGTTCCCATGTTATCCCAAAGTGCTAGGTGTTAATGACTTAGTTTTCGGGTGCACTTTTGGGCATTAACAGTCACATAGGATTTTGTCTTTATACCCCAAAATATTAAACTCAACCCATGCTTGCTCATTGACTAGGACTTGTTAACCTTTGTTTAACCAAGACACTTTGTATGGTGTGGGGTGGGCAATTCTTTTCATATTCAGTTTCTCTACCATTTCTAAGTTAACCAAGTTATCAGTAGAACGTGAATCAACAATTACTTTGCATACCTTTCCATGTGACTTGCATGTGGTTCTAAACAAGGACTTCCTTTGGGAAGGCTCCTTAGTGGTTGGCACCTTGATAAGTGTCCTTAGCGTCAAATTTTCTCCACTCTCCGGGGCAGCATGTTGAGAGGGTGAATTCACTGACAATCTTCTTCTCGCACTAGTTATGTTCTCTCACCGCCATGTGAACTTGAAGCTTGCTTGTCAGGGCACTTCCATGCTGGATGACCGAATTGATTGCATGTATAACATCTCCCTGAGAAGGTATTGGACCATCTCCCTTGTCCACCAAATCTACCTCTACCATTAGGTCTTCTACCTCTGAAATTTCCTCTTGATTCACCACTATGCTCTTGGTGACTGCTTGATTCCCCTCGTTTTTGTGACTGTCCTCTTCCCCCAAAATTTCCTCCACCTCTGAAACTCTGCCCTCTACCCCTTCCTTTCTGCTCTTGCCTTCTTCTTATCTTCTCTTTTGCCTTATATGCCATTTGGAAACATTCTTCCACTATCTTAGGAGTATAGAGACTCATCTCATCCTGGATATTATACCTCAATCCATTTGTGTACCTAGCCACCTTCTCAACTTCATCTTCATGATGGCCTGCTCTAATACTGAGTTTGTGAAACTCCTCAGTGTATGGCATGACATCTAACTCCTTTTGTTTCAGATTTTGCAACTTTCTAAAGGTTGGATTGCATAGTCAGCAAGGAGAAATTGATTCTTTATCTTCGCCACCATCCTATCCCATGAACTTATCTTTGTCTTGCCTTTCTTTACCCTCTCCTCTTGTACATAGTTCCACCATGCTAGAGCAAATCCTTTCAACTTAGTTATTGCAAACTTTACCTTCTTGTCATTTGCTATCTCTTCATATTCAAAGTAGTTATCCAAGGCATCAATCCAACTTAGTACCTCCTCACTGTCCATCTTCCCACCCGTTGTCCTAATTTTTGAACTTGCACAAATTAGGATGACCCCACAAATTGCTGCTTAAAATTTGTGATTTTAAGGTTGTAAGGCATGTTTTACAATGTGGAAAGTTTGCATTTCTTGACGATAAATCAATCACAAGCTTATCTTCCATCTTTGTGAAAATTTTGGTTACTTTTGGCCTTCATTTTGGCTATTTTCTGTGCAATTTCGGGTTTCGGATCAGTCACTACAAGTAGGAACTTTTTCCTGTCATTGCAAGTAAAGTGACTGCAAGGAGGAACTTTTTGACCTCACTACAAGTGATAGCAACTTTTGGATGACATTACAAGTAAATGCACTTACTTGTAATCGGGCTTTTGAGACCCGATTACAAGCTAGTTTATTGTTTTAAATTGTCAAGTTACTTGCAAAGTTGGGTCTCTAGAGCATCATTACAAGTTGTATTATAACACTTGCAATCCGATCTTTAAGACCCGACTGCAACTAAAGTCCCTTTGGTCGAGCGTTCTTGTTAAAGTCAAAATGGGTTTTAAGTCCAACACTACAAGTGTGTAAGTTTACCTTTCTAATGCAAGTTGCATTTCACTTGCAATAGGGGGGTCTTAAAACCCAATTGCAAGCATGTTATTACGATGACTTCATGAGTTTATCATTGCTCTTCACTTGTAATGGGGGTTTCAAGGCCCGACTGCAAGTTTGTGCCATCCTTGCAAAGTTTCTTTTACTTGCAATCGGGTTTCCGAGACCCTATTGCAAGCTTATCCTTTCCAATCATCACCAATATAAGGCCTCTTTTATGTGTAATTGGATCTTAAGGTTCCTGCTGCAAGTTTATATGCAAGCTCTTTTACTTGCAATTGGGTCTCCAAGACCTGATTGCATGTGTAAGTTTCAACATTTCTTCCCCATTTTGCACGTCCCAAATATGCAAGCTTGTATACTTGCAATCGGGTCTTCAAAACCCGATTACAAGTGGAAATGTAAAAGTTTTTCCCTATATTGCACTCGCATTCCACCTCCCAAGATCCGAAATTGGTCCAAAATGCACTCAAAAACACTTAAAAATGAGTCCCTAAGATCCAATTACAAGTGCAAACTTGTATTTTCCCATTACACATGTGAAGTTGCATGTTCGTTCTCCATAATTGTAAGTCAATGCTCTTGTTTTTCCACACATGTAATGCAGTCCTCAAAACCCGAAATTCACTTGTGAGCCCATTTTTGCATCAATTTATCCTTTCCCTTGTTAGTGTTGTTTGCACACACGATCTATCAAACCAACAAATCAAGGCATGGGCATTGTTTTATAACAATTTCATCTTGAATAAGGTGTTATGGGTTCTTCATCAATGAAAAAAAGAAGAGATACAACAGTAATTCATGGGGCAACCCAAGGGTCAATAATCCTTGTGAAGTCATCCAGTGACAAAATGAATCAAGCATTGGGAAAGAACATAACAAAGAGAAGAATTCCCCTCCTGAAGAAATAGTACTACCCCAAGCATGTGATATGGTTGAAATTCGTTGGCCAAGGACACATACTATCAAAGGTGGAAGTTCTTGTTCCGGTTCAAGATGCCATTCCGAAACCTGAGTACTTCAATCACAGAGTGTCTTATAATAGCATGAAGATCAAACAGAGGATAATGTAGATAGAGTCTTGTCTCTGGACACTTAGCTTCGATTATGAAATATCCCCAATCCTATGATGATAGAAAACAAGGAATATTTTGCTGTCCAAACTGTGTGTTATGCTGACAGAGTTTTCAGTTTGTAGTGGTCATCACACAAGAATATCTTATGAATAATCAACTTCTAATTGATTCGTCTTGATTGCTAGTTAACTAGGGATGCAAAAGCAACTATCTATTGATGATATATATGAAATTAGACCCAAGAATCATAACTAACAGCAACTGACATTATGACGAACAATTGTCATACACCCTCAGATAAACATGAATGTAGATGCAGATCAAAACTCCCTTTTTCATTTATTTCATTTGGCCTTCTAAAGGGCATTACATTGGCAGCAATAAGATCATATTCATGGACTGTTATTAAGACTACCTTTCAGACTTTCTGAGGACAAATATGTGCAACTAACCTAAACAGTCAGTCTGAAATTGCAATGAAATGATAAAGCAAATGGAACTTGGAATTAATCGCCTATCTTGACGTGTGAAGAAGCGAGCAATACCCTGCCATTTGATGCCTTCAATCTGCTAAATCAACCTGATCCTAAAATTGCCCTTACTGCCATGTGAAGGACTGAGCTAGAAAAGTTCAAATTGAATGCCTTGGAGTGTATTTGGGAGGATGAGCTAGAAAAGTTCAAATTTGGGCGTATTGAAAGTATTCAAACAATTGGCTCTGACTAGGGACAAGGATTGTAAAAGACATAGCAAGGAACCCAGACTTTCAAGTATAGGCCAGTACTTAAAATTCATTGGATTGCAGAGTTACAGAAAGAAGATAGGGCATTGCTTTGCAGAGGGGTGGAAGGGAGGGTGGGCACAAAGCAAAAATGAGCAAGCCAAAACTGGGAAACAAACTCATACTTATTTACAAATGTACATGGCAGGGAGACCCTGCCTCAAGGAATTTTGGAAAATGTTCATGCAAAGCCATTGACTGGTTGAGAGCTATAGCTGCGGGTGTGACATAATGACCAGTGAACAAAAAGCATCTACAAACTCATCTGCCAGCTTGCAATCGCCGTGAGAAGAGATTCAACAATAATGTTTTGTAAAAATTCTTCAAATGAAATGTTGAATCCAAAAAGCCACTTTGCATTATACACTTCTGGAACCAGCTAGAATACATTAGCATTGTGCCATATACGCTTATTAGAGTTTGTAGTAAATGAAATATCACCTTGCAGTGGATTAATTAAGGAATAAACCTAACCCCGAATTGGGCACTCTGTATAGAAATGGTAAAGACGGGTATCCTAAAATTCAACTGGATATTTCCATCTGAAAATGGGCCCAAAACATAAACACCATTGGATTCATTTACTTCAGCCATTGGCTCGTCCACCATTTCAATGTGTTCTTCAAAATAGAAAGACTCCAGAATAGGATGATTACTTACTTCTTTTAAGTATGCTTTGTCCTCATTGATCCTAAATATCTAGAATTTCGGTTGCATGTGTGACAGAATATCCATAGTTGATGATCTATTGTCATCAACATGTTTTCCAACATCTTCATGATTTGTTTCTTTGTAGGTTATATCTGACCATTCAATAAGGTATTCTTTGACTTCTCTATGTCTGAACTTCCCTTGATAGATATTGCAGCTGGAAAATTGAGCCTGTTTCCAAAAAAAAAAAGCTCTAAGACTAATTGTTTTCTAACCAAAATAAATAATAAATATGCATCGATCTGATGCCTCTTGTTAAGAACAAAAAATTCTTAATGCAGAACTTCTGCAACTAACAGAGATGCATGATATCAGAGGTTGCCAATCAACCCAACTATTCTGTAAGCTTAATCAGTACTACACGATCAAAAGAATCTCCAATGAGAAAAAATCCATGTTTTCTCATTTTTGGAGTCCCACTATAGATATAAACTTTGATGGGGATCCTCAAATCCGTTGCTTTGTTTCCATATATAAACTTGGCATCTACAACAAAGCCAGTTTGACTTAATATAGGTAGCTATCATGCCTTAACATTTTTTCTCTCCTTATTTATTTCTATTATCTTATTTGAGAGGATTCTTGTTCCTTGAAATTGTAGTGCACTGAATTATCTAGTTTGTGTTTTGAATCTTGCTGATTCAAATTAATATCTGATAGAATATGATTGGAAGTTATATATGGGTACATAAATTGGTATTATTGCTTCTAATTGATGTATAAGATAAAGTATGATGATCCTCTGTTCTTTACTGGTAGTTGAAAACAGACATTTCTTTTGAATTTAATGTTTATTAAGGCTTAGCTTATACATATAACATAAAAATGTGTTGACATGTGTTATGCTAATATTTCCAATTTGCATTTGCCTCCACTTAATGTGTGGGGATTTAGTTTGACGCTTCATTTGGGGAAGAGTTGATATATTAAAAAATCAGCATTGCTAGAATGTTTTAGCTATTTTGACAGTTGTTAGCTTTCTGCAACAGAGGGTAAATTATGAGCCTTATAACATGAGCTGTTTCATTACTAGGATGCTGCTAATGCAATTAAATTAATTGTTTGGATTCGTACAATGCATGCTACGTAGTTGCCCCTTGTAGCCTTAAGAATATGAAAATCCTAGTACAAAATGTTTAATGAAACACCAGATGGGGTAGTGATTTATTGTTTGAAAGATATTTGAGAACATCTGGTAATTTCCTTTCTTGTAGTTTGAAATTTTATTACTGGAACTAAAAGAAGAGGAATCAAGCTCCAAGTCATCATGACATTCAATTTGTGTCATTCACAATACAATCAATTTCTATTTTTGACATTTAACTGAAGCTGTAATGTTGACTTTTTCAGGTTCTACTTTGCACACCTGACATGATAAAGCTTTCACTCTGGGATGCAATGCACACCCAACAATCAGATCTAAAGAAAGTCGAGGTGGACCATCCTAGACACTCATGTATTTTTTCATATGCTATATAGTTATATATATGGCACAAAAATAAGGCCATTTCTGTTATCTGGATTCACTGCATCCTCATATTTGATTAATGGAAATATACCAATACGAGCAAAATGGTTGCCAGGAAAACACGTTTTGGTATCATTTTACAAACTACAAATGACCATACAAAACTATAAGGTATATATTATACTTTATCAACACCCATTGCCAAGCATTGATTGCAGCTCCCGAATTTGGCATGGATGCTTGCAAGCTCCTGCAAAGATTTTCTCGAAAAGCAAATTAGTCTTTTTTCCTAGATACGTTTCGTTATGGAAGAGGTGAACACGTATGGTTGATTTCATATTGACAATAGGAGATACTATGAATTCCATCCAAATAGGACATACTTTTGCAGCTAGTTTGAGTAGTGTGAAGCATAGCATGAGGCCCTAGAACTGATCACTTGCAGTAGTTATTGCTTATCGTGGTTCAAAATTGCCAATCAGTTAGTGACATAATTAGACAATTTTTGCACATGATTATAATGAAACACTTGAAGGCATTATGAAGAGGTTTGATTTTATCTATTATTGTTTGTACATGTCAAAGAGGATGGGGTAGTTGTTTAGTTTCTCTATGGATTTAATATTGATGGCTGAGATTTATAGTCGAGACCATAGTTCAAAAACGTGCAACTCAGCAAAAATTGGTAAACTCAAATATGATTGGAAGTGGTGACTTGACGACTTAAAAAATAATTATGCAAAATACTGTTACACAACATATCAAATAAGTCTAAACAACGTTGGAGAAGTGTTCTCTATTACATTTGAATACACAGAGTACAATATCACATCATAATGCAAACACTATAGTTGATAAATTGAAAATCATCTTAAAAAATTTCATATCGATGCAAGTTATGACAATTTACAATTCCTTCTTTCTTCTATACATTCTAGTTGATAATATGGTTCCTATTTCTCATAGTTGGCTACAAGTCCACCCTCGTACTAGAATGTTGTGGCATTAACCTTAGATTAGAAGGCTGTGGCTCCTCATTTGGCTCCATATCATCATCTCCCATGATATCATTTAATCCTACAGTTCCCAGTTTTGCTGCACCCCTCTTTGCTTCCCTCTCAAAATCAGCAATCTTGTATTTTGCAGACATGGGGCTTTCTTATCTTGTGCAGTCCTATCACTATATGGATCGTTCTCATTCAAGTCAATTTGCTGGAGTAGTTGTGTCCTTCACTTTCTTGTGTGAAGGCTAAGGTTGCATTGCACAAATATGAAGTCATTGAGGTGCTTTTGTGTTAGCTTGTTACAATTTTCATGTGAATGGCCTCAAATAAACCAATTGCACTCACATTTAGAAGCATTCCAAGATTAAGACAAAATGCAGAAGGCTAGCTTTTGAAGATTTGGGGCGTTTCCACCCCAATCTTCCCCACTAAGAATCTGCAAAGAAGATATTCAAAAATTTGAAAGCAAGCAACAATTGTAACTTCTAAAAAATGATTGTAAGTTATAAGTGAAGACTCCACTTTTTTATTGCCTTGTGCTATAATGTCCCCTTCCTAACTAGTTGAGTTGGTCGACCTTTAGCCTATCTAGTTGGTTCCCGTAGGCTAATGAGTTAGGGTTAGGGAACCTAGGAGACAATTTAATCCAATAGTTCGATAGCATTTGATGGTCAATTGAGCTTCCACTATTGTTATGAGCATAAGGCTGTAATGTCCCCTACTAGGTTTTTGATCAATTTTAACCATAATTAATCTATTTTCAAAATACTTATGACTTAAACTAACTTGATTAAGAGTCAAGACTTCCTTAACATGAATTATATCTGGAATGTTCTTTCTTTCTTTAGTCAATCAAGTACTTGTTATGTTACAATACAAAATAGTTAATCGTATTTTGATTTATTTATAAATCATTACATATTTACTTATTACTATTTATATAAATTATTACTAATTTCTAGAGGTATTATATTAGCATTTATTATTATTATCAATATCTATATTTATGATCGTTATATCATCCCTTACTTTGATTTGAGTATATGTATACATAAATAAATAAGTAAATTTAGTAATATCACCACCTATTATATAAATTACTACTGCTGCTACTTAAAACATTACTTGTTAGTAGTGTGTTTGGTGGCTGGTAATGGCAGACAGATCTGACATGTGTCAGATCTGGTCTGCCACTGCATATGAAATTAAGGATGACTGTTGTAGTTTATACTAATATTACAATTGCATAAAAAAACATCATCAGACTTCATATATTAAACATACGTATTAAAATATTCATTAATATATGTATTAAAATATTTATTATTAATATTCATTAATATATGTATTAAAATATTCATTAATACATATATTAAAATATTTATTAACTATATTCATTTACATATACATTTGTGACATCCCTATTTACTGTATTACATTGAACAATATTAACAGTGTTGGCAGCATACATACCAGACTTGGTAGGTTAGGCAGTTTGACCTGCAGCCTGTATTTTATCTCCTTCGATATTTATCAGACTTCCTCTTTCTCTCTTTCGATTTTTCTGTCTCTTTTAATAATTTGATGTGTGGGTTGAGAGCAGACTTCGTTCTCCTCTTTCTTCCCCTTTTGTGGATGAAAAGATTGCAAATATATATTTACATCACAAAGGGGTTTCCTTAAGAGACACGTCTTATACCTCCCCTTACGAATATCACACCTCTCCTTGACAATCGGTTAATCATACCAATAGTTGTGTCTTCATAATCAAATCGGTTTGAATAAAACAATCGCTGTCTGTCTTAATTATCATTTAATATCATCATCGGTGCTTTAGCAATGAGAGTGGTTGCCATTATCTATTGGTGTCAAGCGTTATTTCCTTAAACACTGATAACTCTAATTATTTCATTAGCAGCTTTACTGGACAATGCTTGGGAATAAGATGAAGTTTGGATCTCAAGGGTTCTAATATCGGTGTGGTTTCCCCATCGAAGACTTACATGGAGAGATGGAGAGAAGATTACCCTATTGCCAGCGTGGATATCCACCTAGTATCTATTTAAATTGCATCTTATCACTAGCTAATCTGTGATTAGTTACGGGTTTGTAATGCACGTAGACTTACTTATTATCTCTTAATTGTATGCCACGTTCATGTGTCATGCTCTTAATCGATGTTCTTAGGATAAGCTCCTTCTGTAATGTTCGTATTAATATCGCTGCCTTATAGAACTACTCTGTAATGTCCCCTATTGGGACTTTACTCAATTAAATTTACAATTAAGAATATGTAAATTAAGTTTATAATTTATGATGTATAAATTATATTTATAATATATTATTTATTTATTTTTTTTTATTTGAATATTTCAAGGATATTATTAATAATAAATATTAATATATATTAATTAAATAATAATATATTAATTGCATTAGTAATATTAATTGTATTAACAATATTAAATTCTATTAAAATGTGATTCACATATTACTAAATAATTTTTGTATGGTAATTTTCAATATTAATTTGTGGATAATAATAATAATATTTAATAATTAAATATTAATAGATATTAATAATAATATTTAATAATTAAATATTAATAATTTCAAATAATCATTTGTTGATTGTATTAGTTTATAATAATAATTGTTTCATTTAGATTATAAATAACAATCAAGGAGGGGACATGACAGTCCGCCCTTCCCAAATTTGCTTGTCCTCAAGCAAATGTTTATTTTAATTTCCTCAACTAAGTCATCTTCCAACATGAGTTTAAACAACACAAAGCATATACATGGGAAACATGAAGCATACACGTGGAAGGCACAGAGCATACACATGGAGAACACAAAGCATACATATATGCAAACACAGAGTATACACATGAATACACACATTGTGAAATTTCTTTCTTGTTATGAGTAGAAATACAAATCAACACTTGCTTGATGCAAAAAATAAACATCCAATCTAGTTTGTGATGTCCCCAACTCCGCAATCTAAAGAAAACATGTAAACAATAAATTTTAATGATAGATTAATTCATCTCGGGTATAATTAGTCAAAATTCATTTGAGTTCATTTGTTATCAATAAGTCAATTCCATATTTAATTCCTAGTGGGATAAAAGGGATAAGCTACCTTAGGATGCCCGTAGCGCTTATCAGGCCCAAGGACGGTACACACCCCCTTGGCCCTCCTGCCAGAAGCCCTTTGTCAACTGCAGTGGGTGGGCTACCTGACAGAGGCCTAGTTCCTGCTATCCCTGTTGCCTAATTCCTCTTTTATCTCACTGGGTTTGGATATGCAATTGTTTTATTCATTATCTTGGTAGTAACTTATATTATTAAGAATTTCAATTGGAATAAATGTAATGAGTCTGATTAGCCATATCGACAAAGAGGATAGATAGCACAATGTTTGGATACTTTCCTCAGGTATTAAATGGACTATGCTTAACTCCCTATTTGCCATTAATGAGAGAGAAGAGATTTAGACACAACGAGACGCCTGTGGCGCTTATCAGGTCCAAGGACGGTACATACCCCCTTGGCCCTCCTGCTAGAAGCCATTTGTCAACTGCAGTGGGTGGGCTACCTGACAGAGGCCTAGTTCCTGGCTTATCAGGCCCAAGGACGGTACATACCCCCTTGGCCCTCCTGCTAGAAGCCCTTTGTCAACTGCAGTGGGTGGGCTACCTGACAGAGGCCTAGTTCCTGGCTTATCAGGCCCAAGGACGGTACATACCCCCTTGGCCCTCCTGCTAGAAGCCCTTTGTCAACTGCAGTGGGTGGGCTACCTGACAGAGGCCTAGTTTCTGCTGACCTCATTGTTTTGTCTCTCTCCCACACTAGTGGTGAATGTGAAGTCTAAATTTCTTTAAGATTATACTGTTATCAATGAGACAATTCCACTATTTTAATTTGAATTACTCTGAAGTCATACCCATTCAATATCTATTTGGCTGATAATAATATATTTTAAATTCATCTTACAAGATAGAACCTTCGTTGCTTATCGGTCAGGGTACTTGCCTCTGTTCATTGACTAGAATAATTCGTTGATTCAATCTTACCCTTTAGGATGGCAAGATCATTGCTCTGATACCATTTGTAATGTCCCCTACTAGGTTTTTGATCAATTTTAACCATAATTAATCTATTTTCAAAATACTTATGACTTAAACTAACTTGATTAAGAGTCAAGACTTCCTTAACATGAATTATATCTGGAATGTTCTTTCTTTCTTTAGTCAATCAAGTACTTGTTATGTTCCAATACAAAATAGTTAATCGTATTTTGATTTATTTATAAATCATTACATATTTACTTATTACTATTTATATAAATTATTACTAATTTCTAGAGGTATTATATTAGCATTTATTATTATTATCAATATCTATATTTATGATCGTTATATCATCCCTTACTTTGATTTGAGTATATGTATACATAAATAAATAAGTAAATTTAGTAATATCACCACCTATTATATAAATTACTACTGCTGCTACTTAAAACATTACTTGTTAGTAGTGTGTTTGGTGGCTGGTAATGGCAGACAGATCTGACATGTGTCAGATCTGGTCTGCCACTGCATATGAAATTAAGGATGACTGTTGTAGTTTATACTAATATTACAATTGCATAAAAAAACATCATCAGACTTCATATATTAAACATACGTATTAAAATATTCATTAATATATGTATTAAAATATTTATTATTAATATTCATTAATATATGTATTAAAATATTCATTAATACATATATTAAAATATTTATTAACTATATTCATTTACATATACATTTGTGACATCCCTATTTACTGTATTACATTGAACAATATTAACAGTGTTGGCAGCATACATACCAGACTTGGTAGGTTAGGCAGTTTGACCTGCAGCCTGTATTTTATCTCCTTCGATATTTATCAGACTTCCTCTTTCTCTCTTTCGATTTTTCTGTCTCTTTTAATAATTTGATGTGTGGGTTGAGAGCAGACTTCGTTCTCCTCTTTCTTCCCCTTTTGTGGATGAAAAGATTGCAAATATATATTTACATCACAAAGGGGTTTCCTTAAGAGACACGTCTTATACCTCCCCTTACGAATATCACACCTCTCCTTGACAATCGGTTAATCATACCAATAGTTGTGTCTTCATAATCAAATCGGTTTGAATAAAACAATCGCTGTCTGTCTTAATTATCATTTAATATCATCATCGGTGCTTTAGCAATGAGAGTGGTTGCCATTATCTATTGGTGTCAAGCGTTATTTCCTTAAACACTGATAACTCTAATTATTTCATTAGCAGCTTTACTGGACAATGCTTGGGAATAAGATGAAGTTTGGATCTCAAGGGTTCTAATATCGGTGTGGTTTCCCCATCGAAGACTTACATGGAGAGATGGAGAGAAGATTACCCTATTGCCAGCGTGGATATCCACCTAGTATCTATTTAAATTGCATCTTATCACTAGCTAATCTGTGATTAGTTACGGGTTTGTAATGCACGTAGACTTACTTATTATCTCTTAATTGTATGCCACGTTCATGTGTCATGCTCTTAATCGATGTTCTTAGGATAAGCTCCTTCTGTAATGTTCGTATTAATATCGCTGCCTTATAGAACTACTCTGTAATGTCCCCTATTGGGACTTTACTCAATTAAATTTACAATTAAGAATATGTAAATTAAGTTTATAATTTATGATGTATAAATTATATTTATAATATATTATTTATTTATTTTTTTTTATTTGAATATTTCAAGGATATTATTAATAATAAATATTAATATATATTAATTAAATAATAATATATTAATTGCATTAGTAATATTAATTGTATTAACAATATTAAATTCTATTAAAATGTGATTCACATATTACTAAATAATTTTTGTATGGTAATTTTCAATATTAATTTGTGGATAATAATAATAATATTTAATAATTAAATATTAATAGATATTAATAATAATATTTAATAATTAAATATTAATAATTTCAAATAATCATTTGTTGATTGTATTAGTTTATAATAATAATTGTTTCATTTAGATTATAAATAACAATCAAGGAGGGGACATGACAAAGGCCCTCTTTTGGAGTGAGTTTGAGTTAGTCTTCCCATACTAGTTTTAGTAAGTTAGTTTTGAGCACCGATTGTTACTATTTTTAGTATTGTCAGTGGGTTCAATTTTGATGACTATCTCATCATTTTATATAGTCCGATGTTTTAAATAAAATAATGATAAATTATTAATTAATAGAGTTAAACTAAAGATTTACCTTCATCGTTATTTTAATTTATTTAATTAAGTACTATAAGGGGGCTAGCTATAAAGTGAAAAATAACTTATTTTAAATATATGGGCTCTTTATATTTAATGAGACTTTGGAGATGAATTTTATTAAATAAAGTGTGCCTGGAGAAAATGTTCAAACCTCTTGGGGAGTCTATAAAAGGCATTTGGGAGTTCAATTTCATTCATGATGAGTTTGATATATTATATTGTCACTTCTTTTGGGAGAGATTTCTCTTCTTTGATTTGTGAGGAACATTCTTCACATTATTGAGAGACATAACCCGGAGAATAACTTGGTGATTTCATTCAGAGGTCACAACTATGTACATTGGAGGAGATCTTCGTTTCAAATTTGCAGAGTTTATTGAATATCTGATTTGTAGAGGATGATGTGGGAGGTGATTTGAAGGGTTTTGTTATTGTTTATTACTAGTTGTACCTCCTTATGCCAGCCATACCATTCCTAGAGCTGAGACCTGAGGGTTCTAAGGTCGAAGATTGGGCTTGAGGATTTTAATCTGCATTCTTAGTGTTCATTATTCTCTGATAATCAGTTCAACACCCAAACGTACCATTTTGGAGTCATTTGGTTAAGTACCTAGGGTTTTCTGGACATTGTATATGCTGGTTATTGCTGTTGCAAACCTTTATTTCAGCAATCAGCAAATGGTTATGTTGAATTTAGATACTTAATATCATTTTATGATTTGGATTGCTCTTACATTTGACAGTTTTTGTAAAATTAAATCAGAAATTAATTCTGGAATTTTCAACCTCTTATATTTCTGAATTTCTTTAATTTTGAGTTGTTCATTTGCTTCATATTACTTTAATATCTGCATTTTATTTGGCATCTCGAAAACATTGCAAAAATACTCATAAACTCAAAGCACATTCCAGAAAACTAAAAAGACAGGCAAAAGAGGGCTGCATATTACAGTGGTATCAGAGTCGTGTATCCTGTCATCTTGGAGGGTACAGCATGACAGAGGAGTGATATGTCTGGTCTGTGAACACCTTTTGCACTATATTATTGCCAAAACAAGTTTGCTTCAAATTTAGTTGCAAAAGAACAAATGGCTTTAGATAGATAAAATACAAAAAATATGGGTGACAGAAATGTAAGAGATCCAAGAGAAGAGAGGTTTTTGGATTTGTTGGATACCTTGGTGAGAGGACAACAAGCTATGAACAAAGAGCACAACAACAAAATAAACGTTTGGAACTATAAACAAAAATGATGACTTGACAAATGGCGATAAATATTGTTGCAATAATAATGGAGGTAACTATGGAGTCAACAACGGGGGCAATAATGGCCAAGGAGAGAACTCGGTACATGGTGGATTTCTAAATCAGACAACCATCAATTTGAGGCCACTTATGCCTACTTTTCCACCTACGTCACTAGCACCAGGTTTCAGTGAGCCTCTGGTAACAGATTTGCAGGATCAATTCAGGCATGATTTGGAGAGTGGAGGTCTTGAGTTCCAAGCTGCTATATCATTGAGGGACAACATTGATGTTAGAATGAAGCATAAACCCCACACTAGTGACAGGACATAGAACTATGATATATGGAAGGTGAGAAAATTGACCCACCCTTATTATGATGGTTTAGGGAAGACTCTATCTAGATCTTGTGTAATGTCCCTTGCCAATTCTGATGAAGAATTTCAGACTTCTAGCCCTTTGAAGGAATTATGACAAACACTTTGCTTATGACTAATATTAAACTTCAGATTTGGCTTAACATTAAGACCTTGTGTTTATAAATAAAATGGCTTGCAAATCATAGAACAATGGTCTAGGGTGATAATGCAACTATGATACTAATGACAATGGATTAGTATGCAGAAATAAAGATAAAAGAAGATTGTAATTAGGACAAACAGTTGGCATACATCATAAGACAATGTCTAGATGACAAGAGACCTTATCACTCCTTCATTTGGGAAATATGCCCATTACATCCAATCAATAAATGCCCAAACACCTGACACTTAAGTACTGATTTGTCTGAAGATATATGGCAGCCAACAATACATACAAACTACTGAAAATATAATGAAATTGTAAGGCCAAAGAACCTGGTATAAATCACCTTGGTGAAGCGATGAAGAAACAAGCAATATCCTCTATCAAGTGCCTCCAATATGCAAGATTGAACCTCCTTCTATGGCGTCCCTGCTGCTGCAAGTGGAGGACTGAGATGTTGATGTAGATGGCAGTATAAAACTCCAGAATGCGCCCAAACTGATCGGTCACAATGCTACATGATAGCGCCTTACTGATTTGCAGGTTCAAAGGCTTATGCAAAGTGATATCACCCAAATCGATGGGTTCTTTCTATGCACAGGTCCGTCTGTTCAGACCACTGATTTGAGGTTCTATTGTCACCAAAGTTCATTCAAATAGCCTCAATGAAATCGCCTTGCTCCCTAAGTGACATCGCTGTCTTCCAACTTGTGATTTAATGCATCAATAATGAGTAATTAGCCAAATCGAGGGTTTGGAGAAGTCTGCACAATTTCTGATATGTCTGCAATACACTTCGATTTCACTTCTGAGTCTCCCTAATGATATCGCCCTCATCTATAGACAATGATGCTGCTGACAAATAGTGATGACTTGAGTCTAACATGCCTCTATGACAAATCGTGGCACAATAATTTCTGAAGCAATCTCCAAACTGCGAATCTTCTAATTAGCTCTATATGAGAAGCTGAGTGCTCCTCACTCTCTTAGAAATCCTTCAGAGGGTCTTTCACCTCCTCAGTTATGCTGACCAATAGGGAGGTATCGTTCCCCAAGATCTTCTGCGGACAACCTGCGTCTCCACAACTCTTCAAGAGATAACATAAACAGCTGATGCTCAACATGTGTTTCCCCTCTTCTATTTATTCATTACATAATATGTCACAATCACCTTCTAGAAGATAAGGTTAGGTACACTTTATATTATTTGATTAAACATGTTATTTTAATGTACCTTTAATTTATTAATTAAATAAAATTCACACGTCTCCTGATACGTGTTATCTCCTTATAACATCAAAATATCAAATAATAAAGAGATGTGAAGTCACCAATCACCGCCATGTCGACCCCCTAAACAACTCCTTGGCCTACAAGGGTCAAAATAGGCCAACCTCGACACAAGTGCACGTGCTAAGGAGTAGGGGACATTACATCTTGGGTTCATAAGGTAGACACTTATTTCTAGCTCAATCCTATCACAAAAGAAGAGGCCATTAAGTATGCAACGATATATCTTGATGGCATTGCACATGAGTGGTGGCATCATGGGATGATCACTGTGGGACATGATAGGATTGCTTCTTATGCAGATTTTATAGAGACGTTGATTGAAAGATTTGATAAGAAGGATCCAGAGCTAGATTTTGTAATGTCCCTACTAGTTAGAGATCAAGTTCCTGCAAAACAAATTTGTTAGAATACCACAGACATATAAATATATAACTGATCTGAATTACAATCTAACTTTAAAATACTTAATTAACATAATCATAATTTTTATCTAATAAAAAGGATATGAATGCCATACGAAAGTATGTCCTCAGGCGGCCGTGAAGCTTGCCTTCTTGGAACCCATCTTGGTTCCAAGCCCTTCTTGGAATCCATCTTGATTCCAAGCTCAACCAAGCCATACATATGCATATAGATGTTCAGTATATATACTGCCCTAGGGGTTATCATAATCCCTCCTTTAGACTAAGGGAGTTTCCCCCCTATAGCCTCCATCATGTAATCATATTTATAATACATTTTTTGCATTTTATTACTATTTTCCATTCCATAATCCACATTTACATATTCCTAATTTAACATGTATTTCCTAACATATATTCAGCAAAATATCTATTATCCAAAATTCATATTTATTTATTAACGTATATTCCTAACTATTCATTGAGATGTATTTATTAACATCTAAGAACCATTCATTAACATATGTAATAAAATGTTCATTACTTATATTCATCAACATATGTATTAAAATATTCATTATTAGTATTCATTAATATACGTATTAAAATATTCATTATTAACATTCATTAATATACGTATTAAAATATTCATTAATATATATATTAAAATATTCATTAATATATATATTAAAATATTCATTAATATATATTAAAATATTTATTATTAATATTCATTAATATATATATTAAAATATTTATTAACTATATTCATTTACTTATACATTGGTGACATCCCTTACCTATCTATACCCACCGTAGCAGTTTCCAATCTGCAGTTCCTAATTGCTTGCACACAATGATGGACTGCTGTTCCAGATATGACAATAAATATATGCAAGGTCTGGTTGCCTTTACTGATTTCTGCCTTTATCTTTTATGCAGCTTCCATGTGCCTTCATGGCAATCTCCTCCTTACAGCAAACCGAACCGGATTATAAAGAAGAAAATACCCATTTCCCCGTGCCCTTTCTAAAGAGATACACACCCTCCATATATACGATGGTAAGGTTGCCCCACTAGAGATATGTCTCTTCATTATGATGTTTCTCCTTAAGCAATCACATTCTTCCTTGACCATCGGTTAATTTGATATAGTTGTCTTAACAACTCCTCACTTTCTTAATCACTACTGTCTAATCATTTGATTTGTATCCTTTCCCATACGTCGATAGAAGATCGACTCATGCGATATTTGCTTTCCACGAAATGTTGATGTTCAGGGAACAATCTCTGACAACAGCAGTTTATATATATTTGATTTAATAATCAACTTTATTTATTGATTAGGATGAGTGCTATTCTATTGTTTTTTTATTGAATAGTTGTTTTTCTGAATTCTATTTATTATTATATTTGTTTTCTAATTACTTTATTATGTTTTGTCAATAATATAATATTGTAAAATTTATATTATTATTTGATAAATAAGAAATTAATATTAATATTTAAATCATGTTCATAAATAATATTTAATTAATGAATTTTAAATAATCAGTCATTGGTAATTATTATTATTAATTAATAATAATAATTTCTTCATTTAGGGTCTCTCTCTTTCTCTCCGTATATATTTAACGATCTAGGAGGGGACATGACACATTTCAAAGAATTGGCATAGCTAAAGCAGTGGGGTTCAATTGATACATATATTGTTGATTTTCAAAGACTTGTAGTGTTAGTCATTGATATATCAAAGAGAAGACTTATGGTCCTTTTTATGGATGGGTTGATAGATCCATTTAGAGGTTGGATTAAGGCTTCCAATCCACCTACTCTACAAAAAGCCATTGAAAAGGCTAGAGACATGGAGGCTTCTACTTCTAGAAGAAAATTTTAGTCTAAGGGATTCTCTCATAAGGACAAAGATAAATTTTTTTTCAAAGGGATTCATATCAGCCACATAGTGATTCAAACAGGTTGGATAGTGAGTAGTTGAATGACTTCAAAAGGAGGAAATTGTTCTTCCATTGCAAAGAATTTTGGGACCCATCAGATTAGTGCAGTATGAAAGCAAAGGGCAAGCAGTTGGAGTATTTTTCTGTTGAGGAATCTGCATTAGAAAAATAAGATCAGCAATCTGATTCAGAGAGTAGTGAAGAGGAAAATACATTAGAAGAAGAGCCCAAGGATGATAGTATCATTGCACAACTTAGTAGTGCTCAAAAGGCAATCACTTTTAAGGTGAGAGGTGTAATATAGGGGCAGCGAGTAGTTGCTTTAATTGACATAGGAGCTACATGTAATTTCATTGATGAGAGCATGATGGATTTAGGGTGATGGTAGCTAACGGGTATAAGCTTCATTATACTTGTAAGATTTCACATTTGAGTATACAGTCGGGTGATTATGATGTAATGTCCCCTAATTGGAATTGGTCTAATTTAACCATAATCAATCTATTTTCAAAATACTAATGACTTAAACTAACTTAATTAAGAATCAAGTCTATCTTACACAAGTCAATTCTGTGATATTTGATCTTTCTTTAGTCTATCAAGTACTTGCTAACTTACCATATTAAATAACCAATCTTATTCTGGTTCATATAAATCCTTTACGCATTTATTAATTATTATTTCTATAAATTATTGCGTGATATTACAAAGTGATTTCTAAAGTATTATGTAACCTTAACTATTATATTAATATCTATTATTATCAATATCTATTTTTACACATCATTATATTACTCTTATTCTGATTTGAGTGTATATATGAACGAAATAGTATTATCAATTATTTATGGATTACTAGTATCCTTTTATATTATTACTATACACCTAAATAGTATTACCAATTATTTATGGATTTACTAGTATCCTTTTATATTATTACTGTACTATCACCACATAAAACAATCCTAATTACTAATGTGTTTAGGGGCTGATATTGGTAGACAGATCTGACGCATGTCAGATCTGGTCTGCCACTGACTTGATATCCTTATTAAATATATTGCACTCTATGTTAATATTTTCATTAATATTAACCTCTGCATGGGAACATTATTTCATACAGTAAAAGTATATCCCCACGCATACCATCAAGGTCAATACTATTCTGGTGTTCTGATTGGTGGTTCCCCATCATATGTATCCCCTTGTAAATCTGTCTTTGAATTATTTATTCTCTTTATAATTTATATACACATTGGCTGGTGTATGTACGTTAGATCCTCCTCTTCCATACCATCCTTATTATTCCTCCTTAACTCAGTGATCTGTTTTTATATCTGCTTCTTTGGTTTGGACAGATGTGACTCTTCCCTAGAGTAATACCCTTTGATACAAACAGATTATATTTGCTCCCAATGAATTGCACCTCTCGGTCACTCCTGATACTTTATTAATCTTTCTTTTATAAAACTTAATTGCTGTAGCTTTTAACGTTGTCAAGTTTACATGCCGCTGTTAGTTCTTCCGACGATAAACTCATAAACGCAACTCTCCTTATATTGACTTATCGCTGCCAATCTAGGGGCGGCTCCAAAACACCACTTTTTATCGCTGGCAATAAATATCTCCTGGACGATAGTTGACAGCTGTTTGATTAGAAATCACTACTGTTATACATCTCTCTTAATCACTTTGTTATATATGATTATATCGGCTATTTGCTCAGGCTGATCGTATCCACAAATGATGAATAATAAAATCCCCGATGATCCCCCTTCAATGGGTAATGGTTCTTAGCGGTGCATCTCTTCACTCAGAATATCCTTCCATGTTCGTGGCCCTTCCCAAATGTTAATCGCATCCTTACTCGTCATTATTGGATGAGGATGACATTGATTGGATTATTCGTTGTTTTTAATGGATCGTTCATGAGCCTTAGGCATTACACCCCATTTTCCTACTATGCTACGTAGCTTTCCTTCTCTCCTTTATACATGTATTAGTAAATGTTGCGAAGGCAGACAAATCTGACATTGGTCTGCCATTATGTGTTTATTAATAATTATTTACTAGTAATTAATATTGGTTGCAAATTAGTGTTTTATTTAATAATTTATTATTATTGAGATAAATGGTTATTCATTATTTATTAATATATCGTTGATAGAAATAAATGGATGATTAATCAGTGCTAAATAAGTGTATTGATATTTAATTTGTATGTTTATTATTTTGTATTTTAATTTTATTATCATCATTTATTATTAAATTATATTTCAAAGTGGGGACATCACAGATTATTAAATCTGTATCTTACCCTTTTACAAAGAATGATTGTCAATGAAACTCTAATCCATGAAGGCAACCTTACAATAAATCTGTAATGTGAATTAGCAGCCTGATTTAATTTCATTTCTTGTTATATGTATGTGCAATCTTATGTACAATAGAATCTTGAGAAACAATGCCACTCAACATAAACCAATATCAACCTGAGCCTACAATGAACTATTATCTTGTTCAATAGATTTCCAAGTGTTTGACAAATTTCTCAGTAAAGAATAGCAAATATTTTGTTGGAATCTAGATCGGAATATATATTAATTAAATAATTATTTAATAAATAAATAAATTTCAAATAATCATTATATTAATTAATAGTAATACTTGCCTCATTTAGGATATATATATAACGATCAAGGAGGGGACATGACATATGAGTTGAGATAATTTCTATGATGTTGATATGGGGGACAATGATGTTATTCTTGGTATGACATGGATGTTTGTCACTTTTAGAATTCTCTTTCAACTTACAAAAGTTGGAAATGTGATTTGAACATAAAGGGAGGAAAGTGATACTCGGGGGACTTTTAGATAAAGGGCCTAGAGTGGTATCACTTAAGAGGATGGAGTTGTTTATTAGACATGATCAAGTAGAGTGGGTAGTAGTGTCTCATCATGCCAATAGCTCTTGAATTTTCAGATCAACAAAAGAGTTGTTATCATCCAGATGTTCAAAAGTTGCTATCTAAGCATAGCAAGGTGTTTGGGAGTATCCCCCATGGAGTTCATCTTTAGAGGGGAATAGAGCATGTCATTGAGGTAGAGGAGGGAGCCAAACTAGTAATCACTACTCCTTATTGGCATCCTAAGAGGCATATGAATAAAATAGAAAAGGCAATTAAGGAGTTACTAGAAATGGCACACATAAGACCTAGCAAGAGTCCTTTTGCATCAGCAATAGTATTGATTAAGAAGGATGGAACAATGCAAATGTGTACTGATTACAAGGCCTTGAATAAAAAGACAATCAATAACAGGTATCTAATTCCCTGGAAAGTTGAGTTGATTGATGAATTGCATGGGGCTAGGTACTTTTCTAAGATTGATTTGAGGCTAGGGTATCATTAGATTTGAATGCGGAAAGAGGATATTGAGAAGACTTCCTTTAGGTGTCATTTTGGGCATTTCGAGTTTTGGTAATGCCCTTTGGTTTGACGAATGCTTCGGCTACTTTTAGAGTTGTATGAATCAAGTGTTCAGGAAACAATTAGGAAATTTGTTTTGATATTTTTTGATGACATCCTAATTTTCAGTAAGTCTTTGGAGGAGCATATGAAACATCTTTAGGAGGTATTAGGCATCTTAGAGAGTGAGTCTCTATATGCAAAGCAGTCTAAATGTGACTTCGGGATGACATAGCTTCTTTATCTTTGTTACATCATCAATGTAGAGGGAGTTGTTGGTGTGTTTTTTATGCATGTGCAACTCAGAATAAAATACCCAGAGATATCCTATTCTCTCTTGATCAAAATCCTCAATGTGCTAAAGAGATTGACTGTGTGATCACAAAAAACGACTCCAAGGTTCTAGATTCAATGCAGAAAGTCTCAATTGGTTCCTTGTGAAAATGTTGGTAATCTCAAGGGGGACTTACATAATTGTTCAAGGAGTGAATCGATCAAAAGATTTTGTTGATTCCTCACTTGTGAAAATGATTTTGCAATAAGTTCTTTTCAATCCTACTTCTCTCTAGACTTGCAAAGAAAAAGGCTAAAGGATGAGGGTTTAGGAAGTTACTTCTAATCTTACGCTAATCCAATGAATTCAGGAGATGGAAATCGCAAAAGTGGAATTAAAACCAATTCTTGCTTCACCAAATTCAACAACTACACAAGAATGTTTCAATCTTCCGAGGAAATCAAAACATTTGCATATCACCCATATTCACCAACATTTTGAACAACGAATATAGCAATAGAAGTTAAGTTTTCATTTACTGGTTCAGGCTAACTTTGCACGATAACTAAAAATCATCCAATTATCAAAAATATGAACACATTATTTCACATTGAGCAATTCTATCAAATCCTTCATTCATTCTAACAACTTGGAAATGAAATCTATTCTATGGAGAGCCAAGAAACCATGCTAACTTGCAAAAGCAGACAAAATTCACCAACAATTGAACAATGAATGTCTTAGGCACTTGAGAAGTATTATTACAAATTTACAACAATTTCTCAGAAATCTCTCCCTTTACAAATGAGAGGAGGGTTTATATAGGCACCCAGTTACAAAGCAATGGCCCAAGTTGATCCAAGATAAACAGGCAATATTAACAGATAAAACCCTAATTAGGGTTAATTGCAAAAAAACTCTTTCTGGCCAATGAGAAAATTACAACACTTTGGATAACCAATGAGAAAACAGGAGTTGCTTGTTGAGTCTAGTTCATTGCACCTAGACATGTTTGACTTGGAACCCTTGGATTGATTGATTGATGACTAGGATGCCACCTCAACTTGCCTTGCGGATTTGATTCCCCATAGGCAATATCTCTTGATACTCTACATCGTTCCAATTGCATCATGTGATGAAGCATACTCTGGAATGATTAACTCTTCTGAAATTCCTTGCCTTGGACTTGTAAGGTCGATGTAGAGCCTTTCATCCTTAGATGACTTAATCTTCGTGAATCTCTTGATGAAGTGTGAGTCCTGTTGTGACCTAATCACACATCACCCCATTCAAAATGGGGACCCCCTACTTTTTAGGCCCTCTTGCTCTTTTGGCTTTTGTTTGTCGGGTCTTTTTGCAGCAGTCTCAGTAATCTCTTTGCTTCACAAGTGTTTGGGGGTTAGTTTGATCAAGCCTGCAAGTCATTTGACTAAATTTGGCCAAGTCTAGGACTCGTTTTGTTAGTTTTAGGGTTTTTTGCTTTAGTCCTAGATTTTAGGGTTTTCAAAAATTGAACATTGCATTGGAATGATGACCCTTTTAGGAACCTCCCAGTGAAATTTGAGTGAATTCTAAGAAACTTTCTATTTTTAGAAAGTTCCTATTTTTTAGGGATTTCACTGCCTCTCGAAGTGGTCTAATTTCACCGAAAATCAAACTTACTATTTTTAGTAATTTCTATATTTAGTATGTTTCTAGTTCTAGTAAGTCCTCCCGCATCATGTTTTGCCCTAACATTGACATTCTGAAACACTTTCTATTTTTGGAAAGTCTATTCTGACAGGTTCCTCATAGGCAAACACTGAAGACTAAGCATTCTTGAAGATTCATGTCATGTCCCCTCCTTGATCGTTATTTATAATCTAAATGAAACAATTATTATTATAAACTAATACAATCAACAAATGATTATTTGAAATTATTAATATTTAATTATTAAATATTATTATTAATATCTATTAATATTTAATTATTAAATGTTATTATTATTATTCACAAATTAATATTGAAAATTATTATACAAAAATTATTTAGTAATATGTGAATCACATTTTATTATTAATAGAATTTAATATTGTTAATACAATTAATATTACTAATGCAATTAATATATTATTATTTAATTAATATATATTAATATTTATTATTAATAATATCCTTGAAATATTCAAATAAAAATAAATAAATAATATATTATAAATATAATTTATACATCATAAATTATAAACTTAATTTACATATTCTTAATTGTAAACAAAATTTATATATTTAAATTAATTAAATAAAATAATAAATAAATTCCAAGAAATTAAGTAAGAATAATTATTATTAATTATTTATATATCAATAAGCAAAGAATCAACACCAACACTAGTATCTGATTAGCTGTGATATAGTATCGTGTCGAGGATCTACCAAGAAGGGAGGAGGTCGATAGTCAATAAACATTATTGACATAATGATTGCAAGTATCTATGCGTAACAACTTATTGACGGTATTGACAAAATCCTAGCATTTGAATATATGTCATGACCCTACCGTGAGGAGTAGATGCAGCATAAAGGAAATAGAAAATCGCCTTGATACAAGACTTCACGGGTTTCCAATCAAGAGGCTATACCAGCAACCAGCCACAGAATATATCGAATAACAAGTTTGATTAAGATTAGTTAAGGGAAAGATTAATTCCATAAGATGTGGTTGGTTAAGAAGCAAAAGGTATGAAGACATGTCCCAACCAGATGCAAACGATTGCCCCTTTGAAAGAGACGTGCCTCTTCAAGAAAGGGGAAGGTATAAATAATCCAGATCAGTCTCCAAGAAGGGCATGGAGGAACAGGAGAAAAGAAACATTAAAGTAAGAGGGAAGCATTCCGATATAATGAAGGAATAAGAATAAAAGCAGACATAAACATACAGCAGATATAATATAAAGACATAAATATACTATCACAACCGATGTGAATATATTATGGAGCAGATCTGAAATATGCAGCAGTGATCTGTTAGTTAAGGACCAAGGACATTTTTGAAGGTGGTAACTATAGGAGGGGACATAACCCTTCTTTAACAATTAAAGTCTATATAAGGAGGAACTCCAATCGAAGAGGAGAGGAGAATACAGAATATTGAACACCTAGCAAATAATCAAATCAGACTATAATTTGTAATATTCCAATTCACTGTGGTAATGTAAAGGTTATTGTTTAGTTTTATATATGAATTTATACGTATATCTCTGTTATAGATTAACAAGCATTAAAATATACATGACACCACTACAACAGTCAGTCACAAAGGTGTAAGGAAGGAATCTGCATTAAGGGAGAAATTATTATATATAGTCTGTGATTATAAAAGGAAGTCAAGTTGCATCACTGATGAGCACCATCAATCACATTAGATCAGAACTGTTATTAAATTACAGGCAGTGACATCCTTGTTCTTGGTGGTATGCATGGGGACATGCTTAATATATGAAGCACGGTAATGTTCTTACACAAAATTTATTAATAATATAATAATAGAATGATTATAATTATTATAATATTTTATAAGAATAGGTAATTGATAAATAGATAACTAATAGACATATAAATGATTTATAATATAATATAGTTCATTTATGTCAAAATCAGATTAAAGATTATATATAAACATATAATGTCTTAATGAGACACAAATTAAAATAATAGATTATAAAACTGAAAGAGCTAATTAGATAATGAACAGTAAGAAGAATTATGAATGACAAAAAATTAATTACCTAGTATAGGGGATGAACAATTTTATAATTGATAATCTGATTGAACTATGAAATATCCCTGATTTGATTCATGGTTAAGATAGATTTACTTCCTAATCAATCTAGTTTAAGTCATAAGAATATGGAAATAGATTAATTATGGTTAAATCAGGGCTAAACCTAGAAGGGGACATTACAATTCATCTAGATCCGGAAAGCCCAAAAGCAGGAATATCCACCTCTATTCCTGAAATGGCATCCTGAATTTGGAAAGCCCCAAATTGGCTAAGTCTAGAGAAAGCAATGTGAAAATTCCTTGATCAAGTGATTTTGGCACCCATGTCTCAAGTAGGGCCCTAGATCCAAGTCTCCATGGAAAATCCAAAAGGCTTGAAATTCCATCACCAGGCCAATCATCGCCCAAGTGGAGTGGCAGGGCGCCAAGTGATAAAGGTCATGGAAAAAAAAAAATTGCGAAATTCCTCCTTGATAGTGAAATAGCACCCAGGTCTTGAGTAGGGTGCTCAAACAAGTTCATGGAAAATGAAGAAAATGGAAAATTTCTTGCCAGGGGCATTTAGCATCCAAGTGGAGTCGTCTGGCGCTAAAGTGGGCAAGTCATGGAAAATTCCCAAAATGCAGTATTCCTCCCTGAAGTGAAAACAATGCTCATGTGCCAAGGAGGGCGCCAAAGTGGTTAAGGCATGGAAAGTTGGAAAGATGCCAAATTCCTTGGCAAAGGTAAAATGGCCTCCATGTCTCGAGAAGGGTGCTAGTTGAGTTAGCCATGGACAAAGTCAAAAATCACAAAATTCCATCACAAAGGTGAAATGGCACCCAAGTATGAAGAGGGGCACTAGGAGAGGGGGGTCGTGGAAATCTTGAAAACTTCAAAATTCCCTCTCCAAGCCCAAATAGCGCCCAAGTATGGACAATGGCGCTAAAAGGGGTATGCCATGGAAAATGGATAAAATGGAAAATTCCATAATGAAGAAAGGCGCCAAAATGAAGTTAACAAGGAAAAGTGTGAAAGTTAGAAATTCCTCTATCAAAGTGAATTCTATGCTCAAGGTCAATTGAAGTCAAGGATTGAAAATTTTCCAAGGCAAAGGAAAAATTGAGGGTCAAGGATGGAAAAGCAATAAATCCCCTTGGGAAAAAAAATTCATCAAATCTCATCAAAATTTCAAAGTTTTTGCAGATTTAGACTCATGAGAGAATTCTCTCTCTCCTAGACCCGCGACCTTAATTTTAGGAAAGTTCATAAAAAATAAGAGGTGGTGGAAAATTGTTGAAAACCTCTTCCAAAGTGAGGAAAGCTGAAAAAGCTTCAAGAAAAACTTTCCTAAGTCAAAGATTCCCTGTCATGAAATTTTCTCTCCTAGGGCTTGTTCCACCAAATGGATGGATAAAGTGAATCTCAAGTGAATCTTCCAAAATCCCTCCAAAATTCAAAAAAATGTAAAGTTGGTGAGTTGGTAACATAAGAAAGAAAGAATATTCCAAGTCATAACGCACAACTCAAAGCATTAAATAAAATTCCATTTTGGAACTTAATGATGATGGTGGAACCCATTTGCATGGCGTGTTGGTAAGGAAAGTATGACGCATAATTAATATGATTGCCAAATTTGATTCTTGCCAACTTAGCAACATGTTGAGAGGAATTCTATATAAACGCACAAGCACAATTCATTCTTCACGTGGGAATTTGGAGAAAGAAAAGTTGGAGAGAAAGCGCAAGAGGTCAGACTTGGAGAATATTTTATTCTTTTCAGGAAGCTTTGTTCGCTGGAGTGCTAATTTATTCCTGAGATGGCTGAATTAAGCAAAGTGGCAACTATTACCAGACAAGCACAGATAAAAGATGAGATGAAAGGCTTCCTTTCGGAGTCAAAGATGGTATCCAAGTGGAAGGAGATCAGTTATACAAATTTAGGAACATTCAACATGAATCAGGATGTTTGGGATAGTGGGACATAATCCATCACCTATTGCTGCTAGGATTGTCAGAAGTGGAATTGTTGTGGCAGCTGGTTTTCCTCCAATTTAATGTCTAGAGTTGATCTTAAAGTGTGCAAAACATAACAACCCAGATAGAAGAGCTATTTTGACAAGTGGCAAGCGCTTGGCCAATTTGACTCTGAAGACTATTGGAGAAACCTTTGGAATTCCTTCACACCATTCCATGACCTACAAGACTCTCAAATGGAGCTGAAGCAGTATACGATGCAAGTTTTGACAGATGTGTGGAGATCATTAACAAGGGTTGGTTGTAGAAGCCTAGGCCTCACATCTCCCAAATGCCTAAGATGCTCACCATTTTTGAATTCAAGAAGGATTATGTGGATCTAATCATGATGTTAAGCAGAATAATGGGGTGTCCACATACCATAAATTTCGAGCCATGGATGTTTTTCTACATTGGCGAAGTCATGAATGCCAATGGATTAGTGGACTGGGCCCAGCTAATCAGCCATTATGTTCATGAGCAGCTGAAATATCTGAAGGAGAGGAAGACCCAATCCTTCTATATGAGCTCTTACGTGATTTATTCACTTGCAAGGATGGTTGGCTTCGATGGTTTGCCGCAAAAAGGAGTCATGGGTTGCGGACCAACACAGCTAAAAGTTCATGAAAGTTATCCTCAGCTACACCTCTACAACACTGATTCTTTCAAACTGGCAAATGACACTTTTTCTATGTACTTGGCTAGATTTATGTAGAACGAACTTCACAAAAGAGTGTCGCTTGAGGCCAGAGCTTTGGTGCAGAAATTTGGAGCCACATTCTTGTAGTTTCCAAAATTCACTTATATTAGGACGTAGGGATTCTCCTTCCAGCCGTACAAATTACCGAGATATCCATTGGACAAACTGGTGTTGCTGGAGCTTATAAGGCAATTGACAGCCTATGACCAAATTCAGAAGAAGAAAAGAAAGTTGTCTATTGAATTCCCAGTTGTTCTCAATGATTATGTAGAAGTATGCCCGAACTTGGTAGCAGTTGAGAAAGCAACAGAGGAAATGACATTCTATCGCTTGGTATTGTACACCTCTAGATCTTGCTACGATCCATATCATAAGATCAGAAAGGTTGCTGGATTGAAATTTGTACACAAGTTTCACCTAGAAGACTATTCGGGAGTTGTCAAGGATGACCTATGTCAAGGATGACCTTGAGGTCAGGAAGAAAATGTTTTCCAGGCTGTCCCTTGACACAATTAGGATAGGTGAAATAATGCGAGTGCCGTATCAGGTCAAAGAGGACTCAATACAACCAGAATTCGAAAAGGTAAAAGATCAGCCTATTTAGCTTCCAGATTGGTCAAAGCCTGAAATTGATGATTTGGACATTTTGGCCAGACCCTTATTGAAATTTACCAAACATTGGGTAGATCAGCATATTAGGAGGTTGAGAGAAGGAAATGTCCACTTGACTTACCAGTTGATGGGGAATTTGGATTCCCATAGTGAAGCTATAGAGGGGTCTTCTCAAGCCCAGAATGAAGAAGGAGGAATTTGACAGAAAGAAGTTGAGCCTGGTAAAGGAAGAAATGTTCCCAAAAGGCCAAGAACGACAAGGAAGAAGGAAGTCTAGTCTGATGCTCAGTAGGAAATCTAGCAGGAAGAGCTAGTGCAAAAAAAGGCAAGAGTGGAAGAAACTCGATCACCAACCGACTCTTCTAGTGTGTACGAGGTAGAAATGTTTACACAAGAAAATCCAGTGAATCCACCTCAAGGCAACCTTCCTGACAGTGCTCCTGCACAGGATGTTCTCAGTGCCAGCACTTCACAAAGGCCTAATCAGCTAGGAAATCAGAGACAGGAACTTCCTCCTCATCGAGAAGAACCCTGTCAGGGTAGTTTCATTGAAACAATCCTTGGAGAGATGGAGGAAACATCATAGGAGCACGCACACATGGAAATACGAGATCCATCGATAACTGAATCACAAGAGATGAGTTTGGATCTAGTATTCTACATTTAGTTGAGCCTGTGGCAAATAAAGATAGGAATGAAATCGCGTCGAATGATTGTGTGGTTAGAGAAATTAATTTGGGGTGCGCTTCCATGACGTAGGTTGTGGAAGATTTTGAGGGGTCTTTCTTGGCAATGAAGGAGAAAATGCAGAAAATGAAGGAAAAATGTAAAAGGTTGAATAGCGAAAACATGGCCCTATGCGAGTATGTCAAGAGCTTCAAGCATCCACTCAAGGAAGTTGATCCTTCATTCATTCCTCCTTCCTCTCTTCCTCAAGAGGTTGTTGATGAAGCTGAAACGATTAGGAAAATAGCCCAGATGCTAGAGAATGGGTGGAAGACATCTTCACTACAACTGGGAAATTCAGCGAAGACTTGGCTCATCTTCATTCTAGGCTTGTTACTCTTCTGAACATATTGGAAGTAGCCGATGGTCTATGCGAGGATGTTCCCATCTATGAGGACCTAACCATTCCGCGACTTGGAGCTTTGATGATGATTCCGAAGCAAACATTGATTGATGGGAAAGTAGTCCAAGAAAATGACATCTACGACTTTCATGGTGGTTTTGCATCGTTTGCTCTAGAAAGAATATCTTTGAAAGATTTAGTATGGAGTCTTTAACTTTGAAAGACTCGATCAGAAGGGTGCAGGAAGAAATTATCAGCGTGATTGAAGCATTGTTCGTAAAGAGGTTGAATGAAAATGGAGTGACAGTGAACTTCTTGAGTGATCAACTACATGAATTCTTCTTTGTAGGGTCATTTTCCAAGCAACACTTTGAGAATGTTTCTTCATTTTCTAGCACAATGAAGAAGGCGCAAGAAATGATGGTGGAATGGGATACCAGATTGAGAGTGCGCCAAGTGTCGCCGTTGGTGAATTGGAAGCTGTCATCTCCAAATTCATCACATATGCAATTAATGAGTATGACAACGGTTGTCCATTCTTGGACAAGAATCTTTTGACCGAGTAGTGGTGGCACACTTATTACAGGAATATTTTGACCAAGTGTTGGACTGGTCAATGCATGGTGAATTTATGGAGCATCTTTTGCATGCAGCCACCATATTTATGATTTTCTGATAGATTGCTTTTGCATGTTGTTGTTGCATGGAATCATGGACATATGTGAACGAGGAATATTCATTGTATGATACTGTGATGGACAAGCTTGATGAAGTGGTGCATTTAATGCACAAATGGATGCCATTTTGGGCATGTTTGAATTGATTGTATATGGGTTTCATGGGCATTTATTGTAGATTCCCACCTTGTTGCATCATGTGCGGTGTAATGTCCCCTTCTCGTTGATGTACTTCTAGTGGTCCATTGGCCTATCCCTGAGACCCGTAGGCTGTGTGGAATGAAGAATGAGCGTCAAACATTGATGAGGCGAGAACTTACTATTTTTAGTAAGTCAGGGGTTGGCTGTTTTGGTGATACTGTCCTATTGAGCTCTCCATGCTCTGTCACTGGGTGCAGAGATCATGCTTTTCGGAGCAGTAGTTCATGACTTACTCTTTTTAGTAAGTGGCAGTGGACAGGGTCCTGATCCTGCAGCAGTTCAGTGGTCTTCCTTGCTCAGCTTCATCCTGGTTTTGTCAATAATCAGTATTGGAGTCATAAGTGATGCAATTAAATATTATTTCCTTATCCTAAGGTTTAATATTTAATTAATTTGATTATTTTTACTATTGATTAATGACTTTGGAAATTGCACATAATGTCTCTTAAGTGCTAGGCGAATTGTTATGTCTGGAAAGGGATGCCATTTTTAAAATGGGAGATATTATTTTATTCACCAAAAGTATTTGCTAAGTCAAATCATGGTCTTTTGCTTGCTTGGCGTGATTTTGACTTATGGTATGGCGCCATCCTTGGGTAAATTAAATGCACATGGGAAAGTTGAATTTGGGCGCATTTGTGAGCATTTGCATTTGGATTTAGTGGAGTTAGAAGTTATAAATAAGAGCCTTGGGCTCCCATTTTGGTTTCTTATGAAATTGCATCGTTATGTTGCCGGATTGGCGATTGAAAAATCTAAGCTTCAAAGTGTGGCTTCCTAGCTAAGTCTCAGTTTCGTACTTGGAAGATAGTACTTAGCTGTGTCCTTGTATTTCCAGTGCTGTTGGTGAGTGAGTTGCAGATTGTGGAGAGTTTTGTGTGGGATTGGAGTGTTTTCTGGTTGCTGGTCATGGAGCTGCTGAAACTATATTTTGCTCATACCTCTTGGCCAGGCGATTCCATCATTCTGGGTATCGGTTCATCCATCTTTCCTGCCACTGGCGATTCATCTTGTAAGCTTTTAGTGAGTATGGAATTTTATAATGCAAATCAAAATTCCCTGGTTAGACGTTGGGTTTAGGGAGTGCATTGGGATGCGTGCTAAATAAATGAGAGTGCTTTGATAGCTTCCTTTGGGTTTGTTTTCATTGTTGCGAGTATAGTATTGGTTTATAACTGATTTGGGGTGAATTGGGTGAGAAATGAGAGAGTTATGAGTGTTTTAGTGAGTTCATAGGCTGCTGGTTTTACATTTTCCATTCTACAGATTTGATGTTAGCAGAATTTCATGCTATTTATTTTGGATGTTCAGCATTGCTTTTCTACTCTCACTCTCTTTGTTATTGTAAGGTTAAGTAGCAGTACTACTAACCATTCTTGCTTGTAAACTCTCATCTTGTTGAAAAGTGGAAGAGGCTAGCTTGCCGCCTATTTTAGTTAAATTGTAATTCAGTCCTCTCGCTGCATAAGCGGTCGAGCGATGATTGGTTGTAACGGTCCTCCCGCTACATAAGCGGTTGAGTTGAGTTTATTTGTAATTCAGTCCTCCCGCTAAAATACCGCGGTTGAGTGATTTGTGTATGCTGTATGTTTCTCTTGGCTGGTTCACTGCCAAGTTTCTTGCTTTCCCATTGGATAAGCGGAAGGGGATGGCTTGCCGCCCGTCATTGTATTCATTTCATCTTTTCAGTAGATTTGAGATCTAACGATCCCCTATTCACTGTATGCTCTCACCTTCCCATGTTGGGCACTTGGTGATTAGAAAGTGGAAGGGATGCACTTTTCAGCAAACTTTGAGTTTATGTTTTCTAACCTTAACGGGTTATCTGTTGGTTGATGATTATTATTGCATTAAAACAAAAAAAAATATCTAGGATATTACATGCGGGGAATCTTTTGGGGGAAAACCCTAATTAGGGTTTGCATGCCTTCTTGGTTTGAGGCCTATATAAAGGGGTGACTCCCCTCATTTGTAAAAGGGAGGAGAGATTGTACTCAGAGATTGTTGCTATAAGTTTTGAAGCAATCCACTTAATACATTGTTCAAATTGTTGGTTTATTCTTGTGTTGTTTTAAGACTTGCATGGTCTCACTCTCTTCATTTAGATTAGATTTGCTTTCAAGTATTTAGATGAACGTGATTTGATGAGGTTGCTTCTTGTGAAATTTGTGCTCATACCTTTGGTTTGCAGTTGATTGTTGCCTACTTTGCAAGGTTAGTCTGAGCCTTTTATATGTGTGAACTTCACTTCAATCATCAGGTGAATGTTGTTCAAATTGATGGCTTTCATTGGTGATGTGAAAAACTATTGCACAACCTCGAAAGATTGCACCGCCTTCGTGTAGTTGTGCTGTGCCAACGAAGCAAAGTGTGGTTTGATTTTGCACAAGTGATCTTGTCTCTTTGTTCTTAAAGTTAGACTAGATTTAGCATAGCCTCCTAAAACCTTCCTCTTTTCTTTCTGCAAGCTAAACCATTCGCAAACCAATTCCTTGAAGTTGCAAAATCGTCTAATCTTCTTTGAGAATACATAAGACCCCTTGGATTACCAGTAAAACACATCAGCCAACTGAGTCACGTTCGTTGCATGAAGGAACCTTGGAGTTAACTGTTTGAATTTGTCTCAATCTTAGCATACAGTTAAACTTTGATCAAGAGAGAGTGAAGTGACCGTTGGGAATTTTATTCTGTGTTAGACGCTGTCCTAAAAAACACGTCAACAAGTCCTTCTTTGTCACATTTGTCCTTGCATTCCGGCTTGAAGCGTGAATGTTGTTCTTCCATCATCTTTTCAACTGGTTCTTGAGAAATCCCTCCCCAAGTTGACATCTACTACTTGAAAATTAAACAAAATAAGGTTGATGTTATCTTGACAAATTTTGAAAGAATAACTCTGACTTTCTGATTAAACTTTGAAAATTAGACTCATAATCAGATTGGGTATGGTCTGAGAAACAAAAATCAGAGCTAGAATAACTAGGAATTTATGAAATCCATGTCTGATAATGAACTTAGAATTGAAAATCAGACCTAGAAATATTCTGGAAACATGAAATCAGACTCAAAAAATCATGAAATTTATGTGACAGTTTGATTTGAACTTGGAATTGAAAAATCAGAATTTGAAAGGATCCTAGATATCAAAATCAGACTCAGAAAATTCTTGAAATAATGGAACAAAGTCTGATTTTGAGGATCCCTGCTTGTAAGATTAAGAAAACATGAATAAAAAAACCCCGTCTTTATGATGAAATTCAGAAAATGTAAAGGAAACGTCTGAGCATAGGTCTGATAATGAAAATTTAGAATGAAAGAAAGGATTTTGGAGGTCAAAATCCCAGAATTTTGCCTTAGACTTCAGACCTGCAAGAAATGGAGAAAAAACTCAGAGAATGTTGATGATTGGTCTTTGAATGCCTTGAATTCTTCTTGAACCCTGCAATTACACCCTTAAACTGCCTGAAGAAACTTTGAGAGATGACTTGAAAGTTTGAATTCTCAGAGATGAAAAGAGAAATGTGAATAATGAAATTGCCAAGGCCTATACTTATAGGAAATTTGAATTCCCCCTTGCATTGTTTTTCTTTCTTTTTTTAATGAATTTTTTGAAGGCAATGAACTTAGTCACAATTAGGCTTCCAATTTGAACTTTCCTTGTTTTTATTGTTTTTGTGTTTTAAAACGTATTGCAATTTACTTTTTATTGTTTTTGTGTTTTAAAACGTCTTGCAATTTACTTTCTTTGCTTCCTTCTAGAAACCTTTTTGCTTTATTTCCTTTTCAATTTAGACAAGTTAAAACTTTTCCTTTCATGAGTTGGGCGAATTTCTCCTTGTAATTAGTTTTGTTTTTTTTTTGAAAATTTTGCCTAGGCAGACTTTGATGCTAGCCAAGGAACTTTTGACTATGGCATGGGCAGACTTTGCAAGTGTGCAAGGAAGATTCACCACGAGGTAGGGTGGACTTGAGGTTGGATTAGAAATTTTTTATACTTGACCAAAATTTTCAACGTTTCCTCTTCTAAGTGTCTATACTTAATCACCTTTATTACCCCTTCTTGGGTGGACTTCGACATGGATGAGGAAGTTTTCCACTTTCCTTGGGCCAACTTTGCTTGTGCTCAAGGATGTTTTCCATGGAAACTTGGAATTCTTCTATGGAAATAAGGAATTTTTTCGAAGGAAATGAGGAATTTTTCCAAGGAAACAAGGAATTTTTCTCGAACCAAGTTCCAGACTTAGTCATTTTCTTGTGGTCTTCAATCAACTTTTTAGAAATTATCCTCTAGATTCGAAAGTTATTTCATACTTGGTTTGTTCTAGATGAATTCTCCTGACCTGACACATCTTCTGAACCTGAAACCATCCAAAACCTAAAAAAGGGCCAAAAGCAACTTAAAAAAAATCAACTTTCCATTTTTAGAAAAAAATAGGCCCAAAAAATAGGTTCCCGGATTGGCCCCAAAATGCTAAAAAAACAAAACTTTCTAAATTTAGAAAATTCAAAAAAAACAAAAAGCAAATTTCCTAAAAAAAAAAAGTCAGAATTGACCCCAAGAAATTTCAATTTTACTCCTTTGACCTATCTGAGACCATCTGTAGCATTAAAACATTCTTTCGACCGTTCCTTCACTTTTTGAATCTGATGACGACTCCATATTTCATAAAACTTGACTCATTTTTGAGACTTAGAGACCGGAGACCAAAACCATAAACTAAAAGAAAAACAAAAAAGAGGGGGTCCCCATTTGCAATGGGGCGTTGTGTGATTACGTCACAACAGGAGTGAGAGTTGATCCTGAGAAGATCAAGGCCATTGTTGAGTGGCCTACTCCTACAAATCTTACATAGCTCAAGGGATTATTTGGTCTCTGTAGTTTCTATAAGAGGTTTCTTAGAGGTTTTTCACAGACTGCAGCCCCACTTACAAACTCGACTAAGAAGGAGCATTTGAATGGTTTGCTTCAGCACATGATTGTTTTGAACACTTCCAACAGTTAATGTCTACATGCCCAATGTTGGCAATACTTGATTTTACCAAAAGTTTTGATGAGGAGAAGCACCCCATTTCATTTGAGAGCAGAAAGCTAAGAGGTGTCGAGAGGGATTACTCAATGTATGTTAGAGAGATGTTAGCCATTGTGCATGCTTTGGCCAAATTCAGACCATACCTAGTTGGGTGCAATTTTATCATCAAAATAGATCACAACAGCATCAAATACTTCATGAAGCAAAAAGATCTCAATGATAGGCAGCAAAAGTGGGTCAGCGGGTTGCAGTCATATGATTTTGACATTGTTTATGTCAAGGGAAAGAAGAATATAGTTGTTGATGCACTTTCTAGGAGGCCTCACATATGTTTTTTGATAGATATTTCTGCTGATTGGAGAGAATTAATTGCAGCAGAATATTGCAAAGATTTATGGGCAGTAGTAATTATAGAAGACACAATTCATGATGACAGGTATACAGTGATTAATGAGTAGATCATACACAAGGATAGGATCTATTTGGTGCCTTCTTCACAACTTAAGGTGAAGATAATGAGGAATTTCTATGATGCACCTATGGCTGGTGAACCAGGTTTATTGAAGACCTATAGGCAAATCCAAGAGATGTTTACTTGGAAAGGGCTAAAAAATGAAGTCCTTGTGTTAGAGAGTGTCCCACTTGCTAGTAGAACAAGAAAGAGCATTTATCCAACTGATCTACTTCAACTGCTACCCATTCCTAATCAGAAATGAGAACCTATCTCCATGGATCTAATCACGAGTTAACCTCTATGGTGGTGGTTGATAGGTTGTCACAACCCTATTTTATTACTTATTTATTTATTTAATCATTTAATTAATTATTATTTATGAATATATATTAATGAGTATGTTATCTATGAACATCGAATTGTAATTAAAATATTTTTGTTATTTATTGAATATTATACTATCATGATTATTAAAATGATTTTCAATTCCTATATTTTCCTTAAATTTTTAAATGTAAGATGAGTATTGTTTTTCCAATATTATTTATTTAGTAAAAAATAATAAGATATTATTTTTGACTTAATTATTAATATTGAAATTTGGAAGATTTATTTAATATTATTATATATAAATTTATATTTATTTTATATTGACTAAATTATTATTTATTCCAAAATTTTCACAAAACTATCATACAATGTTTGGTTCTACACCCCCACTTAGAAAGGACCCCGCTTGGAAATTTCATGAAGATTTTCTTGGGCAAAAAAAAGGGTAGACAAAGTGTAAATTTTGCAAAACAATATTCCATGGAAGCATATACAAATTGAAATATCGTATTGCTGGCATATGTGGCCATGATGCCGACCCATGCCCTGGAGCAACTACTGAGGCTACACGTGAGTGCTATGTGGTAGTTGAAGCACTTGAACGAAAAAAAGAAATGGCAAAGAAGCAAAAGGATGATTTCGCGGCCATTGGTTTAGGTTGTGTTGGAGGGCCTTCTTCCATGCCTCCATATCCTCCCACTCACAGTGCTAGCGCTTCTGCTTCTGCTACTGTTACTGCTCATGTTCCTAGCACTATCAGTGGTAGTGAGAGTGTTAGCATTGGTCCTAGAATTCGTAAATCTAGGTTGGATTCCTTCTTTGAGCCTCGCACTACTCTTGGGTCCCAACAGTCGCTTGAGAGCATGGGTTGGAACAAGGAGGTCCATGATGCCGCTAAAATGGAACTTGATAGGTTTTAGGTCTACTACAGTGTTCCATTCTTTGTAGCTAGGTGAATATTTTTTGTTTGATTGTTTTAATATTTATTGTTTGATTTTTTGTCGTACAACTACATAGTACATACTTAACTTATCTCATTTAATTTATTTGTGACAGGTCTCCTTATTGGCAAGAAATGGTCGATGCCCTTACCATATGCGAGGCGGTGTTCAAAGCTTCTTCTGAATCTGATTTAAGGGGACCAATTTTGACTGATTTAGTGTGTGATGTGAAGAGGGAATTAGAGGATCAATGCCACATATGGAGTAGGACAGGTTGCACCATCATGACTGATAGTTGGACGGATAGGACAAATATAACTCTCCTTAATTCTCTTGTTTCTTCCCCAGGTGATTGATTAATTTTAATTTCATTTAGTCATTATTTTTTTTATTTTTTATTTAATGATTTATTGAATGATAATTGATCTTGCTTTATTTTTTATTTCAGGGGGCACTGTTTTCATCAAGTCCATTGATGCCTCTGCACACTACAAAAATGCCACATTCCTATGTGGGAAAATAGAGGTGATCCATGAAGTGGGTGAGGAGAAAGTGGTGCAGGTAGTCACTGACAATGCAGCAAATTATGTTGTTGCAAGTAAAATTTTGATGGAGAGGCACTCATCTATAGTTTGGACTCCATGTGCCGCCCATTGCATTGACCTCATGTGTAGAAAGGGCAAGAAATATTTGCAAATTTATATATAATCATTCATGGGTGTTAGCTCTTATGAGGCAATACACAGAGCAGAGGGAGTTAGCTCGTCCTGGAATCACCAGATTTGGTACTGACTTCATTACATTACAGTCCATGCTTCCCTGTAAGGCGGCCTTGAGACGTATGATTGTTTGTGAGGAATGGTCTTCCTCATCCTATGCTGCTACCGCTACAGGGACAGATATGGTAGACTTCATTTTTGATGAGGGAGGCTTTTGGACCCCTAGTGATGAGATTGTGAAGGTAAATTTTTTATAAATTCTACAATTTAAGTTTTTGTTTTATAATTTATTCATCATTTTCTTTTATTTGCTTATTTTAATAAATTACACAATATTTGCAATTTTGCAGTTTGTTAAGCCCTTGGTGGTTCTCTTGCGAGTTGCGGATGGGGAAAACCCTGCAATGGCTTACATATATGAGGGCATGGATAGGGCCAAGGAGGCCATCAAATCCGTCTATGGAGGAGATGAGAATACGTATCGTCCCATTTGGGATATCATTGATAGGAGATGGCATAATCATCTTCACAGGCCCATCCATGTAACAGCATATTATCTGAATCAGGCATTCCATTTCAGCCCTAATTTCAAGGTAGATGAGGAGGTTCTTAGTGGGCTGCACTCAGTCATGGAGAAGATGGCACCTGCTGGTTGTACTCAGACTGAACTTATGTGAGAGATATAGTTGTTTTCAAATGCTCAAGGGGAGAACTTCTCTCCTACTATCTGCAAAGAAAGTAGGACAACTATGATGCCAAGTAAAAATACATTCTAAGGCATAATTTTAATTTTATTATATATTGTTAAATGAGAGTCGAGAGTGAGACTGATTTTTTTTTATTTTTCTCATTTCAAATTCAGATAATTGGTGGAGCTTTTTTGGCCCAAAAACACCAAATATTCAGAATTTGGCCATTCGCATTTTGAGCCAACCATGCTACGCATGTGGTTGTGAGCGCAATTGGAGTATGTTTGAGCACATACACTCCAAGAGGTGCAATAGATTATCTGTGGAGAAGATGAATGATATTGTCTTTGCTCACTACAACCTCCGCCTCAGAATGAGAAGGAATGCATTGGTTGACATCACCCCTATCATTCTAGATGAGGTTGATCCTGAAGCCGAGTGGGCTATTGAGACAAAACTTGTCTTTAGTGAGGAGGACATTGATTGGGTCAACCAGGCAGATGCAGAGGCTGAGGTTGTAGCCATGGCAGAGGAGTAGAGAGCATGAGCAGAGACAACAAAGTCAGAGGTAGACAGTGGCACAGATATTCTTGATGTTGGTGAGGGTGGAATGGTGTCATGGGGAGAGGCTATGGCTGCCAAATCATCCAAGACCTACCTTAGACGCCTTCGCAGGGGGCCGAGGTCGGGGGATGTAGGCTCCTTTGAGCCAGAGGCTTGTAGTTGTTTTTACTTTTGGTATTTGTATGGAACATTTGATCATATGATGACATGGATTTTTTATTCCATGAGTTTTGTAATATTGTATACATTTGACAATATTTATATATCTATGTTTGTTATTTCCTTCAGCTACAATTTGCATTTATGCTTATGTGATTGATGTATACTTGTGTATGTAATCAAATTAGCTTCTATTTGATGATGTTATTGTGTCTTTAAGGTGTATTTAATAAAGGGTGCATGAAACAAGTTTTAAATCTTTAAAAATCTTTAAATTTATTGAGTTTTTCACTTTGCCGAGTCCAGTCGAGTCTGAGCCGAGTTTTAACTCAGAGTCTTGAGATGATTCGGCCTTGCCGAGTCCGAGTCGAGTTTGAGTCCCATTTCTTTGGTGCAAACAGCTGGTTTGATGATGGAGGGTGCTTACAAGCACATCTTTTGGACCCCTTGTTGTGTTCATGCATTGAACAATGCATTGAAAGACATAGGGAAGATAGACTTGGTGTAATAGGTGGTTGTGGAGGCTAGAGATATTAAGATGCTTTTTTGCAACCATCACAACCCGCTCTCTTCAGGACATTTTCAAAGAAGGAATTCCTCAAGCTCATAGAGACAAGGTATGCCAACTTTTTAATTTTGTTAGAGAGGATGCTTGAGGTGCAAGAGGCTCTACAATTTATGATGGTTATTTCAGAGTGGAATAGATGGTCTTATGCCAACAATGTAGAAGGGAAAAACATAAAACAAAAAATTCTTGATGATGATTGGTGGTCCAATGTGTGGTTAAAAAAATGTTATTAATATATTTTAATAACTTGCTGATTTTCATTTTATTAATAAATTTTAAATTTACAATATGATTGCTGGTTTTATTAAAAAAGTTTGTTTTTAATAGAATCAAAAGTAAAACACAACAATAGAGTTCACATGAGAGTCGAACAAATTAGTAGTAATACTTAATTGCTTTCATTATTCATGTCAATTTGCATATGATATACAACTAAAAAATAGTAATATTGCATACACAAAAATGCCCAAAGGCTACAAGTTTCACTACAAATGTCAAAAACACAATAATGGAAAAGATGATGGCTGCCTCTAATAGACATCTACCAACATTGCATCAAAATCAGAGTCTGATTTATTGCCACTATGAGTATGAGGCATTGGTTCATTTAATAGAACTTAAACTAATCCCTCTTGTATATCCCTATCTATTTGGGTGGCATCCTTTGGATCAATATCCCACCATAAAGCTGGAGTTTGTCGATACTCTGAAGTCTATTGTTGTGTTTTACTTTTGATTCTATAATGTATATGCGAGTATGATTACATTTGCAACTTTTTCAATGTTATCATATGAATATTCTGTAATTTTTTCTATATATATATAGTTGTCCCCTTTGCCATCCCTTGCTGTACTAAAAAATGGTCTAAAAAAATTATGTACCCATAACAAGTCCCATCGTCCCCCTGTCTCCCCATCCTAGAAACTTGGTGGAACCTTGGGAAATAGATATTCTTCCGTTCATGGCGTCCAATAAATTACCAGGTAAGACTTCAAACACAACCACAAAACTTGAAATTTGTCTTTGTTAAAGGACCTCACAAATTTCACTTATTTTCAATCACTTAAACCAATGTGAGTAACTTAGATGATTTCTCTTGCAACCAGCTAGGGAAGAATCTTTCACCCTCAAAACTGATCTTCTCCAAGAGGGTTTTTGTCCTCTAGAGGTTGAGATGAACCAAATTCAATCTCCGGATCACAAGGGTTTCAATCAAAGAAAATAGAATAAACAACATAATACCAAATGAGCTCACAAACACCCTTTTATAACCTTGTTTGAGAACTTTCCGGATAACACAATATAAAATCACTTTATTAATTAAATAAGCTTTATGTCGTTGAAAAGTGATTTAATTCATTAATTATTTATTACCAACACCAAAAATCACTTTATCAACATCACAACATTTAAAACTTTCCATCTCAGTGCCAACAAGCTATTTTTTTTTTGGTAAGATCTGCCTAGGGGGAAGTACCCTTGCATTAATCCAAAAAACATTACATAGTAGATAAAGACAGACAAATACTCAGTTATACAAATGTGCTATGGCCAACCCGATCTCTATCACCCTCTCCACCATCTCCTCCGGCATGAGTCCTTCATTCTCCTTCATGTAGTCTACAAATTTATCAAGAGAGTTCTCCTCCCCAGCTCCTACCTTGAAGATGTTCCATGCTTCCTTCATTTTGGTTTGCAGGCCCTCTGCATTCAGATCAAAATGTCCTATCATAACTCCAGAATGGGGCACCGGCTGAAGGTCGTTCATTGCAATTTTCACAGTCACAATGTTCTCCTCCCCGACCACTCGTCCAGCTATGCCATACGCGTTTATTAGGTGACCTAGGATTTGAACTATAGGATCGAACACTTCTCTATAAATCTCCCCATCATGAACATGATCACCTCCCCAAAAGTCTAGACCCAACAACCGAATCACGAAGTCCCTTTCCTTTTCCTCTGCCTTTTGAAATAACCTAAAAATCTGCTCCGCCGGAGTCTCAGACATCTCCTCCCTCGAATTTTAGATACATAGAACACCAAAGGAGTTTTCCATAGAGAACACACTACCACCAAACCAGAGAACTTGGTACGAATATCTGCTCCCAAACCGTCTTTAAGTAAGCTCCTGAGTTGGTCTGAGTCTAGGGTCTATACTCATTCTGTGAAGAAAAATCTACTGACAAAATCTAGAAAATCTCCAATCGAGTACAGGAATCTCAAAGAGGGAACATGCCTACCCAACTCCCTCACGTGGCACATTAGATCCACTGCTAGAAGCCTTAAATAGGATTTCTTTCAGTTCTTCCTGTAGCCACGAGTCGTCAATCACTTTGACCTCCGTGCAACTTCTAATAGCTTCTCCTGCTAGCCAATCTGCAACTTTATTCCCTTTCCAGAAAGTATGAGAGATGGAATAATTAGAGAGCTTGCCAAGTTTGTCGAGGATGCTAGGAATCCATTGCTTAAGTTTCCAGCTAAGCAAATTAGACTTCAGAATTGCATTGACAACAAGATGAGAGTCTCCTTCAATATGGACATTGGAGATGTCCTTAGCGAGGCATAGATCCAAACCACTATCCAGTGCCTTCAGTTTCGCCTCGTTATTAGAAGCTATACCCATGGGGCCCATGATTGCCGAGACCAAACTGCCTATATGATCTCAAATGGTGGCAACAAAACCCACGACCCCCGAGTTGCCCTTCCTTTCTCCGTCGAAATTCAGTTTATGCCAGCCCTCCTCTGGAGTGCTCCAAACTACATTTGCCCTACTTACATTCTTGCTAACAATTTTAAAATCCCTTGCCAACAAAATCCCCCATTTCTCCTCCATACTCCTATCCTATCTGGAACAGAACATCACTTTTTTACCAATAATTTTGCAGTTCACAATCTCAACAATTGAGGTCTTAATTCTTTCTATGATATTTGCCTAAGATAAACTTTCCTCCCAGAACACCCTCTACTTTCTCTCCTTCCATAATTGCCACAAGAGAGTGGAAGGACCAACAATCCAAAGGTCACCCCATAATGAATCGACATTGGCCAGTGGCCATACTTTGAGAAAACCCAACATTTTACCATTTCTCGATGTCTGCCGTTCCAACATATCCATCAACCAGTCCCAACATACCGAGGCTACTGAACATCCAAGAAGAAGATGGTTAGCAGTTTCCTCGTCACTTCTGCACATAGGACACCAATTTGGACCCTCAATGTCTATCGACTTAAGCCGGTCACCCCTTAGAATCTTGCCATGCAACGCAATCCAAGAGGAGGACCTTGCTATTGGAAGAACCCTTCTGTCCCAACAAAGTCTAAAAGGCCATCCCTACCCCTCTGCCTTAGCACTGTATAGCCTAAGTTTGCCTTGTATTCCCCACTAGCCGCACACCAAATAACTGTGTCTTCTTCTCTTGACAAAAATATTCTTCTTCCAACCAAAATGATAGAAAGTTTCCTATTTACCTTAGCATCAACACCTTCAATGCTTTTCCAAACAGTGTCATGTCCCCTCTTTAGCTCTGTCTAGCAGAGACATGTGAGTTAGCTTATTTTGGGGTCTTGTAGGCTAACAATGGTGGAGAGAGACTCAGTGAGGATATTCAGTGTTTGGGATTTGGTATTCTGGCAGTAGTGGACTAGTTTGGAGCAGTTCCTTAATTTTAGGAGGCATTTCCTTCTTTTGTGGAGGCTATTCCTACTATTTAGGAGGATTTGACAGTACCTAGGGTTGGGTTACCATGAGACTATTCCTTGGGTTCAGTTTCAGGAGATTTGGGTATGTTTCCTAGCTTCTAGGAGCATCCCTAGATTTTAGGGACAAGATTGCTCGAGGATCCATGATTTCCGACAACAGTCACAGACAGGTGGCAGGCTCCGTTTCAGACTTGTGGAGTCAGATGAACATTATACGGCTATTTGGGATATATTTTTAATATTTCCTAAGTTAGCGTCTTATTAATTAAATAAAGCTATTTATATAGCTAATTGGAGTAATAAGGGGATTTTTGGCTTCTTCTGGTCAGGCAGGCATATGTGTTATAGCTCGTTGGAAAGGTCTTGAATTATTATAACTTATTTTCATCATCCGGAGACCTTCTGGCACCTTGAGTTTTGTTATTTGACGAAAGGGGTGTTTTTCCTATACATAAAGGCCCTTTTTAATTAAGAATATGCCATTATTTAATAAAGGTAAAAGCATATTCTCCCTTTAGGGTTCAAGTAGCTTTGAGAGGGAGATAAAAGGAGATGTTGGCTCATTTTTTATTATCTTTTTACATCTTCAAACTTGGCATTTGTGAATTTGCTCTGAGGAGCGATTTTTGGAGAACTGGGACGCAAACCCCAGGGCTTAGATATTGGGACGCAAACCCCAATAGAAGGTTTCAGCAGCTTCATTTGGTTTCAGACTTTGATTGGAGTGCAAGTTCAGCATTGGAAGAGCTTTGGCTTTGGACATTGGGTATATTGCTTGGCACGTGGGAGTTCCTTGGCTGCCTGGACGTGACTGCAGCAACCGTATGGCCTCCTTCTAGTTGGCATGTGGGTTGCTGATTGATATTCATCAGCCATCTCTTTTTTTGTGCCTGGATGGTCTTTCTTGCAGCCGGCAACATTATTTTGGTTGGTAGATACTTTGCTGGCATATCATTTATGTATTTTGCCTGGTACGATTTGTAGCTATTCTGGGTTGGCTGAATATTATATTATTGCACATTATTTTCCAGCCTATTTCATATTTGTTGCTGTTGTTATTCATTGTTTACCTATATCTGGCAAAATACAAACAAAAACAGAAGACACAACCTTTCTGCAACTTCTGTCTCTCTCTGAAAGATCATTTAATAAACAGAAAGAATTTATTTTAAAACAAATAATTAATAAATTACAGCCTGTCAGCTTAAAAGATCCATCAAGGATCTTTCAGTGGTATCAGAGCCTTGATCTTGCTAGCCTGTTGGGTGAAGATGAGTAGTTTGATTTTATATTGAAGCTTGGTTGCAGACCAAATTGGTCATCAGGACAGGGTTGTCTAAGAATAAACAAATAGGGAAAAATTTTAACAAACACCTTCAGGGAGTTCCAGACACTCTAAGGGTACGACTTCATCAACTAGTACAAAGAGGAGGTCTCCTGCAAAGACATTGAATGATACAGTTATGAACAACTATGACAAGTATTGTTCCCTTCCGAAAAAGATACGTGACTGTTTTTCCTTCACACAATTCATGGGAATACCCGATGAAGAGGACTTGATGCTTTCGAGTCCACGTCATCAACCAAGGAGGCAACATGAATCATTTGAGAACCAAGGAAGCAGTGGAGGAGCAAAGGAAATGATGTCTGCAAATGAGATTGGCAGAAAATTAGTTGATGACTTTGATAGCCAGGCAGATTTGATTGGTGAAAATAAAATCTCAGCATTAGGGAATAATTCATATGAGACTTCTATATCCTTGCAAGGTGTCTTACAAGTGGATTCTGTTGGAGAGTATGACAGTAGAAACAACTTTGAAGGAATGAATGTTGAGTTACATGAAACAGATGCATTCTCTAGTGAATTAGTTGACTCTATTGTTGAGATCAATTCCATACATGAAAAAAATCAGAGGTTAGCATGAATGAAACAACCCATCATAAATCAGATTTTGTGTACTTTGGGGCAGTAGATATAGAGCATTGCCAAAGGTTGAATGGAGATTGGTTAGATAGAGCTATGCAAGCAAAGATGCTTGCTACCCAAGCAAGACAGCACTTGCAAGAGTTCAAGGAAAGATGCAATCAGCTTGATAATGCAAGAAGACAAAGAGAGTCATACATTAGATCGTTATTTCTTCCAAGGGAAGAATGTGTAGATGAAGAGCTTACAAGGGAAAAGCTTCTTGAGGTAAGCCCACAAGAAGAACATGTTACATTGTGTGAAGAAGAAAGGAGGTATGATTCAAGAAATTCAGTTTGGTCTAGTTTGCCTTATGAAGTCTATGACTTCCCTCTTTTAGAGAGCCCCTTGAAGACTCAAAACATTAATGCTGATATTTACACACTTGATGGACTAGCCACAAGTGACATATCCATTTGTGTGGAATGGAACATATTTCATTTCAAATTGGCTAATCATGCATCATCTACAATGAAAGGACAGTTATTAAGGTCACATGAGGCATTTTATCTTAAAGAGCTTATTATGGAGTCCAAGAGATTGTCTACTAAGAAGATCTTGCATTTTGATAATGTTTGGTTTGTTTTGCATACTACACCTTGGAGACAATTGGTAAGGAAAAGCATAGCAATCATGGAGGTGAAGGTATGGATTAGATTAAAGGCAGCTATGGAAGCTATAAATCCATGTTACTTGCAGCAGGGTACACTTCATAGGTCAACATTCATGAAAGGAGACCCTACCCTCAAGAACAATACAAGGAATGGCAATGAAGACACCTTGGGAAGGTTTGAACATAATTCTGATTTCCTAAATTGGGACATAAATATTTTGACTTCATATGGGCACAAATCCAAGAAGGATAGTGAAGACAACTATAGCATGGTTGACATTTATGAAAGGATAAATAAGCATGAGGTTGTGGTTGGAACTTCTATTTGCCCACAATCTGATTTTATAATAGCAGTTAGAGAAGAACACAAATCAGATTGTATGTTGATGTCTCACCTTTATGATGTTGACACTTTGCTTGAGTGTAAGGATGTCCTAATCTCAAGTCTTGATATGTTACTTGATTGGACTGCCAAGTGTATGCAAGTGTACTCTTGCATTGAAGTTTTCCAAGGTAATGGAAGAAAGGCTACAATCATTCTTAAGTCTATGATTAAGGATAGCAGAATCATCCTCTTTCAATTACATGAATTTGCAGCTCCTATTCATGGAGCAAGTAGTGAAATTGAATTTGCGAATGTTGGTATACATGATACATTGGTTAAGCATGGTTATTTTGATGATGTCTCTTCCAAGAGGACTGGATTTGTTTATATCAAAACAACAGTATTAAATCAGTCTGAAGAAGTTTGTGACGTACACTATTCCATACATAATGAGGAGCAAGACTTATCTTATGCTAAGTTTATAGTTGATGTTGACAGCAGTACTTTAGTTGAGACAAGAAAAATCAATAACACACCGACAATAGGCATATCAGTAGTGAACAAAGAGCCAAGGAAGCTAATGGTTATTGTTGAAGATGTGGCAGCCAAGAGTGTGCAGGTACAATTCAGTGTTGAAGACTTCAAAGGAAACACAAGGAAAGGTAATAACAGTGAGCTAGCAGCCCATACTCATGTAGAAGACAATGTTATCGAGTCATCTAATGTTGGCATTCAATTTTGGGAAGATAGACATGGGACATGTCAAGAGTTGGTGATGTTTGATGATTCGAAAGAAAGTATAAAGGAGGAGCCCAAAATTCTGATTAGAGACAACAGTTGTGTACATTCTCATTCTCAAGAGTTTGCCACCATGATACATGGAATAACAAATGAAGGATATTCTATAAGTGATAGCATTCAAAATGCTTGTGTTATTTTCAATAAAGAGGTACTCGTAAGAGTTGATGACATGACACAAATGCATGACAGTCATTCTGATTTTTATAACAGCAGTAAAATACCTTTTCTTTTTCAAGTTAACGCAAATTCTAAGCATGAAGAGATGAGTGCTAGAGATTCTACCATGGGTGTTACACAAGGTGAATTCATGTTGTGCGATAAGCTTGATGATGCATCTCACCATGGGACTGATTTTATGCGCTTTGGAGCAGCTCAGATAGAACAGTCTGGAAGGTTGAATGAAGGGGGTCTAGAAAGAGCACGACAGGTTAAGTTGTTTTTTGTCCAGACAAGGCAGCACTTACAACAAATCAAGGAGCGCCACAAACGTTTAAATCAGGCAAGACAACAAAGAGTTGCATATCTTCGATCACACTTTCTTCCAAGAAAAGAAGACTTAGAGATTGAGCATAAGCAAAGTAAGTATGTTGATTGCAAACCAATTTTAGAGGAGTCACATATTGCATCATTGGATTTTCATGATGATCACAAATTTGAAGGATATGCAATCATGGATGAGCACAGTGACTTTATGGATATCATTCGTAGTGGAATAGCCACCCAAGAAACAATTTTGTTTGGTGATAAGGGCATCTACAATTCTTCTTTGGATGTATCACAAATTTCATGTGATATGGCAGCTATGTGTTTGTTGGTTGGTGATTCAATCTTCCTTGACTCTCCGGTAGTTAGTGGCTGTCCTACTACGATTTCCCATGCACTTGCAGATTTATCATGGTCTACATCAGCTCTTGAGTTGCATGGGAGTGTGAAGAGATATGACTACTTGATGGATATTGAGATTGGGATCGATATCCTTGGTTGGCTTTGGTATAATAACATTTACAACCTCATTCATGATGCTGGTCTAAGTTATAACAATAGCTTATGGGGAGCTGAGAAGCTCAAACCTCGTTTTTACAGACCATATAGAGTATTCAGGCGAGTTGGAGAGGTTTCTTATGAGGTTGAGTTACCATCTGGCAGTAAAATTCATAATGTGTTTCACGTGTCATGCCTGAAGAAGGCCCTGGGACAACATATTACAGCATCACCCGATTTGCCTCCCATGGATGAGGAAGGTAAATTGACTCTGGTTCCTGAGGAGATTCTTGAGGTGAGGGAACGACGGCTGAGAAACTGGGTGATTCGGGAGTATTTGGTACGCTGGAGAGGTCTTCCCATAGAGGATGCCACTTGGGAGGGTGAGTCTATTTTGCAGCATCCAGCTTTGCAGTTGCTTGTGGGCAAGCATCTCCGAGAGGGGAGGACTATCATGTCACCTCTTTAGCTCTGTCTAGCAGAGACATGTGAGTTAGCTTATTTTGGGGTCTTGTAGGCTAACAATGGTGGAGAGAGACTCAGTGAGGATATTCAGTGTTTGGGATTTGGTATTCTGGCAGTAGTGGACTAGTTTGGAGCAGTTCCTTAATTTTAGGAGGCATTTCCTTCTTTTGTGGAGGCTATTCCTACTATTTAGGAGGATTTGACAGTACCCAGGGTTGGGTTACCATGAGACTATTCCTTGGGTTCAGTTTCAGGAGATTTGGGTATGTTTCCTAGCTTCTAGGAGCATCCCTAGATTTTAGGGACAAGATTGCTCGAGGATCCATGATTTCCGACAACAGTCACAGACAGGTGGCAGGCTCCGTTTCAGACTTGTGGAGTCAGATGAACATTATACGGCTATTTGGGATATATTTTTAATATTTCCTAAGTTAGCGTCTTATTAATTAAATAAAGCTATTTATATAGCTAATTGGAGTAATAAGGGGATTTTTGGCTTCTTCTGGTCAGGCAGGCATATGTATTATAGCTCGTTGGAAAGGTCTTGAATTATTATAACTTATTTTCATCATCCGGAGACCTTCTGGCACCTTGAGTTTTGTTATTTGACGAAAGGGGTGTTTTTCCTATACATAAAGGCCTTTTTAATTAAGAATATGCCATTATTTAATAAAGATAAAAGCATATTCTCCCTTTAGGGTTCGAGTAGCTTTGAGAGGGAGATAAAAGGAGATGTTGGCTCATTTTTTATTATCTTTTTACATCTTCAAACTTGGCATTTGTGAATTTGCTCTAAAGAGCGATTTCTGGAGAACTGGGAGGCAAACCCTAGGGCTTAGATATTGGGACGCAAACCCCAATAGAAGGTTTCAGCAGCTTCATTTGGTTTCAGGCTTTGATTGGAGTGCAAGTTCAGCATTGGAAGAGCTTTGGCTTTGGACGTTGGGTATATTGTTTGGCACGTGGGAGTTCCTTGGCTGCCTGGACATGACTGCAGCAGCCGTACGGCCTCCTTCCAGTTGGCATGTGGGTTGCTGATTGGTATTGATCAGCCATCTCTTTTTTTGTGTGTGGATGGTCTTTCTTGCAGCCGGCAACATTATTTTGGTTGGTAGATACTTTGCTGGCATATCATTTATGTATTTTGCCTGGTACAATTTGTAGCTATTCTGGGTTGGCTGAATATTATATTATTGCACATTATTTTCCAGCCTATTTCATATTTGCTGCTGTTGTTATTCATTGTTTACCTATATCTGGAAAAATACAAACAAAAACAAAAGACACAACCTTTCTGCAACTTCTATCTCTCTCTGAAAGATCATTTAATAAACAGGAAGAATTTATTTTAAAACAAATAATTAAAAAATTACAGCCTGTCAGCTTAAAAGATCCATCAGGGATCTTTCAAACAGCTAGGGATCGGCTTCCCTTATCACTTGCAATATAGTCAGAGACATAGTGTACCTTTTTCTATTCAACATCAAAACTCTAGTCATTGTGGTCAAAGAGGTCAGCTATTGGAACTTCTCCATTCCACAAATCTCTCCAAAATTTGTCTTTGTTTCCATTCCCTATCTTCCAGGACACATGCTCCACAATTATCTTCCTACTTTCCACACAAACTTCCATATTTCAGACCCCTTACTATATTTGCCGTTGTGAAAATCCTCTCAGGTTCATCTGAGTCCAAATATTTCTTCCTCAAGAGCTTACACCATGTTTTATTGGGTTGTTTGTAGAGCTTCCAAGTCAATTTAGCTCCTAAGGCAAGATTTTGCAAATCCATCTTTCTCAAGCCAGCACCACCTTCCTCCTTTATCAGACACGCAGTATCCCAGTTGATCAACAGGATATGCCTATTCTCTTTGGACTCTTCACAGAGAAACTTCTTGAGGAAACTGTCTAACTGCCCAGTTGCTCTAGAAGACAATCTAAAACAAGGCATGGAGTAAATTGGAATGGTGGAAAGAACTGCTTTAATCATCAGAATCCTCCTTGCTTGTGAAAGCCACTTATTCTTCCAGCATTCTGCTTTCACTTTACAATTATTGATGAATTCCTCCCAAAGATTTAACCCATTCCTGCCTAGAAAAAGCGGGACCCCTAAATATTTAAAAGGAAAAGAAGAAATTTGGAAGCCCAAAGTTTCCGCAATCTTCCTTTGAGTCCGTTTACAAGTATACAAGAATAGAATCTGCTACTTTTCTTTGTTCATGATTTGACCTGAGGCACTGGTGTAGTCTTCTAAAGTGGACTTCATCACTTCCGCTTCTCGAACAGATGCCTCCCAAAACAAAAGCGTGTCATCAGTGAATTGGGAGTGGGAAATGGCAGCCATGTCTCTGTGAACTGTAATCCCTTTCCAAATGCCCCTGCGGCATTTCTGCTTGATGGTTCTACCTAGCACTTCAGCCATAAGCACAAAGAGGGAAGGAGAAATAGGGTCTCTTTGCCTCAGACCATTAGTTGCTTCGAAAAATCCGCATGGAACACCATTAACCAAGACCGATATGCACGGAGAAGAAATACAGTGATAAACACATTTCATCCAACCCTTGCTGAAACCAATTTTTTCCAAAACAAACATGAGAAAGCCCCAATTGACCCGATCATAGGCTTTGCTAACATCGAGCTTAACCAGCATACCCTTAATATTATCCACTTTCATCGAATGGATAGTCTCCAAAGCTAGAATAATGCTATCTAAGATTTCTCGACCTGGAGTAAAACCATTCTATTCTTCGGAAACAAGCCTGCCTAACAATGTCTTCAATCTATCGGCCATAGCCTTTGAGAGGATTTTATAGATTGAATTGCACAAAGAGATGGGTCTATAATCTGCCATGCTGACACAATTCTACTTCTTGGGAATAAGAGCTATCAGTGTATGGTTCAACTCCTTAACAAACCTCTTCTTCTTCCTAAAGTCTTCAACTACACCTAGGACATCATGTCCCATAGACTCTCAGCATTTTTCAAATACTTCCACAATGAACCCGTCTGGACCAAGGGATTTGGAGGGATGAAGCGAAAAAGTCGCCACTTTCACCTCCTTTAGAGAATAAGGTTGCATCAAGAATTCATTGTCCTCAAAAGATACCAATTCTTGGATATCGGCTACCACCGACTCCCACAGATTGGAATCACCTACAGCCTGCTGACTCAGCAGCTGCTTGAAGTGACTGGTAGCAATGCTTTCAATATCCTTCGCTTTTGAATGCCAACACCCATCTTCACCTTTCACTGCTTTGATCCTATTTGCAGCCCTTCGAGCTTTGCTGAAGAGTGAAAAAAATTCATATTTGAATCTCCTGCCTTGATCCAAAGTTCCCTCAACTAAGGTGCCCATTAAATTATTTTGGCTAAAATTGCAACCTTAGTAAAATTTATTTAAAATATAACTCAATATTACACTGGGTCATGGAAATGGTTGGAAAGCATCTGAATCACGTGGGATTGATACTGATGATGAATGCTAAGAATTGGACCCCATTGGGTGACTTACTATAAATGGACACTCTATCCAAGAATTCTAGAGAACACACCAAAAGCCAGAAATAGCATCAGACAATGTCATATGAGTCCTCTAGACCCTTTGAGCTCACAGGTAACTGTTGACGTGGATGAAATCGCATCGCTGCAAACTCCATATGGCCAACGCAGAATAGAATGAACTCACTGAGTATCCTACCCTCTCTTGAAATAAGGGAATCCCTAATGCTATTTTCTATGATTTGATCAATGGGGATAACCTCAAGGTTTCTTTTGTCAGGTCTTGACTGCGGGATCTCTCAGTGGTTTGATGTGTTTTTTGCTGGAAACACAAGGGGGCTTACGTTTGATTGGCAATTCCATGTACGAATTCCCAGGGACTTCTTTTGGTTTTCTTTCAGGTGATGTTGGTTAATTTGAAGCTGATTTAGCAAGACTGCAGATTTCTAAAAAAAGGGGATAAAATTGGGAGGAAAGAAAGGAAGGGTAGGGAGAAAGAGAACTGTAAATGTTAACTAGGACAACAGATTTACCCAAGTAGACAGACACCTCCAGGAAACTAAATTAAGCATCATCAGTCATTTAGACACAATGTTTGCATAAACTTAGTGCAATCTTCAAAGGAGAAACCAGATTTTCATATTACCAAATACCATATTAGAACTTCTACATTCATGATATGTATATATTTGATAATCGAACTGAATCATAAAATAGCCCAGATTAACCATGCAGAAAGGAAAAAGCAATCAGCTATCCTCTAATGGTATGGACTGTGAAGGTTCTATCAGATGCTTGGTAAGAACTGCTGTGCAAAATGAACAGACATAATTTAAAAGCTTTCTAATTTGAATGAAGAAGGAGACCATGCACTCACAAGGAAATTTGAAGGTAATTTTAATCCATTGTATTAATTCCTGCAAAATTTCTTCAGAGCTTTCGCAACAATTCAAGAACTTCCTCCTAAATGAGGGAAAACCAGTCCCCTTAAATAGGTTTCCAAAAATGGATGAATGGCCAAGATCTAATCTAAACAAGTGGCCCAGATTCATCCTTACAAAAAGAGGGACCCACACTCATAAATAGGGGGATAAATATCTACAACTACCCCAAAAGGAGCAATAACTACCAAAGGATAATTACAACTTTTGAAATAATCCAAAAAGGGGAGGTGCACAAAAAACTTTACAATATGTTGACCAAAAGTCAACTGTCACCTTTTTGGGACAAAAGTGCACTTTTTAAGACTTGGAGGGAAAAAGGCATTTTTGAGAAACTACTTTCTCTATCCTGGTTTCACATTCCTTTTGCAGAAACTGGTCTTCGCCATGCAGGTATTCTCGCCATAAATCACGACCTGCTGCTCGTTCCTCGCGGACATATTCCTGAAACTTGATGCATAATTGGAAGAGGGGATTAAAAGGCGGCATGGGAGGGTGGCGAATTTTGTATTGCATGCCTTCGAGATACTGGTCCACGTGCCTTAAACCGTCCTTCCAGCTGGAGCGATTACGCTCGAAACACAATATGTCTGAATGGAACTGACCAGCAAAACTCAAGTCTTCGATGGAATAAGAAACCTTATCTGCTCCCAATCTTTCCTCCCAATCCGGCCGGATTACACTGTCGGACAGGTCATTTATCCACCCCGAAACCATTGATCGGAGGATGGTCTTGCCTAGTTCTTGCATGTTCCCCAGAATTGCCTCGCATGCGTCATTTTCTTTGTCAATAATTTCCTGGGCGTCGTTCTTCATGGTGACGGTCCAATACCATTCCTTGAGAACACTGATGCTATGGGGATTCAGGATGTCAGGCAGTGTGGGAATTTGTGTATGTGTCCAGAAAAGAGCTCTTAGGAGGGGAAGGGTAGAGGCCGCTACTTCATGCATGTGAAGGGATTCTCTCTTTACTTCCAACAGCCTGACTAGAGTGAGCTCTCGATGGAGAGCCATTTCCTTTACTTCTTTGAGGATCTGTTCTCCCTTTTTCTTGATGTCCTGCACCCATTCCTTAACGGCCTTTGCGGTATCCCGGATTCCTTCAAATTCAGTTGTGGTCCTCTGCGCCAATGCCATTGGGGGAATATGGGATTCAGAGGGGTTGTGTAGTGGCCGTAGGAGCTTATCGATGTATCTTCGTCTTGTTCAGCACGGGCCCGATACATGTCCTTTTCAGCCGTGATTTCCTCGAGCTGTCTGAGTATGTTCTGCACTGAGTCCTTAAATTCCTCCTTTTCTTGCTCTTTTGTAGCTCGTCCGATGGGGACAGTCGTAATGCTATAATCTGCCAGGGTTATTTGATCTGCTGGCTTGTTTACGGGCGGGGTAGCAATACGAAGAGTGCGGTTCCTTTGCTCATCCTTGGTTATCTTAGAGTATGTTCTTGGTTTCTTCTTCCCTTTTGCTTTTGCTTGATCCATTCGTGAGAAGATGTCCTCTAGATCAATGGGTGCCTTGGTGGCGGCCCTGCGCTGAGCTCTGGCGATCAGCCACTCTTGAGGCACTGTCTGAGTTGAGGATAGGGTTAAGTTAGCACCTTGTGCTCCCATGCTTTCAACCGGCTGATCACAAATTAGCAGCTGTCCCGCCACCGGAGGGGTGGAAGAAGGAGGAAGCTCCTTGTTTGCATCTGAGTTCTCCCCTATTTCACTGAATAATTGTCTGACATCTTCCTGTGATGGTGGCTCCTTGGTTCCTTCGAGCTCATGGATCTCATCTGTTCTTTGTTCCCCTTCGACAGTTGAGTCGTCCTTGGCTGCATGGAGGAGTAGCAATTCGTGGCGGCTCTGCTGGGTAGGTTCATGCACTTCGATCCCCTGGGTGGATGGGATTTCTCCTTCCTCTATTTGGTCACCCGGCTTAGTCGGATTGGGGCCCTTTTGCTCGGTGTCCGGCATATCTGGAGCAGGAGAGTCATTGGCTTGGAATGCCTCTATGTTGCTCTGGGAAGGCGGAGCAGGTATGCAATCCAAATCTATGGCATCATCGGACGAACTGGGGTCCCTTGAAGATGAAGTGGTCTCTGGCCTTCTTATGGGAATCTTCTCCCTCCTTGTTCTCTTGGACGTCCGAGTCCCTCTGCAAGCCTTAGCTTTCTTCCTTTTCTCTGGTTTTTCAGTTGATGTCCTTTCATCTTCGGAAGACTGAGAGTCGAAACTGCCCATCAGATGGTAAGTAAACTGGACCCCTTCATGGACTAGCCTCTCGATCTGGTGTTGTAACCACTGATCTGTGTATCTTGCCGGGGCCGCCATGACTGCTTCGAAATCCGTGATTGGGTCTTGAGACCAATCAACACCTGGCAAGAGATGCCTTACTGCTTCAAATTCTCGGACTTGGAGGCAGTTCCCCGAGTCTGTGAGCTGATCCGGGACCCGACGGTACTCAAAGAGTCGCATTTGCTGCACAATCAATCTAGAATATTCCCGTCGCCTGACTTCGTAGTCATCGGAGCAATTTTTCCAGTAATCTTCAATTGACTCCTTTGCTCTGTAGCGCCTACCGTAAGCCCTCTTTGCCAAATTGTCATGATCAAAACATTTTCTTGGAAAATGTTCCTGTAGGCCATAGGAGGCTAGCTCTGCAAGGGACTCTTCTGCTAGGGTGGGAGTTCTCAATTGGACATCATGGTTGCCTATGATCATTGGAAATGCGAATCCAGCTTGCTTGCTCTCTCGTAACAATATGCCGGCAGGGCGTGATTGTCTTGCCACCTCCATGAGGACTACTTTATCGGTTGGGTACCGCGGAAGTCGAAGGGGGGCACCTTCAAAGCCAACAATTCGGATGTAGGAGAATCTTGGGAACTGAATAAACCAGGCCCCATACCTCTGCACTAAAATGGTAGCTTGCTCCGAGAGCCTTATGTGTAACCCTCCCTGCATTAGCCTGACTAGGCGCATTGTGAAGGCGTCGTTGACACGTTCGTACTGTCCAACTGCGTAAGCCGGGCTGCTCTTTTCCCTTTGAGCTATATCCTGGTAGTGCAGCTGCGGGTAGCAATCATAAACCTTTACCTGACCAGGCCCATTCCCGATCTCACCTTTCATTATTAATCCTGGCAGTGGCTGATTCTTTGCGAACATGTAGACCAAATAGGAGGTCATGGTGAAATACTTCTTTGTCTCAAGCTCAATTAACTGAGCGTGGATGTTATCACTTATGATCTGGGCCCAGTCAAACTTAGACTTTCCGGCAAAGACCTGTTCTGTAAAATAGAACATCCATTCTTCAAAGTAGTTGGACTTAGGAAGTCCCATGACTCGGCTAAGTAAGGTGACCATATCGCCATGTTCATTATGAAAGTCACTTCTGGGGGTCTTTTTCACAATCCTGGTGCTTGAAGGCCTTTTTTCTTTGAACCATTCTTCGTTAATCAGTGCCCTGCATCGGGCTGGGTTCATATCATACGCCCCCTGTGCCTCGTCCATTGTTGTAGCTATGGGATTATTTGGAAAGGGGATATCAAATGCATCACCGATAGCCTCAGGGGAGAAGTCGGCAATAGTGATATCTTCCAGAAGCACTAATCTGGACTTTGGCTCGTAATGCCGAGCAGCTTCCACTACTAATTCATAGTTCTGGATTGCTGGAGGAAAACCTGCTGCTTGGGCGATGCCACTTTCCAGCATTTGCCTAGGCTTGCCATATGCATTGGGCGAGAAGACCCGATCCCTGAAATCCTGAATATCAATGTGGCCAAGGTCGGTGTCACCAATGTTGTCCCAGATGCTCTGGACCTTTGACTCTCTTAACCCTCCTCTCTGATACTGATACTTCATTCTTTCAACTTTCCGTGGGACGTCTGATTTGGATGCTCGTGAGGTTTCTGCTGCAGCGGGTGTTTTTGATGATTCTGCCGCTGATTTAGGCATTTATCCTGCACAGCCAGACATGGATTACAAGGTGATACGAGAATGACGATGCGGGTTAGATAATAACAGAAGTGTTTCGACAGACCGAGATTAGTTTAAATATCATTCTGGGCTAACAATCTGATTAACTTCTACAACATCATATTCCTGAAGATTTATGACTAAGCATTCTTACTCTCGAATTTTTTGGATTAATTTTAACAAAGCAAAACATGAGAATTTTGAGAAGAGATGCAGTTTCCGGCCAAACCTTGGGAATGAGTCCTAAATTTTGGATGTTCGAATAACGGAGATGCAGACTCTAAGCATTTCAAATTTTGCGTATTTGCTTATTTGATTCACACATTTTAAATGACCGTACGCGATAAGGCGTACTTACCTGATTGGAGCGAATGATGGGTGATTGCCCGACCTTGTTGCGCGGGGCGAGCGGATGACCCTGCAAAATTTGAATCCCAACGGTTATCCTTCCTGTTTAAATTTTCGCGGTTTGGGAGATGAAAGAGGATTTATCAATTTCACATGGTTCTGTGCCTAGCAACCTGAATTTTAAATGGTTGATGGGAGGATGATGCAGTGTCTTACCTCCTTGTTTTCGGATTTAAGAGTTCCTTTCGAATTTTGAATTGTATCCTTTGAACTTTGACAAATTGGAGGTTTTCGAATCTAACCTTCGTGGGTTTGTTCGTCCTTGCCTCCATGTTACACACTGTGCCTTCTGCGTTAAAGTTTTGCTTGCTTTTTGGACTTCGTTTTAAACTTTCACCTTGGAATTTCGGACGCTTAGGGTCCGAAAACGTTGTTCGCCTGACCTTGTTGAAGTTCGAACGCAGGGGTCCGAAATGCGTTTTGTTTGCACTGCGTTAAATCTTTGCACTGCGTTAAATCTTAACACTGCGTGTCGTTCGGAGCTTAGGGTCCGAAGTACGCATTTTAATGTCGCTTTTAAAACCTAACACTTTGCCTTTGTCATTCGGACGCGGGGGTCCGAAGTGTGCGTTTCGATATGCTTTAAAACCTTACACTTTGTCCCTTTTCGGAGCTTAGGGTCCGAAGTACGCATTTTAATATCGCTTTTTAAAAGCTTAACACTTGGTCTTTTTCGGAGCTTAGGGTCCGAAGTGCGTTTTGATATCGCTTTTTAAAAGCTTAACACTTGGTCTTTTTCGGAGCTTAGGGTCCGAAGTGCGTTTTGATATCGCTTTTTAAAAGCTTAACACTTGGTCTTTTTCGGAGCTTAGGGTCTGAAGTGCGTTTTGATATCGCTTTTTAAAAGCTTAACACTTGGTCTTTTTCGGAGCTTAGGGTCCGAAGTGCGTTTTGATATCGCTTTTTAAAAGCTTAACACTTGGTCTTTTTCGGAGCTTAGGGTCCAAAGTGCGTTTTGATATCGCTTTTTAAAAGCTTAACACTTGGTCTTTTTCGGAGCTTAGGGTCCGAAGTGCGTTTTGATATCGCTTTTTAAAAGCTTAACACTTGGTCTTTTAAATTCGGACGCGGGGGCCCGAAATGGGCTTTGTTGTGGTTGCTTTTAAAGCCTAACTCTCGCCTTCGTTGACATTCGGACGCGGGGGTCCGAAGTAGGCATTCGCCTGCGTTAAAACTTTATTTCGCCTTGGTTGACATTCGGACGCGGGGGTCCGAAATGGGCATTCGCCTGCGTTAAAACTCAACTTTCACTGAAGTTCGGACCTAAGGTCCGAAATGGATGGGTAGTGTTATGTTTTAAAAATTTTAATTTTGGAAATTTCGGACCTAGGGTCCGAAATGCGATTGCCACCTTATGCTTTCAAAATTTTGAATTTTCACCTTTGGACGCTTAAATCCAAAAGGGGGAGCGCATAACGTTTCCCTTTTACCTCAACTTGACTTTCGCCAAGTTCGGACCTGGGGTCCGAAATGTTTGCATTACGTTAAGCTTTGAAATTTTGGAACAAACTTTCGGTATTTACGCCCGAAAGCCAGATCAGTCAAGAGGACTCATTGGTTCATTACTCCAACGTCGATCAGCTTACGAACTGATCACGAACTCGCTCGAGGAGACACGAGAAACTCTGCTTCGATTCTCGGGATGACGATCAAAAAACTCAAAACTGGAAAGGGGGACCCTGTCGGCGACAGGGGGCGTGTGCAATGCACAACAGTAACATCATTTATGTGGCTCTACCATGACTATAAATGGTATGTTTATTTGTAAGAAATATAGTGTTGAGAGTTGGATCTACGAGTTACATTAACAAGGGTCTAATTAGTAAGCATTTTGATTGCTAGGGAAAGGAGTCCAGAGATATGTAAAGACAAATGAAACTAAAAGTGGCAACTTTATTTTTGTATCTTTTAGTGAAAGATATCCCTCATAGCTTTTGAAACAGTTGATTAATTGTTAAGAGATAGCTGCCATTATTCTTATGTTAAATAACATATAATCTTTTTAAAATTTAAAATATATTTGTGAAAATATGTGAATGAATTTTGCCTTGTGCTACTCACAGGAGAATCTGCTTTTCAATTACATGTAGTTTTCCATTTCCCCATTGAAAGAATCATATCTATTAGGAATATATAAGGATGTAAGAATACTTTACACTGTATACAATTTAAGTTTATATACAAGGGAAGATTGTTGTGGTAGATTCCAGTGATCATTTCTGCCATGACTAATCATGGTTTGTTTATCTATAAGAAACATAATGTCCAGACTTGAATCCGTGACTCAATACTATTTTTCTTATAGGATTTGTGGATCCAAGTCTCACCATTATGTTTCTTATAGATAAACAAACCATGATTAGTCATGGTAGAACCAAATAAATGATCACCAGTATCAACTTGAAGTTTTCAAACAAAACCTATTAAAAATATTTTTTTGAATATTATATTTTTTCTAATTGTTGAGTTTCCTGAGTCTGCACCAAGTTTTGGTGCCAAATCCGAATCCAAGACCGGCCAAAAATGGCTGGCTTAGTCCAAGTTTCAACACTATTGTAAGAAAACAACTTTTAAGAATTTAAAAAGATTTGTATACAACTTAAAACCATTTGCTTTCTGAGCTTTCTTTTCAGAAAATCTATAAGATTTTTCAGATTTGATATTCTTCAATTGTTAACATATATTTTCCTTGATAATAATTACTTTTTGCCTCCTTTTTCAGGTAGCAGATGGTCTGCCACAAATTTGTTTCTTATCTGGCTTAACTGGGGAGGAAACACTTATGTTCATAGATGCATTCCCTGAAGCTGGTATGGCACTTTCCACTGTGTCTCTCTGTGAGGAACTTTGTTGTGTAGTTCATTCCTCTTGGTAGTGACGAGAAGTTGATAGTCCATAGAATTCTTAAGACAAGCACACTAATGTTTCTGTTCCTTTATCCATACAGAATGATGATCCTTTCATGGAATATATATTAAACTTGACTTGATATGTGCTGGTGCTTTTCACAGGATTAGAGTCTGCAGTTTTTGCTGCACTTGTGCCCAATAGTGCAGGGAAACCAGTTGAGGAGCTTATAGAAGAGATCATGGGAGACCATGAGATATTGGTAATGATTTCTGATGCAAATTACCTTTAGATTATGATTGAATGTAAGACCAAGGAATCTATTTTTCTGCAAAACGCTCATTGCCAAAGTATTGCATATCCTATACTAGAGAAATGCAATTAGAGCCAATTTAAATTTACTACCGATATGTTTTCTATAGGCTACAAAAAATCCCCAAGATTCACATTATGTTAACTATGGCTAACAGTTTAGACCAGCAACCAAGCACTGGACATTAAATGAATTTTCAAAAATATATGATGCATTGATACAGTTGAGGGAAGCACTATAGATAAAAGTTATATATCAAGAATGTTGTACTCTCTCTCTCTCTCTATATATATATATATAAGAGAGGGAGAGAGATATTTTAGGTCTGGGCCTAGCCAGCATGCAACTTCACATGATTATGAGACTTTATTCACACACACACACATGCATATACACCTAAGTTGCCAATTGAGAATCAGTATGGTTATAGGCATGTGGACAAGGTATGCCAGTATGGTGGACATTTTTTGGGGATTCTCGTAGGTTTTGGTTACATCTGTTAAAAAACATATACAAATCATAAATATATACATATTTGCAGCCTAAAAACATGATTTTTAAGTTTAGAATACCACATCTCATGCATATGCTAAATGAAACTACCATAACTATTACAAATTTGAAACTTGATATCAATTTGTTGAAACTTGAATGTCATGATAGATATTCATTGTTCAGTATTAAGATAATACAATTAGTAATCAGTGTTATATAGTTCATCTGAAGACCAACAACATCATCATCATCTTTGACATTGGATGATGCAAGTAGATTATAAAAATTACATGCAACCTGATGAAGTATGAAGGTTGTCCAACTTCTCAAAAAGTGAAGATTGAGTGGCAACAGAAAAATCCAAGTCAGTTTGCGTTGGATCTATTGATGTGTGTTTTAGGACACCTCAAACACAAAATAAAATACCAAGTATTCCATCCCCTCTTGAACAATGAAACCTCACATGATATGAACAAGTGAGACAACTCCAAGGTTTACAATGCAAACAATCAACTTTAATTTCTGGATAGACTCAGTGAATATGATGTGATTTTGCTGGAATCACAAGGGGACTTACGTTTATGAACACTGCTGGAACATGGATTCTATACTAAGTGACTTAGAAAATAAAGATAAAAGAGATAAGGAATAGGAGATCCTATACTAATCCTAAGAACAATGATGACAATGGATGATACTTGGATAAAAAAATTCCCTCAAACTAGACTCTGTTTTGCCATGATGACAACAACTACACAAAATCGATGCAATCTTCTAAGGAAATGGAAGATTTTCACAGTGCAAATACATCACTCAAATACCCAATGCTGACACAACTTGAACAAGTATCCACAATCAAACTTAGCACAATGATTAGGCTCAAGCTAACTTTACACCATAGCTTACAATCAGCAAACTACAAAAAGTATGAACCAAGGAATTCATCACAATATCTTCATAAGCATCCACCATGATCAATGAAGTCTATTTAATATTGAAAAGTAACAAGGAACCATGCAAAATGCAGAAACACAACACATACATCCACCATAACTCTTCCACTCCCAATTTGTCTTGACAACATTTTCCAACTCTCAATTCATCTTGACAACATTTTGCAACTTTGCTTGCATTTTTGACAACTTTGCAAATTTTACAAGATTGACAAGTTTTACAACATTGAGCAACTTTCAACCACACCACTGACAACTTTCAACCACCATGCAATTCCATCAACCACGCCTTCAATTCGAATCCTAGACTCACAACACATAGCCTCCTCCTCATGAGCAAAAATTAAAAACTACAAAACTGCTACCAAGCTAAACAAACTAAGCGAAACAACTACCTTAAAAAGCAAAAAGTGGGGGTCCCCATTTGCAATGGGGCATGTGTGTAAATGTCACAACAGGATCTACATCACAAAACTTTTTATGCCCTCCCTTGTACTTATTTTGTTTGTGAGAAAGAAGAAGCAAGTTGGAATGCACGTAAATTATCTCCTATGCTTTAGTTGCTGCTTGTCAATGACATTTATTGAGTGGATGAAGATGTATGTTCTCCAATTCTATCTAGATGAAAAGTAACTCATTCATAACTAAATCCTCTATATTAGGATCAGGAAAGATTTTATTATGTCCTTTCTTGTACCCTTTGTTGACTTTTGTATCTTTGTATGATGGCACCCTTGATGATATAGCAAAGATTTAATTATTATAAAATTTGGAAGTTGATGCAAAGCCAATAAGATGTAGTGGGATGGGCATTTTGTTCCACCACTCATCACAAATTGATTGCACCTCTTTGAAGAATTTTTTTTAATATCTTGCTTATTTTAATTTATCATGTTCATCTTCTCATTATTTGGTCAATGCCATCATGTACCTCTCCCAAATAGTGCTTATCGATGTTCTTAAAGTGGATCATACTCATGATGGCATGGTGAAACGAAGAAGATATTCCATGCTATCCCTCTAGGTGTCATCTAGGATCCACTTTACATTTTTTCCCCTTCATTGTTGGATTGCCTCTATAGGGAGCAAAGTTGGTTGATGATCATGCTCAAAATAGTTGCCGCACTTCATGAGTTGTCTCACGATGATTGTGTTGGATGTGCACTAGGACTCAACAACCTATCAAATTTAAAAATAAATAAATTGAAAGCATATTTAAATTTTAAAAAACAAAGTATGTGTTGATGCATCTAAAGTCGTATCGCTACAACTATATCTGGTCAAACCAAAATAGAATGTTCTCGCTGAGTATCCTATCCTCTCTTGCATAAAGAATCCCTAATGTTGTTTTAGTTGATCAAAGGGGACAACCTCAAGGTTCCAAATGTTAGGTCATGATTGCGGGATAACTTAGTGGTTGATGTGTTTTGTTGGGAGCACAAGGGGACTTACGTTTACAAGAAGCTGGTCTGCTGCGATTCTTAGACTGAGGAATAAAATCAAAAGGGAAGGTTTAGGGGACCTAAAGACAGTGATAAGAATGACTAGTGTAGTGGATAGACAGATTTCCATAAACAGATTCTTGTTTTTGCCAGAGACACCCTCACAACTAGACAAGAACAGTGCAATCTCCAAGGGCTAAAGGATTTTCAGACTGACGACGTTCATTTAGGCACCCAATTTTGGCGCAGCCTAAGACAAACACCTGCAGTTGAACTAAGCACAGTAAGGTTCAGATTAACCATGCACAGTGGCCTACAATCAGCAGACCGCCAATGGTATGAACCAGAAATGTATCAAATACCCCCCCACATTTTGTCATTAAAATCATTGAACTCTAAAATTAATTAGCTGAAGGAAACCATGCAAACAGACTAAAACCAAGATGATAAACACCAAATCAATGTCCATTATATTGATTCTAGCTGCCTATTACAACAATTTCTGCAACATCTCTATGCTACTACTAAAATTTAACCTTCTACAAAACTCTAACCTATTCTAACTGCCTACAAAAACTCTAACTAGAATCTAATTGTCTAACTACCTCAAATATCTCCTTTTACAATGAGAGGCATCTTACCGTTTATAGATTTTACAAACTGAACCGGTGGCCAAGATTGTCTGCATCCAAGGGCCTTGGTCTACCTTCTAGAAGCTAGCAGCTTTAACCCATACTCAATTCTCAGTTATCCACCCAACCACTATCTCCACTACTTACCACTATTTGGCTTTAATTTAGTCAATTTGGCAGTTAGACAGAACTTATCCACAATTGACCCGTTTCCCACTTTGTTTCAAAATATCTTGACCGGGTCCCACAGGTAGCTTTACATTAAACAATTTCAGTTCTTTAAACAAAATTCTGGAATTAATTCTAGCTGTGTATTTCTGAGAATGCACTAACTTGTAGCATTCTGAGTGTTCTTTCATTTTCAGTCTTGTCGGTTCAATGATAGTGCACTTCCTCGTGCTTGGTTTTGATCCTCTGCAATGCGCACTTGCATCTTTGCTGGCCGGCATTGATCGCAATCGCGTCTCTAATTTGCGCTTCAAGTTGACGTTCTAGCTCTTCTCGATGTCGTTGATCTACAAACAATAAATTCCACTTTTAATAGTTATTTTGAAAAAAATTAAATAAATAAGTGTCTAAAGACACTTAGCGACTTTTAAAATGCCCTTTGTTGAAGAAAACTCGGCTCTTTGGATTAAATGATTTGATTTTGGTTCTTCTCGCAAAATTAGAAGAAGTGCTGAGTTTTGCTTATGTGCGATTTTAACTAAACTCAGCAAATTAAACTCTTTTGAAAACTTGCACTTCACATTTTGCTTTTAAACTCGGACCCTTTGTCGCCCTCTCTACAAACTCGGCCATTGGGACCGAAATAAAGGTCCTTTAAAAAGTTCGGCCTTTTTACATTTTTTGCAAAGTCGGCCATTTGGGCGAAAGTGCAAGGCTATTTTAAAATGCCCTTTGGAATATTTTGCAAGATTAATTTAAAAAAAAAAACGCCTCCTCTGTCCTGCAAAAGCACGACATCAAATAAAAACTTGATCCACATGCCTAAACTCGGGCCTTAAGACGACTTGGAAACTTCGGGCTTTGACAAACTCGGCTATGTGAGGCGAGATGCAAACTTCGCCTTCATTACAAAGTCGCAGGGTTGGCCTTTATGCCCAAACTCGGGCTCCATGCTCAACTTTAAAGGCAAACTTAGTCTTCTAAAAAAACTCGTCTTGTGGACAAATTTTTGTGAACTCAGCTTCAGGAACATTTTGCAAACTTGTGGATTTAGATGCTTTCACAAAGTTGGCCCTTTTACCTTCTACCAAACTCGCAATTTTTGTGAAACTTCGGCCCCTTAATCACGACTTGGGCAAACTTGGGTCTTTGGCGTGCTAAAACTAACTCGGCCCTCTGGGCTAAATGGCAAGATCGGAATTTTCTTCCCTTTTGCAAAGTCGAGGCTATCAAGAGATTGCTTTGGGAAAACTCGACATTTTACTAGTTTTGAAAGCCCAAAATCCTTATTTCGGCCTTTGACTATCTATGTTGCGAACTTGTTTTCTTCGTCAATTTCGGCCTGAAAGCCGATTTTACAAACTTAAGTTGTTTTTGACCTTTTTCGGCTTGCTAGCTGATTTTGCAAGATTTTCTAATTTTGGCCTAAACAGAACATTTGCGAGATTTTGCTCTATTAGCCAATTTCGGCCTATAAGGTGATTTTGCAAGTTTTACCCCCTTTTATCATTTTCGGCCTTTGAACACTTTTGGCAAGTTTAACGTCTTGGCCATCTTCGGCTAAATGAAGTGATATGCACGAACTTAACTCCTGAAGCTTGGGATTTTGGTGGCTTTGAAAGCCTGAACCTCTCAATGACCCTCCCTCTTTCTAGACCACACAAAAATGGGGGTCCCTTGTGAAGCAAAGGGGTGTGTGTGCAATACACACAACAAATGGTGACTTGGCTAGGAAATGTTTCCAATCATTTCAGGGACGTTAGTCCGGATCGAACCCCAGAATCTCCGATATATACCCCATAGAACAACCTGTTCACATTGTTTTCAGTTAAAGTCAGTGGGCGAATTTTTGATCGGGATGCCTCTTTTCTTTCTTTAGCTATCCAATCGTGCTCGACGTACGGTCCAAGTGTCATCTCAGCGTTGCCCCGACGGCTTGCATTTTATGTTTCGAAGTCTCAAAGAGTGCAGAGGTGACAGATGGATCGGTTCTGGTGACTTGGCTTTGCTTTTGGGCCCCACCTCGTGGTTTGAAAAATGGAGACATATGGCCTCTCTGTGTTGTTGGTAGTTTTTCGGTTAAGAGGCTCTTTTGTAGAGTTTCCTCTGTTCTTCCACGTGTCTTTCAGTGTGTGTTCCTGCGGAGTGCCACGACATGGTTTTTTTGTTCAGGCAGGTAGGAAGATCGTCGTGGCTAGGTGAGATTAACAACTTCAGAGGCCGTTTTGCTGGGTGTGTTCCTGCGGAGCGCCACGACGTGTCTTCTGTTTCAGGGGTGGTTATGCTCGGTTGGTGGATGTTTGGGCTGTTAGCAGAGCCATGGGCTCTATTTATGCGGGCGTTTTCCCTGTTATGGGGGTTCAAAACTTTCAAAAGAAACAATTAAGTTTTCCTAGTTAGAATTTCGGCCTTTTAGCTGTTGCTTTTTTCTGAAGAAGGTTAATCAAATTGTGCCTGCGGCCTTTGTGATGCCTCTTTTCAGCATGCTTTGATGGTTTTCTATGCTTTTTATTGTGATTCTGATAACTTTGGAAATATATATCTAAGATTTTGTCGATTAAACTATGTTTTGCACTTGTTATCTGGTAGATGCATGATTGATATTTCTTTATGTTGCAAAGGAATTTTGATTGTATCTTAGTTGTGGTTCTGTCCGGACATGTAGATTGTTGAATGGGCTTTAAAACCACATGTCTTTGGGTTTTATATGCTGATAACATTTTTAGAAAAATGCTTTGGCATATCGCCTCAGTAGTTTAGATCTTGTTGTTTTCAGTTTTTCCTTCTTCGCCTTTTCTCAAAACCATAAGGAAGAGCCGACTTCTCAAACCCGGAGGTCATTCAGTGAGTCTCGCGCAATTGGTCCCCCATCACTGAATTTCCCATAAGGCTGTTTGCTTCCAGAGTAAAATTTAGAGTCAATAGTTCTTTTTCTGGCACACCCGGTGGGACCTGAAGTTCTTTTTCTCTCCGAGCCAGTTTATGAGTCGCAGGCCTGTTACCATGAGTCAAACAGCGTCGAATCCTAGTCTACTCTTACCACCCCTGGTGACCATTCATTCGGCCATATCTTCATCCTCATAGAGTTTGCCCGTTTTCCCTGCAGTCTCCCTCGTAGCAATGGCACATATTCCCCCCAGGAATTTCGTGACCTGGGATAACGAGAGCCCTCTCATTCCTCCAACCCCGCCCATGGTCTAGGGACACATCCCTGCAGCCGCACTGAAAGTCGTGCCCAAGTTCACTAGAGAATGTCATAAAACCCCTGGGGAACATTTACAAGATGTAGCCACTGTCTGCACTGTCCATGGCATTATTGAACAAAATGTGGCCTTGAGATTGCTCGTAGCTTCTTTCAAGGGAAGAGCTTTGGATTGGTTCAGATCTTTGGGTCCTAATACTATAGGAGACTGGGATCAGTTGGGTGATCTTTTTTTCTAGCGATTCTCCGATAAGGCTGATAGATCATCCTTGATACATCAATTGATCACAATAAAGAGAGCCCCTCAGGAAGCACTCACTGATTTCAACCTAAGATTTCAGAGGCCCTGGCAAAGGATACCTCTATCCGCCCGCCCTCCTGCGGATATGGCATTTGTATTCTACTTAAAAGCTTTCAATTCCGATATATCAGTGATGATTCAATCCCTAGGAGGCAATACTCTCCCGCAAGCATTCGACATAGCAGTCCAAGCAGAAAATAATTTGATTGACAGCGGAAAGCTCGCCCCCCGCCCTACCATGCCAGTCTTTCTTGAGATATCCCATCAAATTCCCGAAGAAGCCTCTCCTAGTACATCTACCCCACAGTCTATGTACTCGTATCCCGTTCCCTCGCCATCATCCTTGGCCGCCGAAGTTAGCGATATGAAGAACTTGCTGAGATCCTCCTCCAATGAGATTGTCAATCTAAAGAGAGCCCAAGTTCCGCTCGCTAGACCCCCTTTCCAGCAACACTTCCAAGGGAACCGACCTCCATACCAACATAACCAACATGCCAATCACCCTATTGACAAGCCCACTCAGCCGAATGGCCAAATAGTCTCGGTCCTAAATCCATTGCAAACTGTCTATCCAAACACTGGTAAGGAGCTGACAGTGGGTCAAAATAACCTTGCAGATGATACCAATTTCTGGTGCTTCCCATGCAACAACGCTCACGCTCTGAGGAATTGCTCGAGAGGAAATTTGCAGCAGAAAGTTGCCGAGCAAAAGAGTCTAGGCATGGCGTCGGACGAGGCTTTTTACACATCTCCGGGTATGGATAACGTGTCTCTTGTTGCTCAAATGCAGGGCATGTTGTTGCAACAAGAGGCAGAGATCGCCACAGATCATGCACTTTTTTCTTGGATGGAGGACGAGGGTGCAGTGTTCACCAACGGTGCATCCACTTCAAGGGAGGGAGCCCCCTTCGTGCAGTCGGATTATAATCTCTGCTCCAAGAGGCGTTTCATCGGGGAAAATACCAGCACTTCAGTATGAGCTCCCGTAGATACAACTCCCGAACAACCGGCGATTGGCCCCGTTTATCCGAGGAAAGATTTCATCCCCTATAAGTCGAAGGAGCCGAAGGTGCCCACACCCACAATAGTAGATGTTGTGGAGCAGCTGAAGAAAGCTCCAATCCATGTTTCCCTCTGGGATCTCCTAAGTATGCCCGAGCAGAAGAACCGGCAGAAGGAAGCCATGTCTGAAGGCGGGAGAGATGCAAGCGAGGGTGCCACCAAAGCTCCACGGACCAATGAAAAGGGTTTCCAACCCTTGCCGACAAGTCATGCGCCCTGGCCGTGTTGACCAATGAGGTTTCGCCTCCCAAGTCTCAACTAGAAGGTAAGCCCAAGCCGAACCCATTTTATCTTACCCTTATAGTCGGGGATAAACTCTTGCATAATTCTATGATAGATTCTGGAGCTAGCACCATTGTCATGCCTAAACAAATCGCCGAAGTTTTGAATATCAAGTATGAACCTTTAAATAGGGGGGTTATGCAACTTGATGGGAACAAGGTCCAGACCATAGGTCTTATCAGAAGTCTCCCTTTGACTTTGTTCGCATGTCCCAGTGTTATGGTATCCCAAGAAGTAGTGATCATTGACATCCCGCCTGTTTTCGGGCTTTGCCTTTCCCGAGACTTCACTGCGAAAATAGGAGGTTACTAGTCTTTAGATTGGTCCCACCTCATCCTCCGCACTTAGCGTGGCGCCAAGCTTAAACTCCTCTCAGAACCCCTCCATGCCGAACATGTAGCGGACCAGGCCATGATTAATTTTGAGCCCGCTCACACTTCTATTTCAAATGAGGAAAGGAAAGTTGTAGAACTCCTGGAAGACAAAGAAGTAACGAGTGAGATTTCACTCGAACAAGAGGTTTTCCTAAACGAATTCATAAACTCTGATCCCTACTCCAACTACCACGCCACTGGCCTAGGTACCTATTGCATCTTTGACGAAAACAAGGTCATCTCGAAGCTTACCAAAGAGTCGTTTTCTAAAGAGCAGTTATCTTCAACATTATGGACCCTGCATTTCGATGGCGCAAAATGCAAGATAGGTTCCGGCACCAGAATCTGCCTCACCCCACCCTTAGGCGAGCAAATCTTGAAGTCTTTCCGTTTACAATTTGCATGTTCCAACAATGAAGCGGAGTACGAGGGATTGATCCAGGGCTTGAGCTTGGCGGAAAGAATGGCTATTTAAAAGTTGAGGGTCTTGGGTGACTCCGAGCTGATGGTCCATCAAGTTCGAGGGGTGTCCAGTGCCAAACATGTCCGCATGAAATCCTACCATGCCAGAACATGGGATTTAATCGAAAGCTTTGACGCTTTCAATATTGTGAGCATCCCCCGGAAATTAAACGATGTTGCTGGCCGGATGGCCACGATCGGATCACAGTTTGATCCCGCCACGGATTTACTCACCGGCCCCGAGGAACTCTGTGTAGTAGTCTGACCGGCTATCCTTGATAATGATACCCACTGGTAGGTTTTCGAGAGCGTTGAGTAGATCGCATTATTCCTCCAAAGCTCAGGAGAATTTGCAGATCAACTGCAACCTAAGGTGAAAGAGGCTTACGGAGATCAGATCATCCAGTTGAAATCCAATAAGCTTCCTAATGGTCTGATCACTCTGGAGAATCTGTTCGACCATGACGACGCCAAAAATGATAAGCGAAAGCTTACAGCCTGCAAAGGAGATTATACCGAGATGTCGGTAGGAAATGGGAGAGTACTCAAAGTAGGAAAAGGCGTTCTTGAGGACCGGAAGAGATTGGCCCAATACTGTGATGAATACCTGCATGTCTAGGCTTGGTCTTATGATGATTTAAAAGGTTATGATCCCAGCGTCATTCAGCATACCATTGAGCTCGCTGAAGGAGCTAAGCCAGTTCGGTAGAAGTAAAGGCCAGTCAACCCAAAGATCGAGTCCCTCATGGCTCAAGAGTTAAGGAAGCTGATCGAATCCAGGATCATTTACCCTATAAAACATAGCACATGGGTATCCAATCTGGTGCCTGTAAAGAAAAGGAATGGAGATATCCGGCTCTGTGTAGATTTCCAAGATCTGAATCAAGCATCTCTCAAAGACCACTACCCCTTGCCGCCAATGGAGCAACTACTGAGCATGGTGGTGGGGTCAGAGATGTTCTCAATGCTCGACGGCGTCTTGAGATACAACCAAGTCCTAGTAAAACCAGAAGATCAACATAAGACAATGTTCACCACCAAATGGGGGATGTTTGCATACCAGAAGATGCCTTTCGGGTTGTCAAACATCGGAGCAAATTTTCAAAGAGCTATGGATCTGGCCTTCAAAGAACTCATAAATAAGATTATTTTGATATACTTGGATGACCTGATAGTGTTTTCCAAACACCGAGAGGATCATTTTGATCATCTCGAACTGGTTTTCCAAAAATGCCTCGAATTTGGGATTTCCCTAAACCCAAAGAAATGCATTTTCGGTGTCCCTCAAGGCAAGTTGCTCGGACATATAGTGTCCAAAGAAGGTGTTTCCATCGACCCAGACAGAGTCAAGACCATAAAAGACCTCCCCCTTCCGGTAAATAAAAAGGGAGTCTAGTCCTTTCTAGGAAAGGTCAATTTTGTCAGCGATTTTATTTCTGATTTCGTCAGAATCATAAGGCCCATCACCCTAATGATCAAGAAGGATACACATTTCAAATGGACTCCAGAGGCCAAAAGAGCTTTTGATGGAATCAAAGATGCTATCTATTCAGCCCTTGTTTTGTCTAACCCGGATATGTCTAAGGATTTCATAACGTACGTTTTTTCTGGTCAATATAGTATTGCCATGGTCCTGACCCTGAAAGATGCTGAAAAAGGGAGTGAACATTCTATAGCTTTCCATTCAAAGACCCTCAAGGAATATGAGGCCAAATATAACTTTGTTGAAAAACAGGCCTTGGCCGCGGTAAAGGGACTCAAGAAATTTAGGCATTTCATTGCCTACAATAAAACCATGACGTACATAGCTCATCCTACAGTCTGAGAATACATCATGGAGGGTGATATCACCAAAAAGAGGGCCAACTGGATCACCAAGATCCTAAAGTATGATGTTGACATCAGGCCGACCAAGCTTGTTCGCGGCAAGGGCATATGTGAGTACATAGTTTAGGGGTGTGAACCTCGCGAAGATGAAAAAGCGGTAGAAGAGGTCGTTATGCTTTCGCCCGATTTTCCAAAAACATGCTGGATGGAGGCCAGGAAGCAATTCATGAAGACCGAGGTTTTTCCCAAGGATCTCCCTCCTGAAAAGAGAAGGTTCTATAGACTCCAAAACAGCGGTTTCCGCTTGATAGACGAAGTACTCTTCAAAAGGAATTTTGATGGAATCCTGCTCCACTATGTAGATCGAAGCCAAGCAGATAAAATCCTACATGAATTCCACTACGGCTCCTCGAGAGGCCGTTTCTCTGCAGCTACAACTGCTATCAAAATTACCCAAGCCAGATATTTTTGGCCTTCTATGTTCAAGGACGCGCACAATTTGGTAAGAGAATGCAAGGAGTGCCAACATTATACTGGTAGAGGCAAAAAAGAAGCAATGCCCCTCAGGCCTGTGTCAGTAGAAGAGCCTTTCGCCCAGTGGGGTCTCGATTTCATTGGAATGATCAATCCCCCCAATTCGGCCGGACACAAGTGGATCCTGACCGCCACCGACTATTTCACCAGATGGTCCGAAGTCATCCCTTTGAGGAACTCATCAGAAAGCAAAGTGCTGGCTTTCCTAGAAGACCTGGCATGCCGATACGGTTCTCCTAAAACCATCATATCGGATAATGCGCGCACATTCACTGGCTGGCGAATTACCCAATTCGCCCTCGACAGAGCTATCTATCTTAAAACCTCTTCTAATTACTATCCTCAGGGGAATGGACTTGTCGAGTCCACTAACAAGAACTTGATCAGGCTTATTAAAAGGATAGGTTCCGAATATAAGAGGGAGTGGCACCATCATTTGAGAAGTGCATTATGGACAGACCGCATAACACCCAAACAAATCCTAAAAAACTCCCCATATAAGCTGGTATATGGAAAAGATGCACTTTTCCCCACGTCTTTAGAGATCCCAGCCCTACAACTACTTAAGTCTATGGAGGTGGTGGAGAACGGCCCCATGGCCATAAGATTAGTAGAGATTATGGAGGTAGAAGAGGCAAGAGAGATGGGCTTCGCAGCTCTCCAAGACAGGCAGGAAACCATCAAAAGGTGGTTCGACAGTAAAAAGAGCTCTAATCCGGTTTTCAACCCTGGGGACCTCGTGCTGAAGTACAATGAAAGGGCGGCGAAGCCCGGCCAACACGCCAAGTTTGATTGCTTGTGGGAAGGGCCTTTCCACATTCTAAACTGCAAGGGTGTTAACGCATTCGAACTCGAGAACATGAATGGAGACCCCCTCTGGACTCTGGTTAATGGTTTCCACCTCAAGCTATTTCACTAAGCTTTCTCCTTTTGTTTAGTGTACATATTGTATATATTGTGAATAGTTCTTTTGAGTGCCTAATTTATTTCATTTATTCCCCAAGCTAGTTCCAGCAAAGTAAAAGAAATTACGAAATATGCCAAGATTGAGCAAAAAGAGAAAGTTTGTTATATTAAGCATTTTTGTATTTCTGTTACATTTATAGAGCGGGCTCCTGGCCCCTCCTTTTTACAAAATGATAAGGCAACGGTCGGCAACGGTGGATCATCGCTGGTTCATTGGTCTTTTGTGTCCTCGTCTTCATCCATCAGGAAGTGTGAATCTTCACTATCATCAGGAGTGTTCCCTCCCTCCGACCACTCGTGGTCGGGATCACTTCCAGGCTCCCCAGGCACGAAGACAACAACCAGTTTCGGTCGTTTATGCGGTCTCAGAATCCGAGGGAAGATATAGTCCCTAAAATCAGTATACCATTCAGTATCTTCAGGGACGGGGACTATAATATGAATACGCAGAAGGAATTCTGCAGCAAGTTCGGCACGAAACCAATGAGAAGACAGTGTCATTGTCTTCAGCCCACTGACAAGCGGATGCCAAGCCACTTCCTCATTGTGAGTGATAAACCTTTCCAGGTCAGACGACAGCGGGAGCCCTCGGAAAGGGACATGATATGCAACCACATCCTTCAGCCCACCCAAGTAGTCCTGGGAAAAGAGAGCCCTAGTCAGCTGCGAAGTTAATAGCCTAGCCTAACCACAATCTAGTAGTGAAGCTATGAAGCGCGAGCAGATGTCTTTGTTCACCCGGTATCGATCCACATTCTCGATAAAACCCTCTCCGAGCACCCACTTGATAGCAGCAATTATCAGAGGATTTTTTCGCCGCGTCATCAGCTGCAATCTCCGATCAGAAATATTCCCAAGGAAAGCGACCTGCGCTTTGCTGCTGACAAGCCTAATTGGAGTATCCATGGTTGTAGAAACTCCGTCGTTGAAGCTTGGACTGTACAAAAGGAATGTCTGAAAAGACATATTTATAGCAAAATTGCAGCTCGAGATGACGAATGCTTGAGGCGCCAACCTTCCCAAGCTCCAATGCTCTTGTCATTCTTCCATTAATTCGCACAAGCGAATGAGCCTAATTTCAGAGTTGTCAATGTCCTGCCAGGTACCTCGAAGGAGTCTATGTAAGAAGATGCCACGCGTATGTACAGGTACATCGCGTTTAAAACTCAACCTCCATAGGACTGTCTCCACTTGCGCAAGCTTCACTGCTTGTCGATTCTTTCGATTAAAGAAAAGATCTATCTGGACGTGCCTTTTCCCTCAAGCGGATTTCAAGTGACGGCGGGTTAACTAAATGATTTCTTGGGAAGCGGGAATGTCGGCGCTCGTCCTCCTCAGGAGTTTATTGCAGCTGCAAAATGAGTTGGCACGCGTGTAGGCAGGCGCTTGCCATTAAGCATTCGCTTTTGCGAAAATATAGGCATGCAGTGCATTTAAAGAGTAAAGTTACTCCCTCTTCTTCATTTCATCATCTTTTTGTAACCTAAGTGCTTTTCTCTCTTAGATTGTCGAAAGGTTTGTCAGAAGGAAAGCCACAGCCTGTAATGGAGGCCGAAGCAACACCCTCAGGCTCTGCCCATGGGAGTTTCTGGGTGGACGTTTTCGAAGAGCTCTCGTATTCCTCGCACGCCATTCCTCCCAAAGCGGAATACCCAAGAACGAAGGCCAAGGCGAAGATGGTCACTCAAAATACATCCGCTGTGTTGGATTCCTTAGAAAACGTTTTCGAGCCAGAGGTCTGCAAGAAGCCCAAGAACCTCAGAAAGGCCACATGCAGCAGAATGCTTCATCATAGAGCGGAACCACAGTCTATGGCAGTCCGTTTCTGGGGTAGTGGTGCGCCCCAATTCGTGGTTCCCATGGTCCCATATTGCCTTGAACTCATAGCGGTTTGCGCCTATGCTTTCGATCCCACCACATGCTCTATCAACGACTCCCTCTTGAAGGGGTAATATCTTCAGAAGTTGTTAGAGATATGATGTGCTGCCCTATTTTCGAAGAGACAGAGGTTTTCTTAGAAAGTTCAATGGAGGAATTCTGGGGTACCAAGAGAGATGCATTGACCTTTTGCCAAAGCACACTTAGCCGGAGTCTGTCTTCCGGGCTTCCAAAGTTCCTACTGTCATACAACGATCTAAAGCATGATGACCTCAAGGATATCTCTTCTACCCTCGCCTGGCTATGCGGTTATGATAACGACCGGGACATTACAGCCGCAATAATGGGTTTTCTTTTTAAGTGCAAGAAGCAGAGAGAGCCCTTTCACTTTGACTTCTCCATTGCCATAGCAGGGGCCATGGTGAAGCAATTATCAGAATTTCAAGAGTCGCGATGCTTCAGGTTTTCCTTAGTCTTAGTCCATTTGCTCCTGCATCAGAATGAGGCCTTCTTCAATCAGCGCATACGGTTCGCGACTTGCAATGAGTCAGGAAATAGGATGCCGGTGTCGGCTTGGACGCCCCTGCTGCTAGCTTCTTTCGATGCATACCAGCTTTCTGACCTCTTCCTGACTTCGGTGCTCAAAGATTTCAGTTTAATCCCTAATGAACCATTAGCCCAGTTCTCCCAAGTCCAGATGAATTGGATGCAGAACGAGCGCCCTCCCTGCAATTGGTTCATAGGCTGCAATTTTTCGTTTGTCCGAGTGCATGGTTTCTCTGAGGAGCCTTTTCGTCTACCCGTCTATGTTACTGAGAGGATCCTTGCTCTGGAAATTGCATGGCAATTGGTAAGAATTGAGAGGGCTATAGGAGAAGGAAAGCATGATACCTCCATTACTGAAGACCACAAAGCCATCGGTCCGATCACTCTGGTATGGAGAAACATTGCGGAAGAGGTCCTGACGTCTAAGCTAGCCTAGCTCGGGCTGGTAGCGATTGATGACTCCTGGAGCTATGACCTTGACAGTTGCCTCAGTAAAAGAAAGAATGCAGTAAAGCATGAGCCGCGAAGCTCATGGGAGGGGCGCACAAACCCTCAGGTTGATGACCTAGGTTTGTATGTGGGTCTTGATGATTTCCCGATCCTTAAGCACTCTCGTGGTTGAGTTTCTATTCAGTCTTGCAGAGGTACAACCCCGCAAAGCCTATTCCTCGGACGATGTTAGAAAGTATGAAAGTGGAAGCTTGGCCTAGGAAAAAGAGGGAAGACTTTTGGATTTATCGGGAAGAAGTAAGCCAGCCTAGAGCTAATATTGGAAATGCCCCTTACGACAGGCGCTTCGAGTGAGAATGGTGTCAGCTAAATAAATCCGATGAAGAGACGGGTGATAGTTCCCCACGTGGGAACTTGTCCCCTGAGGTGGTCTCGCGTCAGGAGGTAGAGATTATAAATATCGTAGAGAAAGATCCAGAGCCTCAAATCCTCGTCCCTCTAACTAGTTCTGCCCGCAGGCCCCGTTCCCAGGCTAGTAAAAGACAGGCCGAGAAGCAATCGTGCGAATCCCCTCTGAGGAAAAGGCATCATCTGAGTTCAGCAAGGAGGAGTCCGCCTTCTCAAGCTTTAGGAGTGCCCCCAGATCCACAGCAGTCGGTGACGTCCACGGCTCAAGTACATCACTCTTTATCTTTGTCTCCTGCTCAAGTTGTTTCCTCTGCTGTCCCTCTTGCCACAATGCAGACCCAGGTACCTACTGCCCTTACATTAGCACCCGTCGGGACGCCGGTTAAGCCCCAAGATATATTCCTACAGGCTTCCATCCCTTTCCCGGCCCCTACCTTCATCCCTGCAGCTTTTCCCGCGCAGATGTTTGAAGTAACCTCCGTGTCGTGTAGGCTTGGTTTTGGAGAGTCCACTCCCCCCCAAATCATGGGGTCAGCGTCCACAATTCCTTTTCCATCTAGAGCCTCTCCTTTCGTCCCATTGTTTTCCCCATCGACCCTTGCACAACCTATTCAGACTACTTTCGGCGGGCCTATTTCCCAGTTTCCGTTTGCAGTCCCCCTGGGTGCCGCTTTTGTCGGCTAGGCTATTGATAACCCAGATGATTTCCAACAGCAAGTCACCTATTCCATGACTGCTCGCATCGTTAAGACAAGCAAGCAAAAGAAAAGGAAGGTGCCCGTCCAGCCCGTCCGCACCTGCAAACGCATTTCAGCGAGGAGAAAGATTGTCTTTTCTTTGCAAACCTTTTCCCCAAAGTTGACAAGCTAGAGTCCCAAATGAGATCACATGACCATGCCTTGCATGCTATTGGCGTTAGCCTTCAAAACGCTATGGCATCTAACAAGGTGGAGATGATGGAAGAAACTTCAAAGGCCGTGTCTTCAGATTTCATTAGGAAGACTCGTCGCCTGGAAAAGATACAAGCGGAGAATGAGCGTCTCCGAGAATCCCTGACCTAGCAGAGGAAGGAAGACAAGGCACGAAGCTCAGAAATTAATCGCTTGCAGGGTTTGTTTATGCAAGCCAATTCAGAGAAGGGAAAGCTGCAGTCAGCCCTTAATAGCGTGAACACCCAGTTGAAAGGCTTGGAAGTGACAAGGAGTGCAGCCTTAAAAGAATTGCAAGAGAAAGACCTGGAGATTCAGCAGCTAAGGGCAGCTTTGAGAGATGCCACCCAAATGCAAGTTCAGCTGCACGAAGGAGTTCGTCTAAAGGAAGAATACACCCGAGAACTAAGTGATGCACAGATTATGCTCTCAGAAAGAGAAAGCGAGGTTTGAAGCAAAGCTCCGGAGCAGGGAGGATAATCTAGAATCGTCCGAAAGGAAATTCCTAGACATAGAAGTTTTGTTGCAGCAAGAACGGGATCGCATAGTGCAGCTCCAGCAGGCAGTGCAAGACGGAAACGTCAGGATCCTCGCTCTGAAAAGCTAGGTGATCATTGAGCAAAATAGGTGCAAAGAGTTGCAGCACGAAGTAGCTTCCAAGAGCGAAGAGATTTCGCATTTGCTAAATATTCCTCCCCCCATGCAGGTTTCTCAAGATTTTTCATCAATTGTAATCGAATTGTATGTTTCCCATTGGGAAAGTAGTAAGCAATATAGCCCCTCACTGCAGCCCGTGCTGAGATTCATTCGAGAAGCGCAATCCCTCTGTGCTGAGGCAGGAGCCCTTGTCAACAACTCTATGGTCATCCTCGGTCCTAAGATTCCGATGGCTTAGGACCTAATCCAAATGTTATACGCAGCCCAAGATGAAGAATTGAAAGCAAAGGGGATAGCAGACTGCCGGCAACTGATCAAGAAGACGAATATTTTCATCAAACATCACAGGGTGATCATGCATGTAGCAGCAACACTTGAACCCCTGCAAATCTTCGTCCTAGATATCAAGCAGCATATAGAGAGGTTTGTCTCATTAGGCCTCCCTTCTCCGTTCCCTCTGGATGGTTCTGTTCTAGGGGTTGAACAAGTATTAAGTCGAGTCGAGCATTTGCAGCAAGATAGATCCTTCATCCAACGCCTGAGTAATCCCATCTCCGCGGAGGAGGTTGAACGTCTCCTGCACCCCTTAGCTCAACTCTACGTGCTCCTGAAGTTCGTCCATGATGAGCCAATCAGCCTGTCGTTTGATGAAATTATCTACCTGGATCAGCATTATCAGAATCTGGAATCGCAGGTGTTGCCCCCAGAAGAAGATTGTACCCCCTTGCAGCAGGGCTATGATCTGCTCTGCCCCGTTCTAGCATAAAGTCTGGTCTCTAGACCAACAATTTTGGGTTCTCGTATTCCGTAGGCAGAATCCCTCATTTAGTCGCCAAGAAATGTTCACATTGTTTTCGGTTAAAGTCAGCGGGCGAATTTTTGATCGGGCCTCTTTTCTTTCTTTAGCTATCTAGTCGCACCCGACGTACGGTCCAAGTGTCATCTCGGCGTTGCCCCGACGACCCACATTTTACGTTTCAAAGTCTCAAAGAGCGCGGAGGTGACAGAGGGATCGGTTCTAGTGACTTGGCTTTCCTTTTGGGCCCTGCCTTGTGGTTTGAAAAATGGAGACACCTGGCCTCTCCGTGCTGTTGGTAGTTTTTCGGTTGGGAGGCTCTTTCGTAGAGTTTCCTCTGTTCTTCCGCGTGTTTTTCAGTGTGTGCTCCCGCGGAGTGCCACGACATGGTTTTTATGTTCAAGCGGGTAGGAAGATCGTCGCGGCTAGGTGAGATTAACAACTTCGGAGGCCGTTTTGCTGGGTGTGTTCTTGCGGAGTGCCACGGCGTGTCTTTTCTATTTCAAGGGTGGTTATGCTTGGTTGGCGGATGTTTGGGCTGTTAGCAGAGCCATGGGCTCTATTTATGCGGGTGTTTTCCCTGTTATGGGGGTTCAGAACTTTCAAAAGAAACAATTAAGTTTTCCTAGTTAGAATTTCGGCCTTTTAGCTATTACTGTTTTCTAAAGAAGGTTAATCAAATTGTGCCTGCGGCCTTTGTGATGCCTCTTTTCAGCATGTTCTGATGGTTTTGTGTGCTTTTTATTGTGATTCTGATAACTTTGGAAATATATATCTAAGATTCTGTTGATTAAACTATGTTTTGCACTTGTTATCTGGTAGATGCATGATTGATATTTCTTTATGTTGCAAAGGAATTTTGATTGTATCTTAGTTGTGGTTATGTCCGGACATGTAGATTGTTGAATGGACTTTAAAACCACATGTCTTTGGGTTTTATATGCTGATAACATTTTTAGAAAAATGCTCTGGCATATCGCCTCAGTAGTTTAGATCTTGTTGTTTTGAGTTTTTCCTTCTTCCCCTTTTCTCAAAACCATAAGGAAGAGTCGGCTTCTCAAACCCGGAGGTCATTCAATGAGTCTCGCGCAATTGGTCCCCCATCACTGAATTTCCCATAAGGTTGTTTGCTTCAAGAGTAAAATTTAGAGTCAACACAACCTAAATGACGAAAGACAGATTCAAAGTAAAAATGAGGTCGCAAATTGAATCAAGTCACCAACCTTGAAAATCAAGTGTGTACAGTGGAGTTCATTCTAGCTTAATGAAAGCTGAAACTTCATTGTTCGATCAAGGCAAGCTACGTTGCGGACTCATCCTCCAAAAGCAACCTGGATAGAGCCCCGCTGCCAGCGAGCGTCTATAGCACCGGCGGAGTTATCGCCTATAAGCTCACAGAGATTGCTCTGTTTCCGGTAGATTTTCTTTTTCAATACCGGCAAAGGTGTCTGCACTCCCTTTGCCAAATTTCATTTGATATTTCATTGTTTATTTATTTTTTTAGATTTCTTTCTTTTTATTTTTTTTTTTATTTTCACCTTTTCACTTTGGCTGGTAGGCAATGAAGCATACTTGGGATTGAGCGTTGTAGTGGTCGCTGAAGCAGAGCCTCATATTTTTCACTTGCAATGATTTCCCTTTGATAAAACGACAGACTTAAGCAATTTTAAGCATTTAAATGTGCGATGATCACAACGTTGGCGACAAGACACAGTAAGCAACTAAATTTTTAAGATGACTAAGGCTTAAACCAGATGGACTGACTACGGGGGCAACCGTCAATTAGGTGCCCCACCAAAGTCAGCATCCAAGAAATGAGCTGGGGAAAACTTCCTGACTTCATACACCAATTCTGGGAAAAGCAAACTAATCCCGACAAAAAACGACAAGGAGACAACCCCCTCCAAAAGGACACCTATACTATGGAAAGCAACCTAACTAAAGCAGACAAACAGGAAATCTAAGCTAATAACTGCTCTAAAACAAAAAACAAAAAACATAAACTAACTATATACAAGGAGAAATTGACTGTACAAAATGTGGACAATATGCATGTGTTCACAACCCAGGGTGATTTCTCAGTACGTGCAGTAGGAACAGGGAAGCGGGAATAGTCCTAAATTTGGCTGACTTGTCTTTATATTCTGAAAAGAAAATTTTCAGTTGGTCTCTCAGATTTAACCGGGACATTGGGCAAAATTATCAGTCGGGAAAGTTCATTAGGTCTGTGATTAATCCATTTATAGGTTGTCTTCTCGGCATATTCAAAATCAAAATGAAATTTTTTAGATTTAACAGTAGAAAGGAAAGAAACAACTTGGCAAGTTTCTGAGTCATGTAGAGTGTCATCCGGTGGGGGGTCTCCAGCTGCCTCAGGAGGTCACAACTGGTGGTGCAACATCCCGCTTGCATTCGACTTGTGCAAATCAGCATCAGATTTTTCATCGGGTGGTACGAGCTGAAAATCAGTTTGGAACTCGAACTCAGGAAAGTGGAAATCATCATCTGTCGTTGCATCCTCAAGTTGCATGAACCATGCAGTCTTACGTGTTTCTTTCAACATATCCTCAAATAGCAGGGACTCTTTGATAGCCTGATTCTCAAAAATGTCTTCAACAAGTTCTCGGACTGCATCCTCCATTGGCGGGCCTGCTGCAAATTGCTCTTCAGCTTGTGGCTGATCCACGGGGTGCACTTGATCTTCTTCAGCCTTGGCTTCATCAAGTGCAGGGACAACACAATCATCTTCTGTCACATCTTCCTTTTGCATTAGGACAGCAAAATCATTGGTTGCCATAGTGTGATCAACTAGTTCATATTGCTCAACACTTGGCAACTCCATCTCGTCGTTCTCAGAGAGTGTGGCACTGCAACGATTTTGCGTTCTTCTGTATTCATCTGCAGCAAGGTAGGCACTCCACACTTTGCTGGTGATGGACTCTTTTTGGCTCTTCCAACAGTCCATATTGGGCTTTGACTTGACTAACTGCCTCCATGCATAATGAGCAGGTGAATTCTGAGTGTGGGGTGCGATGAATTCTGCACCACCAAGGTGACAACACGCTCTCCAAGCATAACTCTTCATTGAGACCAAACTGGTTCTCAATCAAATTCTTAAATCGAGTGAACTCATCAATGCTGGATAGAGGACTGGGGATATCTGGCTACATGAACTCTTCCGGTTTGGGGATATCCCAGAAAAATATCTGTCCCTGCAATGCAGACTCGACTTGTTGGTTGAAAATTTTGTACACTTGGGGAAATATACAAAATTGTGGTTTCAACCACATTGTGTGAGTAAAACTCTCCTAATTAAGGGAAGGCTCCCCCTATCTAACTACAACTTTAAAAATAAAATGGGATGGGACAGCAGTCTTTCTTCTTCTTTCAAGAAAGCCAATATCCTTTTCTTTTCATAGAAAAGTGATAGCAATTTAACATATAACAGTAGTAACAACTTTTTGAAATGAAATGAGAGAAAGGAAATGAAGTTTCCTGAAAGCTCAAAGACTTCTGTCACTTCCTTCGGAACGAGACAGCGATATCAAGCTCAAAGTCTTGATTGTATGAAGTCCTATCTACCCTTTTCTATACTAACGCTATCAAGATCAAATTATAACAGCTCAAAGACTGAATTATCTTATTCTTTACTACATAAAACAGTGGGAAGTAGTATGAGCTCAAAGACTCACAGCTATTTCTCACAAAATCTGCTTCTAAACTCTTTTAAGAATAAGTGCAAGCACAAAGACTTACAACTCCTCTCGAAAGAATATTTATTCTAATTTGTATTAACCTCAAATACTTGCAGCACAAAGACTGCAAATCAATTTCGATTGAGTCCTTTGAAGAAACACTTGCAAGAAAGATAATATAGAACACAAATTCAAGAATGTAGCACAAAGACTCAAAGCTTGAGCAATTTCCTTCTATTTCTTTCAATTCTTGAATTCACACATGAAAGCTCAAAGACTTGTTTGCTGTAAATTTGGCAGAGTTTTTGCTTGCTTTCCAAAAGATAAAGCATAAAATAGACCCCTCAAGTATTTATAGAAGAGGAGTCTTGAGAAAAAGGTGGGAGGATCATAACTAACTTGAGAGATTCTCTCAACCACTGAGACTTATTCAATAACTAACTATGACTTATTCCAACTACAGTCCTAACTGAACACAACTTGTAGTTGCCTTACATGTAATTACAAAAGTGCAAGTAAAGACTTAACTTGCAATTTACAAAAGGTTTTTACATGCAACTTGTCAAAAGAAAAATTACAACTAAGAGATTTCAAATTTGGAAAAATACAACTAAGTGTTGAAAAACACTTAAGTTGCAGCATGTGAAGACATGAATCCATCGAACTTCTGGATGATCATTCGTAGCTCAGCGGGATTCGGTTCGTGGGTGTTTTTGGCAACAACCATGGTCTTCACAATGGTATCATGGCATCGAAGAAGCATAGAGTCGTTCTTCTCCAAGATGGACTGAATTTCGTGCAAAAAGATTTGATGTTTCATCAAAACCTGAATTGAAGCAGCTGAGAATTGTTCGCTTCTCCATTCATTATGAATCCTCATCTGTAGATCTGCGAGCACTTCTTCTTTTGGTATCAATTCTCCATTCTGATTCATTATGTTGCAAGAGGCCTTCTCACAATGGGAAACAATACCTTGGAATACTTCAACCCGCAATCTCATTGCATCATCAATCTTCTCAATGAGGGATTTGAGAGAAAGGGCTTTATTCTCTAGAAGTTCTTCAAATTCCAAGTACATGACCTTGGAAGGAATAATGGCATGCTCCTGAAGAACACTCAACTGTTGTTGGGGCATTGTGTGCCAAATTGTCAAACTACCTTCAACCCTTTCCAAATTCTGTTTGAAAGTCTCGGAGGTGTGATTCAATTTTTCTTCAATGGTCTCCAACTTAGATATCATTTGGAAAATGTCTTTCAGCACTTGTGCACACAGATCATGAAGTTGATCCACCCAAGAATCCAATGCTTGTACTTTTTGAGCAACTCTTTCAACTCCTTGAATTGATTCTTGGGAACTGGAAGAATTTGTAGGATTACTCCCTTCACCAACAAGTTTTGTAATTTTATGAACAACTGCAACAAGTTGTCGTTTCTCCTCTTCTAGCTTGTCTTTCTTTGCTAGAAGTTCATCATACCGCTGCACTATTGAGGCTACGGATTGTTGGGCATCATGTTTGACCACTTCATGCATTTGTTTGCCCAATTCTATCCTTGTAACCCTGTAATCGGTAGCTTGCATTTCCTCACGTGGCTTATCCGCAAGGGGCTCAACAATTTCTGCCACTTTCATCTTATTGCTATCAACAGTTACTCTTGAGATTATCTTGGCCTTTTTAGCAACCTTGGGCCTAGACTGTTTGAGTTGCTGATAGTCAAAGACATCAGGAGAGATTTCTTGCTTCTTCCTCTTTGGGGTAAAAGAACTATGCCTTGGAGGTAAAACGACTAGTTCTCTTCTAGTAGTTGCTGAAGGCGAAGGAGAAGCAGTTTCTATTTGAACAGCCGTGGTCACTTTGGGAAGAGTATCTGTTTGAATGGCAACCATGGTTTTCTCAGTAACCAATGGGCATGAAGATTGCCTCATAAATTCTTCAAAGCCAGAAGTAGAGGTATCAATCTCTGACAAATGGATACATGCAGAAGTATCCTCAAGAATTTCTAGCAAACTCTCTTGTTGATGATCAGGAGGCGGCTCAACTGCTGAAATAGGAACGACATTCTGAGGAGACTCTTCCACTATCATGTCAGGAGGAGAAAGAGGCATCTCCATGGAAACTGAGGAAGGAATCTCATGAGGTGAGTCCGAAGCTAAAGACTTAGGAGCATCATCTGATTGCTGTCCTTCTAGATTATCAGGATCGATCACATGAACATGAAACCGGGACTTTTCCTTTCCACAAACTGTCGCCTCCTCAGGAGGAAGCACTATTGCCCGACAAACCCGCAATTTGATCCTGGTACCTGAAGCTTATGTACCTTCCTTGTTGTCAATCTGAATCTCAAACTTATGTCTAAGAGGCCCTGTAGAGTCATCTTCTTTCCCAACATTGATCTTGATGAGTCTAACACCATTACCTTTGAGCCAAGTGTTGGTGTTAGCCAAGATAGGCTGAAATATTTCAAGAATGGACGTGCATTCTTTATGCGACCATTGGATTAAAGTAAGTGGGGCTTCCTCAACCCTTTGTGAGATGTACTCTGGATCAAGCACATCATTGATCATTCCTTGCGGCATATCCACCAAGTTCAGACCAATAACCTGCTCAACGGTAAGCCTGCAGTAGTCCATCTTGAGAACCTTCATTTATGTATGGAGATCTACCCAGATATCTTCAATACAATGCACGTGCACAAAGGACTTTTTGATCTTTTCCTTCATACCCCGGTAATCAAAATCTGCCTTGGACTTAAACCTTTTGAGTTTAATCTCTTACATCTCAGTCTCCATAGCTTTGGCTTTGACGGATGTGACAAGAGAATACCGGCCAATTTTCAATGGGTTTGTTGTAGAAATCCCCATTCCGACCTTAGGTCTAATAGATTGATGAGCGTGATGAGCGTGCACAGCCATGATCTGTCTTCCCAACTCCATAAGAATGATCTTATCAGTCGGGTATCTAGGGAGCATGTATGGTTGCCCACTGTAGCATCCGACCCTCACATAAGTGAAAGTTAGGAATTGAAGAAACAAACACCCATACTCATTGACTCTTTCCCATGCTTCATCAGACACCCTCCTGTTCTTTAGAGTCTTGTCAAACTGACACATGAAGTAACCAAAGAATGCATCTTGAACTCTTTAGAAATGTAATCTACTGGTTCTCAAAGGCAGTTGATCATAATATTCCCACACAGGTATAAGAGAGCGGTCACCCTTGGTAGAAAGACCAAGGAAATGTCTGAGTGACGCTGCCAAATACACTAAATATGGTATGAATTCGTGTAGAAAGTCATGGTGGTAGGGACTACTGCAAGTTTCTTGCACAAAGCATCACTGTTAATCTCTCTCCATGATATATGATGGGATTGCCTTATGAACATGATAAACTGATACATCCAGGGTTCAAAAACATTAGAGTGTTCAAGACCCATCATCCTGCTGAGGAGAGTTATGATGTCTCAAATTTCCCACTTAAAGTCACAACGGTACAACTTAGCCCACCTTGAGAAGGCGGCTCGTGGCTCATGAATCCACCTGTTAATATGAAGTTTGCAGTCCTTTTCCCCCTTGACATAGTACTCGGTTGCACTATCCTTTGAAATTTCCATATAAACAGGTGTTGGTGGTATTCTGAAAACTTTCTCAATTGTATCTGCATCAAGGCGGATTATTGCCTCACCATCATCATTTTTAATGGTTTTCGTTTCCTTGTCAAAGCGATGGGCACAAGCGAGAACAAATTCAGGTTCTAGGGCAGCCACTGGAAAAGAGGATGCGTGATGGATATGGCTGTCCAACAGCCGCTGCATATTACTATCCTGCGGATCCTCCACTCTCTTGACGAATTCTGACATGTCCACATGCCCTATCTCGGTGTCTTTTATGTGATCCAAAGGAGAGGAAACTTGCGAAGGTGAAACTTCATTCTGGTACTTGTCATATTTATATTTCATCTTCTTCGGAATAGGAGAGGATGGTAAATCTAACATTGAAGGGTAACCTGGTATACTGTGATGAAGACTTAAAAGTGTTAAGGCAACATCATAATCAGTTGCAACTAACATTTTTCTTTCTTCAAATGAAAAGAACTCCAACCCTTGCACTTCACGAATTTGTGAGAGAAAGATGGGAAATAAGTGGGAATGGTGGAAATTTGACTTTGACCAATTTCGGATCTTGGGGAAAGTTTTACAAGTATACAAGTTGGGAAGAATGAACATGCAATCGGACTTTTAAAACCTGCATGCAAGTATACTTGTAAAACGGAAATTGAAGGAATGAGTGAAAAATGAGATTTAGACTTGTGGGAAATGACGTGAACGGAAAGAACGGATATAGGCAATATGGATGGATAAAAATAGGAAGGTTTTGGGAATGCACTTTCAAGAAAATGGGAAGAACTTTGGAAATGCAATCCGGTTCTAAAAACCCGATTTTGGAAGGATGGCTATTTTTCATCTTTGCAACTTGGAATTTCAACAAAAGATGGTTAAATTCTTATAACCATAAGGGAAGATCAATTATTTTCATCCAACTTGTAATCAGGATTTAAAATCCCGAATACAAGTAAAGAGGGAAAATGGGGAAGAACAATGCAATTCACAAATTGCTTTGCAAAGGGGAAAATCTCTCACAAAACCGATTTTTGGTGCTAAATAAACACATACACAAATTTACAACTAGAATGGAAAAACAAGAAAACATGAAAACAAGAAAATGAAACAAGAAGAAAAGAAAACATACCTTGCTTCAATCCAAAATGCTTTTTCAAAAGATGATCAATCTTTGAAAGAAGAGAGGAAAACTCTTAAATAGATAATAAACTGCATTCCAAAAGCCTAGCCACGTTTTTGCCAAAAACGCCTTTAGCAGCAAAATGTGGTGCAAGATGCAAGGAAAAAGGCACAAGAATCGGTCAAATCTCCATCAAACCCCAACACCTAAGCATAACAAGCAAAAACGGCTTGGGAGATGGAAGGTTCGTGGCATCTTGAAAGAGAAAATCGTGGTATTCACCAAAAACGTGTTTTTTGTTCTATACCAAAAAAAACCACCAATCATAACCTCCAAGTGGTGTGATATGTGTTTGCTAATGCATAAAAATAGGGATGAATCCAAAACGCCTTCTACCTCCCAAAAAATCTCCACAAAAATTGCTTCAAATCTCCAACAAAATTGCCTTCCTTAGCTGGTCGGGTTTTTGGGAGTGAATGACAAGTTCGATTTTGCATAATGTAGTGAAAATCGGGTTTCTATTCTCACATTACAAGTTTAAAATTTCACTTTTCTTTCAACAAGACAAAATTGAGTTTTTGAGACTCAATAGCAAGTTTAAAATGTCACTTTTCCTCTTTATGGAGCAAATTGGGTTTTTGAGAGAGATATACAAGTTATAATAACTTGTAAAGGGAAAATAAAATCCCTTCAACAAGTTTTAATAACTCAACACATGTAATAGAGGAATAAAATCCCCATTACAAGCAAAAACACTAAAATAGGGATTTTATAAAAGAATTACAAGTGTCTTTTTAAATATGCAATTTAAAATTAACTTGTAACTTATCCAGAAAAAATCCTATTTTGAATTAAAACGCCAAAAAGCATCAAGGGGGAAATAAAAAGTAAGTTACAAGTTTTTTTTTCATTAAGTGAACTTGTAATTAGCTAAAAATTTCCCTACAAAGATTAAAACAAAGGAAATCGCTAAAACTTGCAATTTAAGGAAAATTTCCCAACTGCAGTCAGGGAGAAAAAACCCGAAATTGAAGGAAAGAAATAGCAAACGAACTCAGAATGCGATGAAATTTGAAACGTGGTTTGAGGATGGACTGAGGATTCAGCCAGTCCAAAGGCAAAGCAAAATTCTGCCTTGGGAAGCGTGTCGTAGAATAAATTTTTCATTTTTTGACAATTTTTTTATATAATGGTCCTTCATTTTTTAAAACAAAAATGAGGACAACACGACTATTGATAGAAATGTCAAGCAGTTCGATTCCTTGTGCTCTGTTGTGCCATGAATTCTACAGTGAGTTGCCGATGTGAGCTCGGATACTTGCAGACTCAGCCTTTGCTAGATTTGGGAAATGTCGGATTGCGGACAGTCTTCATGAAGCAGCCGACCCGACATTTTGACTCGGAATTTTTTTGTATTTTTCAGATTTTCTAATTTTTTTTTGGATTTTTTGGTTTCACAGGGATCTTGCATATCCCAAATATGACATTTAAAAGGTTTATTAGACTCAACTTGCTGCAAGGAACCTGACGGGGGGGCCCTCCTTCTAGCACCAATTTTGTTGACACGTCTAAAGTCATATCACTACAACTATATCCGGTCAACGCAAAATAGAATGTTCTCGTTGAGTATCCTATCCTCTCGTGTATAAGGAATCCCTAATGCTGTTTTAGTTGATCAAAGGGGACAACCTCAAGGTTCCAAATGTCAGGTCATGACTACGGGATAACTCAGTGGTTGATGTGTTTTGATGGGAGCACAAGGGGACTTACGTTTACAAGAAGCTGGTTTGCTGTGATTCTTAGATTGAGGAATAAAATCAAAAGGGAAGGTTTAGGGGACCTAAAGACAACGATAAGAATGACTAGTGTAGCGGATAGACAGATTTCCATAAACAGATTCTTGTTTTTGCCAAAGACACCCTCACAACTAGACAAGAACAGTGCAATCTCCAAGGGATGAAGAGTTTTCAGATTGGCGACGTTCATTTAGGCACCCAATTCTAGCACAGCCTAAGACGAACACCTGCAGTTGAACTAAGCACAGTAAGGTTCAGATTAACCATGCACGGTGGCCTACAATCAACAGACCGCCAATGGTATGAACTAGAAATGCATCAAATACCCCCCCACATTTTGTCATTAAAATCATTGAACTCTAAAATTAATTAGCTGAAGGAAACCATGCAAACAGACTAAAACCAAGATGATAAACACCAAATCAATGTCCATTATATTGATTCTAGTTGTCTTCGGACATGTAGTGTCGCAGTTTAAACACTTCGTTGGTGAAGCGGCCACCAAGGTTCAAATCCCTGCTGGGCCATTGTGCTCGTGGATTTTAACAAGTGAAGTGTGGGGATGAGGTCCCCCGTTTGTGGCCTCACCGGTTCATAGCTCCAGGTCAAAAGCGTTCACGTGGAGCCGGAGGGCATGTCGTGTCAGCATCACCGATCACCTTAAAAAGTTTACCAGGCATTTTAAAAAAAAATATATATATATATATATTGATTATATATATTGATTCTAGCTACTTATTAGAACAATTTCTGCAGCATCTCTATGCTACTACTAAAATTTAACCTTCTACAAAACTCTAACCTATTCTAACTGCCTACAAAGACTCTAACCAGAATCTAACAGTCTAACTACCTAAAACATCTCCCTTTACAATGAGAGACATCCTGCCTTTTATAGATTTTACAAATTGAACCGGTGGCCAAGATTGACTGCATCCAAGGGCCTTGGTCTACCTTCTAGAAGCTGACAGCTTTAACCCATGCCTACTCAATTCTTAGTTATCCACCCAACCACTATCTCCACTACCTAACCACTATTTGGCTTTAATTTAGTTAATTTGGCAGTTAGACAGAACTTATCCACAACTGACCTGTTTCCCACTTTGTTTCAAAATATCTTGAATGGGACCCATAGGTAGCTTTGCATTAAACAATTTCAATTCTTTAAACAGAATTTCTAGAGTTAATTCCAGCTGTGTATTTCTGAGAATGCACTGACTTGTAGCATTCTGAGTGTTCTTTCATTTTTAGTCTTGTTGGTTCATTGATGGCGCGCTTCCTCGTGCTTGATTTTTATCCTCTGCAATGCACTCTTGCATCTTTGCTAGCCGACGTTGATCGCGATTGTGTCTCCAATTTGCACTTCAAGTTGACATTCTAGCTCTTCTCAATGTCGTTGATCTGCAAACAATAAATTCCACTTTTAATAATCATTTTGAAAAAATTAAATAAATAAGTGTCGAAAGACACTTTAGCGACTTTTAAAATGCCCTTTGCTGAAGAAAACTCGGCTCTTTGGATTAAATGATTTGATTGAAGAAGTGTCGAGTTTTGCTTACGTACGATTTTAACTAAACTCGACAAATTAAACTCTTTTGAAAAATTGCACTTCACATTTTGCTTTTAAACTCGGACCCTTTGTCGCCCTCTCTACAAACTCGGCCATTGGGACCGAAATGAAGATCCTTTAAATGTTCGGCCTTTTTACATTTTTTGCTAAGTCGACCATTTGGATGAAAATGCAAGGCTATTTTAAAATGCCCTTTGGAATATTTTGCAAGATTAATTTAAAAAAACAAAAGAAACGCCCTCTCTGTCCCTGCAAAAGCACGGCCTCAAAGAAAAACTTGATCCACACGCCCAAACTCGGCCCTTAAGACGACTTGGAAACTTCGGGCCTTGGAGGACTTTGTAACTTTAGTTCTCTATTTTGCTCTCAAAAATCAGCCCTCCACCCGATTGTGCAAAACTCGGCCCTTTGGAAGCGTTTTGACAAACTCGTCTATGTGAGGCAAGATGCAAACTTTGCCTTCATTACAAAGTTGCAGGGTTTGCCTTTATGCCCAAACCCGGGCCCTTAAACAATTTGGAAAACTTGGGCTCCATGCTCGGCTTTAAATGCAAACTTAGCCTTCGAAAAAAAACTCGGCTTGTGGACAAATTTTGTGAACTCGGCTTCAGGAACATTTTGCAAACTTGGTGCGATTTAGATGCTTTCACAAAGTCTACTCTTTTACCTTCTACCAAACTCACAATTTTTGTGAAACTTCGGCCCCTTATTCACGACTTGGGCAAACTTGGGTCTTTGTCGTGCTAAAACTAACTTGGCCCTCTGGGCTAAATGGCAAGATTAGGCTTTTCTTCCCTTTTGCAAAGTTGGGGCTATTAGGAGATTGCTTTGGGAAAACTCGGCATTTTACTGGTTTTGAAAGCCCAAAATCCTTATTTCGGCCTTTGACTATCTATTTTGCGAACTTGTTTGCTTTGTCAATTTCAGCCTGAAAGCCGATTTTACAAACTTAAGTCGTTTTTGACCTTTTTCGGCCTGCTAGCCGATTTTGCAAGATTTTCTAATTTCGGCCTAAACAGACCATTTGCGAGATTTTGCTCTATTAGCCAATTTCGGCCTACAAGGTGATTTTGCAAGTTTTATCTCATTTTATCATTTTCGGCCTTTGAACACTTTTGGCGAGTTTAATGTCTTGGCCATCTTCGGCTAAATGAAATGATATGCGTGAACTTAACTCCTGAAGCTTGGGATTTTGGTGGCTTTGAAAGCCTGAACCTCTCAACGACCCTCCCTCTTTCTAGACCACACAAAAATGGGGGTCCCCTGTGAAGCAAAGGGGTGTGTGTGCAATATGCACAACAGCATGCATGCAAAACAAAATAAATGAAATAGCAATTAAATCCAACCAATTCAGCACTCAAAATTTCACCTGCAAACCTTAGATTGAGCATATGTGAACCTTTTCTTGTTGTGATGTGCTTGCTCAATTCACTAGCATAATGCTAACATTCCTTGGATGACAAATTTGACAGAATTTTCATGTAAAATTGAATGTTTGATCAATGATAAGAGATGGGTTTGATTTATAGCATTGGAAGAAGAATCTGATAAAGGGATAGGATTCAATCTGGAACTTCAGATCTAGTCCTTCATATGGGGGACCAATGAGGTGATGTGGCATACATAGAATATTTGCACATTATTTTAGTTTTTATTTAAATTAATTATAATTTCTCAATTCAATGTGATTGAGAAGTTAACAAATTTGACTGATTAGTCAAATGCTTGCATGGAGGAGTTAACTAAGTGCATGAGAGAATCAGGAGGAAGCTGACTACTACATGCAATAGTTGGCTGATTGCATGAATGAGTGAAGTGGATTTGATTGATGAGTCGGACTTGAAGTAAGTCTGAGTGAATTAATTGGATCAGGTAGTGAGCTATGTGAGGTGAAATTAATCAATTTAATAATTAATTAATTGAATTACAGGTGCACATGAGGTGGAAATTAATATTAAATTAGTTTATTAATGGATAATGTGTGGAGAAATAATTAATTAAATGGATAAATATAGATAAATATGGATGAATAATAGATAAATAAAAGAACAATTGAAATACATAATTATTTATTAAATGGATGAATAATATTAGCCAAATTTAACTAATATAGGACTTATTTAAGAGTCCTAAGTGATAAGACGATGACATGGTTGTACTGTGTGGTGAACGAGTGATAAGGTCCTAGGAGATGATTGAGTAAATTAGATGATGATTGGTGATAATGTGATGAATTGATGATTGGGTGATGCCTGAATAACTAAGTGATGAAGGTGAAGGCAACATTATTTAGGTGTCTACAAATTAATAATTGCTAGAGTGAAACATAAAATTCAAAAATTGTAGTGTTCCAATTACCTTTGGCAGCTTCAATTATGAGAATGATGAAAAATTGGGTTGTGACATGTGGTGGTCTATAATGAACATTTAGATCTCTTCAGCACCGACATAGAATTCTTTGATTTAATTTGTTTTCCTCCCCAACTTTTGTATCATGAGTGGATAGAATAAGGTGTCCAAAATATATGTGAAAGTTCTGTTTCAACCAAGATACTAGCTGCTTTGTCTTCGGACATGTAGTGTCACGGTTAAAACACTTCGTTGGTGAAGCGGCCACCAAAGTTCAAATCCCTGCTGGGCCACTGTGCTCGCAAGGCCTTGTGCCTTCGCTGGGTCGTTGTGCTCGCGGATTTGAACAAGTGAAGTGTGGGGATGAGGTCCCCCGTTTGTGGCCTGACTGGTTCATAGCTCCAGGTCAAAAGCATTCACGTGGAGCCAGAGGGCATGTCGTGCCAGCGTCACCGGTCACGTTAAAAAGTTTACCAGGCATAGTTTAAAAAAAAAAAAAAACATACTAGCTGCTTTGCAATTCTTTGTATTGTCTATTATGGTGTGGACAACATTTTGAGAATGCACTATATATGGATGTTGGAAATAAATTTGTCATCCCTTACTTGCCTCTTACAATCCATGACTTTCAAAAATATCGCCCCTTTAGGGCACATTGCAATCACATTTGTTATTAATTGATTTTTCAAATCCTTCCATCCATCAAAAACAATAGATATCCTCAGTTGTTTCCATGAATCCATAATGGGGGCCAACAAAGTGTAAATTGCCTATTGATGGTGTTTTGATCTTTGAACTGATTTATTGAAGATTTTTAATAGGGGCGGACTAAATCTGACTTTGTTTGAGTGTCTGTAATTGGGTGCCCATGCTAGTAGGGACTGCTATTGGAAGGGTGTGGCTTTTGTATCTTCATTGCTGATATACCTCTGCTTACTGTAGTTTTCTTAATGTTTACTTTCAATGTCTAATTATATGTAATGCTGGAAACAAAATCTTTTTAGTTGTTTCAAGGCTGCATTGGAGATGTTAGCAATTGCTTTATGTGATCGTGTACCTTCAATGATTAGTCTGGTTATAACAGATTCATCTTGATATTGCCTTATGTTTTAAGCTCAAAAATTGAAGTTTTGCCCAAGTTTCTACAACAGAAAAGTTTAGGGATTTGAAAAGAAGTTTCTTGCACCTTGTCTCTTTATGAAGATTTGCAGAAATATCCAATTTTTCTGGCTATTTAAAAATTTGAATTTTGGATTCTTCAATTTTGTTTTGTAAATGACAGTTAACATATGAGTAATGAGTCTATTACATGTACTCTTAAGACTGAAAAAATGAGACTTAAATTGAAAATTCTAAAGCAATTGACAACATTGAATCTTTATTTATGTTTTATAATTGAACTTTGGACTTTGTTTCTCTTTCTACACAGTCTATTTGGCGTGAAATGACATTTTCAGTTATTTTTTCCATGTTTTTATGAGTATCTTAGCATCTTTTAATTTTCAATATTTTCCTCATTCTAAACCTGTGTAATTGAATTCCATATAGATTTTGGGTCTGCTGTGCCAGTGCCATGTAAGTATAATGTGACTAGCGTTGCAACTTCCTAACAAGGTAGACAATGCATCGAAATCTTTTGTAAAATTTCTCTATGTAGTCCTATTGTCATTTGGATTGCGGGAACATGCCTAGTTTCCACATATACATATGGAAATGTAATAACTCTGTGCAGGGGACTGACATAATCAGAAAACAAGATTTTATAATTTATCTTTAGTCTGTCTTTTCTTTTGGTAATTAATAGTTTGAAGACAAATTTGTTCTCCTCAAAGTATTTATAAGTTATTGTAACTGATTCATTTCAGATTGTGGGTTTGTTTCATATAAGCTGGCTGTTGTAGTTCCTTCTTTATAATTGATACCGTATATTTTTCTTTTATCAAAAAAAAGGTTTCCAAATTTCTCATGATCATGTTTGACCCACCTATTTTTGATGTTTGCATTAGCCGTTTGATGACTGACTTCTAGATTTTAAGGAATTTTAACTCTTTTCTTGGATTCATAATTCCTTTTTTTGGCATGTCCTTTTCCAGCTCAACTTATTAAAATAACTCTATTTACAGTAGTGCTGTTCTCAGAATTCTTGTGTGTTACTAATTGATCTGTTTCATTTTGTATTTTTTGACTTGATTTGAGGCAAAATTATTGTACTGAGGTTTCCTACCTTCTTGTTGATGACTATTTCTTTGTCGTCTGTGTTATAATTTTTTTCTTATGCGTACTTTAAGGTTGCCAATTAGCTCCATAACCATATGCTTCTTTCAAGTATCAAGGCTTCCAAGTGAAAAAGTAAAGTGTACCCGAAATTTTTGAAACGAAAATGATTGAAAATCAAATTGCATATAATGTAGATTTAATAGCACAGACCGATTACCAGAAGTCGTTACAGTAAGCTTGGACATGAGGTGCCAGCGAAGTAGTTAGTTACAAGAGGACTCACGAGCAAATTTTAGTAGGCATATGCTGGATAAACCATTTTGATCTTATTGGAGCATATGGCATACAGGTATCTATGTTGACAAATTATGGCAACGATATATCATTATAAAATCAAAGATGGTTGTTTAAAAATATCCATGCATCAACCCTGAATACAAATTGACAAATTGTAATCAAATGCACTCTCATGTTCGTTATTGAGAAAACCCACTTTCTTGTATTTGTAGTGGTCCATACTAACTTGGCTTTGAATACGTATTGCAGACTCGACAGAAAGAATAGTCAAGCTTGAGAAGTCGACATGTCAAAAGAGTGACAGTTTTGATTCTTTACTAGATTTTGAAGAGCGAAAGACAGGCTGAACAAGAACTCCAAAAACATGGGTAATTACTGGTGAAGTATAAATGTATATGGGGGTTTAATATGGCTTAAGCTTTGGAAATTCACTTGCATTATATTTTCAGTAACTACTTTGTAAAATTTTAGAAATATAATTTTATGTCAACCTTCCATTAAATGTATATGGGGGTTTAAGTGCTTAAAAGATTGTCATGTCTTGTACACTAATTTATATATTTATGCTTCCAAATAATGTCTGAAGACATTGAACAAGTTTTAAGCAAGCATAGGGTAAATGCTAAAGAGGCCTTGTGTCAACGGTAAGTATTGTTTTTTTGTTAACACACTCTGAGAATTGTTTGTCCCACATCTTATGTGTAAGATAAATGGCATAAAGTTAATATTCATGTGAGAAATTTCCAATCATAATGATTCATGTCAAGATGAAAGAGAGACCAAGGATTTAATGCATTGATAGGAAAAAGGAAAATTACTTGCAATGAAAAACACAATGGGAAAGAGGTGACCGGCTGATACAAGTAGGGAAAATAAGCAAGCTTATATAAGAGAAGATTGCTGATCTCAAAGGTAGTACGAACTAGGAAGACATCAAAGAACTTTAACAGAAAAAGCTACAAAACGTATGCTTAGACGCATTGGAAGATAGTATCCTCTCAGAGTTAGACATGGAATCATTAGAGGATAATATTCATTCATGTGCAAAAAACAACAAAATGATCATTGGCTGAGAGAGTACATCATAATTCCATTTGCCAACAAGGCAGATCGGGAAAAAACCTTACTAGGTGGCCCTTGGTTCTATAACAATTGGTCATTTCTTAAAGTACCGACATATAAGTTTTTTAAAAACTAGTATACTTATATCAAGAAAATATATGTAAAATATGTCGAGAGATATCTTATAATAGAAGAGAAACATTGTAAAATAAATGTTCTTCTAAAACATTAAACACCAAGAATACAAATCCATTAAACTGCTGCATGCAAAAAGTTGTGAATCTAGTTGGAAATAAGTGTTGAGCGTTCTATTTTATTTGGGGTAATAAAATAACACCTCCACAAAAACTGAAACATGGGATATTTCATGCATTTACCCATTATTTGCATGTCAAATTGTTTCAAAAATGGATTTTTGTCTACGGACATTTTGATGTCATTGTAGATGTCTCTCGGCATAATAATGGAAGCGATGCCCTCCAAAGCTCTATAGCATTGATTAGACTGTATGCTTGTCCACATGAACAATGATTTGGGCATGTTTAACAGATGACAAGAAACTTTATGTGGGATTACATTTGCACTTCAAAGGATTCACCTAATAGGGTAGTGGTCAACTATGCAAGTATATGTGTTGAACTAGAGATAGATTAACACGTTCTCAAAACCTTGACCCTAATGAATGGATGGTAAGAGTGGGTACAACCAATGGACTTCATATACACATTTTTGTTTGGGAGGTGAAATATTAAATTTGGGTTACCCTGGGTTAATTTAATTTTGTATAAAGAAACATTTAACCTAGGTTCCTTCTTTCAATAAACCAATTTAATTTGATATAGTATGAGATGCACTATTTATATATAATAAAGAAAGAGAACATATACAATTTTTTCAATTAAACAAAACTAATCTAAATTGGGATATGAATTAGTAAAAGTCGAAAAAAATGAAGAATGTGCATATTTGGGCTATTTGAATATTGGATTTGATGGATGAACTATAAAGAAGACTAGAGTATAGCATCTTAAAATTTTCACCTTGTTAGAACAAACAAAGACGTTAATGTTTGGCCTAGACACCTTTGCAAGACATGAACATTAGATTTAGGTGCTCTTGTAGATCTCTACGAAGGTAGTGTGTTAGTGTTTGTAACTCTTGGAGTGATGAAACTTTTAAAACTTGCTCACCTCTATGTTCTTAGTCCAATCCCACTCTAGTTTTAATACCTAGATGTTTGAACATCTAAACGAGGATGGAGAAATTAGGGTTTGACTTTTTTAGCTTTTCTTGAGCCAATGAAGGGTGTTCCTAGAGATCTTTGTAGAATGAATAAACTAGACTTGTTACATAATTTTGACAAAAACTATGCATAAGAACACTTCAAAAGGATGCCAATATATGTCATTTATACTTGGTATCTTGGTCTTTTAGACCATAGATTTGTTTCTCAATAAAACATATTACTTAACAAGTTATGATACAATTTACCTATGTGAGAGAAAATTCATATCTTCACATATAAAACTCTTACTACTTTACCTATAAGTTAGAACCCATAAAGTTGTGCACTTGTCTTTAAAGTGATTCACAAGTGCAACATTTGGAGGATGTGGCAAAATCACACAACTATAAGTTTATGTAATAGTAGATCAAAAATCATGTATGATTTCTCAGCACATTGGATGGATTATTTATCATTTAAAAGCTTGAGTAGATAGTTGAGAATAGAGATGATTTCTTGATTCATGTTTTATTTACTTTTCCGTAGATTTCCTCTCTAATAAATTGTCTAGCACAAAGAAAATATCATTCTGCAACACCAAGAAAATTACCTTTAACTATGTTTCCCAAAATATATTTTTAGTTTTCCATTCACAACTTCCAAATGAGAAAGCACTTCCTTGGAATAAAAGTTTATTGAAACCTTTATTCCTTGTATGGAAAATAATATATAATTTATCTTAATACCCCTTTGTGTGAATCTGCCACTTACTATTGTGGTCCACCTTGATATACTCCAAAAATGGCCTACATAATAGTTATTTCTTCCAAAGAATGCATGTCCTTGCTTCTCAAAAGCAAGGAATACACATACTACAATAAATAAAACACTTTAGATAATATTATTTTGCATCCCTCTTAATTGCATGGGTCCCCCAAATATATAGATTTATTTGGACAACTTAAAAAATAACAAACATTGCCCTAATCATTTCCAGTTTTTGCCCACCACAAATTTTCTTTTAAAACATGTATATTGAATCAATAGATCACAATAAACAAGTAGAGCTCAATGGCTCATGGAGAAAGATTGAAAAGGGAAGATGTAAGTAAAGATATTTTGCCATTTTAACCAAGAGGATGCCACATAGACATTCATTTGAATTGCTTGCTCCTTAATATTTCTTTGTTGCCTAGTATTTATAAAACATAGTTTTATCCAAACTTCAAATGTGTCCCATTGAATACAACTCCAAATACATATTTTGTTATCAATGTTTAGGTGAACTTTAGAGATACAAGATTGTTCAAAATAATACTTCTCGCGTTTGCCTCCATGGGCCCACTGTCTACTTGCACTTAAATAAGATTTGAAAAAAAAAATGCTATGCAAATCATAATGAAATATCAATTACCCACATATCAAGGGTGAGGAAAGAGATGCAAGCTAAAATAGTTTTTCATTCTAGCTACAAACTATCATGTGGCCATTCTATTTTGTCACATTCGTCCACTTAGAGTATGCAACTTGAGCATGCTTTTGTAAATGATTATAATCATCTCAAGACTTTTGGCATGTGAGCTTATAAATTTGTATAAAGTTCATGCAAAATGCATAGGTATCTATTGAAAACATGTGACTTGAAACATTGTCTGGTTCAAGCTTAAAAAAGCAATCTGCAACACATCTTGCTAAATCTACATTTCCATTAATTTTGTAGATAGTACAACATTTGAAATGATAGTGTTAGGTTTAAACAACATTTTGTTGATTAAATATTATGCCTTGCCTTGCACCCTTGCATGCATGTATGTAGATAGAACACATATACATGTGATTTTATCATTAATGCTTGCTCCATCCATTTGTCAGCCCGTAGGGAGGCAATTTAGAAAGTAGTTCTAGCCCTTTGGAATGAAAATTACGCTTCACACTATTCGTTTCCAATTTTCTTAGGTGAAAATCAATTGAGTATTTTCTTATTTCATGCACATGACCATGCGTATGCATTCCAAGGTTGCATGCACACAAAACTCTTTGAAAAGAGTCTATGTCCTACACTATCAAGTCACTTAAGCTTCTTATGTACATTGCTTTATTGATCATACCATGAAGTGCCTAGAGATCATATTGATGCTTAATTTGGACCTTATAAACAAAGCCAATGGAGTCAAACTTGCATTGCTTCTTGATTGCATTTGGTCAATTGTTGAACACTCGTGTACTTTTTGTTGGTGCTTTATGATTTACACAAGTTTTTGGGATAGATGCATCTACCATTAGTCTAGAACCATTTGGGTTTACATCAACAACTAAAACAAATAGGTTGGTATTGTCATGAAGTTTGCCTCCAAAAATGTCATTGACTTTGTGCCTCTTGCATATAACTAACACACTTTACTCATCAAGTTCACCATAGAATCCTCTAAAGTTGTATGATTAAATCGACATTTTCTTGAAATCTTTTTTGGCTAGGTCATCAACATCTATGTCCTCTAATCAATCAAAGCTCAAAGATTTTCATCCATGACATCACCATTAAAAGGACCGTGCACTCCATTTACACTTGAAATTCCCATATTAAACAATGCATAGTTCCAACCCATGACCACGCATTCACTCTCTCTTAAAAGAATCCACACTTTACACATTTGTAAAATGGATCTTTTTAGCAAATTCCATATTTATTTTAAAACTTCCAATTAAGCATACAGTAAGGGATGATTATGTGCACTCAAAGCTAGTTGGATTCGCATCTAGATCTCCTAGGAACAAACTCTGCACTTTTCACAAGGCTTGAGGATTTGAATTCCTCATCTATGTGTCTCTTACATGTAACCAATACACTTGACCAATTAAGTTCACTATAAAATTCTCCGAAGTTGTAGAACTGACTTGATATTTTCTTGAAATATGTTTTACTAGGTCATTGATGCCCACATCCTCTAATCAATCAAAGATCGAAGGTTTCACCATTTCATCCATGTCATTGCCATTAAAAGGACCATGCATTCTATTTACACTTGAAATTCCCAAATCCCTATACATGATAATGTAGCCTTAGCTCTATCCCATGACAATACATTCACTCTCTTTTAATAGAATTCACACTTCAAACATTTGGAAAATTGGAACTATTTAGCAATTCCCATTTTTTTTAAAACTTCTAGTTAAGAATATTTTAAGGGATGATGTATATGTACTAAAAGCCAACTAGATTTGCATCTAGAGCTCCTGGGAATGAACCCTATACTTCACAAGGAATGAAGATTTGAATCCCTCGAGTTTGTACCTCTTATATGTAACCAATACACTTTACCCATCAAGTTCACCATACAATCCTCTAAATTTGTAGAATTGAATTGACATTTTCTTAAAATCTTTTTTGACTAGGTCATCAACATCATTGTTCTCTAATAAATCAAAGCTCAATGATTTCACCATTTCATCCATGTCATTACCATTAACAGGACCATGCATTCTATTTACACTTGAAGTTCCCATATGGGACAATACACCCCAAGTTTTATCACATGACAAAGTAGTCGCTCTCTAAAAGGAATCCACACTTTGCAAATTTGGGAAACATAACTATTTAGCAAACGCCATATTTGTTTTCAAACTTCCAATTAAGCATATTCTAAGGGATAATGCATATGCATTCAAAGCTAACCAAATTTACATCTAGAGCTCCTATGAATAAATTCAATACATACAAGGCTTGAATATTTGAACTCCTTTAGCTTTTTGGTGATTGCCATGATGAAAAAGTTGTTGCATTTTAATTCTATCCACAAGTGGATGCTTAAAGATACTTTTCTGGTTGTTCTAGATGTTGGTGTGAAAAAGGTAAATTACTTAATTAATTTTAATTAGGATCTATTCACATTAGCAAGTGGCTTGCTCAGGGCATTTTCTTTTTTTGTCTCAAGTCATAAGATTATGATACATACCATGATCTAGTTATATCCTCATTTAGGGTTTTATCCTTGTCTTCATAACAAGGGATTTATTGTATATTGTGATTAGTTAAATATTTTTCGCATCTAATAAAATGTCAAGCGTCATAGTTAATCAATGGATTTTCTCTTTTGTGGTTGGGTGTTTTTATTATAGGTGACTTTTGGAGTGTTGTGGGAGGTCAACCATCAACTTCAACATGTTATCAGACTTGCATATTCCAACGATGCATTTTGGAGAAAAACGGACATCATTGTTGCATTTAGAAGGTGTCAAAACTCAAAGATCGTTTACCCAAAAGCTAAAATTAAAGTTTGGAAAAGGGAAATAAAATTTGGTATTGAAAATTTCATTTTGATCCATACACTATATGGATTTAGTTTCATACTGTCACCATACACATGCACAATCAACTAGCATCCAAATTCAACAATTTTTGTATGGTTTATGTCAATGTTTTAAAGTTTTTACAAAGGAGATATTTTTGTAGTGGCAAATATTTTTAAAAGTTGTCCACTATTTCAATTGGTTGCAATTAAAATTATTGATGGTCATGGTTGGTCAAATCAGCAAAGAAGCTCACAATTATACCCAGCCAAGATGGGGGTGGGGAAGGGGAAGACTTATCCCCTTGAGGTGGCACTTTTCTCCCTTGCGATAATTATTTTTTGTCACCACTACTTTGTTCCACTTAGGAACCATTGGGCCTCACCAATCTCACTACCTTGTCTAGGTTGGTACTAGAGTGTCATTGGTCCACTGCCCCCTTTAACAATGTTTCTACTTAATCACCAAAGGACCATGCTATCCTAGTTTATTATTCATAAAGGCATGTTTTTTTTTCCTTTTTGATAAAACCTAGGCAAATAGAGTCAATTTAAAAAAAAAATTGTTGTTACAAAGCTAGTTCCAAGTACTTTGTACTCGTGTTAGTCTTTTTCCAAATTTTGTTGCTACCGAATTTTATTGCCTATTGAAATTTGAGCATTTATTTTGGTTTCCAAACTCATAATTTTTTTCTATAATCTCTTATTTCATGATTCTTATGGCATTGGAAAAGCATTGAGAATCAATTCACCCTCATTCATGTAGATTTCCTAGATTCAACACTACATATCTTTTATTCAATTGGTCGATTTTCACATTCTAGTTGTTAATTTGGACATTTTCGCTCCTCAAGAAGTTTTTTTTTTGGTTATGATTCAATTTTTGTTCTTCTAAATTATTTTTGGTGGTTGTATTCATATCTCTAAATCAATATAAAATCAAATGTGATTATTGTGGGAAGAAAAGACATTCATAAATGAATTCATGTTGAAAGAACTTGATGATTTCAAACTTAGTTTGGAACTTCATCTATTAAAACTTTGCATCACAAATAGCATTGGTTTATTAGATTCATGATTCATCTAATGTTCACACTCAACCATCTTATATGGACACAACATCATTTAGGGGTGAGTAATGTAGTTAAATGACATGCATTGAAATTTCTACTCCACAATCATTGTAGTCAAATGACATGATTCATCTAGTGTTAGATTTAGTAAATCGATATTATGATCTTAAATTTATTTCATTTCAATAATTTGTTTTAGTAAACATTCATCTTTAATATGATTTTTATTTCACAATAACCACGTTTTACCTTTAAATGTAGGAGGTTTAGACATGCTTAGCTCATGCATCATATTTGAACCAAAAAGTAAATGTAAAATCACAAGATTACACTCTTGATTCAATAAATGAACTCAAAATTACATATTAGGTAGATATATACAAGAGTGTTATGGATTATAAAATGCCAAAGTAGTTGAAGTGCAAAGGCAATTTGTGATTCAGTTCATAATTGGCTAGGTTAGGGTGTTGAGCCAGAATGTAACTTCAAAGTTTAGGGGCAGATTGCAAGTCATACTTTTGTGTTGAATTGTAGTGCAAAGTTCAACATCATATTACAAGTTAACCTTAGTGTCGAATCATAGGTTGGTATTTAGTGTGAATGTCCAATCCAAAGTTTGGCATTAATTTGCAATTTGCAAATATAGTCATTGGTGCAAATATAGGACAAAAACTCAATGTAAAAAGACTTGACCATTTTAATTTCAAATAAACTCGAGAGTGTAGTGGTAATAGGTAACAAGGATTTGAAATGGTCAAAACATTGATATCATCCTACAACTTAGTGAAAACCTACAAAAAGCTTGACAAAAGTTGAGCCTCTAAAATATGATTGTAAACCTAAAAATAGATGAAAATTTTGGTAAACCATCATTTCATACCCACTTCAAACCATTTATAATAATTGGATAGTAGTTGAAATTGAGTTGGGACTTGTGGTTTGACATATGGGTGTTGAAAATGTCAAGGAACTTGCTAAAACAACTACAAGGGTTATCAAACAACACCCCAAATTTGTGGTGTGATCTAGTGACCTAGATTCTCTTTAACCAACTCTAAGGGTATAAATAATTAATATGTAAGCATTATATCTAATTCTTTAGTAAATACACTTGTAGGCTTTTTGTTAAGTTTTGTTTATAATATTTTTAGCAACAAAATTTTTGGGACTACTATAAAATGAATTTATTGACAAATAATTGGATATTTGTTTATTTTGTATTTTTATCATTTCAATATATATATATAAAGTGAACACCCTCCCAAGGATTCTAAATGTTAAAGTGTAGAAGAGTTGTGTCTGCTCTTACGAATTGACCTAAATTACGAATGAATTGATCATAAAATCCCACTTGACCATTTAGCCAAACATATTCCTTGAGTTAATATTTTAGTGTTCATCCTTTCAAATCATTAGAATAAATTTAGAACACCAAAATAATGATGTTGTTTGAGGATATCTATTTCCAAGAGTTTATTCCAATTATGTTCAATTTGATTACCTTGTCGTTGCAGTGTTATTGTTAGTTGTGGCATTTATTTTAGAGTAGATTTGTCCATAAACTTGCATCGAGACAAAATGGTACCATTGCTAGAGATTACATTCACTTATACACTATTTGAATACCCACTTTACTTGGATGTTATTGTTTCACATATGTTGTTTGGTTCTATGTGTAGTGTTATCTTATTATTAATATACATCAACATAATGGCATCAAGGATCTATGAATACTATCTTTTGATTAAAAACCATCACTATTATTTTGAGGTATGCTTGTTTAAAATTGTGTCAATTGTTTTTTAATATTTATTTCAAGTGATTCATACCTATAAACAAATAACAAGATTCCAAAATATATTTATAAGTTTGCATAGTGTATGCCATCTTTAGAGGATTTTAAAAGTTGGGAGAATTAGATTTGTAAGTCTAGATGTATGTTTGTTTTAGCTATAGCCAAGGTTTTACTTGAATATTATTTAACTATCCCTTGGGTATTGTAAAGATTCATTGTAACAATATCTTCTTTAAATAAGAGTTTCAACTTTTTGTATTCAAGGGATTTTGAAAAAATATTGTTAAATATTTGTAGTCCATAAAGATTCTAGAATCATGCTAGCTCTTAAAATGGAAATATCACAACTCATATGTAAATAAAATATTCCTTTCCCTCAAGAAAGTGATATTAGTACTTCTAACCAATGAGAGAATATTGTTCATATTAAATTAGATATTCATTTGGTGATTTAGTTAGTAAAATCATTAAATCATGAAGTATATTATAATATGATCTTTATAATTTTGATATTGTAGCATCGTAAATTGTACACCCTTAATTTGGTTGAACAATTCCACACTTAGTTTAGCACCCACCTTAGTGTGTCCCATTGCATTATACATTATAAGACTTATTTAGGCATTTAATTATTAATTTACTTAAACCCAAGTTCACTCTCATCAATTCACATATCGTAAAACTGGGCTCTTGATCCCAAGTGCACCCCTTTTTACTTAATCCGGATTTAATCCTATCTTGTCCTAATTTCAATCTTCAAGGCACATTTCACATATCTACACATCTTGGTTTGACCCACTGAACTGGATTTAGCATTAGAATCACTGTATCTCGCATCCCTAGAAAACCGAGAAAAAGTTGATAAGACTAGGTAGTATACTACTTGGTCTCAAAAAAAATTCCTTGAATTTTGGGAGATTAATAAGGTGGTCTTACCCTATCCAAATCCTACTTGGTGTCAAATTTCATGAATTCTAAGTCGTCCTTTTATCAAATTCAAATTTAGGGTTGATATATATGTTGATTAGATTGAAAGCGTCAGAATACTGGGAGGGTGGGTGAACCATTATTCCCACAGATTTAAACTTTCTTCACAAATATAACTCTCCACAGCAAATACCAACCAAGCTTGATTGATCTAAAACAGATAATGCAAAATAAACATGAAAAGCATAATCACAAGATAGACATCGGATTTTGTATGTGGAAAACCAAAATGGGAAAAACCACGAAGAGGGTTAACTCTTGGGAGAATATAACTAGTTATATTTGAGTTTACAAAAAGAGGTGGCTCATTGTTAGGTGGCTCACTGGTAGATTACAAAAATGGCTCATTGTTGGACTGCTTATTGCAGATACAAAAGAAAGGCTCACTACAACTGAAAAGTTTGAACTGAAAGAGATTGCATCTCCAAATGCATGGGACCAGTTCTACAATTAAGCTCAAATTTCAAATCTCAAACCTCACAGCAAATCTGGTTAGAGATCTTTGTGCAATTGTCCTGCAGTAGGTTCGATGAAGGACTACTAGACTACTGCAACACTATCTGCCTGTGTTGTTTGCAACTCACACTCCACACACTTCTATCTTTGTTGCTAACTCTCTTTCGCATACCACATGCCTTTGCACTTATTCTTGTCTTGTTCTTGTATTTCTCCCTTTTTTCTTGTTCTAGCTACTACATATGAATGTGCATGTATATCGGAGGGCACAAATACAAAATAGTGTGTCGGCTATCCTCAACATGTTATCAATAGGCTCATGTTGGCCATCGCAAGGCTTCTACACGCTTCCTTTACATATCTTGATTACCAATACACATACCGATATTACAGAATGGGGTAGGGTCATTCAGACCCAATAATACAGACCTATTGATACAAGATCAAGCTCATTAATTATCTCTAGAAATCAGATTTCACATGAACCAAGACGATTGCAACACAAAGCTCGAAGAGATACTACTGAAATTGACCAAAACAACAGCACTGGGACACATAATAGATATTGGGATGAAAGGGAACTCAACGTGACCTCAAAAGTCATCATTCAGAGTTGTCCACAATTTATTACCTCCATTATGTTTCATAATACCTTCTAACCATAACAACAACATCTGCACATATTGACCGCACACAACCTTATTCAAACATCCATAACATCCACAACATCCAGACCAATATCTATATTGCATACACTTGTCTAGTCTAGACCATATAACAAGTTTGACATCAATGACAACAATATTCACACAAGTCTTACAATCTCCCGCTTTGTCATTGATGGCAAAACATATCTAAAGTATAACTACACACAACTCCCCCTTAATCATGCAACTCTTCAAAAATCACATCTCATTCCTTTCTCCCCCTTTTGAAATCAAGGACAAAGGATGCCTTTGATGAAAAAAAAAAAGATAAAGAAAAAGACATATACAATGAAAAATGTCAAAATTTGAGTATCATATAATGACCTTCAACTGCTCTTCTTCGGAAATATGAGCGTGTATTTTTCCTTCAGATTCGGAAGAACTTCCTAAGAATGTATGGCAAGTTTGATACTAATTGAAAGAATTTTGCACTCTACCAATATATCAACTGAATGTGAAAAACTATTTGGGACAGATGGGTTTAGTTCATACTCAACTGCATGCCCAAGCAACACTAAGAAATGCTCTAACTTAGCTTCAACAATCTCCTTAACCTTCCAAATCATGCTTACAAAGTCTTCTTTTTGCCTTAGTAGCAATAAGAGCTTAGCTTGAAAAATGTTCTCTTTTCCTCTGCTCACCATCCTTATCATTCAGGAAGTCAAAAGACTTACCTAGACTAGTTATCTCATCTTCTAAAGCATCAATCTTACTCTTGTGCTTCACTGTAGCTATCGACAAAGAGATACAATATTTGTAGATTTTGCTAGCACTGCGGATACAATCCCTCAATTCCTCAATACATGTTGATAAGTTCTTTTGTGCAATAATGCATTCATCCATCAGTTTCTGCATACCCAGACTTTTTCCCTCAGTAGACTTCTCAGACATCCTTTCTTTTAGAACCTCATTTAAAGATTTTGGAAGCAGATGACTGATATCTTCATGTTCCATGTTGTTCCAAATCAAATGCTTCATCAGAATGCCCTCAATTCTGTCTGAATCGATTGAAGTTAGCCATTTCACACCAATCTTCTTGATTCCATCCAAGATGTCAACCAATTTTAGCAAATTGGACTCATCATCTGAATCTCCAGCTACCTGCTCTGCAACTTCTGAAACTCCAACAACTACTGGGGATTCTGGATCATTGATTACCACAACATCTTCTACCTTGCTTCTTTTTGGTATTGAAACACTAACAAGAACAAATTGTCTCCTTTTCTTCTTTCTAGAGGAAGAATCTCCAAAAATGGAAGAGAAAGATACAGAGACGAGGCCAACACTCCACATGTCCATAAATCATTTGAAGTGTGCATTACAAGCTTCCTGTTTGTTAGCTAGACTGTTCAAATATCTAAATATATGTCTTGCAAATAGAACACCAGACTTCCATATAACATTATCTTTTTCCGAAAGAGATCCCAAACAACACATCACCAAACATACAAGTAATGATCCAAACCGAAAAGAATAGTTTTTTTCTTTTGTCATCTTCATATTCTCTAACAATAATTCTTTCAGCAATTCACACGAGTTAAATGATCTATTCTCGATCACAAGCATATGTGCCATATACACTGCAATTGCCGAGGTGACACCTTCCCTATTTCTGAAGTAGATTTTATAAGAGATTCCATAGACAACATACCTTACCATAGGGTTGATGATTGTGTTAATGATTAAGGCTCGTTGATCACCCTTTACGTCGGTTAGGGCTTCTACTTCTCTGTTTAAGATTGACTTCTTCGCTAGAACATCTCCACTGTCGAACAGGCTGGTGACCATGGAAATGATTTCCTTCATGATTGGATAGGGTTTATCCAACACGATGTAGTTATCCCTCACACAACTAATAATTATCCTGATAACCTCTGCATTATCGAGCAAGTGGGATTTGGTCCAAAAATTTAGACCTTTCCCTTCCAAATCTTTGACTCTTTGCAAATTGTCATTATTCACGCCAACTTCAACAACTCTGATCTTTTTCGAGTTAAATTCCTCCAGGAGCACATTGTCCAAAATCTGAAATTCCTCACTAATGGATTCTTCGATGATCAATTTGTCTTCCATGATTTCTTGCACTGCTCACTCTGCTACTTCTCTATTGTTCACAATATTCTCAATCACAAATAACCAAAAATGAATTCAAAAATGATACTTATCTTGTTAAGAATGCTTCCTTAGGGTTTTGCTGCCAAGAATTATCTTATCGATGATGTTAGCAATGATCTTCTGAATATCGGATGTCACTCAACGCACTGTCATGTTATATTAACTCTCAGGAGAATATAAGTAGCTATATTTGAGTTTACAAAAAGAGGTGGCTCACTGTCGAGTGGCTCACTACCAGATTACAAAAATGGCTCACTATCGGACTACTCACTATAGATACAAAAGAAATGCTCACTACAACTAAAAAGGTTGAACTGAAAGAGATAACATCTCCAAATGCATGGGAACTGTATATGGTGAAAATGGATAACAATAATAACAAAATTGAAAGGCTAAATGAATTCAACCACAAAAAAACCTAGCCTAACAACAACAAAGATCCACCATAACATATGAAGATTACCTAAGACAATGTAAATAAAACAAAATCACCAAGATTATACCATTACATGTCCAATAGGGTTTTGATCTCTATTCTTCCTATCTCCATTGATCTTGCTTGATATAATTGCTCTCAGATTTTATGTGCACAAGAGCTCAACAAAGAACGGAATGTGGTTGCAAGTAGGATCGTAGTGTAGTCAAGTCCTTAAGATCAGCGATTAGGGTTTGATAATGAAGAAAGCATCTCCTTAAATAGAAGACACAATATGAAATGGAGGGATAAGATTGAGAGGTGTAAAAGGAGGTTGGCTAGGATTAGAGGGTAGGTAGAGGAAATAATAAAATAATGAGAGAGGGAGGTAATGTAGGAATTAAGAGATGAATGACATGTGTCATGGGTAGAAAAGGCTAATGAATTAATTAAATAAATAAAGATTTATTTAATTAATAGAAGAAATGAGATCAATTAAATAAATAAAATATTTATTTAATTTAAGAAAAAGATAATTTAAATAAATGAATGTATTTATTTAAATGAGAAATAAGGCTAGAAGAGGATAAATGAATTAATTAAATAAATAAAGATTTATTTAATTAATAGAAGAATTAGGCTTAGATAATTAAATAAATAAAATATTTATTTAATTAGACATGACAATTTTGGGTGTCTACAGGAACAATTCTACGATCCAACTCAGATTTCAAATCTCAAACTTCACAACAGATTTGATAAGAGATCTTTGTGCAGTTGTCTTGTAGCTGGTGAAGGACTATTGCACTACTACAACATTGTCTGCCTCTGTTGTCCACAACTCACACTTTGCAAACTGCTATCTTCGCTACTAGCTCTCTTTTGCATACCACACACCTTCGCACTTATCCTTGTCTTGTTCTTGTGTTTCTCCCTTTTTTTTCTTTCTCTAGCTACTACATATGTACACATATATATACCGGAGGACACAAATACAAAATAGTGTGTTGGCTATCTCAACACGTTATCAATATGCTCATGTCGGTCTCCGCAAGGCTTCTACATGCTTCCTTTACATATTTCAATTACCAATACACATATCAAGATTACCAAAATGGGGTAGGGTCATCCAGACCCAAGAATATAGACCCATTGATACAAGATCAAGCTCTATATCTCCAAAAAGTAGATTCCACACAAACCAAGATGACTACAACGCAAAGCTTGAAGAGATACTACTGAAATTGACCAAAACAACAGCACTGGGACACATAACAGTGTAATATCACAAATTTCACCCCTAGTGATTGTCAGAACAAATGATGCCTTCCTCCATGTCATTGGAGGTCGGGCTTCACCACCATTGTCTTTTTGTCTACTCGGATCATCCTTGTCAACTGCAAGCGAATGCATTACCTACTCTGCCAGCCTATCACCTTAGAGGACTAGGGCATGACGTGGAGACATCTGCCCGACGAGCTCGTATCCCATGAATTTGACATTTTGCAAGTGGTCATTTGAGCATCACGCCTATGCCCGAAAGGAATCGTAACACCTCTACATGTGCCCATCAATGCCCGATTTCCTTCCAGGGCCTTTATCTTCCATTTTCGAAGGCATTTTGAAGGATTCTCTTGGAAAGTTGATAATGTTTTGTAGGTTGGAGCTCCCGACAATCTTTTGGATAGCCTCTACAACTTTTGACACCAAGAACACCATTGTTGCATCTCTTCAAGTGACTCACACCATTATTACCACAAGTGTTGTGAAAGGGGAGCTCTCTTATTCCCTCTGTCTTTCATTTCACATATCATTCTCCAATTTTTTACTTCATTTTCCAATTATCTTAATGTTTTCATTATTCTTGTGGCTTCTTGGGTTGTCCATGGAGGTGGAAACACCGAAACGGGGGTCTGACTTAGGCAGACTCCAAAACACAACCCACAACATTTTCCTTCTTATGTGTGTGTAGGTACGTCATCGTGAGGAGGAAATTATCTTGTGGGAGGCTTTGTATCATAGATGCTTTGTAAGAATACTTTACTTTCTCTTACTTTGTCACTTTTATTCATATTCTGCATTATCTATTTATTTCAGCATTTTCTTGCAATTACTTAACTTTTATTATTTCGTCTAGATCTTTCTTCTCGAACTCTGCACTTCATCCGTATAGGATGACAGTGCATTGCGCTAGTGTCCCAACTCTGTGCGCTCATCCCAAGAATAGAGGCTTAGCAAAGCCACTTAGAGAGTCTTCTTCGCCTTTTGTCACCTAAGCATAATTTTGTTATCCCCTAGCCCACCTTAGCGTCAGTTAGAGGACGTATCGGAGGGAGACTTGGTTCTCGAGGATTCATCTATTGTCATTATGGATGAATTGATTATGTGTTGCATTGATTTTTTGTCATTGATGTCAACACTAGTTGTTATGGGTGGTTACAGGCATACAGGTTTTGGTTACGGTAGAAGATCTAGTGTTACCGGCAGAAGAGATTATCTGTTGGACACTTTTGACATGTTTGGATCTATGGAATGTGATTGGTTATATGTGATATGTGCTTCTGGAGCATTTTTTGGACAGTTGGTATTAGCTTGGTATTGGATACTATCATACACTCTTGTAAACCCTTATCGACATTGGTTTAAGGCTTTACCGGCAAAGCTTTCACTGAGGAATCATGACAAGATGCATAAGTGGTGTTGGTGTGTCTTCTAGATGGATTTCAGGGTGCTAAAGATGTTCTTTGATCGTGCTTCAACTACTTGAAGATATTGCTTTGGCGTGGTGGACCCAGAATAGGTCTAGTGCCTATCTAGGTTATGGACTGGTATCATGCTAACGTGTACTCTACACGTTACCAGGATCTTCCAGGAGGATTTATGGATTTGTTATTGTTGTTTTTGTCTTAAGCCGACATGGTATATCATTGTAATATGAAATTATGTAATGATCTTATTGTAATATCTTTTAGGTGGCCGACCTAATTGGTTTAGGCCTTAGGGTTTGTATAAAATGATGTAAGATCTCATTGTAGATCATGTAAGTGGAATGCAATGTCCGAATATTATAATATCATTTAGACAGAGGATTAGGTTGATCATAGGTGATCGAATTGGGATTAAGAAAGACGTCAAAGGGCCTCCGATATTGAGCTTAACCGAGACTGTAATCAGGCATGGTAGATGTTATCTCTGGCAATTCACTCTATTGGATTGTTGTCCATTTATCTTGAGGTGGTTTTAACTTTTGTAGTTAGTGAGACTCTTTTGTAATGAGCAGTACGCTCTAGGAAGTGTGCCTTCCTGCATGTGCAGGCCCCTCATTGTATCACATACTTTCTGCGGAAGTATCATCTGACTGCGGGTAGGCTTCCCACCGTGGTTTTTCCCTTTCCGGGTTTTCCACGTACAAATCATGGTGTTATGTGGTATGGCTTCTTTGCATTGATTATCTGTTTAATTGTTGAGTTACATTGTTTACCGATATCTGTGTCTACTAGCATTTGTTTGTGCTTTACCGGTATTTGAATGTTTATGTGAACCAGTTTAAGTTCATATTGTGGATTAAATGTTATAATCTGTTAGCAACTTATTCACCCTCCCCCTCTTAGTTGTTCACTAGTTATCCTAACAATTGGTATCAGAGCTTTGGTCCTCTTTTGTAGAAGCTTAACCGCTTGAGGTAGATCCTATGGCAACTAACACTTCTAATGCACCGACAACTATTTTCAGAAGAGAAATCCCTAAGCTTGATGGAACAAATTATGGGATATGTAAAATTCGAATGGAGACTCATCTTAGATGTCTTGGCAAGGATATTTGGGAGATCGCTAAGAAAGGATACACACCCTATGATCTGGTATCTGGCAATCCTGCTCCTATAGAGTTGGATAAGAATATTGAAAATGATTGTAGAGCTAGAGAAGCCCTCTTGTGTGCACTTACTGATCGGCAGATCATGGGATTGACTGATAAATAATCGACAAAGGTTATGTGGGACAAATTGCAAACTCTGAATGAAGGTGACCCTACTGTTAAAATTACTAAACTTGATGGTTACTAGGTAAGATGTGAAAACTTGAAAATGGAAGATAATAAGAGAATTGTTGTATTTATGGAAAGAGTAAATGAGATTGTTATGGGAATTCAATGTTGTGGAGGATTTCTAAGTGAGGATGAAATAGTTTCCAAAGTCTTGAGAGCCCTTCCACCGACTTACAGATGAAGGCAACTGCAATTAATGAGTTAAGAACAATGGAAAACACTTCAGTTAACATGGACATTTTGATTGGGAAATTATCTACTTTTGAGCTTGAAGAATTTGGATCTTCTGGAGCTGTAAAGTCTGAACCTTCTTTTCATGCATCGTCATCATCATCATCTACCAACAAAAGTGATTGGAAAGTCCTATATGCAAAAGAATTGGAAGACATGAGGAAATAAGATGAAGAACTTGAGAAACTTGAAGCCTTATTTGCTAGACGAGTACCTAAAGGACCGACTGGAAGTAAGTATGAAGGAAAAACACCTTTTAAATGTTTTGCATGTAATAAGATTGGTCATTTTGCATCTAGATGTCCTAAAAGGAATGCAAAGTTTGAGGAAAGAGTTAAGAAATATTTTAAGCCTAACCAGAACAGATATAGATTCAAGAAAATTAAACAATGCTACATAGTAGATGAGGAAGGAGTAATTGATAACTTTGGGGATGAACCGACAAAAGACTCTGCTAGTGGATCCGACAATGGAAAGGAATGGGTGTTCTATGCTTTGAAGGAAGATGAACCAGAACTGGATATCAAGAATGAAGAAAAGGCCCTGGTAGCAAAAGTTGAAGATAAGGATGAACGGGTAATTGATAGTGGATGCTCACATCATATGACTGGAGATAAAGGGAAATTTTTGTCCCTGCAAGAATACAATGGCGGTCAAGTCGGATTTGGAGATGACAAGGCATGTATGATCAAAGGTAGAGGTGTTATTTCTTTGGATGGAAAGCATAATACTGATAATGTCTATTATGTAGAAGGTTTAAAGCATAATCTTTTGAGTGTTGGTCAATTGGTGGATAAGGGTTTCCAACTTCAGTTTAAAGATAGAAAATGCAAAATTATTAACAAGACTGGTTTGGAGATTGCAACCAGTATTCAGAAGGGAAGTAAGATCTTCCACTTGAACACTGGCAATAAAACATGCTTAATTGCTCATATTGATGAAAGTTGGTTATGGCATAAGAGGTTGTGTCATGTTAATTTTGATTGTATTGTTAAGATCAATTCAACTAAGGCAGTTAGAGATATACCTAAGATTATGAAGCCTCATAATCTGGTATGTAAGGAATGTCAATTGGGTAAGCAAGTTAGAAGTTCTTTTAAGAGCATACATGATAAATCTAATGATGTACTTGATTTTATTCATACTGACTTATGTGGCTTAGCAAGGACTAGAAGCTTTCAAGGTAATAGGTATTTCATGTTGATTATTGATGACTATTCTAGAATGATGTGGGTGGCTTTTCTAAGGGAGAAGTCTGAAGCTTTTGAGAAATTCAAGATCTTTAAAGCGAAGGATGAAACTGAAACTGGATTGAAAATCAAATGTCTAAGATCAGATCAAGGAGGTGAGTTCACTTCTTATGAATTTAACAGTTATTGTGAGACAAATGGAATTAGGAGACATCTATCTGCACCTAGGACTCCTCAACAAAATGTAGTGGAAAGAAAGAACATAACCATGTTGGATGCAACAAGATCTATGATGATGGAAGCCAAATTGCCTCATATCTACTAGAGAGAAGCAGTGAGTACAACAGTCTACACATTCAACAGAGTTCACATCAAAGATGAAACCGATAAGACCCCATGTGAACTATGGTTTGGACATACACCTACTGTTAAATATTTCAGAATTTTTGGAAGTAAATGCTATATCAAAAGAGATGATTCAATTGGAAAGTTTGATCCTAGATGTGATGAAGGGATATTTCTTGGATACTCAATTCAGAGAAAAGCATATAGATGTTATAACAAAAGATTACAGAAAATTGTTGAGAGTGCTAATGTGAAAGTGGATGAGTAGTACAAAAGTCATTCTATATCATACGACGGGGAACCGGCAGTGGAAATGATCATAACTGAGCCGACAATGCCTCAACCGGTACAAGAAGCTGAGATAGTTACACCAGCACAATCAAAAAATTTAAATGTGATTGATGATTAGAGAAGTGAACCTAAAGTTCAGAAGACACCAAGATATGTAAGATTAAATCATTCTAAAGATCAAATCATTGGAGATAAGATCAAGGGAGTTATGACTAGAAAGAAACTGGCTAATGAAGAGGTATGTCTTATTTCTCAAGTTGAACCGGCAACTGTTATTGAAGTTTGTAAGGATAAACATTGGTTAAAGGATATGGAAGGTGGATTAGATCAGATAGAGAAGAATCAAACTTGGACTTTAGTTCCTCGGCCTAAAAATAAGAATGTTATTGGAACTAAATGGGTTTTTAGGAATAAACTAAATGAGGATGGTCAAGTTGTAAGAAACAAGGCTAGATTGGTTTGGAAAGGATATTCTCAAATGGAAGGAATTGAGTATGGTGAGACATTTGCACCTGTAGCTAGAATTGAAGTTGTTAGACTATTTCTTGCCTATGCAACTTATAAGAACTATAAGGTTTATCAAATGAATGTTAAATGTGCATTTTTGAATGGTGAACTTGAGGAAGAAGTATACATTGAGCAGCCTGATGGATTTTTATTGACAGATGATAAAGATATGGTTTGTAGATTGAAGAAAGCTTTATATGGTTTGAAACAAGATCCTAGAGCTTGTGCAAGGTTGGATAAATATCTTTTGAAGCTTGGTTTTACTAAAGGCAGTGCTGATAGTAATTTATACTATAAGATCATTGATGATGATATTTTGATTATTGAAGTATTTGTTGATGATATCATTTTTGGAGGTGAAGATAAATTGCGCATGGAATTTGCTAGAAACATGAAGAATGAATTTGAAATGTCTATGATTGGTGAGATGAAATTTTTCTTAGGTTTGCAGATTACTCAAACTAACAAAGGAATTTTTATCTGTCAAACTAAGTATCTGAGGAAATTGTTGAAGAAGTTTGGTATGGATAATTCCAAACTGGTATGTACTCCTATGGTGACAAGTGAGAAATTATCTATCAAGGATACTTCTACACTGATAAATCCGACAAGGTATAAGTCTATGATTGGTGATCTGTTATATCTAACTCAGACTAGACTTGATATTATGAATACAGTAAGTATTGTTTCAAGATACCAAAGTAATCCTGAAGAAAATCATGAATGTGTAGTAAAGAGAATATTCCAGTATTTGCAAGGAACAATAGAATATGGTCTGTGGTATTCTAAAAATGATGATTTCACTTTATGTGCATATACTGACTCAGATTGGGAAGGTGATATTGATGATAGGAAGAGCACTTCTGGTGGAGCTTTCTTTCTTGGAAAGAAACTAGTTTCATGGATCAGCAAAAAATAGTCATGTGTTTCTTTATCTACTGCAAAAGCTGAGTATGTTGCAGCAACAACTAATTGCACTCAAGTCTTGTGGATGAAGAAAATGTTGAAGGATATCAGGGTAAATTGTAGTGAACTGGTAGTTATCTACTGTGATAACTCTGTAGCTATTGACATGTCTAAGAATCTGGTATTTCACTCTAAGATTAAGCATATATCAATAAAGTACAACTTTCTGAAGGACAAGGTAGAAGAAAAGGAAGTCAAAATAGTTTATGTGAACACTAAAGAACATATTGCAGACATATTCACTAAACCACTGTCTAAGGAATCATTTGAGTATTTGAGAGACAGGTTAGGGGTTTTTGCTCCTCCAGCAAAGACTTGATTGATGCAGTTTTTCATCAGTTTGACATGCATTATCAGAACTATTATTCATTCTGGCATTGATGAGTGGTGCTACTACTCAAGGGGAGTAGTCAGCTTTGAGGTTTACATTATTGCTTTGATATTTTTGTCAGATTTTTGGCATTGATGTCAAAGGGGGGGAGATATTGATGTGAAAATAAAGAAAAAAGGAGTTGTATACATTAGGGGGAGAGATTTATTCAGAACTTTACAGAGATATCATTCACACAAATTGTTGGTTGTCTTCCACAGGGGGAGACTTGTTTGGCACTTCTTGGTACTTAGATGTTTTTCACATCTAGTGTTTCCATCAATGCTAAAGGGGAGATTGTTGGCATTATGGATGAATTTGTTATGTGTTGCATTGATGTTTTCTCATTGATGTCAACACTAGTTGTTATGGGTGGTTAATGACAGACAGGTTTTGGTTATTGGTAGAAGATCTCATGTTACTGGTAGAAGAGATTATTTGTTGGACACTTTCGGCATGTTTGGATCTATGGAATGTGATTGGTTATATGTGATACGTGCTTTTGGAGTATGTTTTGGACAGTTGGTATTATCTTGGCATTGGATACTATCATACACTCTTGTAAACCCTTACCGATATTGGTTTAAGGCTTTACCGGTAGAGCTTTCACTGAGGAATCATGACAGGACGCATAAGTGGTGTTGGTGCAGCTTCTAGATGGATTTCAGGATGCTGAAGATGTTCTTTGATCGTGCTTCAACTTCTTGAAGACATTGCTTTGGTGTGGTGGACCCAGAATAGGTCTGGTGCCTATCTAGGTTATGGATCGGTATCATGCTAACATGTACTCTACACATTACCAGGATGTTCCAGGAGGATTTATAGATTTTTTATTGTTGTTTTAGTCTTAAGCCGACATGGTATATCATTGTAATATAAAATTATGTAATGATCTTATTGTAATATCTTTTAGGTGGATGACCTAATTGGTTTAGGCCTTAGGGTTTGTATAAAATGATGTAAGATCTCATTGTAGATCATGGAAGTGGAATGCAATGTGTGAATATTGTAATATCATTCAGGCAGAGGATTAGGTTGATCATAGGTGATCGAATTGGGATTAAGGAAGATCTCAAAGGGCCTTTGGTGTTGAGCTTAACTGGGATTGTAATCAGGCATGGTAGATGCTATCTCTAGCAGTTCACTCTATTGGATTGTTGTCCATTTATCTTGAGGTGGTTTTAACCTCTATAGTCAGTGAGACTCTTTTGTCATGCGCAGTATGCTCTAGGAAGTGTGCCTTCCTGCATGTGCAGGCCCCTCATTGTATCACATACTTTTTGCAAAAGTATCATCTAATTGTGGGTAGGCTTCCCACCATGGTTTTTCCCTTTGTGTGTTTTCCACATTCAAATCATGGTGTTATGTGGTATGGTTGCTTTGCATTGATTATCTGTTTAATTGTTGAGTTACATTGTTTACCAGTATCTATGTCTACCAACATTTGTTTCTGCTTTACGGGTATTTGAATGTTTATGTGCTCTGGTTTAAGGTTGTATTGTGGATTAAATTTTATAATATGTTAACAACTAATTCACCCCCCCCTCTCATTTGTTCACCGGTTATCCTAACATCATCATTCTTGAGGTAGCAAATTTCCTTTGTTACATTTTCCTGAACCCAACGTGAAACTTTTAATGCTTGGATCTTTCCTTTTATTCAACTTATTGCATAAGATTTTAAGTTTTCAAAAATCCAAAATAAATTAAAAAACAAAAAAACAAACAAACAAACAAACATTTGCATTTAGTTTAAATTTTTGTGTTTCCTTTTAGCATTTGCATTTAACTTAAACCAACTCTATCATTCCAAACTTTTATGTGTCCCTGTAGTGTGCTCCTAAACATCGTGTAGCTTGTCTATGAGTTTTACAACTCACACTATAACATGCGTCGTACTTAGGAGGTCTTCCAGGAGTAGTTTTCCCCTTGATCGTTACAGTCCTCCTCTACTCGGCATGATGCAGGGCGATCAGCTCCCCAATGCTAATGAGTTCTTGGCCTCTCATCATCTTAAGTCCATTTTCACAAGAGGCCCTTCTCCACCCGATTTGCAACCTAGTTCTTGGAGAAACTCTACCCCATCTTCCCCTCTTATCGTTGATCATGATTCTACCGTCATTGTCAATTTCGAGAAAATTGACATGTTGGAGCAGAATCTGAGAGACTTTGAGAGTTTCCTGGATCAAGAGAATGTCCTCCCCCAGGTTGGGAATGTCGTGAGTACTCTGAGAGACATGTCGATCTCGAACAAGAGAGGCCTAGAGATGTTGAGGGCATTATCCATGATTGTCAGGAGTCGTGTGCCCTTAACAGATGCACCCCCTCATGATAGTCAATATGACACCTCTAGTTCTCAGGTTAGCATTGGTATTTTGGGGTGGAATGTGCATATGGTTGATTCTACCATACCTAGTGTTAATGCCTCATCCACTCCATTGGGCTATATGGGTATGGCTAGTAGTTCAACCTATGCTTCTGCTACTGCTAAGGTGTTCTTGATTTGCACCAACACTACATATGTGAGTATCTCAGTTTCTCTTGGAGGTATCGATGGAGATGGTGGTGCACCTCTGCCTCCTCCACCTCCTAATCCTGTCCTGAACACCATTTTGCAAAACAAGGGACAATTATAGTTGCTTCTCACTAACCCATCTTTTCCTTCTGGTCAGTCGTCTTTTCCTGCATATTACAGGAAGATCCCCCTAGATATCACCATTTTGAACGCTATCCTTCCTACTACTTCTGAGTCTTTGAAGTTTGATAAGTTCAATGGTGATGGGGACCTGAATGTGCATATAGATTCCTTCATGATGTGTACTCATAACCATAGTCTAGATTTTGTTTTCTCAAGTTGTTCTAGTGTTCTGTCAAGGGGCCAGTGTTAGAATAATATAGCTCTATGCCTGATCATTCCATTCGTACCTTTGATCAACTTATGGATCTATTCCTCAAGCGGTTTCAAGTGAAAATTGGTAGTAGGTTCACTATCGCTAACCTTGTTCATTTTAAATAAAAGCCTAATGAGAAGGTCACATATCTCATCTCGAGGTACCAGGAAATCTCCACTAGGATCCCCTTTTCCCTACCAGATAGTGACATGTAGAGAATGTTCATCGGCAATCTGCAGCCTAAATTGAAGGAGAAACTATCCCTTAATCGATATTAGAACTTTGCAAACATGTGCTCTGCCCTTATGGATTACCAGCACACTGTGTCATAGTTCGGAGATGCCCCTTCCAACCGTCGTGGTGGGTCCTTTGTAGGCATGTCAATGGAAGGGTCTTAGAAGAATAAAGTCATCTCTAATGTTGCAGCTATTCTTCCAATGGCTATTGCACAAGTCCCGCAATAGAATAGAGTCTTCACTAAATTGAATGACTCTTACCTAAGAATAATGCAATGGTTGTTGAAAGACAGCCTTATCACCCTTCCAGAGATTAATCCGTTGTTTGATAGTCAACCCGACGCCTGCTGGTATGATGGATCAAAGTTCTGTCATTATCACCGTGTGTCTGGTCATGACATTGAGTGATGTTATCATCTTCAACATGTTGTCCAAGGTCACATCGATAGTAGTGCAATCAAGGTGGATGCGTGGAAGCACAAATCAAACAAGTTTGTTGATAAAACCAACAACGACTTGCAGATTTATACTAATCCTTTCACTCTGCATTTGGCAAACTTTATCTCTGTATTAGATCCTTCTTCATACAATTTTCCATATGTGAACATGGTTACCGTCACCCCCATTATCTCACCTCTGGCCCAGAAGGGGAAGGTATCTGATTTGTCCTTGTCATTTACCCCTCTAGATGTCATGTATTGTGGAGAGCTTACTCCTCTTTACATCCCTACCAAGTTGAACGATCAAACTGTCATAGGTATGATGGTTGACCCATCGAGAAGAGTCGACATTATCACAGAGGAGACACTCTTTGTGAATGGTTGACATAGGTCAGCGTATGATGAGTTCTGCATGACCTTGAGGATGCATGACAGGTTCTTTATCTGCCCCTTGTGTAGTACCACCTTGACAATCGTCATAGGGCCTAAGGCGGTATCCTCCATGTTCATAATCATTCCCGAGTTGAACCTCTTTTGGGATAAGCTCGACATTCCTTGGTTGATTTCTATGGAGGCGATCCCTTCGGTTGTTAACAAATTTCTTAAGTTCCCCCATGAGGGCACAATGCATGTCATCCAGGATACTAGATACCAACCCTAATTTCCCGTGGGGATTTTTTTGTTGGACCACTTTTGGCCTACTTTGGTGGGGCCCATGCTTCCCCCCAGTGATTTGATGTATCCCACTTACTATCAGTATAAGACGGAGGAGTCAAACCCTAAATATGTGCAACCTAGTGTACTTTCATTGTCGCCTCCTACATCGACCCCTCCTCCATCGACTTTGATCTTGGACCAGGTAGTGCCTTATGTCCCCTCGTCATCGAGGGTTGAGGCTAAGCTTGCTCCCTCGAATAGACCTCTGTGTTCGCCTAGGACCACATAGCCTCCAGTGGTGTATGTTGTTCCTATGACTGTACCTAGTGCAACCAAGGGAAAGGCACCCATGTTGTCGAAGTCCACAACCCACCTTCCCTTCGAGCTCCCGATCATGGTCAATATTCCTTGACCCTCTCGTTATGAGAGACAAAAGCGCTCTTCTCATGTTCCTTTGTCCCCTCTTACTCCTTCATCATAGCCTATTCCAACTCCCTCCATCCCTCTGACTGCTCCTCTAGTGAAGCCAGGTAGGGTGTCTATTCTTGTGAATGTGGTGCCTCTCTAGGATGCACCTCATGTTTCATCGATTGGGCCTTCTCCTATCCTTGACACAGTTTTGGAGGCCTCTCCTATGGAGCATAATGCTCCTGAATACTCTCAGGCTTCAGTTGGTGGTCCTCACCTCCATCGAAATCACCATGTGTGTGATGGTAAACACTTTTGACGAGCCAAAGCTCAAGAGCGTGATGCTTCTTTGCAGTTTGTTGGTGTTGTCTTAGAGCTTGTCTCTATGGCTACTCCTATCTCTGCATCTACTTTGTTTTTTCTTCCTGCCACTTTAGGGTCTGTCGATGAACCTCCCCCTAAGCAGGTGTAGGTTTTCATTGCTCGTTCTTTGGAGCGACCTCTTATCACTTGTTTGTTGGACATACCTCCATTATCCCAGCCTCTTGATATGTTGCACACGCAGGTGGTGCCTAGTGTAGCTTTGTTTACCCCGCTTGTTTCACCTTCGCTCCAGCATCTAAGTTTTCCTGGGGTCCTTCAACTTTCTATAGTCAATAGGAGGCCTGACACTCTTGTCCTGTATAAATGCAAGTTCGAGCAGGGCCACATCCTTGAATTTTGATGACACAGGTCTTTGCAAGTATGCTCCTCATCCCTTCCTTGGCTTGTCTCAATGACTATTGTTTTTCCTATTTCTATAAGCATGATCGAGAAGGCCCCACCTTCTTTTAAGTTTTTCACTACCCCTCTTTCAAAGGTTGGCAATCATGTTTTTGTTTCATCCTCTCCGAGTGAGTCACCTGCTTCCTCTACAGAGGCCTCCATGTTCGACTCCTTGGAGGATATCCCATCTTAGTCTATGATCTTTTCTTGATCGTTGACCCTCACCTCCTCTGAGCTTGCAGACGTTGATGTTGATGCACCTCATCCCTCACTCTTGCTGCAGGTGAGGCACCCGATGCCGCTCTCGCCATTGTCCCTCTTTGAGCTCTTCCACCTTCTCCCTATGACCTAGATTAGGAGGATGATGATCTCTTATGGGATGACCTTTAGATGTCCATCTTTTTATCTTCATCTACTTGCATGTAGTGTGATTATGTTCCCTCATGCTTGCTTTATCCTTTTTTTCCCTCCCGCTGGACCCAGGTTACACTGTAGGTACTTGGATATGGGAGGTTGACTATCTTTATCCGTTGTGATCTCTTGACAAACCAGAGTTACTCTGTAGGTGCTTGGATATAGGGGATTTTCTATTGTATATATTCCTCTATTTTTCTATCTATTTCTTCTATCTGTCATATCTTGCTTTTTGACATTCAAGAACAATGCAAAGTGTTGAGGACCTCCTCTTGTCTTCTTCCATGTTGACCCAAATTTTTATTTCATCTTTGTCTTCATGTGCTTTTCTTAAGATCTGAGACCTTTGGCACTATGATGATACACCCATCTTGCAGTGATACTAAATCTCTTTTTACACTACTTTGGGTTCTGATGTCGAATTATCAGATCCCCCTATTCTCTTGCATTTCATCTTTTATGTTGTGGACATCTATGTGCCACCTGCTCTTGGTGGCATTCCACGGAAACATCTTGCTGCGTTGAGGTGCCATAACTGCTCTTCTCCTTAGAATAACATGTTTTCCATGCATATCATTATAAGGGGGGCCCATCATATCTACATTTATCTTTTTAGCTTTTGCATCGATATCCTTTATCGTCTTCTTTTTTATGTTTGCCTCGGTGGAGGCCAAACCACTCTATCTTTTTATTTTCCAAGATCACCTACATAGGGGTCAAACCATTCTTGATCTATCTCTCTTGTTTGCATTTGTAGGGGCCAATCTACTACTTACCAAATTTATCGGCCCTATCACATGGCTATCTAGCATGTCTCTACGCATGCAACAAATCTATCTTTTATCTACCCCATCGCATGGCTATCTAGCGTATCGCGACCCATGTTGGCAATTATCTCATCCTATCATATGGTTATCCATACCGGTATATCACTCCCTATCGCATGTCTATCTAGCATAACACATCTAGCTACCCATATAGGCATATCTTATATCTCAATGGTTCCTTATCTCATATCTTTCCGTAACCAAGGGCTTTCCTCCAAAGCGAGGTTCATTTCTATTATGCTATCTTATCCACTTCTTTATCTTATTGTCCATCATGCTAGTCTGCAACTAGCATGTTTGTGATGTACTAAATAGCAATATCTATTCCAAATCTCAACATCATCTTGTTGGGGAAAACCTCATCTGATAAATGAAAATCTACCTCCCTATCGTAACTTTCTTTTTCTTTATCTTCCTCTACTTTAGCTTGGTGTCTCTCGGCAAAGACATGCTCGCTAAAGTGGGGGCAAAATGTAATATCAAAAATTGCACCTTCCTCCATGTCATCGGAGGTCAGGCTTGGAAACCTTTGTCCTTTTGTCCACTCGGATCATCCTTGTCAACTTCAAGTGAATGAATTACCAACCTGTCACCTTTGGGGACTAGGGCATAGCGCAGAGACGTTCGCTCGGCGCGCTGACGTCCTACCAATCTAACAGTCCGCAGGTGGCCATTTGAGAATTACGCTTGTGCCTAGAAGGAATCGTAACACCTCTACATGCACCCAGTGGCATCCAATTTCCTTCCAAGGCCTTTATCTTTCATTTTCGAAGGCATTTTGAAGGATTCTCTTGGCAAGTTGATAATGTTTTGCAGGTTGGATCTTTTGATGATATTTTGTACACCCTCTACAAATTTTGACAATAATAACACCATTGTTGCAACTCTTCAAGCGACTCACACCATCATTACCGCAAGTGTTGTGAAAGGGGACTTCTCTTATTCCCTCTCTATTTCATTTTTCATATCATTATCCAATCTTTTACTTCATTTTCCAATTATCTTTATCTTTTCATTATTCGCATGGCTTCTTGGGTTGTCCATGGAGTTGGAAACATCAAAATGGGGGTTTGACTTAATCAGACTCCAAAACACAACCCACAAGATTTTCCTTCTTGCATTTGTGTAGGTACGTCATCATGACGGGGATATCATCCTGTGGGAGGCTTCGTATCATAGATGCTTTGTAAGAATTTCTTTACTTTCTCTTACTTTGCCATTTTAATTCATATTTCGCATTATCTATTTATTTCATTATTTTCTCACAATTACTTAACTTATGGTAGTTCATCTAGAGCTTTCTGCTTGGACTTTGCACTCTGTTTGTATAGGATGATAGCACATTGCGTTGGTGTCCCAGCTCTGTGCACTCTTTCTGAGGACAGAGGCTTAGCAGAGCCACCTAGAGAGTCCTCTTGGCCTTTTGTCACCTTAGCATAATTTTGTTATCCCCTAGCTCACCTTAGTGCCAATTCGAGGAGGTATTGGAGGGAGAGTTTATTCTCGAGGATTCATCACCCTTGAGGTAGAAAATTTCCTCCATTACAAATAGATATCGGGATCAAAGGGAACTCAATGTGACCTCAAAAGTCATCATCTAGAACTGTCCACAATGTATTACCTCCATTATGCTGCATAATACCTTCTGACCATAACAACAACATTTGCACATATTGACACAACCTCACATTCAAACATCCATAACATCCAAAACATCTAGACCAATATCCGGATTGCATACACTTGCCTGGTCTAAACTGGATAGTAGGTTTGACATCAATGACAACAGTATTCACACAAGTCTAACAATATAAAGTGATTATTTTCCTCATTTGAGGATCCCTAATCTAGCAATTTTGAAAGGAGATCCTTGTGAAGTGAAAGGGTTGCTTTGTGTGAAGGCTTAAGATCTTTAAAATTCATCCATCAATAGGGTCTTCATCAATCATGGAATCTTTAGGAGATATTGAAGAATGATAAGGGGATCACTGACTGTTGATTGGCTTGTACCTCTTCCTTAGGATTTGGTATGGTTTCTTGTTGTTCTTATGTCTCTATGTTCAATTTCATATTTACATCACATTAGTTTTCAGATTCACATTATTTCTATAGATTTGAATTATAATTGTGATTTAAAGCATTCTCGTTACAATCATTTTATGGTTTGTACTACTACATTTGTGTAGAACTCTCATTTGAATTTAGCTCATAGTAATCTTACAAACACAACATAAATTTAAGAGAAAAACACAAATTTTTAGTTACAATATTGGCTATTTTTTGAGGCAGAAATCACAAAAACAAGGGGGTTGACTAAGGCAAACCCCTATATAGCCAAAACCAAACCATTTTTCAGATTACAGGTACATTTATAGGTTTCTGTCAAAGTGGACAGTTTTCAAAATGTCTTAGCAAACAGGTGTAGGTCCATTGACAAAATTTATCCTAGTTTTTAGAGACTAGGGTGCCCCATGCCCTTGTCCTTCAAGACCAGGGCACTCCATGCCCTCGTCCTCCTTGTTTTGGTCCAAATTTTTAGGTTGTAGCCTAGGTAGTCTCTATTGGAAATTGACATTCTACTGGTTAGGTTTCATTATGTTGTCATTGATGGCAACATGTTTTTGGGTTCAGGCTTCATATGGTATACTGGCAGGCACTTCACAGATTCTACACCGGCACCGACATGATAGAAGATTTATTTGGTCACCGACAATGTAGGCCCACATGGTATGATAAAGGATATCGGTATTAGAGGCCGACACATCTTGGATCCGGTACTGACAACTTTCTTAATGCTTATTCGGTACCGACAACTTTCTTAATGCTTATTCATTTATGTTATAAGGCTGACGTGTATTATGTAATTATATATATCCTTGTAAGCCGACATAAGGCATAAATTTGTATAGGGTATATATAGGATATGCATAGATAGAAAAACAAAAAGTAGGAGTGAATGTATAAGGTTATGGATGTAAGGTAATGCAAAATATATCAGAGAGACTATGTATGTGAGGAATTCATTGTAAGGGTTATTCCAGTACTGAGGTTTTAACTGAAACAAACAGAGCTTAAACCAAAACTATATTCTGGCATAGGAGATGCTTTACTAAGCAGTTCATCATTCTCTAGATTGTAGTCTATGTTATTATGTAGTTAGTGAGACTCCTTTTGTGATGAGCGGTGTGCTCTAGGCTATAAGCCTTCCTACAAGTCCAGGCCCCAACATATATTGTAATATCTATTCATATGACCAGTGAATTGATATTGTGGGTCACAAATCCCACCGTGGTTTTTCCTCATTGAGGTTTCCCACGTATAAATCTGCGTGTCATGGTTCTCATTTATTTGTTTGACTTATTGGTTGCATTACTTCTTTTAATTTTGTCTATACTGGTATATCGGTTGGTGTATTTATATTTTGTTAAAGCTAAAATCTTCTATTCTAGTGTAACACTGATTCACCCCCCCCCCCTCTTAGTGTTATTGGTTACCAACAATTAGTATCAGAGATTTGTGCCTCGGAGGAAGTTTAACAGCTCGAGGAAGATCCTGAAACCGGAATCATCAAATGTGGCTTTGGAGAAACAGATTGAGATGGCACTTGAAGATTATGATGTTGAAAGATTGAAGAACATAAAGTTACAAGATGAGTTGAATTCTGCTAAAGAATTTATTCTTGTCCTACAAGACAGATTTTCATCTATTCAAGCTAGGAGAAAGGAACTTTTGCAAAATCAAGATGACGAAGAAGCACTTAAGGAACAATGTCATAAATTAAGTCAAGAGAACATGGTTATGAAGAATGAAATGCAAACTAACTATGAGGTTATCCAAGGATATTGAGGACAGAAAGAAAAAGGAAGAAAATCTTGTTGTATCCCTGAAGAACAAATTTGAAGAATGTGGTAGGTTGACTCATGAAAATGAGATATTAAGGTCTAATTTGATACAATCCCAGAGAAAGAGCACGAGCTTGAGAAACAAATGACAGTACTAAGAGATTATTTAACTACTGCAAGTGAGTACAAAGAAAAATTTAAGATCAACATAGCACAGCTTGATGAGTTATTGAGGAGATTCCAATGAACTTGGATTTGAGCAAGGATAGAATTCTAGTACTACTAATGGATATCAAAACCATAAGACATCGATAAGGTAATTCAATGCTTATAAATTCAATGGTAGATGTTTCGTTTGCAATAAATTTGGTCACATGGCTAAGCAATGTAAAAACAAAGCAAATTAGAATCGTGATTCTGCTCTCGATAAATGTTCTAAATGCAATAAAATTGGTCATAAGATAGAAGACTGCAGAATGAATGTAAAATGCTATGCTTGTGGAAAATTTGGACATATGGCTGATCAGTGCAAGTCAAGTAATTTCACCAGTTTTAGCAAGGCAATCCAAAAGAACAATGTTACATGTTATGCATGCAATGAACTCAGACATATTGCTAAGTTCTGTAGAAGCAAAAATCCAGCAATTGACAATGGAGGAATAAATGATGAAGGCAAAGAGAAGGTTAATGAAATCCGACAAGATCATACTCAAAGATGGGTCAGAAAGACTAAAGAGAAATCATCAGATGGGAATGTCCTGGTTACCTACCAGGCGGAAGAGGTTGCTCCTGCACCTGCAATGAGCTCATCCAATAACTAAGGCAGATGCCTTAGGGGTAGGAAAATCTCATGAAGATGATGCATATGCCCCTGGAGGAGACTCTAGAAATTGTTCCAGATATCAGAAATAATTATCTGGCATTAATATGTTGAGAGAGATCCAGTATCATTCATCGGTAGTCACTTATGTCAACAGAAAATTAGGGTTTTTCTCGATAGATAAAAGGTTGATTAAGCTTCATTATTAATCACCTAGTATTCAGAGTGGTTTCAAAGCAATTCAGAATGACTTAGTGCAATCAAAAACTATTCAGAGGTGATCAAATTTTATCTTGAACAATCACACTGACATCTAGAAGAAATTGATAAGAGGTTTTCATCGACAGAGTTCTAAAGGTACTTTTCTTGAATCATGGAATCGGGATCATTTTCTGCTCCTATCTTTGTTGCAAATCCAACTGTAGTAGAAATTAAGGACCACCCTAGGCCAATTTTCAAATCATATCCACATGTGGCTACCAAGGAAGATTCGGCTGGAGCATTCTCTCGCATCCCGAAGAGAGTAGTATATGTAGAAGATGTTAGGGCTTATATTTATTGTCATATAAAGGACTTAGGTACTTCGTAAATTGAGGGGATGTATATGAATGAACTCATGGGAGAATCTGGTGAAATCAAATCGGCATATAAACACAACGAAGATCTAGGGCTCACAGATATTCTGGATATTCCAGAATTTGAGGATGAGATTGTCAGATATGCACTAAGTAGAGTACATGAGGAATTCATATGGTTGGAACAACCCTACAAAATCACTAAGGAAGCCATTTGAGCAATTACTGGTTTACCATCAATAGGGAAACATCCAAGTAAGAAAGTATCAAATGACTTATTAAAGAAAATCACCATCGCTACATCATAAAATAGATCGATGAAGGTGAACACTATCACCGACAACGACATTAAATTTGGCAGCATGATCATAGCTTATAAGGTAACTTAGTCTAACCGACTGAATTCAATTTCCAGTTCATGTATTTTGGCCGCTTATAGACTGATGAGAGAAAATATCAAGTTAGATCTTTATGATTGGATGCTTGAGGAGTTATTGATCAATGTAGGAAAGATTAAAGGTGAGAAGAAGGGCACCTTCCGGTATGGAAATCTGTTAGTGTGCTTAATGTTATAGTTTCTAAATGATACCCTCGGTTCTAGAAGGAAGTAATGGGATTTTGACATCCTAGTAGGAAGACAACTTAAGCAATCAATTGCTACATTGGGAAGTCTTAGATATGACAAGGTATGGGATTACTTCAAGGCTTTTTCAAAAATCTATGAGGTCTAGAATAAGGGTACCTAAGCAAATTGTAGAGAAATAATCTACTGACATTTGTTTCATGGTTAAGAAGGATGTGACTCTCATGGAGGAAGTCAAGCCCTGAAAGATTTGGATAGAGGAAATGGGATATGAGGTGGATACATTAATCCTTGATGCTTACATAAAAATTCTGATAGATGCAGAAATAGATGAAGCATAAAAACCTTGTGGAACAACACGACAAAAGAGTTTTGAGGTTGAAACTGAGTTCAAATGAAAGAAGAGGGAAAGACAAGAAGGTAAGGCAAGCGAGTTTGTACAAAAGGTTTCTAAGGACATTAAGGCACTCATTGATGTTGTCTTAGAGAAAGGGAGAAAGAGGAAGGATCCGGTAGTTCACATTGAACCTGAGGCTGCAGATTCTGAGACTAATGATGAGACACCTTTAGCTTTCAAAAGGGTTGTAAGAAAGAAACCAGAAGAATCTAAAGTTAAACCAAAGAGGAAATCGATTAGGAAAGTCATCATCAAAGTACCGACATAGAAGTAGGCACCTAAGGCTACACCATCAGCTGCATATGGTACTACCAAAAGGAGGAAGGAGAGTGACAGTGAACTAGAGACTCGTAATGTAACAATTATTCAGCCTAAGACTTGTGCTGAAATTGTAGATGAAATAACTAAGGATGGGATGCTGAATAATGTTAAGTCCTATTATGATACATTTATAGTTAATGAACAGAGAGAGGTAGAGGAAGCAATTCTTCTATATTTAGACATCTATAAGAAAGCATTAATTGAAGAAAATTAAATATTGACAGAGCTATACAACATATTAGATGTTAGAATGTTATCTGCAATGCAAGAAGACAAACACATTAAGATACAAGAACTATTAGCTATATGTGTTACCATAACTCTAGATGAGATGGAAGATAATTGAGGTTGTAGATAGGAAAGTATTCAACAAAAAACATAGAATAACTAGCCTGATGCTAGGAAGGATGAATGAGATAATAAAGTAAACATAGAAGGATTGGATAAAATTTTTGGGAGAGCATAGAGGATTCTTCACTTCACCAGAGATAAAGAATGATACTATAGATACATCGGTTGAAGGGAAAGGTAAAGGAATTATGGGTACACCACCCTTAGTTTTGGAGAATATCAAGATAGTGAAAGTTGAGCCAAATGCACAGACAAATACAGAGACACCGGCTAATGCACAGAACATTGTACGGGATATTAACATTGAGGACACTCGTCCTCCGGATACTAATGTATAGATTGAGGATATTGTTCCTAGAGAGGAACCAACAGCTGCACAAACTGCACTAAGTGGTGAAGCCACCGGTGCAAGTGAGGAGGAAATAAAGGATAAATCACTAGAAAAAATAGGGGAATCCGGTAGGGAACCAGTTGTTGATACATCATTATTGACAATTGACACTTCTCTAGTGAAAAAGAAAAACATCACAGAGATGAGTCCCACAGAACTGATGATGATGGCTACTGAGAAACTGATGAAGGAAGGAACCACAGACAAAGGGATTATAGATCAATCCATAATTGTTTTACATAGATTGGTCCCAAAATGTAAGATTGAGAATGAAGCGAGCTCTTCTGGCAAGCTTAAGATAATAATAGAACACATCTCTAAAGATTTTCAATCATTACAGTAGATCTCTAACCGTCTAGCACTTGAAAAATTCACTTTGGCTAAGAAAGCCGCTTTTGATCAGATAATTGACAGAGAGAAGAAAAAGATTGAGGAGAAGTTAATTTTGATAGAAAATTCTTTGAAACAAAGTACTAATATATACAGGGTATGTTGCAATATAGAGATTCTTATAGCAAGAGTGGATGAAAAGATAAAAGAGGTACAGGACAAAATTGCTAATATTGCTAACTCTTTTGATGGACTAATTTCACTGACCACATCTACACATGGACAAATTTTAACTTGGAGAATCAAATTTTTGCTTTTGAAAAAGAAAGAGATAAGATCATACAGAGAGCCAGAAGTCTCTGAGGTTTGGTGAGTCCAAGATTGGATTCACTTGGTGTTCATAAGAGGGAATGCATGGACATACTTGGTAAGCCCACACCAACAGAAGTTAATGAGAAATAATCACTTGCATATTTACTAAGTGGACTTGTATCTATCTCTGGCACACTCAAAACTGGTTGGGATACTTATGTAGAGTTATTAGAGAAAGCTTACTCAAAAATTTTGAACACATTTTTTATATTTAGTGAACACTTATAATTCTTTGACATCTCTTTTTACAATTTTTGGGCATTGATGTCAAAGGGGGAGTGGTATACATGTAAAAAAAAAATGAAGGGTCGTATACATTAGAGGGAGTTATAGAGTTTTTTTTAATTTTGGAGTATTGGAGCATTTTTGCATATTCAGCTCAGGGGGAGTAGGGCAGGATGAAACCAACAGTTGAAACCATGACCATTTTTCACATGAGTGTTTCCATCAATGCCAAAGGGGGAGATTGTTGGCAATTGACACACTACTGGTTAGGTTTCATTATGTTGTCATTGATGGCAACATGTTTTTGGGTTCAGGCTTCATATGGTATATCGGCAGGCACTTCACAGATTCTACACCGACACCAGCAAGATAGAAGATTTATTTGGTCATCGGCAATGCAGGCCCACATGGTATGATAAAGGATATCGGTATTAAAGGCCGACACATCTTGGATCTAGTATTGGCAACTTACTTAATGATTATTCATTTATGTTATAAGGCCGATGTGTATTATGTAATTATATATATCCTTGTAAGCTGACATAAGGCATAAATTTGTATAGGGTATATATAGGATATGCATAGATAGAAAAACAAAAAGTACGAATGAATGTATAAGGTTATGGATGTAATGTAATGCAAAATATATCAAAGAGACTATGTATGTGAGGGATTCATTGTAAGGGTTATTCTGGTATTGAGGTTTTAATCGAAACAGACAAAGCTTAAACCAGAATTGTATTCTGGCATAGGAGATGCTTTACTAAGGAGTTCATCATTCTCTAGATTGTAGTTTGGATTATTATGTAGTCAGTGAGACTCCTTTTGTGATGAGCAGTGTGCTCTAGGATGTAAGCCTTCCTGCAAGTGTAGGTTCCAACATATATTGTAATATCTATTCATATGGCCAATGAATTGATATTGTGGGTCATAAATCCCACCATGGTTTTTCATCATTGAGGTTTTCCACGTATAAATCTGTGTGTTATGGTTCTCATTTATTTGTTTGGCTTATTGGTTGCATTAATTCTTTCAATTATGTATATACCAGTATACCGGTTGGTGTATGTATGTTTTGTTATAGCTAAAATCTTCTATTCCGGTATAACACTGATTCACCCCACCCACCCCCCCCTCTCAGTGTTATTGGTTACCAACAGTCTCAAAGAGTAGATCTCCAGTTTGCACCTCATCATAGTTCCTCAAACTAGGACATACAATGCTTCAAGCTTAGATTTTGATTGCAAATGCACAATAGAACTCAATTCTTAGATCTATACTTATTATCTCAGTTTTTTCATCAACTAGTCTATCATACATGATGTATTGTTCACTTTCTTTGTCTTTTCATTATAGTTTTACATTCTCCCATATCTTAGACATTCCCTTTCATAGTAGCGAATGAATAGAAACCCTTAAGAGGCTCACTCCTTTAGGTGCTTTTGTATGTTGGACACAATGGATCACTGAAAGGGGGTTGAATCAATGACTTAAACTCCTTTTCTTTAATAGAGAGATATCGGTAAAGTAGACGACAAGTAGAAAGCTAACCAGTAACTTAAACAATGCAAGTAGAGTGTGTGAGAGGACTAGCTAAAACATTAACATCACACATGAACAAGAATATATCACACAACACCAGATATATATGAGGAAAACCCAATATAGAAAAAACCTCGGTGAGAATAGTTGTTGGAGATCTTCTGCTCCAATCTTGCCTCACAATGAAACTCTGATTACAATATTTAGGGTATCAACCCAAGGAGCACCAACTCAAAGGAGAACCAACCCTTGCACAATTTATAGGCTACAACCTAAAGGAGCTACAACCCCTGTAGTAAGCTACAACTTAGTGAAAACAATATGAATCTAAGATATACAAATGAAATCTCTATTGCAAATGAAGTTTTGCAACCTTACAATATTCACCTCTGTCGGTTTCTCCCTTACCGGTCTGTATTCTCTCCACCCACTTGACAACTTGAATTTTTTGATAACTTTTCTAAATCCTATCTCACAATGTCTTTTAACCTCTAATTCACACTTGATCACACTTGGATGTTGTCTTGCACTATTAAACCTCACCAGTTTGCTTAACTATTGGACTGCAGTTATACCAGTACTCAATCACTGTCGGTCAAACCCTCTCACCGTTTTGCTTGCTCACTTACCCTGCAACTTTCTTAGAATGAATTCAAAGGCAAAATGATCCTTCTCTATACTTACTCTCTCTTCTCTTTTTTTCTTCTCTACAGGATCAACTTGCTCTGTCTCGAGCTTATATATTTATCACCATGGTTTCCTGCCAAGAATGCATTCAAACATTGAATGGCTAGGGTTTCCTTTACCCGACACAATCTGCATGAGATCTGATCTAGTCTATCTTGGATTGATCATGTGTACTCCAGGAATGCATTGTACACGTTTTCAATTATCTGATGCATACTTGCTAAAGATAGCAATCTCGTGCATAATTTTCTACCTTGAAATCTATCAACTCATAAAGCGCTCAGTTGTTTCCTTTTCGAGGTCTTCTTGTAATCTGATTTCCTTTGCATTGATCCAAGCACCAACTACTCCCTGATCTTCCTTTTTTATCCTTTCTTCCTTGAGCCACATCAGTCAGTTACAATCCCTTTATTTATGGTTATTCCATTAATGTCGACTAGTTGTTTCAACAACCATGTCAATGGAGGCCTCACCGACTTCAGCATGTTTGCCACCTTAGCTCTACAGGGCATCACAACGGTCAATCACTTGGCTCACTGACACATAGTCATTCCATACTTAAACATTCAAAAAACCCATACCGATACTCTCTTTTACCAATGAGACCTTCTTCTCCTGCTAACCGATAGTGTACACTATACCGGTAGCATATCTTCACCTCTGGTGATTTGTGATAACTTTAACATTCTGCCTCTTCATCATAGATAGGTAGCCAAACTCTAGACCAGTTTAAGCTCTACCGGATATCACTCAATCTACCAAAAAACACATGCATCTCACCTCATACCGGTGAGGTACTAATAGTCTCAACAACTTCTTGTCTTTCACTCTTTCACTATACCGGTACACTCTTGTTCATGTCAGATGACATACTTCTACTATTAGCCTTCCTGCAATACCGATTGACATCAATGACAACTCAATGCCAACATTCTCCTCATTTGGCATTGATGTCAGCATCTTCTTTTCCTATTTGTCTCCCCCTTTGACAACAATGGCAAAGGGAACCTTAGTTTGACACCAATAATTTCTCCCTTGACTACATCCGGTTAAGACACACTCTCCCCATGTGTCCATGCTTCATGATTCAAGAGTCATAAGGTAGTAGCAATGGTTGACACCCCCTGAATCATTCAACCTCCTATGCATTCACGTGATGCTTGATTGTGGGACAACTCCCATTTTTTGTCTCAAATACTCAAATGGGCCCAAAGATAGTGGCTTGGTAAATATTTCAGCAATCTTCTCATCAGTGGGAACATACTCAACTATGACTTCCTTGTCAGCTACCTTCTCCCTCAAGAAGTGATACTTGATTGAAATGTGTTTTGTTCTTGAGTGCATTACGAGATTCTTGGAGATATTGATTGCACTTGAGTTATCACACCAGATTGGAAAAGGTTTCAGTATCTCTACCTGTATGTCTTTCACTGTCTACTTCATCCATAAAACCTATGAACAACAAGTAGCAACAACAATATATTTTGCCTCAGCAGTAGACAATGACACTGAATCTTGCTTTTTACTGTGCCATGATACTAATCGGTCTCCTAAATAGAAAGCACCTCCACTTGTGCTTTTCTAGTCATCAATGCTGCCTACCCAATCTGCATTTGTATAAGCCTGCAAAGAGTAGTTTTCTTTCTTTGGATACCACAAACCATAGTTGATAGTTCCTTGCAGATACATGAAGATTCTTTTGACTGCATTCAGGTGAGACTGTTTAGGAGCAGCTTGGAATCTTGCTACCATGCAAAAACTTGTACAATATCCGGTCTAGATGCTATTAAATATAACAGACTACCAATCATAGACCTATACAATATTTTCTCAACTTCCTGTGACTCATCTAGTTTGCTCAACTTACAACCAATAACCGTAGGATTACTTACCGGTTTACTGTCCTCCATTTGAAATTTCTTCAGCATGTCTTTCACATACTTGGTTTGGGAGATGAAAATTCCTTTCTCCTTCTGTGAGATTTGGAAACCAAGAAAATAGGACAACTCACCCAGCATGGACATCTCAAACTCTATCTTCATCTGATCTGCAAATTCTTTACACATGATGTCCTTGTCTCTACCAAAGATAATATCATCTACATATACAACAACTATAATCATGTGATCACCATTTACCTTGACATACAAGTTGATGTCTGCATTTCCTTTTCAAAATCCTTGCTCCTTCAAGTATTTGTCTAACTGAGAATACCAAGCTCTGGGGAACTTGCTTCAAACCATATAGGGCTTTCTTCAACTGACACACAAAACTCTCATCTTCATGCAACAAGTACCCTTTCAGTTGTTTCATAGACACCTCTTCCTCACGATTACTATTGAGAAAAATAGATTTTACATCCATTTGATACACTTTATATCCCTTATAGGCTGAGAAGGATAAAAACATTCTTATTGCCTCTAATCTAGCAACTAGTGCAAATGGTTCTTCAAAATCAATACCTTCCACTTGTGCATATCCCTTACAAACTAACCTTTCTTTATGTCAAACTATCTTATCTTCTTCATTCATCTTGTTCTGGTAAGCCCATTTGGCACTTATGACATTCTTGTTAGTTGGTCTAGGAACAAGTTCCCAAGTTAGATTTTTCTCAATTTGTCTCAATTCTTCATCCATGGCATCTACCCACTTCTCACTTTTTCTAGCATCATCAAAAGTTTTGGGCTCTACTTTTGTTATAAGATAAAAATTTACCTACTCACCTTCATGGGCTAATCTCCTTCTAGTTTGTACGCCTTCATTCCTATCTCCTATGATCTGTTCTTCCAGATGATTCTTTTGCACATAACGGTTGGGGATTTTGTTTGGTGTGTCTTCTATTGGTCCATTTTCATATTGTTCTTCATTTTCCATATATGATACATCAATGTAGGGTGCAGAATCAGTTTGTCCTCTGTGTGAGTCTTCATCTATTCTCACATGTACACTCTCAACCACTCTTCTCAATCTCTTGTTGTAGCATTTGTAGGCCTTATTGTTGGCTGAGTAACCCAATAAAATTACTTCTTCTTCTTCTGCTACTGCTTCTTCTTCTTATTCTTCTTGTTTTCTTTAACTTTGACAAACTCATTATCAGACAACCCACTACGAATGGCATTATTAGCTTTATCATTGTTCTCATATTCCCTCTTAGCATCTGGGTTAGTAGGAGGATTACTAGGGACTGTATACCCATTCACAAATGACATCCATACATCAAAACCTAGAGAGGACAAATAGGTTTCCATTCTTCTACTCCAGAAGGCATAGTTGACACCATCAAACATGAGGGATTTTGAGGAGGCAGATTCATTTCTTGCCATTGTGAACACTTGACAGGATATACCCAAGCTAGAGAACGCTTTTGACAAAACAGGGTATCTAGGCTCTAATACCAATTGTTGGACACAATGGATCACTGAGAGGGGGGGTGAATCAGTTATTTAAACTCCTTTTCTTTAACAAAGAGATACCGGTAAAGTAGAGGACAAGAAGAAAGCTAACCGGTAACTTAAACAATGCAAGTAGAGTGTGTGAGAGGACTAGCTAAAACATTAACATCACACATGAACAAGAATACATCACACAACACTAGATATATACGAGGAAAACCCAATGTGGGAAAAACCTCGGTGAGAATAGCTATTGGAGATCTTATGCTCCAATCCAGCGTCACAATGAAAATCTGATTACAATATTTAGGGCACCAACCCAAGGAGCACCAACCCCTGCATAATTTATAGGATACAACCTAAAGGAGCTACAACCCCTGCACTAAGATACAACTTAGTGAAAAAAATATGAATCTAAGATATACAAATGAAATCACTGTTGCAAATGAATTTTTGCAACATTTCAATATTCACCTTTGTCAGTTTCTTCCTTACCGGTCTGTATTCTCTCCAACCACTCTACAACTTGACTTTTTTGATAACTTTTCTAAATGCCCTCTCACAATGTCTTTTAACCTTTAATTCACACTTGATCACACTTGGATGTTGTCTTGCACTATTACACCTCACTAGTTTGCTTAACTGTTGGACTGGAGTTATGCCGGTACTCAATCACTACCGGTCAAACCCTCTCTCCGGTTTGCTTTCTCACTTACCTTGCAACTTTATTAGAATGAATTCAAAGGAAAAATGATCCTTCTCTATACTTACTTTCTCTTCTCTCTTTTTCTTCTCTACAACATCAACTTGCTCTGTCTCGAGCTCATATATTTATCACCATGGTTTCCCACCAAGAATGCATTCAAACACTAAACGGTTAGGGTTTCATTAACCCGCCACAATCTGCATGAGATCCGATCTAGTCTATCTTGGATTGATCACTTGTACTCCAGGAATGAATCTGTGCACATTTTCAGTTATCCGATGCATACTTGCTAAAGATAGAAATTGCGTGCATGATTTTCTACCTTGAAATCTGTCAACTCATAAAGCGCTCATTTGTTTCCTTTTTGAGATCTTCTTGCAATCTGATTTCCTTTGCATTGAGCCAAGTGCCAACTACTCCTTGATCTTCCTCTTTTATTCTTTCTTCCTCAAGCTGCATCACTCAGTTACAATCCCGTGATTTGCAGTTGTTTCATTAATGTCAACTAGTTGTTTCAACAACCATGTCAATGGAGGCCTCACCAACTTTACCATGTTTGCCACCTTAGCTCCACAGAGCATCACAATGGTCAATCACTTGGCTGACCAACACATAGTCAATCCATACTTGAACATTCAGAAAACATACCGGTACTCACTTTTACCGGTGAGACCTTCTTCTCCTGCTAATCGATGATGCACACTATATCGGTAGCATATCTTCACCTCCGATGATTTGTGATAACTTTAACATTCTTCCTCTTCATCATAGACAGGCAGCCAAACTCCAGACCGGTTTAAGCTCTACTAGATATCACTCAATCTGCCAACAAACACATGCATCTCACCTCATACCGGTGAGGTACTGATAGTCTCAACAACTTCTTGTCGTTCACTCTTTCACCATACCGGTACACTCTTGTTCATGTCAGATGACATACTTCTATCGGTAGCCTGTCTGCAATACCAGTTGACATCAATGACAACTCAATGCCAGCATTGTATTCCAATGTTTGAATGAAAGTGGGATCTTAGGTCTTGATACTCCCCAATTAAATTTTTATCCAAAACATTTTGGTGAACCTAACCCTCTTACATTGCATTTTCTATTTAGATATTATCATTGCATATTTATTTCATTCAAAAGTAAATAAAAGTCAAAAATCTTGTTTTATGCATTGTGTGTGTTACATTTATATGCACTTTTCATTTCAAAAAGTTAGTTGTCAACAATGTCAGATCCATATTGACAAGATTTTCATACATATGATAATCTTTTTTCTTATGATGATTACAATTTTAGTAAGGAAGAACTTGATGAGGCTCTTGATGAGTTCCTTTATCCTAAGCCTTCTAAACCAAGATTTTTCCAAAGACTAATCAACATAGTTACTATGCCATTTTGTAGTGATGATTTAGATAAGTTGGATGAATCTTCTCATGAAGTTATCCCTATCAAGTCATCTTTCAAACCTAGTAACATGGTGATATATGAAAATCCTCTTTATGATGATTTACCAATCCAATCCATTAATCAACCATTTAATAGTGATGGCTATGCTATGCTAGATGATGGTCTTGATGATATTATTTCTACTAAAACTTCTTCAAACAATCTTAAAACATCTTAAATATTGATTAACATGATAAATGTGAATGGCTATGAACATAACTTTCAAACACCTACAAAGCCTCTTTTTATGGTTCAAGGTGCTAATGCTCCTCAAACTTCTAAACCTCTCAACAAACCCTTGTTTTTGCTCCTAACAAACAAATCATTACTATGAAAGGGGGTTATCCCTCTAAGAGTCCTTATGATTATGCTAAACAAATTAGTAGAGAAAGTTACAATTTGGTTTCACACACATATAGTACACAAAACAATAGGCAACCTAACTCTCTTCTAGTGATTCCTTATTCTCTTTCTTCTTCTCAACCGATTCTTCCACAAACACCTTGTTTATCACAACATCTTGGTAAAGAGTATAATCTTATTGAACAACTTAAAGCTACTGCTGTCAAAATTTACCTTTGGGATTTGATTCAAAATTCATCCACATATCATGCAATGTTACAAGATGCTTTAAAGAACTTAGATGTCCCACCCACGGTGACACCTAATAATATGGATTCTTTGATTGACTCTATGAAAACACGTAAAGATCAAATTGTGTTCTCACAAGATGAGTTACCTTCTATAAAGATTCAAAATCAATATGATCCTCTTATGATTGTTGTCCTTATTAATGGTAATGCTATAAGACAAACCCTAGTGGACAATGGATCTGACCTTAATGTTTGTAGCATTGATTTATTGTGTAAGGTTAATGTGAATACTTCTCTTATTAAACCCAAATCTCTTTCTATTCATGGTTTTGATAATTTTACTAGAGAAATTTTAGGTACTATAACCTTTCCTATTAAGGTAGGATCGATTATTTTACCTACAGGTCTATTCAAGTTATGCTCGATAGTCTTACTTATAATCTCTTGTTAGGACAAATTTGGATTCATAGTATGCAAGTTGTCCCTTCTACTCTTCATCATCAAGTTAAATTCATTTATAACAATAAAATGTATACTTTGTACGTCGATACCAGTTTACAAGCTTGTTTGCAAACTTCATCTAATTCCAAACCTTCTTCACCTACTCTTACTTCTTCTACTACTCAAGATGAAACATGTCCTCTCCTATAGATACTTCTTCACCTAAAGAGGTACTCTTGGGTGATGATTGGGGGTCATTATATTTTTTACCTTCTTTCATAGAAGAATATAAGATCTCCCCAATAGAACCTAAGAATAAAAAGGAGGATGATATCGTTGAACCTGAAAAAGAAACCTACTTTGTCTAAGCAAGTTAGTAACAATTTTGTGGCTGCCTCAAAATCAAACACTTCTTCTACTTCATCTCCTTATGAAATTTAGACATATGAGGCCCCACCATCCCTTATGAAAATGTCTTCCCTTTATGGTCCTAGTTTTCACATCTTAGCTAAGAGTGGATATAATGGCAAAGGTTGTGGTGCAAATGAACAAGGGATAAAGGTTCCTTTAGAGAATCACACTTGTGATGCATCTTTTGGACTTGGATATAATCCCTCTAAGCCCACAAAGCATCTAAGAGACCATCCCTTAATGTCAATGTCAACTTTTCTATAATTCTATTTCTTTAAAACATCCTCATTTAATTGATTTTAACTCTCATCCACCTTCCCTAGATATCTTTTCTACTTATGATTTTGTGGCTAAGTTTTTAGGAGTTTATGATAATCTTCCTTGTTATCACCACAAGATGTGGATTTCCTTATTGTTTAAATGTTGAGGCATACTTTGGGAAATAAACTAAATTAGGGACTAATAATGAAGAGATGATTCATGAATTTCCTCAACCAATGGATGTTCCCCAAAAAAGTAACCTTATTTTGAGTGATACCATTGATGTTAAAATGAATCCTTACAATGAGGAGAAAATCATAAAGATTGGGAAGTGTTTAAGTGATGATGAACAAGGTGAATATTATTCTCTATTATGTGAATTTCCTAAAAAAATTATTGTATCTATTCAGATATGCCTAACATTGATCCTAAGATTGTCACCCATAACATTGTGTAATTCTCGATGTTAAACTTGTGGAGTAGAAGATTAGAGAAATCAATCCCAAAATAGCCTTTCTTGTTAAGGCCAAAATTGAAAAACTTCTTGAAGCTAGCTTTATTCACTCTATTGATTAATCCCCTTGGATTTTGAATATTGTTGTTATTCAATATCAATAGATTTCCGCAATCCATTAGTATGCCTGTATGAGATTCTGGGTTTGATTGTGTGAACTTTTTTGCATCATCATTTTTTATCACACTCTGTGATCCATCATCAAGATGAAAGAAGAGACCACAAGGAGAAAATGGATAAATTTGCAGACCTAGACACATTAAGAAGAGGTGGAAAGAGAGAGAGTACCAGGTTATGACAGGTGGCAACTCAAGATAGGGAAACAAATAATTGAAATAAGTACAAAAGTAATTGAAAACAAAAAATAAACAAGGCAAATCAACCAAGAGAACATCACAAAAAAGAAAAATAATAAAAAATGAATAAGATAAAACCAAGACCACAATTCAAAACAACAAAAAACCAAAATAACCAATTAAAATAGACCATCAAAAAGAGAAAGAAAAATAAAAAGACAGCAACACAAATCAAAGAACCTAACAATAAAACTTACAGCAAGTATGAAAATTCACAAACTTAAACTAAGACAAAAAAACATTTAAAACACACATACACACACACACACAGAGATATAAAGACAAATAAATACGAGAGGAAAAAACAAAAAGGAGAAATCTCATCCTAGAACTAAGACAAAAATAGTATAGATTTAAAACTAAAGGAAAGCTCTAATACCGCCAAAACATGATCTTGAAATTCGGGGAGAAAAAGGGGGGACCGATGTGATTCACACTGATCCTATCAACATTTTTCCAAATTTCTAGGGATGCAAGGTATCGTGATTATAAGGTGATCCCCAAGTGGGTGTGACGATTCAAGGTGTTTAGATATGTGAAATTGGGCCTTGAAGGTGAAAATAGGACCTAATTAGGGCTTTAATGAATTAATTGATTAAAAAGATAAATAAAAAGGGAAACACTTAAGATTAAGGGCCCAATTTTATGGTGTGGAGTGATAAAAGAAAACTTTAGATTTAATTAAATTAATTTATTAAATGCCTAAAGGGAATTAAAATGCAAAGTGCAACACACTAAGGCGAGTGCTAACCTAAGCGTAGAATTGTACTACCCAATTAACGGTGTAAAATTTATAATGCTACATTTAGCCCCTACTTTGGCAGTCATATGACACTATGCACATATACAAGATAAACTATATAAAAGTAAACATTTCATGAAAATGGATGCATCCATAAGGTGTCAAATGAAATCCCCAGCGGTATTTGCAGTACACTGTTAGGAACTGCACCCTACAAAACCATGTTGTTAGATAAAATCGCAAAATCACCTAAATTCTTACTAAGGAAATGATGAAATTCATGGGTAGCTATATGCCCCCTATTTCGGCTTGCTAATTAGTGAGTTGAAACAAGGTATCATCTTTACCACAGCAAATTGTTAAAAAAAGTGATGATAAATATTCACAATGAAGCTTGATATAAGACCAAAGCACATCATGGAACATTTGGTAACGAAGAGAAATTAAACATGATTACAATGTAACAAACGATGTAGAAATCGAAGATCCCTAGCTCAAGATATGAATGATTGAATAGGAAAAAGAAAAATTAGGGTTTTTAAAAGTATATATTCTTAAGTATTGAAAATGATATTTTCATTTGTCACTTTCACACTTTTGTCTCATAGTGCAAGAGAGGAGCCCACATTACACTAAAAATGCCTCGATGACACCCCAAGATAGTCCACTCAACCGCATATTGACTTTTTGTTTGACCACATTGACTTTCTGAGTAGATAGGAAACTCTAATCTGCATGTGCCCCCAACAAGTGTGCCATGGTCCCCATGAGCGTCGTGGTCCTCCCACGGTGCCATGGTCTCTCTGGGGCACTTGGTCCTCCCAGAGTACCCCAGTCTTACTATGGCATCCTAGCCGCTGACCAAAGGCATGCATAGGATTGGGTGATAGGTGATGAGTTGATTGATTAGGATTTTGGATAGATTACTAATTCTTGATTGGTGATTTATAGAGGTTGTCGTACATGCAGGAGCATACTATTGGGCTCACATACTGAAATCTGAGAAGCTATATTCCACGACTATGTCAAGATGATATACATCTTCTTGAGGTAGTAGGCCTATGGTTTTGGGATCCAAGAACACTGAGAGAGGGGGTGAATCAGTGTTCTACCGGTGAAATAAGATTTTACCCTTTTATAACATACACATATAAACCGGTAAATGAAGAAACATATAACTTGAAGCAAATAAACCATCCACATAAATGAACACCATAACACACAGAATTTATACATGGAAAACCTCAAAGAGGAAAAACCACGGTGGGATTTGTGACCCACAATATCAGTTCACTGGCCATATGAAAGATATTACATACAATGGGGGCCTGCACATGCAGGAAGGCACACTGCCTACTGCTCATCACAAAAGAGTCTCACTAACTACAAGCTTCTGCTGAAGTAAAATAGTAATAATCAACTCACAAAATGCATTTGCTATGCCAAATAGAGTTCTAGTTATAGCTCTGCTCTGTACCGGTTCATAAACCCTGAATACTTCTACCGGTATCTCCTTTCCTCCAAGAATGCTTCACAAACCATCTATAGATCATTGCATGATATAATATTCGCATACAAAATGATCTACATACATATCATTTGCATTACACAATCTCCTATATCCTTATTACAATTTTCATACATACCCTCTATAATGACCTTAACAACCTGACCTATATACCCTTACAAACAATATGCCTTATGTCAGCTTACAATACATTATAAAAGATATACAATGTCGGCCTTATACAATAATTACAAAATGATTTTGCAAATAAAACTTCCTTCGGGTCCAAGCTTGATGTCGACTTTACTGAAGTGCTAGATGTCAGTGCCGGTACAGGTGCCTGTGTAACCCTGGATACTCCAATGTCGATGTCTTCTGGTGAATGCTTCCTAATGCCGGTATATGACTTCCATCTGATCTTGTTACCATCAATGACAACAAAATGAATCTGATGAGTGTCAACTGCCAACAATCTCCGCCTTTGGCATTGATGGCAACACTCATGTGAAAAATGGATTTCCTGCCGGTTAACCAAAAATGACATATGCTCCCCTTGAGCAATACATTCCTTTTGATATCCTTCCCATATTTTTGTTAGATATTTTCTGATATTTTTCACATATATACACTCCCCCTTTGGCATCAATGCCAAAGACCAATGAAAGAATTGAAAGAATTTATTTCAGAACAAAAGAATGAATAAACACTAATAGTTCTACCAGAGCTTGACTAATTTTAAAATTTCTGAGTAAGCCTTGTTGAGAAACTGTAAGTATGTATCCCAGTTGGTTTTGAAGGTTTCAAATATGGATACAAATCCACTCAGTAAGTGTGCAAGTGTTTCCTTCTCTTTGACTTCTATCGGTGTGGGTTTAGCAATCATGTCCATACACTCTCTCTTATGTACACCCAGGGAATCCAATCTAGGGATCACCAATCCTCTAAGACTCCTTGCTCTTCGAATGATTTTGTATCTTTCTTTCTCAAAAGAAAAAAATTGGTTCTCCAAGGACAAAATTTATCCATCAACAGATGTTGTCAGTGAGGTTAATCCATCAAAAAAATTAGCAATGCTAGCTACCTTATCATGTAATTCCTTTAATCTACTATCTACATTTATTGTATGAATTTCTATGTTACAACAGACCCTATAGATATTTGTACAATGTTTCGAACAATTCTCAATAAGAATGAGTTTATCTTCAATTTTCTTTTTCTCTGTTTCAATTATTTGGTCAAAGGCGACTCTCTTAGCCACAATAAATCTCTCTAGTGCCTGTCAGTTTGAAATCTGCTGTAGTGATTGAAGTGTGTTAGATATGTGCTCTGTTAGTGTCTTAAGTTTGCCGGAATGACTTTCTTCATTTTCAATCTTACAATCAGGGATTAATTTATGCAACACTATAACTGATTGATCTATTATTCCCTTATCTGCAGATCCCTTCTTTAATAGTTTCTGAGTAGCCATCATCATTATCTCAATGGGACTCATCTCATTGAGTGATTTCTTCTCAACTTAAGAAGTGTCAATTGCCAAAACCTTTGTCGAGGAATCAATATTAACTGTTGGTGTAGACTCAATTCCCTTTACCTTATCATATTTAGCACTAGTGGCTTCGCCACTTGGTGCAATGTCAATTACTATCGGTGGAGTATTATCCACAATATTGTCACTACCCTGTACATTTCCTTGCTCAAAAATAGTTTTTGCCGGTATAGATTGTATACTTTCCTTTACTGTCAGTTGTGTTTGTATACCTATAGTTACTGTCAGTTTAGTCAAAATTGGAGTTGAACTACCCAAAACACCTTTCCCTTTTGATTTATCTGGAATGGTTGAAGTTGTTGCCTTAACAAACTCTTCATGAGAGGTAAGAAAGTTTGGGTTATTTTGGAAGAATTTGGACCAACCCTCTCTAGTCTCATTTATAACCTCATTAAGCCTGCCCATCATTAGACTTATTTTCTAGGGTTTACGAGTGAAAATTGTCCTATTAGCAACATCTATACACCTCTTCATTTCATCATTACTTATTGCACCACACAAGCTCAAAAGTTCTACTTCCTTGATCTCTCTATCCCTCTTGATTGCGTCAAGTCTTCTAGCATCTAATTTATTGTACAATGATAGAGGAATTTCCTTCAAAATTTCTACTAAGGATTTCTTATAGATATCTATGTGCAAAAAAATTGCCTCTTCAATCTCATTTTGCTCATTATCCACTAAATCCTCATAATAAATAGATACATTTTTCAAAATTCTATCCTTCGTTATTTCATCAATTAGTTCAGCACGGGTCATTTCAGTCTTACTAGACTCAGTAGCATCATCACTCTTCTTCTTTTTGTTGGGGGTTGCCGAAGTGGATGTAATTGGTTTTCTCTTATGAGTAGGCTTCCTTGCCGGAGGTGGGGGTGCAGTATGTTTTGTTGCCTTTCTTACAAGTTTCCTCCTTGGCTCCATCTTTTTCTCCTCTACCGGTGGTTGGTCTACTTTTTTCCTTTGTGCCCTTCTGAATGCTAGAGGTTCATTTTCCTCAGGGTCAGAATCAGAAGTGATAGTAGAAATGTAAGTTTCAGGCTTCCTCACTTCTGGAGCGCTAGCCACTACCAATTCTCCTGCCAGTTTGGATCTAGAACCCATTTCAATTCCTATCCTATGATTGACATTTTGCACAAATGCAGACATCTTATCTATTTTATTCTCTCTTTTCTTCCTGTTGAAGCCAGTTTTGACTTCAAGAGCCTTTTCTTCTGCAATGCCAAAATGTTCAGTTTTTTCATCCAAAGGTGCATCTAGTAGCATCTTTGCATAAAGATCCAAAATGTTATCATCCACCTCATATCCAAGCTCAGTGACCCATATGGTCCTTGGTTCGACTGCTTCCATGAGATTTTCATCGGTCTTCACCATGAAACAGATATCTATGGAGTACTTCTCCACAATGTTCTTTGATAATCTCTCCCTCTGCCTCATATTTTCTTGGAATGTTTTGAAGTAACCCCAAAGTTTTTCATCTCTCCCAGTACCAAGACTGGTGATTTCTTCCTTGATTTTCATACCTACCAGTATGTCATGAGCCTAATGCTTTTTCCCTAGACCAGGTAGCTCATTCAGGAAGTAAAGCATTAAACAAACAATTAGATTTCCATATCTAAAGGTTCCTTTCTTAACTCCCTTAATTTTTCCAAGATTTAACATCAGTTCACTCCTCAACCATTCACACAAGTCATATTTACCATTATTCCTTAGTATCTGATATGCAGCATGGATACAAGAACTAGCAACAAAATTCAATTGGCTAGATTGAGTTACCTTATATCCGATTATCATACTAACAAACTTCACATCAGTGTTAGTGATTGTGCTGATCCTCATTGATCTGCTATCATGGGTTGCACCAGTGAGTTTCTCAACCTTTGTGTTGGAAATTTTCTTGCTAGGTTCTTGTCCAACTTTGGGTAAGTCAGTGACTGCTTGAATAGCTCCCTTGTTGATCATGTAAGGTCGATCCAGCTAGATGAACTCATTGTGAAACCTACTCAGAATGTATTTGATGATCTCATCTTTGAATTCTAGTATGTATAGAATACCGGTTAACCCTAGATCCTCAATTGCTTTGTATTTTGTCTTGACGGTTCTGGAGCTACCTAGTATCACTGATTGATACATGCCTTTGATTTCCTCTATGCCTAGATCCTTCAACATACATCATGCTATCAGGAACCCTAGAGAATGCTCCCACAAAGTCTTCCTTCTTAGCTATTAGGGGAGCCTCCTTGAATACGGGTCTCAGCCTATCCTTAACTTCGACAACGGTTGGATTTTCAATAAATGTAGGAGTTGAAGATCCAAATGCCATTTCAAAGAATACCTAAAAGTGAACATCGATTGAAAAATTGAGTGCTTCTCAGATAATTGCTAGAAATATTTTCAAAATGTCTTTGCTTGCTCTTAATCGCCTGAAATTCACCTTTTCCTTGCTCTGGGTGCTTGAATGTTGGGTGAGTGAAAATGAATCCACTTTCCCCTTTTATCAGTGAATAAACCCTAATCTTTCATTGTAATAAATGCTTCATGATCTACCCTACCAGATACCAGTTTCATAGTCTTATGTCAGGTGAACCTTCATCAATGATGAACTCAACTCTCTAGATCTCTTCTAGATCTCCTCCAATCTCCTTCGATCTCCTCTGAGGAATTTTCAAGATTTGCAATGAGTTTTCCAACCCCTAAGGCTTATGCCTTAGTTACCAGTGGAATTTCCTGCCGGTGCAGGAATGCTCTGCTCTACCCATGGAGTTACTGGTGTAGATCCATCTCCACTTGGTTCTTTATATTTTCTAACCAATCTCTTGGTGTGATCTTGTTATATTTCATTTACCTTCTTCTTTCCTTTCTCATTATCTTTATCATTGCTAACTGGTTGAGTCTTGCTTCTACAGTACTTAGCAATATGACCTATTTTTGTTCCATGCATAACATGTAACATTGTTCTTTTGAATTGCTTTGACATATTCGGTGTCATTCCTTGACCTACATAGATTAGCAAAATGTCCAAACTTTCCACATGCATAACATTTAACATTCATTCTGCAGTCTTCTGACTTATGACCATACTTCTTGCAATTTGTGCATTGACTGGGAACAAAATTGTAGTTTTGATTTACTCTATTTCTACATTATTTATCCATATGCCCAAATTTATTACAGGAAAAGAATCTACCATTGAATTTATAAGCATTAGATTGCCTTACCGGTTTCCTCTGTTCTGATGAGTTCTACACACCGGTTGTCTGATCTTTATTTGCAGTACTGGATATTTCACCTTGGACAAATCCAAGTCCTCTACAATCATCACTATGCCTTTGTCCTTTCAACAAGTCATCCAATTGTGTAGCACTGATCGTAAACTTTTCTTTGTACTCACTTGTAGTAGTCAGATCATCTCTCAAAATTATTACTTGTCTTTCAAGTTCTTGTTCATTATTCTAGGATTGCACCAAACTGGTTTTCAACATATCATTTTCATGAGCCAATCTGTCACATTCTTCAAAGATACAACAAGATTTTCTTCCTTCTTCTTTCTATCCTCAATATCTTTTGACATCCTCATAGTTAGGTCTTGCATTTCATTCCTCATGAGCATGTTTGCTTGACTCGGTTTTTAACATTGTTCTATGAGTGCATTTTTCTCTTCATCATCCTGGTTTTGCAAAAGTTCCTTCCTCTTAGCTTGGGCTAATGATAACCTTTTTTGCAGGAAAAGAATGAATTCATTTGCAAAATTTAATTCATCTTGCAATTTCAAGTTCTTCATTCTTTCAGCATCATAATCCTCAAGAGCCATCTCAAGTTGCTTTTCCATAGCCATGTTCAATGATTCTGGTTTCAGGATCTCCCTCAAGCTATTAAACTTCTTCTAAGGTACCAGGCTCTGATACCAATTGTTGTGTTCCAAGAACACTGAGAGGGGGGTGAATCAGTGTTCTACTGGTGAAATACAATTTTACCCTTTTATAACATACACATAAACTGGTAAATGAAGAAACATATAACTTGAAGCAAATAAACCATCCACATAAATGAACACCATAACACACAAAATGTATACATGGAAAACCTCAAAGAGGAAAAACCACGGTGGGATTTGTGACCCACAATATCAGTTCACTGGCCATATGAAAGATATTACATACAATGGGGGCATGCACATGTAGGAAGGCACACTACCTAGAGCACATTGCTCATCACAAAAGAGTCTCACTGACTACAATCTTTTTCTAAAGTAAAATAGTAATAACGAACTCACAAAATGCATCTGCTATGCCAAATAGAGTTCTGGTTATAGCTCTGCTCTGTACTGGTTCATAAACCCTGAATACTTCTATCGGTATCTCCTTTCCTCCAATAATTATTCAAAAACCATCTATAGATCATTGCATGATATAAAATTCGCATACAAAATGATCTACATGCATATCCTTCACATTACACAGTCTCCTATATCCTTATTACAATTTTCATACATACCCTCTATAATGACCTTAACAACTTGACCTATATATCCTTACAAACAATATGCCTTATATCAGCTTACAATACATTACAAAGGATATACAATGTTGATCTTATACAATAATTACAAAATGATTTTGCAAATAAAACTTCCTTCAGGTCCAAGCCTCATGTCGACTTTACTGAAGTGTTGGATGTCGATGCCAATGTCGGTGTCGGTGCTTGTGTAACCCTGAATGCTCCAATGTCGATGTATGTTGGTGAATGCCTCTTAATGTTGGTATATGACTTCCATCTGATCTTGTTGCCATCAATGACAATAAAATGAATCTGATGAGTGTCAATTGCCAACATATGGTACATGTGCAATATGCCTCCCATCAAGTTTCATTTGGTGATGCTCATGGAACTAATGGAGAGATGGGATCCGGATACTTCCACCTCTTTCCTACCTATAAGGGAGATGAAAATCACACTAGAGGATGTGTACCACATTTTCAAACTCCCTATTAGAGGACAGACTGTGAGATATCAGATGGATGGCACATTGATAGCTTTGAGGAGGGAGTAGATGTATTTTATTGGTAGACCCATGTGTGCAGATTAAAAGGGCCAAATCCTCATCAGTTGGCTACTTCACCCTACTGGTAGAGTTCCACTCATGAGGAGATCGATGATAGCTATAGTGGGGCTATCCATATGCCCTAATGGATGAGGTAGTCACATGCACGGGGGCCTCACATGCCATCCATGCGATGGAAGAGAAACACATTCTATTCGCATGGGGACAAAACATGCTAGCTCATCTCTACCTTGATTTGGGAGATTTTTCATCTAGGGAGGGATTGAGTTTCATAACTTGCACCCTTCTACAAGTCTGAATGTTCAAGCATATTACATTTACCAAGCCAACATAGTATCCAATAGATGTGGATGTTGACCAGCCTTAGTCATATGCTTATCCACTCACTAGACCATGGCAAAGGAGTGATCTATTATATTGGAGTGTGACCATTGACATATTGAGATCAGATGACATTGTTTGGAGGCCATATTGGTTAATGGCCACTTGGCCAAATCAACACACATAACTTCAGCTTATGCAGAGGAATCACTTCCTAGAGGGCCACCACAACTACATTGTCATCCCATTCTATTTTTATTGAGTGAGGCAATAGTTTGTTTAGAGAAGGGTGTTCCTTCAACCATATCGGTCTAAATACAACACTCTCGAGCTGTCGTGAGACTAGGAGAAATCCCTAGGCCTACCATTGATGAGATAGAGCTTACAGATTTAGATGATGAGGATACAGACATAGTGGTCCCATTCAAAGATGATGTCAGAGTGCAACACAGCTACATCACATGGTAGGACAGGAACTTCCCTAGAGCCATATTCCCTTTAGACTATCTGAGGGGAAACCCCAGCCCATGGATAGGAGGAGTTGATTCTCACAGTGATGACCATGAGGCCTGCGAGGATCTTGAGGATACTCAGGATTACCAGGATGAGAGAGATGAGGGAGATCAGGAGGAAGCTAATATTGAGGGGGGTGAGGATGGGAGGGAAATGATGAGGATGAAGATGATGATGCAGATGAGAAGAGGGATGAGGATGAGGGTGGGGAAGAGGATGAGGAGGAGGAGGAGGAGGAGGAGGACAATGAGGAGGATGATGATGATGAAGAAGGTGATGCCCCCAATCATACAAATCCTCACACCATAGCCTTTGATTCTCCAACAATAGAGGAGATAACAAAGGATGTGGTGAGAGATATGGAGGAGACAGTGCTAGAGAGGTCGATCTCGATCTTCCACCAATCATCTATGATATGTCTAAATCTGAAGGTACCGAGGAACTTCGATCATGGAGAGAGGAGTGGCTCTAGGCCACAAAAAACCATGGCACATGCCCCTCTTATGTCCAACCCACACTGGCAGGAGGCTGACCCAGGTAAAGATTCATTGCTATTTTAATCTTGAATTCTAAAGTTGATGTCTATATAGCTAATCTTATTTTGTATTCTATAGTTGACGTATAGGGATGGTGAGCTCTTATCCAACACACATTGTTTGATATTGTCACTACATCATGTATTCCTTGGTCTTCAAAGATCATACATAGACCATAGAGAAGTGGGGGATGACATGAGGATCAATTTGACTTAGTATAAATAGAGCTAGAGGTCGAACGAGATTAGAGGGAGTAGCTGTGATGAGAGCTATTAGAGGCCCGGATGGAGTCTGCCATGTATCGAGGTATAGTTATGGATCGAGATCAGAGGAGCTCATCTAGGAGTCACTCACAATCCTCTACCCACCATTATCCACCCATGGGACCACCACCACCATGACAGGGACCAGAGGGCTTGGGTAGCCACCATCCATAGATAGTGATGATGTATAGGCCATATTTTGTATCTAGTGGTGTGCCCTATATATGATGTACCTAAAACTTTTGATGATATATATGTGTTTGTGTGTGATATTTGTCTCAAATGTGTTCTGTTAATTGCAAAACAATGTGTGTATATCATTTTGATTAAAATTAACAAATTTGGAAATGTACATGTATATCTAATTTAATTCTTATGCGATTGATTGCTCAATACTCCATGATTAAATTGATACATATGTGATTTAAGTAAACAACTGAGTGTTTAATCAAATAAAAAAAGTGATGATGTAGAAATCTGTTTAATTTCAGGCTAAATAACTAATGTGATCTAATTAAAGATAATTAAACACAACATGATGCATCTTAACTCAAACACATAAAGAAAATTGCATGATAAGCTAGCATAAAAAATGCAAACTCCTAAAAAATTACATACTGAATTCAAGACAACAAAAAATTAAAAGATGTTTGTCAAGAATGAAGTAGTATAGATTAAATAACAATAATTTAATACCACATACTTTAATGAAGACATACTATCGCATCACATAATTAAAATTAAATAAAGAAGAGAAAATATTTCTAGGCAACAAAGATGCATAGCATTTATGGGTTCCTTAAGAAGTGTACCTTCCATATCTGCTATTTTGTAAGTGTCAGATCCATAGGCATTAGTGATGATTTAAGTTCCAAGCTAGTTTGGGAAAAACTTTCCTTTTTCTTTGGGTAAAGCATTCACATTGTGTTGATTCTCATAGATCACTAAATCACCCACAGAGAAAGATCATCGAATAACTTTGTCATTATAACTTCGTTATAAGAACTTATGGTATGATTGATTATGCTCAAGAGAGTTCATGTGTTTTTCATCGATCATTTCAATTTTTTGAAGGAATTGTTCTCGATAGGAGTCATCGTCGACTATCCCTTTAAGAGAACTTCTCAACAAGGGGATCTCTAACTCTAAAGGCATAACTGTGTCAGCACCATAAAACAAGATTATAAAGAGTAATTCTTGTAGCTATGCATACACTTGTTTGATAGGCCCAAAGAGAATAGGTCAATTAAGTATGCCAATCCTTACCATGCTTGTAAATTACAATCTTACGAAGAATTTGTTCAATAATCCTATTAGAAGCTTCAGTTTGACCATTAGATTGAGGATAATAAGGTGTAGAAAAATGATGTTGAATGTGATATTTCTCAAGAAATTTCTTCACATCCTTGTTCTTGAATGAGGTACTATTATGAAAAATCAAAGTGGAAGGTATACCAAATTGAGAAATAATGTTATCTAGGAGAAATTGACAAATTACTTCAGTAGTAGTGGATCGAAGAGGAACTGCTTCTATCCACTTTGTAAAATAATCCATAGTAGTAATGATGAAAGTATTTCCTTGGGATGAAGGAGGGGAAATTTTACCAATGAGATCCAAGCCCCATAAATAAAAGGGCCAAGAGGCCACCTGTGACCTAAGTTCTTGTGTAGGAGTATGGATCAAATTGTTGTGTCGCTGACATTGATGACACTTTTTAACAAATGTAAAGGAATCCCTTTCCATGGTTTTCTAATAGTATCCCATTCAGAGAAACCTTTGAACCAAAGATCTACCACCAAAATGCCCCCCATAAGCACCTGAATGTCCCTCCTCAAGAGCAATTGAGATCTCAGCCTTGTTAAGACAACGAAGAAGGAGACCATTATAACCTCTTCTATAAAGAACATTAGAAAGGATAATATATATCGCAGCTAGCTTATGAATCCTAGCCCTAGAATTTTTACTTATATTATTTGGAAATGTACCATCAATCAAATATTGCGAGATATGTGAGTGTAGAGTCATAAAATTGCAACCCTCCCAATTTCGACCACATCTTAGACCCTCACCTATGCGACTACATCTCTCTACTTGATTGAGACCCCTCTCTACACCTTCATTTTGAACTTCTCCCATCTTAGCCTTGATAACACCTCAGGACCCTATCTAGGCCCCAAGATAGGGCAAGACAGGGGTGTGGTGCCCTTGTCCTCCCTCTTAGGGTGGCCCTAAGATAGGTCTATCTGGCTCTTGAACATAATTTACTCTTTGGGGACTTAGACTCTCCTTTGTCGGCCTTCAGTGGGATGAAAATTAATCCTCTTAGCATGTATAAAAGGAGACATAATTCCCTCATTTGAGACACAGAAGAATACAAAAGTTCAAGTACAAGGTCTCTATTATTTTCATCAAGCATTCAAGTCTTCAAGCATCTATCAAGTGTCTTATTCATTCATCCATTGGAGCAACATTACAACATTAATTTGCAAGCATATGTGTGTGTTAGGGTTTTTTCATGTTACATGCCATTTCATACAACATTTGTGATTACATTGAAGAAGAAAAGCAACCATCATCAACCAATTGTAGATCTACAAGGTATACATTTCCATCATTTACATTTAAGCATTTTCAATTACTTCCTTTCAAGGTTTATTCCTCAACTGGGGTTTGACTGAGGCAAACCCCTATTCACAACCCTTCTTCCCTTCTTTTCTATGTGTAGGTTGTAGGTGTGTAGTTGTAATTGTAGGTTTGGACTTCATTTGCAGAGATGGAAAAACCCTTTTTAGCATGGGAATTTTTCGTAGAACCAAGTACACTTTCAACTTGGTCATGATGACTTTTCTCCAAATTTGTAGGGCAGATCTATATGAATCTATATTGTAGATCCGAAGTTACAGTGCGATCTTGAACCAGTAGCTCCTTGGTTCATCCATTTTGTCTCCCTTTTCTACATAGTCAACAAGTCAACATATCTATTTACAAAAGAGGGCAAATTGCAATCCACTTGGTATTCACATCCTTATTCTCCTTGGATTTGGATCTAGTAGATTCAAGCCTCTCTTTTGAATGTAAAGTATCTCCCAAGTGAAATTCATCCTAGTGATTTCCTTTCTCTCTCTTAGGTGGGGAGCCACTAGGGTCCAATTTTCCACTTTACATTTTGGTGAACCCGACATCCTTACACGTTAATTCTAATTTCTTATGCATAGATCTAAATAATTGCAATTTGAATTTCAAATTTTCATTTCCAAGTTTGATCTTTTTGCAAATTTTAGAGGTTAATTGTATAGAAACCCTAATTTTTCATTTTGAGAAAATTGAGCTTGTGAAGTGTAGCATTTCAATTGATTGTTTTAGATCTGATGTATATTTCAAAATTACAATTCAAATCTATCTTTTCATTCTTAAAACTAAGTGGTTAAAAATAAAAACCCTAATTTTTAAGAATCTCCTATTTCGACCTTTGACTACCAATTTGACTAATTTAAACATCTCCAAATCATATATTCTATCATCCCTGAAAATTTCAAAAAAAAGTTGGTCAGACCAAGTACACTTTGCACCCAGTCCCTGGCTTATTTCCCAAAATTTTGGGAGTCAGAATTAACTGTATTTTTTTGCTTAAATCCCAAAAATTGGCGTACTTTATCAAATTTTACACCCCTTAAGGTCGGATACAAATTCAAATTTCAACACTCTTAACTTTTAATTTAATTTTCATAAAAAGGTCCTAATTTTAGATCTTTTTTTCAGTTAATTAAGATTTTAATTAAGAGACTTTCAATGGTAATCAAGGGATTAGATTTATTTGCCGGTTCACATATGATTACATTATTTTTAACATATATTTATTATAATCATGTGTTCGATAATGGCTTCTTTCATTTCATGTTGCTTCTTTTCATTCATAGCACTTGGTCATATTGTGTTGCTAGGGTTTCAAAGTCATTTCCTATTCAAATTGATCTCAAAGATTTCATGTATAATTTTTTTTGCATTATGGTGATGTTATTAACAAAATGCATTTCATATGTTAATCACCTTAAGGATTTTTTAGATCCCAATCTTAGAGATCCTAATTCTTACACCTCTCCTAGGGTATCTTGTGTGAATAAGATGATAGCTACTATATCAACCAATGATCTTTTTGAAAAAGAGAAAGCATTGGAAAGCAATATGGGACCATCTTCTTCTCATACACATACCCCTGAGCAAGGGGGGGGAAAATCAAAATATAAACATTCTTACATCTTTAGACCCTTCTTATTCTCCTAGGACCTATGTTCAACATCAAAATATATGCGCAGAGGATGATGTTATGCATTTTATTCATGATCTTTCCCCTCGCATAGAAATAAGTAAAGATGAGCCTTTAGATGATGAAGATGTTCATTCCCAACCTCACAAAAAGGATAAGAATGACAAAGGAAAGAATATTATCCTTTCACATGATATTCCTTCCTCATCTACAAATCCTTTTATTCCCCCTTTCACATCAGATTTCAAAGAAATTCATGATCCTATTCCCCCACCTAGCCATTTGCAACATTCTTATAGTTGTGGCTTTCATATAATAACAAAACAAGGTTTTAAAGGACAAGGATTTGGGAAATTTGAGCAAGGAATTCGTGTCCCTATAAACACTCCCACACAAGTTACTATAGAAGGCCTAGGAAATTAGACTCCTCTCTCTATGGATGAACTCCTTACCCTCCAAAAATTTAAAAATCATCTCCAAAGACAACAAATCAAAAGAGCCTACAAGAATGCTTCTTCTTCAAAACGTCCTTTTTGTTCATTTCATCAAACCCATGATCATAATGTCAATTATTGCCCTAATTTTCAAAAATCTATTCAAGACGGCATAAATAGTGGCAAAATTAGAATCGTGGATGATAAACCTTCTTCTTCTAATAATTATCCTCCTTCATGTCAAGAAAATGAATTAAAACACATTTATCATCCTGATAGACTAGCTACAATAATCTATTGGAAATTGAAATATGATAAGAACATTTCCTTTCCATCTAGAAACCAAAACAAAAATCTTAAGCAAGTGAAAGGTGAGGAATATTGCACTTTTCATGATACATATTCACATTCTCTTGGAAAATGTCACGCATTTAAGAATTTTTTTCAAAAGCAATATGATCGTGCACGAATTTGTCTTACAATAGATTTAGTTGTCTTTCTTGACATACATAGTGCCTTAGCACTTCTTTTCTCCTCATGTTGCTCTTCACCTTATGACATAAGTAGCCGACTTAATTGGGGGCTCTTTATTATTTGTGGTGGTTTTGTTTCAATTTTAAATACATTGGGGTAGCAACATGAATTTCACTTTCCTTCTTCATTTATATTTACATTATTTATTATTAGATCTCCTTTCTTGCATAGAGTTATTCTTTGGTTTTCCTCTTTGCTTGGAGAGGAGCATCTTTAATAAGTAATTCACTTCTTTTCTTGTCTTCATTCTTTGGGAAATCTTACCTCTCCTATGGTTTTGGTTATTCACAAATACGATATGCCCCTAGCATGGAATGGTCTCCTATGAAGTACATGTCCCTTCCTTGAGAGGATTTGTTCCATTAGGAGGGCATATAGCTTGAAAATGATCACCATTAGAAGATGCGTAACACTTCTCCTTGTTCTTCTCAGGGGGCATGGATTTTGCTCATTTCTCTTTCTTTCTATATTATTTATCATTATTTCCTTTAGGGGCTGCATTTTTTATATGTGATTATCATTTATTACAATGGTATGTTCTTATGACTAATCCCTCTTGGAGAATATGTGATGCTCTTTCTCTCTTCTCTTAGAATATTACCACTTCTTGAGACATGTATTTTACATCTACTAATGTCTTTTCTTGCATGTGTTCATGTAAATTCATTAAGCATTTTCTTATGTTTAATCTCTCTCTAGAAGATTGTGTAAGCTCTTCTCACTGTCTCTACACTTCAGGGGCAATGATTTATCTATCTCTTTCTCTAAGGATCCACACTTTCCTATGTTGTGGAAGGTGTGAGTTTCATTACTTGATGTCATTCCTTGTGTGAAAGTGATGTTGTTTTCTCAAGGGTTCTCTCTTATACAAGAGGTGTAAGTCCTTGACTACAACCTCTTTCACACTTGGTAACATACATTTGTAATGAATTCACCCATCCCTGTTGGGATAAAAGTGAGTCATCCTTCATCAAGAATCCCTTTCACCTAGCAATAGAGGGAAGGATTGAATTCTTGTTCTCTTTTGTGCTTTATTCTAGAAGATGTTATATTTGTCTAAGACAACTCCTCTTGGAGGTAGATGTCTTTTGAGCAATGATCTCTTCTCGTCCAAGGATCTCCTTTACACTTATAGAAATATATCTCTTTTCAACTATCTTATCCTTTCTTGAAGAGAATTCCCTCTCTTGCTTGGATTTATGAATTGTTGCATAATGGATATCTTCTTGGTGTGGAAGGTAGGTATCCTAGTTCTACTTTCCTTGAGATATCAATATTAAACTACATTGACATATTAAGGGGGGGGCACCCACACTGCTCCTTGTGTACTATATTTCTCTCAAGCATTATGTCTCTTGTACAGTGGGTCATTCTCAAAGTGAGATGTCGCCACTTTTCTCTTATACAGTGGGCAATTCTTGGAACCAGGGGACAACCCCTTAGAGAAAGATGTCACCACTTTTCTCTTATACAGTGGGTCATTCTTGGAACTAGAGGACAACCTCTTAGAGCAATACATTGCTACTTTTATCTTATACAGTGGGTCATTCTTGGAACCAGAGGATAGCCTCTTAGAGAAACATGTCACCACTTTTCTCCTATACAATGGGATATTCTCGGAACCAGAGGGCAATTTCTTAGAGCAAGATGTCACCACTTTCTTGACATTTATAGTATACATTTTATACAGGTTATAACATACTTGGGAATAGATTCCTATGAGGTGCTTCGAACCTAACTTGCACACATGCGCACAAGGTTGAGTGGAACTAACGGCATTCTCACCTTCCTCCCTTACATGGATCACCTAAAATAAATCTGGGGGCTAGTTTTCCATGTCCTTTTTTCTGCATGGATCACCTTATTCTAGGGGCGAGATGTCCATGGTTCTTTTTTTTTTCCTTTCTTCTCATGGATCACCAAAGTGTGTATTCATGTTCTCTCTCTCTTTCCTCTCATGAACTCATAGTTTTAATATTGATGGTTCATGGATGATGTCAGCTTTTCTCTTTTATATGATTATTAGTGTTTATGTGATGGCATTTGTCTTTGTGTTTCAATTAGTTGTTTGATACATTTGTATCGAGGTCTCTTCGGCTAGTTGATGTGTGGTCTTGTGTTTTTTTTGTCGTGTGTCTTTTTGTGCTTTGTATGGTTTTGTTTGTCTTGTTCTTTTTGTTTTGTGTGCTTTTGCATATGCTTGAGTGAGTTAAGATCTTAATATTGGCGGGATTTTGTTCCTCAAGATTAGTGATGTCTTATGCTCCTTGTGGCATTGCTCTGCATCTCTCATCTTCATCTCTCTTTCTTCTACTTTACCGGCAGTATTGGCGTAATCCATACTCCCACTAAAGTGGGGGCTAAATGCAATATCATAAAATTGTGACTCTCACAATTTTGACCATATCTTAGACCCTCACCTATGTGACTACATCTCTCTACTCGATTGAGACCCCTCTCTGCACCTTCATTCTAAACTTCTCCCATCTCAGCCCTGATAACACCTCAGGACCCTGTCTTGGCCCCAAGATAGGGCATGACAGGGGTGTGGTGCCCCTGTCCTCCCTCTTAGGGTGGCCCTAAGATAGGCCTATCTGGCTCTTGAACTTAATATACTCTTCGGGGACTTAAAATCTCCTTTGTTAGCCTTCAGTGGGATGAAAATTAATCCTCTTAGGCATGTATAAAAAGAGACATAGTTCCCTCATTTGAGACACAAAAGAATACAAAATTTCAAGAAGGTCTCCATTATTGTCATCAAGCATTCAAGTCTTCAATCATCCATCAAGTGTCTTCTTCATTCATCCATTGGAGCAAAATTACAACATTCATTTTCAAGCATGTGTGTGTTAGGGTTTTTCCATGTTACATGTCATTTCATACAACATTCATGATTACATTCAAGAAGCAAAGAAACCATCATCAACCAATTGTAGATCTACAAGGTATACATTTCCATCATTTATATTTAATCATTTGCAATTACTTCCTTTCAAGGTTGATTCCTCAACTGAGGTTTGACTGAGGCAAACCCCTATCCACAACCCTTCTTCCCTTCTTTTTTGTGTAGGTTGCAGGTGTGCAGCTGTAATTGCAGGTTTGGACTTCATTTGCAGAGACGGAAAAACCTTTTTTGGTGTGCAGTTGTTTTGGAGGACCAAGTACACTTTCAACCTAGTCTCGATGACTTTTCTAAAAATTTGTAGGGTAGATCTATGTCAGTCTAAATATCTCAGATCCAAAGTTACAGCATGATCCCAAACTGGTAGCTCCTTTTTTCATCCATTTTGTCTCTCTTTTCTACATAGTCAACAAGTCAACATATCTATGTACAAAGGAGGGCAAATTTCAATCCACTTGGTATTCACATCCTTATTCTCCTTGGATTTGGATCTAGTGGATTCAATCCCCTCTTTTGAATGTTAATTATCTCCCAAGTGAAAATCATCCTAGTGGTTTCCTTTCTCTCTCCTAGGTGGGGAACCACTAGGGTCCAATTTTCCATTTTACAGTGAGTACCATTCATCAAAATCTATAGTACAATAATAAGCCACATCACTAGAATTATCGGTAATTGTCAGAGAGGAAATATTGTGAATAGTCACATTTAAATCCATCAAATGATCTTCGAGAGATACAAGAGAAGAAACACATTCCATTGCATCCGCATGTTGATTATCCTCTTGGGGAACAAGCTCTTTTGTGTAAGAGGTGAACTTTTCTAGCAATGATAAGGCCAAGGCATGCTATTGTTATAACTTGTCTTGTTTAGCCTGATAAGTTCCTATAACTTGCCTTATAATTAAGTGAGTCACCATAAATATGTAAATGTTGAATATTAAGAGATAAAGGCATTTTAATACCAACAATAAGGGCTTCATACTCATCAATATTGTTAGTAAAAAGGAAATTAAAATGGTAGGACAAATGGATAGGCTTCTTGGTAGGAGATATTAAAATAACATCAGCTCCCGATCCCATTCGACACTTAGACCCATCAAAGTACAATTCCCAAGTTTTTTCAACATTACTAGGAAGGACAAACTCATCAGGAAAAGATTCTTGAATGGGTGATGCGAGAGGTGAAGGCATGTCAGCTAAATGGTCAGCCAAAGCTTGTCCTTTAATTGCCTTTTGAGAGACAAATTTAAGATCAAATTCAATCAACATCATAACCCATTTCGCTAGATGCCCTAAGAGATCGATTTTAGAAAAGAGATGCTTCAAAGGGTTAAACTTGACAATAAATGAATCTCGGCATTCAAGAGATAGTTTCTCAACTTCAAAGTTGTGAAAATAAGAGCAACACATTGTCAATCTATCGTTGCAGTATATTGGACCTCATAATTGAGTAAAGTATGACTTTTATAATAAACCAGACATTATTTACCATCACTATTATGTTGTGCCAATAGAACTATAAGAGCATGAGAAGAAGAAACAATATATAGAAGAAAAGGCTGAGTAAAAATAGCAGGTTGTAGGATAGGAGGATTAGCCAAATAGGTTTTTAAATTTTCAAAGGCATATTGACAATCCTCATTCCATTGAAAGGTAATGTTCTTCTTAAGAAATTGAGTAAAAGGAAATGTTGGATCCGCAAGTTGTGAAACAAACCTACGAATAGCCTGAATTTTTCCTTGCAAACTTCTCAATTGACAGATGTTTTGAGGAGGTGGCATGTTGACTTTGGCATCTATTTTTTCATATCCACCTCAATGTGAGACTTTGAAGCCTAATAGTTTTCCAATATCCATGCCAAAAATGCACTTTTAGGGGTTCAAGTGCATGTTGTATTTACAAATTCTTTCGAATATTTGGTGAAAGATCTCAACATGGTCTTGGGCGAGATATAGGCTTAGCTAAGATGAAATCTACGTAATCCTCTAAGATCTTATACATGTAATTGTGGAATATGAGATTCATAGCACGTTGATAGGTAGCACCAATGTTTTTCAACCCAAAAGGCATCATAACCCAACAAAACATACCCTAAGGAGTAGTGAAAGTAGTTTTGAATTGATCTTGAGGATTAATGAAGATTTGATTAAACCTTGAGAAACCATCCATAAAATATAACAAAGCATGACCAGTAGTAGAATCTACTATCATATCAATGTTCTTTCTAGGAAGCCTTATTGAGATCTTGAAAGTCAGTGCACATCTTGATCTTATTATCAAATTTAGCAATGACAACAATATTTAAAATCCAAGGGTAATAGTCAGTAGGGCGAATAAAGCCTGCATCGAAGAGTTTTTCAATTTCAACTTTAACAAGAAGAGTTATTTTGGGATTCATATTTTTAATTTTCTTCTTCACAGGTTAAGCATCGGGAATTAAGACAATGTTATGAGTTACAATTTTAGGATTAATGTCAGGCATGTCATTAAATCCAAGAAAAGATATTAGGGAATTCATGCACTAATTCAAAGTATTCTTTTTGTTCTTCATCAGTTATATTTTTCCCTATCTTTATGATCTTCTCTTTATTACAAGGATCCATCTTGACATTGATAGTATCACTTATAAGAAGGTTACTTTGTCGAGGAACATCCATTAGTTGAGGTAATTCCTTTATCATCTCATCATTATCTTTAGTTAATTCATTGTCTTTTCCAAAGTATACTTCCACATTCAAACTGTTGGCATTATGTCAACCGGTATGAGGACATAATGACATTGTATGTTGTCATTGACGTCAATATGTTGAAGAGGTGAGAACCGGCATATGAGAGAACCGGTATAACACTGTGAACCAAAATTTGTGCCAAAGTGAAGCGGTGTGTTTGTTCATGATGAACCGGCATATAGTTATGGGAACTGGCATATGGAAGTGTTGTATGACTACCGGTTGGTAGTCTCAACTTTAGGGTTTTCGGTTTAAGTGCTTCAAGCCTGAGTGGCTCAACCGGTGACTTTGTGTGATGAGTTAGCATGATAACAAAGAACAGATTGTGTTGCCACGTAAGCCTTGTGCGCATGAAGGATCTTGCATGAAGGAGATTGTTCCTATCTACCTTGAGAATGTGAGAAGTCTGTAAAATAGTGATAACGTGTGATGGTTATCAGCCACCATAAAATCGGTGGAAATGGACGATGGAGAATGTCTTGAGATTGGATCAAGAATTGCTGCATTTAATGCAGTGTGCTCAATGGTCAGGATTGAACCATTTGAATTCCTTAACCTAACAGGTTTAGGGTTTAGGGTTTAGGGTTTAGGCTACCAACCTATCTTTTTTCCTATAAGGTCGATGTTGTGTCTCTTTCTAAGGTTGTTGGCAAAAGTTGTGTGTGAGTATCCAAGAGAAGGGATACGTGATTCTTGCCAGACCAAAAGGAGAGAAGTGATACCTGTAGAGTGTAAGTGCAGAAGGTGCAGAGGAGCTTAAGCGGATCTGCATTGGCATTGAGTGTTGTTACCAGATCATTGTAATACCTGTTGATCTCTAACCACCTCAACAGTTGGAAAATCCCTTAACAGGATAGCCTTAACTGGCTTGCTGTAAATCCTTTAACAGGGTAATTCAAAGCTATTGAGTTCGAAATCCTTTAGCTATTGAGTTCTTGAAATCCTCTAACAAGGTAACCTTTAATAAGGTTTAACCCTTAACCAGGTATTGTAGCCATCCCTTAACCAGGTGATCTCTAACAGGATCGATTCCTAGCAAAACCTATTGTAATGTCTCTAACTGGACAAGGCTCCTAACAGAGAGGACTTCTAAAGAGTTCAAAAATAGCTTGTGGGTATTCATCCCCATCGTGGTTTTTCCTAGTTGGGTTTCCACGTGAAAAATATGTGTGTCATGTGTGATGCTTTTATCTTCTGATGCTTTGCTATTGTCTGTCAAGCATATGATGGTTCTATGTTTTATGCATGTCAATAAAACATATTGAACTAGCTATTATTATGATCTGATGATAGATTACCTATTTATGCATAAGGGAGAAATGGTAGGGTAGTCTTGAGTTGAGTGAAAAGCTAAGTGAGTAACCGGTTAATGCTTGTTTCAGTCAGTCTTAGCTTTATCAGTTGCACTTTATTTCAAACCGGTGTCACTGTTTGCTAGTCAGTTGAAGTGTCTGCTGTTAGACTGGTTTAGGACTATATTTTTGTCTATATTGACTCACCCCCCCTCTCAGTACCGGGTTAGTACTATCAGTTCATCATTGAGTTATCAATTGGTATCAGAGCGTCCTCCAGGTCCTATATGTTATAAGCTTAACCGCTTGAGGTAAAGATCCCAGTCTAATGATGAAGAGGGTAGGTCCAAAGTTTAACAGAGAAAATTTTAGTATATATAAAGATAGAATGAAGATATTCATCAAAAGCATGGGTGCTCAACACTGGAGCTATATTGAGAATGCCTATGTTGCCCCTACAGGTACTCTCACCGATGACCAGAAGAGAGAGAGATGCAAGAGAATGGGCAAGTCATGGAAGCCCTAATTAGTAGTTTATCTAACATTGAGTTTATTGATGTTCAAGATAAGGTAAATCCCAAAGAGGTATGGGATACTCTTGAAAATATCTATGGTGGTGATGAGCATGTAAAACAGGCTAAGGAAGAAAGCCTTAAAGGGAAGTTTGAAGATATGTGGATGGTTGAAGGTGAGATCATTCAACTGTATGGAATAAGAATCAAAACCATTGTTGGAGATATCAAGAGTGCAGGTGGTAAAATAGAAGATTCCACTATGGTAAGCAAAGTCCTAAGATCCCTATTGCTAGTCTATGCAATAAGGGTTGCTAGTATTCAGGAGCTAAGATCAATAGACAAGACTAAGGTATCCCTAGACTCCATCATTGCAAATTTGACAGCCTATGAGCTAAATAGTTTCGATGGCAGTGTTCCAAAGACTAAATCAACTTTTAAAGCTTCTGCAGTACCATCCAGAAAAGGAAAAGAAGCTAGTACTAGTGGTGAACCAAGACAGGGCAGAGAAATGGATGATGAGGAGATTTTGATGGCATTTGAAGCTCTCCTTTCCAGGAAACTTCCTAAAGGAACCGGCAAATACAGAGGTAAGATACCTTTGAAATGCTTTTCTTGTAACTGGATAGGACATAGTGTTGTAAATTGTCCTAATGGGGACAACAAGGACAAACCGGAAAGGTTCAAGAAGTTCAAAGGAGGAAACTAGAGAAACTATTTTGTGGCAGTTGATGAAGGTGTCACAGATGAGGAATCAGAGGATGAAGAAAATGAAGATATTGTGTTTGTTGCTATCAAAGAAGATGTGTCAGACAAGAAGGCTCTTGTCTCCCGGTTTGATATTTCCAATGAGTGGATCATTGACAGTGGTTGTTCTCACCATACGACTGGTGACCGGAGCAAGTTTCTATCCTTGGAGGAGTATGATGGTGGTGTGGTTCACTTTGGAAATGATGCACCATGCATGGTCAAAGGCAGAGGATCCATCTCTCTAAATGGAAAGAGTAGTGCTGACAATGTGTACTAGGTTGATGGTCTCAGACACAAACTTCTGAGTGTTGCCCAGCTGAATGATAGTGGCCTCACTCTGGAATTCAAGAATGGAGTTTGTAGAATCAAAGGAAAGAATGGTGAATTGGTGGCCATCGGCATGCAGACCAAAGGTAACCTATTTCATCTAAATGCAAATATAAGTACATGTCTTATGGCTAAATTTGATGATAGCTGGATATGGAATAGGAGACTCTGCCATGTAAACTTTGATAACATTGTGAAGGCTAGTAAGATCAAGGTAGTTAGAGGGTTGTCGGTGCTAAGCAAACCGGATAATACCTTGTGCAGAGAGTGTCAATTGGGGAAAATGTCTTCCTCAACCTTTAAAGGTAAATCTTTCACTACTGACAACTTGCTTGATCTTGTGCATACTGATTTGTGTGGTCCTATGAAAACTAGAAGTGTGCAGGGTGATAGGTACTTCATGATTCTCACTGATGACTGCTCAAGAATGATGTGGGTCACATTCTTGAAAGACAAGTCTAAAGCCTTTGTAAAGTTCAAATCTTTCAGAGCATTAGTGTAGAAGGAAAGCGGTAAAAGGATCAAGTACCTGAGAACTGATCAAGGAGGGGAATTCACTTCCGATGAATTCAACAAGTAATGTGAAGAACATGGCATCAAGAGGCAATTGTCTGCCCCTCGGACTCCACAATAGAATGGCCTAGCAGAGACGAATAACCAGATTGTGGTTGAAGCAGCTAGAACCATGTTGATTCAAGGAAAGGTAGCTCACACCTTTTGGAGAGAAGCAGTGAGCACTGCAGTCTACACAATGAACCAGGTACTCATCAAGAAAGGTAAGGATAAAACTCCTTATGAGTATTGGACCGGTAAGACACTTGTGGTCAGCTACTTTAGAGTGTTTGGTAGCAAATATTACATCAAGAGGAGTGAACACCAGAGCAAATTTGATGCGAAATGTGATGAGGGAATATTCTTAGGATATTCCACCAAGAGAAAAGCTCTCAAGTGTTTCAACAATAAGACTCAGAGAATTATGGAAAGCATCAATGTAAGAGTTGATGAAACCTTTGAGAAAACTGAGGAAACTGGCAGTGAGCAAGCGGTAAACGAACCGGTTGCAACCTTCTGGGAACTGGTTGACAGCCAACCGAGTACCAGTAATAATGTTCCTACACCAACAAATGTAGATGCTGATATGGATGGAGATGAGGATGAAGAAGAAAAGAAAGAGGAATCTATCAAGACCATTCCTTAGTATGTCAAGCTGAATCATGATCCTAAGTAGATCATAGGAGATAAGGATTGAAGAATCCTTACAAGAAGAAAGGTTAAAGAAAACTCATGTATGATCTTTGAATTTGAGCATAAAACATTCAAAGAGGCACATAAAGATGAAGACTGGATCAAGGCAATGGAAGAGGAACTTGACCAGATAGAGAAAAATGGTGCATGGTCTTTGGTACCCAGACCGGAGCATAAAAATGTCATTGGTACCAAATGGGTCTTCAGAAATAAGCTAAATGAGGATGGCACAGTGATTAGAAACAAAGCCAAATTGCTATGCAAAGGATATTCTCAAGAAGAAGGAGAAGACTATGGAGAAACCTTTGCTCCTATAGCCAGATTGGAAGGAGTTTGTATGCTTCTTGCATATGCAGCTTTTAAAGGCTTCAAGGTATATCAAATGGATGTAAAATCTGCATTCCTAAATGGTGTACTTGAAGAGGAAGTGTATATAGAGCAACCAGATGGATTTGCCCTATTTGAAGACAGTGACATGGTATGTAGGCTACATAAAGCCTTATATGGCCTAAAGTAGGCACCTAGAGCATGGTATGAACGTCTACATTCCCATCTTGTGAAGATTGGATTTGAGAGAACAAGTGAAGATAGTAATATCTACTTGAAGTCTGAAGGAGATCAGATCCTGATCTGTGAGGTATTTGTTGATGACATTATCTTTGGTGGAGATGAAAAGACGAGTCATGAGTTTGCAGATGAGATGAAGAAAGAGTTTGAAATGTCACTCATAGGGGAGATTAAATTATTCATTAGACTATAGATCCAACAGATGAAGGATGGAATCTTTATCACTCAGTCCAAGTATGCCAAAGAGGTGTTGAAGACCTTTGACATGGAAGATAGCAAACCGGTTGGTACTCCGATGGTGACCGGTTGTAAACTATCTAAAGAAGATGACTCAGAATTGGTTGATGAGAATGAATACCAATCAATGATTGGTAAGTTGCATTATGTAGTGCATAGCAGACCGGATATTGCACATGTAGTTGGCATTACTGCAAGATTCCAGAAAAGCCCAAGAGAATCTCACTTGGTTGCAGTCAAGCAAATTCTTAGGTATCTAAAGGGAACTGTTGACTATGGATTGTGGTATTCTTATAGCAAGGATTTCAACTTGAAAGTATACACAGATGCTGATTGGGCAGGCAATATAGATGACCGAAAAAAGCACAATTGGTGGTGCATTCTTTCTTGGTGGTAGACTAGTCTCATGGATGAGTAAGAAGTAGAGTTGTATCTCTCAGTCTATAGCGGAAGCAGAGTATGTTGCAGCTTTCATGAACTGCACTCAGACAATTTGGATGAAGCATGTATTAAATGGCTTCAAATTTCCTGTATCTGAACCGGTAAGTATATTTTGTGACAATACTAGTGCAATTAAAATCTCCAATAATCCAGTTTTACATTCTAGAACCAAGCACTTTGAGCTTAAGTATCATTTCTTAAGGGAAAAGGTTCAGAACAAAGAGATTGCATTGGAACATGTTTCCAGTAAGGAGCAGTTAGTAGACATATTTACCAAGCCTCTCCCAAAGACTACATTTATGTACTTAAGAGGTGAATTAGGGGTGTTGCCCCTTCAGGAGGTAAACTAAAAGCATATGCTCCACATCAGTCAGGTATTGCATAGTCAAATTTATTTTGGATTGATGTGTTGAAGGATGCTACTCCTCAGGGGGAGCGGCATAATGGAACAAGGAAGCTTGTGCCTCCACTTTGGCATTGTTGTCAAAGGGGGAGAAGATGTGAAGCGAAGAAGATATCTGCAGAAATTGGGGGAGAAGATGTGAAGCAGAGAGATATCTTTGTATATTGCCATCAATGCCAAAGGGGGAGATTGTTGGCATTATGTGAATCGATATGAGGACATAATGACATTGTATGTTGTCATTGATGTCAATATGTTGAAGAGGTGAGAACCAACATATGAGAGAACTGGTATAACACTGTGAACCAAAATTTGTGCCAAAGTGAAGTGGTGTGTTTATTCATGATGAACTAGCATATAGTTATGGGAACCGGCATATGGAAGTGTTGTATGACTACCGGTTGGTAGTCTCAACTTCAGGGTTTCTGGTTTAAGTGCTTCAAGCCTGTGTGGCTCAACCGGTGACTTTGTGTGATGAGTTAGCATGATAACAAAGAATGGATCGTGTTGCCATGTAAGCCTTGTGCACGTGAAGGATCTTGCATGAAGGAGATTGTTCCTATCTACCTCGAGAATGTGAGAAGTCTGTAAAATGGTGATAACGTGTGATGGGTTATCAGCCACCATAAAATCAATGGAAATGGATGATGGAGAATGTCTTCAGATTGGATCAAGAACTGTTGCATTTAATGTAGTGTGCTCAACGGTTAGGATTGAACCATTTGAATTCCTTAACCTAATAGGTTTAGGGTTTAGGGTTTATGCTACCAACCTATCTGTTTTCCTATAAGGTCAATGTTGTCTCTCTTTCTGAGGTTGTTGGCAAAAGTTGTGTGTGAGTATCCAAGAGAAGGGATACGTGATTCTTGCCAGACCAAAAGGAGAGAAGTGATACCTACAAAGTGTAAGTGCAGAAGGTGAAGAGGAGCTTAAGCGGATCTACATTGGCATTAAGTGTTGTTACCAGATCATTGTAATACTTGTTGATCTCTAACCACCTCAACAGTTGGAAAATCCCTTAACAGGGTAGCCTTAACCGGCTTGTTGTAAATCCTTTAACAGGGTAATTCAAAGCTATTGAGTTCGAAATCCTTTAGCTATTGAGTTCTTGAAATCCTCTAACAAGGTAACCTTTAATAAGGTTTAACCCTTAACCGGGTATTGTAGCCATCCCTTAACCGGGTGATCTCTAACAGGATCGATTCCTAGCAAAACCTATTGTAATGTCTCTAACTGGACAAGGCTCCTAACAGAGTGGACTTCTAAAGAGTTCAAAAATAGCTTGTGGGTATTCATCCCCACCGTGGTTTTTCCTAGTTGGGTTTCCACATGAAAAATATGTGTGTCATGTGTGATGCTTTTATCTTCTAATGCTTTGCTATTGTCTGTCAAGCATATGATGGTTCTATGTTTTATGCATGTCAATAAAACATATTGAACTAGCTATTATTATGATCTGATGATAGATTACCTATTTATGCATAAGGGAGAAATGGTAGGGTAGTCTTGAGTTGAGTGAAAAGCTAGGTGAGTAACCGGTTAATGCTTGTTTCAGTCAATCTTAGCTTTACCGATTGCACTCTATTTCAAACTGGTGTCACTGTTTGCCAGTTAGTTGAAGTGTCTACTGTCAGACCGGTTTAGGACTGTATTTTTGTCTGTACTGATTCACCCCCCCTCTTAGTACCAGGTTAGTACTATCAGCTCATCATTGAGTTATCACAAACAATAGGGAAATCCATGATTATGATAATATCGAGGAACATTATCATAGGCTCCTAGGAACTCAACCAAGGAATCATCGGTAGGGAAGACATCAAAGGAAGGTTGACTAGAATCAAAATCAACATATTCAAGATTTTTTAAGGAAAGAGAATTAGAAGAGAAAATGACATTGACATTAAGGATTGGTCTCTTAGAAGCATTGGTGGGTTTGGAGGAATTATATACAAGTCCAAAAGATGTTTCACAAGCATTGTTTTCTAGAGGAACTTTTATCCCTTGTTCTTGAGCACTACAACTATTACCATTATATCCACTCTTAGTTAAGATGTGAAAACCCAGACCATAAAGGGAAGCCATTTCAGTAAGGGAAGGAGGGGCCTCAAATTTCTAAATGTCATAATCAGTTGAATTAGAAGCGGATGGAGGTGCATATTTTGAAGCAACCACAAATTTTCTTACTTAATTGCTTAGAAAAAGTGGATTGATTTTTAGGTTCGTCCATATCTTTCTTCTTTTAAATCTTAGGTTCTCTTGTAGGGAATTTTTATTCTCCCACAAAGGTAAGTGTAAAGTATAAGGACCCCAAATCATCACTTAAGAGGACTCCCTTGGGAGAAGAAGTCTCTTCGAGAGAAGATGGTTATTCAATTTGCATGGAATCTTCTTTAGGTGCATTAGAATCACTTGAAGAAGTAAGAGTAGTTAATGGAGAAAGGATGTTTGAAGAAGTATTAGAAATAGTCGGGGAAGATTCAATCGAAGAAGATTTGGAAGAGGATGTTTCTAAACAAACTTGTAAATTGGTATTGGGAAATAAAGCATACATCTTGTTGTTATAAATGAACTTAACATGTCTATGCAAAGTGGAAGGGATAGCTTGCATACTATGAATCCAAGGTCACCCTAACAAAATATTGTAGGTCAAATTATCGGGCATGTCATGAATAGGTGTGGGCAAAATAACAGGTCCTACCTTGACAGGTAAGGTTATAATACCAAGCGAAGACCTAGCCACATTATCAAAGCCACGAATAGTAAGAGAATCTGGTTTAATAAGAGATGTGTCCAACTTAATCTTATGTAATAGATTAATGCTACAAATGTTAAGGTTGGAGCCATTATCAACAAGGGTTCATCTTATAATGTTACTACTAATAAGGACAACAATCATAAGAGGATCATATTGGTGTTGAACCTCATGAGAGGGTAGCTCATCTTGTGCAAACACAATTTGAGATTTAAGGGTGGTAATGAAGTCAATCAAATAAGCCATATTATTAGGTGTCATTGCGGGTGGGACATCTAAGGTTTTTAAAGCATCTTGTAATATTCCATGATGCATGGAAGAAGTTTGAATTAGATCCCAAAGAGATATCTTGGCGGGAGTATCTTTAAGTTGTTCAATAATATCATACTCCTTACCAAGAGTTTGTGAAATACGAGGCACTTGTGGAAGAATTGGTTGAGAAGTAGGAAGTGAAGATGGAATAACCTAAGGAGGATTAGGTTTCCTATTGTTCCTTGTGTTATATGAATGAGAAATTGAATTATAATTCTCTCTAGTAATTTGTTTAGCATACTCATAAGGACTCTCAGTGGGATATCCTCCTTGCACAATAATAATGAGTTTGTTTAGAGTGCAAAAGGCATCATTACCATAACCACCTTGAACCACAAAAAGAGGCTTATTAGGAGGTTGTGAAATTGAAGAAGGATTAGCACCTTGAACTACAAAGAAATGTTGATTAGAAGGTGTTTGAAAGTTGTGTTTATTCACATTTATCATGTTAATTAACCTCTTAGATGTATGATCATTGTTTGAATAAGTTGCAATAGAAATGAAATCATTAAGGGCATCATCCAAAATAGCATGGCCATCTCTACTAAATGATTTATATTTAGATTAAAAAGGAGACAAATCATCATAAAGGGGATTGTTATAAATCACCATGTTAATAGATTTGGAGGATGACTTGATAGGAATAACTTCATGAGAAGAATCATTTGACTTATCTTCATCATCACTACGAAATGACATAGTAACAAGGTTGACCAGTCTTTGTCAAAATGTTGATCTAGATGGTTTGGGATATAAAAAATCATCAAAAGCCTCATCGAGTTCTTTACTAAACACATAATCATCATAAGAAAATGCATCATCATATGAATGAAAATTTTTTAAATAAAGATATAACATATTTGAAAATAAAAATGCATACAAAAACTAAAACACACAAATACATAAAATATTTTTGGAATTTTTTATGTTTTTTGAATGAAAGGAAACATGCAACAACTAGATCTAACTAAGAAATGCAAATCTCATAAGGTTGGGATAACCAAAATGTGTTGGAAGAAAATGGAATCAAGTGAATTAGGACCTAATCACACTCTCGTTCACACACTGGATTACGAAAGCTTCTAAGGAGATGATTCACTTTGACTTATTATGAAAGAGAGTCAAGGAATATCTTTTAGGGATTCTATTCCTTTGTTGCTATGAAGAGGAGATGTGCAAAATGTGACAATGTGACAAACTATACTAAGGAGATGACTAAAAATGTAAATATAAACTGAAATATAGGAAAATGTAGATATGAAACTGATGCACAAAGTATAGAATTGGAAATGAAACTCAGATATGCACCTATCACCAGAAATTGGGTTGAATTGGGCCAAACTAGAGCACTGGCATAGGGGCTTCACTGGCTAGGCAATATTATATCACGTGCATTCATATTGGGGGGTTTAATATCCAAAAAATGAGGGTACAATATATTGCATATCGGTGAAAAGAGGGGATTTCTTAATTCGGACTATGAAAAAATATAATATTTGGCAAAAATAGGGGGGCTTTTAATTCAGCCTATGTATTGGGAGGGGGTGACAAAAAAGGAGTTAAAGGCATTGTTTTTTGAAAATAGGGGGATTCTTTAGTATTCCATGAACGCACGTGCTGTAACCCAGGTTCACTAAGTGAAGCCCCCATGGGCACTAGGTGCTCTGGTCTTTGAGATTGCACTAAGTTGATCTTTTGGATTCTGCAACCTGAAGTCCTAAGACACTGAACTGACACAAAAAGCACCAAAATGTAGAGGACCAGGGCGTTAGGCACTCTATTTCTAGACTAGAGTGTTGGGCACTCTGGTCCCAAATATTTGGGACCTCCTTCTAGATCTGGATCTATACCTATAGAACCTGGCTTTCCTGAAGATCGTGCATCTATCAGATTCCTATACCTGCACCTACAATTTGAAAAATGTTGTTTGAGTGGCTATATAGGTTTTTTCCTTATTCAAAACCCTTGTTTTAGTTATTTCCATCTCTATAAATAGCCAATAATTTATTGAAACGTGTGTGTTCTAAAACCTTATTTGTGTATAAGATCCTAAATAAGCTAAAATGCAAGAATTAGAGTTCTACCCTGTTCTTTTGAGTATAAACCCTAAATGAAAATGAGAATGATTTAAACCACAAATGCAATAATGGATCTAAAACAATAAAGTAGATTTGAAAATAAGTGTTAAGAAACTCATATGAAGATGAAAATAAAATGAAACTATACCAAACCCTAAGGGAGAGGTACACGCCAATCAACAATCGGTCATCTCCTATTATTCTTCAATATCTTCAAATCTTCAATTGATGATGAGAATAGTTGATGTACATTTGATGAATGTTGGATTTGTTGATTGACGACTTCACATAACCTATACTTTCACTTCATAAGAGGCTCCTTCTATTGCTATAAAATTGGATCCTTCAAACGAGGAAAGGAAAGGTAATATATATGAAACCCTAACTTTGTTTTTGATAAAAGCCCAAACTAGAATTGATATATTTTCGAATGCATTTGGATTTAAACATTATAATACCACCAAAACATGATCCCCAAGTGGGTGTGACAATTCAAGGTGTTTAGATATGCAAAATTAGGCCTTGAAGGTCAAAATAGGACCTAATTAGGGCTTTGATGAATTAATCGATTAAAAAGATAAATAAAAAGGAGAACACTTAAGATTAAGGGCCCAATTTTATGATGTGTGGAGTGATAAAACAAAAATTTAGATTTAACTAAATTAATTAATTAAATACCTATAGGAAATTAAAAATGCAAAGTGAAACACACTAACGTGGTTGTTAACCTAAGCGTGGAATTGTACCACCCAATTAAGGGTGTACAATTTACAATGCTACAAAAACATGGCTACATAACTTGCTTCGTCATGCTATTCACAAACTTTAGATTTGAGAGAATTGTCATCAAGACTTGAACAAAATTCCTCTATTATGTTTGTGAATAGGTCTTCATCGAGTTCCTTGTTATCTTCTTTATGCATAATATGTTCAAGTTCATGACCTTGAAATATAGATGCATTCTTTTCATCTTGTTCAACTTGACTGGTATCTTCATGCTTGTCCATATTTTTACATCTCATGATATGATGATACTCCTTCACCAACATGTTGGAAAAGTGGCCTTCAACCTCTTGTTGTTTATTCCCCATGATATCTTTCTCAACAACTCTTTGATAACGTAGTGACCAGATATGAGAGTCGACAACTATGTATGCTTCCTTCTCTTGGAAGAGATTAGCAAGATTACTTTATTTAGATTCAGAATTATCCACTTTTGCATTTGTCTGTGGTGCCTCAAGTACAAGCTTTTGTGGTGGTGAAGGAAGCTTGTCCTGATTTCTAGCTACATAACTAGGAGCAGTATTTGGATATAGCCTCCTTGGAATGTCTTTGTAAGGGGAAGAGAATACGCCTTGAGCTATTGTATTTTTTAGGGCAAGTAGCTCATTAACCAACCTCTACACCATGGAATATGTTCTCTTGGTAGACAATGATTCCAAACGAGAATTTTCTCTGGACCCATTTGGTTCTATCTTTATCTTATTTGCAAGGATAAGATCATCTTCAACCTCAAATGCTAAGGTTTGTGCAGCTGCAAGGTCTCTTGGAATTTCCCTTCTCAACAAGAAACTTACCTCGGACAACTGAGCATTGATGAAGAAGCACTTCAAATTTTTAGTAGCGAGTTGAACCACCATTGGAATTCTGTTAGACAACTTGTTAAAATTAGCCACAAACTCCCACATGGGTTCTTGTGGCTCTTTTTACATTTAAGTGAGTTGTGATAAAGATGCATACACATCCTCTACAAGCTTGAACCTTTCCTCAAACTTTGTTTTTGAGAGTTGTCCAGTTTGTGATGGTTTGTGGTGCAAGGTGGTAGAACCAATCTGCAACTGCACCTTGTAAAGTTTCCATGAAAATTCCCATTGAAACATCCTCATGTTCCACACCAAGCACACCAGATGCAATATAGAAGGCAGTAAGATGTTCGTCTGGATGTTGTTGTCCATTTCCAAAGAACTTGGGAAACTTCTTCCTCGAACCATTAGGAAGAGCATGTAAAGGTGAAGTCAGATTCAATGAACCAAAAGCATTCCCCCAAGGATCTTGAGAAGCCATTTTGCATGTCCTTGGTGAAAGCTTGAGAAATTACAAGAAAAAAAATTACAATGAATAGGATATGGGTATACTTCAACCAAAAGCATGAGGCCTTTGGATGTGTATCATATCTCCAACAGAGTCGCCAAAAACTATTGGTTGAAAATTTTATACACCTCTGGAGGCGTACAAAATTGTGGCTTTAGCCACAGTGTGTGAGTTAAAAACTCTCCTAATTTTAAGGGAATGCTCCCCCTTTCCCACTATTAAAAATTAACTATGATATATAAGCACTAATCTAACTTGGGTGGGAAAACATCCTTTTCTCTTCTTCAAAAAAGATTTTCTTTTCTCTTTTCAGAAAAGAAACTGCAATTTAGAAACAAATAAAACAACTTAAGAAACATTAACAATTACAAAGATTCTTATACAAAAGGAAGTGAAGTTTCTATGAAAGACTAAAGTCTTTTGTCACTTCCCCAAGATGGGAGTATAGAAACAAAGCTCAAAGTCTTTACTTTCCTACTATCATATCTGCCTTCTAGAATGATTAATATGATGACAATATGCAACTTACAACATCTCAGAGTCTTTCAATATAATGCACTTCTAATATAAACAAGAACAAACACAAGCAAAAAGTCTTATAGCTTCTTCCTATCATGAACACATAACTATGCTAATTTAACCTTCACTATTTGTAGCACAAAGTCTGAAAAAAATTAGGTTAATGCTCCTTTCAACAATCTCATTACAATCTCAAGTAAATGAAGAAAAATATACCACCATGACACAAGAACACAATGGATATATGGGTATGACTTCAACACAAAGTTTGAAACTCAAAGCCTTCTTGATATTACTTGAGAAAACAATTTACAAGTATGAAGCACAAAGTATTTATGACTGTAAATTTGTGCAGAGTTTTCTTACTTGTTGAGAAGATCAAAATTACATCTAGAGCACCCTCCTATATATGTAGAAGAGGAGTTCAGAGAAAAAAGTGGGAGAAGTCTAACTAACTGAGACTTTTTCCACAACTAACTATGACTTATTCAAATTACAGTCCTATTGCTAAACAATTTATAATTTATTTACATGCAATTACAAGTTACAAGAATGCAAGTAATGTGACTACTTGCAATTACAAATTTTGACATTACATGTAGTTTGTCAAAGGGAAATTACAAATTCATAATTGAAACTAATCTAAGTGTCTGAGACACAACTCTATTTACACCATCCTTTGTCTAAGAGGTCTTCATGCTGCTACAAGATGCTAGAACTTGAAGTATTTGAGATTGGTGAAGGTATTTATTCAGGAGCAACAACTTGCATCATTTGACCATGAATGGTAATTACAATGACCTCATGAAGATCAACCACTAAACTTGAAGATATTTAAAATTCTTTGTTGGCCATTGTGATAGTGAAAATCACTGTTTTTTATCTCATAGTGTTGCTACAATACATTCCTCTGCTATATTACTTCTTCATTTGTCAAGTTCTCTCTTACCATGGCGTTGACATCCACATTTGGTAAAGGAAAGAAAATATTCCTAATGGTGAGACTAGAACCGTCATCCCTAATTTTAGATACGACTTGACTTGGCCACTATTTTGTGCTTCATGGTTCATGCCATTTTGACCCTCTATGTGCATATGACAACATACCATTTTCATTTAATGTCACAACATATGATAGCACTATCTTTTTCTTACTGTCTTTACATGTATTAAGACCTCTTGCAATTGCGTCTCTAGGACCCAATTGCAAGTAAGGAAACTTGCAATTTCAAGACAAAGGGTTACATGCTTGCAATTGGGTTACTAAAACTTGATTGCAAGCAAAGACAATAGAAAGACTTGCAATAGAAATATAAGAACTTTCATAGTTGCAATCAGGTCTTGAAATCCTGATTGCAAGTTACAAGAGACTTACTTGCAATCGAGTCTTGGAACCCCCAATGCAAGTTGAAAGAGACTTACTTGCAATTGGGTCTTGGAACCCATTGCAGGTTTTAAGAAACTTACTTGCAATCGGGTCATGGAACCCCCATTGTAAGTTATAAGAAACTTACTTGCAATCGAGTCTTAGAACCCCCATTGAAAGTTGCAAGAGACTTACTTGCAATCAGGTCTTGGAACCCCCATTTCAAGTTATAAGAAACTTACTTGCAATTGGGACTTTGAACCCCGATTACAAGTTATAAGAAACTTACTTGCAATCAGGTCTTGGAACCCCCATTGCAAGTTGCAAGAGACTTACTTGCAATGAGACCAAAAAGTTCCTACTTGTAGTGACTTCAAAAAGTTCCTACTTGCAGTGACTGAATTGAAACTCAAAATTGCACAAAAAGATAATAAAATGAAAGAGAAAATCAACCAAAACTTGGGCAAAGATGACAAAAACAATCATGCATATGACTAGATGAAAACAAAATGATTTTTTTACCTCATAAAATATGCCTTAGAGAAAAAACTATGAATTTTGAGTAAAAATTTGTAGGGGTTGTCAATTTTTTAAAAGTTAAAAAATTGAGACAACAGACCATACATCATCACTGATACCTACAAATCAGGTCCTTACAAAATAGAAGATATAGAAGGTACACCTCTTAAGGAACCCATAAATGATATGCATCTTCATAGATATTATGTTTAGATTTCTTCCTTCCTTTTTGTCCTTGATTCTTCCTTTCTCATATTTATTGAGTGGTATGCTACCATTTCTTCATCAAAGCATGTGGATCTAGGAAGTTGTTATTGAATATGCATTGCTTCATTCTTGAAAAAAGTTGGTTGTCTTGAACTCATTATGTAATTTCTTAGGAATTTACATTTCTTAATGTTAGCTTATCATTCAATTCTTATATGTATTATGTTAGATTACATCATGTTGTGTTTGATTAAGACATATGTTAATTAGATCACATTGGCATGTAATTTAACATAGATACATTATATCATCAATAGTAGTATTTAATTAAACACTTAGGTTTTTTAGTTAAATCACACATGTATTGATTTAATCATGATGACATTGAGAAATCAATCACATAAGAATTAAATTAGACATACATGTTGTTTACCATATTTGTTACTTTTAATCAAAGCAATATAACATACTTTTTTTCATTTCAAGGAACAAATTTGAGAAAACATCATCACATATATATAAAACCATAGTTTTTGATACACAAATATATATATCACCACTCATACAAATTGTGGTGTCTCATATCAGAACCTCTATGGATGGTGGTGACCTAAGCCCTTTGGACCCTAGTATGGTGATCCCATAGGTGTATTTTAATACGTTGATATGGAATGTGAGTGACTCTTAGATGAGCTCCTCCCATCCCTATCCATCATGATAGCTCTATACATCGTCAACTCTACTTGAGCCTCCATGAGCTCATGTTGTGGTTGCTCCCTCTCCTCACATGCAATCTATAGCTCCACCCTAACAACATCAAACACATACTCATGATGCCTGAAACTCTATTGAGATATGTGTGTGATCTATGATGATTGTGGAATGTGTGATGATGTGATCATATCACCAAACTTTACGTGACAGATAAAGTCACACCATCCCTATGCGCTAGCTATAGAGAGAGAATTTCATATTAATTATACATATACATATATATCTCATCAATAATCAAAAGCAATTCAAATTTAATTCTAAACACATTTTCTTGCCTGGATGCCCTTCTTGCCAAGTAGGATCAGATGAGGTAGGAGTTTGAGCTATTGTAGCTTGGGGCATGGCCTTGCTGCTCTCTCCTCTCTTACACCTCTCTAAGGTTGCATCATCCCCCTCTCCCATAACACCCTATCCTCAATCCTCTAATACCAAAAGATTGGTCTTTCAAATCTCATCTCTCGCATGATCATGAGAGACGTCCTACTCTTGCTCCTACTCCTCCATCTCCTACACCTCCCCATGTATCTCACTAAGCTCCTTGGATGTATCATCTCCTCTCTCCTTACTGTGTGACTACATTGGTCTCACCCAAGGAACAAGATTCCCTCTTGAATAGTCTAGAGGAAATATGGCTTCTAGGTAGGAGCCCTCATAGTATCTCACATAGTTTTGTTGTACCCCTTTGTCATCACCGAGTGGGGGGACATACCTATCCTATCTCCCCTCTTCCTAATCATTACTAATCTCCACATCCTATGATGTAGGTCTAGGTCTAACTCTTGGTCTCACAACACTACAAGAGTGTCATATGTAGATTGGTACTGTTGTGGGATAGCACTACTACAGATTGAACTGCCCCATCATTCTGTTGAAATAGAATGGGACGATGATGAAACTGTGGTGACCCTCTAGTAATCGATCTCATTGCATCTTTCATAACTATACATTTTGACTCGACCTAGCATCCATCTATCTGTAAGGCCTCCATATAATATCATCAAGTCAAAGATGGTCTATAACAACTCTCCAATACAACTAGTCTCATCTCCACCAAGGTCTCGTGCATGAATATGCATGCACCCGAGCTAATCAAAGGTAATATCCACTGGGAATGCCACTAGCCTCGTACATGTGATGTGCTTGAACATCCAGACCTGAAGGAGAGTTCATGTAATCAAACTCTTTCCCTCATAGTAAACATAGTCTCTCAAGTTGTGGTAGAGATGAGCTAACATTCTATGTCCCCATCTAAACACAATGTAGTGCTCCTTCATCTCACATATGGTGTAGGTTAGTCCCCGATGCAGGTTAGTCCCCGATGCATGTGACTTCCTTGACTATCTAGACATACGACTAGTGCCACTATAGCAATAATAAATCTCCTCACCAATGGGATATCACCTATCAGATGCAGTAGTCATTGGATGAATATCTGACCCCTCATCTCTTTGAGTGTTTCTCTACCAACACAGTATACTTAATCTCTCCTCATCTCTACCCATGATTGAGGCAATAGATATCTCATGGTCCTCCCTCTCACTAGTAATCGCAAGATGAGATATATATCCTCTAACATGACTATCATCTCTTCGATAGGTTGGTAGACACAACTGTCATCTCTCTAACAAGAAGGTAGATGTATCAGGATCCCACCTCTCCATCAATTCCATCAACATTGGCCCATGAAATTTGATCATTGGCATACAACATACCCACCATAAGCCAACTACCTGGAGAAGTCTCTACTCATTCAATGTATGGTGAGGGATATGACTCCAATGATAGTTGTATATATGAACTAAGGTATGCTCTCGTAATTACGGTAAATCTTGCACATTTCAAACATCATATCAATAACATCATGTTGGTTAACAGATTTGTCTTTTTAACATAACAATTGAAATGACTCTTTATGCCCAAGATGAAAGACAAATTAGAAACTAATAGTTAGAGAGATAATCACTGTACATTAATGATATTCATCTAAATGTTAGAGGTACAACACCCTCTTATGATGTAATTTGGATTTTGGGGGTATGCTTTTAACCGTAAAGAAGGAAAGGCAACTAACATTTGGGCATCACTATGCTGCAGATATGATTATGAATTTAGAATCAAAGGGAAATAGAGATAAATGACACAGTTCACCAACTCAATACCCACAAAATAAGATTAAGAAAATAAGCAAGAGTTCTTTTTAGATGATATGAATATTTCAAGACTCAAAGTTCTTATAATAATCACTCATGATCTGATATAATAGATAAAATTATTTGGGAGTAATAAAAAATCACAAAGGATAATGATAATAGACAGAAATACAAATGAACACCAAATTTTAGAAGATTTCTTTTATTTCCTAGACAAAATTAGAGAGTTCGAAGACTCTATATTTTTGTACAAAAGATCACGCTTTTAAAAGAACAACACAGATATCTCCCTTTTTCACTAAAAATTAAATAACATAACCCCTTCCAAAAACTACTTTTGATCGAGTCTCACTCATGTCTCAAAGTACAAGGGTGATCAGAAAATCTAGACCTGTTCCATAATTTGTTAGTTGCATATTTAATGACTCCCTAATAAGCCTTTTTGGTTTGTGTAACTATTTTTAAAGAATAAAAAATAAAATATATATTCTCTTCACTTTCACGTGAAATTGTTGCTCTAAAAATGTTTTAAAAAAATTAATTTTTTTTAAATTATTGCATATAAACTATAGAGAAATTGAGAAATTTCAATTTCTCTTGTGACTATTATAGAGTAATTTCATTGCAGATTAACCAAGCATCCTAGGGCCATGAAAATTTGTGAGAAGTTGTGATAATTAAAATAAAATATGAGTTTATTATCCATTTTTCAAAAGCTCACACAATTGAAGTACTTCCATTGTAAATTGGCCCCGCCAGCTATATCTCTCCACAAAGAAAATATTAAAATAACAGATCATATGAGCTCATACGACTGCCAAATCAAAATTGGAGGCATTGGAGGCCAAAATATCAAGTGGATTGCCTTCAGATTTATGTAATTTGCAACTTTTTTTGATGCATTTTCTAATTTTGAAATCCTTTGCAGTTGCCAAATTGGGGATTTTTGGAACATTGGAACTTTGAAATCCTTTGAAGTTAGCAAATCGGGGATTTTTGGAACACTGAAACATTGGAATCCTTTGAAGTCAGTAAATCGGGGATTTTTGGAACATTGGAACACTAGAATCCTTTGAAGTCGGTGAATTGGGATTTTTGGAACACAAAAATATTGGAATCCTTTAAAGCCAGCAAATTGGGGATTTTTGGAACACTAGAATCTTTTAAAGTCAACAAATCGAAGATTTTTGAAACACAGGAACCTAAAAAAAATGGTAGAGGTCAACTTTGAGCTTAAGACTTAGCAAAAATTATAGGAAGGATTTTACAAATAAAAGACATAATGTGGGGGAGACCTGTACTCAAAAGAGAAGACAAAAATTTTCAAATTCTGGGTAGCCCATGTCCAAATTAGGGCTATAGATAACTAATTAACCAATCAAAAGAAAATAAAGGTCATATGGTGTCCTATGACCCCTTAGGACTCCATATGACCTCTTATGTATCGTTATGGGTCATATGGTGTCCTATGACCCCTTATAACACATGCATGGATTCCTAGGATACCATATGACCCTAGAGAGGGAGAGAGGGGGAGGAGAGGGAGGGAATGGGAGAGAGATACACCTAAGAGAGGAGAGTGAGATAGAGAGATAGAGACTAAGAGGGAGAGACAAGAGATAAATGAGAGAAAGAGAGATGGAGAGAGAGAGAGGGGGGGGAATAGAGGGAGAGATAGAGATAGAGAGCGACACATAGAAGGGGACTCAAAGAGAGAGAGAGAGAGAGAGAGAGAGAGAGAGAGAGAGAGAGAGAGAGAGAGAGAGAGAGAGAGACCTAAGAGGTGGAGGAAGGGAAGGTGAGAGAGAGAGAAAGAGAGGGTGAGAGATAGAGAGATTTTGAGAGAGAGGGAGGAAGGGATGGAAGGAGAGTACAAGAGACTAGAGAGAGAGAGGTACGAAGAGAGGGAGAGAGTGAGAAATAGAGGTAATGAGAAAGGGAGAGAGGGAGGGGGAGGAGAGAGGGAGAGAATGAGAGAGAGATACCTAAGAGAAGGAGAGAGTGAGATAGAGAGAAAGAGGATGATAGGGAGAGACTTTAGAGATAAAGAATGGGGGAGAGAGAGAGAGAGAGTTAAGTGAAAAAAATAGAAAGGGAGGGGGGGAGGTAGGGAGAGAGTGGGAAAGAGATACACTTGACAGAGGAGGAGAGTGAGATAGAAAGATAGAGGCAGAGAGGGAGAGAGACTTAAGAGAGAAAGAATGGGAGAGAGAGAGAGAGAGGTTGATATCCAGAGACGTGATAGAGAGAAGGAGAGAGACTTGAGAGAAAGAGAAATGGAGCAAGAGGGGGAGAGAGAAAGAGAGTTAGAGGGCAAGAAATACTTGACAAAGGAATAGAAAGGGAGGGGGAGGGAGAGGGAGAGAATGAGAGAGAGAGAGAGAGACACTGAAGAGAGGGGGAGAGAGTGAGAGATAGATATATTTGAGAGAGGGAGAGAAAGAGAGGGATAGATGAAAGAGAGAAAGAGGGTGAGGGAGATGAGAAAGAGAGGGAAAGATACTCGAAAGAGGGAAGAAAGTAGAGATGGAGAGATACCCACGGGAGGGAATAAAGTAGAGAGGGAGATTCCTAAGAGACAAAAAGGTAGGGGTTAAGGAAGAGAGAGGGGGAATGTAGGGAAGAGATGAGAGAGATAATGTTGATATGAGCATGCTGATTACTGAAATTTGACTAAGTCTGAAATTTATAAGAATACTAAAAAAACTAGAATCTGCATTATAACTCTTAGAGATCTGGAACCACTCTCAAACATCCTGAAAATATATACATAAATTAAAATTAAATTATAAGTCACTTATACTTAAATGTTATATTTTATGTATATCCTATCGAAAAACCTAATGGAATGCTAAATGAATTGCATTTTATTGACAGACAAACGTGTACGTGGTTTACAAACTAAAACCGCATACGGGGTTTTTAGTTTCTAAATTGCATACGGGGTTTTAGTTTTTAAACCGCATACGTGGTTAGTATACTTTAAATCCTGTACATGGTTTAGCTTTGGTTAGTCTCAACAAAATGAGCCCAGACGCGTACAATGTTCTTTAAATTTGAAAACCCCGTGCGCGTTTTGTTGTTTTTCATAGTTTTTTTTGGTGTGTCCACTTTTTTGACCACCATCTTTGTGCACTTACCCATTTTATATTTTATATTTATTGGTTATTGTTATTTATGCTCTATTTTTCTCCATTTGGTTTATTTAATTATTTGGGATATTCTTATTATTTAAATATCTTTTTACCCTTTTTGGTTATTTAAATATTATTTATCCTACCTAACCTATTTTACCATTGCTTGAGAGTTTTAGGTAAGTTAATTAATATTATTTTGTATTTTCTTACCTTGATATTTGGGTAGGGGTTGGTATGAAATATAATATTTCTAATTATTTTGATTGGCCGACATATTCTATAGTTTTTGAATGAAATTCTATTTCTTGAGCCTTTTGAGTTTTGTTGATTGGCCTTATGGAGAAATTTTCATTATGAAGATTTTGGATTTGGTTGAAGCTTGGTTTGGGCTAGATTTTGGTTGAGGATTGTGATTCTTCATATTTATTGTCTTTCCATAACTTCTAATTCCAGGTTGGGGACTTATTTTCTCCTTTTGTATTCTGCATTTTGACTTTTAAATGGTTGTTTGGAAAAGATTGTCTGTGGGAACTTCTGGGTTGAATGAAAATTTAAATAAATAATTTACAAATAAAATTTGTGGATTGTTTGTATTTTCTACAAATGCTTGCCGTGAATTTCTAGTTGAATGGAATTACAGATTCTGCATTCTGGCCTTACCATTCTCAGTTGTTGTGCTAGGAGAAATCTCTATTATTTCATTCTATTTCTTTTGTATTTCTTATATGGTGAAGTCTATGTGTATTATATTAATGGCCTTATTCATGTTGTTCTCTCTTGAGTGTCTATTTAGTTTGTTTTGTCGAGAATATTTACCTGTAATTTTTACCTATGACATTGTCAAGAAGTCATGGGTACTCTTCCTTTATTGGTCTAGTGATTATTGAGTTGTATTATTTGTCTAAGTTGATTTTGGCCATGAAAGTCTTTCCTAATGTCATAAATAATTTAAGTGTCGTTTTGGAGACCTTAGACAAGAATTTTGTCTTTGTACCTGGGAGTTTATTTGCTTTGTTTTATATGCACTAGATCATTTAGTAAATGTGCTACCCTTTTGAGTTTAATCTCTACTCTATGGCCTGGATGCACTAGCATATGGGTCATATGCACTATTTCATTAGTGCATGCACTGATCTTCATATCGAATGCACTGCTTCATGTCTTATATGCACTACTTGATCTAGTAGATGCACTGGTATGGGTTACATAAGCACAACACTATTATTTATATGTGCTAATCTGGTTATCAAAAGGGCTATTCCTCCCTTTTAAAGGCGCTATAATGATTAATGAATGTGCTACTATGGTGAGTAAATGCACTAGTCTGCCTATTTGATCTTTTTGTATCAGTCTTGATCTTTCTGAATCATTTCATGACTTTCTGATTCAGTATTTTGACAATCCAGAGGCTGAATTTGTGTTTCCTAAGTGTCTTGAGGTGATATGGGACTGTATTATTTATTTTGGTTGACTATTTGCATTGATATATGATAAGAAAGATAAGTAATACCTTGGTATTATTCTTTGGGCTCATGATGGATGAAATTGATATTGAGATTCTTGAGTATTGTGTGTTCCTTACTGCCTATGTGAGGCTGAGATAGTGGCATTTACTATTCATGCCTATGAGTACTTCATTTGATAATAACCTTGGTTATTCGGTTATATTGTATTGAGAGCCCTTGTTTTTGAGATGTGTATGTTGTTACCTTAGTTCTAGGTGCATTCTAGGGGGAGTGGGCTTCCAAGTGAGTATTTGAGGTCGTGAGGAATAGATTACCAAGTTAGTCAGGGTCTAGACCACCAACATAACTCGTTGGAAGTTTGTTATGTAAGCAAGTGACAACATAATTAATTAATCCTAGGAGGGATGGGTAGAAGTAAATCACTTAATAAGATAATAAAATATTGTATGGTGCCTCAACTCATGTCCCTGTCGATCCGAGAATGGTTGGGAAGACATTTGTGATCTAGGTAAGCCAAACTTCCTTTCTTTCCTCAAAGGTAGAGACAACTCCACATGAGTATCACGGATGTCAGGACAGGTTCCTAGGTTCCCATTTTTTTCTTTATGGTGATAGAATGTGATGACACTCCTTCCTTATATGCAAGCCTTAGCACCTTAATCCTTTATTTGTTGATAAGCCTCTAGAGGTCTTACATGTTTTATGTTTAGATATTTTGATGTAGCCTTGTGATGTGGCTTGAAGTATCATGTGGTGGCTTTCCATTTGTGGAGGTTTTTAGGTTTGTTTCCTTGGGTTGTTAGGTGTCATCCTAGATCTAGAATATGTGTGTCAGATCTTGTGTCATTCTTTATAGCACAAGGGGTGGTTCCTTATGGTTCCACATGGTCGGGTGGTTTGATGCCTTCTTCCATTGGGATGTTCTTCATCAGATGCTCTTGCATGTGGATGTCGATTCTTATCTCTTCAACTATGGATGGATTCTTGGATCAGATTGATGTACCATGATTCATATGACATTTATGTTAGTAGGAGTATTTGTATTTGGAGGATTTATGTACTATGATGTAAAAAGAATGTTATATTCATATGCAATGAGATTGTGATCATGATTCTTGTAATAAGATATGTTGTTTTAATCTTTGTGTAACTATGTTGTACCTTGGATATAGATGGTTAATGTAAATAAGGATTTGGAATCATAGTTGAATAAAGAATGTTAGTGGAATTAGGCTTAGATGGAATAAAAGTAATTCTCTTAATGTTCTTCTCCTTGAATTGTGGATATGCATTTAGTATATGTTGGATGTGTATGTTTATTTAAGGAAATGGATAGGGATGCTTAGTAATAAATTAATGATGGTAGGAAAGTTAATATGATATTGGGAATTAGGCACACTTGGATTGGTGCCCTTAAAAAGAACCTAAGTGTTTTAATGGCTTGTGTTATTAAATGGACGTATTCTTGATAATAGAATAAGTGAATGTTCCCTTATCCTACTGAAGTAAATTTGGGAAAATTAGGTTAATGGATTATGATAGCGAATATGATGTTAGATTAGGTAATGACATTAAGATACCCTAGGAAAGGATGAGTTGTGTGATGGTGATTATTTCTGCTTGTGTACTTATGTTATATTAGATTCGATTATGTGTATTAGTTGATATATGTATCATTTGGGATCATGCTATATGATGATTATTAGATGATTATGTTAATGGAGATATATGTTTGCACTTTTTTAGTATTTCAAAAAAATTATCTCTATATGCATGTTAGATGGTTATTTTTCTCTAGGGTATTTTGGCAAGCATTACAATAATTATTGATAATTTGTCTCATCCTTTAAGAACTCATAGATGCAACAAATTTATGAAATGCTTTACATTAACCATAATTTTACCATGTAATACTATCTTTGAGACAATGGAAAATTGACAAGTAGAAGCAAATAAAAAAATGTTAAATATTATACTTATGAAAATAGACAAGGAATAAAACCGTGATTGAAAATTATAAGGCTGCTCTACTTTGTGGGCCTATAGGACTAGTATTGTACACACCCATGATGATAATAGTAGAGGTTGAGCCTTGGTAGCACTTTAAAAAAAAAGATAACTTATAATGCTTCTATTGAAAACATGGATTTCCACCCTTGTTTAATCAACTTGTATATTGTAACTACCATATGTATTTTTTAATATACAGGGAAGCATCATGTGTTTTCGAATGGTATGTGTTTTCCAAACTATCAACATAAAATTAAGTGTTTTTCATATAGTTAAAATGAATAGTTTAAATTTCATAGAGAGTGGACAACATTTTAGCTAAATGGTTTTATTGAAATCATAGATTTGCACCCTTTGGCAATCAACTTGTGTATCATAACTATTGTATGTGTTTTTGAAAATACAAGGAAATACCATGTGTTGTCAATCATGTTTTTTTGAAATGTATGTGTTTTCCAAATTGTTAGCATAAAACAAGGTGTTTTCCAATGTACTTGAAATGAATAGTTTACATTCTGTGGGAATTGGACAACGCTGTAGTTAAATTGTTCTATTGAAAGTATATATTTTCACCCTTTTTCAATCAACTTCTCTATCATAGCTACCATATGTGTTTTTGAAAATACAAGAAACATTGTGTGTTGTCAATAATGTGTTTTCCAAATTGTTGGCATAAAACAAGGTGTTTTTCAATGTACTTGAAAGAAATAGTTTACATTCTATGGGGAGTGGACAACATTGTAGTTAAATGCTTCTATTGAAAGCATAAATTTGAACCTATCTTAACCATCTTGTGTATTGTAACTATCATATGTGTTTTCAAATATACAAAGTAGCATTGTTTGTTTTCAATATTGTGTTTTCGAATGGTATGTATTTTCCAAACTATTGACATTAATTGAGGTGTTTTCCAATGTGGTTTAAATGAATAGTTTACATTATGTGGGGAATGGACACCACTTAAGCTAAATGCTTTTATTGAAACCATATATTTACACCCTTGCTCAATCAACTTGTGTATTGTAACTATCATATGTGTTTTCAAATATACTGGAAGACACTATGTGTTATTGATATTGTTTTCTTGAATGGTATGAGTTTTCAAACTATTGGCATAAAACAAGGTATTTTCTAATGTGGTTTAAATGAATAGATTACATTTTTGTGGGGAGTGGACACCATTGTACAGTTGAATGCTTCTATTGGGTAAGTGCACCAAGATGCGGGACTAAAAAGGGGTCTTCAAATGCCACTTTTTTTTTTAAACCAATAAAGTTTGAACTTCGATGAGAAAATTCAGCTAGTTACACTCAAAATGTGAAGATGCAACAAGAACAAGAGTTGTAGTGCTCCGAGTCTACTTTATAAACTACTATTTTTTTTGTAAATTAAGGGTTTCAAAAAGGGAGAGCACACAAAGTGGTCCTATCTTTTTCAGAAAACATAACATAGCACTTGATGTGCTCTCCCTAAAATGCTAATTTGTTTTTGGAATTTCTAAAATTGCTCTAGTGAGAAATTAGCTAACACCATTTTGTTTACACTAGATTTTTTGACTAAATTTTTTAATAATATACGGTTTTTTACTAATTTTAGAAGTGGACACATCTTGAAAAACTAAAATTTGAGCATGCTCCCCCCTAAAATTTATGAAAACTAATCAAAAATTATTTTTTCTTTTAAATTGTGTAGAATGGAGTCTAGTTTCTAAAAATATAATTTATTTCAAAATTCGATGAATGAGTAAAAGTCTATGCCCAAAATACAACATGTTCATTTTTTACAAAAAAAAGACACACTAACAAAAGAAATTAGAGATGAAAACCTTAACATAATCAAAATGTGAAAAAATTATATGGTTGGATAGCTAAGAGAGAGACTAACATTGTCATGGTGTTTTTTTTTGTTTGTATTGAAACATGTGCAAACTTGATAGAGAGCATGAACAAAAATGTGAGAAAATTTTACATGTTTTCAAAAAAAGACATCTTAAGCCTGAGAAGGTCATCCAAGCCTTTAGGTTGGATTCTCAATGAAAATATAAGCCTAAGTATTAGTGTTTCCCAAGGCATTTAATTTGCCACGTGTCATATCTGGTGGGCACCAAATTCAAAAAAATACAATTTTTAGTTTGGTGTATGCCACATTTGGCATGCGCCAAACTTGTCTCGCATTGACAATTTTACTCTCTCTCTCTCTCTCTCTCACACACACACACACACACACACACACATTTGGGGGTATTGAGTGGTGCAAATTAATTAAAATTTAATTTGTATCTTCAACCCATTAGGTTTTCTTTCTTTTGGGCCACTTTGTAAAATAGATCCCACATCTTTATATACTTCCATTCAACCTCTTAACCATGGTTATGGTAAATATAGATAATGAAAGTTGCAGTTAAGATAATGTGATGATATAAATAAAATCAACACACGAATTATTAATAAAATTGAAAGAAAATTAAAATTTCTCCTCTATAATTTTCATCCCTAATAATTAGTAGCAAAAAGACATTTTCATGCTAGTTTCTTCATCATAATAAACAAACAAGAAAATGTAGAATTTAACCTGAATACCATAGAAAAAATATAAGAGCAAATAAACATTTAAAAATGTCATTATGGAAAACTTATTAGAAATCAATTTACCTTAAAAAACTAAAAAAAACCTAATTGGAATTGAAAACCATTTTCATGCTAGTTTCATCATCATAAAAAACAAATAAGAAAATCTAGAATGTAACTTGAATATCATGGAAAAAAATACAATATTAAATTAAAATTTAAAAATTTCATAATGAAAAACTTATCAAGAATCAATTTCACCTTAAAACCAAAAAAAACCCAATTGAAACTGAAACACGAGGGCTTCACTTAGTGAACCTGGGTTATATCACCTGCATTCATGGCATACTAAATAATCCCTCTATTTTCAGAAAATATTGTCCTAAAATCCTTCCTTGTCACCCCCTCCCAATACATAGCTTGAATTAAAATCCCCCCTATTTTCACTTTATATTGTATTTTTTCATTGCCCGAATAAAAAACCCCCCTATTTTCACCAATTGGCAATATATTGAACCCTCATTTTTGGGATAGTAAACCCCCAATATGAATGTACGTGATATAATATTGCCTTGATAGTGAAGCCCCCATGAACTGAAAACCATTTTCACCTTTAATTAAAAACCCTAATAGACAACTATTTCACTCCAAGAAATTTAGAATGTCATGTTTTATCAATCTAAAACATGAAGAGTACAATAAGTGGAAAATAACATTTGTAAGAAAAATTGTGTTATCTCACCCACTAGAATAGTGTTTGGATGTGTTAGAAGTACGGTTGTCGTTGCACCAAAAGATTGACCTGTTAATGCCTGATACAACCACTAGACTTATAGAATCCACAAGAGGCGGTTAGGCCATGTCACAAACCCAAGCATTGTGTTGCACAACACAAGGAGACCAAGGGTGCACATGTTGCAACAACCCCCCTAGTGCAAGCGAAGGGTTTTGAACCTATGACCCAAGCTCTGATAGCACTTGTTAGAAGTTTGGTTATTATTACACCAAAAGATCGACCTGTTAATGCCCGATACAACCACTAGACTTGTAGAATCCACAGTGGGTGGTTAAGCCATGTCACAAACCTGAGCACTGGGTTGCGAAACACAAGGAGACCAAGGGCATACTCCTTGCAACATGATGGATTTTTCACACCTTATTTTCCTTTCATTGATCAACTTACAACCAAAGGGACTCTTCTTGTTTGATATTCACTATCTCAGTGTTGATAGTGTTCCTCAACAAGATCAAATAATCATGAAATTTTCTCAATTGGTCAATAAAAGGGAGCCCTTTGGCTTTCAAATATTTCAACCATACCTAGGTAACCCTACCATAAGAACTATCCTTTTGTACCTTAGTCACCATTTTCTTCCTAATTATAGAACTGGGATTAAAGGAAGCACTTGCTTGGTTGATTGGTTGAGTTGAAGGGTCAACCAATGACTTCAAACAGCTCATGATAAACTCAACTAATTTCTTGTCATGCCCAAACTTTTGGGCACAGACGGAATAAATTTAAAAAAAATAAAAAAAAATACTTAACTTAGTATGACTAACCTAATTAAAATGATGTAATCTAGTTTGGTCTTAACTATGTTTTGAATAAATCAAACACTTAAATTAATTGGGCGATAAAATTATCTAAGTTATAAGCGAGCTAATATTTCTCCACAAGAGTTATCACTAACCTTCCATTAATGAATTTATTAAACTCACTAGCAATAATCACAACTAAATTAATAGGGACTATTAAAGATCTCCTATAGTCCTTTAATTACTTAGGGTCTAAAATTAATTTACCCTAACTCTTTGATTAAATTAACCCACTAAATAAAATATCCATTAATGAAAAAGTGTCTAATAAAATTTCAAAATAAATGGACCAACAGGGCACTACGTAAATCATTATGTTTTCCCAAGGGTTTATCCTACCCAACGTTTTAAATTCTTCTCACTAAATGCTCCTACATTCATTTATTAATTAAAAGAACATTCCTAATTTTACAAATAACTATTTGATCCCAAATAAATATAGAAATTAAACTCTCTCTCTCTCTCTCTCTCTCTCTCTCTCTCTCTCTCTCTCTCTCTCTCTCTCTCTCTCTCTCTCTATATATATATATATATTCAAAAGGGAAGGAGGGGTTTTTATTTTATTATATTAATTAACTCCTTTTTATACACTCCCACCACACACATACTTATTTTAAATTCTAAGTGTGCTTGCCCTAACCCGAAACTAGGGTTAGGGCAAATATGTTAAGATCTCTTATCCTTTTTTGAGTGTTGTGTGTGTGTGTGTGAATGACTTTTTATTTTTTTTTTTGTGTGTGTGTGCAGGTGTGGGTGCCCGAGCTTCATCTCTCGGTGGAGTCGAAGTAGAATGGCGGAGAGAGAGAGAGAACCGAGTGGGGCGGCCGGGGGGGGGGGGGGGTTTATTGGTTCGCGGGTGTGGGAGGAGACAGTGCAGGAGTGCCGCGGGCTATAGACAGTGCTGCCCATGACTGCGGCTCCCGCAGTCTATGGACGTCGCCGCCCACAGCTGCGGGTTCCGCACCCTGTGGACGGCGCCGCCCACAGTTGTGGCTTCCCGCAGCCTGTGGACATCGCCGCCCACAGCTGCGGGCTTCTGCAGACTGTGGGCATCGCTACCCAAGGCTGCGCCCCCCCCCCCCCCCCCATTTTGCCAAAACGCTATTTTTAAAACCCCTTTTTTTATGTTAAAATAACATGCGAAATACTTTTTTTAAATTTTTTTTTTTTTTTTTCTATATATATATATATATATATATATGAATGACTTATTTAACAAGTTGATTAATTTTCTCCTCTTTCTTTTTGTATTAATAATTATGTAAATACATCACTGTTTTCTTTCATAAACAGATTTTCAGAATAATGAAGAATATATATATATATATATATATAAGTATTTATATATTACCATTTATAACTCATTTAGGCAAGCTTATGAGATTATTATTCTTGTATATCTTTTAAATGCATGCAAAGATTTTCCTAATACTATTGTAGTTTGTAAAAATGGAAAGATATCTTTTTTTTTAAAGGGTTGAAGAAACATATGCTTAGTATTCTGTTTTCTCTTTTTTGTTTAAAAACCTACAATCTGCAACTAATATCTACAATGCATAGCAACTTAAAATATAATCATTCTTTTTTTGTAAACAAATTAAATGTTAGAACTAAATGCTAATCTTTCATTTGATACAATAAGTTACTACATTAAGATTTGTTTTCTGCATTAAATGGAAAAATAATGACAGTTTTCTTTTATTTGCAGCAGCATTAATATAGCTAAATGAACATGTAGAAACAAAATTAATTTCATTTGCCAAATAAACATAAATGCAACAACATCATTTCTCTTTTTTTTTTTCAATGAAGATTTAAATACAGACTAATTCATTTCTTCTTCCCTTTTTGCAATACTAACCCAAGTAGGAAAAATATATTTCTTTAGCAAATTTAAGTACAAGGTAAATAAGAATACAAATGGGTTTGAAAACCCAACAAATATTTCCCTTCCATAGGAATATGATTAACATAAATACACTTCTTTTCTTGAAAATGACTACAACATAGCTCATTTTTTTTTTATACAAGCTACAATATTGAATACTTTTTTTTTTCTTTAAAACTTTTCTGCAACACAAAATAGCAACAAAGCTCTTTATTCTTTTTTTTCCCATCCCAAGCAACCTGCAATAAAAACACAACTTGACCATGAAGAGCTCACCTCCCAGCCTAGGCTTACTAGAAGCCACCCTCGAGCTTGGAGAACCAAGCACTAGACGGGTTACAAACAAGCAAACAACATAACAATTATGGCAAACACTCAACATACATCTTCCCATCCCAAGCTACACTTTCACCACATTTTGTGATGATCATTCTACGGGTGGAAGTGGACCAAGTACCATTGGGGAGATTGTAAGCCAAAATACAACTCAAGCCACCTCATGGCAAAACAAAATACAACAATTTTCACCTCCTCACCTTATGCCCCCCAAAGGCATAAAGCCATATTTCCTCCCCTTATGACCCCCAAATGCATACACAAGGCTATGCAACAAGGGTCACAAAGGACACCCTTGAGATCACTCTCCATAAGGAGAGCCTCTCACCCAAGGTTGTCATACTTCTTCCACCCCAAGACCCTCCTACTCTCCCAAGAGAAGGAGGCCTTGGACACTCCCAAAACAAGAACACATAAACAAAGAACATGGAAATGAAAACTTACATTTTTCTCCTACAACAATTTACATCTACACATCTCTTTCAACAAGCATTTCTTTCTTTCAAAAACAACATAAACAACATAAACAAAAAGATAATATAACCAACCTTAATCTGCCAATAGGTATGTTAGACTTAGTTGGGGATGAGCTGCCCAAATCCACACAAACTTTTCACCAACCCTTCACCAAAAATTCTATTCTACAACTAATTTTCAAAACAATGCATAATCTCCAACAATGGAGAGTGGGTGATTACTCACTAAGTCCCTAATCCTTGCCGAAGAAGGCTTCTCACACACTTCCCAACCCCTTGGGTGAGGTGAGGGTTCCCATTGGTTGCTCTTCCCAACCTCTTACATATTTCTAAAACTAGAAAGGGAAAAGGTGAGTGAGGATGGGGAAGAGAGTTTGACATCAAAAGGGAAGGTTGTCTATCCTAGGAGGAACCTTCTAAGTTGAATTTTCGCTCACCTTGGAAAAACCACTTTTTGAGGTGACTAAACAGTCACATGGGAGTAGTCACATGTTCCAAAATACCCCTAACCCATAGGTATACCCTTTGGACCTTTGGAAAATCCCTAAAACTGACCCTAGGAGTCCATTTAACCCCTGAGAAACCCAACTGAAGTTAACCTACGGGTCAAACCTGAGTTGACCACTCCGAAGACTCCCTACCCAAGGCAAATTTGGGACCACACTCATGTGTTTGAATGGCTTTGGTAGAAACAAAACGCCCTCCAAGAGACAAGTCAAAATCAATGACACTAATCATCACATGTGTCAAGTGACACAATAAAATACAATATAAAAATCACACATGGAATTTGTCTCTTGTAGGTTTACACAATTATATAAAATCAAATTAACACACATGCATCATTTACTTTCACAAATAAAATACATTACAAATGGGGTGTTGTCTCTCCAAATAGACAACCCCTGGCTTAACAAACGTACATTGGTCTAGGTTTAGTTCTCCATATAAATTCCATGGTCACATGGATAATGTTCCTGCGCATCTCAATTAACATAGCAGTAATTCCAAATAATCACAATTATACATAATTAAATACATGGATTTCATTGCACATCAAACACTCATACATTTGGCAACAATAATTCAATATCTCATTCATTCAAATTCGATTTCACATAAGCAATTAACATAATTCTCAAAATTGAACCATTCATAAAATAAGCATCATTTTTCTATCATCAAAATGAAGTCCTGAAATTCTAATAATGACATTCACCATTTCAAAGTAATTCTATTCTAGTAACATATAAAGTTTCATAATCATCATGCATAAAATAAAGCATCAATACATGTCAATGTGATCCAAATCATGAAATCATATAGGTTCTAAATCCATAAAGCATAAAATAAAGCATCCATAATAGTCTCAATATGCAAATAACTGGAAATGTCAAACTGAGTCGGGGTAGGGCCTCACACCCTCCCCCTCTAGGCATGAACTTCCTCCTAGAGTTCATCAAAAAGGTGGGGGTACTGTGATCTCATGCGTGCTGCATCCTCCCATGAGGTTGTGACCTCATCATAGCAATCCCACTGGACCCTAACCTAGTCCAGCTCTCGACCTCGAAGGCCCAGCATCCGGCGTGCTAAAATGCGAATGGGCTCCAAGGCTAGCTGCCTGTCCGACTCCACCTGCAAGGCATCCCAATCTAGAATATGAGACTCATCATAGATATACTTCCTCAAAACTGAAACATGAAACACATCGTGGATGCGTGACAGGCTAGGTGGCAATGCTAAACAGTAGGCAACTGGTCCTATCCTCTCAAGGATCTCAAATGGCCCTACAAATCAAGGTGCGAGCTTAGAACCCTTTCCATAACGGATTGGACTCTTATGCGGTTGCACTCTCAAGAAGACTCTGTCTCCAACCAAGTAGCTACGATGTATCCTCTTTGCATCTGCATATTTCTTCTGTCTATCCTGTGCCTCTCTAAGACGCTGCCTAATCAAATCCACCTGCTGCTCCATATCCTGAACTATCTCAAGACCAATAGCAACTCTATCCTCTATGCGGTCCCAACTCAATGGTGTCCTACAAGTTTTGCCATATAATGCCTGATAGGGTGGCATCCCCAAGGACGTGTGATGCCCATTGTTATAGGAAAACTCCACTAAGGGAAGGTACTATTCCCATCTGGTCTGGTGATCCATGACATACATGCGAAGCATATCCTCTAACACCTGATTAACCCTCTCTGTCTGGCCATCCGTTTCTGGATGATAGGCTGTACTGAAATTGAGCTTGGTACCCATAGCTGCCTGTAATGCCTTCCAAAAGGAATAAGTGAAGAGGGAATCCCTGTCGGAAATGATCTTGCGTGGAACACCATGAAGTCTGACAATGTCTCACAAAAACACCTGTGCTACTGCTAGTGCTGTGAAGGTGGTACGAACTGGTGAAAAGTGAGCCACTTTGGTCAACTTGTCAACCGTCACCAAGATGGCATCATGGCGGCGAGATGACATAGGGAGACCAATGATGAAATCCATGGATATAGTATCCCACTTCCACTTTGGTATAGCATGAGATTGGAGCAACCCACCTAGATGGCGGTGCTCCACCTTGACTCTCTGACACTCAAGGCATCGAGATACCAACTCGGCAATAAGCTGTCGCATTTCTGGCCAATGGTATAGTTCCCTCAAGTCTGCATGCATCTTCTTGACCCTGGGATGTGCTGCATAAGGAGCTCTATGAGCCTCTATGATAATGAACTCCCGCAATCCCCCGGAAGAAGGTACATAGATGCGCCCTCTATGGCGTAATAAACCATCGGACTCTAAGGAATAATCCACATATTTTCCTTCTAATGTTTCCTGAGATCATATAGCCTGGCAAACCTCTAAATACCATCCGTCCTTTGGCAACTGCTGCATGATCCGATCTCTAAAATCTGTGCTCATAGACATGGTGTATACCTCGTGACGTCTCCTACTCAAAGCATCTGCAACTACGTTTTCTTTCCCTTTGATGTAGTGAACATCAAAATCATACTCACACAAGAATTCCATCCATCTCCTCTAACGTGCATTAAGATTCAGCTGAGTGAATATGTACTGAAGGCTCTGATGGTCTGAGTGCAACTCAAAATGATGACCCAAAAGGAAGTGTCTCCACCTCACAAGTGCATGCACTACTGCTGCAAGCTCAAAGTCATGAGTAGGATAATTAAGCTCGTGAGTCTTGAGTTTCCTAGACTCAAAAGCTATAGCTCTGCCACCCTGCATAAGGACTGCTCCTAAACCCTCTAGGGAAGCATCTGTGCAAACCATGAAGTCAGCTGAAGGATCTAGTACTACAAGGATAGGTGCGGTAGTAAGTGCCTTTTTAAGTTCCTGAAAGGCCTTCTCGGACTTCTCCGTCCACTCAAATTTCTTCCCCTTGCGCTGAAGAGAAATAATAGGATGAGCAACTCTAGAGAATCCTCAACAAAACGTCGGTAATAACCTGCTAAGCCCATGAAGCTCCTGACCTCTGTCACACTGGTAGGTGTTGGCCAATCTATAATGGCTCTGATCTTTGATGGGTCTACTGAGATCCCATCATTGGATATAACATGACCAAGGTACTTGACCTCTGTTCTAAAGAAAGCACACTTCGACAAACTGCCATACAATTGACTATCCCTCAAACACTGCAAAACCTGTCTCAAGTGATCCTCATGTTCCTCCTCATTCCGTGAATATATCAATATGTCGTCGAGAAATACAATCACAAAACGGTCAATGAATGTGCGGAATACTCCATTCATGAGACTCATGAACACTGCTGGGGCATTCGTAAGACCGAATGGGACCACGGTGAACTCATAGTGGCCATATCTAGTGCGAAATGCGGTCTTGTGGATATCACTATCCACTATTCTCAACTGGTGGTACCCTGACTTTAGATCAATCTTGGAAAATACTTTGGCACCCTGAAGTTGGTCGAATAAATCGTCGATCCTGGGCAATGGATATCGGTTCTTGATGGTTACTTTGTTCAACTGACGGTAATCCATGCATAATCGGAGAGATCCATCCTTCTTCTTCACGAAGATGACTGGTGCACCCCAAGGGGATACACTAGGGCGAATGTGGCCCTTTTCTAGGAGTTCCTCAAGTTGCATCTTGAGCTCATTAAGCTCATTTGTGGTCATTCTATATGGTGCTCATGAAACTGGTTCGGCTCCTAGAACAAGGTCTATATGAAAATCAATCTCTCTACGGGGCGGCATACTGGGTAACTCTGAAGGAAATACGTCTGAAAATCCCTCAAGGATAGGATGGTCGTCAATAGTTGGTTCCTTTTCCTCTTCTTTTTCTCTATCACTAATGGTGATGCCAAATAACTGACATCCCTTTCGCATGCTTCTCTTAAGCTACATGGCAGAGATCATACGAAGAGACACGGGTCTCTGAATTCCAGTGATCACTATGGGAGAACCATGATCATCCTCACACTCGATCCTTTTCAGGTGACAATCCATCTTGGCTCTGTGGGCGTAAAGCCAATCCATGCCAAGTATGATGCCATATGATCCGAGTGGTGTAACTCTAAGGTCTATTAAGGTGGTGGTATTACCAATCTAAAGCTGACAACCCTTAACCTCTGATTCCACTGACACTCTAGCCTCTGAAGCTAATTCCACTTCCCAACTGACCTCTTGTCTAATTGCCACTAGCCCGCAACACTCCACAACCAATGGAGATATAAAAGAGTCAGTAGCTCCTGAATCAAATAATATAGATACACTACTACCTCTGATCATACCTACTACCTCAATAACTGTGGCCTGATGCTCTGCTTGGCGGTTGTCAACCACTGCGAAGACCCTATGGGACTTGCCCATATCCCCAACTGTCATCTCTGATGCTGCCATCCTCTGATTTCCTGCCATCTGACCCTAAGGACATTCTCTCGCCATGTGTCCCATGGCTCCACATGTGAAGCAAGCACCACGTGCCTGAAACTGCACTCCCTGTGGTCTAGAGAAAGACTGTCCCCCTGTCCTGCTAGAACCACTATACCCACCTCTTAAGGACTACTGAGTCCTCGCCGGAGGTGTGTAAGGAGCCTGCGATCTCTGATCTCGCCTCTGACCCGGTGACTGCCACTGCTTGGGCTTCGTGCCCTGCTGACTCTGCGAAGGCCTTTGCCTCGAGTTTTGTTGTGACTGCTGCGGAGGAGGGGGTTTGGAGAACCCCGATGTGTGTCTGTTGTTACCTTTCCAATGGGGTTTCTAAAACCCATAAGTCTGTGGTATAGGGTTACGGTTCTGGAACCGATCCCTCGAGTCCTGGGGTCTGACCTGAATCTCCTCGGCTATCAAAGCCTTCTCCATGGCAACCCGAAGGCTCCCTGGAGCGGCCATTCTCACTGGTCCTGCTATGTCGGAGTTCAATCCTCTGATAAAACGGTTGATGAGAAGCTTCTCATCTTTCAGGTAGTCTACGTACGGTAAGAGTTCAAAGAACTTGTTCTCGTACTGGGTTACTGAAAGACCCTTCTGCTGGAGGTCATGAAACTTATCCACCCTACGCTGTCTGAAATGCTCTGATAAGTACCTCTCCCTGAATCTCTCTGTGAAAATCTCCCAAGTGAGGGTTTCTATCTCTAAGCCACACTTATATTCTTCCTATCTCCACCATGTGGAGGTTGTTCCTCGCAATAGGTGGACCGCTACACGTGCTTTTAGATTGCTCTCATAAGAGCGCAATGCAAAGCACCTATCTAGGCTTAAAAGCCATGCCTCTGCTTCTACCCCGTCTGTAGATCCCCCAAAAGATGGTGGATGAAGATGCATAACCTCTCTGATTAGATCCCCTGGATCTCGACATGCCCTCTCAATATACACTGGTGCTACGACTGGAGGTGGTGCTGGTAGGTGAATGGACTCGGGCTCATGCCCAGCCTGACTCTCTATGGGATTAGGAGGTGGACTCCTACTCCATTCCCGTTCTACTGTTCTACGGCTTCCTGAGTTCTGGTTCTCAACATTCTGATCTACTGCCGGAAGTCTATCCTGTACTATGCCAATCAGGTTCTGTAGAGCTACTAAGATGTCTCGGTTCGGGTCAATTGATCATTCGGGAGGAGCTTCTGGGTTCACTTCCGGAATCGATTCCTCCCTAATGACCTCTTCGCGTGCCATGCGTTCACGCCTAGGGCCTCTACCATGTTTGGAAGTTTGTCGCGTAGTTGGAGGCATCCTTTTTAAGAAAATAAAATAAAATGAAATGAATAACTATTTTAGGAGAAATATTTTAGCTAGTTTAAAAAAAAAATATATAATAAAAATAATTATAATTTAATTAATTAAATATTTATAGCGAAACGTAATGGAGTAAGGTTCCTAGTGTTGGTAACTTTGCTCTGATACCAAAATGTCATGCCCAAACTTTTGGGCACAAATGGAATAAATTTTTTTTTTTTTTTAAATACTTAACTTAGTACGACTAACCTAATTAAAATGATGTAATCTAGTTTGGTCTTAACTTTGTTTTGAATAAATCAAACAATTAAATTAATTGGGCGATAAAATTATCTAAGTTATAAGCGAGCTACTATTTCTCCACAAGAGTTATCACTAACCTTCCATTAATGAATTTATTAAACTCACTAGCAATAATCACAACTAAATTAATAGGGACTATTAATGATCTCCTATAGTCCTTTAATTACTTAGGGTCTAAAATTAATTTACCCTAACTCTTTGATTAAATTAACCCACTAAATAAAATATCCATTAATGAAAAAGTGTCTAATAAAATTTCAAAATAAATGGACCAACAGGGCATTACGTAAATCATTATGTTTTCCCAAGGGTTTATCCTACCCAACGTTTTAAATTCTTCTCACTAAATGCTCCTACATTCATTTATTAAATAAAAGAACATTCCTAATTTTACAAATAACTATTTGATCCCAAATAAATATAGAAATTAAACTACTTATATATATATATATATATATATATATATATATATATATATATATATATATATATGTGTGTGTGTGTGTGTGTGCTTATGAATGTATTCAAAAGGGAAGGAGGGGTTTTTATTTTATTATATTAATTAACTCCTTTTTATACACTCCCACCACACACATACTTATTTTAAATTCTAAGTGTGCTTGCCCTAACCCGAAACTAGGGTTAGGGCAAATATGTTAACATCTATTATCCTTTTTTGAGTGTTGTGTGTGTGTGTGTGAATGACTTTTTTTTTTTTCCTTGTGTGTGTGTGTGCAGGTGTGGGCGCCCGAGCTTCATCTCTCGGCGGAGCCGAAGTGGAATGGCGGAGAGAGAGAGAGAGAGCCGAGTGGTGGGGGTTTTTTTATTGGTTCGTGGGCGTGGGAGGAGACAGTGCGAGAGTGTTGTGGGCTGCGGACAGCGCCGCCCACGACTGTGGCTCCCGCAGTTTGTGGACGTCGCCACCCACAGCGGCGGGTTCCGCAGCCTGTGGACAGCGCCGCCCACAGCTGCGGCTTCCCGCAGCCTGTGGACGTCGCCGCCCACAGCTGCAGGCTTCCGCAGACTGTGGGCGTCGCCACCCAAATCAACTTTGGTCATATTAAGTATTGTACCCTGACAAGTTTCTTTTTGGATAGAGGGACGTGTACTTTCCACATATAGGTTCTCATAATTAGTGTCCTCCATTAGCCTTGAGTTGGTATTCAACTTTTTGGGCTTAGGGGGTCTTTGTTACAACTGGCCTACAATGTTATCTTCTGGAAAGCTAAATGGTATTATCTTTTTTTCCTTGGAAAAAGTATTTTCTTTTATGAAGGGGAGGAAGTAGTATCAACAATTTGATTATTTGACTAAGAGTTAGGTGATATATTAATACAATTAACTATTAATGTATTTAATACATTATATATTAATAAGTGGCTTAGTCTTGTGCCAGGTTTGTCTCATACCTCGATCCCTATCCATCACAGTGCACTCTCATTTGCAATCATTCAAACACTTTCACCATTCACCCCCCATTTGATGCACCTAATTGACACATACTTAAATACATTTTTTTTCCTACTTCGAGGTTATCATTTATCTATCTAAGTTCATTTCCATGTCACTCGAGATCAATTCTACAACATGCAAAAATGAACCTCAAATGCAAACTTTCAGATCAAACTCCAATTTTATGGCCTCTTTCCACTAGCTATTGTGATCTAATTTAAAACATGCATATGTGTGGCATGTTACTATGTCTTGATATTTAAAAAAACTTAATGTGCTAGAAATTCAAAGGAAAAATGAAGAAAAATCAAGAGAAGTCATTACAACAAGTTATTCATTGTTTTCCTGTTCAATCTTCTTCCACCATGGAGATATCTATGAAAAAATTGACTAGAAATAGAATTGACAATGGTAAAGCCAAGATTCAAGACAGAGAAAGCATTCCCCCTGATCAACAAAGATTGATATTTGCTGGAAATCAATTGGAAGATTGCAGTAGAATTGCTGATTACATCATTAAAAAGGAATCCGCTGTTCATCTGATGGGAGGGATGCAAATCTTTGTCAAGGCTTTGAGCGGCATAATTATCACCCTGGAGGTTGAGGCTTGTCACACTATTGGTAATGTTAAGGCAAAGATTTATGATAACGAGGGTATTCCTCCAGATCAACAGAGACTGATCTTTTCTGGCAAGATATTACATAATGAGAGGACTCTGGCTGAATATAACATCCAGAAAGAATCCACTCTTCACTTGGTTCTCTGCCTTCATGGAGGTATGCAAATCTCTGTGAAGACTTTGACTGGTAAAATAATTACTATTGAGGTTGAGAGCTCAGATACAATTGACAATGTGAAGCAAAAGATTGAAGATAAGCAGGGCATTTTTACAGATCAGCAGAAACTGAATTTTGTTGGAAAGGAGCTGGAAGATGAGAAGACAGTTGCTGATTACAACATTCAGGAGGATTCCACTGTAAACCTAGTCCTTCACCTCCGTGCTGGAATGCATATATTTGTTAAGGTTTTGAATGGTAAGACCATCACACTTGCAGTTGAGAGCTCAGACACAATAGAAACTGTGAAGGCCAAGATTCAAGATAAGGAAGGGATTTCTCCAGACAAACAGATTTTGACCTATGATGGATTTCAATTGCAGGATGAAAGAACTCTGGCTGATTACAAAATTGAGAAAAAATCCACGCTTAACCTTGCCATCCGCCGTGGTGGCATGCAGATTTTTGTAAAGACCTTAACAGAAAAGATAATTACTCTTGAAGTTGAAAGCTCATATACAATCAACAATGTCAAGTCTAAAATTGAGGATAAAGAGGGAATTCCTGCAGAGGAACAGAAACTGTATCTTGCTCGAAAGCAGCTGGAAGATTGGAAGACACTTGCTGATTACGGCTTTCAGAAGGATTTCATTCTGGAACTTGTCCTTCGGCTCCGCGGTGGAAGTTAGATCTAGGAGATAATTTGTCTTGCATCATCCTGGTGGATTTTAGTTGTAGGATATCTTTTAATCTTGAAAGTTACACTTCAATAATTTTGGTTGAAAGTTTATATCATTTCACAGTGCACAGAGGATCTTTCAAATGATATATGCTAAGCTGCCTAGGCCATGAAATTTGAAACTACTTGTCACAGATTTGTTTTGGGGTTCATGTTTTCTCTGTACAACACTTAATTTTCATAGAAATTCGTTCCTCAATAGCTATCTCTTCTATTTTGCAAAACCTGAGGCACTCAGCATTCCCTGGAAAAGACATCGAAGTCATTGCATATTCAAATATTTATCAATTCATATTCTGAGAGTTTTAGGAAAGTAGATTTAAATGCAATCGTTTCATATAAGGATTGTTTGTCTCACTTATTTTATAAGACACCAGTTTATCCACATAAAAACAAGAAGAATGTGTGCATTAAAATGTTTTTGGTAAAAGATTTCCTTATGTTGATCAGATTCTTTTGCCTATGAAAATGTTCGCGGTTCATCCTAAGACTCACACAAATTTTGATTTCCCCCAAGCAAACTTGGGTACCATGTCGAAATTCCACATTAAGTATGCTGTTCGTTGATCAGAACTTCCTGAAAGATTCCCTCTGCAAGGTACCGCCAAATCCTTTCAGAAACCTGAATTGATTAAATCATTAGTTCTATCTACTTCATTTGCTGAGGCCATAGTAGCTATGATTTAGACTCCTGAATCCAAATTCCTGCGTAGTCCTGAAACATGAAGGGCATAGATGTATGGTGTTCGTTGATCAGAGCTTGCTGAAAGATTCCCTCTGTAAGGTACCGTCATAACCTTTCGGAAACCTGAATTGATTTGATCATTAGTGTTATCTACTTCATTTTTTGATAACGATTCCCCATAGCAGCTGTGATTTAGACTTCTGAATCCATATTCCTGCAAAGCAGATTTACAAATTATAGAGCAATCATGACAATGCCAATTCTTGGTTATTCCTGAAGTAACAGAAAATCTCATAAAAGTAATGTTGTAGTTTTAGTAATAGAAAATAGTATGTTGCAAATGTCAAGAACCCGAATTTCTTTTTATTGTGAAGATTATCATATGAAAAATCCCAGTAGATTCTGAAGATTAAGATATGAAGAATCATTAAACATTTGGTGATATTCAACATTTTGAAAATGTGACCGAGAGGGAAAACTCTGTGCAGGAAACCAAGTAGGGTTTCTCCATGGCTAAGCTTTCAGGATGGCTAGGAAGATACAGAAGGGGAGGAAAAGGATGAATGGAATGGTTTACCCCTAAAGTTACAGAAGATCTCATAAAAAATGACTGTAGTTTTAGAAAATAGTGTGTTGCAAATGTCAAGAACCAGAGATTCACTATATTGTGAAGATTACCATATTAAAAACTTCATTAGATTATAGAAAATCCTAGAACCTCTGGTGTTATTCAAAACATTTTGAAAATGTCACCAAGTGGGAAAACTCTCTGCAGGGAAGCAAGTGAGATTTCTCCATCCCCAAGTTTTGAGGATGCCTAGGAAGATTGGAGGAAAAAAGGTCGATCGACCTTACACAAATGTTGTGTGGCAAGCCCTTTGGTAGCAGCAAATGTGCCCTCAAACTGGTAATAAGAACGTTTCTTCCTCGGATTTAGTTTTTGTCAAACAGGGGAAAACTGTGAGCTCTGGTTCATTGCAAGGGTTGAAACAGGGATTTCTCTTTCCCTGCGTTGTGGCTGAGCACGAGGTCACCTCTAATTCTCAAGTTAATGCTCGGGCTTTTATACTGACAGTGGAAAGAAAGATGAGGTTGTCGGTATGGTAAAGGATCTGAGTGGGATGGGCATCGTGATCATCCCCTTCTCTCTGATCATGACAATGTTGGTATTTTATATTTTTAGGGCTTTATGTTTGTATTAGGGGAGGATATAAGAGGTGTGACGTTTCAGATCATGGGGGAATCGAGGAAACCGAAAGGATGAAACTTTTGAGCCATGGAGAATATCAGAGATCTTGGGTAGACACAATTAAAGGTAAATCTTACTCCAAACTTGATCTATCTTTCTGCTTGGAAGTAGTTATGGATCGAATATCATCCATCGTAGGGTTCTTGATTTAGGTGTTAGAAAGATCTTCTAAGCTGTAAAATGCTCTTATTAGAAAGCTTTTAGGTAGTAAGCGTTATATTGATGTGGTTAAAAGTTGGACTCAGAGGTAATTGAAACCGGCTTGCCAAGTTGAAATCTGGACTCTAATGAATAGATTCTTTCTGATCTCCTTTCTGAAACATGACGCTCGTGTTAGGACCTTCTTCGACGGTTCTAATGTTTTTTGGTAAAACTGGATCTTCCTAAGAAAAAGGAAATTAGGTTTTGATTTAAGGAGTGTGTTGATAGGATCCTATCTGGTGTAAGCTATTGGAATTTTAAGAGGATGAGGTTCTATGGTTATAGCTAATTAGTCGATAGGTTCTTGTTTATTGTGGACTTGTCACACTACTTCTCAGAAAAATTGTCTCACGCTTGAAAAAACTACTTCTCAGAAAAATTGTCTCAGGCTTGAAAAAAATAGTGTGTCGGAAATAATGTGCCGGAAAATAAAATAGTGTGTCGGAAAATAGGTAAACAATGATTTTGCTTCCTTTAAAAAGAATGCTATCCGTAAGCGTGTCTGTGTTCTCTGCAGATTATTCCCTGCAGATTATTCAACAGTTTTAGCCGATAGGCTTTTGTTTATTGTGGACTTGCCACATTACTTCTTTCTGAAAAGATGTCTCACGCCTGAAAAAAATAGTGTACAGAAAATAATGTGCAGGAAAATAGGTAAACAATGATTTTGCTTCCTTTGAAAAGAATACTATCCGTAAGCGTGTTTGTTCTCTGCAGATTATTCAACAGTTTTAACGAGCCAGCTGGCGAAAAAATCGAATATGGTGCCAGGTAAACTCCTTTTTTTTCCCGAATATTTTTCCGTTACCGTAAACAAATTTTGTCAGAAATGATGGTGCCCACTATATTCAATTCCTCACGCCGGCAATTTCATCATTTGAATACTTCTGTTCACACATATTCTTTTCGTTTCTGAAACGATGTTCATGCTTTTCCAGCGGCAAACTATAGAAAATGCTGAGGGGAATAAATGATGAAAATGAACCTGATTACTAAGTCATACAATTGTATTTATGTTCGGTATTCTACCCGTTGAATTTACTTCAAATTCCATGGGATTTCTTCGGTTTTGAGTAAGAAGATTATCTGGGCGAAAGTGAGCACCCAAAGCAAACACGAGCTCTGGTCTAAACATAATTTAGTTTTCTTTTCATTTCTTGCTTGGATTGCAAGATTTCCTTCTGTTTCATCCCTGCTATGGAATTCCTTCACGACTGTCACTTTATTTATGTTAATCTAGTTTAAATTTCGAATATTAATCAAAATTGAAGGAGTAGACAGAATATATAAGTACCTCCAACAACATGACGAGAGGCGTTTTTAGAATGCTCACGATGTTTAGCAACTCTGTTATTACAAACACATTAGGGGAAAGGATCCAGTAGTTGTGCACCCTAACTTCGCGCTTCTCAAAATTCTACTTGGAAATTTCAAATCACTCCGATTTTTTTACAACAGCTTACTTGGCAAGTCCCCTGCTTATAACTAAGGTTTCAGGGCCACATCATCAAATATGATACCACATCAGCATGTTTTTTGCCAAGGTGTCCAAAACAGCCCCAAAAAAAGTGAGACCAATAGGCGTGCAAAAGAGACCCCAATAGTTGTGCAGTTGATTGGCATCACCTGATTGGTTACTTTTTACAATATTAGTATATTTCTTAACAACTATTGGTACATTTCCTAACTCTTGGTACATTTCTTAACAAAAATTGATATTTTTTGTTTCAAACAATAGGTTTTATTTGTTCAATTTTTGGAACAAAAGTTATCAACAACCCTCACAACAATTGGTACATGCTCAACTAGTGGGTCCTTTCCCCTAGATAGCAATAATTTGTATAGTTAAATGCTTGAAATATTATCACTTTAGGTCACATCAAGAATTTATTTTCTATGATTTATGTTTTGCCCCAAATCATATGGTAGAAATTTTACAGCTATTAGTTTTACTATAATTTTAGCAGGGTTTATTTTTGTCTTCTATTCCTTGACATATCAAACATTTTTCATAGAGATCATTATTTGTATATGCCTCAAATTAGAGATTTTTCCATTCATCGGATAAAACATGCATATATTTACTGATCGTTTCTTTCCATTCAGTTGTGGTAGTCATTAGATATAATTATCTCTTTCATGATCTTCTTGTTATCCTGTATATAAGGAAATGTACCCAATAATATATGAATTAATACAAATACTCTTTTTTATTTGGATTTTATACTATATATCATTCCATTGAATAGATTTATTTTATTTATTTTTTATAGCATACTAAACTTATTATAGCTCTCAATAATCATATCTCCTTCCATTAGATCAATAGATTTATATTTCTCCAAATTAAATTGGTCAACAAACTCCTTTATCTAATACCATCACCAAGATGAATAAACTTGTAAAGAGAAATCACGTTCTGTAGGAAGAATTGGCTTACACATTTAAATCTAGAAGCTATCAAGACAATTTATCACATACTCTTAAAATTTCATACATTTAACATTTAATTTTTACTTTTGATATCCTATCGGCTTATCCCTTGAACCTCCTCTAGGTTACAAGGTACTAGTTTTTAATCAATTCATAAATTTTGATGTGGTGATCAAAATCAATAAATGTCTATCGTATGAATGCACGTGTGGATAAGGAGCCTTTGACTTTGGTCACTTTGTCATAAAGGTATGGAGATTGGGGGGTAGTGGAATGAGTATGAGGATGCCTTAGGTAGTTGTGCTGCAAATTTGTCCACTTTGTTTTCACTTGCTAGGTCAATAGGAGGAAGCAAAATTTATGGAGAATAAGGAAAAAATATAAGTTTTATCTACCTCAAGAAAATGAAGAGGCGTTTTTAACAAAGAAGGCTGATGTACTTCAATCAAATGGTAGAATATGAAGGTGTTGGAGATCCCCCTTTAGTGGGTGGGAATTGTTCTATAGAAAAATGGTTTCTTTAGATGTGAGGATTACGAAAGAGGTTGGTGTAGGAGAGGAAATCTTTTAATGTAGATTTGTTGGGTTTCGTTCCTAATCCTTCATAGATGGTTCAATCTTATTTATTTTCATCATCTTAAATCAAGGGACAAAAGTGGAAGATTCAAATTCAAGAGGTCTTTCTCACATAAGATTTTCAACAAGCTCCATGAAATCTTCTAATTTAAGTTTAGTAATTAAAATTGAAAAATAATTAGGAAGGAAATATATTTTAGCAAATCAATGATTAGGTGTGCTACTAGTGTTCAAGGCCCTCCAAAGCTCTATAGTTTTAAGTCACTTGATTAGCCATATTCTAGCTGGTAGAGGAGAGGGACCAATACATTTGCAAGCTAACTTTGCATTTTTCAAAATCTTATGTGGATATTTCAAATCACTCTCAATTTAATACATTTGCAAGCTAACTTTGCATTTTTCGAAATCTTATGTGGATATTTCAAATCACTCTCAATTTTGTATAACAATCTACTTGTTAAGTCCCCTATTTTTTTCAAGTCCACATGGTCGAATATGATGCCACATCAACATGCCTTTTTGTGATGATGTCCAAAATGGTCCCCCAGAAAAGTAAGATCAGTAGGTGTGCACTAAGTCATGTTTAGTGGTGTGTTGATGTGGAATCACATAATTGGTTACTTTTTTAAATTTAGAGGAACCTTTTTGGGGATAAGTATTGACATGAAACTTTTAGTGCACTATTGTAGGGCTCATTTTGTCCACCTACTATAAAATGTATTGGAACCCATCTTCACTATTGGTCCCTCTCCCCTACATCATAAGCTATCTATTTTAATCCCATTTGTTGAGTTGTCTCTAAGTTGTTAAGTGTTATTTGTAGTTTTTGTATACAACCTTTGTGTTTCCATATTATGTAGTTTTTTTATTCTTGTGTGTTGAGCTTTGATGTTATAATTGATTGCCTTTGTAAAAGAATTTGGTTCCTTTGACAAACCTACCTTTTATCTTGAACAAAAATTAAAATGAAAAATCTCAGCATATTTTGAATATTGTTTGTTAATAATGTGATAAATATTATTTTACCATTTAAAAATAAAATCATATTCAATTTTTGAGCATGTCATTAGTAATTTTTATGACATTTTGAATGTTGTATTTATTAATATAACTCTCTTATACTATTTTTTTTGAAACAAATCATTTTTTAGTTTGTTACTAATTAGTTTTAAATACATTTGAATTTTGTATATATAAATATAACTATTCTATAAAAAAATACAATAGATTATTTTTTTCGTTAAACTAATTACATTAATCTTATTTCACACAATAAAGGAAAAAATGATGTATTTTATTTAAAACTCATTTATGATAATGGTTAAATAGTCAATAATAATTTTACACTATCTACATAAAAAAATGGTAGATATTTATCCTATTTTTAGTGAGCAAAATTGACCTTTGGAACTATCTCTATTAGTTTTTTTTGGCTTTGACATGTGCATGTATCATTTTGATATATTTTGCAAGATTTTTTGCATCCCTTGTTTGCATATATTGTGGTCTTATTCATTTCACTAAGAGTGAGGGATTTTCTGCCATTCCTTTAAATGGCCTCAACCTTTCATTCATCCATTGTAGTTGTTGTTGGAGTTAAAATATTGATGAAAACATCTAATTGGATCCCCTACCCAAATAACCTCAAAAATTCATTTTCAAAGTGTTTCACAAAGTACATCTCCAAACCCACCACCTGATTTTGTTCTTCTAATTCCCGAGTTTGATGAAGCTTGTAAATGACTTGAGAATTTCACAATTACTAGATGTTTTATTTGGGGGATCCCCCTAAAATTGTTAGCCATGATTGGATTAGAAAATATTGGACCTTGGGATTAGACTTGTTGTCATGTAAAACCTTACAAAATCTTTCTTTCTTTCTTTATCTTTTTTGTGAATGTTGGTCATGCAAGGATGGTTAACTTACCCAATGTCCATGTCTTGTTTACTTTGCCTTAATCAAATTCTCAAATTTGGACCTATGATTTTTTTGTTGTAGATGAAAAGTCTATTCATGTCCCAATATGAGTTGAATTCTCATGTTTACCTTTCTCTTTCTAGAACTTTCTATCTTAGATTGTCTCCTTAATGAGTTTCATTGTTTCATAGAATCTAAAACAAAATTTTGTGGCCTAACTTAACTATTGAGTCCATGTTGAGATTGGTCTTTCAAAGGACATCAAAGTCATGCAAGAGAATCTAAGAGAATCTAGAAGATTTGAAATCCTTGTCATTGTTGGATATCATGGCCTTGCAATTCGGGTGGTGAGAATAGGTCGTAAGGAGGAATGTTGGGATTAGGTTCTTGGAGAGGAGAGTTATTAGAAAGACATTTGAAGGTGATATAATGAAGATTGTGTTAGTTTGTATCGAATCAAGGGAGTGATTGGAAAAGCATCGCATTCTACTGCACTTGAGATTTGAGGCATGTGATTTGAAAGGGGGACGCATTGATAAGTTTTATGACAAATTTTAAAGTTTTAAGAGTGGGGTTTATATGAGTGAGAATTTGGAAGTGACTGAGTAGTTATAGTGCAAGTTGGCTAACTGGGTGTTGTACTAGAATGATGTCCATGGAGGCATATCAAACACCCAAATCAACAATGTCATCAATTCTTAGTGCCCTCTTGTCAAATGTGGTTCTGGTTAACCTAATAACCACATCATTCTTCACAGATTTTAGTCCAAGGACTTCTCTGATAGAACATAACACTATTATAGCCTCTTTTGTTATCTTGTAGGGTTGGTCTAGCATAATGTATTGTTCATGTATCCTAACCAACACAATATTGACCATCTCTTTTTCATAGAACATGGGAAAGTAGTTCTAGACATCCAGATTCTTTTCTTCTAAATGAGCATACTTTGGTTTCAACACAGACTCCTTATATTCCAAATGTTTCTCCCTACAATTTGCCAATTTCTTGTGATCATATTCTTTCAAATGGGAATGAATGTAGGCTCAACAAATTTCAATAAGAATCACATTCCTTGCTACATAAAAACATGCCCCAGTAGTGTCATTTAATATAGGTTTGTGTGCCCATTTCTTAAGGATAGGTCGTAGTTCACCAACAATATCTATAACCCTAGGAGAAGCCATAATTTACTTCTAAGCTTAGGATTTTAGAAGAACTGAAAAATACTTAGAAGATTGATGGATAGAGTTCACACACACATGCACTTGCAATTTCCTTCACTCCTCAATACTTCACTTCTTGATTACTTCAAGTGAGGTAAAAAATGACCAAGTGTAGCATACATACTATTTCCATCTGCCCTATCAAATCTGCATTAATTGATTGACATATTTTAGCATCTTTTAACCCTTGTTTTATAGTAGAGATTTCCCACACATTCAACAATCCTCCGCAAGAGCATCATTTGCTCCGAAAAATGAATCATTCGACTTGATACCATTAGAACATCATGTTCACTACATCTTGGATCTTTATACTAAATATTTTGGCATATTTGCTTCTTAGGGTTTCTAAAGTTTTGTAGATATAACTCCACCCTAAATAAATATATTTACAATTTAGTTTTCAGAAGAACCATTTGCACCATCCTGAGGTACTAATCCATCATTTACCTTGTCATCTTGTTTATCTTATGTCTTCTTTACTCACATATTTTTTATTCTTTCTTTATCTAGTCAACCTTCTTTTGTGGACTAGATGACCTAACATTCCTTCCTCTACAAAATTTAGCAATATGTCCCTATTTGTTGCAATTATAACATGTAATTCCTTGTTGTAGAGAATGTCCACTCCTTCTTAAATTTGATCTGTAACTAGCTACCTTATGACCAAACTTGTTGCATGTATAATAGTAGCCACTGAAAGATTGAGTATTCGTAGCAAATTTATCATATTCACAAAACCATTTCTCATCACTCTAGACTTTTGTATTCACTTTCCTTATGGTCATATTTGTTGCATACATAACACTAAAATTTAAGGGTTGAGGCCTAGAGGGCCTAAATGATTTTATGTTCATCCTACTTCTACATGCTACAACCTTATGTCTAATCTTGTTTTAAGAAAAATAGTTGTCAATAAAATGTTGAGGGATACCTGGTTTAAGTAGGAGTTAATCTCTCAAAGTTCTTCCTCTTGTTACAAACTTAAGTAAAATTATTCTTATTTTTCTTTGTTTCCTTAAATTCATCTTGAACCTTTCCTTTTCCTTTCTTGTCCTTAGAACAATATCCATTTTCAAAGTCAAGGCCACCCATATCCTTATGTGGTTTATGACAACTAAGCATCTCATCAAGTGTGTCACTACCTCTTTTGGGTTTCAAACCTTTCTCCACTTACTCTTTTGCATCCTTTAATTATTTTTTCAAAGATGTAATTTCTTCCTCAAGATTTGCAGATTTTGAGGTGTTATCATTGAGTTTGGTTTTCAGATAATCAACAATATTTTTTCTTTCTGCAACCTAAATCTTCAAATTTACTATGTCATTTTATGCCTTTTTGAGATTATCATTACAAAATTTGCTTCCTTCATCCTCCAGCTTGGCAATTTCTTCTTCTACAATCTTCAGTTTATCCTTGCATTCCTTTTTTTTTCTAAAATCTTGAGCTTTTAGTTTGATGATTATACTTTCAGCCTTATTGAATTTGTTTTTCTATTCTTCACATTGTGCTTTGGCATTATCCGAATCAGCAAGAGTAGACCGTAGTTATTGTTCTAAATTTATCTCACAATCAGTAAAATCAATATCCTATCTAGTAGGTTCCATTGCCTCAAGATCTGCATCCAGAAGGATCTTATCATTCAACATCATTGTAAAAAAAAATTGCGTTCAAATACAAGATCTAGATCTTAGTTGTTACATTGTTATGTTAGGAACCTTTCTTTGATACTAATTATTGAGCACACTCAAATGCTGAGAGGGCGGGGGGATGAATCAACATAAAATAAATTTAACCATTAATTGACTTTAGAACCATTAATTCATACCTGTAGAAGTAAAAATGAAACACAACATCCACAACACAAAAACACAAGGATTTTTACGTGTAAAATTGAAGGAAAGAAAAACCATGGTGAGGATTACCTCACAATATATGAAACAAGTTTATACAAGGATTATTTTAGGCTCACTGTGAATGAAGCTCATTGCTCCCAAAATGGATTTGCAAGCTAAGACACACTATCCTAGGGAAAGATACAATTATTTTAATATGAAGATCACTTCTCTAGAGCAAGGTGTCATATGTACAATTCATAATCAAATCAATTAGAAACATAAGGGAAATCACATGTCCCTATTCTAATTAAAGAATTCAAAACAAACTCAATGAAAATAGATGCATATAGAATAATTCTAAACAATGTAAAAATCCCTATTGTGCATCATGGATTCCATTGTTCTTCTCTTCTTTGTGGTATGGTGGCTCTCAGATATTGCGCTAGCAACATGCAAGTGACACAAAGATTCAAAGTTCGTGATTGATTGTGATTGTTGAAAATGGAGAGTGAATGCTCAATTTATAGATTATTGGAGAGGATTGATTGAGAGGTGGAACATATTGGTCAAGAGGTGGAACTTAGGTGAGCTCACATGTTGATTGATAGTTGAACTATTGATTTGGAGGTGGAACATAATAGATTGAATAGATAAATGAGTTAACTGATTGAGAAAAAAGTTGATTGAAAGATGAAAAAGAATGATTGAAGGAAATTGATTGATGACAAAGAAAGCTTTATTTAGAAAAATCTAACTAGAAGATAGAAAAAGAAAGATTGGAGAGAATTAGAGAAATGATGTAATTAATCAATTAAAATAGATGAAATAGCTAGTTGAGATGACTGATTGAATGCTTTTTTTTATATTGCATATAAGGAGTTAATCGTTACAAAAAAACTGTCATTACCAGTATCCTACTAACTCCAACTGTTTGTACATATGGATCGCTGATCCAGAAAAGACTAAAGCCATCTATAAACAAAACTATACAAAAAAACTATCTTTACTAGTATCGTACTGACTCCAACTGATTGTACATATGGATCGTTGATCCAAAAAAACTAAAGACATCTATGAACAAAACTATACAAGACTATGCATATATTTGTAATGGACTCAAGAATCCAGATCACATGGGTGAGGTAATGGACTGGAGAAGTCAGATCACATCTACTCATGGTCCTGAAAGGCCTCCATCCAGGTCATCCACCCCAGAGGGCCTTCCATCCACACAGCTTGCTTACCCTCAAGTAGTTGACTAAGCATTTGTATGTGCTCCTTCATTGGGTCTCTGATTTTTCCAATCTCCAACCCAAGGTTCTCCATTGCTAGATCAACAGACTGGTGTTCTCCTGCAGCCTACCTCCACTTGTACCCATTCTCCAATTCATGTAAGAACATCTTGGCTTGTTTGTCTTTCAGGAATCTAATGATTTTGTTCTTCTCAATGTTCATCGTAACAACAACTTGCAAAAAAATGTGATGAAGAGTGAGTCTATGAAATGACTCAGTAAGGGCCCTAGCTTTACCTTAGTACTTATCTTCATTTCTAATTTTCCATATATACCATAAGATTTCAGTGGATAGAATATGCCAAAATAGGTTAGTATCCTTTTTCAAGCCCTTAATATACCCAGTGAGAACATCTAGAATAGGAATCTGATTAGGAATAGAGATATCAAACAACAACCAAATTTCTCTAGCAATACTACACTCAAAGAAAATGTGCCTAACAAACTCGGGTACTCTATACACATTGCAGATATCACTATTACTATGATATTTTCTGAATGGCAGCCTATTAATAATCATCAGCCATTTAAAACATTTTTTCTTGGGTGTAATAGGGCTGCTCCATAGCCTCGAGAATATCTTTTGCCACTGTTTCACTGAGAGGTTTGCATACCACAGAGCGTTAGCATACAATATAATAGATTCATCATATGTTAGGGTATTATAAACAATAATAGCTTTGATATTTGACACATAAATATTATTATTCCATATAAGATCAGAACATCTTTCATTAGTTATTTTGCAGTTCTTAGGCAAATGCAGTTCAGTACAGGCATGTTTCATCATATTGTAGGTTCTCTTTTGGGACTTCTGCAGATCATATCTATCTCTAAGGGTATCCCAGCTAATAAGTCTATCATTCTCAATAATGTCTTTAAAGCAACTAATGCCTTTATTGGCCCAGGATTTAGCAGAGTACCCTTGAGTGAGCACAAGAGGTTTAGATGAATGGAGAAGGTTCCACCAGATAGACCTTTCTCCATGGATGTGGTCATTGTTGCTAGCCCTATTATTGGTGATGAGAAGTCTAATACTTTCCCAGGCTTTCCAAATGGACTTAAAGACACTCAAACCTTGCACTGAGACTACAAATCCTCCAACCACTAGGTCACAAAAGGGTAGAGATTTTCAGGACTTAGTCTTCTTAGGGACAACTCTCATGATGTTGTTTCTCACCGAAATTTTCCATGGTTTAGTTCCATCAAATGCCTGGAAGATCCATTTTACAACAAGAGCAACCCCTTGTATTCTCAGGTCTTTTAAACTGATCCCTCTCAGACTTTTCTCTATGTGGCACCATCCCCATTTAACAGAGTGTATCTTTTTATTCCCTTTCCCATCAGACCATAGGAAGTTCCTAATAGCTCTTTGTATTTCCAAGATTTGATAGTTGGAAAACATCCAAACAGAGGAATAGTAAATGTTGTATGAGGATAGAATTTTTTGACAAACTTGCACTCTACCAGCAAGCAAAAGATACCTATTATTCTATTTACTGAGCTTCTTTTCAATTTTGCCTCAAATCCATATCCACATCTCCTTAAGAGAGGGGGAGATGGCGAAGGGTATCCCCAAGTATCTGACAATCTTATTAGCCCCCCCCATTGGTATCCAAAATGGTGTAACCAATCCGGAGGCTCCTCTTTCCACCCAAGAAGGGTAGATTTAGCCTGAGAGATTTTTGCCCCTAAAATCTCACCAAAAAACTTAATTTTGCACTCCAGGGCTTCCATGTTTTGCTTGGTGAGATCTACAAAAAGTGCAGTGTCATCAGCAAATTGGGTATTAATCAGTTCAAACCCATCAGGAAGCTTAACACCTCCCATTTTAGGGGATATGGTGTAATCTCTTAAAATATAGTATAGGGCATTAGAGGCTATAACAAATAGCACAGGGGCAAGAGGGAAACCCTGTCTAATAGACCTGTCGAGCTTAATAACCTGAGTGAGAGACCCATTAATCTCTACCTGTGCAGACGCATCTTTAAGGAGAATCTTCACCCATTTGCAGAATTCCACAGGAAATCCAAAGGCTTCTAGCATCATCAATATAAACTCCCATTCAACCTAGTCATAGGCCTTCTCAAAATCTAAAAGAAACATGGCCACATTTTGTCTCGATACATTTGCTCAATCCATCGCCTCCCAACTGGTAATTAGATTTTTCAAAATGAATCTTCCCTTTATGAACCCTGTTTGAGTGGGATAAATGAATTTGGGCAACACATTCTCTAAATTGAGTGCAAGAGCTTTGCCAAAATTTTATAGGACACATTGAGGAGATTAATGGGTCTCCAATTTTTTATGAGTGACTTGTCCCCTTCTTTGGGTAATAGCTTAATAGTCCCTTTATTAATCAATTCTCCTAGAGAACTACTCTCATAAGCCTCTGCATATAGTTCATGGAGGTCTTGGAAAATCCACTCCTCATTAGCTTTATAAAACTCAACAGGCAGTCCGTCTGGGCTCGGAGCCTTGTCATTGTCTAGGTTTCTAATGACATTTTTAAGCTCACCCACAAAGATGGTTTCCTTCAATGCTTTTGAGTCCTTCAAAGTAATCCTAATGGGAATAATTGTTTTGCATTTCTCTCTGGCTTCCTGTGAGTTAGGGGAGTCTTCCGAGGAGAAGAGTCCTTTGTAGAACAGGCAAAACACCTCTTTAATTTCTTCTACTTCCACTACCTCTTTGTTGTCTACCCAAATCCTATCAATCTTTTCTCTAGATTGCTTTTGTTCTAGCATATTTAAAAATAATTTAGATCCATTTTCATCGAATTGCATCCATTGACTTCGGGCCCTGATCATTGCACCTTTGATCTTAACCTGCTGATGTTTCCTCAGAGCATCCCTCGCCTAAGCAACTTTGTCTGATAATTTTACCTTGCTTGGGTTGTTCTAGACATCAACCTCTCGTTGGTACAATTCATCAGTAAGTGATTTCTCCTATGATCTATAGTCTTTATCTTTTTTCTAACCTATAGTCTGCAATAGGGTCTGCCAACTCTTAACATTTTGGTTCCATCTGTTTACATGAGATTTCAATTTCTTATTTGCTTTGTTGAATAATCTAATAATTTTTATGGTGACCAACACATCCGGATCCTTAAGGATATGGGTGTTGAGGATGAATTTATCTCCTTATTTCCCTTTCTTTGTTGGAGTATCTCTGAACCTAATAAGGGAAATCACAAGGTGATGGTCTGAAAGTGAAGCCGGCCACACTGTCACAACATTACCCTGATTATCTGGTATGAAGGAGAATTGTTCTCTATCCGCATAAAACCTATCTAGTCTATAATATATTCTATGCTTTCCTCTCTGGTAATTGCACCATGTGAACCAAATTCCTTTAGCATCCTTCTTGTTACCAAGTAGCCGGTCAAAGAGTTTCCTACAATTCTTCATTCTTTCCCAATGCAGTTTCTCTGCTCCCTTCCATTCCATAGCTACACCCCCACATTTATCCTCATGACTTTCAACCATGTTGAAGTCTCCCCCAATAACCCACAGAATATTAGGGAGGGAGGCAATCCAGTCCCATAATTCGGTCCTTTCCCTATAGTCATTGGCAGCATATATTGAGCACACACCAATGATTGTTTTATTAATGTCTAGTGAGGCCCACACTACTCTGTTACGCGGTGAGCACCCTTGGTTAATAATGTGATCTTTCCATTTGGAGTTGATGAGAAGCCCAACTCCCTCTCTTCCTTTATCATGGTCTGAACAAATCTTAATAGAGTCTTTCCAGATAAATTCTAGATTGACCTCCAAGGTAAATATGACCACTTTTAATTTTTGTAACATGACAACCTCCGCATCCTTGTGCTAGTTAACAAACTTCCTAACTATCTGCTTCATGTCTGGTGACTCCAGACCTCTAATATTCCAAGAGATGCACTTCATCATAACTAAATGAGAGTTTTTATTCTTTAGCAATCTTGAAACTGTTAAAACACCTAGGGAGATCTTTCTTTTCTTCAATTTTCTTTCTATAGGAAGAACCCTTGTTCTTGGAGCCCAGTGGTCTACCTCTTCTTCTTCTGGGTATAACCTCAGTGTTCTCACTATCAGTTATCTACTCCCCTTCTTCATCGATGTAGTCCTCATTTTGAGAGTCATCCTCGAAATCAGGATCCTTATTGGGACCGAGCTGATTGGGGGCCTCTCCACTCTCACAACAAGGTCCGAGGGCCTTCAAGCTATTACAACTACCTAGGGTTTAATCCTCAAGAGCTAAAGGCTTACCAGGCCTGGCATCACAATTATTAGGGTCGGCAACAATGACCTCAATCACACAGTTATCCTCAATTTCAACAAATTTCTTGGGGGGAAGGGAGATGACTGTTTCAGGAGTGGATTCTGTAAGAGAGGGGGCTCTTATCACGATGTCAGGGACACAGGTTAAGGAAGGCTCATAGGAGACATCCATATCTACAAAGTTCTTATGAGTAGCCTTAAAGCTCATTGTCCCACCAGGGCTCCCTTCCTTACCACAATCACTACTGACACAGTCCCTCTCTTCGAAGTTCTTAGTTACGGAACTAACAAGGGTGGAGGTTGCATTCGGGTTCGGGAATTTCCTTTCTTGGGGGATCTCCTACACGTCATCATCTATAGGCAAGGCCAGATTGTTCACCACAGATGTTTTAGCCTCTCTATGCTTAAGGTTATTAGGGTTAGATGCTCTAATTTTCTCCAGAGCCAATTGTTGGGCATTTTTCCTTCTCCTTTTCCTAGGATTTTTTTCAACCATCTGAAAACCATCCTACTGATCTTCACCCATCTATTTCAGGGCTTCCGAAATTGCAGAATGGGAGGCGGAGACATCATTGGGGTTCCCGCTATTAGCATTTTTTTCGGGATCAAGGGATGCATTACCCTCTCCATTAATATCTTTGTTAATCTTTTTACTAAGGGGGTCAAGTTTATCCATGATCGGAGCATGGTTTATGTGGACTGGTGGAGGGTCGTTAGCACCATTACGGGCCTTCTCTATTCCTTTATGTCTATTAACAATGGGGCAATTCTTTTGAATATGTCCCTCTTTTCTACAGAGGAAGCACACATTAATTTCTCCGAGAATTTCAATGGGGAAAGACATAGTTTCATTCCCTAAATCAATGTTTAACGAATTGGGAAGGTCACAGCCATGGTTGATCGAAACCAAGACCCTAGCATCCAAGTGAGGTATAAGGGAGGCCGAATTATCCAACCAGATATTCTTGCCAGTAGGTTCAAGTATTTACGATATGAATCTCCATAGCAGCGGAGGAACATTCTTAACCAAAAGTCACCTAGGGCACAAAAGTGCCAAAATTTCTTCATTGATCGCTTCAAGAGACCACCCTAGGGCACGAAAGGTACATTTATCGTCGTCTAGTATTTTTTGCTAATGACTTCTAATTGAGCCTTGTGATCCTTGAAAAACACTACGAATAAACCTTTTTGAATTAATCTACAAAATGAGACATGGTAACCTAATTTAATATTCCGGACATTTCTAAACTAGTCATCCAGAAATTTTCGGGCCGAACATTTATCTACATCAACAACAACAAAGAAAATAAAAATATCTTTTAATCTATTCTTTTCCAGAGCAATTTCATTACACATTAATTCATTCAAAGTAATGGAGATGGAGCCCAAGATAAAGTTAGGGTCCTTACCTTCTCCATGGGGGCCGCCATTATCTAGAGACACAAACCTAGCACCCTCTGCAACGACGATGGACGGTTGTTGAATGGCATCTCTGAAGGTTTTCTTCTTCACATCTTCGACTATCGATCTGTCATTCATATTGGAGATGCCTCTGGATGAGCCCTCCATAAATGTGCATTAACCCACAAATGCGGAGAGGAGTACGGACGACGATTGGAGGGACAAGCGAGAACAAAGTAGACTCAAAAAATAAGAAAAATGCAAGAGAAACTTACCTACGTGGAGGAGGCCGCTTGCACTCCCCCACGTTAGTGGCTACAACCCCTGTAGCCTCATGCCAAACCCTAGGGGCATGATGCAGATGCAGACGTGGTTGCAGACCCGCTTCTAGTTTCATCATTCCCAATTGAATGCTTTTTGGAAAAAAGCAAAGTGGAAGATAGAAATAGAGATGGAAAAGATAATTGACTTAATTAATTAATTTAGCATGTGCTTGCACTTTGACTTTGATTTTCAATTTAATCTTTGCATGAGATTTAATTCAAATATTGAATTTATTTTAAATTCAATTTGTTATCTGAATATATTTAGAACTCGACTTTGATTTTTGAAATCATGCACATATATTTGAAATTAAAGGAAATTATAAGAATATGAAATTAAATTTGGATGACATTAGAAGAATTAATTAAATTAATTAGAAATTAAATGAAATTAGAATTTGGGGATTTGGAAATGGAATTAGAAGAATTAATTAGTTAATTAAATAATTTAAAGAAACTATTGAATTATTTAGAAATTGAATTTAATTAAATAATAAAGATTATTTAAATTAAAGGATTAAAAATCACAATTAATTAAATAATAAATATTTATTAACTTTAGAAAATGGTTAATGATTAAATGATTAGAGATAGAAATTGAAAATGCAATTTATTTAAATAATAAAGATTATTTAAATTGAGGATTAAAATCACAATTAATTAAATAATAAATATTTAATTAACATTAGAAAATGGTTAATGATTAAATGATTAGAGATAGAAATTGAAAATGAATTTATTTAAATAATAAAGATTATTTAAATTGAAGGATTAATAATCACAATTAATTAAATAATAAATATTTAATTATTGTTAGAAAATGGTTTAAATGATTAAACAATGATAGAATTGAAATTGGAATAATTAGTAAGATGACAAAGAAATATGAAATAAGAAGAATAAGATTAATTAACTTAATTAAATAATCAAAGAATTATTTAACCAATTTAGATGAATAATTAGTACATGATCAATGAAACATTTTTTTGTGTCTACATTTGCTCCTCTTCGAGACAATGTCAGAACGATGTTGTCTCAAAGAAAATGAAAAAAAAATTGCCCCAGTATAGCCTGGTGATGCTTAGGGTGTAATGCCCCCTCGAGAGATTGTTTATGCATTAAAGGTATGAATGATCTCTTGAAAAAAGAGGAAAGTGAGATAGAAGAATAGTTTGTTGATTAGAGATAGGGATAGGTGGTGTGAAGATGATATTGAGATAGAATATGAGAGAATAGATTGATGAAAGAAATAGAATAATGTTAGATGATAGAAAATGATTTAGAAAGAGATGATGAGAAAAGAATCAGCAAACTAGGAATAAACAAATGAGATGAAATGAGAATGATTGATTCACAAACTTGTGTCATTATTTATTGCGTAATATATATTCATCACTGGGCCTTATTATTGAAAAATGGAGCTTAGCACATCAAGGTATAAGGAACCAAGATGTAAAGATATATCATTGAAGAAACAAACACATAGCAGACAAGGAGTGAAACCCTCCATTTTGAGAATAATGCTAGGGGTTGAGGTATGTGGGATAGTCACAAGCATAACTATCGTTGACTTTTGCATAGGATATTTGTCGAATGAACGTACCAATACAGACACCCACTGGAACTATTACCCCATAACTTCATTGGTCCACACCACAAACAACAAACAAAGAAAAAGATAATGCCCATCTTGGCTCCTCTAGTCACTTGTGGACATCCTTGAGTAGCATAGGAACATGACCTGTCGCCAAATGATAAAATATAAAGACATACTCGGACAAAATTCAGCAACTATACTGACCTTGTGTCTTCGCTCTCAGTTGCTTGATGTGATAGTTGATAATGTCTGATCTCATAAAGTTGCGGACCCCGTTTAAGACTGACCTGTCTAATTTTGAGTGTATCCTCTTTTGTTTAAGACAAGATAATGATCACTTGATGTGGATATGATACGATTGATAAGACCGTTTGATAAGTTGATTGCAGATGTTTGACTAGATAGTTGTATCCTTTGTTAACTTCATGTGAAGCATTTGTTAGATATCTACTAGTGTGTTTGATTCTTGCGAGACATTTTATTGCAAGTTTTTTGATGATTAATTTTTCTATTATTTTTCAAGAGCTTTTTTTGATGTTTTTGGATTATGTAGATTGATATTTGAATGTTTTTGGTTGATTTTTTCAGGACTTTATTTGAATATTTTTGGTTTGATTTTCTCAGGAGTGTATATGGATGTTTTTGATTGATTTTTAAGGATCATATTTGGATGTTTTTGGTTGATTTTTTCAGGACTTTATTTGAATATTTTTGGTTTGATTTTTTCAGGATCATATTTGAATGTTTTTGGTTTTTTTTTTTCAAGATCGTATTTGAATGTTTTGGGATTTGATGAAACATGAACTGTCATCAATTGATAAAGATAAGACTAATTTGGACAAAATCCAACAACCATATTGATCTATGTCATTGTTTTGATCATTTGATGATTGATAGGAATGTCTGGTTTGAGAGAGTGAATACCCCGTGTAAGATCGATCTGTCTGGTTTCGACTGTACCCTTCCCTATATAAGACATGTTGATGTTTGATAGAGTTTGATCGATAAATTGATTAACAAGACATGTGATCAATTTGATCGATAAATTGATTAACAAGACATGTGATCAGTTTGATTGTTGACTTTGGGAGTTTGTTTGTTGTTGATTTGATTTGATGGACAATCTATGCTTTCTTGCTTTGATTTTTTAATTTTTAAGGCTTTTTTATGACATTTTGTGATTTTTTTTGGATATTTTTTTCAGGACTTTTAATGATTTTTAGGATTTTTTCAAGACTTTTAATGATTTTTAGGATTTTTTTAGGACTTTTTAGGGTTTTTAGGATTTTTTAGTGATGGCCCTAGTGTGCAGACCTATATGACATGATAATCTATAGAATGCATGTGGAGACAATGAATTTTTAACATGACCTATGTTAATGCAACATGCATTTCCTATTCGAACAAGGATGACTATGTTTGTTTAGCATTTTTTAATACACTAATTGAATTAGAGGTACAAAACATTTAATAGATATGCGGTCAATCGATCCTTAATGTCTCTTGGAACATCCAAATTAACACACTTTGTGACTACGATTTACAAATGGAGATGCAGAAAACTTCCCCATTGGTTCTTGAAACTTTGATCTTCTTTTGCCCATGTGTGTAAAAATGAGTTAATTCCTTCTCTTGTAGTCACTAAGGATCCTTATCATCCTATATGACTAGCTACGTGGATTATACTAACTTCAAAAGCATCCCGAATAGAGCCTCGTTGCCAGCAAGCTTTTAGAGCTCTGACGAGGTTATAGATTGTAATTTCTCAAATATTGCTCCATTGCCAGCATGCATTCATAGCCCTGATGGAGTTACTCACATGTTCCCATAGTCAAGCTTTTTGTCGCACTGGTATGCATGATATTTCAGTTATATATCATCTCTTTTGCCTTGTGATGAATATTTAGCATAGCACTTTTTCTTTTTTATATTTTCTATTTTCTTGCCTTGACTTGTAAGTAACAAAACCTACTTGGGTGTGACAATTACAATGGCATTGAAGTAGAATTTTAGATTTTTCACTAGTCATATGACCAACTAGGTGTCTCAAATGAATTAGAGATTTTGTTAATGTGTTTGAGATATAGCAATTGATAGATTTTGGGTTAACAAATCTCAAATAGTGAAATCACTACCCAACCATAAGTAAAGAGTTGTCACAGGGTGATGTTGAAAATGAATTACCTTAGAACCTCAAAGACTTCATGTCTCAATATCTAAGAAAGGAGATGACCCTTGTTTCTATTGAATGCAAATAGATGATAAACTTGGACAGTTGCCTTGTTTTATTGATGCTGCTATATGCTAATGCAGAAATTTTGTGAATGTGATGCATTTAAAAAAAAAACTATATGTGATGCAGTGCTTTGAATAAAATGATATGCAATGTGAAAAGTAAAACCTAAACTAACCCAATCCTTAGATATAATATCGTTTAAGGTGCATGATGTTCATAGGGCTAGGGAGTGGATCTCCCTCCATGGTAGCCAAATTGTATGCACCATTTCCTATAACCCTTGTTATGATAAAAGGACCCAACCATTTAGGTTCAAACTTCCCTAGATTTTCATGTTCTGCTAGGTTCCTTTGGTTCTCTTTGAGAACTATATCTCCCACTTCAAAATTCCTTAGGCGTACTCATTTATTGTAATTCCTTCTCAATCTGTTCTGGTAACCTTGCAAATGATTTAAAGCAGTTTGTCTATTTTCATCAAGCATTTCAAGCTCAAGTAACCTTGCAACCCGATAGTCTTCCTCTGATATGATGTGTTTCAAGGAGACTCTTAAAGATGGCAGTTCTATTTCAATAGGTAGTATTTCTTCTGCACCATAGACCAATGAATATGGTGTTGCTCCTATAGGGGTGCGTACTCCTGTTCTATAAGCCCAAAGAGAAGGATTTAACTGGAGATGCCAGTCTCATCCTGCGTCAATAACAACTTTCTTGAGGATCTTTAATATTGTCTTGTTTGTTGCCTTTGCTTGTCCATTTCTTTGTGGATATTAGGGTGTTGCAAATCTCTGTTGTATTTAAAAAATTTCACACAATTCTCTCATTTCTTGATTTTTGAATGGACATCCATTGTCCGTCACTATGAACATTGGAATCTCGTACCAACAGATAATGTACTTAAGCATGAATTTCGCTATTTTCTTACTAGTGGTGTATGTAAGGGGGATTGCCTTTACCCATTTAGTAAAATACTCAGTAGCTGTTAAGATGAATTTGTGTCCATTGGAAGAAGTAGGATTAACTTTACTAACTAGATCCAACCCCCATTGTGAAAATGGCCATGGTGATGTAATAGGTTGAAGATCCTGTGTCGATGCATGAATGAGGTCTCCATGCATTTGACATTGTTTATATTTCTGTACATATTTATCGACATCCTTTTCCATAGTTGTCCAATAGTATCCAGTTCTTAACAATTTCTTTGATAGTGGTGGGCCACTTTGATGCACCCCACAAATTCTATCATGTACCCCTCCTTTAGGGAAATTTGTGCTTCTTCTTCATCAAGACATCGGAGAAGGGTTCCATCAAATCCCTTTCTATACAATGTGTCAGCAATAACAGTGTGTTTGTATGCCTGACGAATAAGAGTTTTCTTTTGATTTCTAGACAAATCAGGAGACATATACTAAGTATGTAAGTATGTATATATCTCATTATACCATGGGGATTTAGGACCCACAATTACACATACATATTCTGATGAGGGAATCTCATATGCTGACATCATCAATTATTCTATAATAAACTTCAAGTGAGTTTCATTATTAGGCATATTTAGTAGAGACCCTATTGTAGCCATGGCGTTGACTGCCTTATTCTGTATCCTTGGAATCTGTTCAAAAGTGATGTTACTGAAATGTTCTTTATAGGCTTCTACCATTTGTTTATAAGGCACTAGTTTATCATCTTTTGTGTTATAGTCATCATTGACTTGATTGACAATCACTTGTGAGTCACCATAGACTTGAAATTATTTTATCCTCCACTGTACAATGTTACAAAGTCCTATGATGAGAGATTCATATTTAACAATATTGTTCATACAGGGAAAATTTATTCTAAATGACTTAGGGATAGAATCACCTTAAGGGGTGATGAAAAGAATCCCAACTCTAGCTCCATGATTTGTATAGGATCCATCAAAGTATAATTTCCACATGGTGGTTACTTTCAATGTAAACACAGATTCATCAAGAAAATCTATTAGTAGTGGGTGACTGTCTTGCAAGAGAGCCTTTGCTAACTGATCTGCTATAATTTTTCCTTTGATTTCCTTTTTGTCCACATACTCTATATCAAACTCACTTAAAATCATGACCCACTTAGCCAATCTTCCAGTCAATGTTGCTTTGCTTAACAAATATTTGAGTGGATCAAAACATGCGATGAGTTGGAATTTGTGACTTAGCATATAATGTCTAAGTTTTTGAGATGCGAAGATCACTGCTAGACATACTCATTCTATAAGAGTGTAATTAAGCTCATATCCGATTAGGGTTATACTTATATAGTAGATTTCTCTCTCCTTTCCTTGATCATCATGTTGTGCCAACAAGGCTCCTAAAGATGAATTTGTTGCTGATATATATAGTAATAGGGGCTTTCCTTGAGTAGGTGGAACTAATACTGGAGTATTCAGAAGATAATCCCTTAAAGCTTGAAAATCTTCTTGGCATTGTTTTGTCCATTTGAAGGTAACTCCTTTTCTGAGTAAATATTGAAATGGATGACATTTATCTGCTAGATGTGCTATGAACCTTCTTATAAACTATAGTTTTCCTTGTAACCCTCTTAACTACTTAAGTGTTGATGGAGGTTGCATATCCATGATTGCTTTGACCTTTGCTAGATCTACCTCAATTCCTCTATTAGACACAATAAATCCTAAAAGTTTGCCTGTTGTTACACCAAACACACACTTTTTTGGGTTTAACCTGATATTGTATTGCTCTAATCGATCAAATATCTTTGCAAGGACTTCAAGGTGACCTTCTCTTGTCTGTGATTTAGCTAGTAGATCGTCCACATAGTCTTCCATGATATTGTGGATCATGTCATGAAATAGTGTTGTCATAGCCCTTTGATATGTTTCTCCTGCATTCTTTAGACCAAACGACATGATGTTCCATCAATATGTTCCCCATGGATAGATAAATGTCATCTTGTGTTAATCTTCTGTTGCAATCTTGATCTGGTTTTATCCTGAGAAACCATCCATTAACGAAAACATTTCATTCCCAGCAGTTAGGTCAACTATCATGTCTATGTTAGGTAATGAGAAATCATCCTTAGGACATGCTTTGTTTAGATCTCAGAAGTCGGTACAAATTCTTATGCCCCCAATGGGCTGAGTCATAGGTACCAGATTGGATATCCATTTTTCATAGTCAATAGGTCGAATGAAGCCCACATCCAGAAGATTTTGGAGTTCTATTTTGACCAGTAATGCAATTTGTGGATGCATCTTTCTTAGTTTGTGTTTGTAAGGTTTAATTCCTAGTAGAAATGGTAAATGATGTAACACCAGTTCTGGGTCTAGGCTTGGCATATCCACATAGGACCAAGCAAAATTGATTGGACATTTTTTGAAAAAACTGTGTGAATTTGTCCTTTTCTTCCTGGTTTAATGATTTTGCTAAGTGGATATTATGTACAACTTCTCCTTCCGCTATATTGATTTCTTCAGTTTCTTCCATGAGTAATGTTGAATTATCTTTTTCAATAGGGAGGTTGTCTAACTCACTCTTTCCATTGCGATCACTTTGATCCATATCTTCTATCATAGAGGCACTTGCCTCTCCAAAGTATGTTGTTCTATCCAGGTCTACAACCAATACTACCTTGTGATCACCTTGTGGAAACCCTTTTCTAACACCAAGGATTTCTGCAATAGATTCATCATTTTCAAACCAATCTAGAATTAGTTTTCCTTCTCGTCCCCAATCAATCAAATGTGAGTGTACAAGGGGTAATTCATCACTTCCTTCTGTTGTAAAAGATTTTGATAACATACATACCTAGTTATTTGAGTGACCCAATATATTATCATCATCGATAGGCAATTTGTGATCCTCTGTCATGTCTATTGCTTGTGGCCTGAAATCATGATTAGATAGGAATTCATAGTCATGAGAATCTATCACACTTTCTATGTATGTTTCAGCTTCTAATGTTGTATCACTTATCTCCTCTTATTCTTGCATCTGATTTTGTTGTAGATTTACGGGCCTCCTTTGTATAGTGGTCACACTTCTTAAGCCCAATATAAGTCATTGTAGTCTTTCTTCGTTTGATTCATTGGGTGGAGTTTGAGTTATTTCCCTTGGAAAAAGTATTGACAACAACCAAGGATTAGGCTCATTTACCGGTGCTAAGCCTATGTTTGTTACCATATTTGCTTGTGCGGATTTTTTAGATACTGTAGTGCTGGGTGATTTGGTGTTAGGTTCTTGTAGAAGTTGTCTCATATCTTCACCATCTGACTCCATACTAGGAGATGTTGGTGCTTTCTTGCTTCTCTGAGATGAAGACGGAAATACACGTGTTGACAACTAACTTTGAGATATGTATTATGATAATAGCCTTGGTCTGTTCAATATATCTAGTGTACATTGTCTTTCTTCTATTATATTTGGTACATTTTTATATCCCAACCCTTGATTCTTTGGGTTTTCATTCGGTACAACAGGTTCTAATCTTCCTTTATTTTGTAATCCCAAGCCTTTGGTACCATCATACCCATATTTTTGTAGCATCTTGAATCCGTTGCCATATTGATCTAAACTTAACCTGGGTATGGTCATGTCATCTTCTTCTTTGTATATCCAGTGATTGACATCTTCATTCAAAGATTCTTCTTATAAATCTCCCCACCTAATGAAAGAGCATGAATTTGAGTATCTTACTATTTCTTTTCCTTTATCTTGTTTCATTAATGTGTTCTAAGGCTTCCCAATAGACCGAGGAGAAAGAGATAATTGTTTTCCATTTGAGGTACTTGAAATAGAGTATTCCCCACAACCAACATCCTTAATCTACAAAGAAGATGTTGTAGGCATATTCTTCTATATTCTGGTGGTCATTAATGACTCCATTTGTGTAGTGAGGGGTGTTGATTGATTAATGGGTACCTAGTTATCTACACTTGCCTTTAAGTTATTACAGTCTTGGAATGGATTTGGATCACCCTTTATGGTGATTTCAATGTCATTATACATGAATTTAACACATTGATGAAATGTTGATGGTATAGCTTGCATGGTATGAATCCATGGGTGACCCAATAATGTTGTACCCTAGTTCTCTATCCAACACTTGGAAAGTAACCTCTGTTATTATAGGTCCTATTTGCATTGGTAGCGTAACTACACTTTTTGAAAGACACTCTTCATCATCACATGCTTTGATGTTTATTCATTTTGAAGGATCAATATGAAGCTCATAATATCCCAATGCCTTAACCAACTTTAATGTACAAATGTTAAGACCAACTCCTCCATCTATAAATACTCTTTTGATTCTTCTCTTATGTATGTAATCTTCTAGATGTAGTGGGTCATTATGGTGAAGTCTATCACTATGAATATCTTGGTTTGTGAACACAATAGGGTACCATTAGCCAAATTTCCCACATGGATTGGATGGCATTTTCATCTATATCTTTGTCAACTACTGAATCTTGAAGTGCTTTGTCCATGATAGCTTTATGAGTTGGTGATATACGCAATAGTTCAAAGAGTGATATCTAGGCCAGGGTTTTATTGAGTTGCTCAAGAACATTATAGGTCCCTGCTGTTGGTGGTGGGTTTGATGGTACTCCTTGTAAAGTTACTTAAAATCTGCGAGTAACTACTACACAGTCTTTGTCTCTGGGAGTTATTGTGATTGTAGCCACTGTATCATCTCTTATGAGGGAACTATCTGCAACATATGTTGTGTTATCAAGGTTCATTTCATATCCCTTTCTATAGTCATTATGTGCAAGTCTGACATCCATGATATGTGCTATAAGTTCATCTTCAAACCATCCCGAATGAAACGGTTCTTCATGCCCCTAGTCCATAAGACAGAGATTCTTGTCTTCATCATATTTTGGTGCTTCTGACATCATGCAAATTTGGTTATCATAGTCATAAGTCTCTTGATATTGCTCATCATTATCAAGCGCTTCTTGTGAATCATCATTTACTACATCCCCTGAGCTAATGGCATGAATAGTAGTCATACAAGACTTTGGTGTAGTTAGTTGTGTTGTCTTGTGTTCTCCATGTAGATGCCTTTCCTTTATCATGTTTGACAAATGGATCCTTAAAGATGGTATGATTCGTGTTTGCTGAAGTTTTGTTGGTGTCAATTGTAATGTCACCTTGATCGATCATGTCTTGGATTAAGTTTTTCAATTTATAGCAACTTGTAGTTTTGTGACCTTTAGTATGATGATATTCATAGAAATCACTATCATTCCACAATGTAGGTTTAAAAGGACCTGGTTCATATACTCTTACTTTTGGCAAAGTGATCATGTTTGTCTGTATTAACTTTTTTAACGCTAATTCAATAGGTTCTCCTAGAGGTGTGTAATTCCTTTTTGGAGCATTTAACCTTGGGAATTTTGTGTTCATAGTTTGCACAACGTTTGCATTGGTCGATACAATGTTATTCTCTATACGTGGACTAAATGATTGACTTGGGACTGGTAAAGACAAAATCGATTGAGTTATGTTCATTGTATGAGCATCTACAATACCATCATTGTTCACATTTTTGTTTTTGACCAAAATTTGGATTTATCATTGTTGTTGTTATTGCCATATTTTATGAGACTTTGTTCTACTAGTCCTTTCTCACACTTTAAGGCTTTTTCAATGATTTGTTTAAATGTAGTCAAACATTGCATTTGTATCGGGTACTTGATTTTAAGGATTTAGTTTTCTGTAAACATATCAACTTGCTCCATTTTGGGAATAATAGTCTTGCACCTTTTTTAGAGAGATCTCCATCTTTGTATGAAGATTGGGAATGTTTCATTCTCATATTGTTTTGTGGCACATAAGTCCATCAAAGTAACTAGGGTTTCAATGTTATGCAAAAAGTTAGCAATGAAATGTTCAACTAATTCACCCCATGATGTGATAGTTGGTGGTAGATGTGAAAACCACTCCAAGGTTGAGCCTCCTAGACTTTTAGGAAATAATCTTATTAGATAAGTGTCTTTAGTTGCAACCTCTATATATGCCGTGAAAAACTCTGTTGTGATCTCTAGGATCACCTTTCCCTCAATATCTGTCAAATTTTGGTGTTTCAAAATGTGGTGGGAAAGGTGACATGTATAATGTGTGATCAAAAGGATAAGGATGTAAGTCTTGCATTGTATAGTTCTTTTTATCGTTACCGGTTTGCATAGTTGTCATCTGTTGTTACAGATTCTGTACATGTTGGGCTAAAATATCTATTTGATTCAAGGGTACACTTTTCACATGTATATTTCCCACAAAAGGATTTGTGGTAGTATAACTAGGAGGTTGTTGAAAGGTACTATAATTATAATTCTGTGTGTTATGGGTTTTGATAGGTACTGTGAAATAAGAAAAATGTGAACCCATGTTTGACTGGGTTGTACTCATTGTATTAGCAAAACCTAGGTTAGTGTTGGCTTGCTAATGCTTATTGTTGAGGATGATGCACTTGATTGAGAAGTCGCATTTGAAATAACATTTGTTTGTATAGATGATGTTGGTGTATTCTGAGAAAAAAATGAGGTCATCGCTTGTGTTTGTGTCATATGTGGTATTTGAGTTCTATTTGGACCTAAAGTAGTTACTTGTGGTAAGATTATTGTGATATCAAAATCTTCAGGTAACTTGGCCCCATTTTGTAATAACAATGAGAGATATTTGTCCCTATCATTATGTATAAGAGCATCTAGGATCATAAGAATATGTGGGTCCCGTTGAGCTGATTCAATCTCTTCGAATGTTAAATTTTGTTGTAGCTTGTGTATTGTGGGCATTCCCTAAGGATTTTATCGTTGGCTACTTGATATGTCCATGTTCCAAGTTGGCTTAACTAATAGGTCGTTGTTTGGGTCCATCTTACTTTTTTCCTTTTGTGACCTTGTGACAGGCATTTAAGACTTCTATATGAGGATGGTTTAGAACCTAATGCAAGATGACAATAATGTAAGACTCTAGACCTAAATATAGAATATGCAATACTATACCAGACTCTCTATTGGGGATTTGGACATGAGACTTGTTGAGTATTTTGAGATTTTTGCAACGCAAGTTTTTCAAGTTTTTCTCTTAGAAGTTTTGCAAAAAATTTATATTCTCTATTTAGCTCGTACTCAACTCCTATGTAATGAGGTGCATTTATCTTTAATTTCCAGGCCAAGTTACCTAAACTGTCAATGATTTCTCATTGACCACTGTTTGGCACTAGATTAGGTTTCTTGAAGGGGAGCAAGCCATCAACTGGGAGACCCATTAAGACGCATGCTATGAATTTCTAGGATGATTATGCAAATTATGATGAACTAAGACATATATATACGAGGTCTAATAAGGACCAAATCTAAGGACATATATGAGGACAATAATGAGGATGTAAATGAGGACTTATGCAACATATATGAGAATGATAATAAGGATGTAAATTAGGACTATGCAACTTCTAAGGATGTAATGAGGATGATAATAAGGACGTAAATAAGGACTATGCAACTTCTAAGGACGTATATGAGAATGATAATAAGGATGTAAATGAGGACTATGCAAAGACTTATGTAGCTCCTAAGGACGTATATAAGGACGATAATAAGGTCGTAAATGAGGACTATAATAAGGACGTAAATGAGGACTATGCAAAGACTTCCTATGGTCACACATATGTAAAATTTTTGAGTTTGTAGGACCAGTTGATGTTTCAAAATAAACTTTGTTTCTAGTAATTATGCCTGTAGGACAAGTTTGTTGTTTTACAAATGTGAGAATAGTTGTTTGAAGATAGGTATAGCTAACTGAACTATGTTCTGACCAACTTTGAGAATTTAGAGATATGTAAGGTAGGGCCTGAAATAGCCCAAATACTGACTCAATACTAGTCTGGTACAACGATACATATAAAAGAAAATAAGATAATCTTAGGCTAGTAAGTGGACACTATTAAATGAGGCCCCCATAGAAAAATACCAAAACAAGATGAATAGATAGAGAGTCTGGTAGCATTGGCTCCACTCCATGACACACACTTCTCATACATGCCAGACTCTCTTACCCTAAAGATCCAGAGATCTTATCACCGAGGGCTTTCTATCTCATAATGCAAGATACATGAGGGGTATCTATGGGGTACAATCCGCACTCCTAGAATCACTGAATGTGTGATTTGGACTACTAATTTGGTTCTTATTATAAATTTCCAGGGATCCTGATCCAAAGATGGATACTTAGAGAAAGCCTCTTAAGACTTTAGTTAAGCTTATCGGTGCATGGAAGGCCCCCACATATGTCAAAATCACTCAACACTCTAGCCGCTTGACCAATATATTTATATAGTGGCTCGAAAAACCCGCTCAAGAGTACGCTAGGAGAGATGATATCCCCAACACATCCCAATTTGAAGTACCTCTATGGGGTGATGAAATCCCCAGTCAAAGATACCCCTCAGTACTAAAATAAAAAATTGGGTGTTGTTATCACCTTCTCCCTTTCTCCCAAGACCCCGAAGTTGGGAGGAAAGGTAGGTGATGTAAGAGTAGGTCCACCCCAAACACGATAAAAAGTTATTTCCCTTAAATAAAATGAAGTGTGAGTTATTCTATTGATAAGCCTGATTCATGTTCATTTTAAAACCCAAATTTAGGTGTGAAATATGCATGTGCATGTCAATTTTAAAACACCAAACTAAAGTGTAAAAGTATGCATGTCAATTTTAACCAGGTTAATTTTAAGCCCAAAACTGAAGTATGAAATCATGCATGTCCATTTTAACCAGGTTTATTTTAAGCCCAAAACTAAAGTGTGATAACATGAGTGTTTATGATTCAGTAATAATCCAATCCTTTATGTAAATTCGCCACATGTTGCAGACAAATTATCAGTAACCCAAGAAAACCCACAGAAAACAGAAAACTAAACTATAAAAAACATGAATTCGTAATTATACTTGTGTGAATGCGAGATACTAAGTGAGCAGTTGCATGATAATAACAAAGCGATTGCATAATTTTGACAAAGTGAATGTATTATATTGATAAAACAATTGCATGATCCTACTTAGGCAAATGCGTAAAACATAGACAAACCAAACAAAAAATAAAATAAAAAGATAATTCTGATCTAGAACCTACAAAACTGATTGTGATGCCCTAGCAAGATCTCTCATCATCCACTCTATGTTAAGTAAATAATATTTTACTCTATACGAGAGAACTAGGCTATTGTATCTATCAATGACAGGTTGGTCCTCTAGCTCTTGTATCTGCTTTTCTGCCTTTAGGATTCATTGATAGCATCTGGCTTGTCTTGTTTGTTCCTTGTCCTCCTAGCACCTGAAATTCTAAATTGTACCTTTTGTGCCATAAGATGTCATAATTAAAGCATGTAATAATTGTAAACCATATTCAGATTTAACCAATTTCATACAAAATTTAACAGAACAGAAAATAGGAAACAAGAAATATAAGATAAATAGAGCATAGAATTAACTCCGTCGAATGCATGACAAACTCTGAGCAAATGCATGATAGGATAAAGGCTTTTGTGTGAAAGGGTCTGCATGAATGTGTGACCTTATGTGATCGATTGCATGATCCTGTCTATGCAATTGCATGATTCTATAAACGTGATTGTTGAATCTGTTGTGCAATCCGTACAAAACTTGCACAAAAAAATGAAAATTCTATACGATCTGCAAAAATCACACAAAAAACAAAGAAGGTTAATTAGATATTGATTCATGTCTGGTTCACCAAAATATCGTATGTAAAATTCATAATCAAATCAATTAGAAATAGAAGGGAAATCATGAATCCCTATTCTAGTTAAAGAATTCAAAACAAATTCAATGAAAATAGATGCAAATAGAATAATTCTAAACAATATAAAACTCCCTATTGTGCATCATGGCTTCCATTGTTCTTCTCTTCTTTGTGGTATGGTGGCTCTCAGATATCGTGCTGGCAACCTACAAGTGACATAAAGATTCAAAGTTCGTGATTGATCATGATTGTTGAAAATGGAGATTGAATGCTCAATTTATAGATTATTGGAGAGGATTGATTGAGAGGTGGAACCAATTGATCAAGAGGTGGAACTCATGTGAGCTCACATGTTGATTGATAGTTGAACTGTTGATTTGGAGGTGGAACATAATAGATTGAATAGATAAATGAGTTAATTGATTGAGAAAAATGTTGATTGAAAGATGAAAAAGAATGATTGGAGGAAATTGATTGATGACAAACAAAGCTTTATTTAGAAAAAGCTAACTAGAAGATAGAAAAAGAATGATTGGAGAGAATTAGAGAAATGATGCAATTAATCAATTAAAATAGATGGAATAGTTAGCTGAGATGACTGATTGAGTGTTTTTTGGAAAAAAACAAAGTGGAAGATAGAAATAGAGATGGAAAAGATAATTGACTTAATTAATTCATTAATTTAGCATGTGCTTGCACTTTGACTTTGATTTTCAATTTAATCTTTGCATGAGATTTAATTCAAATTAATAATTTAAATTCAATTTGTTTTCTGAATAAATTTAGAACTTGACTTTGATTTTCAATTTGATTTTTGAAATCATGCACATGTATTTGAAATTAGAAGAAATTAGAAGAATATGAAATTAAATTTGGATGAAATTAGAAGAATTAATTAGAAATTAAATGAAATTGGAATTTGGGGATTTGGAAATGGAATTAGAAGAATTAATTAGTTAATTAAATAATTTAAAGAAACTATTTAATTATTTAGAAATTGAATTTAATTAAATAATAAAGATTATTTAAATTAAATGATTAAAATCACAATTAATTTAATAATTAATACTTAATTAATATTTAGGAAAGGGTTGAACGATTAATTGATTAGAAATAGACATTCAAAATGGAATTTATTTAAATAATAAAGATTATTTAAATTGAGGATTAAAAATCACAATTAATTAAATAATAAATATTTAATTAACATTAGAAAATGGTTAATGATTAAATGATTAGAGATAAAAATTGAAAATGAAATTTATTTAAATAATAAAGATTATTTAAATTGAGGATTAAAAATCATAATTAATTAAATAATAAATATTTAATTAACATTAGAAAATGGTTAATGATTAAATGATTAGAGATAGAAATTGAAAATGAATTTATTTAATTATTAAAGATTATTTAAATTGAAGGATTAATAATCACAATTAATTAAATAATAAATATTTAATTAACATTAGAAAATGGTTTAAATGATTAAATGATGATAGAATTGAAATTGGAATAATTAGTAAGATGACAAAGAAATATGAAATTAGAAGAATAAGATTAATTAACTTAATTAAATAATCAAAGAATTATTTAACCAATTTAGAGGAATAATTAGTACATGATCAATGAGACATTTTTAGGTGTCTACACAAGGTACAATGTACTTGTTGGCATTGCATGAAGATTGCATTGAAGATCAGAAGTTTTGTCATGATGTCAATAGCAACCAGTAATGAAGCAGTAAAGCAACTAGTAATGAAGCAGTAAAGAAACTGGTGATGATGTAGTGAAGATCAACCCGTAACCCTAACTAGTTGAGAAGCAGAACCCTAACCGATGGAGCTTTGAGATCTGTTGTGATGATTTATGATTGGATGATGGTCGATGATGAAGATGCCACATAAGGATGTTGCATGTGATGAGTTTTGAAAAGGTTTTGGTGCATAAATATAATCGTTTATCTGAAGAATGATCAAATTCATAGTATGAAGTGACAAACGCGTGATGTGTTTCGAGATTCAAAGTACGGTAATCCAGGAGTGGTTGTAGATGCCTAGAAGAATGTGAAGTTGATTGCAATGTAATCTAACGATCAAGATTGAACTGATGTGTTTGTAAAATCTATGAGAATTGTAGGGTTTGTGTTGTGTTACCGACCTAATGTATTTGTTTTTAAGATCGATGGATTGTTTGAAAGAGTGTTGGAAATTTTGGTTAAGTGTGAAAGTGATTGTTGTCAAACTAGGAGGTGTGTTTGCAGAATGATGTGAAGGTAGATAGGAGTAGTAAAGGATTTGATTAAACAAGGAAGTGTTATTTCCAGATGGGTCAAGAACTTGTTTTTCTCTAACCATTACAATAGTAAAATCCCTTAACCGGGTAAGCTCTAACATGCTTGTTGTTGAAATCCTCTAACCAGGTGATCCATTAGATTGGATTTGAAATCCTCCATTGAGGTTACCTTTAACAGGGTATTTGTAGTCAATCCCTTAACTAGGTGGTCCTTAACCGGATCTGTTCCTAATAGAGCATTATTGTATAAGCTTCTAACAAGGCTTGGCTCCTAACAGGGTGAACTTTAGAAGAGTTCAAAAATACTTGTGGGTATTCATCCCCATCGTGGTTTTTCCCATTTGGGTTTCCACGTGAAAAATCATTGTGTCAAGTGGTGAATGATTTTGTGGATGTGTTTTTGATTTGGTTGATATGAATGACTGGTAAATATGCATTCATGTATTTAAATGACCGTGAATGATCTGAAATATGTTATTACTGGTATTAGTGAAGTGGTTTAAGGTTTTGGTCAAATGGTATTTATGTTTTAGATTTGTTGCATTATATCACTGAAGTATTAGGTCAACCGGTAAGGTTTAACAGTGCAGTTGCAGATTTGTTTAAGTGACTAAACCGGTTAGCTTTGTGAGTTGTTTTTGAGTTGGAAATAAGTTTGGTGAAATCCCAGTTAATTTTCTATCTACTAATTCACCCCCCCAGTAGTTGACCAGATCTTTATAGTTTCATCATATTGTTAGTACTTACAATGACATGCACGATGTGAACTATTGAGGAATAAGCATATGACAAATGTCAATAGTGCAATGTTATTCTTCTTCATATGGTTTAAGAGTGTTTTCTTTTTATTATTATCTATGGACATGTCAATGTTAAAATCACCTACAATATATAAAGTAGTTGATGCATTTACACAAGTGAAAAATTCATTTGTTACTGCTAGAATTTATATTAGTGGTGCATTAGGTCTTGCATATAAATTACATATGGTGATTTCACTATTGATCAAATTTATTGTGATTATTTTTTGATCTGTAAAGTCTTCTTTTTTTCCCTTGTAAAAGGTGACAAAGTCATCGATATATATCAACTACTATAATAAAAGGATTATGAATAGTAACTATAAACTCTCTGCTATATTATTCACCTCTATTATCTAATTCGAGACACTTTAACTTATTTCCTAACTAATTCTCAACCAAATCTTTCCAATTCTTAAAAGTATCAAATACATCAATGTTTTTGGGAATGAAATAAACCTAAGTTTTTCTAATTGCATCATTAATAAATGTCACATAATAACAAGAGTCACTGAGAGATGATAGTGTATGTAGGGAAATGAGGTGACGAAAATGAAAAAGTCGAATTCAAAATACCCACATGCCAATGAGACTCTTGGTGCAAGTATAGGAACTATTTGAAATAGTTCAACTTCCCAAGGGGTGTCCCATTGTTCTCTATCTCACAAGATCCCTAAAGCCAATGTTTTTCTCTTAGATCAATGAGCAAAGTGACTTAGGAATGACAACTCCAAGAACGAGTGATGTTTAATTTATATGCATGAATTCATTCTAAGATGTATGATATTGAAACTATGTTGATTAAGCTAGTATGAAGATGATGATATGATAAAGGATTAGAAAAATTACCCTAACATGATATACTAGTCTAGCATGGATATTCTATGATATTAAATTACTTCTAAATGCTATTATGATGATTTAACAAAGAAAGGCTAAAATTCTTAGTAATTAGACTATAATGTAGATACATAAAAGATTATTGATATGAAAAATGAGGAATGAGAGCTCTATTTATAGGAAAAACAGGGCAATGGATGGTCAAGATTGAATAATATTAGCAAGGGCTAGGATTGAAAGTTAATCAATCCATGTTTACAATTCTCACCAATGAATGGTGATAATTCTCAACAAAAGGTTGCTTGAGAGGAGATGTAAGAAGTATTAAATGCTTGAGGAGACATGAAGGTTACCCTAGGAGGTAAGGGTTAAGGTTAGGTTAGGGTCATCCAATGGATAAATTTTTTACTCAAGGGGTAAACTCTTGTGCGAGGGTTAATAGGATAACTAAGGTTAAAGCCATGAATACTTGATGAGACCCTTGGGTTAGATGAGGGTTAAGTTAGAGAGAAAGTCTCTAACCATGCAAGAAGGTTGAGTTAACCATTAATGGTTAGGAAGACTTTGGGGACAAATTTGTAAGAGTCCTTCCAAATTTGAGGGAACTCAACAAGTTATCTTGTTGAAGACATATAGCCTTAAATGCATTTAGAAGACTTTCCTCCAAATTTGAGAAGTGACCTCCTCAAACTTAGGGAAAGGACAAGATTAGGAGGATTAAGGCTAATTTAAATTGTTTAGAAGAACCTAGAAGGGGTTTAGGAGGCAAGTGGGAGATGTAGGAAAATGCAAGTGGAGGGAAAAAGATTTTAATTAAAATAAAATTGATTTATTTCAATCAACATAGATGAAACTTGCATAAATACAAGTGGGGGGATTTAATAAATAAATTAGATTTATTTATTTGCAATGATTAATTTAATTAAATGTAAATTTAATTAACAAGGGAGAAAGGAGAATTAATTAAATAAAGTGATTTATTTAATTAAAGGGGAGAAAAGGATTAGGTGAATTTAATTAAATAAATTGAGTAATTTGTTTAATCAAATAGATGAATGGAGGAATTAATTAAATAGAGTTTAATTAATAAGAGGAATGGGATTAAAATAAATATTAAATATTTATTTAGGAAGGTGGTTAGATTTATACGTCTACATTTTTCCCCTCTTTGAAGTGATGTGTGTGTACATGTTGATTCAAAGAAAATTTGCTAGATATGTTGTCAAAGTTTGATCGATATGATGTTGTGTGTCAAAATGTCAATATGATGCCCTAGATTTGATGAATGATATTGATGATGCCCCCTCAGGAGATGAATCAAGGATTGAACAAAAAATTGTCAAGTGTTTTTTAATTGATTGCAATATGAGAATATCGATTGTGTTGAATGCATATGTATTCATTCATCTCTTGAAAAATGATGTTGATAAGGTTAAAAATGTCAAAGTAGGAGTAAAATACATGCCCCACTTATTAACCATTTTGATTTTACCCTATAAAAGGTAAAAAGTGATTTGGTAAAATCATTTGCACACTTGTCTCTTTGCGATTCTGACTTTTGGAGCTTTGATGACGATGTCAATTCCATACTCCTCGCACCAATTTGAACATGTTAGGAAATACTGAAGACCCGCCGCATATGGCCCACAAGTAAGTGTCCAAAATCCATCTTCATTTTTTATTTATTTCATTTATTTTTGCCAGGTTTTTCAATTTTGGGGTCCGATTTTGTCGGTTTAGCGCGTTGGGGAGGGTGTCTAGTGCATACGATAGGAGTTTTAGTGCGTAGAAAAACCCTAGGAGGTTTAGCGTCTGAGGGCCACCTTGTAATGTGGTCGGGGGGTAGGTTAGCGCGTAGTATAAGTTTAGCACGTAAGGTCTTCATAGAAGCGCAATGGGTAGGCCGAGTAGCGCGTAGGATAACTTAGTGCATTGGGTAAACAGGGTAGCGCGTAGGCTACTCCAGTTAGCTCATGACAACAAGATAGCGCATTGAGTGTGAGCCTTAGTGCATTGATGGACAAAGGTAGCACAAGTTTAGCGCACAGGGTCCAAAGTGGGTAAGAAAAGAAAGTGTTTTCTGAAGAATGTGTCACGAGTAGAATAGATGAGATAGATGTCGATATGGGTCCGCTAATTGCTCTGATATGGTTCAATGTGAGTCCTATTTTATGATGATGTCTGATTCTGATATGCTACTGTAAGATGATCTAAGTCATGTTACTATCAATATGAATATCTTTTTGATATGGATTTGTTGAGTCAATTGGAGTCTTGATTTTGATATGGATCCTGATTTTGATTTCGACATGGGTTTGAATGGTGCTTTCAATATGAGTTTGGATGTTGCTTTTGATATGAGTCCTTGATTTGATTCTCAATATGGATCTTTGATATGCATCTTGATTTCTAATTTTTGATATGGGTCATTGATGTTCGATATGGGTCCTTGAGTTGATTCTCAATATGGGTCCTTGATGTTGTTTTTGATATGATTTTGATTTGATTTACGATATGATTATGATTGATTCTCGATATGGTTCTGATTGATTCTCGATATGGTTTTGATTGATTCTCGATATGGTTCTGATTGATTTGTGATATGGTTCTAATTGATTTGTGATATGGTTCCCTGATGTTGCTTCATTGTTTCAAGTTGATTTTCTTTTGATTGTTTGATAGAGTAGATGGAATTGAGAACTGATGATGGATATTTATTGATTTGCAGGTAGAGCTTGGCATGCTCTAGTATCAAGAGCGATTTTTGAGGCTATGGACATTGATTCCCCGTTTGTCATAGGCTGACAAAGATGTTATTGAGATATGTGGGTTGTCCTCCTTATTAGACATGCCTCAGTATATCATTAATTGAGGTTTGTTGATAGCATTGGCAAAGAGGTGGCATAGTGATACGAACACCTTTCACTTGGCTATGGGCGAGATGATAGTCACAATAGAGGATTGTTATCGGATTTTGTAGATTCCTATAGTTAGGGCTTTGTTACTTTATGAGAAAACTGAGAGGGTGGGACAAAGGCTCTCCACCGTATCTTCCAAGATTATGAGATTAGTTGTTACAAGTTCTTGTGGCAGGAGTTTTTGGATTTTGATTATGCTCCACTGCCATCAGTGTTAGCAGGCTTCATTGGGGGATTCTTGTGTTTTGACCATAAGTCGAAGGGACTAGCCATTGGATGGGGATTGGTGTTGGAGGACATGGTGATGCAAGGGCGCGGGTTTGCATGGGGGTCGTGTATGTTGGCCCATCTATATAGAGAGCTTCACCAAGTGGTATATCTAGGATATACTAGTTTATCAGTTGGGGTGACCTTGTTACAGGTGTGGGCTTGGGAGCATATACCAGTGTCAAGACCGTTTGCAGATAGGGATAGGCCAATTGGTCAGGCTTATGTGTATTGGTATATAAGTATTGTTGTCCAGCATAAGCTGGGAAAACTAGAGCATTGGCAGAGAGCATTGGATGATATTGATATGGTCATCTGGAGATCGTATATGGATTGTGAGGTGTGGGAAGAGGATGGGCTAGAGATGTACTATGTATATATGTCAAGGTACCTTATTGGGTAGACTCCCTTTATTATTGAGTGATTCTTGCACAGTCATGTTTAGTGACAGTATGGTAGACAACAAGGGATGCCACAAGGAGTCTGTTTATATGCTCGACGGTGACAAAATGTGTCAGAGTGGGGACCTACTCTAGATAGCGTAGCAGCTGTTGAGGAGCATATGATGCTAACATGACAGATCTGGGATTATGGGGCTAGGGTTGTGGATGTCGAGATGACGGAGGAGTTATCAACTTATTTTGTGGCACATGCAATGGCACGTATATCTAATCCGACAAAGTTGCTACTTGCTTTTGATGATGATGAGGATGAGAAGCCACAGAGGCGAGGGGGATCTAGATGAAGAGATGAGGAGGGAGAGGAGGTAGGAGAGGGAGGTGGAGGAGGAGATGGTGGAGGTGGTGGTGGAGGAAGAGGAGGGAGAGGAGAGGGAGGAGGGATAGGGAGAGGTGGTGGAAGAGATGGAGGTGGAGGATGGAGAGGTGGAGATAGAGGAGATGGAGGAGATAAAGGAGGAGGTAGAGGTAGAGGAGGTCTCATTCTGGGTACTCATGGGGGTGGTATTATTGGTACGGTGCTAGTTGCAGTGGGCGGGATGGAGGGTGATAGGCGACCTTCCCAAAGGAGGAGATCTAATGTTCTGCCTCCACCGACACCTCAGACAGGAACAGGTGTGGGTGGGACCATGACACAGGTACCCATTTAGATTAGGGTGCCCACCCATCAATATGATTCACAGAACATAGCGCTATAGGTCTTTGTGCAGTAGCTACAGGAATAGGTACTAGCACAACAGTGACAGATTACGTAGGTTATTGCCAAGAGGGATACAAAGAGAGATATGGTACTCGGCCAATGTGGCCGAGTACTATAGGTGCTTATATGAGCAAGCAGTCCCTCAAGATCACAGAGCTCCTAGCTATGGTTCAATAGTGTCTACTCGATCTAGCCACAGTCATATGAGGATAAAGAGTAGAGATGTTATGGGGCCTGCTCGACGTGATCCACCTTGTGGAGATCCAAGAGCTGGTACATCTACTGCCAGACCATTCGCCTCAGGAGATAGTCATACCTGAGAGACTTGTCTCTATTGTAATTTGATCACTTTTATTGTATTTTGATAGATATGATATCCCTTGTACATTTCGACCATTTTTTGAGATATATATATATATATATATATATATATATATATATATATATATGGCACTGATTTTCTCTGATCCACATGCAATATGTTATTTGATGAGTGATTAATGATATGCATTATGTTTCAAGGGGATGATACAATAAGGATGATGCTTTTTATTTTTATTTTTTTGATTATGATGTAAATGCACGGTCTATGATGAAATGGGTGATAATGTGATGATGTATTGTTATGATTACATTGATATGTAATGCAATGTTATCGAGATGTTATGATTTGTGAGACGTATCTTGAAAATGAGATGTATGATAATGATAATGATGTGATGATATGCAACTTAATGCAAGATTAAAATGATATGCAACTAAGTGCAAGTTTAAAATGATATGCAACTTAATGCAAGTTTAAAATTATATGCAACTAAATGATCACTTTAATTCTGTCATTGTTATTCCCGTTAAGTCACTTTCTTTTGTTGTTTTTGTCATCATTGAGATTTTGATATGTTGAAAATTTAATACAAGCATCATGGTATAATTGAACCATAACAACCTGCGTAAAACTTACATGGATGTTTGATATTGCAAGGCAACACAAGTGCCGAGGTATAATTGAACAAAGATGACATGGGTGGTGCTTGCATGAAACAGACGAGGTAACCATTTGTATGCGTAAAGTGGAAAATATCTTCAATGATATGTTTCCAATCACGTCTCGAGACAAATTTGCACCATACGAATGATCGCCTCATAGACAGAAAACCAAAAATGATGCCAGATTCCTTCATTGCTTCTCTATCTAAGTGCATCCTTGAGTAGCTCAAGAGATGTAACGATTCAGAAATTAAGATACAAAATAGTCAAAACTTCATGCTATATGTAAACAAATCCAATTCAGAAAATCATCCATTGTGTGTGTGTTTGAAGTTGTAGTTGGATAACAATCTTGTTTTCTAGCCTGATGAGCAGTTTTGAGAATGGTTTTTTAGTATGTCGCAATCCTTGTTTGTTGTATGAATGCAAAAGTGAGAGAAGTGTTGCCCCTAGTCATAGATATTTGGTTATGTGGATATATGCGTTATCAACAAGCCATGGTGGGATATGATATTGATAACTATTTTTTAGATAATCAAGGACAGTGACTATGCTAAGTATGTCCAGGATATTGTTGCATGAATAAGTGTTGGGAAATGGACTTGTAGCTGAGACTAGATGGATTAATGATAGGAGTACTGATAGATAGAGAAGTTGTTCTCTCACAAATAGCACCAATTGCCAGGTTTTCACCATTTGTTTTTATTGCACTTTTTTTTTTTTTTTTGCATTTTTCTGATTTTTTTCACTTGATTCGTGCATTAGATGACTCAAGTGTAGAACTTCTTTAGATGGATTTTGTAGGTTGGTTCATCGAGCACATCCCCTTCTGAAGTTGACAACTGATATGCTCCTGATCCATAGGCTGATGTGGTGACAAAGGGACCCAGCCAGTTAGGTTCAAATTTCCCCTTTTTTTCTCGATCTTAATGATTTAGAGGATTTTCCCTTAGGACAAGAACACCAAATTTGCAATCTCTTGGGATAAATTTGTGATTATAGCTTCTGCACATTTGTTGCTGATATACCTTAAGATGGTCATAGGCATGTTGTCATTTTTCATCAAGAAGCTCAAGTTCATGCAACCTGTTTACTCTATATTCCTTCATCTGGTATAAATACAATGTACCTACCTATTCCCATTTTTCTATTATTAATGAGCCTTTAGTAACTTTCCATGAATTTCTTGTAAATGTAACTATGCAACCTTCACTTCCTAGTTGTCATAATGAAATTAGTTTTCTTTGTGAATCAAGAACATGTCTCACCTCTTATTTTATTTGTATATTGCCTTTTCCAACAATTTTGCATGGTTCATCATCACCCAAATAAACCTATCCAAAATCATCTTGAACATAATCTAGAAAATGTTTCTTATGGGTTGTGACATGAAATGAAGCCCTTGAGTCTAACACCCAAGAATAGGTAGCATTATCTAAAGAAAGGATCACGCATCTTGTAACACATTGCTTGCTATATTTGTTTCCTTATTATTTTATTTTCGTCCATCCCCTTATTTTCCCTTTTGAGACCAACAATCTTTCTTTAGATGTCCTTTCTATTAGAAGTGCAATTTTTGTTGCTTGTCCTTTTCCTTTTGTCTCCTAAGTCCCTTTGTGGGTTAGGGTTTTTTTTATAAGCCTTAGTGAAAGCTACCCTACTCTTTTTCTAATTCGTCATTGATCAGTGGTTGTAGGTTGCAACCCCTTAAGTCATGATCGGGAGAATTCTCAATCATGTGCTAACCATCCCACTGTGTTTGGTTTTTGGTATCGATTCAATCACCTATTAATATGGGGGGCAGGTTTTATTTTTGCCTAGGTCTTTAAGTCCTCGTTATCAAGCGAACAACATCATGGAAAACATCTTTGGTAACCACCAGTGTCTCAACACATTGTCTTATTGAATGTATCACCTTCAAAACACTTCACAAATTGACTTTAGCACATCCACAGTCTCCAATCTACTTGCATATCATTCAAATTTTATTCTCATAAATTCATGCTCTATCCCTATGCACAACTCATTTATCTGCACTCCTTAAATACAAGTTAGATCATAAAAAATCCCAATTTAGGGTCAACCATATTCAAAATAAACAATATTGCACAAAATAGGCCATCTAGACTAAAAATACTCCAAGAGAAATAGGGGACCCGAAAACATCACAACTCATCCTTCCAAGTTGAATCCAATGAACCACACATGCTAAAACATCCTCCAAATTTAGTATTAAACATAACATGTAGATAATAATAAAACTTAGCAATCAGTTGGCCAAGAGACATCTTCCAATATAAATTACTTAATATGGATCTCCACACACCATGGTGAGACCCATAGCAATATTCTTACTCAACCTCCAATACATATCCAAATGAAAAATCCATGATACAAATAGTATAATCCAATTGGATACACATGGTCCACTAAACATACCAAGCATAAACCAACGTGACTCACTTCTAGAACAAAAACACCATCATAGAACATAACTAAAATATTGTACTAACCAACTCAAGATGTCTACCACAACGTAACACAAGATTCAACATATCTAGAGGTCACCAAATACGTTCTAAACTAGTTTGACAGATGCTCTCACTATTATAACACACCAATGACAAACTCTTACAATCTATGAACTAGAAAACATGATGATACAACATCTTCAGAACTTCAAAACATAACCTTCACCATCCAAAGGAATAAAAATCTTTCAACCACTGGAGGATTAAAAACTCTTTCTTGCATTTTTAAGTACTCTTTCCTTCATATCAAACTCACCATATACTCCATAAACTCAACAAGCTAAACAACACTAGTTAGAGAAACCTACGACAATATACAACCATATCTAGACCCAAATCTATCTAGAATACCAAGTTTGACATCAATGACAACACAACTCAGATACCAGCAAACAACTCGGACTTCTAACAATACTTACAGGTTGTAGAGACTCAAATGACAACTTCATTAGTTTACCTTGTCTACTTGATGATACTTTCCCTCCCTTCTCAGAGGACAATGAATTTCCTAGAACCACTAGGTCATAAGAAGGTAGTTAGGCCAAAATTTGATTAATTATTTTAACATGTATAAATATGATTAGATAGCAATACAAAAGTTCATTGACTATCAAATGAAATTATTTCATATATGAAATTCTAAACCACTATTCAAATCACATTAACTAAACATCACATTATTGGGCAAATAAAGCATAACATAATATTAGTGAAAAAGAGGGATGTAACATAGGTGTACATAAAATGACAAGACTTGCCTTAATAGGAAATCTAATTGTACCTAATGATTGTCTACCAACATTATCAAAGCCATGTATAGATAGAATATCAGATTGAATAAGAGAAGTATCCACTTTGATTTTACACAACAAGTCAATGTTAGACACATTAATACCTGATCCATTATTGATTAAAGTTTGTCTTATTGCAATACCATTGATAAGGACAATAATCATAGAGGATCATATTAGTTTTGAACCTCCCAAGAAGGTAACTCATCTTGAGAAAACACAATGTCCATCTTAGGGTAAAAGCACAAACCTGTGTCACATTAGGTTCTAGCCATAACCCTTTTGGCCAGAAAGGTTCTGGACAAAACCCTTTTGATCGAAAACATGTGGCTTATATAGGGCCCACAAGGTTTCGATCGAAACCCAAATTCAAATTTTTTCCTCTATGGAATTTTGGCTGATGAAAAAATTATTTTAATGGTTTCAACCGAAAGAGTTTCGGTTGAAACCCTTTTGACCGAAACCCTTTTGGCCGAAACTATCTATGTGGTTGCCTACTTGGCATCCACCCCATCATTTTATAGAATTTTCTAAAAAATTTCACTTCTACTAAATTTTTCTACAGTCAAATTAATTTATTTTTTTAAATCTAAAAACCCTTTTGTAGAGATCAAAATCAAGAATCTAGACATAATTTTTTTAATGTTTTGATTAATTTTAATATGTTTTATTTTTAAAATATTGCAAGTAGGTTGTTTGAATTTGAAAAGAAGCCGATTTGAAATTAAAGGAAAAATATTAAATCATATTAAAATATTTTATTAAATATATGGTTCACTAGAGGGGAGAATCTTCTTCAAAAGGGTATAATTTATTTTTTGATAATGATAAATTTAATAGACAAAAAGTGATATTGAATGAAAACTATTAAATTCAACTATATTGGACTATAAAATGTTATTGCAAGGAAAATATGCATCAAAAGTTAAAAAATAATTCCATGTACTACATATGTATGTCATCTATTTGGCAAATAGAAATCAGGAAAAAATAGGTTTTTTTTCTTTTTTTTTTTTGGTGACACCAACTAGACCCCCTAATTTTTTACATTTTTTAGCAATAAAAAATTTGCCTTTAAATATATATAAAAAAAGATCATTAAAAAAAAAAATTAAAATAACAAGCATAAACTTCATGAATATCTATACATTTCATCAATTTACATCATTTGAAATTCAAAATAGAAATACCACTTTTATGCAGTCGAAGTTGAACAATTTTTGTTGTGCTGGTCATTTCCTTTATAAAAGTGTGACATAAGTTTGTACTTTTACCTATTAGTTGTGTTGGAGATCAAAATTGCAAGTTATTAAATCCTAAAGGTATGTCAATCCTTATGCTTGGATTCGACACTCAATTCTGGCCAACTAACAAAATTGGTCAATATGACTATAATTCTCTACACTTTTGGTTCTGCTAGACCAAGGCGGGTAAAGCTTATTACCAAGTATTTTCACCTTATGATACTTAAGAAGATTATTATTTCCAAAATTGTCCTAAGGTCAATCTCAAACTGGCATTAAGGATTTGATATGACCTATTATCCCGTCCTTACTTCTTACTTTTACAAAACTGAAAAATGAGATTTGAAGTTATGAAATTATAGATATATGTTTTAGACTAGTTTCTTCATTGCTTATTGGGCTTAGAGTCTTATGAACTTCTTTTCTTATATTCTCCTTGTTAGACAGTAAGGTTACCATCCACTGTTAATCCTTATGTACTTAATGACTCAATTCCAATATGACAATTACCATACATGCAATTTTAATCTTTCCTAGAAAGAAGCTCACATAATAATTAATCCAAGATGCATATCTTATCTTGTTCACGCCATACAATAACGTAGCAGTTTGAAAATAATGAAATGACCACAGTTGCAGAAAGACTTAAGCAACCTTTGATTTCTTAGGACCAAAATAACAAGATCAAATTGAAAATCATCCACAATACTTCTTAACATAGTAAAGGAATTGAAAGCAAACTAATCTATATATTAGCAAAGATATAATAGTGTATATATTTTTTTATCATGACTTGCATAGAATAAACAATCCTCCTTTTATAAGGAAAGATCAAAGACATATGAACCAACATGTCTTTTAGAAAATAAATAGATATTAGTTACATAATGTAACTAATCCAACAAGTCTTCTTAGTGATTTAATAGAAACAAATTCACAGCCCCTAAGTGGTCTACATATTCTAGCTCCCTATAGGTAGTGATATTTGAGATGAAATGTCTCATAACATATTTTTTTGTAGGGCCTATTTAGGATGATCTTCATGTTATCTTGAATGTGATCTTCGTCATTGATCTCCTCCAGTGCCCTTGGGTGCTCCTGTGATAGTAATTCTTTCCACTTCTCTTGAGGCATTGGTGTACCATCATTGTCATTCAACAATGAAGGGAGACTCTCGGTATCTTTTAGGTCTAACCAACTCATATCATCCTCCAGTTCTTCTTTATACTCCATTTGTTTAGACCTCAACTTTCTGACATTTTTTGGCAACTTGGAAGATTCAAGATCTTGTACCTTATCAAATATCTCTTTCACTCGTTCTTTCAGTCTATCATATTCTTGTAATGCCCTGGAGGTTCCCACATAAGTATGCCAATAGTCAATTTTATACTACATCATTTTGTTGAACCTATGGGTGACTAGTCCTACCATCATGTCATAGATGACCTTTCCTTGTTCTTCCTTTTTCTTCAATTTTTCTGCAGCTTCTCTACCTAATGTATCCAATAATTGGTGTCCTGTAGTGCTTCACTAATCTACTACTCTTGTTCATAAGAAAATTCTTCTCTGTTAGGAATCAATCTTAACTCTTCTTCCAACTGAAGCACACATTCCTCTATTTTCTCATATTTTGGATTATAGGTGTCTCTTTCTTTTACTACATGTTTTATTTGGGCCTTGGTGAATTATGCCACATTTACATTTAGCTATGCGGTTTTCAAAGGATCCGTCTCACCAACCTTTTGGACCATGAGATGACCAAAGACCTTGTCAGTCTCCATTAATGTGGGAATTTTATTCCTAGGGTATAAGGCCCATTGCAACAACACTTTCTTATATGGGTCAAAACTAGAGCTGGAGTATGTCTTGTCAATATCTTGCAATGACATCCTTTTTTGAATGTCACAATTTTCACAAAGTTGTCAAATAATAAAGTACAACTCATATCCCATTCAGGTATAATGAGTACATCGACATCTTGTAGGAGTTGTCTTCCCCTAATAGGGGTCATGGTGGCAATTTCACTATCCACATCCTACTTGAGTTTGTCAAACAATCCATCTTCATTATCCTGTGTTCACCAAATTTTTGCCTAAGCAACTTCCCTTTGTGTCTATACAGGAATGTCTTAAACTCTTGAGAATGAATAAACTCATCATCTAAAATAAACCTATCACTAACAAGTTGTTTGGTGTCTTCTCTGTCGTCTATGGTTTTTGCAATAACATCCTCTTCCTTTTGGACATGGGATGGATCTTGCTCTCAAACATCCTCTGTATCACTTTGCACTGAGGGGGTAAGCTATGGGGACATATGCAATAGAGGTGTAAAAATTTGTACATTTCTTCCCAAAGGGATCTTGTGTCTCTATCCAAAACACTTGGGGTGACTCCTTCAATTATTCTTTCCAAATGAGAAATCTTTTCATGGATGCGAGCAATGGGGTCCTGAATATCTACATGAACACCTAACTCCAACAAATTATGATTCTTCTACCATTCCTCTACCCTAATCACCTTTTCATAGGCTTGAATCTTATTCATAGCTTGTGGCTCACTCAAATTTTTGATCAGGTCATCATGTATAAGTGGAACATGCTCATAAGAGCATAGCTTTTGTGATTACTTTGCAGAGCTCATGAATCCCTTAGGGTTGAAATTGACCCTAGGTTCATCTTGTGATAGGTCGTAATAGGCTAGCTTATCTTTTATGAGATCATGGTGGAAGAAACTACCAATTCTCTGAAGCACAGGTACCCAAACATTAGGGACTATTTCCCATGAGCTTCTATATGTGTGGAACTTGCTTTAGCAAGTTTCCTTATACTTTCCAAATATCCAATCCTATTTGGAACTTTTTTAGGAAATAGCAAAGGGGTACCTTCAAATCCAAACACCTTGATTTTTGTACAGTCCTTGAGGGCATACCGATCTCCCCAATTGTGATTAATTAGGTGCTTCTAATCGTACTCCTTAGGCCTAAGAAACTTTTGAATCTCCAGAGTTGAAGTATAATTGTGTTGTTGACCAATAAGTTGGTATAATGGTTTAACAAAGTACTCCTCAAAACATAAGTACTGGGACCATGAGCATCTTTGATCCCATATAGTTGTCCGCATCTAAATTGGCTTCTTCATGCCCTATCTATCATACACATTAACTCTAAAACCATTAGTCCACTTATCCAATCCCCGACCAATGTACAAGAGTATGTGCATCAACATAGAATAATGTTTGAAATATATTTCACTGGGGTTGGCTTTGATCTTCTCTAATCTATGATATATTTGGTTCACCATCATCAACACATAATCAAAGGGAAAAGTGTCATGAATTTGCACATATACAACCAATACCATAGAAGCTATATCCATAAGAATTTTGGCCTCAATCCCCATAATATGTGTATTTGAAGTATTTTCAAATAAATCTAACTCATATGGGGTTCCTCATTTTCATCAAACACCCTGATATCATTTCCATCTCTAGGCCTATGATGTGGAAACTTCCACATCTTGTACACATCCTTGAGTCTGGAATATTCACTTTTCAAGATGGTGATATCAATAGGGTGTTCCAGGGTTAGGTCTAGGTCAAACACTCTTGACATGTTATTCCTTGATATAGGCAACAATAATTTCTCAGGAGCATCATAAATTACTTTAGTTGCAGGATCAAATTTTTTGGTTAGCAGAATCACCAAATCAACATCAACAAAGACATTAGGGACTACCAATTTTCCAACATTAAAAATCCATGGGTTGCAAATAGGTTTTGCCCTATTTCTTTTTCTGAAATGATATAGCATTAATTCATAACCTATTATGGGTGTCCATATATCTCCTAGGTTCTCATATTTGTCCCCTAATATATCTAATTGAGATGTCCTTCTTGACTTGGGGCCTGAATCAGGAAATTGGTCCATTAGATCTTGGTTTAGGTGTCTCCCCTCCTTTTGTTTCTTAGGTTTTGGCTTCGAGGGATTCTTTGTTTCAGGTGCCTTTTCTTTTTGTTTTCTAACCCTAGACTTTTTAGATGAACCTTCCATTGCAACAGAAACTAAACAATTTGAATTTGAAAGATTTTCTCTGAAACCAGGAATTTACTTGTGATGGAATTACTAATTCTGAACTTGCTAGCTTCTTGTTTTGATCGCCTCTAGTCTTCGTTGTCTGGATAATCCCATAGTGACTGAATGAATATGAATTATGTCTTTTAAATTAAGTGAATCATCACTTTGAGGGATAGTTGCAGAATGGTTATTAAATGCCTAAATTCAAAATTTGTGCGATATAATGTCAATTTGGCGCATATTAATATCGAAAGATTGTACATTTTATTTCACTGTCACTTGGGATTTTTTGTGTAGGTAGCAGTTTTGATGGAATCATTTTTCTTTTCTCTATTTTTTTTAGCTATGTCAAAATATAAACTCTTATCGGTGTAGAACCAGCTTTCGGTATAGTGCTCATGATACTTATAGATTTATACAATTACAATGAAAACACCTGCTTCAGCAAGATCATTATCGAGTTTTGTTGATAAAACATTCGAGTCTCCTTTCATAATTGTTAGTCCTATCCAGTTTTCAACATAACATGTTGTTTCAATGAAATCATTTTAAGTTTGATAGACTTCAGTCATTCCACCAAAAACCATTAGTTTTGGTAAAAAGAGAAAGGACTTTCCCCAACATCTTATATCTTCGGTAAATGTTAGAAAAACTTGATACCAGGAGTAAACTGAGAGGGGGGGTGAATAAAATTAGTATCAGAAATCAGAACTATTTCATATCAAAACCTTTGAACTAGAGCACAAATAAACCAACACAATAAAAGATACAACATGAAAGCACACTACACACAACACCAATATTTTTGACATGGAAAACCCAGTATAGGGAAAAACCATGGTGGGAAACCCTACCCACAATCAAATAATACTTTTATAGCAGTATGTGAAGTAATTACAATAGGGATTGCACTTGCAATAAAGCCAACCACCTAGAGCTTACTAATCATCACAAAGGGAAGTCTCGCCAACTTACATAAAATCGGACTACAATCCAAAAAGAATAAACTATGAAAGTAGCATCTACTAATGCTTGAACAGTTTTGATTAAGCATAGATGTTTTTGTGCAATACAAAACCTTCCTCAAACCTTCCCTGAATGATATAACCTTGTTCGCACATAAACCACTCTCTGATAATGCAGACATAACCATCCCATAACCATCCATCCATACCAATTACATGAACAAGTTACCTAGAAATATAGATAATCAACCTTATTGATAAGGTCAGCTAAACCCATAATTACAAAAATTACATCACAAGATACTACTATACCAATATTATGATTTACATTACATAGCATGGACCTAAATCAAGTATCCAAACAATTATATCTGTCAAAAATTCTGCTAAGACCAAAAATCAACATGCTTCACCAACTGGTAGAAACCCTCAGTGAAATAACAAAATGTCTAACTGGATCCAAATAGGACCATCATAACAACACACCAACAAATCCAAAGTCATCAAATACTCATAACACGATCAAGAAACACCTTCACAATGATAGAAACTGATTCCATAAGCTGGACCAAATCATCAAATATCGCTTACTGATAAAGCTAGCCGATATCGGGAAATACCAACTGGGAACAAAAGCGATAGCAGCTGGAGCACCAAATCATGAACCAAAAAAATATAGCAAGGATATAACCATCCAGAATAAGCATCCAAAACTGAGTCTAGAGACATGATCATACCGGATCATAATCATAACCAAAACCAAGATGATCACCAAGAATAACCGAGATAGGTCTAACCGGGATACAGTGTTGACATCAATAACAACACTAAACTAAATACAACATATTTCCAACAATCTCCCCCTTTGGCATTGATGGAAACACTAAATTTGAAAAACATCCAAGTGCTAAGGAATGCCAACAATCACCAAGAGACTGATCTGAAAATATATCTCCCCCTTAGATTAAGAGCTTCTCCCAAAAGATTGACCATTTTTCACATGAACACATTCTCCCCCTTTGACATTAATGACAAAGGATGGATAACTATCCAAAAATACTGAACAAGACAGCTAACCACTCCCCCTGAGTAGTAGCATCATCTCATCAACCTGGATCAGAAAAGTATGTCTGATAAGCTCATTAGATAGATGCATTCTTGCATCTCCAAGTCTCTTCCGGAGGGTTGGTAACCCCCAACTGATCTCTGAGATATTCAAAAGCATTTTTAGGCAATGGTTTCGTTAGAATATCTACAATATGTTCCTTAGTAGGCACATAAAAAAATCTGACTTCCTTTTCTTCAACCTTTTCTTTCAATGAATTATACCTTATAGAAATGTGTTTTGATTTGGAATGAAATACCATATTATTTGACATATCAATAGCAGTAGTATTATCATAGTGAATAACAATAAGCTCATCATAACTTACACTTATATCCTTCAAAATTTGTTTCATCCATAAATATGAGTACAGTTCTTAGCAGCAGCTACATATTCCTCTTCAATAGTAGACAATGAAGTGCATGATTGTTTCTTTCTAAGCCATGAAACCAACTTCTTCCCAAGAAATAATGCATCATTAGTAGTGCTCTTTCAGTCATCCACATCTCCCACCCAATCAAAATCTATATAGGCACATAATGTGAAGTCATCATTCTTTGGATACCATAACCCAAAGTCTGTTGTACCTACCAAATATCCGAATATCCTCTTGACACCAATATCTTGTATTTCTCTAGGAACTGACTAAAATCTAGAAGCAATACAAAGAGCATTCATTATATCAAGTCTAGTCTAAGTTAGGTATAGTATTCCACTAATCATTGATTTGTATTTGCTTGGATTCACTTTAGGATATTCATCATCCTTTGACAATTTACAACCGATTATCATAGGAGTACTAACAGGAATAGAATTCTCAAGTCCAAATTTCTTAAGTAACTCCTTCACATACTTAGTTTAACAAATGAAAATAACTTTATCAGTCTAAGTAATCTGCAAACCTAAGAAAAATTTCATCTCACCAATCATAGAAATTTCAAATTTATTCTTCATATCATTAGCAAATTTCATGCATAGACCTTTTTCTCCTCCAAAAATGATATCAACCACAAAGACTTCAATAATCAATATGTCATGATGATCAATTTTGTAATATAAGTTACTATTAGCATTACCTTTGCTAAATCCAAGCTTTGAAAGATATCTATCCAATCTAGCATACCATGCTCTAGGGGCCTATTTTAGTCCATATAAATATTTCTTCAATCTGCAAACCATGTCTTTGTCTTCTAATAAAGAAAATCCATTAGGTTGCTCAATGTAAAATTCTTCTTCATGATCTCCATTCAAAAATGCACATTTGACATCCATCTGATATACTTTATAGTTCTTGTGTGCAGCATAGGCAAGAAAAAGTCTTACGGCTTCAATTCTTGCAACCGGGGCATAAGTCTCTCCATAGTAAACTCCTTCTTCTTGTGAATAACCTTTGCAAACCAAACTAACCTTGTTCCTCACAACTTTACCTTCCTCATTCAATTTATTCCTAAAAACCCATTTAGTTCCAATAATATTCTTGTCTTTAGGTCTAGGAACTAGTTCCCATGTCTTATCCTTTTCTATCTGTTCTAATTCCTCTTCCATAGCTTTTATCCAGTTTTCATACTTACTAGCTTCAATAAATGATTTGGGTTTAATTTGGAAAATTAAACATACCTCTTCAACAACTAATCTTCTTCTAGTCATCACAACTTTCCTTTTATCTCCATCTTCATAATGATTTAGTTTCACATGCCTGGGAGTCTTTGAATTTTTAATTTTCTGACTCATTCTATTGTTCATTTGTCACCATTCAATTTTCTGATGTTACCAGTGTCACTGGTTCACTGCTATGTACTTATTCCCGCATTACCGGTTCTAGTTTGATAAATTCATCATAGTCATATGATCTGATCTTATTACTGCCATGCTCATCCACCTTGACATCTATGATTTCAATTATCCTATTCAATCTTTTATTATAACATCTATATGCTTTTGTCTTAGTAGAATAACCCAAAAATATTCCTTCATCACTTCTAGGATCAAACTTTCCTATTGCATCATCTCTTCTAATGTAACATTTATTTCCAAAAAAACTGAAATATCTGACAGTAGGAGTATGATGAAACCTTAATTCATAAGGAGTCTTATAGATATCACTTTTAATGTGTACTTTGTTGAAAGTGTATACATTCATATTGAAAGCTTCCCTCCAATAGATATTAGGCAATCTAGCTTCAATCATCATTGTCCTTGCAACATCCAATATGGTTTTGTTCTTCCTTTCCACTAATCCATTCTATTGTGGAGTCCTAGGTGCAAAAAGTTGTCTACTAATTCCATTCCTCACAAAAGTTGTTGAACTCACCCGATGTAAACTCACTACCTTGATTTGATCTTGAGCACTTTATTTTTAGTCATGTCTCATTCTCAACCATAGCTTTAAATATTTTGAAATTCTCAAAAGCTTCATATTTTTCTTTCAAAAATGCTACCCACATCATTCTAGAACAATCATTAATAAGTAACATAAAGTATCTATCACCTTGAAAGCTTTTAGTCATTGCCAATCCACACAGATAAATATGAATAAGATCAAGAATTTCATTACATTTATCATGTATACTTCTGAAATAAGTTCTGACTTGCTTACCCATTTGACATTCTCTACATACCGGATTATGAGGTTTAACAATCTTGGGCAAATATTTGATAGCCTGTGTTGAACTGATTTTCACTATGCAATCAAAATTTACATGACACGTCCTCTTATGCCGTAACCAAATTTCATCAATCTAAGCAATCAAGCAAGATTTCTAACCGGATTTCAAATGAAAGATGTTTCCTTTTGTCTGAGTCCTAGAAGAAATCTCAATCCAGATCTATTGATGAGCTTACATTTTTCATCCTTGAATTGAAAATGAAATCCTCTATCTACCATCTGACCTACACTTAAAAGATTATTCTTTAATCCTTCAACATAATAAATATTATCAATATCATCCAATGATATTGTTTCCTTGTCTTTGATCTTGCATGCCTTGTTGTCTCCAAATCTGACTAGTTCGCCATCAAACTCTTGCAGTGTTAGAAATTTTCTCTTATTACTAGTCATGTGATGTGAACAACCAATATCTATAACCCATTCATTCTTTTCTTCATTTTTAGCAGCTACAACTTTTTCCTCAGTATGAGTTGCTTCAATGACAGATTCTGGAGAATTATCCTTGATAGAAATAAAGACCCAATATTTACAATAGGAAGCTCCATTACTGGTTCCACTCACAAGTTCATCATCATCATCATTAGAAATACCAAAATCATCATCACCAGCATAATAACATGATTTATCCTTATTCCTTCTGAATCTAGGTCTTCTTTGATATTCCAGATTAGGCTTATAACTCTAAACTCAAATCTTTCATGATTCCTAGTAGCTCTTTCAGGGCATCTAGAAGCAAAGTGACCAATCTTATTACATGAAAAACATTTAAAAGGGACTTTTCCTTCATACTTACTTCCATCTGGTCTTTTAGAGATTCTTCTAGAAATCAAGGCTTCCAGCTCTTTAAGTTCTATTTCTTCTCTCTCAATATCCTCCATATCTTTAGCATACATATCCTTCCAATCTATCTTCATCTTACCAGATGCAGATGCTTTAAATGAAGTCTCAGTTTTAGCAACACTGTGATCTCTAAGTTCTTCAAGCTCAAAAGCAGTCAATTTCCCAAGTAACGTATCTTTGGTAACAGGGGTACTTGACATTGTCCGGAGTTTGTTGATAGCAGTAGCCTTCATCTTGTAAATCAGATGTAGAACTCTCAGAACCTTTGACACTATCTCATCCTCACTGACTGATCCACCACAGCATTTGATACCCATGACAATCCCATTCACTTTATCCATGAAAGGACTAATCTTCTCATCCTCTTCCATCTTCAAAGTTTCATATCTTACCCAGAAACCTTCAAGTTTTGCAATCTTTACTACCTGGTCTCCTTCATAAAAAGTTTCAAGCTTCAACCATATCTATTTTGCATTCTCCAACTCTATGACTTTCAATAGCTTTTCATCTGATTGGGGCCTCAATAATGCCTCTTTTGCTCTAACATCATTTTCAGCTCTCTTTTGTTCATCAATAGGTGCCAATCTTCCATAATTAGGATCATGAGGTATATATCTTTTCTCTACTATCTCCCAAACTTCAGCTCCAAGACATCTGAGATGAATCTTTGTTCGCTCCTTCCATATTTTGTAATTTGTACCATCAAATATGGGACTCTCTTTCGATAGGGATTGAATGTAGAACTTGATTCTAATGCCATCGGATCTCCTCAAGAGGTTAAGCTTCTGCAAAGAGGACCTTAATCTTATACCAATTGTTAGATAGATTTGATACCAAGAGTAAACTGAGAGGGGCAGGTGTGAATTAGTTTACTATCAGAAATTAGAACTATTGCATATCAAAACCTTTGAACTGGAACACAAAGAAACTGACACAATGAAATATATAGCATGAAAGAACAGTATGCACAACACTAATATTTTTGACATGGAAAACTCGATAAAGAGAAAAACCATGGTGGGAAACCCTACCCACAGTCAGATAATACTTTTGCAGCAGTATGCGAAGTAATTACAATGGGGATTGCACTTGCAATCCGGCCAACCGCCTAGAGCTCACCGCTCATCACAAAGGGAAGTCTCATTGACTTACATAAACATTGGACTATAATCCAGAAAGAATGAACTGTGAAAGTAGCATCTACTAATGCTTGATATAGTTCCTGTTAAGCACAGATGTTTGCCCTGCAATACAAAACCTTCCTCAAACCTTCATTGAATGATATAACCTTGTTTGCACATAAACCACTCTCTAATAATGCAGACATAACCATCCCATAACCATCCATCCATACCAATTACATGAATAAGTCACCAATAAATACATATCATCAACCTTATTGACAAGGTCGGTTGAACCCTAAACCCATAATTATAAAAATTACATCACATGGTACCATTGGACCAATATTATGATTTACATTACATAACATGGACCTAAATCAAGTATCCAAACAATTATATCCACCGGAAATTTCGCTAAGACTAAAATCCAACACATTTCACCAACCGATAGAAACCCTCAATGAAATAATAGAAAGTCTAACCGGATCCAAATAGTACCATCATAACAACATGCCATCAAATCCAAAGTCATCAAATACTCAGGACATGATCAAGAAACACCTTCAGCATGATAGAAACCAAATCCATAAGTCGGACCAAAATCATTTAACTAAATCATCAAATATCACTTACCGGTAAACCTAACCGGTACCGGGAAATACCAACTGGGAACAAAAGCGATAGTAGCCAGAGCACCAAATCATGAACCAACATAATATAGCAAGCATATAACCATCCATAATAAGCATCAAAAACTGAGTCTAGAGATTTGATCATACTGGATCAGAATCATAGCCAAAACCAAGATGATCACCAAGACTAATCATGATAGGTCCAACCGGGATACAGTGTTGACATCAATGACAACACTAAACCAAATCCAACATATTGCCAATAGTAAAGACCAGATACCTTACTCCAATAAGCTTCCTTTTTGTTATAGGATGTGCTTTCGATAAAACATTTTTGCACTTAGCAGAATGACTACGTTACATTGAAGTTCATATTTTTGGTGAAACATAAAAGAAATTATACTGATATAGAAACCCCTTTTTGGTGTAACTAGCCTTTTTGGAGAAGGTTATATTTTCTTTGCCGGTGCTATTTGCTACCCTGAAATGGTATTCTTTTTGTTGAGTTGCATACTAAGTCTTGTCAAAAAATGACCTTTTCACCAAGAACATCTCATTATTCCCCACTAAGGCTATATGCTAAGCTCTACCCTTGTGGGGGCCCATATTATCCCACATATTGAAAATTTTTACCTTGTCATATCTTTCATTAATGAACTTGTAGGAATAATAACCTTATTTGATAGATGAATAAACCATTCTTCTCAAACCAATATCACAGATGCATAGATCCTGGTGTTAGTAAGATATAGATTTTTTGCTAGGTTGATGGGATAAGAGAATCATAAATCTATCTGGGTTCAAGAAAATAGCTAATTAGGAATTTTAAGGAAGAAATTTTTTTGGCAAAAATTAGGTTCCAATAGTGGCTATGTCTAGGGATGTATACCCCTAGTAGGTATAGAAAGAATCTAGTTTTCTTTGGGAAAGAAACTAGAAGGAAAATTTTTATAGGTAAATGGAATGATATGGTACATAGAGATACAACCTAAACTAATGCACATAGATATTGATCAAGAGAAGAATCTCTTCAGGAATTGTCCATGTGTTGGCAATTTCATATTTTCACCTTCCATATTTTGTAAAAAATATGAGTTTGCTCCATTTTTTCTTGTTATGACAAAAGGACCGTGTTGGCAATTGACACTCAATTGGTTGGTTTCACTATGTTGTCATTGATGGCAACATGGTATTTTGGTTCAGTTGTGTATCGGTAGACACTTCACCGGCACCGACAGGATGGAAGGATTTATTTGATTATCGGCAATACAGGCCGACATGGCTAAGAGTAAGTTAATCAGTATTGGACGTCGGCATCTCTTGGATCCAGCATCAACAATTTTTTTTGATATTCATGAATTTATGTTATTGAGCTGACATGTAATTTGTTATTGTAAAAATCTTTGTAAGCTGACATAAGGCATGATAAATTGTATAGGGTATATAGGTCAGTCAGATTAGATCATTTTAAAAACAAAGGATATGGTGATGGTTATGTGAATGCGATATCATGTGAATATGTATTAGGAAGGAGATGCAAAATATATCTGAGAGATCATGTATGTGAGGATATTTATGTAAGGGTTGTTCTGATAGAGGGTTTAGGGTTTCAGACTGGGACAAACAGAGCTTAAATGAAACTATATTCTGGCATAGAAGATGCTATCTTAGCAGTTCACTCATTTCTCCAGATTGAAGTCTAGATTTATGTGTAGTTAGTGAGGCTCCTTTCATGATTGAGTAGTGTGCTCTAGGCTATAAGCCTTCCTGCAAGTGTAGGCCCCTATATTTTGTAATATCTCTTCATATGACCAGTGAATTGATATTGTGGGTCACAAATCCCACCATGGTTTTTCCTCTTTGAGTTTTTCCACATATAATTCTATGTGTTATGGTGTTCATTTATTTGATTGGCTCATTGGTTGCTTTACTTCTTTCAATTATGTATGGACCGGTACACCAGTTGGTGTATGTGTGTTTTAATAAGGCTAAAATTAATCTAACTAATAGAACACTGATTAACCCCCCCCCCCCCCCCCTTCCCCTCTTAGTGTTCTTGGATTCCAACAATTGGTATCACAGCCTTGTGCCTTGGAGGAAGTTTAACAGCTTGAGGAGGATCCTAAATCCAGAATCCATGGATATCAGTTTGGAAAAGAAATTTGAGATGGCACTTGAAGATTATGACATTGAAAGATTGAAGAACTTAAAGCTACAAGATGAATGGAATTATGCTAAGAAATTCATTCTTGTCCTATAGGAGAGGTTGTCATTTGTTGAAGCTAGAAGGAAGGAACTTTTGCAAAATCATGATGATGAAGAGGAAGATGCACTTAAGGAACAGTGTCAGAAATTGAGTCAGGAGAACATGGCTATGAGAAATGAAATACAAGCTATAACTATGAGAATGTCTAAAGAGATTGAAGACCAAAAGAAAAAGGAAGAAAATCTCGATGTCTCCATGAAGAACAAATTTGAAGAATGTGGTAGATTGGTTCATGAGAATGATTTGTTGAGAACTAATTTAGTACAATCCCAAAGCAATGAACAAGAGATTGAGAGACAAATGATAATTCTGAGAGATGATCTGACTAGTGCAAGTGAGTATATAGAAAAATTCAAGATTAGTTCAGCACAACTAGATGAATTATTGAAAAGACAAAGGCAAATTAGAGATTCCAGTGGACTTGGATTGGAGCAAGGACAGAGTTCCAATACTGCTAATGAAGATCAAAACCATAAGGCACCGGTAAGATAGTTTAATGCTTATAAATTTAATGTTAGATGTTTTGTTTACAATAAGTTTGGTCACATGGCTAGGCAATGTAGAAACAAAGCAAATTAGAACCCTGATTCTGCTCTCAGTCAATGTACTAAATGTAATAAGTATGGTCATAAGATAGAAGATTGTAGAATGAATGTTCAATGCTATGCATGTGTAAAATTTGGACATATGGCTAATCAGTGCAAGTCAAGCAATTATATCAGTTTTAGCAAAGAAATTCAAAGGAACAATGTTACATGTTATGCATGTAATGAGGTTGGACATATTGCTAAATTATGTAGAAGCAGAAATCCATTGGTTTGTAATGGAGGATCAAATGAGAAAGGGAAAGAAAAAGTTAGTGAAATCTGGCAAGACCATACCTAGAGATGGGTTAGGAAGAGTGAAGAACAATTAGCAGATGGGAATGCATCGGTTACTTATCTAGTAGAGGAGGTTGCTCCTGTACCGCCAGGTAGCTCAATCGGTAACTGAGGTAGATGCCTTAGGGGTAGGCAAAATTCATGAAGATGCTACATATGCCCCGAGAAGAGGTTCTATAAGATGTTCTAGACATTGGAGATGCCTATCTGGCATGGATATGTTTTTTTCGAGATTCAGTATCTTCCACTAGAAGTCATTGATGCCAATGAATGATTAGGGTTTTTCTTGGAGGTCAAAATATCGAATTCACTTTATTTTTATCACCTTGCATTCAGAGCGATTCTGTGTGATTAAGAGTGATCTGATATCTTGTTGAGCGATTTCACCAACGACTAAAAGAGTTTGTTAGGTTTTCACAGACAGTGATTATCAGGTACTTATCTTTAATCATGGAAGCATGATCATCATCTATTCCCATCTTTGCTATAAATCTGACTATTGTAGAGGTCAAGGACTGACCAAGGCCATTTTTCAAGCAGTATCCACATGTGGCTACCCTAGATGACTCAGTCGGAGCATTTTCTTATGTTCTGGATGGTGTAGTTTATGTTGAAGATGTTAGGACATACATGAACAAGCTTATGGGAGATTCTAGAAAGATCAAAACTCCATACAAGCACATTGAAGACTTAGGGTTTATCAGAATTCTTGACATTCTGGAATTCGAAGATGAAATCATTAGGTATGTTTTAAGAAGAGTACATGGGGAGTTTATTTGGCTAGATAGACCTTACAAGATCACCAAGGAAGCCATCAGGGCACTCACTGGTTTGTCACAGGTTGGGAAACATCCAAGTAAGAAGGTTTATAATGATTATGTCAACAAAATCACCGATGCAACATCAGACAAGAGATCTATGAGAATCAACACTATTATCGACACAGACATCAGATTCGGTAGCATGGTCATTGGTTATAAGGTAGCTTAGTCAAATTGACTTAATTTTGTTTCTAGTTCCTGCATTTTCGCAGCTTACAAGATGATGAGAGAAAATGAGAAATTAGATCTATGTGGTTGGAAGTTGGATGAACTGTTAATAAACCTAGGAAAGATTAAAGGAGAAAAGAAAGGGACTTTCTAATATGGCAACTTAATTGTCTTCTTAATGTTATTTTTCATGAATGACACTCTCGGTTTTGGGAAGAGACAATGGGCATTTGATATCCCGGTAGGGAGATAATTGAAACAGTCAATTGCTACATTGGGCAGTCAAAAAGATGACAAGGTATGGGGATATTTTAAAGCATTCTAGAAGTCTATAAAATCTAGGGAAATGGTTCCTAAGCATATTGTTGAAAAATACTCAACTGATATATGCTTCATGGTGAAGAAAGATGTAACACTTATGGAAGCGGTTAAGCCCCGAAAGATCTGGATTGAGGAAATGGGCTATGAAGTTGATGCACAGATCCTTGATGCTTATGCAAAGATGTTGATTGATGCACTAGTTGATGAAGCTGAGAAGCCCTGTGGTACTGCTAAGCAGAAGATCTAAGATGTTGAAACAGAGTTCAACTAGAAGAAGAGAGAGAAGAAAGAAGGAAAGGCAAGAAATTTTGTAGAGAAGGTCTCGCAGGACATTAAAGCATTGATTGATGCTGTCCTAGAGAAAGGTAGGAAGAGGAAGGATCCAGAAGTACACATTGAGCTTGTTATAGCAGAGTCTAAATCTGAGGATGACACACCCTTGGCTTTCAAGAAAATAGAGGAAACCAAGGTAGAGGCTAAAAAGAAACCGGTTCGGAGAGTTACATGCAAATTACCGACACAAAAACAAGCATCAAAAGTAACAACTTCAGCTCCATTTGGTACTACAAAAAGGAAGAAGGCTGACATTGATATGACAATTCAATCTGGTAATGTAACTATTATTCCACCAAAAACGTGTGGATAATTAGTTGATTAAATAGCTAAGGATGGCATGTTAAAGAATGTACAATTTTACTATGATCATTTAGATAATGTTGAACAAAGAGAGGTAGAGGAGGCAATTTTGTTATATTTGGATATTTATAAGAAAGCCTTGGTAGAAATTGAAAACCAAATACCAGCAGAATTGTATGATATGTTAGATGCTAGAAGGCTATCGACAATACAAGAAGACAAGCATATTAAAATTCAAGATTTGTTATCTGTTTGTGTTTCTATTACTTCAGAAGAAATGGATAAGACACTTGAGGTTGCAGATAGAAAAATCTTTAACAACAAACATAGAATAACCAGTCTTATGCTAGGAAGGGTAAATGAGATAATAAAGGAAACTCAAAAGGCATGGGTTAAGTTCTTTGAAGAGAACATAGGTTTCTTTACTTCATCAGAATAAAAAACAGACACTGCAGACACCCGGTTGAAGGGAAAGGAAAGGGTATTATGGGTGCTTCAACCTCATTTTTGAAGAACATTAAGATAATGGAAATTAAGCCCTCGGTAGATACACATGTACAGACAAATATTGAGACACTAAAAAATATACAGAGTGAAAAGGATGATATTGTATAGGATACTAATGTTGAGGATAATAGTCTTCTGGATACAAATGTACAAGTTGAGGTTACAGTTCTTACAACGAAACCGAGAGTTATAGAGACTGAACCAAGTGGCGAAGCCACTGATGCAAGTAAGGAAGCTATTAAGGATAAATCATTAGAGGAGAAGAAAAAGGAATCCAAAAGGGAACCGGTAGTAGGTCAATCATTGTTGTCAATTGACACCTCGAAGGCTGCAAAGAAAAACATAATCGGGATGAGTCTTACTGAACTCATGATGATGGTTACACAGAAATTGATGAAGAAGGGATCTATGGATAAAGGGATTATTGATCAGTCTATCACTATCTTGCATAGACTAGTCCTAGAGTGCAAGATTGACAGAGAAGTGAGCCCATCCGGCAAGCTTAAGACAATTACTAAGCACATTTCAAAGGATTTTCAATCCTTGCAACATATTTCAAACCGACAAGCATTGGAGAGGTTCACACAGGCAAAAAGAACTACATTTGATCAAGTAATTGAGTCTGAGAAGAAGAAGATTGATGAGAAATTGAAATTGATAGATAATTCTTTGAAGCAATGTACAAATATTTACAGGGTATGTTGTAATACATATGTTCTTACAATTAATGTGGATAAGAAGATTAAGGAATTTCAGGATAAAATTGTAGGTATAGCTAATTCTTTTGATGTATTGAATTCATTGACTACATCCATTGATGGTCAAATTTTGGTCTTGGAAGCCCAACTTTATATTCTTGAGAAGGAAAAAGACAAAATCATAAGAAGAGCCAGAAGTCTTAGAGGCTTGGTGAGTCCCTAGTTGGATTCACTCAGTGTACATAAGGAGTGCATGGATATGGTTGGGAAGCCCACACCGACATAGTTAAGTGAGAAAGAATCATTTGCACATATGTTAAATGGACTTGTATCTATTTCCAACACTTTCAAATCTGGTTGGGATGCTTATCTTGAGATATTGGAGAAGGCATATCCATAAATTTTCAAATTTGTTAAGCTCCAGTAATATTTTTTTGGGATATTCATTGTACAGTATCTTTCATTCCTAGTCCTAGTTTTGGATCTTTGGCATTCTTTTCAAAAACATTGATGGCATTAATGTCAAAGGGGGAGCAATATAGATGTGGAAAAAGGGAGTTGTATACATTAGGGGGAGATATGGAGACATGGAAATATGGAGTATAATCATAGATGAATATTCAGCTCAAGGTGAGTAGGCGGGATGGAATCGGCAAATGAAACCATGATCATTTTTCACATGAGTGTTGCCATCAATGCCAAAGGGGGAGATTGTTGGCAATTGACACTCAATTGGTTGGTTTCACCATGTTGTCATTGATGGCAACATTGTATTTTGGTTCAATTGTGTACCAATAGACACTTCACTGACACCGGCAGGATGGAAGGATTTCTTTGATTACTAACAATACAAGCCAACATGGTTAAGAAGAAGGTTATCGATATTGGAGGCCGACATCTCTTGGATCCGACATTGGCAATTGCTTTTGATATTCATGTATTTATGTCATTGAGCCAACATGTAATTTTTTATTGTAAATATCTTTGTAAGCCAACATAAGGCATGATAAATTATATAGGGTATATAGGTTAGTTGGATTAGATCATTTAAAAAATAGAGGATATGGTGATGGTTTTGTGAATGCAATATCATGTGAATATGTATTAGAAAGGAGATGCAAAATATATCTGAGAGATCTTGTATGTGAGGATATCTATGTAAGGGTTATTCTGGTAGAGGGTTTAGGGTTTCAAACTGGAACAGACAGATCTTAACCGGAACTGTACTCTGGCATAAAAGATTCTATCTTAGCAGTTCACTCATTTCTTTGGATTGAAGTCTTGATTTATATGTAGTTAGTGAGGCTCCTTTTGTGATTAAGCAATGTGCTCTAGGCTGTAAACCTTCCTCCAAGTGCAGGCCCCTATATTTTATAATATCTCTTCATATGGCTAGTGAATTGATAATGTGGGTCACAAATCCCACCATGGTTTTTCCTCTTTGAGGTTGTCCACGTATAATTCAATGTGTTATGGTGTTCATTTATGTGATTGGCTTATTGGTTTCTTTACTTCTTTCAATTTTGTATGTACCGGTATACCGGTTGGTGCATGCATGTTTTAATAAGGCTAAAATTAATCTAACTTGTAGAACACTTATTCACCCCCCCCCCCCCCCCCCCCCTCTTAGTGTTCTTGGATTCCAACAGACCAATCCATAGAGATTTAAACTTACCATGATTTCATTTGTCCTAAGCTCTAGCATTCCACATAAGAACTAACTCCCCATCCTAAAACTTTATGTCTTTAGCCTTCTTATCATACAGGTACTTTTCCTTTTGTTGCATCTTTATATTTTGCTTTTGTGCTTCCAACCTAACCTCATCTAGTTCTACAAGTTGTTCCATTCTCTCTTCCATTGGCTTAGGGACATCCAAACCTTTCACGATGATGAATTTTTGCACAGGCAAAAGATTGTGCATAGGCATCCTTGCTTGTGTTCCATAAACCAAATAAAATTGAGACTTGCCTGTAGATTTCTTAACTATGATCCTAGCTGCCCATAATGCAAGTCTGAGTTTTGAGTCCCAAGATATTTTATTTTGAATCAATTTTTTCTTGATTATCTTCGAAATATTTTTATTGCTGGATTCCACTTGTCCATTTTCTTGGGGATGGTAGGGTGATGAATATAGAATATTAATTCCATAGCTACCATAGAATGAAGTGAACTCATCTAAATGGAAACTCATTCCATTGTCCATAGTGATCCTAGCTAGTACTCTGAATCTGGTTATGATATTGTCCTCCATAAATTTTATCACTACCTTGCTTGTGGCCTGCTTAGTAGGGATTTCTTCAATCCACTTGTTGAAATAGTCAATGGAAACCAAAATCCATCAGTATCCTCCACTGGATCTGTTTGAGATTTCTCCTATAAAATCCATTCCCCATAGGCTGAAAGGTGCTTATGTATACATTAGTCTCAGAGGCAAGGCTCCTTGGTACTCCAATTTCCCTGAGAATCTTTGGTAGGGTTCACATTTCCTCACATAAAAATTTGCATCATTAAAAACACTAGGCCAATAGTATCTAGTCCTAAGTATCTTTTGGGTTGTAGTTTTGGCTGAAAAATGTCCTCGACAGATGCCAGAATGCGTTTCTTCTAACACCTTCTTAGATTGTTCCTCATCCAAACACATTAGTAGTAATCCATATCTATTATTCCAATATAGATCACCCTCAAGGATCACATATTTAGTGGCCTGTAGTTTCAACGTCCTCTTCTGATTTTCACTTTATCCTTCTGGACATATCATGTTTTTCAAGTAATATATTATATCTGTGTACCATGGTTTTTTTTTAATACTCAGGATGGTATCTTTTAGCTCCACATTGTTTACTTGTGCAGCTTCCAGATTTGATTCTGCCATTAACTTGGCCAATCCATGCCCCTTGACCAACTTAGTGATCTAGATAGCTATGTTGAACTCTTGGATTTGATTTATCCACCTGCATCTTCTTCCAGACACTTTTGTTTGCCTAAAAATGTCTTTTACTGTTGTGTTTGGAACATAGGCTATAATTTCTGCACCCACTAAGTATGGCCTAAAATTATTTACAACCTTGACTAGAGCATACACTTGTTTCTCATTTATATCATATTTTATGTCAGCATCTTGGAGAGATTTATTGAAGAAAACTATAGGTTGTTCGTGTCACTCTTCATTCTTTTGTAGCATAACAATAGCTATAGTATTACAAGAAGCAAAGGAAAATATCTAGAATGGCTTACCATAATCAGGTGATTTCAAAATAGGGGCTTCTTTGATGGCCCTTTTGATATCCACAAATGTGTCTATTCCTTCAAATGTCCAATTGATCATTGCTCCTTTCTTCAAAATTTTGGATATTAGCTTGACAATTTTGACAAAGTTTGAAATGAATCTCCTAACAAAATTGATCTGGCCAAAAAATGGTTGAATGACCTTTATTGTCTTAGGGATTGGAATTTTATCAATGGTTGCTACTCAATCAGGATCTATTCTTATTCCCTCTTTTGATACTATGTGCCCCAAAAGTTTATCTTCAGTGACTACAAATTGACATTTCTTAGGGTTCAAGTGTATCCCATTCACCTTTTTTGAAGATGTTGTAAGGTCATCTTGATACACCACCATAATAGCATTGATAAGATCTACAAATGCCACATCCATAGTCCATTGAAATGTAGCTCTTATGTTTGTTAACTCAAATGGCATCCTGACATAGACATATTTGTCCCATGGGGTTGTGAGGGTTGTCTTGTATTGCTCTGATTCCTTAACTTTAAATTGATTATATCTTGAAAATCCATCCATCATGGATATCTATTCACATCCTGTAATTATTTGTAACAATGCATCCATGTTTGGCAAGTGGTAATTGTCTTTGAGAGAGGAAACATTTAAGTTCCTGAAATATACACATACACATAACTATGATGATAACTATCAACATGGCAACATACCCCCTCATCTTACAGAAATGGATATGTTAAGACAACAGATGCAAGAACTCGCCCAACAAGTGCACTCAAGAAGGACATGGTGTAGGAGCACCTAAGTCCTAGTTTTCTTGTTTTTACAAATTTTGTCTTGTACTAACCTTAGCCAAGTCAGTAGTGAATAAGGACTCTAGAAGGGTCCAAGAGTGACTATATTGTCAATGTAGGTCTAGGTGGAGTTCATTTTACCTAGGTTTGCATTTTTGTGTAAATAGTGAGTTTGAGTAGGTGTTTGGCCTTTTGTTGGTCAAAAGTGCTAAAAGTTGGAAAAAGAATTAGAGAGGGTTAAATAGGCCTTAGACATGTTTGAAATTTCATATGTGATGATTGGATATAGGTCTCTTAGGTGGGAGAGATCAAAAGTGCAAAAACATAAAGTTGCAAAAAGTTGTCATGACAACTTTTGAAAGTTGTCATGACAATTTTTGTCTTGAAATTGGTTAGCAGTGGATTTAGGGATTTCCCAATGCCATGGAAGGACTCCACACATGGGAAATCTATATAAACCCCCTCTTTCATGTTTATCAAGGCTAGTGTACTTGAATTTTGAAAGCAATAATCAAAATACAAGATTTTGGACTGCACTTTCCATTGTTTTAGTCAATTTTTGCATTCTTTGAAGGTTTAATGAATTGAATCCATGAATCCAATGATGGATTGAGGTTTAGTAGTGTGTTGCAAGGTAGGATTTTCATTTTCAAGCTTTGTATTTAGAATTTACTACTATTTAAGTGATTTGATTCACAAGTAGCCAGTTTTGGCTTGTAAATAACAATTTCCTTGTAAATATGGTTGCCCCATGAGTCCCACACGTGCTGCCATCACGGCTAGTTGCGGTATGGTTGGAAACCTCCTATACATTGTAAATATGTAGGTTCAAGTTCTGGAGAAGTGTTTGGATATGGCTGTCACCTCATTCTAGGCGAGTCCAGGAGCAACCCAGCTAGAGAAGAAGAGGTGAAAAAGTGGTGAAGAGTGCAGAGGTGGATGCAAGATCATGATTTATGAATTTGGAGGAGTCCATAGGGTTGGGGAAGACTTTTATGTACAAGGAGAAGTCTTGAAGAATCCATTTAATAGCAAAACCCCAAGTTCCCTACTCACTGCCGATTAAAGGCCTTTAAAACCCTACAAACCCTTATTTTGGGGTTCATACCTTGTATGGTCAGACAAGGGCCTAAAACCCAAAAAAAATATTAGGAATGGGTGTATAATTGAAGAAAAGTAAAACTTGTTTGGGGGTTCTTTGAGTCATTTTCCTCCAAGCCCTAGAAAACCGGTCTTGGAGGACTAATTAGGCCTAATTCCTTGTAGCCCTTTTCCGGGCAAGATTGTGAAACCAGTAGGAAATCTTAAGGTTGAAACCCACCAATGGAATCCATATGCATTAAAAACATGTTAGAAGACCTTATTACACCTCTGCAACATCTCATATCAATTGGGGGTCATTATGACAAGTTAAGGCTAAAAGGCCAGAATTGAGCACCTGTGAAGCACAGTGAATTGATAGGGTTCCTAACCAAAACACTTGAAGAAAAAACCCTATTAGGGACAAGAATCAAGCCCTAGAAGAGAGTTATGGGGACTTGGAGGCCTAGAAAGCAACTAGGCTTGGTGATTTGGTGGAATTGAGCAACATCAACTTGGTGAAGTGTTGAGCACGCTAGGTTAATCCTATCAAATTGGTATCAGAGCCTACAAGATTTGGGCTGGTAAGGTTGATGTCCTTGCTGTTAGGAGAGTCATTTGGAGACAACATGGTGACCAATGCAGAGTTGGCCAAGAAAGTGAATGATCAGGAAGAAGAGAATAGACTCCTGAGAGAGAAATTGATTGCGTTGGAGAGTAAGCTTGGTGCAATTGAAACCAAGGCGGATGAAGTGTTGATAAAGGTGGAAGGAGAAGAAGGAAAGGGTAAAGAAGTGGCAGAGATAGATAAGATACCTAAACTTGATCCTATCTTAGAGCAAGAACCTTTCTTGAAGCCATTGAAGGCCTTGAGTGGCAAGTCACTGGAAGGATTGACATTGTTCACTGGTAAGATGGAGGCAGAAGTGGTCCTAGAATGGATAGAAGGTATGGAGAACCACTTTGAGTGTGAATGCATAGCTGAAGCCTAGAGAGTTAGGGTAGCCAAGTCTAGGATGAGAGGAGCTTCTCTCACATGGTGGCAATTTGTACAAGATGAAAGGAAGAAAATGGGCAAAGCACCCATTTCTTCTTGGAAAGGGATGTTAGTTAAAATCAAAGATGTCTATCTCCCTGATGACTATTAAGTGCAAATTCATAGGAAGAGGCAAAAATTAAGGCAGAAAGCTCTTGATGTCAGTAGCTACACCGAAGAGTTTCACAAACTTAGCCTTAGATCTCATGTGGTAGAAGAGGAGAGTCTCAGTTTGATGGGCCCAAAAAAAATCCATCAAACTTTTCAACTTGCCCTTAAGGTGGAGGAAAAACTGAAAAGAAGACATGACTCAAGAACAATAGGGGCAAAGGTAAAGGAAAAGATAATAGATGACATAGAGGAGGCTTTGGTGGAAGAATTTCTGAATAAAGAACACAAGGAGAGTCTAAACTCATTGAGCAGCAAAATAGTGGCAGTAATAGAGGAGGATTCAATAGAGGAAGGGGATCAAGCAGTGGTTCCAGAGGAAGATCTAGTAGCCAAGGTAGAGGTTCCTCATACTTTGCAACAATGAAGTGTTACCATTGTAACCAACTTGGACATCCAACATATTGGTGTCTAGAGAAGGGATTATCATCACATGGTGGTGAAAGAAGAGTGAGCTATCTTCAAGAAGAGTCTTCAAGCAACAAGACTTTAGAAGTTGCCTTAGAGTCAGAAGTAGGTGACAACTTGATGATAAGGAGAACTTTCATCAAAGAACCGGTTAGAGAAGAGCCTAGCCAAAGAAGGTCCTTGTTTAGGATCAAATACAAGATTTTTGATAAAGTGTGCAAAGTGATCATTGATTCAGGGTCTACAGACAACATTGTGTCAGAAGAGGTAGTGAGCAAGCTCAAATTGCAAAGGATACCTCACAAAAACCCTTATAGAGTCACTTGGTTGAACAAAGGACAACATGTTCTTGTTAATGAGCAAGCATGGGTGGATTTTATCATTGGGAGGTATAAGGACAAGGTGTTATGTGATGTCCTACCCATGGATGCATGCCATCTTCTATTAGGAAGACCATGGCAATTTGATAGACAAGCTATCCATGATGGAGCCAAGAATGCATATTCATTCAAGAAGGATGGAGTCACATTCAAGATTTAGTCTATCCTTGAGGAAGGTGAAAAAAAGGCAACAGGTCCTAATGTTCTTTTGGTGAGTGAAAAGCAATTCTTAAAGACACTTGAGGAAGGTGAAGGTATAGGGTTTGCACTTGTGATGAAGCCCAAAGAAGAAGACAAGAAAGAGCAGCAAGATTTACCATTAGAGGTGCAAGAATTGTTGAAGAAATTCAAAGGTATAGTAAGTGAAGGATAGCCAGCCACCTTACCTCCTAAAAGAACCATAAGCCATCAAATAGACTTCATTCCCGAAGCATCCTTTCCTAATAAGGTAGCCTATAAAATGACTCCTCAACAAAATGTTGAAATTGCCAAGCGAATCCAAGAGCTCTCAGACCAAGGCCTTATTAGGAAGAGTATTAGCCCTTGTGTTGTCCCTACTGTGTTGGCACCAAAAAAAGGTGGTACTTGGAGATTGTGTACTGATTCTAGAGCCATAAATAGGATCACCATCATATATAGGTTCCCTATTCCTAGAATAGAAGACCTAATAGATTGTTTAGGGGAAGCCAAGTACTTTACCAAGATTGACCTTAAGAGTGGCTATCATCAAATTAGAATTAAGGAAGGTGATGAATGGAAGACTACATTTAAGAACACTGAAGGTCTTTATGAGTGGCTTGTAATGCCATTTGGCTTATCCAATGCTCCAAGCACCTTCATGAGACTCATGAATGAGGTGATGAAGGAATTCATGGGAAAATTTGTGGTAGTATATCTTGATGATATTCTCATTTTTAGTAAGGATAGAGTAGCACATATTAGTCATTTACAAGATGTGTTACAAAGATTGTATGATGAAAAGCTAACCATGAATTTGGATAAGTGTGAGTTTGTCAAGCAGGAGTTGGTTTATCTTGGGTTTGTGTTGTCTCAAGAAAACCTCAAGATGGACCCCAACAAAGTTGAAGCCATTGTACATTGGCCTACTCCTAGATCAGTAACAGAGGTGACAAGCTTCCATGGATTAGCCCAGTACTACCGGAAGTTTATCAGGCAATTCAGTGCTATATGTACCCCAATGTTAGACACCATTAGAGGTGGTATGAAGGCCAAATTTTAGTGGGGTGAAGCAGAAAACAAAGGTTTTGAAACCTTGAAGGAGAAGATAGCTACCCAACTGGTACTAGTGTTGCCTAGTTTTGAGAAACTTTTTATTGTAGAGTGTGATGCAAGCAATGTTGCAGTAGGTGTTGTCCTAAGCCAAGAGGGAAGACCAGTAACCTTCCATAGTGAGAAGCTAAGTGATTCCAAGAGGAAATACTCCTCTTATGATCTTGAGTTGTATGCTTTTGTGCAAGCATTAAGAAAATGGAGACACTATCTCCAACCCAAGGAATTTGTGGTGTATACGGATAACCAAGCATTGAGTTTTCTAAATTCCCAAGACAAACTCAGTCACAAACACATGAAATGGGTGGAGTATATGCAGGCCTATACATTCACCATTAAGCACAAAAAAGGGTAGCTAAGTTGGGTAGCTAATGCACTAAGTAGGAGGCTCTTGACAGTCCAAGAAATTCAGTTGAGAAGTATAGGTGTGGACAGTTTTAAAAACTTGTATGCAAAGGATGAAGACTTCTCAAGTGCCTACCAAGTATGAAAGGAGTATCAAAATCATTTCCATAGTGAATACTCAGATTTCACTTTACAAAATGGGCTATTGTTCAAGGGTGGGTAGCTTTGTGTGCCTAAAGGCTCAATGAGGGAAAATCTCATACAAGAGAAACACAATGGTAGCCTTAGTGGTCACTTTGGAGTCAATAAGACTCAAGAGTTGGTTCAGAGGTTCTATTATTGGCCAAGGATGAATCAAGATGTGAAGAGGCATGTGGAGACTTGCATAGTTTGCCAAAAAGCCAAGGGTACTTCAACAAATATCGGTTTGTATCAACCACTTCCCATACCAAGTAGACCTTGGGAATGCATTAGCATGGACTTTGTGGTAGGTTTACCAAAGACAAATCAAGGAAATGACAATATTTATGTCATTGTGGACAGATTTAGCAAAATGGCTCACTTTGTATCTTGTAAGACCACTCATGATGCATGCCACATAGCTTACTTGTTTTTTAAGGAAATAGTAAGGATACATGGTTTACCATTGAGAATAGTTTTAGATAGGGACTCCAAATTTATGAGTCATTTTTGGAAAAAATTATGGCAAAAGCTTGGCACAAACCTCACTTTTGGATCAGCCTGCCATCCTCAAATAGATGGATAGACCAAGGTGGTGAATAGAAGCTTGGGAAACTTGTTGAGATGCCTTACCAAGGAGTATGGGAAGACATGGGATCAAGTACTTGCTCAAACTGAATATGCATACAATGACATCATAAATAGGACTACCAGTACAAGCCCTTTTGAAGTAGTCTATGGTGTGCACCCAAGAGGCATTTTTGAGTTGAGGGATTTAGGAAGTGCAGCAATCAGAAGTGGATATGTAGAGGACTTTTCTCAGTCCATGAAGGAGGTCCATGAATCATTTGAGCAAGCTTTGAACAAGAACACAAGCAAAATCAAACAAAAAGTTGATGAAAAGAGGAGAAATCTACAATTTCAAGTGGGGGATCTTGTTATGGTGCACTTTAACAAAGCAAGACTACAACAAGGAGTGCCAAAAATGTTGTAGATGAGGAGGATAGGTCCATGTGCCATTCTAGCTATGTATGGTGAAAATGCATACAAAGTGGATCTTCCTAGTGACATAGGCTTGTCACCGGTTTTTAACATAGAAAACATGGTTACATATAAGGGGCCAGTCCAAGGTGTAGAATGTAGTCCCACAAAGGTTTCAGATGATGTGCATAACCTTCAGTTACCAGCCAGAAGGTATAAAGTTCAAGAATTGCCAAGAAGAGTAGGCATCAAGTCTATTGGGAGCACCTCATTAAATGGTAGATAATGGATGATGCCAAAGCTACATAGTGATGGAGTCAGAGTTCCCTAATATTGGCATTGATCCAATACTAATTCCTCAAGAGGTGACATGATCTCTTTTTGTTAGGGAGAATGGTGCAGGAGCACCCAGGTCCTAGTTTTCTTGTTTTTACAAATTTTGGCTTGTACTAACCTTAGCCAAGTCAGTAGTGAATAAGGACTCCAGGAGGGTCCAAGATTGAGTATTTTTTCAATGTAGGTCTAGGTGGAGTTCATTTTACCTAGGTTTGCATTTTTGTGTAAATAGTGAGTTTGAGTAGGTGTTCAGCCTTTTGTTGGTCAAAAGTGCTAAAAGTTGGAAAAAGCATTAGAGAGGGTTAAATAGGCCTTAGACATGTTTGAAATTTCATATGTGATGACTAGATATAGGTCTCTTAGGTGGGAGAGATCAAAAGTGCAAAAATCATAAAGTTACAAAAAGTTGTCATGACAACTTTTGAAAGTTGTCATGACAATTTTTGTCGTGAAAATGGTTAGCGGTGGATTTAGGGATTTCCCAACACCATGGAAGGACTCCACACATGGGAAATATATATAAACCCCCTCTTTAATGCTTATCAAGGTTGGTGTACTTGAATTTTGAAAGCAATAATCAAAATACAAGATTTTGGACTACACTTTTCATTGTTTTAGTCAATTTTTGCATTCTTTGAAGGTTTAATGAATTGAATCCATGAATCCAATGATAGATTGAGGTTTAGTAGTGTGTTGCAGGGTAGAATTTTCATTTTAAATCTTTTCATTTAGCATTTACTACTGTTTAAGTGATTTGATTCACAAGTAGACAGTCTTGGCTTGTAAATAGCAATTTCCTTGTAAATATGGTTGCCCCATAAGTCCCACACGTGCTGCCATCACGAATAGTTGGGGTATGGTTGAAAACCTCCTTTAAATTTTAAATATGCAGGTTCAAGTGATGGAGAAGTGTTTAGATATGACTTTCACCTCATTCTAGGCGAGTCCAGGAGCAACCTGGCTAGAGAAGAAGAGGTGAAAAAGTGGTGAAGAGTGCAGGGGTGGATGCAAGATCACCATTTCTGAATTTGGAGGAGTCCATGGGGTTGGGAAAGACTTTTATATACAAGGAGGAGTCTTGAATAATCCATTTAATAGAAAAACCCCAAGTTGCCTACTCACTGTTAGTTAAAGGCCTTTAAAACCCTACAAACCCTCATTTTGGGGTTCATACCTTGTACAGTCAGATCAGGGCCTAAAACCAAAAAAATATATTAGGAATGGGTGTATCTTTTAAGAAAAGTTAAACTTGTTTGGGGTTTCTTTGATTCGTTTTCCTCCAAACCCTAGAAAAACGGTCTTGGAGACCTAATTAGGCCTAATTCCTTGTATCCCTTTTCCGGGCAAGATTGTGAAACCAGTAGGAAATCTTAAGGTTGAAACCCACCAATGGACTCCATATTCACTAAAAACATGTTAGAAGACCTTATTACACCTCTGCAACATCTCATATCAATTGGGGGTCATTATGACAAGTTGAGGCTAAAATGCCAGAATTGAGCACCTATGAAGCACAGTGAATTGATAGGGTTCCTAACCAAAATACCTGAAGCAAAAACCCTAGTAGGGACAAGAATCAAGCCCTAGAAGAGAGTGAGGGGGACATGGAGGCCTAGAAAGCAACTAGGCTTGGTGAGTTGGTGGAATTGAGCAACATCAACTTGGTGAAGTGTTGAGAAGGCTAGGTTAATCCTATCAGAAAACAAAAGCAATATGCTCTCGAAGTTATCTGACCATATCCATTTGATAGAAACCTATACATGCCTCCTTTCCCATGCACCTTTGAAACTCCAAAGTTTGATAAATACAAAGGAAAGGGAGACCCTAGAGATCACGTGCAAGAATTTTTTTCCACCTTCTTAGAGGTTGCATACGAGGACACATATTTAATGCACCTCTTTCCCCAAAGTTTAGGAGGTTCAGCCATGCAATGGTTCTCACACCTGCTCAGTGGGATTAGGACCTTTGAGGAACTTGTACAAAAATTTATCACTCATCATGCACATAGCATAGAATGGGATGTCTCCATGACTGATCTATGCAATACAAAACAAAAGAATGACGAGTTATTCTCAACATTCTTACAAAGATGGAGACACCTTTATAGTAGATGTTCCTTTCCCATTCTCGAAGAGCAATTACTCGAAATTTTTATTTCAAACTTAAATGAGGAAATGGAATTTTACTTAGACATAAAATGTTCCGACAATTTCAAAGATGTCATAGCTCAAGGACTTAAAATAGAGAAATCCCTTATCAAAAAGGGACTTATCAAAATATACAATGACAACAAGGAGGGTCCAAGACCAGCCTACAACAGTGACAAACCAAATTTCTGGGCTAAGAACAAAAACATTGTTAATGATGGTGTTGTGGATGCACAAACTGTCAAAATCGCCCAACCCATAGTCAAAATTGTCGGACAAACAGATAATCATAACAACCACAATATCAATCAAGGACATCCCCCAAACAATCAAAATAATCAACTTTCCAACACACATCAAGAGGCACCTAAAGATAGGTACTCTAGCTACAAACCCAATCAAACATATACACCCTTGGGAGAACCTCTTGAAGTGGTATTATGACAACTTTTTTCTTACAATCTTATCACGTTTCCTAGAACCTCATAAGACAAAAGAAATATAGATCCTCTAAAGGGTGTGCCACTCTTCCAATCTATCTTCCATGGTGGAGGGATAATGAGTATTGTGAATTTCACAAAGGAAAGGGTCATAAGACAAATAATTGCTGTCGACTAAAGGACATTATTCAAGACCTCATTGATTGAGGTGATATAGAAGTTGATGGTGACAATGCAAACAATTCTAACATAGATCACACCATGTTTAAGACACCCCCATCATATGAGAAAGGAGGTCCATCCCATCAAGGTAAGAATCAAGCTAACACAATAGATTATACATGCGCAACCTATACCTATATTGTTAATAATCTTTATGATGCCAATGAACAAGTTGCTACCATTACCATCAAATTTAAAGATCCCACATGCAATGTTGTTACCCATTGTAGCAAGCTTGTCTTACCAGGTGCACCATCAAGAGCGGCACACATGCCCAAACATTATAACCTTGTGGACCAACTAGATAAGATGCTATCACTTATCTCCATACTAAATCTTTTGTGTATATCACCCTCATATAAAACCATCTTAGATCAAGCTCTCCAAGAAGTGTCAGTTCCACCCAATCACAATACAAATCAATTTCAAGCCATGGTTGGTAGTCTCAGATCACCACTATGTCTCACTTTTGCAGCGAATGACGATGCATCTTTTAAACAACTGCATAGCACCCCTCTCCACATTGAGGGATCCATACATAAACACAAAATCAAGAGAGCCTTGATTGACAATGGAGATGGCCTTAAAATTTGGACATTACAGTTAATCATAACATTGGGATATGCAAAAGATGCGAGAAAGTGGATCACCATCAAGGCCTATGATGATGCAGAATGCTCCTCTAAAGGGTGTGTCACTCTACCAGTCAAGGTAGGACCCATGGTGAAGAATGTGGTTTGTCAAGTCCTAGACCTCCATATTCCATACAATCTCCTATTAGGTAAACCATGGATTGACGCCATACAAGTAGTACCATCTGCTTACCATCAATGCATTAAGTTTTCATATAATGGAGTAGATATTACTATCCTTGATGATGCCAAACCATTCGCTTTTTGCAAAAATATAAGGCATCAACTTGATATCACAGTCCCTAGCAATAGAGAAGCCACTGCCTCATCATCTTACATTCAGCCAACAAACCTCACTAGTCCACTGATCCCTACACCCAAACAAGAAAAGATAAAAATGAAAGTACAAGATGAAGGCCCATGAGAGTATATTATTAGTCAACTATTCTATGTTAGCCAACTACCCCTCTCACCTAGGACTAATTGAAAACCACAACAGTCACTCAAACCACTTGTTGTCGCCCATACTACTACACTTGATGGCTTCATCCTAGGCAGATCACAGAAACAAGAAACTATTGATGAAGATTTGGCATGATGGATCTACAAAGACCCTTCCGATACAACTAGACAACAAGTTAGGATCTCGATAGAGAGGTATGGTAAAGGTTTTACCCTAATGCAAAAGGTGGGTTATGATGACCATAGTGCATTTGGATTCCATAAGCAAGGTGTCCAAGAGCCATTGCAACCATTGTTACAACCACGAGATACAACTGGAATTGGATTCAACCCTAGTTCAAGCGGCTCTTTTAAGCTCAATATTCCAAGAAAACATAAGAAGACCACTTCTAAGATCACCCCTTCTAGAAGAAGGACAATGTCTATTGCAAATCAACCTACCAAGTCTAAATTTTTACGTTACGAAAACACTTCTCAATTTACAACAAGTAAGAAAATGATTTATGTTGCCTGCCAAACTATCACTCCTGAGATAAAACTCTTGTCTACTTCAGACACCCAAGCAACATCAAAAACCTCGTCAGATAAAACCCCTGCAACAACTATCGACAAACCTTTCACGTCAACAAACATCCCTATAACATATAGTGACAGATTTCTACCAAGTTATTCTGAAACAGATTCACATTAATACAAGTGGGATTCTACATTTTCACAATCATCTGATGGGGACACTTTTAAGCTTAAGAAAGCTAAAGGAGATGCATTTATTAAAACAAGAATTGAAATAAATATGAAATTAGAGAAGCATCAAATCTAGGTACAAAACTAGAATAACAAGATAGTGAAAGTAACCTCTCTACAACAAAGGCAAAAACAATTGTAAAGAAATTATTGATGTGGAAATACATGAGAATGAGGAAGAAGAAGAAAATATACCATTGTTGAAAAGGAAAAGGGTTGTTAGCCAAAGTTCTCTAGAAAGAATATTTGTAACTCTCACTATTCAACCTTCTCCAACATTGTTTCAAACATACAAATCACCTACTCCTTATTTATCTACCCATTCTCCACCTCACAATTCACTACAAAACCTACCATCTCCTACGTCTCCACCTTCCAATTCTTTATATCATAATTCTTTGAATATACAAACTTCATCTCTTCATTCTTATGTGCTTAAAACTAGTCATTCCTCACATAGTGGGAGTGAACATCCTCCAAGGTGTCTTACTAACATTGTGTAGAAAAGAAAAATAACTTCTTTGGAGAGAGAAGAAGATATATCTTCAATAGGAAAATTATTTAAAAAAACACCAAATGTAAGTGCATCATGAAGACTCTCTACAATAACAATAGATCAAGAAGGTGTGGCAATTTCTCAAATAGTCACTCCAACTATAGAAAAGCAAAAAGCAAAGAAGGCAATTGTTGACTATACAACAAAAGAAATTAAATTGGGATATTCAACAAGGAATGGAGAAAAATATTTATTGCAGTTAATTGTCTTTAAAATGCTTCAAGGGATGCACAAAAATGAAAATAAAAAAGGAAGAACTAAAGGGAAAAGTGAAAAATTTGACTTCATACATGAATCAATTTGTTGGGCCCGTGAATACAAATGAACCCGAGTCAGTGCTCCTAGCCACACTAAATAAACATAGGCAAAGTGTAGATACATAAAGAATTTTCATTACAATTAAAGAATGGAGAGAATAATTGGAAGTTGTTGGTAGCAAGGTGATCAAATAATCATTGAAATCTTATAATAATATCAATGTCAAGGCAACTTTGACAATGCAAATGGAAAAGAGAGTCAAGCAAAACCTATTAATGTGCAATCAATACATCCAAAATTTAGAAAAAATGAAAGCTATTCCCTTTAAGAAAAACAAAAAGTTGTTGCATGAATGATTAGAATCAAATAATATAACTTCATTAAATTAAAAAAATGAAAGCTTAGATATCTCAAAATAACAAAAAGCAAATCAAATACTAAAAAAATAATGAGTGGGTCTTAAAGAGGGAAATGACTATCCAACATTTAGGATGCACCAATGAATAAATTACCTTCATACATCATATTTTATACATAATTTATGCATTGCTTCATCCTAAACACTCCATAGCCGTTGCCCCTAAAAGAAAAGCCAACATGCTTGTCTTGTCAATGATATTAACAAATTCCTCCTCTTTTATAAACTATGAGCAAACTCATTAAACCTTTCAATCTAATTCCAATAAATAAGGTGGAAGAGATTACTCTCTTTGAAATAGATAAATACCTCAAAAATTTATATATTTTATGAAAATTTAAAAATAAAATCAAACATTAAAAGAATAATAGCCCATACACAGCTCTATCTCGAACATCAAGCATTGAAACACTATTTCTCTTAATCCCTTTAACATCAAAAAAATTTAAAGTAAAACCAACAATTGTACAAGAAATGGAATGACTTGAAACAACCACTCAATGGACTCTTCAAAATGATTCCCAATATCAAGACTAGATGATATCTATTACCATATCAACATTAAATACATGACATTTCCACCCACAAAAATAAGACATTTCACATGACAAAGACTTAATGTGCTCAGACATTATTTGTTTCCAAGAAACGCACCTCAAAACACTAATGAGAGACAGGCAATTAACAAACTACAATTGCTTTGCAATATACAATGTCCATGGTGTAATGACTTGTGTTACAAAAAAGAGACATGTGTTGGATGCAGTACCTTTAACAGATGAAAATGTTGAAGCATTCTTGCTTTCTGTCATGATTAACAAGCGAACAATTTTCATTTGTAATATTTATGCCAAACCAGGAACAACACTTACAAATATCATGACAATAGTCACCAAAGTTATAACAATTGCTTCTGGCAACAACCTTGTCTATATTGCAGGCGGCTTCAACATTGACATATTCAAAAACTCAAAAACTGCAAACATGCTTAAAGAACACATGGAAATACAAAATTTGCACTTGTTACCTAAACAAATACATCCTTTGTCAACAACAATTATTGACCACATTTGGACAAACAATAACGCACACACGACTAGAATTCAAAGACTAGAAGCATATTGGACTGATCATGACATTCTTTTTACTCAGATTGACAACATCGTATAAATTATTCATGTGCATTAACAATGCCTACAAACTACTTGTCAATAATCTTTTACTAAAACATTTCATAACAACCAACAAAAGGTAATTTTATTACTAGTCTATTCAATTCTTAGTTGATAAATTATTGAGTAGATTTATTCTTGTTTTTGACTTTGATTTTTGTAACTGTTATTCCCAGCAAATTGTTAAGGAGATTTATTCCTAAGTTCAAGATGACATTTTCCTTACTTAGATTGACACCATTGTATAGACTGTTAAAGCTATAAGATTTTTTCATTTGAAAATATCTAAATAGTCATGTGCATCAACAACTGCAATAGCTACAAGTTACAACCACCAACAAAATTAAAGCATTTTTCTCTTAGCCAAAGTTGTTGCACGAGCTTAGATGGATAATCCACATCAATGTAAACAGTCATATTGAACAAAGCATGAAGACCAAACAAGGACAATCATTATTAAAAAGGCAGTCATGTAATGAATGGAAAATTTTTATATAAAGTTGTACAGAGTTCAACAGTGATGCAATTTATTTTTCAAAGGGACAATGATAGGAAGAGAATAAAAGTTGTTAGTTTTAAAGTCATTCACGCTTCATTTGATAAGAAAACTATAGGATAGAAGTCTCAAAGTGATAACAAAAATAGTGACAAGGGTATTAAAAGAGCAATGATAGAGGTATATAAGATATGGCGAAGCGATAATCATGGATAGGAATATTGCACAGTAGGAAAGGGAAGGCCTAACATGCCAAGTTATGCAAGTAGATATCAGTTGCAGGAAGAGTAGGTGAGTTGAAAGTGAAGAGAAAAGCAAAGAATAAGACTCTCAAGATGATAAGAAGATAGTTATGTTGAAGGGCAAAGTTTATAGTGCCCAAAGAAGCATAAAGGAACGATAGTAGTTGATATGGAAACCCTTGCTTTTTTAAAAATCCCTATTATTGTCATTGATCATTATAGTCCATCCTTCCATTCAAATGGTCATATGCTATACTCATAATATTGAAGTTTCATGAAATGATGTGAAGAAGAGATAATGGCTTTAGGTATTAAAACAATGGGAATCAATGTTGTCCAAAATAGATTCCTTGAAATGAATGACATCTAACAACATTGTCAACCTAGAAGGGAGTTGGTATTGCAAATGAAAGAACAACTTAGTGATTCAATGAAGGTATTGGGTAGAGTGAGTCCCATTGGAGCTAAGTCTAAATTACGCACCTTGGATAGAAGCATTTCAAGCAAGGAAAGCGTGATTCTTATATATCTATGACAGTATGTGATAGTGGGCCAAAGGCATTAACCACTGAAAAATGGAGTACTGTACTTTGAAAAGCATCGAATATGAGTAAATCAAGATAGATTGTTATCCCAAATTTTCAAACGTACTGAAACCAAATTACAGTTATCATAGTAGATATTGTCATTACCCATTTTTATTTATTGATAGAAAAGCCAAAGTTTGAAACAAATGTTTATGCATTTAAACAAGACACAAAGTTTGGAACAGATGGAAACCCAGTTTTAATTGAGTAATAGTGACAATCTAAAATGTTTAAATATTAATGATTATTGCATGCAAAATCAATCAAAAGTTCTAAAATGGCTAGAGTATGACAAACTATACCTGATATTAAATCTTAAAGGTTTTGGCAGTACCTTGACAAAAAAACATTTGGGTGGGCAAAATGTTCTTTCATATGGCAATCTTGTTTCATAGGTCTGCAGTTTTTGCACAACAATTTATTTAGAGAGGAAATATTATTCTTAAGCCATGTTATTTTACAAATAATGATATTAAAAAAAGTGGGTTTGAGAGTGTTACTTCATTGTCGTCCTGAGCAATGCGAATAATAGAATTGTTCATTGCAATGGTGAATGTTGCATGCATTTGGAATTTGCGCATAAGGAAAACAACTGTTGGCATGTTTGTCTTGTAATTTTTAAATGAGATTTTGGCAAGATAAGGAAAGTTTTCTTGCAAGAGTGTCATGTGTAAGTTACAATCAATGGTACTAGTTGCAGTTTCAATTGTGCATTTCAAGTAAGGTGTGTAGGTGAATGGGGTTGAAGTGGCGCAAGTGAGACATTGGGTTGAGTTGTCAGTAGCAGTGGGAAGTAAATGAACAATGTGGTGGCAGATGGAACAAAGGGGCTAATAGGGAGGAAGGTGGGAGTTTTTGGGCTTGAGGGTTCCAGTGACCTATGAACAAAAGAACAATTTTAGTGTGGGGTGGAGGAAAATGTGTAATTTAGGGAGTAGTGAAAGTTGTGATGTAACACAAAGTGTTTAAAATAAGTACCTAAATGTTGGATGAAGCCAAATTTTGCAAAGAAGCTTTGTTGCAGTTGTCATTGAGTTCATCAACAAAAGTTGATAGACTTGACTTTAACAGGTGTAAAGCGGAAAATCGAACCCCAGGTGTTCCCCCCACTCCAAGGAGAGAGAAAGGAGGTCACTAGGATTGACGGTTTTCACTTAGGAGAGACTTTACATTCAAAAGAGGGGTTGAAACTCACAAGATCCAATCCCACACAATGCAAGATTGAATTCTAAATGGGTTTCAAGGGTTGAGACAGCAAGGGTACCCTCTTTTGTAAAGAATGTAGATAGAAGGATTGAACTAGGAGTGTATGTAAGTAGGAAAGATTCGCTTGTAGACGGAGATAGAGACACGGGATGAAGCTACGGACCTGAAATTAGCAGTAAAATGTCGAGACGATGCTGTCCTGCAAGTTTGAGCGAAAGTTGACGGGACGATGGCGCCCGGAGTGCACACGGTCCTCCGAAAAATCTGCGAAACGAAGGGGGATCTGTTCGTCTCTGCACAAGGATTCCAGATCTTCAATTACAGCCGCGTACCTGCAAAATACACACAGAAAAGAGAGGACGATTGGGGGGTTAGGGATTAGGGGTTTGCCTTCAGGTCAAACCCCGGTTTTGGAATTAACCAAGAAATGAGAATGCTGTAAATGTAAATGTTTGTAATGTAATCAAGTACTGATACCTTGTTGTAAGAATGTTTGTATTCTTACATGCGAAGGTGTAATGATGTTGTATGTTGTATGTTGTATGTTGTAGGTGATCTCCTCTTCAATGGTTGAATCCTTGTCTTGAATGCAACACCTAGCCTTGAATGGAGACCTAGAATGCTCAATTGCTTGAAGGAATGCTTGAATGCTTGAATGTTTTAATGTTTGCCTATCGCTTCCGCCTTTTTCACACATATGTTTTTCCTCCTTTTTTCGTAAGGGGAAATGTAGTTTATATACTTGTCAATTAGGGTTAGAAGACTGATTTTTTCGACCTTAGGCCGACCTAGGAACATTATTTTCCAAATTGCAAACTTGAAAACCCGATGCCCAACAAGAGACTGGGCCCAAAATAGGGCCAGGGACCAGGGCGCTGGGTGCCATGGTCCCACCTCCCAGGACAACAGGGTGCAAGGAGGATCAGGCCAAGGTGCAAAAAAGATGTAGTTTTTGATGTCGCAAACAGGTTTCGGGGTCTCCATTCAGGTTCAGTGTTGTGTCGCCATTGTGAAGACCCAAATGCAATCGAAATTGCAAGTGTCGCAATTTTAGGATGCTACATTTAGCCCCCACTTTAGCGGGACTATAAGCGTACGCCCATACTTCCGGTAAAGTACAAGGAAACAACATTGAAAGACTTTCACCATGTCAAGGAGGAAAGATACACCAAGCCCCCAGTGGACTAAGGATCTTACGACTTCGATTGACAAAGTAAAAGGGAAGATCATGAGGGAGAACCATGACTGACAGTAGTATGGTTCCCTCACTATGAGTCATGCAAGAAAAAATACCAAAAATTTTCAAGGCAAAGCTAAGTTCGCCAAGAAGTTTTCAAGTATCCTGAAGAGATATGGACGGAGTGTATGCCCCCTACGTTAAAGCGATCGCACACGCCTCATCGGGGGTGATTGCTTTAAGGTAGTGATACACATAAGAAATGAGAAGGGAAAGGAGCACGTTATCACAAAGATTTAGCCCCCAAGTGTGAGATAAACCCAAGGATAATAGACACAAAACACAAATCACGAGGTGACTTCGCTTTCCTTGGGGTCAGTATGCTGTGTGATAATTCATGTATATCATATGTATGTATGCATAATTGTTCTTCATTCCCCAATCAAGGAAGGTCACCTAGAAGAAGGGAACACATGTGTCTTTTGAGTCAACATGAGAGAGACCAAAAGAGCTCTCAATGCTTTGCATCGTCCTCAAGTAGACAACACTAAGGACAACAAATAGAAGAATGAGAATAACACATAGAAGAAGTAACAAAAAATGTCAAGAGAGGAGGAGAGAGTCTGCTATGCTAATGAACTAGTCTAGCACGTCATCCACCCCCCGATCTTGCTGATCAATATTTCGGGAAGGCAGGAAACACGCTAGAGAAGGAACATCTAACACAGCAGATGGAGCTATCGCAAGATCCAAACAAGGGCTATGTTCATGTTCCAAGCCACGTTGTTCTTGTCTAGGAGCTAGGATAAGTGCTTTAGAAAATTCATTAGATAAATGGTTATCAATATCAGCATATTCATATTCACTATCAGAGGCAAGAGAAGTAACATTTTCATCATGAATAACATTTTCATCTATATCATCATCAAGATTTATAAAAATAGGATCTTTCACTCGCACAGGATCAAAACCATCATGCATCTTATGCTTAGGAGATTTTGGCTCAATTTTCAGCTGAGGAGAAAATGGAATAATACTAGCTGAAGGTGTTTTTGGGGATTGCAAAGTTTGAGGAGCAGCTGCACGAGCTCTAAGATGACGCTTTCGTCGGCGTTCGCGCGCTGAACGATTTCGTCTAGTCTTAGTAGGAAGTTGAGAAGATTGAGGAGGAGGAATGTTCTCATCCTTATCACTTGGGTGTTTAGGTTGTGGTTTCTTAGGTTGGATAATAGGAGAAGAGGAAGGTCTCTTCTCTTTATAAGAGGAAGGAGGAGGAACTGCTCCATATAAAGGAGGAATATTTGGTTTAGGAAGGAGACCAAGTCCATCATGATGAGGAGGTATAGGTCTACTTTTAGAAAGTTTATCAGACATAGACATAGTCACATCCATAGGAATGGGTTGGGAATCTTCTTGAGGAAAGACATTAGTTTTATCTTTCAAAGGAAGAACTTCCTTCTCAAGAACGATAGGAATATCAAGTTTGGGTGTTCGAGGTTCACTTAGAGATAGGATCATATCTTTTTTCCACTTTTGATAAGATTTGAAAAGATGATCACTTCGCGGTGGAAGAGATTGGAATTGTTTAGGCCAAAAATAATCAATAGGAACACTAGAAGTTCTTTCAGCTGGTTTAAAGAGACTATGATTGACAGTAACAACTTCACCATTATGGGGAAATTTCAAACACTTGTGAATAGGAGAAGCAATAGCTTTCATGGAAGATAGCCAAGGATAGCCTAGCTTCACACGAAATTGTTCGGATGATGGAATAATAGCAAAGCTCACATCAAGGGATTTGTTATGGACCTCAATAGGTAATGTAATAGAACCAATTGCAGGAGAAGAAAATGCATCAAATAATTTCACAACCACATTTGTTTTGTCATAGATCACTTGATTCAATTGCAAAGTAAAAAGAAATTCTTCAATAATGACATTAACCATGCAAGAAGGATCAATAAGCACTCCACGACAAGGTGTATTCTTGACTTTTGCAACTATATATAAAGGACCATCAGGTGCCCTGATAGTTTCACTGAAATCAAATGTGATGGAAGGTTCTTTAGGGATTTTTTGATGCTCTACAAAGTTAATCACATTCGGAGTCATAGACACAAGACCATCAGGTGAGAAAGAGGAATTATTAGTCTCAATCACATTTGAGGTATGAGAAGGTAATGGATCAGTAAAAATCTTAAGATTTTGGTTAGGAAGAGCTACAAATGTGTTGCCTTTATCATTCACACCTGAAACAGAGATAGTATTATTATCAATCAAATCTTGAATTTTACCCTTTAAAGCAAAACATTTTTCAGTATCATGCCCAGGTTGACGATGAAATTGACAAAAAGATTTGTTATCAAAATAGGGTGAATTAATCTTTGCAGGATATATTTGCTTTATAGGAGGGAGAGTAAGCACATTTTGTTCCAATAACTTATTCATAATACTATGCAATGATTCATTCAAAGGAGTAAACTTTCTTTCTTTCTTGAAAAACTTAGAAATAGGAGGCACACCTGATGCTGCATTCACATTGTTGTTGATGATGTTTTCATTGAACTTAACGAACCCTCTATTCGGTTTAAACTTCCCAAATGGTTGTTGACTACTATCACCCTTATCACTTGGAGTCATAGGATTTGCTTGTTCCATTTGACTCACAGTCAGTTGATAATTGTGAAGAGTTGCACACAACTGTTGGAAAGAAGTAAACTCAAAAAACATAAGTTTTTCTCTAATATCTTTTTGTAAATTAGAAATAAAGATTCTTTGAATATCATTGTCAGGTATTGGAAAAGAAATTTGAGCACACAAATGCTTATATCTACCAATGAAATCAGTCACTTTTTCTTTAACACCTTGTTTACAATGCATTAAATCAATCAAAGTAACTTTAGGACTTATATTGTTTTGAAATTGTTGAATAAAAGCATTTGCAAGATGTTGGAAAGAAGTAATAGAATAGGAAGGCAACAAGCAATACCATTGTAGAGCCTTATCTCTTAATGTTCTAGTAAACAGTTTTGCAAGCAACCTTTGGTCATGAGCAAAATCGGTACATATTGTTTGAAAGGTCTTAACATGTGTTAGAGGATCACCTTTACCATTATAAAGCTCCAACTGTGGGATTTCAACATGCTTAGGGGGGATAGCTCAAACAATGTCAAGAGAAAGTGGGCTCGCAACATCAAATGTGGGCACACTAAACTTAGATTGATTCATAGAGGCAATTTGTTGCTGTAAAGAAGAGACAATTTGTGCAAGATTGTTAATGGTCACTTCAGTTGAAGAGTTCATATTAGACATATTAGATTGTGATGGAGGTATTATGTTATTGAAAGAAGGTATTGATTGAGAGTAAGGTGGAGGGACACTATGATAGTTAGTCATAAGAGATGATTGGAAAAAAGGAGCACTACAAGGAGGAATGGAATGGTTGAATGAATTGCCCCCTTGCGTCATGTTCATTTGTGGAGATGTAATAGGGACACTCATTGAAGGAATGAATGAAGAAGTCGGATTGAATGAAGGAAGAGGGTTGATTGAAGAGGAAGGATTGCCCCCATGACTGGTGATCATAGGTGGAATGTTTTGTATTGAAGTAGTCATTATGTTTGATGTAAAAGTAGGTATACTAGCAATAGAAGTTGTCAAAGGAATAGAATGATTGACTTGAGTAGGAGGTTGTGTATAACCTAAAGTTTCGACACAACTCTTCATAGGCATCACATTTGAATCCACGATGTGTGCAATACTGCGCAAAATATCAATTCCATTCTTATCACTTTGAACCATACGTTTTAGACCCTCAATTAATGAAAGAGCTTGACTATCGGGGTATTCTCGAGACATCCATTGCTGAAAATCATCAAATTGGTTATCCAATTTCGAAAGTTGTTCTAAAGAAATCTCATGGAGAGCTTCTTCATCATTAAGAGGATTAGAGGAATTACCCGTGTCCTCATTAAAAAGGCCATTCAAATTAGGTTCCATCTCCTCGGTAATTAAACCTTGGAAAGACTTAATTCTAAGGCTTCGTCTAACGAGAATAATGTAAGTAGGGCTTATTGTTGTAAAAATCATGCACTAGAGAGAGAGAGAAGATTTTGAATTTTGAAAATAAAGTTGGCAAAATTGAACAATGAGATAATGATTATCCAATTTGAACTTTGTGAAAGAAGAGGGAAACACAACTTCCAAGAAAGGTAGGGACAATTGAAAATTAGGACCAAGCGGGTAGCACTTAATTTTAATTGTTATCTTGAAAATTGAAATCTTGAATTTTGAATTTATTTTTGAATTTAGAGGTAGCAAATTTCAATAAAATCAACCAATCTCCTAGATTTAAGCTGTTAAATGCAATCATGACAATCTCCTGAAATCTCAAAAAAAATTTCGAGGACCGTGGCGAACGGAGTGCACACGGTCCTTGCAACTTTTTTTCGAAATTTTCTGGGATGAAAGTTATGATGATTTTAAAGCTAATCTGAAAAATTTGAGTGATTTTACAATCTATAGATAGGCCAAATTAAAGTTGCAATCTCAAAATTGAACCCTACCAAGATTGTTGAAAAATGCAAAATTTGAATTTTGAAAAAGAGAGGGAAACTGAAATTTTGATTTTTATGATTTTAGAGGGAATACTAAAAGCAATGCAAGCTTTGAAATTTAAAAGTTGACTCAATTTCATGCAAAATTCAATTTTGAAAGAAGAAATCAAAGTTGTTGCAATTAGACACTTAATTTCAAAAGTTACAAATTGCAAAAATTTGAATAAAGCACTGAAACTTTGAATGAATGCCAACACACTTTTTAGATTTAGGATAGTAAGAAACACAATTCGGACACAAAATTTCAATTTCAACAATTTTTGAATGATTAGAAGCCTTAATCCAAGCAATCACTAGACCAACTTTGACTTTAATTTTGAAAGTGTTAGAATTGATGAAATCAGCCAAGATTCTGGATTCTAGCAGAAAAATACAGTAAGATCTAGCTCCCGAAATTTTGGAAAAAATGTCGGGGACAGTGGCGCTCGAGGTGCACACGGTCCTCGCAACTTTTTTCAAAATTTTCAGGGATGAAAGATATTATGATTTTGTTGCGGAATCCAAAGTTACAGCCGATTTGGAGGTGTTTTGATCAGTGAAATCATCGGTCAAAGGTTGAATCAAGAGGGTTAAAAAAATTAGGGTTTTGACACTTAACCACTTAATTTTCAGAATTAAGGCACAAATATGAATTGACAATTTGCAATAGAAGGGTAGATCTGAAACAAGCATTAGCAATTAGACATTTCACAAGCTCAATTACTAAAAAGAAAATTTAGGGTTTTTATGCAATTAACCTCTAAAATTTGCAAAAGATCAAACATGGAAATGTAATTAAGGAGGCAAATTTTTTTTTTCAGATCTAACCATGAATAATCAGAATTAGGATGTTCACGTCGGGTTCACCAAAATGTAAAGCAAAAAATCGAACCCCAGGTGTTCCCCCCACTCCAAGGAGAGAGAAAGGAGGTCACTAGGATTGACGGTTTTCACTTAGGAGAGACTTTAGATTCAAAAGAGGGGTTGAAACTCACAAGATCCAATCCCACACAATGGAAGATTGAATTCTAAATGGGTTTCAAGGGTTGAGACAGCAAGGGTACCCTCTTTTGTAAAGAATGTAGATAGAAGGATTGAACTAGGAGTGTATGTAAGTAGGAAAGATTCGCTTGTAAACAGAGATAGAGACACGAGATGAAGCTACAGACCTGAAATTAGCAGTAAAATGTTGAGACGATGCTGTCCTGCAAGTTTGAGCGAAAGTTGACAGGATGATGGCGCCCGGAGTGCACACGGTCCTCCGAAAAATCCGCGAAACGAAGGGGGATCTGTTCGTCTCTGCACAAGGATTTCAAATCTTCAATTACAACCGCGTACCTGCAACCTACACACAGAAAAGAGAGGATGATTGGGGGGTTAGGGATTAGGGGTTTGCCTTCAGGTCAAACCCCAGTTTTGGAATTAACCAAGAAATGAGAATGTAATCAAGTACTGATACCTTGTTGTAAGAATGTTTGTATTCTTACATGCGAAGGTGTAATGATGTTGTATGTTGTATGTTGTAGGTGATCTCCTCTTCAATGGTTGAATCCTTGTCTTGAATGCAACACCTAGCCTTGAATGGAGACCTAGAATGCTCAATTGCTTGAAGGAATGCTTGAATGCTTGAATGTTTGCCTATCGCTTCCGCCTTTTTCACACATATGTTTTTCCTCCTTTTTTTGTAAGGGGAAATGTAGTTTATATACTTGTCAATTAGGGTTAGAAGACTGATTTTTCTGACCTTAGGCCGACCTAGGAACATTATTTTCCAAATCGCAAACTTGAAAACCCGATGCCCAACAAGAGACCGGGCCCAAAATAGGGCCAGGGACTAGGGTGCTGGGCGCCATGGTCCCACCTCCCGGGATAGCAGGGTGCAAGGAGGATCAGGCCAAGGTGCAGAAAAGATGCAGTTTTTGATGTCGCAAACAGGTTTCGGGGTCTCCATTCAGGTTCAGTGTTGCGTCGCCATCGTGAAGACCCAAATGCAGTTGAAATTGCAAGTGTCACAATTTTAGGACGCTACAACAGGTTGGTTCCACGGGCACCATTGCGTACAATGTTCTTGAACAATAAGAGGGGCAATGTTGTTGTAGGAAGAATTTGTTGTAGAGTGGCATAGACATCTGAGTGGGTTTTTGGCACTGTGAGCTGCAAGAAAAAGAAATGTGTTAAATTTGTCTCAACATTCACAACTAAGTATATCTTCATACAATGATAATCTACAAACATTGGGCTTATAACCCTTCTGAACTTCAATTAATAGATTTTAGCACTAGCTTTCAGGAACAACCACTCTCAAAAAATCATTTACCACTTAAATCACATGCAAACAATAGTAATAATTTGTCTTAATGTTCTCTTAGTCTGCAATTATCACAATATTGTTTTGTTTCTTCCTTCAACAGGTAACAAGAATCTTCTTCAGAAACAACTCCAGGTATGTCGATGTTTTTGTACAATTTCTGTGTAAGTTCAGTAGCTCTTCAATTTCATACCATGCCTTCTAAGTCTTTTGGGATTCTTGGGTCATTTTATTTTTGGTAGCTAATTGCAAGAAGGATTTCATCTTTTTTATCTTGTTGCAAAAAGTGCTTAATTTGTTATACATAAGTTTCTCAGGATTGTTATCCCCCTCATTCTGAGGGATACTTTCAAGGTGTGAAAATTTAGACTATTCAATCCTTATACAATATCGGGTTTCTCCCTTTTTTTGTTTTGGACATATTTTCTTTCTGTGTTTAAAAGATTTACAATTTAGTTTTTCTTTGCTCATCTAATGGATGCAGTGGTTGAAACTTCTATGATTTGCTTAGGAATTTCTACTGATGTCCATATTAAACTAAGCAAAAATTAATAGTCGTTATAGCAATTGTGCATATAATATCTAGTCTTGACACATATTTATACTATATAATGTAAATAAACAATCCACATGTAAATTAAAAAAATTACCAAATGTTGATCAAAATGGACCAATACTTGAACATAAGAGAACCCATTAATGTTATATAAAAAAGACATAAATACATTAATTAACAAGTGAAATAGATCATTTTTTGTTTCAAATAAAATATCATAGCTATCCACTATATATGTGTCATTTATAAAATAAGATACTCAATTAAACAACTAGTGTTATCATAGTGTAAAAATATTATTTTTATGTGTACAACTATTGGGGTAGCAATGTTTATCCATTGGAGTATTTCATATTAGTAATTTGTCCTATCACAAATATAAAAGGTGAACACAATAAATACCTTGTTTTTCTGGATGAAATGTGAGGGATTGTCCAAAGATTTCAGTGTTCAACAATTGGTCTCTTTGTGTTCATGTAAGTTTTATTTTATATCATAATATGTTGTTTTTGTGTTCAACTATTGGTCCTTTAGTGTTGGATATAAAAGCTAGAGATAACACACATTTATGATTACTAATAGATATTTGGTCCATTTAAGTTTCATATAAGTTATATTTTACATTAAAAAAAGATATTATATTAATTACAAATGATATTTTTTTATTCAACAACTAGGGATTTTTAGATTAAGTTTTGGTCGAATCTTTAAAAAGTCATTTTTTTGACTCTTCACACTAGACGTGTTATTTTGACGACTTGCATGATGAGTCACGCCTTCAAATTTTAGTTGTAGATAGTTAAGTGTCCATATTACATTTCTAAAAAAAAATGGAGGTCTTACGATATTCCATATGACGGCTACATGTTGACGAAGTTAGTCCTAAAGACTACTGGTGCCTCTCCCCTAGCCTCTGCAAGCATGAACTAATAATAAAAAGTACCCTATTAAAGTTAACATATTCTATATCTTTTAATTAAAAAATTTGAAATTTTGAGCATATTCTATAAAAGTTAACAAATTCGGTATCTCTCTTTTCAAGATTCTGTACATGCTAATTAAATCTTTCAATCTAATTCTGATAAATTAAAAATAAAAATAATAAAGGGGAGGAAATTTCTCTGATGGTATGTATAAATAATTGAAACAGATAAAAGACTACAAAGCATGGTAATGTGAACGGGAAAAAGTTAAAAAGGAAACCCAGGACCAGAAAAAGAAACGACAGTGGACCCCAAGAAGAATAAAAGTCGGCACGCCTGCCGTGCCAGTGAAGTAAAGCATGACGGAAAAGAACAGTCACTTTAGCAAAAGTTTGCAATTTGCAATAGATAAGTAGATATGGCAGGGCAAAATGTGATCGGAGTCGAAAGATCTGAGATTTAGGGTTGAATCCTCTGTTTTCTTTCTATAGTTAGCAAGCTTTTCTCTTTCAGATCTAGCTCTGTGACGGAACAATACAATTTAATGGCATCCACTTCTACTTGTAATCCTCAGCTTGAAGAATCTGGCCCATCTACTTCTTCAACTTCCGGTGATTCCTCAGTCCCTGACTTTCTCAGATACGAGCCTCCCACAAGGAAACTTGCCTTCCACAGCAATAAGGAGTATCATGTTTTTATGAGTTTCAGGGGACCAGATGTCAGAAAGACTCTGGTCGATCACCTATTTGAAGCTCTTTCTGCAGCAGGACTCAAAGTCTACAAAGATGATGAAAATCTGGAAAAGGGGGAAAAGATCTGGCCGAGCTTGGAAGGGGCAATCAAGAGCAGTGTCATACGCATTCCTGTATTTTCCAGAGGCTATGCAGAGTCAGTATGGTGTCTCAAGGAGGCCGCTGCAATGTTGAGCACCCCTGATTTGATCATTCCTCTTTTTTATCATGTGAATCCAACCTATGTGAGATATCCTCAAAATGAGTTGAGTCCCTATAAGGAATCATTTAAGAAGCATTATGAGCATCCAGATCGACACCGAAGAGGAGAGGTTGATGAATGGAAGCATGCCCTTTTCCAGATCTGTGATCGCTCAGGCTGGTCCACGGATTCAACTCAAGGGTAAGTAACGAAACGCACTTTCTGCTTGCTTTTCCAGAATTTCATCACTGCGGCTGGATAGTAGATCAGATCTGTGTCTCCACTCAAAATATAGTTATTTGAGCAAAGGGTTTTTGGGAAAGGGGCTTTGCCTACTAGTTTAATTTTGGAATGCCAAATAATAGTTAGGGGATCTTGATTTATTAGTGGGAAGAATTCTTTTAAGATCAAGTTGTGCTGATTGTATCGGGCTTTGATCAATAATTTTTCTTTTAAAAGTTCTTATTATACTTTTATCTGTTTATTTTTTTATTTATCTCTAGACTGCTGCTGGATAATAGATGATATCAGTGCTTCCATTAAAAAATATTATGGTATAGGATTTCTAGAAGGAGATTTGGTTTCTAGTTTTATTTTGAAATGGGAAAATAGTTAGTATATTGTTGATTTATTAGTAAAATTGAGTGTTTATGAATAAATCTATTAGAGACCAAGTCTTGTTGATTGTAAGACACTCACTACCACACTTTTTTCTTCTTTTTTTGACCTCATTTTTATGATGTTGGAGCTTTGCACTAGGCAAGACCTAATCCTTGGTGGGCTCATTTGGAATCATTCAACTTCAACGATAGACCAAAGGTCCATTGATTATTATTTCTAGATAATATATGACGTGTGTTTCCACTCAAAATCTAACTATTTTTAAGGAAGAGGGTTTGGATTCTATTTTTGTTTTAAATAGGGAAGAATGCTTTAGTGGTTTTTTTTTTTTTAGTAAAGTTGAATGGTTATAGACAAATCCATTAGAGATTTAGATTTTTCCTAGCATGTAGATTTAGGGTAGGGGGTTTGAATTCTAATTTTATTTTGAATTGAGAAATAATAGTTAACAAAAGAATATGGATCTCTTTTTATAAAATAAGTCTAGTTTAATATGGAATATTAATTTTAAAAATGAAAATATTTTTGAAAGTTTTCATATAAGACAATATAAGAAATTATAAATAGATACTTTTTAAGTAAAAGAAAATTTTTTAAATAAGAAATATTTTGAAATTTTTTTTTGAAGAAGGGATGTATCATGTATGATCTTGTAAAAAGTTTTGATTTGATTTTTTTTTAAAGACCCTATATGATACATCTCTTGTTCAATGTTTTTTTATACAATATATCTCTTGTTTTAATATTTTACTTTTAGTTAAAATTTATCTATATCCACTTTCTTATATAATGTTATATGATTTTTCTTACCATTATTTAAATTTTTTAAAAATATCATTGTTTAAAAAATTTCTTATCTTTTTCAATAGTTTCAATTGATGAAAATTTACCTTTTTCTTTAATATTATAATTTAATTAAAAAAAATTTCTATTTCTTTTTTATATTTTTTTGTTTGATTTATTATTTATCTATATCCCCTTTGAACACTTGGTAAATAATTTTTCAAATTTAATTAGTTAATTACAAAATTTATATATTAATATGTTAAGAATCATATCATAATTTTAAAATCTTATTCTACTTTTTTTTTTCAAGTAATTTTAACTTGAATATTCTTTTATGATCATTCAAAAAAATAGTTTGTTCTAAAGTAAAAATTAAAAATAACAAAAGAAAACTTAATAGTAGTAGAATAATTATTTGCTTATTAGAAACCTCATCCTTAACATAAACACTCAAGAATAATAGTAGAATATTTTTTTGCTTATTAAGAATCTCATCCCTAACATAAACACTCCACAATAATAATCAATAGAATTTGAATCTTGATGATAAAAACAATAATGTTACATTTAAACCATTACTCTATATCAAAATTAAACACTTTTTCATTATTTAAATATTAAAGATAAATTAATTTTTACTTCCACTAACATCATTACCCAATAATATTTCAAATATACTTATTTTATCTACCTATTTTATTTTTAATTGACGAATAAAAAATAACTTTGTTCAAACTGTTAATATTTAAATTGCCTCCTATTAAGCTATTAACACCTCTCTAATATTATATCTTTTTAATATATTAACTTAAAATATACTTAAAGCCATCATAAATAATGGACTCCTTTATAGACCTCAAACATTCTGAAATGTTAATTATTCGCATCACTCGCGAATTTTTCAAAGATGCCTTTTAACATGTATAAAATGAATGCTTTAATTTCTGATTTCTCTTTTCTATATTATATTTGAAAATTTTATTTTACATCTTTTCTTGCAATTCTCTATGGAGAAGTAGAATGAGGATAATTAGAAATATTTTTGCACAATTTATTGACATAGGGTGGCCATTGCAGGTACGAAGCTCGCCTGGTAAAGATAGTGGTGAATGATCTGATGAAGACATTGGATAGAGTGCCGTTACATGTTGCCAAACATCCGGTGGGAATGGAGAGCGTCAAGAATGCTCTCATTCAAAAATTAAATCTGAATTCAGTGGAGGAGGTGATTAAAGTTGGAATATGGGGCATTGGTGGTATTGGCAAGACCACAGTTGCCAAAGCCCTCTACAATCAACTTCATAATGCTTTTGAAGCTGCTTCTTTTATATTTAATGTCCGCACCAGTTCTACAGAGCCCACAAGCCTTCCAAAATTGCAGAAAAAAATTATCAAAGATTTAACCACATATGATATAGAAGTGGACAGTGTTGATAAAGGCATATCTTTGTTCACACAACATTTGGGAGGAAAACGTGTTCTGTTGATTTTGGATGATGTGGATGCTGTTGAACATTTGAATGCTTTGGTTGGGGACTGGTTGTGTTCTGGAAGCAGAGTTATAATAACTTCTAGAGACAAACGCATTTTCAATGTTGCCCAGGTCTCATCCCAATGCATCCACGAGATTAGTGGATTGGAGATAAATGAAAGCGTCCAATTATTTAGTTGGCATGCTTTTTTGAGAGCATCTCCAAGTCCGAGATATGAAGATCTGTCCAAAAAAATAGTGGAAGCTTGCAAGGGTCATCCTCTTTCATTGGAGGTGCTTGGATCCTACTTGTATGGGCAGAATGACATAGATTGCTGGAAGGAAGCTCTTCACAACATTACCCTTCGCCCCGAAATTCATGATAGGCTTTATATCAGTTATAAAGCTCTCAGTGACGAGGAAAAGGAAATATTCCTTGACATTGCTTGCTTCTTTATTGGCGAAGAAAAGACACGTCCTGTCATTTTTTGGAAATCCTTGTACAAGATGGTCAACACTGCTGTTTCTAATCTTTCAATGAAGTTATTGATAAAGATTGACGAAGAGGGTGTATTTGATATGCATGACCACTTGCAAGATATGGGGCGAAGTGTTGCTGAAAAAGAAGGTACCCGACAATGGGAGGCTGCCCATCCAAGCACGACCATATCCAACAACAATTTATCTCGCCTTCGAGTCAATGGAGGTAATCCACAAAGGCTTGAAATGCTGTACAAACCTGGTCTTCGTTATCTTCATTTGCAGAATCTACACATTGAAGTCATGACAAAAGACACACCAGTCATGCTTCCCCCAAGTTTGATATGGTTAAGGATGGATCATTGTCAAATAAAGAAGCGGCGTCACTCCATTAAGGGCATCGCTTTGGAATTGAAGGCAGCAATAAAGAAGCGACGACACTCCATTAAGGGCACCGCTTTTGAATTGAAGACCATGCAACTGCGATCCTGCAATGGCATCAACAACCTTTCTGTCTCCTCCCTATTTTTACTTCCTGCTATAAAGCTGCCATGGTGTCAAAGCTTAAATAACCTCCCCGATACCATTGGCAATTTGTCACAGCTGCAGCACTTGGACTTGCAAGGGTGTCGGAGCTTAAATAACCTCCCCGATACCATTGGCAATTTGTCACAGCTGCAGCACTTGGACTTGCAAGAGTGTCTGAGCTTAAATAACCTCCCCGATACCATTGGCAATTTGTCACAGCTGCAGCACTTGGACTTGCAAGGGTGTCTGAGCTTAAATAACCTCCCCGATACCATTGGCAATTTGTCACAGCTGCAGCACTTGGACTTGCAATGGTGTCGGAGCTTAAATAACCTCCCCGATACCATTGGCAATTTGTCACAGCTGCAGTACTTGGACTTGCGACGGTGTCGGAGCTTAAATAACCTCCCCGATACCATTGGCAATTTGTCACAGCTGCAGCAATTGGACTTGCAAGGGTGTTGGAGCTTAAATAACCTCCCCGATACCATTGGCAATTTGTCACAGCTGCAGCAATTGGGCTTGCTAGGTTGTCGGAGCTTAAATAACCTCCCCGATACCATTGGCAATTTGTCACAGCTGCAGGTCTTGGACTTGCGAGCGTGTCGGAGCTTAAATAACCTCCCCGATACCATTGGCAATTTGTCACAGCTGCAGGTCTTGAACTTGCGAGTGTGTCAGAGCTTAAATAACCTCCCCGATACCATTGGCAATTTGTCACAGCTGCAGTACTTGGACTTGCGAGCGTGTCGGAGCTTAAATAACCTCCCCGATACCATTGGCAATTTGTCACAGCTGCAGCAATTGGACTTGCTAGAGTGTCGGAGCTTAAATAACCTCCCTGATACCATTGGCAATTTGTCACAGCTGCAGGTCTTGAACTTGCGAGAGTGTCGGAGCTTAAATAACCTGTCGGATATCATTGACAACCTGTCACAGGTAAATGTGTTACAGTAGGATGTATAAGTTTAAATTGGGGAGAATGTAAAAGTTTAATTATTAATCTCCTTGACGATAACATAAATCTGAGTATTACTATGTAATTGAAATTGTATTGTTTGCACTTGTACATTCTACAAACGAATTGAATTATATAACTATTAAATTTTACAAAAAGAAAAAAGTATATTTTATTTATTTTATCTCGTTCAATAACAAGTTACATCCTGTTTACTATGTTGAGATGGAGTATCATAATTCTTTACCTTCTCTGACGGAAAATGGCGGCCACTTGTTTAATAGATATTGAAATTGAATCATCATTCCATATAAATATTAATACCAATGAATAGTTTCAATCAAATCTAACTGATTTTTTCATATTGGCACACCGAAGGTGTTTCTTATGACAGAAACCGACCTAGCTTGAGAGATGGACGGTGTCAAATTCTCATTGTTATTAATATGTTTTGTTCAATTAAAGGCAGACAACACTATAAAATAATTTAAGAGGTCTGCTTATATTTTCATTTATTCCCATTGTTATTAATACGTTTTATTTTTTATTATTTATAAATGTAATAAATTGTTTTATTTATTTTCATTTATATTAAATTTTTAAATTTTTAATTTAGAAAAAATAATTTAATTCATAATCATTTTGCATATTTATCTTTTGAAGAATATATGCAAAGTACATCAAGAGATATCTTAAATTTTAATTAAATGTATTGTATTGTCATTCTTCTTCAATTAGTATTGGAAACTTATATGTAATCCTAATTTTAGGAAAACTTGACGACAGTAATTTGTAAACGAAAAGATTGGTATTGTTTGTAGTATATATATATATATATATATATATATATATATATATAAAATTGATTTTCTAATGCTTCGAGTCTATTTTCTTCTATTTTTTTGTTTGCAAGCTATTTTTTGTTCTTCATTTTTTCATACTTGTCATATGTGAATGGTGGCTTGATTCTTAGTCCTTGTAAGAACTTTATACAAGAAATTGCAACAAATGTGAGTCTCATTCTTTCAATTCATCTTATATCAATAGTCACCTTTTGAAGAGTCATAACCTTAAGATTTGTGTATTGTTAATGCCCATGACAATCTTAATGCTATTTGTATGGAACCACCTTTTTCAATTGTTGTTATTGTTGGGATTAAGGTGCCTCAACCTTGGGAGTCCCAAGTGGTTTATAATTAATTATTTAATTGGTCTAGCGTGTTGATTTTATTTATTTTAATATTATAATATAAATTTCCAATGTGCAAGTAACAAGTGTTGAGGGGGAAGCAAAATTGTGACATTTGTCACAAGGAGGGAACTTTGGAGAAGAATATTTCTTTGGAGCTCTTCAAAACCCCCTCCATGCGACACATGGTGACTGCTTCTCTTTCCCTTTGAGCACAGATTTGGAAAGATTCTCAATAGGACCAAATCTTCCACATGGATAGACTTGGAGAAGAATAAAAAGTCCTATTTTGGCAAAAAGACTTGATTTTCTTGAACACCGTGCATTTATGGAATAAATAATTTGTATTAAATATTATTTATGAAAGAGTTGTGCATAAGCAAGTTTCTAATTATATGTTGTAGATACATTGAATGCAGACACTTTTGAGAAGCAGTTTCCTTTGCATTGTAAACTCTATAAATACAATGTGTTGTAGAAGAGGAGAGAGTGAAGTATTTTTGAAAAATGTCCTTATGTTGCCTGAATTATTCTGGAATTAGATATCATAGTTGAAGACACTTGCAAGAGCATAGACTTTGCATATTGTTTATAATAGCTTTTTATTGTAATACAATTGATCTGTGCTTTGGTGTGGTGGGTTTTTCCCCATAAGGGTTTTCCCATGTTAAATCTTCTGTGTCGTGTTTATGTTAAATCTAATTTTTTTTTGTCTCTCGTTGGAAATTAGTGTTCACATTAGTATTTAGATTAGATACAAAGTTGTTGACAAACAACTTTGTATTATTGTTAGACTATTATATTATTAGTACGGTTTGTTGTATGAGAAATTATAAGGACGTGAGTTGTTAGAACAACTTGTATAGTCAGGGAGAAGTTTCCTATAATATAGGAAATACAAGTCCTATATAAATATGTAATGTATTGAAAGACGAGATATGTATGGCTATTACTCTATGTGCAAAATTGTTCTATGCTTCTATATTTTTGCATAGAATTGTTTATATGGTATTAGAGCACATTTGAGATGCTTGGCCAGATTGGCCGAACTTCATTGCAGACCTCATGGATCAACTCTTTTGTATTGGTGAGAAGATTTACCCATACTTTGATTGGATTCATTGTTACAAGTCTGCAAGTTAGGTTTTAATGTTAAGTCAACTTTGTTTGGAGAGGTCATTTCTCCATTTGGGGTCTCCCTTTGTCAATAGACTTGTGTACGATCTGTATTTGTCAAGGGCTTCCATATCATATCAATGGATGCTATCTTTGGCTCATTGTTCTATATTTTAATTGGTTAGCTCATGGCAAATCTTGAAAGCTCATATCTCATGCGAAGGCATTTTGTATTGTGCAATGCACTGGTGATTTATTGTCGAGGACCCATATAGTGATTTATGATTGAGGTTCTTTGTCTAGCCAGTGCTATGTATCCCCTAGTCGGTGCTCTTTGTCTCGTGTGATTGGTAGCATATGCCATTAGTTGTTTCCCTCAAATTGTGCAACATCTTTTTTTCTAGAAACGTCATCATGACTAGCACTTTGAGGTGGTGCTATTGATAAAATTGAGCTCCATTACCATGACAATTCTTTAGAGAAGAGGATATGATTTCATAAACAATTGAGATCATACTTGTATGTTTTTTGATACCATTGTTCGCTACTATAGCAACCACCATAATTTCAAAATAACACAATTCACAAAATACACATAATTAAGGGTAAACCATTGCCACATGTCTAGATATACAAGGATAGAGATTCAAAATTACATATTTTGACATATTAAATTTAAGTACATAAGTTGTTAAAAGATAAAACATAAGGGAACATACACTTTTGCAATAGACCACAAGGTAAAATACCATAAGGTACAAGGATCAAATCATGATGAACACCCTGATAGGAATTTCGACATTGGTCTCTCTCAAACACATCATGGGCGAGAACATTGCCAGAGCGCTTTTCCACCCTACCATGAAGTAATTACACTTCCTCAGTATCTTTCATGACACGAAAGATACCCAGCATAGCACGAGGAAGACTAACAATGTGAAACTGACAAGAGTAATGGAGTTTGTGCAACTAGCATGATACATCCACATTCAACACTAATGTAATGATGTCATGTTCACACAAGAAGCATACTTGTGAAGTCAAGTCAACAATCTTTGCTCAACTTTTTAAATTATTTTAAGATCTTAGTTCTATCTCAATCATGTTTATTTCAAGAGCAAATCCTAATCATGAATTTATCTCAAACACTGAGAAATTGCAAGAAGGAATGTAAAGCATATAAGAGTACACAAGTGCATTCAAAAGCATGAACCTATGAATTTCTTGAAGATACTCAATGATAAGAGAATTCAACTCAAACACAATTAATCCCAAAAGGTAAGCATATTATCATCTTTCATATAAATGGATAATTTTTTCCATATACAATATTTCAAAGATTCAACTTAAGATAACCATCTATTGTAAATGAATAAACAATTTTCACATTTCAAAGAATTTAGGGTAAAACCTCGTAATCTACGTTCAATAAGATGTGATAAGATATCTTAAGTGTCGATATGAAAGGGTTTCTAATATAATTTATTTAATTAGAAATCTTAGAACTTTTTCCCATGCGATTTATTATTTAATTAATAAATTATATTTTTAATTATTTAACAATCGCAATAATTTCTCATTACTGTAGCGTCCTAAAATTGCGACACTTGCAATTTCGACTGCATTTCGGTCTTCACGATGGCGACGCAACATGCAACCTGAATGGAGACCCCAAAACTTGCTCACGACACCAAAAACTGCATTTTTCAAGCACCATTGGCCTGAACCCCCTTGCACCCTGCTATCCCGGAGGTGGGACCAGAGCGCCCAGCGCCCTGGTCCCTCAAGACCAGGGCGCCCAACGCTCTGGTCCTCCAGGACCATGGCGCCCAGCGCCCTGGTCCCTGGGTCCTATTTTGGGCCCGGTCTCCTAAGTGGTATCGGGTCTTTTTGATTGCAAATTGGAAATAAACTTCCCTGGTCGGCCTAAGGTCGGGAAAATCAGTCTATCAGCCCTAACTGACAAGTATATAAACTACATTTTTCTCTCTCATTTGGCATGAGATGAGAAGACAGAAAAAAGCGTGGAAACTATACTCAAGCATTCAAGCATTCAAACATTCAAGCAATTGATCATTTCAAGTCTCCATTCAAGGCTAAGTGTTGCATTCAAGTCAAGGATTCAACCATTGAAGAGGAGATCACATACTACATGCTACATACAACAACATACAACATCTAAACCTTCGCACATAAGGATACAAACATCCTTAGAACAAGGTATTAGTACTTGTTTTACATTACAGTCATTTACATTTACAACACTTGCTCATTTCTTGGTTAATTCCAAAACTGGGGTTTGACCTAAAGGCAAACCCCTAATCCCTAACCCCCCAATCGTCTTCGCTTTTCTGTGTGTAGGTTGCAGGTACGCGGCTGAGATTGAAGATCTGGAATCCTTGTGCAGAGACGAACAGATCCCCCTTTGTTTCACGGATTTTTCGGAGGACCGTGGCGCCGGGCGCCATCGTCCCGACAACTTTTGCTCAAATTTGCAGGACAGCACCGTATCGACATTCTACTGCTAATTCCAGGTCCGCAGCTTCATCCTATAACCCGAACTCAGTTTATAGGCGAGTCTTTATGACTTTCTATGTATTCTTAGCTTAATTTCCTTGACAACATTCTTTACAAAAGAGGGTAGCCTTGCTTTCCGAACCCTTGAAATTCATTTAGCATCCAATCTTACGTTGTGTGGGATTGGATCTTATGAGTTTCAACCCCTCTTTTGAATGTAAAGTCTCTCCCTTAAGTGAAAAACCCATCGAATCCTAGCGAACCTCCCTTCTCTCTCCTCGAAGTTGGAAGAGGGGAGACCAACTAGGGTTCGATCGCGATTTTTCCGCTTTACATTTTGGTGAACCCGACGTGAACATCCTTTCTGATTTTTCATGCTTAGATCTGAAAATTGATTCCTTGATTACATTTCCATGTTTGATCTTTTGCAAAATTTTAGAGGTGATTGCATAAAAACCCTAAATTTTCTTTTTTTTGAACATTGAACTTGCGAAATGTTTAATTATTAATGTTTGTTTCAGATCTGCTTTTTTATTACAAATTATCAATTCATATTTGTGCTTTAATTTTGAAAATTAAGTGGTTAAATGTCAAAACCCTAATTTTTGAAACCCTCTTGATTCAACCTTTGTCCGACAATTTGACCGATCAAAACATCTCCAAATCAGCTGTAACTTTGGATTCCGCAATAAAATCACAATATCTTTCATCCCTGAAAATTTGGAAAAAAGTTGCGAGGACCGTGTTGCACTCCGAGCGCCATCGTCCCCGACATTTTTTTCCAAAATTTCGGGAGCGAGATCTTGCTGTATTTTCCTACTAAAATCCAGAATTTTGGCTGATTTTGTCAATTATAACACCTTCAAAATTACAGTCAAAGTTGGTCTTGTGATTGCTTGGTCTAGGGCTCCTAATCATTCAAAAATCATTGAAATTGAAATTTTTTGTCAAAATTGTGTTCTTACTGTCCTAAATCTGAAAAGTGTGTTCGCATTCATTCGAAATTTCAGTGCTTTATTCAAATTCTTGCAATTTGTGACTTTTGAAATTAAGTGCTTAATTACAACAACTTTGATTTCCGCTTTCAAAATTGAATTTAGCGTGAAATTGAATCAATTTTTAAATTTCAAAACTTGCATTGCTTTTGACATTCCCTCTAAAATCATAAAATTCAAAATTTCAGTTTCCCTCTCTTTTTCAAAATTCAAAATTTTGCATTTTTCGACAATCTTGATAGGGTTCAATTTTGAGATTGCAACTTTAATTTGGCCTATCTACAGATCGTAAAATCACTCAATTTTTTCAGATTAGCTCTAAAATCATCATACCTTTTATCCCTGCAAATTTCGAAAAAAGTTGCAAGGACCGTGTTGCACTCCGAGCGCCACGGTCCCGAACATTTTTTTTGAAATTTCGGGAGACTGTTGTGATTGCATTTAACAGCTTAAATCTGGAAGATTGGCTGTTTTTACTGAAAATTGCTACCTCTAAATTCAAAATTTTCTCTTTCTCTCTAGTGCATGAGTTTTACAACAACAAGCCCTACTTACACTATTCCCGTTAGACGAAGCTTTAGAATTAAGTCTTTCTGAGGTTTAACTACCGAGGAGATGGAACCTAATTTGAGTAGCCTTTTTAACGAGGACATGGGTAATTCCTCTAATCCTCCGAATGATGAAGAAGCTCCCCATGAAATTTCCGTTGAACAACTTTCGAAATTGGATAACCAATTTGACGATTTTCACCAATGGATGTCTCATGAGTATCCCGATAGTCAAGCTCTTCCTTTAATTGAGGGTCTAAAACGCATGCTTCAAAGTGATAAGAATGGAATTGATGTTTTACGTGGTATCGCACATATTGTGGATTCGAATGTGATGCCTATGAAGAGTTGTGCTAAATCTTTAGGTTATACACAACCTCCTACACAAGTCAATCATTCTATTCCTTTGACAACTCCTATTGTTAGCATACCTACCTTTACATCAAACATCATGGCTACCTCTATACAAGACATTCCTCCTGTGATTACCAGTCATGGGGGCAATCCTCCTTCTTCAATTAACCCCCTTCCTTCATTCAATCCAACTTCTTCATACATTCCTTCAATGAGTGTTCCTATTACATCTTCACAAATGAACATGACGCAAGGGGGCAATTCATTTAACCATTCCATTCCTCCTTGTAGTGTTCCTCCTGTCCAATCATCCCCTATGGTTGACTATCATAGGGTCCCACCACCTTACTCTTTACCTTCTTTCAATAACATAACACCTCCATCTCAATCTAACACACCTAATATGAACTCTTCGACTGAAGCTACCATTAACAATCTTGCACAAACTGTCTCTTCTCTACAGCAACAAATTGCCTCTATGAATCAATCTAAGTTTAGTGTGCCTACATTTGATGTTGCGAGCCCACTTTCTCTTGATATTGTTCGAGCTATTCCTCCTAAACATGTTGAAATCCCGCATTTGGAGCTCTATAATGGTAAAGGAGATCCTCTAACACATGTTAAGACTTTTCAAACAATTTGTACTGATTTTGCTAATGACCCAAGGTTGCTTGCGAAACTATTCACTAGAACATTAAGAGACAAAGCCCTGCAATGGTATTGCTCGTTGCCTTCTTATTCTATTACTTCTTTTGAACAACTTGCAAATGCTTTCATTCAACAATTTCAAAACAATATAAGTCCTAAAGTTACTTTGATTGATTTAATGCATTGTAAATAAGGTGTTAAAGAAAAAGTGACTGATTTCATTGGTAGATATAAGCATTTGTATGCTCAAATTTCTTTTCCAGTACCTGATAATGATATTCAAAGAATCTTTATTTCTAATTTGCAAAAAGATATTCGAGACAAACTTCTGTTTTCTGAGTTTACTTCTTTCCAACAGTTGTGTGCCACTCTTCACAATTATCAACTGACTGTGAGTCAAATGGAACAATCACATCCTATGGCTCCGAGTGATAAGGGTGATAGCAGTCAACAACCATTTGGGAAGTTTAAACCGAACAGAGATTCCATCAAATTCAATGAAAACATCATCAACAACAATGTGAATGCAGCGTCAGGTGTGCCTCCTATTTCTAAATTTTTCAAGAAAGAAAGAAAGTATACTCCTTTGAATGAATCATTGCATGGTATTATGAATAAGTTATTGGAACAAAATGTGCTTACTCTTCCTCCTGTGCGACAAATTGATCCTGCAAAGATTACTTCACCTTATTTTGATCATAAAGCTTTTTGTCATTTTCATCGTCAGTCTGGTCATGATACTGAAAAATGTTTTTCTTTAAAGGGTAAAATTCAGGATTTGATTGATAATAATACTATTTCTGTTTCTGGAGTGAATGATAAAGGCAACACATCTGTAGCTCCTCCTAACCAAAATCTTCAGATTTTTACTGATCCATTACCTTCTCATACTTCTCATACCTCTAATGCAATTGAGGCTAATGATTCCTCTTTCTCATCTGATGGTCTTGTGTCTATGACTCCGAATGTGATTAACTTTGTAGAGCAGCAAGAAAACCCTAAAGAACCTTCCATCACATTTGATTCTAGTGAAACCATTAGAGCACCTGATGGTCCTTTATACATAGTTGCAAAAGTCAAGAATATGCCTTGCCGTGGAGTGCTTATTGACCCTTTGTGCATGGTTAATGTTATTACTGAAGAATTTCTTTTTACTTTGCAATTGAATCAAGTAATCTATGACAAAACAGATGTGGTTGTGAAACTATTTGATGCATTTTCTTCTCCTGCAATTGGTTCTATTACATTGCCTATTGAAGTCCATAACAAATCTCTTGATGTGAACTTTGCTATTATTCCTTCTTCCGAACAATTTCGTGTGAAGCTTGGCTATCCTTGGCTATCTTCCATGAAAGCTATTGCTTCTCCTATACACAAGTGTTTGAAATTTCCCCATAATGGTGAAATTGTTACTGTCAATCATAGTCTCTTTAAACCAGCTGAAAGAACCTCTAGTGTTCCTATTGATTATTTTTGGCCTAAACAATTCCAGTCTCTTCCTCCGCGAAGTGATCATCTTTTCAAATCTTATCAAAAGTGGAAAACAGATATGATCCTATCTTTAAGTGAACCTAGAACACCTAAACTTGACATTCCTATCATTCTTGAGAAGGAAATTCTTCCTTTGAAAGATAAAACTAATGTCTTTCCTCAAGAAGATTCCCAACCCGTCCCCATGGATGTGACTATGTCTATGCCTGATAAACCTTCTAAAAGTAGACCTATACCTCCTCGTCATGATGTACATGGTCTTCTTCCTAAACCAAAAATTCCTCCTTTATATGGAGCAGTTCCTCCTCCTGCCTTTTATAGAGAGAAGAGACCTAAACACCCAAGTGATAAGGATGAGAACATTCCTCCTCCTCTATCTTCTACACTTCCTACTAAGACTAGACGTAATCGTTCTACATGCGAACGCCGACGAAAGCGTCGTCTTAGGGCTCAAGCAGCCGCTTCTCAAAATTTACAATCTCCAAAAACACCTTCAACAAGCATTATTCCATTTTCTCCTCAGCCGGATATTGAGCCTAAATCTCCTAAACATAAGATGCATGATGGTCTTGATCCTGTGCGAGTTAAAGATCCTATTTTTATAAATCTTGATGATGATATAGATGAAAATGTTATTCATGATGAAAATGTTACTCCTCTTGCTTCTGATAGTGAATATGAACTTGTTGATGTTGATAACCATTTATCTAATGAATTTTCTAAAGCACTTATCTGCTGTGTTGGATGTTCCATCTGCTGTGTTGGATGTTCCTCCTCTAGCGTGTTCCCTGCCTTCCCGAAACATTGATCAGCAAGATCGGGGGGTAGATGACGTGCTAGACTAGTTACATTAGCATAGCAGATTCTTTCCCCCTCTCTTTTGTTACTTCTTCTATATGTTATTCTCATTCTTCTATTTGTCGTCCTTAGTGTTTTCTACTAGAGGATGATGCAAAGCATTGAGATCTCTTTGGTCTCTCTCATGTTGACTCAAAAGACACATGTGTTCCCTTCTTCTAGGTGACCTTCCTTGATTGGGGAATGAAGAACAATTATGCATACATACATATGATATATACATGACTTATCATATAGCATACTGACCCCGAGGAAAGCGAAGTCACCTCGTGCTTTGTGTTTGTGTTTATTATCCTTGGGTTTATCTCATACTTGGGGGCTAAATCTTTGTGATAACGTGCTCCTTTCCCTTCTCATTTCTTATGTGTATCACTACGTTAAAACAATCACCCCCGTTGAGGCGTGTGCGATCGCTTTAACGTAGGGGGGCATACACCCTGTCTATTCCTTCAAGATACTTGAAAATTTCTTGGCGAACTTAGCTTTGTCTTGAAAATTTTTGGTATTTCTTTTGCATGACTCATAATGAGGGAACCTTACTACTGACAGTCATGGTTCTCCCTCGTGATCTTCCCTTTTACTTTGTCAATCGAAGTCGTAAGATCCTTAGTCCACTGGGGGCTTGGTGTGTCTTGCCTCCTTGACGTGGTGAAAGTCTTTCAATGTTGTTTCCTTGTACTTTACCGAAAGTATGAGCATACATACTCCCGCTAAAGTGGGGGCTAAATGTAGCGTCCTAAAATTGCGACACTTGCAATTTCGACTGCATTTCGGTCTTCATGATGGCGACGCAACACGCAACCTAAATGGAGACCCCAAAACTTGCTCACGACACCAAAAACTGCATTTTTCAAGCACCATTGGCCTGAACCCCCTTGCACCCCGCTGTCCCGGAGGTGGGACCAGAGCGCCCAGCGCCCTGGTCCCTCAGGACCAGGGCACCCAGTGCCCTGGTCCTCCAGGACCATGGCGCCCAGCGCCCTAGTCCCTGGGTCCTATTTTGGGTCCGGTCTCCTAAGTGGTATCGGGTCTTTTTGATTGCAAATTGGAAATAAACTTCCCTGGTCGGCCTAAGGTCGGGAAAATCAGTCTATCAGCCCTAATTGACAAGTATATAAACTACATTTTTCTCTCTCATTTGGCATGAGATGAGAAGACAGAAAAAAACGTGGAAACTATACTCAAGCATTCAAGCATTCAAGCAATTGATCATTTCAAGTCTCCATTCAAGGCTAAGTGTTGCATTCAAGTCAAGGATTCAACCATTGAAGAGGAGATCACATACTACATGCTACATACAACAACATACAACATCTAAACCTTCGCACATAAGGATACAAACATCCTTAGAACAAGGTATTAGTACTTGTTTTACATTACAGTCATTTACATTTACAGCACTTGCTCATTTCTTGGTTAATTCCAAAACTGGGGTTTGACCTAAAGGCAAACCCCTAATCCCTAACCCCCCAATCATCTTCGCTTTTCTGTGTGTAGGTTGCAGGTACGCGGCTGAGATTGAAGATCTGGAATCCTTGTGCAGAGACGAACAGATCCCCCTTCGTTTCGCGGATTTTTCGGAGAACCGTGGCGCCGGGCGCCATCGTCCTGACAACTTTTGCTCAAATTTGCAGGACAGCGCCGTATCGACATTCTACTGCTAATTCCAGGTCCGCAGCTTCATCCTATAACCCGAACTCAGTTTATAGGCGAGTCTTTATGACTTTCTATGTATTCTTAGCTTAATTTCCTTGACAACATTCTTTACAAAAGAGGGTAGCCTTGCTTTCTGAACCCTTGAAATTCATTTAGCATCCAATCTTACGTTGTGTGGGATTGGATCTTATGAGTTTCAACCCCTCTTTTGAATGTAAAGTCTCTCCCTTAAGTGAAAAACCCATCGAATCCTAGCGAACCTCCCTTCTCTCTCCTCGAAGTTGGAAGAGGGGAGACCAACTAGGGTTCGATCGTGATTTTTCCGCTTTACAATTACTAAGGCTGAATAATTTAAATCTGTTAAATCAACACCACTTTAGTAATCAATTATTTCGCACAATTAGCCATTCTTCAATTTGATTTAATTTTGAGTTAGGTTTATCCCCTTATAATATTTAAATAATCCAAAGGTTTATTTAAATTAACATTAATACAACTTCATAATTCAAAACGCGTTGCGATGTCGCTTGTTGTTGCCCTAAGGCCGACTGCTGCTGCCATCTAGCCTCCTGTTCGACCTGTTGCTACAGCTGTCCAGCCTCCTCTTCCCCCGATTGCTGCATCCCCTGGCGAGGATGTTGTGTGTGCTGCGAATGGGGGCTCTGCGAAGGTTTCTGTCTGTGCCTTGGCGGGGGGTCCGGGGGGTTCTTCGCCTCTCGCTTTAGTTGCTCGACTTCAATCTTTCGTGCGGGCCTTACCCTCTTCGAGGGTGAGTGTTGGGTTTGCTCCGCCTCCTGGGGGTAACCTTGCTGGTGTGAAGCTGAAGGTTGCTCTTGTGGTTGATCCTTGCAGGCCCAAGATCGATCATGTACCTGTTGCTAATACAAAGGACGGTGATCCGGTGCATCTGGTGCCCTTTGATTCAGATCGGGCTACCCATGGCTTGGGGCCTATGGCTATTATCGTGTGCAAACCCTTGGCTTTCAGGGTGTCTACTGATACTGAAAAGGAGATCATCCACAACTCCTCTGTATTTGAATCTCATGGTTTGATTTGCAGGTTTTAGGGCTTTTGGCCAAGCCTTCCTCAGCTGCACACTTGGATTTCCCAAATTTGGGAACTGATCTTAAAGGGTTCAGTTAACATTTTTCCTTCAGCCAAGGGTTTTTTCATTGCTAAATTTGAACATGCAGAGGATAGATCGAAAATTTTATGTATTAATCCTTTCAGCTGGGAGGACAAATTTGTTTTGATGGTTAAACCCTGGTTCTCGGGTTTTAACCCATCTACTGATTCATTTAATGAGATTCCTATCTGGGTTAGGCTCCCTAACCTTCCCCTTCATCTATGGATGGACTCTCTGCTAGAGGAAGTGGGGGAGGCTTTAGGCGAATTCCTAATGATTGATAAAGATTCTTACCAAATTTATCATTCTACTTATGCTCGGATTTTGGTTAACATTGATGTTTCTAAAGGGCTTTCAGTTGAGATAGAGATTGAATCTTCCTTGGGATCTTGGGTCCAACTGCTCGACTTTGAGGGTATCCCCTTTAGATGTCGAAAGTGCTTCCAGACTGGACATGTTGCTGCACGGTGTGAAACAAATAAAAAGAAAAAAAGATCTACTTCTTGGTGGAAGGGTACCTCCTCTGAACACTGTTTTGTTAAAAAGAAAAGCTTCTCCCAGGTGGTTGCACAAGTTCCTCAGGCCGATGGTATTGCACCTCTGGCTGCTGCCTTTGTTTCTGGTGTAGCTTTGCCTCAGGAGTGTGTGGATGCTTGCAGTGGCATCCCGACTGATCGTTTGAAGAATGTTGGATCTTCTTCTTTGGTGGATGACCTTCCCACTTCCCAGATTGCTATTGGATCTTTGTCTGATTCTCCGATTTCTGCTCTCCCTGCCTCTCTGGATGCTGGCTCTATTCCTCCTAGTGATGGGAGGTCCTCTATTCTAGACCCATCCTCTTGGCAAAAGGCTACTGCTAGGGTTGAGGAGGGATGGATTACTATTAAAAGTAAAAAATCTAAATCATCCCAGTCCTATTTTGATATGACCCTTCGTTCGCACAAGGGTAGGTCAAATTCTTGATCCATCTTGGTTGGGTTGGGGCTATTGGTCTTTTGCAGCCTGCTGGTTTTTGTTGGGGGTCCTCCTTGTGTTGTACCCCATCTTTTATTTGGCTATGTTGAGTCTCATTTGTGTTCTGATTCTTTGAGTGGACTTTCAAGTTTATCTTTCGGTTCGAGTTGCAGGTCCTTCCAAAACCTATCTTGTATAGGGTTTCAGGTCCCTTCAAAACTTGTTTTCCTTAATAAAAAACATTAATACAATTTCATTGTATTTGTAGACATATAAAAATGACCATATTCCTAAATGAATATTTTATGTTCATTTCTCTATTTAATTAAATCCAATTTAATTAAATTATCCACATTCTTCTATTTTATTAAGTAAATTCTCAATTTATTTAAATAAAATTCACTATACCCATTTAATGAATAAATCATTTTATTCAATTAAATTCCCCCTATCCACTTTTAATTAAATTCAAATTTAATTAAATAGTTATCCTAAATTAAATAAATCTAATTTATTTAATTGCAACCAAATTGAATTAAATTACTTTATTTCAATTAAATCCTATTATCCCTCCATCCACTTGCAAAATCCCAAACCCCTTTCTAATCCATTCTAGAATCTTCTAATCGCTTCTAATTAACCTAACCCCTCCTCTAAACTTTGTCACAACCCTAAGCAAAGGGAAGTCACTTCTCAAACCTCAAAGTCTTTGATAACCATTAAACGCTTCAAACTCCCAACCACTTAATTCCTCAAAGTCTCTAATAACCATTAAAAGCTTTCAACCTTCAACCACTTAATCCCCCAAAGTCTCCAATAACCATTGTATGGTGGAAAAGTGGGCTGATAAAATTAAATATGTGAAAATATGATTAAATTACTAGTCCACACACACACACACAACTTCTTGGTGCAAGCTATGGAGTAACGTAGTATTATTCAGCTTCCCAAAGAGGGTCCCATGGTTCTCTATCTCACAATGTCCCTCAAACCAACGTTTTTGCTCTCAGATCACTGAGCAAAATGGTTTAGGGATGGCAAATATGAGAACGAGAGATGCTTTTATAGATTTTAGTATGAGATGCGTTATAGGCTAGGTATGATTCTAAAATGCAATAAACTAAATGATAAGATGACAAGATTAGTATGAATACTATTCTAGCATACTATATTTAGTCTATGATTGAACTAAAATGATAAAGAAAGTAATCTAAACATGCATATTTAGTCTACTTCCTGATTTAAAGAGAGGCTAAATGATGAGCATAAAGATGATATGAAAGCTTGAAAGAATTTGAGCATAAGTGTGATGCTACAAATTTGAAGGATGATTGTTAAAAATGGAGGAATGAGAGCTCTATTTATAGCACAAACAGGGCAATGGATGGTCAGGATTGAAAGATTCAATCAAGGGCCAAGTTTGAAAGTTGGGGATCCATGTGCACAATTGGCACCAATAAAATAGTGACAAGTGTCAACATCGGATTGGGTTGAAAGAAGAGGTTGGAGGCATTAAAGGCCTGAGAAGACCTCATGGTTATCTAAAGACTAAGGGTCAAGTCTAAATTAGGTTTACCCATTGGATTAAGAGTTAATCCAAGAATAAACCTTTATGCAAATGATTAAGAGATAATCATGGTCAAAGCATTAATGGCCTGATGAGACCTTTGGGTTGGGTAGAGGTTGAGTCAAAACAAATGTTTTAACCATGTGGGAGGGTTTGAATTAACCATTAATGGTTATTGGAGACTTTGGGGATTAAGTGGTTGAAGGTTGGAAGCCTTCAATGGTTTTCAAAGACTTTAAGGGTTTTGGTGGTTGAAGGTTGAAAACCTTTAATGGTTATCAAAGACTTTAAGGTTTTTGAGAAGTGACTTCCCTTTGCTTAGGGATGTGACAAAGTTTAGAGGAGGGTTAGGTTAATTAGAAGCGATTAGAAGATTCTAGAAGGGATTAGGAAGGGGTTTGGGATTTTGCAAGTGGATGGGGGGATAATAGGATTTAATTGAAATAATTTAATTCATTCAATTTGGTTGTAATTAAATAAATTTGATTTATTCAATTTAGGATAACTATTTAATTAAATTTGAATTTAATTAAAAGTGGATAGGGGGGATTTAATTGAATAAAATGATTTATTCATTAAATGGTATAGTGAATTTTATTTAAATAAATTGAGTAATTTACTTAATAAAATAGATGAATGTGGATAATTGGTTTTAATTAAATAGGGAAATGAACGTAAAATATCTATTTAGCAATATGGTCATTTTTATACGTCTACATTTTGCCCCTCTTTGAAGTGACGTGTGTGCACATGTTATTTCAAAGAAAATGATGTCTTATCAGGATTTATGATCAAATGCAATTTTTGTGTCGCTCTTTTGATTTGCCAGTCGTGCCCCAGTTTTGATTTGATGTGATGCCCCAGATTCAAGATTTGATGGTGATGCCCCCTCGGGAGATGAATCAATATTTTGAAAAAAAATTTTGATTTTAAATTGATGAAGTTCGTATGATGTGTATGATTTTGTGCATGTAAAAAGTGTGTAGATTGATTCATCTCCCGATAAGTTACAACTGTTTTGGTATAGGGGAGACCGCGACCATATTACAGGTCCATACGGTTAACCCTAATTTCATTTTCCTCCTATAAAAGGGGAAAAGGGCTTGATTTAAAGTCATTTGTGCTTTGTTGACTTTGAAAAAAGAGAATTTGCTCTGGAGAGAAAATGCCTATTCCCTATCACAGACACTGTTTTGAGCGCGTTCGGAGGTACCGGAGACCAGTAGTGCGTGGACCACCAGTAAGTCAACGTCTTTGACCTTTTTTTAATTTTTAATTTTGTCATTTTTGGTCATTTTATGAATTTCAAAGTTTGGGTGTTTCGTTTTAGCGCATCTAGGGTCAACAGTAGCGCATACGAAGTGTGAAGTAGCGCGTCAACTTTAAATTTAGGGGTCGCGTCCGAAAAATGTAGGCTAGCGCATAAAACTTCTAGGTTAGCGCATGCATGGAAAATAGCGCATATAAAGTGTTGGGTAGCACATCGCGTCAACAGGGTAGCGCGTAGGTGTGACCTAGTGCATAGGGGCCGTCGGGGTTCGCATAGGGAAGGGGGTTTAGCGCGTAGGACTAACCTAGCGTATAGGGCTAAAAGGGCAGCGCTTAGGAAGGGTAGATTAGTGCGTAGGCAAAGTCTAGCGCATGGGGTGGGTTAGGTAGCGCATTGGGTGAAAATTTTAGCGCGTAGACTGGATCTAGCGCATAGGTTAGATAGAATAGTGCGTAGGAGAGGCAGCCTAGCGCGTGGGGATGATTTAGCGCATTGAAGATCTGTTTTAGCGCATTTGAAAAATTTTGTAGTTTTGGCCGAGTGGAAAATTTGTTTTGTTTGCCTGTCATGTTTTCATGAATTTATCCAAGATGAGTATTTGTATAACTTGTTTTGATGTGCAATTTTCCAAGTTATGTATAGATATCAATCTTTTGTTTTGATCAGAATATGATGTATTTGCATGGTCTGTTTCAAGTTCAATGTGTATGAAAGCCTGAGTTGTTTTACAAGCCGATATGGGTTGGAAACTTGAGTTGTTTTACAAGTTGATATGGGTGGGAAACTTGAGTTGTTTTACAAGTTTATGTGATTTTGGTACTTGAGTTGTTTTACAAGTTTTGATATGGTTTTTGAAAACTTGAGTTGTTTTACAAGTTGATATGAAATGATAGGATTTTGAACTTTGATTATAGATAAGCAAATCGTTGCATGTTGTTGATGTAAGTTTGATTTTGATATCTTTGTGTTGATGTGGAAACTGATATTGGATATGTTTGGTTTGTGGACAGGAGCGATTGGGTATTGTTCAGTCAAGGGAGAGATTCCTGAGACCATGGACGTTGATACCGCGATTGTCACAGGTAGATTTAGACATTATAGAGAGATGTGGATTGACCTCTCTTCTAGATATGCCTCGGTTCACTGTGAACCGAGGGCTTTTGACAGCGTTGGCAGAGAGGTGGCATAGCGACACGAACACCTTTCATTTTGCCACTAGAGAGATGACAGTGACACCGAAGGATTGCTACTGGATTTTGGGGATTCCTGTGGTAGGGGCACTACTTCCCCATGAGCAGTCAGAGGAGGGTGGCACAGAGGCACTGTGCCACATATTTCATGATGAGACTGTCTGTGGCTATGAGATCCCCTGGCAGGAGTTTTTGGATCTGGATTATGCACCGCTGCCTTCTGTACTAGCAGGATTTATTGGGGGATTCCTTTGTCCTGATCGCAGGTCAAAGGGATTTTCAGTGGGATGGGGGCTGGTTTTGGAGTAGATGGTGATGCAGGGGCGAAGATTTTCATGGGGGTCAGCGATGCTAGCCCATCTTTACAGGAGCCTTCATGAGGTAGTATACCTTGGTTACGGTAGCTTATTAGCTGGCGTGACATTATTACAGGTATGGTGCTGAGAGCACATTCCAGCAGCGAGGCCACTGGTAGATAGAGATAGGCCCGTAGGTGCAGCATACGCCTACGGATATAGAGGTCTAGTTATCCAGCGTAAGCTGGGCAAACTAGAGCATTGGAGGAGGGTTTTTGATGATATTGATACGGTCACCTGGAGACCGTATACAGGTTGCGAGGTATGGGCAGAGGATGGGATAGAGATGCCTTTTGTATTTATGACAAGGTATCTGATTAGGAGGACCCCATTCGTCATTGAGCGGTTTGTGGTGACCCGAGTTTTGCGGCAGTACGGGCGTCAGCAGGGGATTCCTTAGGGAGCATGTTTGTATGCACAACGACAGTAGGATGTGGCCGACTATTGATAGTGCCGTGACTATAGAGGAGTTTACAGGGTTGGCTAGATAGATCTGGGACTATGCCCCAGAGATTCAGGATGCAAGGATGACAGATGAGTTCGCCCGTTTGTTTGTTGCGCGAGGATCTCAGATCCAGAGGAGATGAGGCCCGTATTTGACTCAGATGGGGAGGAGGGAGACGAGGGAGATGATAGAGATGATGGGGAGGATGGAGGAGGTAGAGGAGCCAGAGGGAGACGGGGAGGTAGAGGTGTGGAGAGAGCGGTACGACAGGGGAGGATTGAGAGGGGGAGAGGAGGATTGGCTATCGGAGCCGGGAGAGAGGGGAGAGTGACGGAGGTGCTAGCTGCAGTGGGGGGTGAGGAGGAGTTGAGTAGACCATCACAGAGGAGGAGGGTAGATATACTCCCACCTCCAGTACCGAGGACAGGGCGAGTGGGAGGGGTGGCTCCAGCACAGGTACCACTGCGGGTTTGAGTGCCAGGTCATGTGGAGGATGCACAGATCCAGACCTTGCAGATTACCGTTCAGCAACTGCAAGCACAGATTTTGACCTATCAGCGGCAAATTTCTCAGTTGACTACAGAGAGAGATACTGAGATAGAGTGGCGAGGACGAGCGGAGGAGGTGTTGGCGAGTGTGCAGAGAGCAGCGGTGGGTGGTCCATTGAGAGACACCCTTAGAGAGCTGACATGGAGAGTGTAGGAGGCAGAGTATTATAGGCAGCATTATGAGGTCGTAGTACCCAGAGATCGACGAGTGGAGAGCTTTGCACAGTCGAGATCAAGTTGATCTCGAACCACTGGGACACGATCTGAGAGCCGAGGGGTGATAGGGCCACCGAGATAGGACCCTCCTGGAGATCCAGGGGCAGGTGCATCTGGAGCGAGACCATCTCCATCAGGGGATAGTCATACTTGAGAGACATGGTCTCTGTTGTATTTTGAACATTGTATTCATTGTACTGGACACAGTTTTGACATATTTTATACATTTGGATCATTTTTGAGATATATATATATATATGGATGGCACCATTTTTGATCATGTGATGTGTATATGGATGCATGTTTTGTGAGCTACTTCTTTTTTTATATGATGATGTAATGTTTACATAGATGATGTAATGTATGATGCAGGATGTATGCTTTTATATGCTGTGAGATGTATCTTGAAAATGAGATGTATGTTTTGATATGCAACTAATTGTAATATGATATGATGTAAAATGATGTAAAATGATAGGTAATTAATGATGTAACAATGATATGCAACTAATTGTAAAATGATATGCAGCTAAGTGTAAAATGATATGCAACTAATTGTTTTTGGAGCATCTCTCATTCTGTATTTGCCATCCAATATAACCATTTGTTTGCTTTCTTTGTAAATATCATCATGGAGCATTTATTGATTTTTGGATATGTTGAAAATTTATACAAGCATAATGGTATAATTGAACCATAATGACCTGAGTAAAATTTACATGATATTTGATTTTGCAAGATAGCACAAGCGTCAAGGTATAATTGAACCAGGACGACCTGAGTACATATTGCGTAAACAGACAAGAGTAGATCATTTATATGCGTGAAATGGAATCAGGCCTTCAATGATAATGTATCACGTCTCAAGACAAATATTCACACAGTACAAGGGATCGCCTCCCAGACAGAAGACTAAGAAAATATTGGAGTTTCCTCATGATCTCTAGCTTTGAAGCATTTTATGAGATAAGGAGAAGATTCCAACAATTGAAAAAGTTCAAAATGCAAAATAATCAAGACTTTTATGTGATAATGCAACATTTAGTACTTCAGAAAATCATCCATCCTTGAGATTCATTTGTATTGTTTTTGTTTTGTTTTGGCGATGAAGTGTAGGTTTGTTTGTTGGATGTCATGCGTCTGAGTTTTGCAATAGTTGGAATGTCTTGAATGTTTGCAAGTGTTTGAACAATTTAATGCCCCTAGCTGAGTGTACCTCTGGATATGATTATGTACAGTGATTTCCAAGCCATGGTGGAATGCGGTAAGAGAATAGATATAGATGGATAACCCAGGATAGTGACTACGCCAAGTATGTCCTGAATGGATATATGCTAAGTGTCGGGCGATGGCCAATAGTATTTTGATGGATAAAATGGCATGGATATAGATAAAGGAGCCGTTCTTTCACAAGGGCGCCTGTTGACCAGGTTTTCACCATTTGTTTTTATTGTACTTTGTATTTTTGCTTTTTCTGGATTTTTTTGATTTTTTTGTTTGTTTTTGGCTTTTTTCGTGCACTAGGCTACCTTAAGTATAGTACTTCTTCAGATGAATGCTGTTAGTTGGATCATCGAGCACATCTCCTTCAGAATTTGTTAGCTGATAGGCATCTAATCCATAGATTGATATGATGACATAGGGACCCAACCAATTTGGTTCAAATTTTCCTTTCTTTTCTCTATCTTGCTGATTTCTTGGATTTTCTTTGAGGACTAGATCACCAACCTTGAAGTTGCGAGGAATGACCTTGTGATTGTAGCTCCTGCATATGCATTGCTGATATGCTTTGAGATGAGTATAAGCATGTTGGCGTCATTCATCTAATAGTTTCAGTTCTTGTAGTCAGTTAATGCGATATTTTTCATCGGGGATTAAACCTTTTAATGAGACTCTAAGAGATGGAATTTCTACCTCCAAGGGTAAAATAGCCTCTGATCCATATACCAATGAATATGGTGTTGCTCCTGTAGGTGTGCAGATGCTGGTCCTGTATGCCCAAAGTGCTAGATTGAGTTGTACGTGTCAATCTTTGCCTGCATCATTCACTGTTTTCTTGAGAATTTTTAGGATTGTCTTGTTAGATGCTTCTGCTTGACCATTTCCTTGTGGGTATTATGGTGTAGAAAATCGATGTTGGATTTTGAATTTTTCACATAGTTCTTGTACATCTTGGTTTTTGAAAGGTCGTCCATTATCTGTGACGATTGAACTTGGAATACCATATCTGCAGATCAGATAATTTAGGATAAAAGAGGTAATTTGTTTCCCAGTCACTGTGGTCATGGGAACTGCTTCTATCCATTTGGTAAAGTACTCGGTTGCTGTTATAATGAACTTGTGTCCATTTGAAGATAAAGGATGAATTTTAACAACTAGATCCAGTCCCCACTGACAAAAGGGCCAGGATGTTGTGAATGGTTGCAGTTCCTGTGCTGGAGCATGTATCAAATTATCATGGATCTGGCATTTAGGACATTTCTTGGCGAAATGATATGAGTCCTTCTCCATTGTAGGCCAGTAGTATCCCATTCGTAGAAGCTTTTTAGCAAGAGTAGTGCCACTGGAATGTGTACCACAAATACCTTCATGAAGCTCGTGTAAAGCCGAATCAGAATCATTACAATCAAAACAACGAAGAAGAGTACCATCTAGACCTCAACGATATAAGGTATCAGCGGTAAGGGTGTAATAGGCAGCTTGTCGAATAAAGTTACGTTTTTGGTTATGGGATTGGTCAATGGGTAAGATATTATGCTTGAGGTAGTCGTATATTGGTCCATATAATGGAGAATCTGAACCAGTCAAGGCATAGATAACCTGGGATTTAGAGTGGTCATAGGCGGGAGAGAACAGTTGCTCTACCAGGAACTCATAACGACTCTGTTGTTCTGGAATTTGTAGTAATGAAGCGATCGTAGCCATTGCATCGGCTGCTTTGTTGTTCAACCTTGGTATTTGTTCAAAGGTGATGTGCACAAAATATTGTTTGAAGTCATCCACCATCCATTTGTAGGGTAGTAACTTGTCATCCTTTGTCTGATAGTTGTTGTTGATTTGATTGATGACCAGTTGTGAGTCTCCATAGACTTTTAACTCTGTGATTTTCCCTTCGATAGCCATTTTGATGCCGATAACTAATGCTTCATATTCAGCCACATTATTTGTACATGGGAACATAAGGCTATATGATCGTGGCATAGTGTGTCCTTCAGGAGTGATGAATAGAATGCCAGCCCCGAAGCCATGTTGTGTATAGGATCCATCAAAGTATAGGGTCCATTGTTTGGAAGAAAGAGCAAGAACGTCCCTGTCTGGAAATTCAATCTCCATGGTGTGTTTGCCTGGGAGTGGTGCTTCAGCCAGCTGATCTGCAATTGCTTGTCCTTTGATGGCTCGTCTTTCTGTGTAGTGGATATCAAATTCACTGAGAATCATGACCCATTTAGCCAATCAGCCTGTGAGAGCTGCCTTGCTGAGTAGATACTTGAGAGGATCAATTTTTGCCACTAGCTTTATAGTGTGTGCTAGCATATAATGTCGGAACTTCTGAGATGCAAAAACCACTATTAAGCAAGCCTTTTCAATGAATGTATAGTTGAGCTCATAGCCATTCAATGTTCTACTGATGTAATATATGGCACGTTCCTCTCCTTGTTGATCTTCTTGTGCCAATAGTGCCCATAGTGAAATATCTGTTGTTGAGATATATAGTATAAAAGGCTTTCCTGCAACTGGTGGTACTAGAACCGGTGGATTCATCAGGTACTGTTTAATTTGGTAAAAAGATTCTGCACACTTAGTCTCCCATCTAAATGGTACATTTTTTTGTAGCAAGTGGTTAAATGGCAGACTTTTATCTGCTAGTTGAGCGATGAATCGCCTGATTGATTGAAGTCGTCCTTGTAGAGATCTAAGTTGACTGATATTCTTTGGTGGTGGCATGTCCATGATGGCTTGTACCTTTGCTAGATCAACTTCAATACCTTTAGCTGAGACTATGTAGCCTAGTAACTTGCCTGATGTAACCCCGAAGACACACTTCTTAGGGTTGAGTCGGACTTGGAATTTCTGTAATCGATCAAAAATCTTTGTTAGGATGCCGAGATGTTCAGCTCTGGTGAAATATTTTGCTAGTAAATCATCCACATAGTCTTCCATAAATGTGTGCATCATATCATGGAATATGGTTGTCATTGCTCTTTGATAAGTGGCTCCTGCATTCTTTAAGCCAAAAGGCATAACATTCCAATAGTACGTTCCCCAAGGACAGGTGAATGCTATTTTGTCTTGATCTTCAGGAGCTATTTTGATTTGATTATAGCCTGAGAAACCGTCCATTAATGAGAGCATTGCATGGCTTGCTATGAGATCTACAATTATATCGATACTTGGCAGAGGAAAATCATCTTTTGGACAAGCTTTGTTGACATTCCTGAAGTCAGTGCATATTCTGGTACTACCATCTGGTTTTGATACTGGAACAATGTTGGAAATCCATTCTACATAGTCAATAGGTCGGATGAATCCGACATCTAATAATTTCTTCAATTCAGTTTTGACCATGAGTGCCACCTATGGATTCATCTTTCGTAGCTTTTGCTTGACTGGCTTAACTCCTATAGAGATGGACAAGTGATGCATGATTAAGTGTGGATCGACTCCAGGCATATCAGCATATGACCAGGCAAAGTTAATTTGTTGTCCTTTAAAGAAGATGATGAATGCTGATCTTTCTTCTTCTATCAGAGATTCTACAAGATGTATGTTTCTGGCTGCTTCTGTGGTACCAATGTTGATTGATTGAGTGGGCTCAATCAATATGGGTGATCACTCATGAAAATGTTCAGGAAGAGTGTCAAGTCTCCCATTGTTAGGTGCCTTAAAAAGGTTTTCACCCTCAGATGCGTCCTTTATTTTTACTTTTTTGGGATCTAGAGTTGCCATTAACTGGTTTTCAGCATCAGATTCTTTATTTGATTCATTTTTGTGACTGAGAGACTTGGCATTCCCTGATAGACAGACATTGTTATTTTGTTCACTGGTAGAGCCTGTTTCAGGATTTATGGTACATAGGTAATGGATAATAGATTCGTCATCTGGGAAAATTGGTATATCATGGGTTCCAGGTTCATTCCAGTCGATGAGATTAGGGAAGACAAGTGGTAAGGAATCGTTGGGCGGGTCAAGTTTGGCTACTGTAAGTGTTAGGATAGAGTTGTCATTGTGATGGGTCTTGGTTTTAAAGAAGTCTAGGGTTTCATCAAGGTCTTCGATGGTATCATCTTCTACATAGACTTGTTCGTAATATTTCTATTCTCTTTCTTGAACGTCATAGATATGTTGTGGTCCAAATTCAAGAGGTCTATCTTCTGCGTTATGTTCTTGAAAAATGGATATGAAATCAATATCATCTGGGATATTTGTAGCAGCATTGGAGCAGGTACCCCATTCATATTCATTGGAATCTGTCTCATAGGCATCATCCCAAATTCTATCTGTGCTGCAAATAGGTATGTTGTATGGTGAAAACAAATCTTTGATGATGGATACTATTTTGATATTCTGTGTTGATTCTATATCCGATCCATCTTCCACGGTCTGGATTTGTTCATAGATTGTGCTTCCTCGGGGAGGAATAACGATTTCTTGTGATGACATGATTTGTTCTTGAGCCATTGGTGTGTTAATATGAGCCACTGCTACAGATATGGCCTTCTTATGATTTAAAAGCTTTCCCTGATGCAACTTCTGATCTTGACGTTCTTGTGCCTTACGGATTGTTTCTGCTGATTCAAAGAGTGCTTCCTGCCAGGATTCTTCCTTGTACTTCTTCTTTTCCTTCCATTGAGGTTTTGCATTTGTGTATGGTGGCCGTTTCAATAGGAAGGTGAATTTAGAACCTAATCCTGCTTTATTTCTACTAGGTTGTGAAGGAAGATCTATAGGTTCAGTGACTCCTTCTTTGCATTTCCCAATAGGTCCTTTACTGCCATACCCATTTGCTTCATGATTAAGTAGCCTTTTCCATACAGGTATGTTGGTAGAACAATGTCCAGAGTGGCTGCTCTATTATCTTCTTCTTCATCTTTGTATAGCCAGCTAAGAACGTCTTTATCTTCTGATTCATGTGCTAGAGTACCCAATTGGATGAAGGTACCATCAAATTTAGTGATGGGCTAAGTTGCCAGATGTGTTGATATAGTAGGTAAACCATGCGATCTAGGTGATGTTGGCAATCTAGTCAAACATAAAGGCTCCAGAGAATATTCTCCCATGCCCTGGTCTTTGATTTGCATTTTCTGTTTGAAGTCTCCCTATAAGGAGTTGGATTTTGCTGTTGGTGGATCGGATGCTGAAGACCGCTGCTTTTCTTTGTTATGAGGAACCAAACTGTCTTGGGTTGCCCCCAGTGCGTTGCAATGTTGAAATGAATTGTGATTAGCTGATATGGAGATTTCTTGTCCATCATAAGGAAACTTGACACATTGGTGATATGTAGAAGGTATTGCTTGCATTTCATGTATCCAAGGTCGTCCTAATAAGATATTGTAGGTGAGATCAATATCTAAGACCTGACATATAGTATCCTTTTGCACTGGTCCTACTTGAATAGGTAATATTACTATTCCTTTAGAGGACCTTTCCTCATCATCATAGGCTTTTATGGTAATCCTTTTACAAGGATCAATAGATTCTTTTGAGAAGCCTAGTGCACGGATAAGCTTTAAAGTACATATATTAAGTCCGGCTCCTCCATCTATTAAGACTCTTTTTACTCAGTGTTTGCAAACAATGACTTCAATATGTAGAGGAGTATTATGCTGATGACTTAATAAAGTATTGTCATGCTCTGAGAAGGTGAGGTTATGAGGTTCTGTCATATGGGTGACCATGGCTTGAAATCTATTTGTATCCAGATTTTGAGGCACATTTGTTTCCAATAGCGCTTGCTCCAATATGTCTTTGTGTTTTGGGGATAATTTCAACAATTCCAGGATAGATATCTGAGCTGGAGTCTTGCGTAGTTGGTTAACCAAGTCGTATTGGATTTTTGGTGTGGTAGTTGGAGGTGCAGTATGTCCCTTCAAGACATATTTCTGAGTCCGGGTTGTTACATTGACAGATTCATGATCATGCCAATCTCGAATGGTTATGACATTGACTTGATGGTCTTTAGCTGATATGTAGTTGATTGTTTTGTTGTAGATGTGATTAATACGAGCTCCGCGTGTATCATTTGAAGTTGATGCTCCGTCTTTGTTGTAATTTGGGAGAGGATTTTTGAAGGCTTCATGATCATTATTTGTTTTGAGACCATCCACCGTTAAGTCACCTCGGTCAATCATGTCCTGGATTATGTGTTTCAATCTTATGCACTCGTTTGTTTTATGACCCTTGTTGCGATGGAAATCACAATAGTGTGAATCATTCCACCAAGGTGGTTTGATTGGGGGTTCATAATTGTTGATTGGAGGCAAAGAAAGAATTTTGTTTGCCAACAGTTCTCTGAATGCGGATTCTAATGATTGGCCTAGTGGTGTGAAGATACGCTTTTGGAAATTGTTAGTATTGTTGTGTGAATTGTTGTTAGGCCCTGGATTCAGGTTTTTGCTTTGATTATCATTGGCGTTGTTGGTGTTGAGTTGTCCTTGAGCATTGTTTGGTGCGTATGTGTTAGTACTGGGAGTAGCATTTTTAGGATTTTTCGCATTTTGAGTATTTCCTGATAAGGCAAGCACTGGTTTTTTAGATTTGGGATCATATGATTCATTGTTGGCTTCATTTTTGTTTCGAGTCCAAAATCGAGATTTGTCAAGATTGGTGTTGTTTTGGTTATTGTAGTTTGATGAGTTTGTTCCTTCCTTGTAGAACTTGAGTGTTCCCTTTTTGACACAAGCTTTCTCTACTTAAATGCCATTTTCAATCAATTTGGCAAAAGATGGTATGCATTGAAGTTTGAGTCTATAACTCATTTCGCCATTTAAGTTATCAATGAAGATTTCCATTTTTTCTTTTTCAGGAATATCTCGAGGATATCTTGATACCATGCGTTGCCAACGCTGAAGGAATAACATGAATGTTTCATTGTTCTTTTGTTTGGTGTTGCAAACATCGAGCATGGTTATGGCATGTTAGATGTTGTAGGAATAGTGGGTGATGAATTTGTTAACCAATTCGTCAAATGATCTGACAGGTGGTGTAATCTTGGATAACCATTCCATTGTTTGTCCTCCCAGGCTTCTTGGGAATAACCTCATTAGATAAGTGTCATCATGAGCAAATTCAAGACTCATGGTGCAAAATTCTTGAACATGATCCCGAGGATCACTTTTCCCATCATATTTATCAAATTTGGGAACATCTGAGTTTGGAGGAAAAGGTACCATGTTTAATCTTCTGTCAAATGGATAAGAACAGATTTCATTTATAGAGTACCACACTGTTGTCCCTTGTTGCATATCTTGTATTTGTCTTTGCAACATTTGCATTTGTTGAGTAAGAGCAACCAAGGGCGCATTATCTTGTCGAGGGATGAATTCTTCCCTCGTATTTGTTCTTAACTGAAAAGGTGTAGTAAATGGTATGTGTTGTTCTGGGGTTTCGAGTTCAGGTATTCGCATTTCTGGTATACGTTGCTCTAGAATATGTTGCTCAGGTATGCGAGTTTCTTCTTCTCTTTGTTGTTCTTGATATGTATATTGTTGAGACCCGGTTTGAAAGACGTTTGCATCGAAATCTTCAGGAAGTTTAACGCCTTTATTCGTAAGCATGAGTAGATATTTTTCTTTGTCATTTTCCATGAGTTTTTCGATGAGTTTTTGGAATGAAAGATTTTCTTGACATTCCTGCAGAATTGCGTCAGTAATTTCAGGCTCTTCTGAGCGTGGCACTTCAAAAGCATTTGATAATCTGCGATTCATACTTGATTCTGCGTGTGTCTCACTTTGTTTGTTTCTTTGAGAGCGAGTGACAGACATTTTAATAAAAACTTTCAGTGATGAAAGGAATAAATTCCTCTTCGATGTGTCGCTCGGGTGTTGGTGGTTCTGACCGAGATGTGTTATATGTGATGCACTTGTCGGGCAAGAATGCTGGATTGATCTTTCCTCCGTGGTTTATCTTTTGATTAAAAGCAGACTTTTGACAGTATGCTCTTGTTTTCAGGGGTTCTTTGTCAAATTTGCTAGATTTGTTTTGGATATAACGTTTGATGTGATGAAGAAATTCCCGATGAGATTTGAAGAGTTGACAATTGATGTATAAAAACTTATTTCTCTTGATGAATTTGGAAAAGCAAGGTTGTTGTTTCTTCAACGTGATGTTACGATAGAGGTTCTTTCTTCTCAAAATAAGGGGATTAGTCATGCATGAGTGATCAATGATTTTGTAGTACCCCTACCATAATCGATCTCTAACCTTGGTTTAATCTTGATTAGTTATCTTAATATAATGATTATTGTCAGATGTTTGATGTAACGCATAGCTATTGATGTGGTTTTCACTCTAGTTTATGCTAGTTGTTTAGTGTTCTTATTTCGTGGTATTAACATCGAGCTAACGTTTTCATTAAATTTTATATATGTATGCATGTATGATCTTTGGTTGCAGGAGATTTCAGGTACGAAGTCGCATGAGTGCGAGGTTCGTTATCACCTGGTTTTGCAGGTTTGAGCATACCTTTTAATCCTTAGAGTTGGATTAGGTGGTCGTAAGACCTTAGTCGGCCTTAGTTGTGCTCAAGTGAGCATCGTCAGTCGTCGTCGGTGATCCCTGTTTGTTGGGTTTGCGAGTCGTCTGTTTGGTTGACTTTCTTGATTTGCGTGCTTGGTGTGCATGATTAAATTGACTATTTAGTCTTTAGTAATTGTCTTGATTAAATATGCGTTTGTGCATTGATGATTAAAGGATTAGATTATTCTGGTTTCGTTATGCGATTTTCGTTGTTAATGAATTGCTTATTTTTATTGGGAGTAAATTCGAGTTAATGATTGAATTTGAATATTAAATGGTTTTTGGTATATGCTGTTGAAAAGAAAGTTTTATAATTAATCGCAATAGACGTAATTGCATTCTGTTGGCGTTTATAATCTGAAAGGTTAAATTTAATTAAATGAAAGAAATCGATTTTTGGTTTGGAAAGCAAGTTATATTGTTGATGTTGTTGAAAAGAATTAATTTTTTTTTTAGGTATTATTTTTAAATAAAAGTTTTAATTCCAAAATAGAGAATTTTGGGTCAACTCTTCCATATAACCCAATTTGGGAAATTTGGAGAGGGGGGACAAATTTGGAGAAGATTTTGGTTGGGGAAGGAAAATGGGAGGAATTGGGAGCTGAAAATTGGGGCTCTCCTTCAGCCATTCCAGGATTGCATTTTAAGGTAGGAATCTGAACTGATTTCTTGTTGCCATAGGATTTACTGTTTGATTGAAAGAAATGAATTTGTGATTGGAAAAATCAACTTGATTGTTCATATGAGTTTGGCTGGAGTTTTCCTTTGGAAATGTGTATTTCCTCTTTGCTGTTAGAGTGTTTGAAACCCTTGTTTTTGGAAAGGATGAGAAATCCTTCAAGAAATTGCGATATCTAAACCTGTTCGTTTAAACCGAAATTATAGTGAATTGAAATCCATTAGCAAGCTCTGTAATGGGCGTTTTGTTTTATTGGTTCGAACTGTGTTTATAAAGGAAATGAGAACATTTATTTTTTTAATATCCGAACTGGGTGTTTGAAGAAAATTTTAAACGTTTTTGGATTGAAGCCGAACTGGGCGTATTTCTTTATTTTATTATAGTGAACTGTGTAAAAAAAATAAAATAAATTAAGAAACACATTATTCGGCCTGTGCGTTTCACTGTGCACCGAACGGAGCGGAGGTTGTGTTGACAAGCGGTGAGTTGGGGGTTTTCCCTTGCTCCTCCCCCCGCACGCCCCCCCTCGCGCCTCCCCCCGTCCTCTTGCCTTCTCGCAGCCGTGGTGCCTGCGGCTCACGGCGGTGGCCGCAGGGGCCGCGGTGGCCGCAGGGCGCCGCGGCGCCTGCGAGCACTGCCGCGAGCGCCGCCCACGAGGCTCCCCAATGTGGCGGTTAGGGTTAGGGTTACGGCCCAGCCCTCGCCTTATTCCTTTTTTTAAATGCGCGTTTTGTTTATAAAACATCGTTGTTTAACGTTTTTTTTTATGTATTTTTTTTTTATAAAAGAAATTAAAAAAATGCATATGTTATTTAAATGTTATTTTAATGCGTAGTCTTAATTAGATCGTAATTTTGATTAAGAAGGCAATACCTTGATATATGTTATTTTGGATATTAATGAATTCTATAATGGAATTCCTAAGTCAATTACTATTCAAATTCATTTTGTGGATTATGTGCTTCCCTAATTAAGCTTTAAAACTGTTGATTTTCGAAATTGAATATTGTTGCTTATATTCTGATCGATCTTGGATTATTTAATCTAGATCTTACCTTCTAGCTGTTTAGAGCACTTGGCTAACTGAAGTAGTATTGTTTAAAGATAATAGAGAATAATATATTATTGGAAGATCGTTGAAATACGATATTGTAGAGGTCGGTTTTTAGACCAGTGTGTTAATGATGTTTTTGTTGGAGATTAAATGTCTTATTCAGTCGATTAATGATTGTCTGAATTTTATTAATACGAATTGGTTAAAAACTCATTTTGGCTTATATGTCTGTTTATGCTTTGAATTTTAACGAGTTAGAAAACCAAGAACGACTTATCCCTTGATAAGGTAGATAACTGTAAGTTGTTTTAGATCTTGTAGAAAACTTGATTGTCGTTTAATGATTAAATCAATTTGAGAAAATATTGTCTTTTCTGATTATTGTCTTGCGAGTTTAATTTCTGTATTCGCCTTTAATTATGAAATGGCATGTTTTGCTTTGTTTAAATAGGACCCCGTCGTATGGATTGACTTGGTGTACCTGTTTCAGTCCTCGAATTTTGAGTTGACTATGGATTGTGATGTTGACTTAGTTGGTTATATCCTCTTTGTGTGAGTCGAACGATGATTCATGGTTGACCTTAGTTGTCAGGTCTCTAGTTAGAGTACCGTCAGTAAGTGTTCATCTTTGAGTCGTGTTTGACCTGATGATTGTATCTCCTTGAACTCCGTTCGTCTGACCATGTGTATTCCTTGGTTCGAGTTCGTCTGAGTTAGTCTAGTGTCGTATGGGAAAGTGGCTTTCGATTGGGGGCCGCGCCCAAAGTGGCTGCTGGGTAACCCGTCGAAAGTGAGACTAATAAGTGATAACCTAAGTAGATTAGAAAATAATTTATAAATAAGATAATGTGCCTCACACATGGGACGAGTGCTAGTATAGACTCGACATGCTGTGAGAAGGCCTGAAATGGCAAATCACCTTCCTTGTCTTCACGAGAGGATGTGTGGTTCCACATGAGGCTTGGATGGACCGGAAGTTCGGATTAGGTTGCCAGGGTTACCAGTGTATGGGCCGGGACCTATGAAGACTTGCCATGGTATCCATACCAGGTTGTGTGATGACACTTGTCCCTACGTTCGCTAGTGTGTTGTCGTCTTGTCCTGTTTTGAGTACCTTTGTGAGTCGTCCTTTGTCGCTGCCTTGTGAGTATCGGTTTCATGTTAGACCCTTGGGTGGTGATGGTTCAGTTTTATGGATGCTCTCATGGACTCTTATGTTATTAGCTTTGATTATGTTCAGCTGGATCCTGTTTCTTGTAAGGATCGTTTATGTATAGATTGACCGGGGTGGTCGTTTGTTTATTGCTTATGTATCGCCTTGATGGCTGGATGGTACTTGGTGTAACCTCTTGTACTCTTAACTTTATTAATCATCAGAGGGGTCTTGCAGTTGCGCAGACCCGGAGATGTAGCCCTTTAGGGGTGAACTCCGAGATCATTATGGTGTTATGTGATGTATTCTCTTATGTTCCTTTATTCAGCTTTATCATGTATGTTTAGCTTATGTTAGAATGGTTAAGTGGATAAATGGAATTAACTTTAAATGCTTATACTCAATTCTATCTTGAATGCTATGTTGTTCGAATGCATAATTGGTTGGGATGCGATTTATCGTAAATGTATGGGTGTAATCGTCCTTTAAATGCATTAAGTTGGAATATGGAATAATGTAACCTAGAGTAATGAATTAGACTCAGTTGTTGTTAAGGGAATTAAATATGCTTGGAAAGATCTCTTACGTTATGATGTTATCCTAGTGTATTAGAACGTTAAATGTATGGTTTGTAATTCTAAATGAAAAGATTGAATGAAGTTTATGAATGGATCTCAAATGATGAATCTTCGCTTGTGATTTACATTTCCCTCTTTTGAAAGGAATTATCCTGAGTATGAATTATTTCGTTGTTAAGATAATTAGCTTATTGGATTAATCATGTGAGTTAAGTGTATTGTGAAAGTTAAGTAATCTCGTTGGGAAACTCTTTAGGTGTTAGTTGATGAAGTCTTCCACTTTGTAATCTGAATCTTTGGTATCTTGTTGCATCTTATGTGTTGTAACTTTAAAAAAAAAAAATTATTGCACTCCATTCTTGTGTTATGGCTTAATCCCTTCGGGGTTTCCTGGCGGGGCATTACAGATTTCCTTTGATTTGTTTGAATTCAGTTGATTCTTGTTTTGAAAATTTCAAATCTTACTTTATCAGAATGAAGGTTTAGATGCCCCTTCACGACAAAGCATGCCAAATGATATGGATAAAAAGTTTCCTGATCTGGAAACTAGATTTGACAATTTGAAAATTTTAGACAAGTGTTTTTGAGATAAAAATCTGTAAGATGGTAAAGGATTTGAGTGATACTGATGATGAAAATTTTCCGGATTATGATAGGAGAGACATCCTCTATGGCTCAATTCGTTTCAGATTCTGACAACTTTGTTTTGACACAAATTTAGCTTGAGAAAAGTTTTTAATGGTTTGTTTTTGTCACTCTGGTTTGATAAAAGATGATTTTTGATGAAAAAGTCTTTTAAAATATTTTTGAAAATTTCAAAAATTTTCTAGTTTTAACTCTTTGTTTTTCGGCCTTGGATCACGCGCTAGAACAGAGTTTACTTGCGCTACTGAATTTCTCTGATGCACTAAAGGAACAAGCACAAGCGCTAATCTGCCCCTAGACACGTGCTAAAATTTGGATTTTTGGAAAATGACGGTCGAACAGTTGAAAAGTTTATGCGCTATCCTGGGTTTTATATGCGCTAACTGTTCGACTTTGTGCGCTAAAATTTGGCTTCAACGCGCTAAGCTGTTTCTTTCACGCGCTAAAATTTAGGCTATTGAAAATGTTGTGGAATTTGTTCAAAAAAGCTATGCGCTATACTGGGCCTGATACACACTAACTGTTTTACGTTATGCATTAATTATGGGCACCTACGCACTAAAATGTTGCTGTCACATGCCAGACTGTGTTTCAGATGCGCTAAAGGATTGTATACTATTTTGCTTGATGATAAAACGCTACTGTTTTAACTGCACGCGCTAATTTGCAGTTTGGATGCGCTAATAGAAGTGTTCCAAGCGCTAAGATGTTGCTCTTATGCGCTAGACTGCTCTGATTTTTTCGTTTAGGTGAATTTTTTTTTATTTTTATTTTTTTGTGAATTTTGAATTTTGTTGTAAAATTTTCAAGTGTGATGGATGATTTTCTGAAATAACAAATGTAAGCACGACACACAAAGTACAATCATTTTGCCTAATCTAACAAAAAGTGTATGTTCTTGCGAGGATGTGTTCAAATCCTCAATGTTTTAACAAGTTTGGATACAAGTAAGACACTTTAGAAAGACTCTTTATTCAAGGGTCATAAATAACATCATAGCCCACTAGTTTCGATACTCCGTTAGCTCAAACAGCCGTGTCACCCTTTAGAGGGCACCCGTTTTTTTGCCTTTTGCCAGAAGTTAACCCAAAGTGAATTGCTTCATAGTTGAGTAGTTATCTTGGAAGATATATGGTGAGTAATCTTGGGGGCGGATTCTTCCCCACCCTTGCACTATGATGTTACAAATGTTTGGTTACTGACTCAGTTCAAAGTTTCTAATTCTATGGTTCTTAATCAGGCTTCCTGTTCGACCGTCAGTGATAAACTCCCTCAGGAGGCTTCCCAACCTTTAGAACAAAGGCTTTACGTATCTCGAGGATACTGGGGGAAGGCTAATCATTGCGTGCAATCGTTGAAAAGGACTTTCGTCACTTTCCACATTTGATTATAGTGGGTTGGAATTCTTGGCATCAAAGCTGTTCCCCACTTAGGTCGTTCCTTTCACACCAGCCATAAATGGCTTTAAGAGTTGATTGCAACTCCTCGGGAAGGCAGACCTGCTAAAGGTTTTAATGCTTGAATTACTGAAAACACTAAGAGTGGTCTGGATTTTTGATCACCCAGTTAAGGGGAGAGCATATTCCTTCCACTTTCGAGACAAAGCAAACAATTTTATTTTAGCTTTTCAAATCAGTGATTTTGCTAAAATCTATGTGGAGATGTTGCTCCACAAAACATGGTGTTTATTTTATCTGGGAAAATCAATGATTTTCTAATCTATGAAAGGGAAATGGTCAACAAAGCAAATGTTCGATTTTGAGATCAACAAAAGAAATCGGTTACAAAAGAAAGACGTCCGCTCCACCTACAAGAAAATTATTAGAGTCCTGCAAGTAAACCAAAAAAAGAAAATTGTTAGCGCATTTAGGGGACTTCCACAAGTCTAAAATTTCAATTCGGTTACAATTAAAAAAAAATTTGTTTTTGTTTTTTTCTCTCTGTGATGCGCTACAGAACAAACTGTACGCGCTACAATATACGTTCTATGCGCTAAACTTTATGATAAACGTGCTACTCTTTTCCCTGGGTGTGCTACTATGGTTGTTGGAAGCGCTACTCTATGTTTTTTTTTTTCCGCCCCAACTCTGCAGGTAATTTTAAATATGATGCGCTAATGTTTGGGTTGCACACGCTGTATTATGGGTTATAAGCGTTGAACTAGGAATCGTATGCGCTATTCTGGCTATTGAATGCACTGCTCTGTGATTCGCCCGCGTCGACACCTATAGGAAAAAATCTTAAAACAAAATCATGCGCTAAGAAAAGGTCTTCACACACTAAATCATAGAGCCCACGCGCTAAACAGTAGGCTAGAAGCGCTAGACTGTTAGGCAGATGCGCTATGGAATGTTTCAGACGTGTCGATTCCTGTTTCCTGCGGACTTGCAAAAGTGATCAATTTGAAAAATCGATTTGTTATTTGGGGTCGGGCCCCACGGTGGGCGCCAGAAATATATGGTGGAAAAGTGGGCTGATAAAATTAAATATGTGAAAATATGATTAAATTACTAGTCCACACACACACAGAGGACTTCTTGGTGCAAGCTATGGAGTAACGTAGTATTACTCAACTTCCTAAGGAGGGTCCCATGGTTCTCTATCTCACAATGTCCCTCAAACCAACGTTTTTGCTCTCAGATCACTGAGCAAAATAGTTTAGGGATGGCAAATATGAGAATGAGAGATGCTTTTATAGATTTTAGTATGAGATGCATTATAGGCTAGGTATGATTCTAAAATGCAATAAACTAAATGATAAGATGATAAGATTAGTATGAATACTATCCTAGCATACTATATTTAGTCTATGATTGAACTAAAATGATAAAAAAAGTAATCTAAACATGCATATTTAGTCTACTTCCTGATTTAAAGAGAGGCTAAATGATGAGCATAAAGATGATATGAAAGCTTGAAAGAATTTGAGCATAAGTGTGATGCTACAAATTTGAAGGATGATTGTTAAAAATGGAGGAATAAGAGCTCTATTTATAGCACAAACAGGGCAATGGATGGTCAGGATTGAAAGATTCAATCAAGGGCCAAGTTTGAAAGTTGGGGATCCATGTGCACAATTGGCACCAATAAAATAGTGACAAGTGTCAACATCAGATTGGGTTGAAAGAAGAGGTTGGAGGCATTAAAGGCTTGAGAAGACCTCATGGTTATCTAAAGGCTAAGGGTCAAGTCTAAATTAGGTTTACCCACTGGATTAAGAGTTAATCCAAGAATAAACCTTTGTGCAAATGATTAAGAGATAATCATGGTCAAAGCATTAATGGCTTGATGAGACCTTTGGGTTGGGTAGAGGTTGAGTCAAAACAAATATTTTAACCATGTGGGAGGGTTTGAATTAACCATTAATGGTTATTGGAGACTTTGGGGATTAAGTGGTTGAAGGTTGGAAGCCTTCAATGGTTTTCAAAAACTTTAAGGGTTTTGGTGGTTGAAAGTTGAAAACCTTTAATGGTTATCAAAGACTTTAAGGTTTTTGAGAAGTGACTTCCCTTTGCTTAGGGATGTGACAAAGTTTAGAGGAGGGTTAGGTTAATTAGAAGCGATTAGAAGATTCTAGAAGGGATTAGGAAGGGGTTTGGGATTTTGCAAGTGGATGGGGGGATAATAGGATTTAATTGAAATAATTTAATTCATTCAATTTGGTTGTAATTAAATAAATTTGATTTATTCAATTTAGGATAACTATTTAATTAAATTTGAATTTAATTAAAAGTGGATAGGAGGGATTTAATTGAATAAAATGATTTATTCATTAAATGGTATAGTGAATTTTATTTAAATAAATTGAGTAATTTACTTAATAAAATAGAAGAATGTGGATAATTGGTTTTAATTAAATAGGGAAATGAACATAAAATATCTATTTAGGAATATGGTCATTTTTATACATCTACAACCATTAATGGTTAACTCAAATCCTCCTACATGGTTAAAACATTTGTTTTAACTCAACCTTCACCCAACCCAAGGGTCTCATCAGGCCTTTAATGCTTTGACCATGATTATCTCTTAATCATTTGCACAAAGGTTTATCCTTGGATTAACTCTTAATCCAGTGGGTAATCTTAACTTAGACTTGACCCTTACCCTCTAGATAACCATGAGGTCTTCTTAGACATTTAATGTCTCCAAACCCTTCTCTCAACCCAATCTTATGTTGACACTTGTCACCATTTCATTGGTGCCAAATACAAACATGGATCCCCAACTTTCAAACTCAACCCTTGATTAAACCATTCAATCTTGACCATCCATTGCCCTATTCTTGCTATAAATAGAGCTCTCATTCCTCCATTTTCATAGATGATCCTCCAAATTTGTATTATCACACTTATGCTCAAATACATTCAAGCTTTCACATATCATTTTATGCTCATCATTGTAGCCTCTCTTTAACTAGAAATTAGTCTAAATATGCATGTTAGGATAGTATTCATACTAACCTTGTCATCTTATCATCTAGTTTATTGCATTTCTAGAATCATACATAGCTTAGCATACCTTTCATATTAAAACCTATCAAAGCATCCCTCATTCTTGCATTTGCCATCCCTAAACCATTTTGCTCAATGATCTGAGAGCAAAAACGTTGGTTTGAGGGACATTGTGAGATAGAGAACCATGGGACCCACCTTGGGAAGCTGAGTAATACTTCATTACTCCATAGCTTGCACCAAGAAGTCCTGTGTGTGTGTGGACTAGTATATAACCATATTTTCACATATTAAGTTTTATCAGCCCACTTTTCCCACATACAGTATTAATATTAATTCACTAGACAAATAAATGTAAAGTCCCCAATTGTCATTAAATTAAATAAATCATTAGTTACTTTGTCTAGAAAGTTAATTCTTCCATTAAAGATATCTAATCCTCTAAAAGATTTAAATAACTATTTATAATAAAATTATCCCCTTAGGGATTTAATAACCAACCACTAAAACTAAAGGCCCCTCTTAAGTAAAAAATACTCATTATTTCATTATAACAATTACCTAACCTAAATGGAGGGAATTGTCCCCCACTAACTTTATTTAAAATTTTAAAATATATTTTCCCCTTTTGATAATAAGTGCTCTTTAATTCTCCCCATTAACTTTGTTTGAATTTAAATTTCCAACTCGTTTTTATTATTTTATTTCATATTAGTTGACCCTACTTACTTTTCTTTATTCTTCATTTAAAATAGAATACTACATCTATTATTTTAATCCATTTACTAATCCCTAATTACGGTTTTCTTTCTATTTTACTCAAATGAGGTGAGATTATTCTCACTCTTCCCTCTTCTTTTATTTTCTTCTTCACATATTCTTCCCTAACCCTAATTTCAGGTTAGCGTTTTCCTTTCCTTGGATGCATTTTATTCTTACTTGCAGGTTAGAGTAACTAGGTCGTGGAGAGGAGGTGAACGGGCAGTGGGAGGTATACCGTTGTTGACAAGGAGGAGGGCGCGACGACACACAGAGTCAGTGACACCGGTGGGGAAGTGGCCCACTGCCGTGGATGCCACGACTGTGGGCTTCAACCCATAGTCATGGTTGCCCATGACTATGGGTCGCGGCCCACGACAGTGGGAGGTTGAGGCAAGGCTCCCCCCTCTTGCGATTTGCCCTCCTGCAATTTCTTTTTGTTAATAATTTTTTTATTATTAAATAGTTTAAAATCGATTTAAATCCAATTTTAATCATATATATATATATATTCAAATATATGAGAATACATCTGATATGAAAATCAGATACACCATTTCTATTGTGGTTTAGATTAAATCATTTTGTTTAATTTTAATCTTCTATAAATTTTACTTCTAAACTAATAAATAATCTCATATCTATAGCACAACTTTACAACAACAAATAGAAAATAATGATATTTGAATACTTCTTTTATGCCAATCTAATAACTACACAATAAAATGGATATATGAATGTCTACTACACTAGATTAGCTATTACTCAGCTTAAATGTGACTCAATACTGACTAAACAAAGAGATCTACAAGGAGAAAATAAATGTAAGTATCAGTGTAAGGATTTAATCATGCAAGCAAGCAAGTTTACAAATTGAACTTATCTATTTAATCCATTACAGACATAGATTTGAGAGGATTCCTTCAAATTCCCCACCATACTGATCTTCTTCTTGTTGCCTCTTTACATGGTCCAAATTGCAATTCCTTTTCTCATCAACCAGCCAGCTTGATGATCCAAATAGGATTGAAACCCCCCTTATTTATAAAACAGGAGATAATTAAAATAATTAAAGGAGATTTAAAATAATGGAGTTTTAAAATCATAGGAAGATTTTAAATAGTCGCTAGTGTTAAATTTAAAATACTAGATAGTGGAGAATAATAGAGGGTGTTGAATTTTAAATAAAAGCTAGTGGAGAATATCAAAATAATGAATAATTAAAAATAATAGATAAAGGATAGTGGAGAGTTTTAATAATGGATACTAGATAATGGGTAATTTAATAATAGATAACCGGTAAATTTAACAACAGATAATGGAGATTTCCATTATCAATTATAAAATGCATGTCAAACATTAATATTTATATTTAATCAGTTTAATAATTTGATTACATATATTAAAACTCATGCAGTCATAAATCTTGTTTTACGAGTAACTAAATCATAATTAATTTAATTAAAAATTAATAATTTTATGAAAATAATAAGGATTGTGACAGCTGCATTACAATCACTTGCTCATGTTTTTGCGCATTTGTCTAGACATCGCCTCAGGTTTGACCTATGGTTTATTGAGGAAAAACAGAGGACACAGATTAACAAGTTATAAAGAGATTTGGTGTACCCATATGTTTTGAACCAGTGGATAGAGTGTCATGGTAAATTACTTGTATGAATCTGTTATCAAGGAGAGGATTTGATATCGATTCATCTCCATTGGTTAGCCCACTATCTTCAAGATGCATTCTTTAATGCCATCCTACTCTCCTCCTCTTGATAGCAGCACATGATAATAGGAGCGTATATGTGTTTAGATTTATTGTTTAGTGAGCATTGGAAGCAAATGTGTATTGAAGAAGAGCTAGTGATGGAATTTTAAGGTGTTTTGGTCATCCCGTTGTGTTCAAGAAAGTCAAGTTCTCTCATATCTTAATATGAGGAAATGTTTTGTCTTTTGTTTAGTCTCTTAAAGCCTATGCATGTAGATTGAGTGTTTCAAAAATTTGTATTAGTTTTTATAAAAATATTTTATTTGTTGTTTAAAAGTCAAGTTGTGAATAGGGTCCATTTTCACATCTTTAATAGTCATAAAAACTAACAAACAATTGTAAAATTATTTCAATTGTAAATGGACATATTATTGCTTGTACATGGCGTCCATATTGGGGGGGGTATTTTAAAACTAATCTTCAAAAGACAAATTTTCTAAGTTAGTATCTAATTTATTGGAGGTTGGAGGACAATCATCGTCCTCTTGTTAGTCACCAACAATGGGGCCGCTTATCAGCTTTGGTGGCATTTCATTTTTTATGCTTTTCAATGTTCCTAGTTGTGTGAATAAGTGGAATTTCACATTGTGTGGGGGGGATATAACCAATGTTCCATTCCCATCTCATGCCAAAATGACTAAAGTCAAGGACATCTTCCAGTGACAGTGGCAGTTTCCTATTTTGTTCGAGATCAGGGAACAATGGTCGCAACAGTGATTGCAATTAAGAACATTTAGTTCTCGTAGATGTAATGTGAAATCATTCCTTGTTTTGTTTTTGTGTGAGGTGCATTTCCTATATTTTCCCCTAATGTTGGACAAATATAAGCACTAGTGTAAGTTCATGGATCTTAAAAGGGTTTGTGGGAGGATCCAAAAAACCACATGAGATGGATAGTTGATGCATTCCTGTTCATGTCCAGGTTTGTGGTAAGCCTTGTGAAAACCATGAAAGGTTGATGGGAGATGCCTTTAGTTTTGAATCAAGATCATGACCCACAAGTGTTGGGATTACTGCACATGAAGGGTGCGAGTTTTTACCATGTTCACACTAAGGGTGGGAATGTTGGAAATTAGTGTTCACATTAGTATTTAGATTAGATACAAAGTTGTTGACAAACAACTTTGTATTATTGTTAGATTATTATTTTGTTAGTATGGTTTGTTGTATGAGAAATTATAGGGAAGTGAGTTGTTAGATTTCAAAGATCTAAATCTGACCATTATGTTTATTATAAAGATGAGAATGGTCGTATTCTCATAATTGTCATGTATGTGGATGATATGTTTTCATTGGGAATGGGAAGAAAATGATTTTAGATTTGACGTCTCAGTTGTCAACATAGTTTGAGATGAAAGATCTAGGTGCAACAAGGTATTTTCTGGGAATGGAGATCAAAAGAGATAGAGCTCACAAAAATATTTGGATCAGCCAGAGAAAGTATGTGAGCTCTGTGTTAGAGAGATTTAGCATGCCAGATTGCAAATAGTTAGTTGTTCATGTTCTACAGAGGACGAATTTTTTTGTGGAAGACCATCCAAAGTCTCCTACTGAGATAAAGGACATGACCAAAGTTCCTTATGCAAGTGTTGTTGGTAGCCTAATGTATGTTATATTCTGTATGAGGCTAGACATTGAACAAGCAATGGGAGTCCTTAGTCAATTTATGGCTGATTCTAGGTAGGTGCATTGGGATGTAGTTGAGGGAGTGTTCAAAGAATTGCAAGGTACTTTCAAGTATTCCCTATGGGTAAGTGTACCAAGATGGTATGCAAAAAGGGGGGTATAAGTGGACACTTTTTTTTGTTTTTTGAAATCAGCTAAACCTGAACTTGGAGGAGAAATTTGAGAGTCATCCACTCAAAATATGAAGATACTCAAAGAACAAAGATTCTATTACTCTGAATCTAGTTTATAAACTACTAATTATTTTCAAAATTGGATAAGATTAAGGGAGTCAAGTCCTTTGCACACGAAAAATAGATATTCATTTTTCTGAAAAAAACATAACATAGCGTCTGACATGCGCATCAAAAAATTCATAGCTAAATTTAATATTTTGACAAATTCTTTGGTATAAAGATAGTTAAGAGTGAGTACTAGAAGTTGTGTATTTTTTTGTTGAGTATTTCTTTTTTTATGATTTTTTGAATCTGCCACATCCTGAAAAATTAGGTACCTATTCGTGCGCGAAGGATAACTTGCACCAAAATAATCGAAAATGATTTTTTTTTAAAGTGTAAAGAATCAAGTGCACTACAATAATATATAAAGTTTTTAAAATTTGGATAAGTAGATCAAAAGTTATTAAAAAAATGGTACACATATGTCTCTATGAACTATGGAGACACTAGTAAAAGAAATTCAAGATTAATATGTTATTGTTGTTCAATTTTTAAAAAAATTATATGGTTAGAAATCTTAGAAGATGGGTGAAAATATGGTGGCAATTTTAGAAATACCCAGTTGATGAGGTGTAAACCTAATGATGACAAAGTCAAGAAACCAATTTGATAAAACAAAACATGTCAAAAAGGAGGGAAATGGAGGGAAATGAAACTTCCAACCCTTAGCATTGTCATCCAAGCCTAATCACAAGCCTAAACACACTAAACACATATGGGTTTTTTTTTACTAATAGCACGTACGGGGTTTGTAGAAACAATAGCGCGTATGAGTTATATCAACATATAGACATTCTAACACATATAAATACATATGTATGTATATAATATGTGTATGTCTATGTATACATATGTGTATATATGTATATATATATATACATATACATATAGATACACACACACATGTGTGTATGTATATGTATATAAAATGTCTATGTGTATGTATACATATATGTATGTAAAATATATACATATATAGTCTCTCAATATCTTAGTACATTGTATTCCTACCCTCTTTTAATCTCTTTCTCTCTCTCTTTCTCTCCCTCTCCCCCTTAGGGCCTCACATAACCCTTAATGACATCATATAAGTTCCCTTAGCACACCATATGACCCCTTAAGACCATATGATGTCTCAAGGGGTCATATGATGTTATAACACATGTGCAGCCCCATTAGGACACCACATGACCTCCAATGACAACGTATGACCCCTTAGGACCATGCATAATATCCTAAGGGGTCATATGGTGTTGTAACACATGTGTGGCCCAATTAGGACCCCACGTGACTCCTAAAAACATCACGTGACCCCTTAGCATACCACATGACCCCTTAGGAGCATATGATGTCCTAAGGGGTCATATGGTGTCCTAGTGGGTCATATAGTGTTGTAACACGTGTGACACCATTAGGACTCCACATGACCCCTAATGCCACAATATGACCCCTTAGCACACTACATGGCCCCTTAGGACCATATGATGTCTTAAGAGGTCATATGGTGTCTTAAGGGGTTATATGGTGTCTTAACACATGTGCAAACCCATTAGAACCCTACAAGACCCCTAACGACACCATATGACCCCTTAGCATACCACATGACCCCTTAGGACCATATGATGTCCTAAGGGGTCGTATGGTGTCTTAAGGGGTCATATGGTGTTCTAACACACGTGTGGCCCCATTAGGACCCCAAAGACCTGTAACACTACCATACGACCCCTTAGCATATGACATGACCCCTTAGGACCATATGATATCTTAAGGGGCGTATGATGTCCTAAGGGGTCATATGATGTTATAACACATGTGCAGCCCCATTAGGACCCCACATGACCCCCAATGATGCCATATGACCCCTTAGGATCATGTATGATATCCTAAGGGTTCATATGGTGTTGTAACACATGTGTGGCCCAATTAGGACCCCACATGACCCCTAACAACATCATGTGACCCCTTAGAACACCACATGACCCCTTAGGATCATATGATGTCCTAAGAGGTCATATGGTGTCCTAATGGGTCGTATGGTGTTGTAACACATTTGTGACACCACTAGGACCCCACATGACCCCTAACGACACCATATGACCCCTTAGCACATCATACGACCCTTTTGGACCATATGATTTCTTAAGGGGTTATATGGTGTCTTAAGGGGTCATATGGTGTTGTAACACATGTGTGGCCCCATTAGGACCCTACATGACCCCTAGTGACACCATTAGACCCCTTAGCATACCATATGACCTCAAGTAGGACCATATGATATCCTAAGGCATCATATGGTGTCCTAAGGGGTTGTATGGTGTCCTAAGGGGAAAGATGAACCATTATTACAATATAAAAACTAGTGTCAATACTACTTACAAGAATAAGTTCAGATAATGCGGGCCCTTAGCACACTATATGACCCCAAGTAGGACCATATGATATCTTAAGGCATCGTATGGTGTCCCAAGGGGTCATATGGTGTCCTAAGGGGCATATGGTGTCTTGAGGGGAAAGATGAACCATTATTACAATATAAAAATCAATGTCAATACTACTTACAAAATAAGTTCAAATCACCCGGGCCCTTAGCACACCATACGCTCCCTTAGGACCCCACATGATCCCTAACGATACTATAAGATCCCTTAGCACACCATACAACACCAAGTAGGATCATATGATATCTTAAGGTGTTGTATGATGTCCTAAGGGGTCATATGGTGTCATTGTTGTCACAAAAGATTGCACCCGTAATGCTAAACTAAAAGATCAACAATTCAGTGAAACATGGGAATATAATTTCACGCCTACGGGTATGCCTATTGTGAAACTGAAAGCTCAACAATCCTATGAAATATGGGAATATTTTCAAGCCTGTGGGTATGCCTATCGTGAAAGTAGACCTCTAGAGATCAGGTTGACTTCCTGTTTGATGAATCTCTCGTAATTAACCTCTTGAGAAAAAGGGATATAAGGAATATTGAAATTAAACCTATCCTACGAAGTGATGCACTGAATATTGCTTCTGAAATCTACAACTGCTTAACCCACAAAATGTTCAATAAATAACTTTGAAAGTTTCGCAACTCAATTGAACATGTGAATACATAAATATTTTATAGAAAGGGCCTGATTAGAAAGCTTGATTGAAGGAAAATAAACCGTGTATCCTCCTGAAATAATACTGCTTGAAAGAGACAACATTAAAATATTCGAAGAGTAAATCACAAAAAAAATCATTAGTATCTTTCATTCAACACTAGACAAGAAGTATCGAGAAGGAATCTATTGCTATTTTATTGAAAATAAAGGAATTATTGCTATTACAAATGAAAAAATGTGAGTTATAATCATGTCCTTGAGCATGAAAGGGTCTGAAAATAACCCACAATCATGCTAAGGAAAGAAAAAGAACTTTGTAATAATGAATATGAGAGAATATATAGAAGAGAAGTTGAAGAAATCTGCATCCTGAAACCCTAATATGAAAAACTACATTAAAAGAAAAGCCTTGGGTGGATTTGCCCAAAATGGCATAAAAAACTCATACAAAACCCTACCAAAAATAGCTCCTAATGTTGAAAATAGGCTTTCGACTCAAACTGCATGAAAAAGACACCCTCTTGCCAAATATAGAACTGTCAACTCTGCTAAAAATAGCCAATTTGAAAAATCATCTTTTTTCTAAATTTTTTTGATGAAACCGTGAGCCAAAAATAACACTAAAAAAGAAACATCCCCTTTACTGAAACTCTACGTCGTGATGCCAAAATAGCACTCTCCCTTTATCTCTTGAGATAATTTATTCTAACACTTAAAATATAAAACAATTCATTTTATATTTAAGTACTAAAATAAATTATTTATTTCCTTTTAACTTTTTTTTAAATAATTTTATTTTAACATGTAAAATATAAAATATTTCATTTTATTTTAAAGTGTTAAAATAAATTATTTATTTTCCTTATAATAATTTTGTTTTAATATTTATTGAAATAATCTACTTATTAATTTCAATAAATAATAAAATAAAATATTAAATCTAATAACTCTTTTTTTTTTAAACATAACTTAATTAAGAACAAACAGTAGTTTCAACTTGATCTTCCACCTTGAAATCTCTATCAATTGCATGAATGATTCTCCTTGGGTCGAATTTGATGAAAAAAAATACAAAACTGAGGTGAAAACTGACCCAAACCAATGTTGAATTGCTGAAACTGACAGTTAGGTTCTATTATTTTGTTGTGAAGGTTTCTCAAAAAAAAATTAAAAAAATTGAGTTTACACAAAATTTAATGGGTTTTTTTTTCCTTGAAGTCTTCTAATTTCTTTGTAAAAATCACGAAAACCCAGATCATACATTTTTAGATATGATGGAAACACAACCCACTACTTTTAAAAACCTTTTTACACTTTGTTGTCTTAATTAAGCCAATTAATATTTGATCAAAGAAAAGAGGTCACCAAATTTGGCTATAGAAATTTTTTAGTAACACTCATAATGGGTCTAATGGTGTCCTAGGGGGTCATATGGTGTCCTAAGGGGTCGTATGGTGTCTTAAGGGGCAAGATGAACCATTATTATAATATTAAAAGCAGTGCCAATACTGCTTACAAAAATAAGTTCAGATCATCTCCTGAGAGTGAGCATCACGTTCAAGGATGAAATTAATAAACCAGTATGCTCCCCCTCTCTCTCTTCCTCCACACTCCATCCCTCTCTCTCTCTCCCTTCCTCCCTCTCTATCTCCCTTCCTTCTCTCTCTCTCTCTCTCTCTCTCTCTCTTCATTTCCCATCCTCTCTCTCCCTCTCCCTCCCTCCCTTACCATCTCTCTCTCCCTCTCTGTCCTTCCCTTTCCCTTCATCTCTCCCTCTCTCCCTCTCCCTCCCTCCCTTACCATCTCTCTCTCTCTCTCCCTCTCTGTCCCTCCCTCTCTCCCTCTCTCCCTCTCTCCCTCTCTCCCTACTCTTTCTCTCTCCCTCTCCTCTCTCTCTCTCTCACACACACACACACACCCTCTCTTTTTCCCTCCCTCCCTCTACACTCTTTCTCTCTCCCTCCCCCTTCTCTCTCTCTCTCTCTCTCTCTCTCCCCTCTATCTCCCTTCATTTCCCATCCTCTCTCCCTCTCTGTCTATCCCTTTCCCTTCCTCTCTCTCCCCACTCTTTCTCTCTCCCCCTCCCCCTCTCTCTCTCCCTCTCTCTCTCTCTCCCTCTCTCTCTCTCCCTCCCTCCCTCCCTCTCTCTCTCTCTCTCTCCACTCTTTCTCTCCCCCTCCCTCTCAACTCTTTCTCTCTCCCTCCCCTCTTCTATCTCCATTCCTTCCCCATCCTCTCACTCTTCCTCTCCCTCCCTCCCCAACTCTATTTCCCTTTGCCTCTCTCTTTTTCTTTCTCTCTCTCTCTCCCCCTTTTCCTTCACCCTTTCTTTACTATAAGTAATGCGTATGGGTTTTTCAACTTAAAAAGTGCATACGAGTTATGGGAATTATGAACGTTGGCCTATTGGGGTATTTTTTGGGACTAATTACGCATATGGGTTAACTAAATATAACCTATATGCATTTCTTGCACATATTTTTATTTGGTCAGTGATTGCAAAAGGAGTTTTTGAAGTCGTTGAAATCCCCAATGCAACTGATACTGTGATTTTGTAACAATTTTATATGTCAAAGTAAGGGAATTTTTTTTTCACATGATTTCAAATGATTAAATTGTTCTAATTAGTACAAAATGATTCTATTTAGGACAATCATTATTAATGATGGGAATGAACAAGTGAGGAACAATCAAATAATATGAGGCTGAAAAAGGAAAGACAAAGGTAGCATATGAAGAAATTATGTGAACTAAGAACAATGGGACAAGAAGTTATGTCATCCACAACATCTCAATTAGATGTACAAAATGAACCTAATGCAATTGAAGAAGAAATCACAATCAATAATCAAACAAATGATAAAGATGCACCAACAACATTTGATTTAGCAAATGAACCTAATACAATTGAAGAAGAGACCTTAATGAATAATCCATCAAATGATGAACATACAATAACTCAATTTGATGTGACAAATGTACCTAATGCAACAATGTTAACACCTCCTATAATTATTCATACGAAACCAAAGTATCTAATTGACATCGATGAGAATATTTTGAAGCCAATGCTCGGTAAAATAAATGAACGAACTTGTAGAAGAATGGTTAAAAGAATATGGTAACACTATTTTGAAAACTTAAGTCAAACTGGAAGATGCCAATTAATTATTGAAATGATTAAAAACTTGAATTTTAGAGAGACAACAAAAATTCTAGGCCTAAGATCATCAGAAAGTAATAGTGAAAGAACTATTGTGAGAAATATATTTGATGCATATCAAGCTATTGGGTCAAAATCATGTACTAAAGATTCTAATGTTACTCAACGTGTTATTTCATCAACTATAATGAGCAAGAAAATAAAAAAAGATCATTTGATAAGAAAAACAAGTAAGTCATTAAACATAAGTAGAACAACATTACGTAAAGAATTAGAGAGGAAGGAGAAAATAGAGGATCCTAACAATAATTCTCTTTGGGCATTCCTGGGTAGAACACCACGCAAAGACAAGGTTGTTGTTGATGCACTAAGAACAATAATTGAAACTTTTTGGCACAACAACACAAGGCTTTCACCTAACCAAAGAGATGTTGTTGGAAGGTGAATTGGATCTAGAAATCGTGAGCCACATGGCAAACACTATTTGGATATGACTCAAACAAAATTTTATGAAAGATTCCTTCAAAAGTTTCCTCAAATAAGAATTAGTCAAAGATTTTTTGAAATGACAAAATCTTTTTATGTTAAGATTAATCATGTATGCACCACATGTTGTTGTAGAATGCATATTAAATTTTCCATGCACTATGATATTTATCATCGTATATGTTGTACTTTGCACTCTAACGATGTTTTGCAAGAATGCAATATACAAGCACTTCCTAAGTCACCAAGTGAATTTATTTCAAGTATTATATGTTAAAGACATGATGGTTGCAATTACTATAAGATGATGTGTCTGAAAGGTTCTTGTGCTACATGTGGTTGTTGGGATATTAGACCTATTGATTCATTTTTGATTGACTTTTATTTAAGTGCTTTTGACAAAAAGACTCACTATGAGATTCTATCTCATAATCCTACCACCTTGCAGCAAACATTTAAGATAACCACTACCATTGAAAATAACATAAAAGTTGTTGGGAGAATTGGCAAGAGAGATGTTCCAAAATTATATAATCCCAGAGAAACAAAAAGGGATGAGTTTAGCAAAATCATGGACATGCTGAAAGATACAAAGGGTAAGTAAAATCACAATGAGAAGCCACCCCCATATAGAAGCAACAAGACAATGAATTACAATAGGCCAAGATTGCACAATGAATTACAATAGGCCAAGATTGCACGACATGCCATATAACACAAACTAGAAATATGGTAAGCCAGTGTGCCAATCTAAACAAAGAAACTCCTGATCCATTGAAAAAAGTAAACAATTTTGTGTAGGAATATCCATGGTGTGAAGTTTGTAATTTACCCCATGTTGCAGAACAATGTATGATGGCTCAAGGTTTTGTAGAAGAAAAGGACCATGAGGATGAGTATAAGCCCACAGTGAATGTAATCTCATTAGATCCATTTTGGGGTAGGGATGAGGATTCATCATATGCACAATGGAGGAGAGAGGGCCAGCAGCACAACGTACAACAAGTTTTCACTAACGATGATATGGACACTCCAGCCTTGAGGAGATTGTTCCATGATGAAGAGCCAGTGCATTCCTTGATAAAATTAATAGATGAAGAAAATGAAACTCATACTGTGGCAAGAGTAGCATAGGCAAAAAGTAGTTATCAGCTAAGCAACATAACAGTGAACCTAGAGAAAGGTAAACCAACTGGGATATTTGCAAAGGTTCCTAAAGCTAGTGGAAACAAAGACACCATCACCAATGAAGAAAAGGAAGGTGCAACATAAAAGGTCAAACAAACGGAACCTCCTAAATTGACAATGCCAATTGAAAGGAAATAAATTAGTAAGCCACTTTCAAATTGTGGATCATTTATGTCTCAGGCTTTATCGCAGGTGAAAGTATATTTTCCCTTGCTTGAAGTAATGAAATTTCCTGATTACAAAAATGAAACAATCAAGATTTTGTCTAATGTTGGTGAAGTTAATAAAGAGGATCATAGGACAAGAGCTAAAGATCCACCTATTGTCTATTTGGGAACTTCTATCACTAAGAATCTTACTTAGGTTGATCCTTTTTATCTGACCTTGTTGATTAACAATAAAATGGTTAAGAATTGTATGATAGATTCAGGTGCAGCCGTGAACATAATTCCAGAAGATGTCATGAAGGAACTTGGGATGCATGTAGACACTCCCTATGGGAAATTTTATGCTATGGATAATAGAGTTGGAATTATGAAGAATGTGGAGTTTTGATTTCCAGCATGCCCAGATGCCTCATATAAAACAAACATCACAGTTGTTCAAGTGCCTCCAAATTATGGGTTGTTACTATCAAGGAAATGGTCAAATTTGGTAGGGGGACATGTTCAATTAGATCTATCATATGAAACCATCCTAGTAAAAGGGGAAAATGTAAGGATTGATAGAGAGTCGAGATCATTCTACCTGATAGAAGAAGTTGATCCAAATGAGACAACATTTTTCCTCCAATCAGATATAGATAACTTTCAGGTAAGTATTTCTAAACTCATTCAATGCAAAAATAATAAGCTTGAAGATACTATTGAAGCACATGAGGATAAAATTTGGAAAATGTACTTTGATGGTGCTTGCAGTAAAGAAGGAAATGGAGCTGGTGTGGTTTTTATTTCTCCTAATGGTAAATTATTCAAATATTCTTTCTTGTTAGCCTTTGAATGTATAAAAAATGTTGCTGAGTATGAAGTACTCTTCTTAGGTCTTAGAATAGAAAATAACCATGGTATCAAACTACTAATAGTTTATGGTGATTTAGAGTTAGTTGTATCTCAAGTAAGGGAAAAGTTTTCTACTAAAAATGTAAGGCTTCAAAATTACAGAAATGAGGTGTGGGACTCTATTGAATTTTTTGATGCATTTTCTATAACATGGATTGAAAGATCTAACAATATTTTATCTGATTTTATGGCTAACCTAGTAGTTAAACATAATGATATTCCTTTTGATGACATTACCCAAGTTGAAATAAAAACTAGACCTGTAGTACCAGATAACATAAAGAACTGGTAGATATTTGATGATGACAGGGATCTTCTGAAGTTCTTATTTTGTGAAGATCAATATGAGGGCCAACACATGGATTGGAATGAATATGTGGGAGTGGAGAATGGTAAGGAGTCTCTATTTGGAAAAGACATTCTACAACTTAAAACAAACAAGATTCCAAAAGGGTTGGTGGAACTACATAGGATGTTTGACAATAAGGATATGGCAAATTTCAAGCCCAACACTGGAATTTGTGAAGAAATGGAGAAAATAAACTTGGGAAGTGAAAACAATCCTAGAGAGGTCTAAATTGGGAAGAAGCTTACACCAAAAATCAGAACTGCATTGATCACTCTGTTAAGAAAATACAAACATGTTTTTGCTTGGTCATATGATGACCTTAAGGCATACAGAGAGGATTTGTTCTAGCATGAAATCCCACTAAACCCATATGCAAAACCATTTAGGAAAAATAAAAGGCTTATACATCCCACATTGGCTCCCAAAACGAAGGAAGAGTTGATGAAGATGAGGAATGTAGGGATTATAGAGCCTATAAGGCATTCCACATGGGTGTCAAACTTGGTGCCTGTTAGAAAGAAGAACGATGATATCAGATTATGTGTAGACTTTAGAAACTTAAATATATCATCTTTAAAAGATAATTATGCTCTTCCTAACATGGAATCTTTGCTATAGAAAGTAACAAGGAATGAGATACTCTCTATGATGGATGGGTTCTTTGGTTACAACCAAGTGAAGGTCAAGGAATCAGAAAAATACAAAACAAATTTCACTACGCCATGGGGCACATATGTGTATGCTAGGATGCTTTGAAGGCCTCATTGATTACATTCTAGTTGTATACTAGGATGATTTGAGAACATACTCCAAGAAATCAGAGAACCACTATAATGATCTAGAATATGGTATTTATCTAAATCCAAAAAAGTGTCACTTTGGAGTCACTGAAGGTAAATTGTTGGGTCATATTGTATCTAAATATGGAGTAAGGATTGACCCTGAGAGAATTGTAGCCATTGATAAAATTCAGATTCCTAAAACAGTAAAGCCATTCAGTCATTCTTTGGACAAATTAATTTTGTGAGAAGGTTTGTGTCAAATTTTTCTGAAATTGTAAAACCTATTGCAAAGATGTTGAAAAAGGGTGCAGAGATAAAATGGAGTAATGAAGCAATTGAGGCTTTTGTGAACATTAAGAGAGCCACCAAGGAAGTACCTGTACTTAAATCTCTGGATTTCTCTAAACCTTTTCAAGTATTTTCTTTTGCTTCATTTCATACTATTGTTGTGCTTATGTTACAAAAGAATAATGAAGGTCATGAATAACTAGTGGCATTTTTTAGCAAAACACTGCAAGCTTTTGAGTTAAATTATGACATAAATGAGAAGCAAGGATATGCCCTGGTAAAGGCTATAAAATATTTTAGACCATATTTAGTGGGAGCTAATGTCATTGCCTATGTTCCTAATGCATCAGTCAAGGATATTTTTAGGCAGACTGAAAGTACTGGGAGAAGATGTAGATGGATCAATCAAATCCAGGAGTTCAACATTGACATCCAGGTTTCTAAATTGGTAAGAAGTCAGGGCTTGGCTAAATTGATGGCAGAATCAAATTTGGAGGCAACATAGATAAATCAGGTAGAGCTAGAGGAGGCTCAAATAAGCATTGAAATGTGTCCTTGGTATAAGAATATTATCTATTATTTAAAACACATGAAGTGTCTAGAGGATTTAAATGATAGTCAGAAAAGGACACTTAAGCTTCAAGCATCTAGGTATGTATTGCTTAAAGGTGATTTATATTGGAAAAACAGGGATGGTATCCTTTTATTTTGTTTGGATGTTTATCAAGCACAATTTGTTTTAAAGGAACTACATGAAGGTGTATGTGGGGGACACTTTTCAGCGAAAACTACTACCCATAAATTACGTAATGCCGATTACTATTGGCCACAAGTTTTTAAGGATTTCCATATTTATATTAGAAAATGTGAGGCTTGCCAAAAAATTTCAAGAAAGCTTAAATATGATGGAGCTCTTCCACTTAGACCCATGCAAAATGAAGAAGCTTTTCAAATGTGGGGTATTGATTTCATAGGAGAAATTGCAAATAAATCTAGTGGAGGGTACAAATGGATTTTGGTAGCCACCCACTATTTTACCAAATGGGTAGAGGCAGTTCCTACCACGCAAGCTACAAGTAAGGTGGTAACAAAGTTTCTTTTGGAAAATATCTTGACAAGATTTGGGGTACCCCACAAGATTGTTGTAGATAATGGGATGTGTTTTAGATCCAAAGAATTTGCCGATTTTTGTGAAAGTTATGGAGTCACTTTGTCATATTCATCACCTTATCATCCCCAATAGAATGGACAAGCAAAATCTAGTAACAAAAACTTGTTGAAGATCATTGAAAGGATGTTAGGTGACAACAAAAGGGCATGGGACTCAAAGTTGAATCTGGCAGTGTGGGTAGATAGGGTAACAATCAAGAAGTCCACAGGATTTTCTCCTTATCAGCTAGTTTATGGTAAAGAAGAAAGGTCGCCTCTGAGCAACCTGCTCCCAGTGTATAAATTTATTTCAGAAAGATATCTAGAAGAAGTCGATTTCATCTAAGACAGGCTGGTCCAATTGGTTGAATTGGATGAGTACAAAAGAGAGGCTCAGGAACAAAATATACAGAGGCATAAAATGGTGAAAGCATTACATGACAAGAAATCTTCTGATAGGACTTTTGAAGAAGGAGAGTGGGTGCTCAAGTGGAATGCAAAAGACTAGGACAAGGGCAAGCATGGAAAACGCAAAGCACTCTGGTTAGGACCGTATGTCATCTTGGAAAAGGGAGGAGAAAATTCATATTTCTTGCAGAACACTGATGGTGAAACTCAGGAGTTTCCAGTACATGCTCATTATCTAAAGCATTTTTTCTCTTAGGGAGAAGGGATTATTCTTGTACTATAGTGGTGTAGTTTTTTTTTGTTCTTTGTTTCTGTTTATTTAGGGTATGCTTTCTAAAGATAGTTGAGATCTTGGTATGTCCCTAAAAAGGATATACATCCCCAAAAAGAGCCATTGTTATCACATATTTTTGCAAAATATTTTGTGCTATTTATTGATGTTTTATATATATATTTTCATCATAAGAGAATTTACTATTGGATTGCATGTGCAAGAGATATGTTGTTGTGTCAGAGAAATCCAATTGTAGCTTGAATCTGTATGAACAAGTATCAATTGGGCATATTAAGGGATGGCATTAAGTATGGTGACATTTTGATAACCTTCATCATGACAATCTTTGCATGGCAAGAGCACATTTTAGGGTTCATCATAGAAGTAGGGTCATGAGTGCATTCAGAGATGTTTTCAGTGCCTTAGAAGTCCATTAGCATGGTTGTGGAAAGTTAAATTTGTGAAAGAAAGCCTTCTCTTCATAAAATATAAAATTATGTTTATCGGCATAAGACACCCCGATAAGATTGCCTAAGGAGAAAAGGGTGCGTGTTGATCAACAAAGCTCACACTGATGAGTCCGATGGCATTTTCTTAGGGTGCGATCGACAGGAAGAATTTTGGCAAGTTAGTAATCCATCAAGAAGAGCTACACCGATAGCATAACAAGAAGATAGAGTCATCGACATAGTGTTCACTATCAGAAGTACAGAGAAAAAGTTACCTTGATACCCAATGAGGTTATCAATAGAACTTATGCCGATGTCAGATGGAGCAGAGCACTTGTTGGTGATGTCATCGGGTCATCAAAAAGTGTCATCTTATGCTACCCCAACACCCGATGGACTAGGTGGCAAAGATAGTGTTATCGATCATACCTACTCCAATGAGTTGATACCAAAAGGAGGAGAATATTGAGTCATCGGGGTAACTTAAGCCATCGGGGAGAGGTGTTTCAGGTTATACTGATACTCGATGAGGAAGACAAGCTGGGCATAGGGTAGGAGACTTGATCGGGATAAGTTACACCAATTGAAGTCGAAGTCATTGGGATATCATCAGCTCATCGAGAGGAGACATTTTTTGTTACACCGATACTCGATGAGAAAGAAGAGACGGGTGCGAGCAAGGAGATCTCATTGGGGAAACGTATGCTGATAGACAAAGAAATAAAAAGATACACAAGTATGAGGTCGATGTCATTGGGTCATCGGAGAAACATAAAATGAGTTGTTCCGATACTCGATAAGGTGACCCGATGTAACAAACGAGATGCGGACTACGAAGGAGGACTCATCGGAATAACTTCTAACCATCGAAGGAACATATTTGGAGCTATGTCGATACCCGACAGAAAGAATGCCATGGAGGAATAGAAGGAGGGTACATCAGAATGGCCTACGCCTATGTGACATAAAGGTGAAAGTAAAACCTAGCCAGAAGGCGGAGCCATTGGGGAAGCTATAACCATCGGAATGAGGGAAAATGAGCTACTTTGATGCTTGATGGAGTGATCGGAGAAAGTTATGCCAATAGGAACAAAGGTTGAACGTGGCAAAAATGAAAAACACTTGAGGATGGTGCCAAAAGGGGAATTCATCGGGATGAGACTTTCCGATTAGCCATTGTTGAATCAGATTTGAAACTGATCAACCCTCCATTATTAAATGCAAGCACCAGATAGGTCTGTGTTTGCATGAGGAAAATCATAGCATGATTTCAATTAAGTAAATGATTCTGATGTATTAAATCTATATATGAGAGTTGTATAAGGAATTTACATAACAGATTGAAGTGAACAAAGAGATTGAAGTGAAATTGATTTGTAGAAAATTGAATTTCAGAAGGCTTGAAGGATTCAAATATGTAGGGTTCTAGTTCCAAAGGCAAGAGGAAGGTCACTGAGGTTTCTGGTAGTGCCTCAAAGAAATCTAAAGGTGGAGAAAGTGTTTAGAAGTGGAAGTTAAATCAGGATATGATTGACTAGATGAGCTCACCAGGAGCTAAGTCCCAAAGGTCTAAGGTTAATCCGCCTATCCATGATGAACTAGAGGATGATTTTAAGGAAATTGGTGATGTCTAGACTAGGGTTAGGGGGCATGAATTGTTCCTCTAACACTACTCATGAAGATAGAAGCTGATGTCGATATCTAATCCATGGATTACTGGTCTGGGTAAGCTCGTATTTCCAAATGTATTTGTGAATATCAAATTATTGAAAACTTTGGTTAAGAACTACAATGCTACAAAGAGATGAATCCAATTTCCCAATGGTGATGCATTTATTTACTTCAATACGGCCACAATATACAAAGTGTTTGATCTGAGTTATGAAGAAGATGTGCTTCTATATTTTGAGGAATTGAAAGAAGAATACATAAACATGGACACAACCTATCAAGGATGGAACTTAGCCATCCATAAGGTGGAGAAAGGGAAGCTATTTGATGAAGATGGTCCAGCCTACAACATAAATATTTTCAGATAGTATTTACAATACACATATATGTCTTGCGGACGGGTAGGAGGAATGTAATCTCTAGATGTAGCATGGATGGGGCCATTGCTTCTTGCAGTAGACATTCAAAGGAATGAACCAAGACAATTTGATTATGCAACCTATCTGGTCGACAAACTGCATGAGGATTTTCTGAATCTTCAAAATAACCCAGACAAGTCCTTCAAGCATTATTCACTATTGATGCATATTGTGTTGTTCTATGGAAGATTGAAAGGATTATGGCCAGATGGCTTAAGGGTAAATCCTCAGGGCAAGGATGGACAAGATCAACCTGTGTAGTTGTGGGTGTTGTTGTGGGATTCGAGGTATGATAAATCTCACTATGTGAGATTTGAGGAATTTTTTGTTAAAACACTATTCAGGGTTTATAATGTGTTGTGTGAAGGGTCATTCTCAGAAGTGATTAAAATATTTCTCAGGCCACATGAATACAAGGATACCAGAGTCAACCATAATTGGGGAGATTGGTATACTTGCAGAGATTTCACATTTGTTAGGGTTTTTGGATTTGAAGGTGCTCCCTATGTGCTACTAAATAAAGCCTGTGCCAGACCGAATTGCTTACTTGGAGATTGTGAGACAAATGAGTGTCTCTAATGCACATCACTTTGGGGATGCCCACAAGAAAGTCTTCTTACTTGGAACTCTTCAGTTTGGAGATTTCAAAATAGTCTCTACCAGAGCTTATGAAGCCATAAATAAGAAGCTAGTGGATGAGTTCAATTTGTATATGCACATGCCAAGGAAGAACTATGACCTAAAAGGTTACATCCACATGAGCAAAAAAAGACAAAACCTGGGAGATTATCCCCATGAGTATGATGACTATGAGGACCTATGCAAGAACAAAGAGTTAGAAGAACTTGCAAATGTTGTTGTTGACTTGGAAAAAATATTGGAAGAAAGGAGGCAAAAACTTGGGGATCTGGAAAGAGAAGAAGAATAGGATGTGAAAAGTGATTCTACAAAAAATGAGATAGTTTCTAAACTTCAAGTACCAGAAAAGGAAGATGAACTAGATGCCCAAGACAAAATTCTAGTAGCATTAAATGTAGATTTGGATGCTATGCTAGAAGAGCATACATCTTTTGTGTCAAATGATGAATTTATTAGGTCAAAGGAGTTTAAGTCCTTTTTGTATCATTTTAAAGGAAAGAGGTTAAGAGAAGAAATGCCAGATTTGACACCAGAGAATGAGGCAAAAATGCTCAAAAAGTTGAAGGTGAAGATTAATTCAGAGTTAGAAGGCATGATCCCTCAAAGGGGAAGGAAACTTTTGATGGTATGATGAAAGAATAAGTATCCGGTAGAATACTGAGAGTGGGGGTGATTCAGTATACTGAAAAATTGATACAAAGTTCCCAAACTCAAATTCAATCACACAAAGTAAACTTATCACAGTTAAGATCAATATTCATAAGAATACTTGACATCAACCAGTTTGATTGTTAAGACAAATTTAATAGTAAACAACTTCAATCCTTGTAGACATCAACAATTCTTAAACATATCTCAACATATTCATCTCTCAATGCTTCGTTATCATGCCTTATTCAGAAATTAATCAAATCAACAAATAAGATCATAACCACAAAACATTCACCACTTGACACAAATGTTTATATGTGGAAAACCCAAATAGGTAAAAACCACGGTGAGATGGGACTCACAAAGATAGCTATCTAAACTCTTTTGAAGTTTGCCCTATTAGGAGCCAAGCCTATTAAAGCTTTACAATAAGTCCTACTAAGAACTGATTCTGGTTAGGAATCACCTGGTTAAGGGATTTACAAATATGCCTTGATGAAAAGCACAATACCCTATTAGGAGTAACCTCACGGACCACCTTGTTAGAGGATTTAATAAGTAACCAAGCTTGTTAGAGCTTACCCGGTTAAGGGATTTCACTTCTGTTGTAATTGTTAGAAAATAATAGGTTTTCTTGATCTGTCTAAATAGAACTATATTTGCTTGATTAGATCCTTCTTAAGCTTCAATCTGCCTTTACTCAAAGTACAAATCCATTCACTAGTTAGGCGATTGTACACTCATAGGTTTGCCAATCTTGCCAACTTTGCCAACTCTTTTTACAAACAACTCCATAGACCTTAAATACAAAACAATTAGGTCGATAACACAACAAAAATTTAATTCCCATCATCGAGATTACAAATAAGTGAGTACAATCTTGACCATTCGAAATCATAACAATCTCTTCACATTCTTCAAGAAAATTGCAACCTCTCTATGATCACCGCTTCATCGGACTTGTAACTCATCACGCGCTATGCATTAGATGCAATCCACTTTGCTCCTTCCCAAGAAATCAAACAAACATGCCAAAACAATCTAAACTTATCCTCATACAATGATCACATGTGTCTCCATCAGTACCGATCATCAAATAATAAACCAACAGACTTGGTCAGTTAGGGTTTAACAACAAGGGGTTTACTAGTTACATTACATAGAAAGGTTTAACCCTTAACACCGGTTTATTAGTTTATCGGTTCAACTCATAGACAACAAACCGGTTTACAACATCTTCCACAAAGCTCTTCCTACTAGTTATTTAGCCAATATCAAAAACAACAATATCAACAATAACATAAATACCTTTATTGGCTCAATGGACATCAATGACAACATATTATTAATGCAATGTATATGTAAAATGCCAACAACTTCTTCTAGAGGTAGGAATCATTCTTTTTCCAGGCTGGGACCTCAGTGCATCTTTTATTTTTGATAGCTTATTGCATTCAGATAAGAAAGATTTCAAGTTAGACATTCAGGGCATAAATGATATTTTATTGGATCAAGATAGGATCAGATGACGAGGCTATGCTTTTGTGGGCCCTTTATCCTCCGAATAAGAGGCCAAAGATTATAGATGTGGATAAGGCCTTTGGCCATATGATGAAATTAAAGGTTGGAGAAATAGTTCCCATGGTCACAACAGAGATGGGGATAGATCTTTCAAAGTTGTATAGAGCCTAGATGAAAAAGGAAATTGTAGAAAAGGAAAAATATAAAGCTTTGTATGAAGTATTATTGAAGAGAGGTGGTCATCCAACACCACAGATTACAAATGGTGCAAAAATAAAAAAGAGATATGATGAATTGTTTCAAGAGTATAGTAAGTTGAAGAAACAAGTACGAACTGTCAGAGCAGATGCATCATGTGTGCTGATCACTAAAAGATTTGAGAACCTGCAGAAAGTACTAGAGGAATTCTGGATTATTTATCAGAAAAATATGGACAATACAGTATCACACTAGAGAATTTTTGATAGATTAAATATGTTATTGCAAGATAAGACACAAAGTGACAAAGTGGTCAACAAGGTCAAAAAATTGGTTGATGCTCATGAGAAATTCACAACTGAATTGAAAATTGAATATGAGGAGTGTCAGGGGATTATCCATCATGAATTCCCGAGTGTTGTGGATGATACAAGGATGATAAAGGATAAAGGCCAATGGATTCCTGAATGCAGATCATTACTTAGTGTAGCCCTTAACATTGCCCATGCAGATACCTTGGACATGATTGAAACATGGGAACAACTTGAGAATTTTGTTACATCCGAAGTGGCAGTTAGAGATATCATCTTCAACACTTGTACCTACAAAGATGAAGGATATCTTCAGCATATTCAGAAGTGTGGTTAGAGGCTAGATGGAAAAAGTTAATTTATACAATTGTAATATGTTTTGTAATGTTTCTGGTTGTCATAGCAGTTAGGGAATTATTAGTTAGGTTTTTGTTAGTTTTTAGTTTATACTGATGAAAGGGTGTGTCCTTTCATTTGTGTCTTTTGAGTCACATATGTATAGGGAGTCATTTTTGTATACAAGTCATGAGTTCACAATTTACAAGCTCCTATCTTTCAGATTGTTTGTTGGGACTAGTAGTGTTATGTTAAAGCAAGTCTATAGAAATGAAAAGCCATTTTTGTGCAAGCAAGAATATCATGAAGTACCTATGAGTCTATAGCTTTTGTATATCTTTTTATTCCAAAATTAATATATAAGATTCGTTGTCTTTATCTTCAAATCATTTTATGTTACGTGGTGTTGATGAATCAAGCTCTTTGGATAAATCTAATTAAGATTTGTTGTAGTGTGTCATCACATGGTGTTGTGTAGGAAACATAATTGTTTTTGTTATTCTTGCAACACATAATGAAACCATTGTAATGATAGTCTTGCATATTTGTGAGTTTTTTAAACTGTCTCTAAAGTTGATTACAAGTATTCGTCCACTAAGTAACATATAAATTCTCAGATTAGGCACCGGTCTATTGTTAGTATTTTGTGAGTAAATTTGGTGTGCATAAGGTCCTCATCAGGGAAACATAATTCTTATTCCTATTAGTATTGTTCTTTTATAATTACTTAAGGTTCCAACAACATTCTTTTATAAGCATTCATTCACTATTAATCACATTCAAGTTTTCAGATTAAAGAAAGTTAAAAGCACATAATAAAGCATAGTTGCAGGAAACATTTTTCCATTCTTGCAAACAACTAATTTGACAAGTTTAAGTTCACTATAAAGAAGTCTCTTTTTGATTTGGAGATTAAGGTATACCCTCCTAGGCCTAGTGGATCCTAAAGTGCAAAAGAATTTGGTCTTCGACCATTCCTGTTTGTTGGCCAAGGCTGATTGAGAAATTAGTAGGAGATTTGGCAAAGCTCTAGAATTTCCAATTTGTGGTTTTGGGAACCAACAAACTACCACACAAAGACAAGGTTGTTGTTGATGCACTAAGAACATTAATTGAAACTTTTTGGCACAATAACACAAGGATTTTGCTTAACCAAAGAGATGTTGTTAGAAGGTGAATTGGATCTAGAAATCATGAGCTACACGGAAAACACTATTCGGATATGACTCAAACAAAACTTGATCAAAGATTCCTTCAAAAGTTTCCTCAAATAAGAATTAGTCAAAGATTTTTTGAAATGACAAAACCTTTTTATGTTAAGATTAATCATGTATGCACCATGTGTTGTTGTAAGATGCATACTAAATTTTCCATGCACTATGATATTTATCTTCATATATGTTGTACTTTGCACTAACGATGTTTTGCAAGAATGCAATATGAAAGCACCTCCTAAGTCACCAAGAGAATTTATTTCAAGTGTGATATGTAAAAGACATGATGGTTGCATTTACTATAAGATGATGTTTCTACAAGGTTCTTGTGCTACATGTGGTTGTTTGCAACATTTACCAAGATGTGTACATTTGGAGAGAACACATGAAATTGGTAAGAAACTATTTTCTTTTGGAAAATACAAGACAGACACATATGGGGTTAAAGTTGGAAAAGGATTGAAGAGATTTGAGTTAGTGAAAAATGATATATGTGTAGCTGAATTTATGAAAATGTTTCAAGAGAAAGTAGTTTATGAGTACATAATACATATATATAGATCTTGGTGGTTATATGAACAATTCAAGTTATCTAAGGACACATTTCCTCTTGGTACCATTGCCTCTATTTTTTATTTTGATAAAAATTATACACTACAACCTTGAAATGAAGTGCCATCTATGTATTACCATTCTACACAAGTTTCTATTTTTGTACACATAGAATTTATGCATGCAGATGATAGCATAGAGGATGATAGAAAGGTTGTAAAAGAGTATTCTCATTCAACCTGTGGCGTAGAAATTAGGAATCATCACAAGATAAGTAGATCAAACAAAACGTTAAACATGATAGCTCAATCAAAGAAATACTCATTGCAATGAACCTAATTCTAAAGCACATTCAATGAAGGTATGAAAATGAAGCATTCAAAAGAAAACATTAAGCAAACCAGATCCAAGATTGAATACTCCTTCCATGCGGCTCCATTGTTGTTCTTTCCTCTTCAATAGTTTTGTGGATCTCACCTACAAGTGCCCTCACAATTGAAAGCAAAAAGCTCAAGAGTACTAGAACTAAGATTTGATAGTTTGACAACAATTCGGATTTCAAGAAGTAATTGAAGGGGTTATTGAAGAAAAATTATCCAATTTATAGAGAAATTGGAGAAGTGACAAGATTGGCATGATGCAATTCAAATGGAAATTGCAAATCAATATGTTAATTATGACAAATTATGCAAATTATGCACTTTCCATGCACAATTTTGATTGATTGATTATGACACATTTCATGTCAAAATTGATTGATTAATCAATTATGACAATTTCATGACAAATTGAAATGCCACTCCCATAGAATTAGGAGATGAAATAGGAGGGAAAAAGAATTAGAAATTTGAAAATTAGGAAATTGAAATTGATGACCAATTAGGAAATTGGAATTAGAAATTGATAGAAATTAGAATTTAGGAATTAGTGAATTAATTAATAATTTTTCATTTATTAATCAATTCACAAAGAGGAATAATTAGCCAATTAAATAAAGATTTAATTGTAATAAGAAGACCTAGGATAAATAAATAAATTATTTAATCCTAGAGGAAGAAATGACACATTAGGTTAAATGACTAAATCATAAAACCCTAGAAGACGAATTAGAAATGTGAAAATGACAATTAGGTCTTGATTGAAGATAATTAATGTCATGATTTGATTTTGATAAATGACCAATGCGACAAAATGATTTGATTGAGAAATACGCCAATTGACATGATTTGATCCAAATTGACACAATTGAGACAGATAATGATTGATAGTGAAATGATGACAAATCGGTTGCAAAATGACAAAATCGACAAGATAGATTGCAAGATGACAAGATTAGACATGACCACGATCAATGACAAATTGATCGTAAAATGACAAGATTGAAGGATTGATGATAAATCGACAAGATTGATAAGAGGACAACGATCGATGATAAATTGATCATAAGATTGACAGGATCGATAAGAGGACAAAACCCTAATTAGGATTGACGATGTCCAAAATGATGAGATTGATGATAAAATTGATAAGATTGACAGGAGGACAAAACCCTAATTAGGATTGACGATGTCCAAAATGATGACAAATGAATACGCACATTGATGCGACAGGATAAAATTGATCAAAATCATGACTGGATAATGTTGTCGAGAAGACCAAATTTGAGGACGAGATGATTGAATAATGTAGAAAAATGACTCGATGTTCGCAAATGATAAAGACCAAGTGCGTGACATAGGAGAAATGTTAATGCGACGCAAAAACCTAAAATGAGGCAATGCGCAATTGTTAAAGTATGACCTTGCAAGCGTTGACCATTTTTGGGTGTCTACATTTTGCCCCTCTTTGAGACAATGCGATTCTGAGCGTTGTTTCAAAGAACAATAACAAAAATGCCCCAGACAATAATAATGACATATGCATGCCCCCTCGAGGAATTGGCCGGAAACATGCGGAAAAGAGGCCAATTGATCGATAAAAAATGATAGGATCGAACGGACTGAAAATCGGAGATCAGATGCATGAAGGACAATCAATTTAAGGTGCACAAGACTGCGACCAACATAAGATGGAGAAGACGCACGTCCATCTATGCAATGACAAAGAGCTATAAATGGGACCAAGAGGGTGAAAATGACTCATTTGCACTAGCTAAAGAGGAGGATTTGTTGCTCTGGACAAGAACACTTGCAGACAGATGGCGAACATTCCAATGGCGGGTCACCTTGGAGAACGTGTACGCACATTCAGACAACCGGAGGACGCAGGAGCAGCGGTATGTATCGTGAAAACCCATGTGTTTGATTTCATGAATTTTGATGGCTTACGGGACATTGCGGGACCCACAAGGGACACCAAAATGGACATCTGCGCTTGTGTCATCTAAACCTGCGCTTGTGTAGGAAGACACAAGCGCAATTCACCTGACACAAGCGCAATTTATCTTACACAAGCGCAAGAGTTGAAAAATGACTCACTTTTGATTGGAAATGGCATGCAAATGACCTGACAAGGGGGGGAATGGGTAGGATAGGCCAATGTAGATGAAAAAAACCCAAATTTGGACATGAAAATGAGGAAATGCAACCCATAGGAGCACACCCTAAAACTGACAAAATGATGCCTCGATTGTGATGCAGAGTCGACAATATCCATTGATCGCACGAGAGAATCGACCGGACTGTTTCATGCTACGACATAGACTCAGGAGCATAGAGAGAGACACATTAGCTGGACTGGGATTGTATTACATCACATATATGCCCGAAATTAGGGCAAACACAGGATTGCTTACCGCATTGGCAGAGCGATGGCATTCGGAGACTTCCTCATTCCATTTGGCGACTGGCGAGGCGACAGTGACTCTAGAGGATGTATGGCGCATCCTCCGCATTCCTATACATGGGGAGATGATAGAGTACGACCCAGCGACAGGGAGAGACGCGTTATGCAGACTGTTTGAGTGTGACGCAGAGGATCTAGACATTGTCGAGAGGGAGATTCGGTGGGAGACTATGGCAGCCGAGTATGAGCAGCGATGTGTGGTGATAGCAGTGGTGATAGCATGTCTTCTGGCAGGTGACAGACGAGGACATGGATTCCCTATTGGTTGGGGAAGAGTATTAGAGCAGATGGTGACAGAGGGGACAGTGTATGCATGGGGACCATGTGTACTTGCTATGTTATATTTCCAGCTACATCAGATAGCGTATCAGGGAGTGCAGACGCTGAGCTGTGGAGTTACATTGCTTCAGGTATGGGCATTCGAGCATATTGCCATATGTCGGCCGATCACAGATAGACAGGTTGTACCACACCGACCATATGTGTACAGCTATGGTGGAGCACTGAGACAGGGTCCTTTTGGATACATATTATACTGGCGACATGAGCTAGACAGACTGAGAGAGTTCATATGGAGGCCATATCTAGATTGCCCCAGATGGTCAGATGATCATGATGAGTTACCATACTACAGACAGGAGAGGTACTTGATTGGGCGACCAGTAAACCGTCAGAGAGTGATTGAGTTATACCTGCCAGAGAGGGTCAGACGACAGTTTGGAGAGACACAGGATGTTCCTTGGAGGACTGCATGCTTTGCCCGATCTCACCGAGAGACGAGTCAGTGGGATAGTATGATTCAGCCACATATAGCATATGCCGACTTTGCACAGTTACAGCAGAGACAGTGGGATTGGATGTCAGATGTGGTAGATGCTGGGACTACAGAGGAGTATGAGACATGGTTCGCACAGCAACGGCCAGTGCCTTTGACCGATCCGGATATTCCAGTACCGAGGAGACAGGAGGACTTCCCACTCACAGGAGAGGAGGGAGATGATGAGGACGAGGAGGATGACGAGGATGATGAGGATGAGGGTGATGGAGATGAGGACGGAGTTGATGGAGGTGATGAGGAGGATGAGGGAGATGATGGTGGGGAGGATGATGAGGAGCCAGACACAGCGGATCAGGAGACTTTGCAGGATATTCCCATAGAGCCAGAGATAGCTAGGACAGAGGAGATAGACATGTACCGGGCTACCATAGCGAGCCAGCAGGATTATATTGCAACATTGGAGAGATAGCATGAGCAGTTCAGAGCGGAGATAGCCAGACTCACAGAGGCTCGGGATACAGCCATAGTTCAGGCACAGCGAGAGGGACAGAGAGTCGCTGAGTTCATTGGGTCGATTAGGGATGCCAGTGCACGGGAGATGGCAAAGATGCTGGTAGAGACCGGCGAGGAGAGACTGTACTGGAGGACACTATATGAGGGTGCAGTTCCACCGGAGCGGAGAGCACCTTCATATCAGGCACGATCGAGGACAGAGAGTAGGTCACGCTCTCGGAGGTCATTGAGCAGCATAGGAGGGAGTGGACCGATGAGACCACCGCAGCCAGGACCAGGACCAGGTACATCATCTGCGAGACATGGCAGGGATGAGGAGGACAGAGGGAGCACCCAGTGACAGAGGCACGTGCTCCATATGACAGATAGTGGACATTATGTAGTTTGACATTATGTAGTCAGCCTACGGGCCATACTTAGGACAGACAGTCCGATTTTGTACTCCGACATTATTATGATATGTGATATGATATGCATCGATATGATGGATGCAATATGTTATGACTTATGGTTTTTTTTGCATGTATGGATGACTTATGCACTGGTTTATGAACATGTATGGATGCATTTTTATGTATTTTGGATGTATTTATGAAATGAAATGGATAAAATGCTTGATGTAATATGTGATGGAATGCAAATGTACTAACCAAATGGATGCAGGATGCAGCATATGTGCGTGGATATCAGAGCACTAGATCGAACTGACTATCCGACCGGACGGAAGAAATGTTAGTAAGAAGAAATGAGATAGAAGACAGTTAGAGATGATGAAAATTTGCTTTCAGTAATGCACTTTGTAGGTGAGAACCTTTATTTTTATTTAGCAAAATGGATGCGTAGCATCATGGCATTAAAGGCCAGAGCTAAAATGCAACCCTTTTTGCAAAAAACAGACACAGCATAGACAAACGACAATCATAATCAAAAAAGAAAAGGATCATGAACCATCCCGGTCACTCTAAATCACTTAGTGACATCATCGAGCAACATAGGAACATGATCGAAGCCAAAGATAAATCAATAAAAAGATAAGACTCACAAATTCAAGCAAATCAAACAAACATCTTGATCTTCATTGTCAAAAGTTGAACGTGCTGATAGGACGATCATGCTGTCTGGTTTCAGGAAATGCGGTACCCCGTCTAAGACAGGACACAGTCTGGTTTCGAGTATACCACACCCTGTATAAGACCCATGATAATGTGACAAGGACAAATGATTTTTGATGCTGATATTCGATTGATAAGACAATTTGGATCAGTTTGAATGCTTGGTTTGAGTTGAAAAAGTTCATCTGTTAATGCGTGATTTCATTAAAGCACAATGTTTTGATTGCGAGTCGTTGGAGGAATGCTCAGTGATCTGTCGATGCATAAAGGGAATACTTTATTGCAAAATGCGTGTTTTGGTTTTTGGAGGTTTACAATTTTTCTGTTCGTTTTTTCAGGACTTTATATGATTTTTAGAGATTTTTTCAGGACATTTTTCGATTTTTATGGATTTCTTCAGGACATTATTTGATTTTTAGAATTTTTTTTTTTAGGACTTTTTTCAATTTTTATGATCTTATTTCAGGTCATTTTTCAATTTTTTATGGATTTATTTCAGGACATTTTTCAATTTTTTATGGATTTATTTCAGGACATTTTTCAATTTTTTTTTTGGATTTTTTTCAAATTTTGCCCCCAGTGTCTAGCAAGGCAAGGAATATGACAGGTGAATAAATAGGCTTGCTGAAATGATGGTGGATAGAGGGAAAACACAGGCCTTTTATTATGGAGACAATACGGATGCAATTTCCAAGGGCTATGGCGTGATGGGACAAGAGACTAGATATGACAATGTAAAGCAGTGACATGGCATGAGGGACATGTCAAGAGGTGTTTGAAAAATATGTTTTGCATTTCATGTCCTTATGTCAGATCAAGATCAAGGGACAAAAAGAGTGTATGGATAGCGATAAGATATGGATAGGATAAGCAAGACCAAGAATGGATAAGGGACAGGGACTGAAGGTCGGGATTGGCTAAGGGATAGTGGCAGAAAGTTGCAATAAGGTAGGGAATATGGATGAAAGGTTGTAATAAGCAAATGGATAAAGACCAAAAGCTATGATAGACTAAAAGCTGCAAACAAGATGCGTGATGCTCATGAAGATCGTCAGCCTTGTCAAGATCAAAGGTGGAAAGGAAAACTGGACATGAGGGACAATAGGATATGAAGGGTAATGACAGGGGTTCGATAGGATAATGGAACAATGAAGGACAAAAGGATATGAAGGAGGAAACCTGCCCCCAAGTGTGGTGTGCAAGAAGTTCATAAATTACGCATGATGCCTGTTTGCCAGGTTTTCATCATGGTACTTGCCCAAAGCGCCTGTTTGCCAGGTTTTCACCAGTGGACGAATTATTTTTCTTTATTTTTTTTCTTTTTCTTTTCTTTTTTTTTTTGCTTTTCACTGTTTTTTTCTTCTTTTTTTGTATTTTGACCTTTTCAGAAGAAGATGGACACATGATAGGGGATGGAAGAAGGACTCAAGCGTCTTTTTGTTTGGATAGTAGCCTTGAAATAAATGGACCATGACCTTTAAAAGTATGCTCAAAGACGTTGGTAGGATAAGGACATGGAAAATGAGATGAAACTAAGGCGAGGATTTATGCAAAGGATGGGATAAGAGGGATGGAAGGATGGAAAATATGCATTGGATAATGGATAGGGTATTGGAAGAATTGGGCTTGAGTAGATGGAAATGTTGGCAATATCGACATTGGCACACACCTTGAGGGGTGATGGATTGATGGAGGAAAGATGTATTTTGGATATTGAGATGTGGATGGAGGAAAGGCTATGAATTTTGGGACATAAGGGCCCAAAACGGATGAAGAAGGTGATGGAGAAATAGACTTGGAAGGTTTGGATGGAGGAATAGCAATTTTGGATGCCAAGTTGGATGTTTCTTTAGGCTTTTGTGCTTCAAGGAGCTTCTTAGGGATCCACATGGTTTTTGATTTTTCATGCTTTTGTGGTTCCTTGGAGTGCATTGCTTGCACAAGGGATTTAGGAACCCATATATATTTTGACTTTGCTTGATTTTGCTCAATGGGCCTTTGTGGCCTTTTGGATATTGCTTTTTCTTTATAGATCATATTGTTCTTTGCTTTGACATGTCGATTAGATTGGACATGTTGATCCTTGAATACATGTGGATTGCTAGACTTATGACTTTTATGCTTGGCATCCAAATTGCTTGGAGGAGGGAATGAATGTCGGTGTGGATGGGAATGATATGGAGGCTTGTGGGATGGATGGAAGGTTCTCCAAGATGTGTGCCTTTGCTGATGTTGCATAGGAGATGGAGGGATATAGGGACCTAGAATGGATGGAAGCGATGATGGGGAAGGTGGACATTTGGATTTTGACTTTGAAGGGATACCAACGCCTTGAGTGTGAGCTTTGTAGCCATGACCATTAGTATACTCTTTGATATGGAAGGGTTCTTGCTTGTGAAGGTCTACCCCTTTGCCTTTACGAATATTTTGACTAATAGGACACTCTTTTCTTTGGGAAGAAGACGCAAGTCCATTATGAGGTGGGCGTGATATGAGAGAAATAATGAGATCTTGAAGCGAGTTAGAATGGACTAAAGTGGAAGAACCCATTGTGCATGTCGAGGGTTCATGAACATCTTGCACTGACACATTAGAATCATGAGGGGGGTTAGGATCATGAGGGGGATTAGGATCATGTAGTGGACATGGTTCAATGATAGGCTCTTCAAGAGATGGAGTGGGAGGAATAATGGGATCCTCAAAAGAAATGGGATCTTGGGGTGTATATGGAGCATTAGGACATGGAGATGGAGGAACAAGTGGATCTTGTGGAGGATCTGAAGGAATGATTTGATCTTGACAAGGAGGAAGATCATTGGAATCTTCTTTAAAGGTGCTTTGCTCTTGACTTTCAATGGGATCATCGGAAAGGATGGAAGGGATATCTTGATCTTGCTCGGGAAGTGGAATGCCAATGAGATTGGAAAGGACATTGTGTTCATGAAATGGAATGGGATCCTTTGGGATCGAATGGACTGGGATATCTTGATCTTGCCTGGGGAATAGAGTGCCAATAGGACTTTGGATAGGATGTACAAGAATAGGGGAATCATTATGAGTGTCTGGGGAAATGGGATCTTGGTCAACAATTGGATGGGGTGATAAGGTTTCAGGATCTTGATCTTGATTTGCTTTAGGACTCATTTCTTCGTGCTCTAAATTATCCTCTTGACATGAGGTTGGACTTTGGATATGCATGGAGGATTCTGACAAGGAATCAATGCTTTGGCATGAAGGGGATGCACTTTGAACATTTGTGATGGGTTCTGGCAAGGAATCAATGCTTGAACATGAGGAAGAGGGACTTTGAATGGGGTCCTCTAAAACAGGTAATGGCAATAAAGTGTATGGTGGCATTGGGTCTTGTATCTCTGAAACATGGCAAGGATGTGCATCATGAATTGGATTATCTTGGCAATCAATTATGGATAGCTCTTGGATAATTGCAGCCTTGGGTGTATTGTTTGATGAGGACAATATGGAAGGTTCTTGTGAAACTTTTAAAGGTGTAGGGATAGATGCCACTGGAGAGTCAATTTTCTTGCGGGGGGATGAGGCATTGCTAGACATAAGTGTATTATCTTTATCTTCCTCAAAAGACTCACTTAGTCGTTTCCTTAAGAGCATTGCAATAAGGCCACCCTTCTTTTTAGGTTTTGACATGATTGGACTTGGAATTTGAACTTGTTTTTGATTTGATGTCATGTTGTGATATTGGACTTGATGTTGATCAGATTGGTTTGACATGTTTGAAACTTGGGTTGGTGTGTGTTGCAACCTTTGAATGTTTTGTGGCAGTTGTTGACATTGATATGTTGATTGAACTTGAACTTGTTTTTGATTTGATGTCATTTTCTGATATTGAACTAGATGTTGATCATTTTGGTTTGACATGTTCAAAATTCGGCTTGGTGCATGTTGCAAGTTTTGTTTTTGAATGTTTGGTTGCGGTTGTTGACATTGATATTCCACCATTGGTTGAACTATTTGTTGACATTGTATTGTTGGTTGGACATATTGTTGAAATTGGACCATTGATTGTGTTGGTTGCATATGTTGAACAATTGGTTGTGTCATTGGTTGTGATGGTTGAAAATATGATTGATAGTAAACACCTTCTTGTTCTTGTTGTGGAGGCACATAATGTTGAAATTGATGTTGTCTCCTTTCTTGTAATTGTTTCATCATCTCTATTTGGGAGAGGAGAGCTGGTATGTCTGATCGTTCAAGAAGAGATCTTACATTAATTGGCTCAAAATTTTGACCTGGAAATTTTCGAAACATTTTGGACATTTGAGATCTTATCTTCTCACTGTTTATCACTTTTTGCTCCAATATCTCCTTTTCTTGAGCTAGTTTCTCCTCTAGTTTTTGTATTTGGACATTTAAATCATCATGATAAGTTTGACCAATGTTGCTTTGTTGTTGGGTTGAATAGAATTGTGATTGCATTGTCGGTTGATATGTCAAACTTTGTTGCATCATTGGTGCTTGGAACCTTGTTTCAATAGACATGTCACTATGCAAATGCAATAATTTTGGAATTTTTTCAAGGATAATATATGATATGCAACTAAATGCAAACTAAATAAATGAAAATGCAATCTATGTTTTTGGTTGTTTTTGAAGATTTTGACAAACTTTTGAAATGCAAATCTAAAAGAGACCCTTAGAATATTGAAATGACATCTAGACCTCAAAGGACAAAAGGACTTAATTGACAAAGGATAAGATGACAATGTCTCCCCTATATGTTTGGATACTAAGCTAGGTTTGACGAAATGATATTGATGACAAAAGGACAAAGGACTTTGATAAGGTCTAGACCTCTTAACAATGACTTAGGGTTTATCAAAGATTTGGATTGCTTAAGTATGACAAGACCTAGGTTTTGAGACTATATGCGAAAGGATAATTAATATGTATATGATCTTAATATGATATGACAATGACTTAGGTTTAATGAAGAGACTTGGGCTATGCAAATGCAAATGTATGACAATGTCAACCTAAGATGAAACCTAAGGTGTAATTATGAAATGATATTACTCTTATGCAAGAGGACATATGCAAATGATTTTATTATGATATGACAATGACTTAGGTTTAATGAAGAGACTTTGGATATGCAAATGTCGATGTATGACAATGTCCACCTAAGATGAAACCTAGGGTTTAATTATGAAATGATATTACTCTTATGCAAGAGGACATATGCAAATGGATGACTTTTATTGATATGCAAAAGAAGTATGACTTAGGTGAAACCTAACCTTGATACTTGACAATGACTTTGAAAAATGCAACCTAGGATGAACCTAAATGCAAGTGACATGAATGTTAAGACAAGATTTGGAACAATGTTTGACAACCATGTTTTAGGAAGATGATCTTTGAATCTTGTTGAATTTTTGTTGGATGAATGTCTCTTGTGTTTAATCTTGTTTTGATCAATGTGTTTGTTCTTGAAATGGGATTCAACTTTTGACAATCAAAGAATACAAGATATTTCAACTTAGACTCAAGACAATCATGCTCATTTCCACATTTCTTAGGGTAGGCAAAGACATTAGGTACTTGAGAGGTAGACTCATTATGAGATTCAAGGAGAATACATAGATGCTTGACCCCACGGGCTCCCCTCCACGGCACTCACTTCTCAGGGCAGCCAAGCATCAGTCCCCATGGAATCTCCCCATGGCGAACTTAGTATCTCTTCCAAGTATCCGAATTTGTCCTTCTCAAGCAACTAGAAGGGTTTTTGGCCTCTAAAAACAAGGTATGTAGTAAGGATTTCTGTTAAGCGTTACTCCTTGATGTCATGCAAGCATGATTGAGACATTAAGCCCATCAAGATACCAAACAAATGTAGTCACGCAAGCGCGATTTAGACCAAGAGGCCCTACTTAGATGTTGATATGAGAAAGAGTTTCAAGGGGCATCACTTCCCAAGTAACTACAATTCCCACGTAACACTTCCTTCAAAGCTTTCGCTCATCAGGTATTTGTTTATAGTGAGTTAGAATGCCCAGGAATTCTAGCCGTACTCACTTTGGGTCGTTCCCTTCTCACGATTATCACTCGCTTGCTAAAGCAAAGTGGTCGGGAAGGCAGGCCCTCTAATGGAGAGAAACAATCAACAACATAAGCATGGTATTGAAGATCTGGATTTCTGATCACCCTATAAAGGATGAGAGCATACTCTCCTACTCCAATGTCATACTTAACAAACAAAGCAAACAAGGGTTCATTTCCACCTACTTAAAAAAATCACTAAGTGCCTAATTAAAAATCAAACACACGATTTGGTTGTTTCTCCAAGGCAACCTGCAAAACACATGTCAGAAGTTTGATTTGTTATCTTTGACCATCGAATCTGCATAACACATGTTAGTAGTTTGATTTGTAGTCTTTGTCATGCGTACGCCAAGATCCTGCACCAACAATTAGTACCAAAATCCAAAACACAGATGATCTGATTTATAAAAACTATCAAAATTTCAGTCCACTTTGAGAAGGCATAACTTTCTCATCCTAGCTCCAAATTACAAACCGTTTAATGCGTTAGAAAGGTATTCAAATAATCTAGAACCAAATTTCGGAAACATTGAAGATATCTCTTCATGTTTCCGCGCACAACATTTGTCCAAAAATGCACTGAAGACCCTCAAAATTGCAATTTACTAAAACATAGAAAATTTTTCAAGTAAAAACTACATTTTTTACCTCTGTTCTGGACTTTACATAGGCGCAAAAGTCATGACACAGGCGCAAGATGTCTGACACAAGTGCAAAATGTCTTGACACAGGCGCAAGACTCTTCAACACAGGCGCAAGATGCTTCACACAGGCGCAGAAGTGTCCAGAATGCACTGCACAGCCCTGTTTTTGAGTTTTTGACCTGCAAATCAACTTAGAAGCACTCAAAAACACAGTAAGATGGTTAGAAGGTTAGTATTCACGTCGGGTTCACCATTCAATGAAGGTATGAAAATGAAGCATTCAAAAGAAAACATGAAGCAAACCAGATCCAAGATTGAATACTCCTTCCATGCGGCTCCATTGTTGTTCTTTCCTCTTCAATAGTTTTGTGGATCTCACCTACAAGTGCCCTCACAATTGAAAGCAAAAAGCTCAAGAGTACTAGAACTAAGATTTGATAGTTTGACAGCAATTCGGATTTCAAGAAGTAATTGAAGGGGTTATTGAAGAAAAATTATCCAATTTATAGAGAAATTGGAGAAGTGACAAGATTGGCATGATGCAATTCAAATGGAAATTGCAAATCAATATGTTAATTATGACAAATTATGCAAATTATGCACTTTCCATGCACAATTTTGATTGATTGATTATGACACATTTCATGTCAAAATTGATTGATTAATCAATTATGACAATTTCATGACAAATTGAAATGCCACTCCCATAGAATTAGGAGATGCAATAGGAGGGAAAAAGAATTAGAAATTTGAAATTAGGAAATTGAAATTGATGACCAATTAGGAAATTGGAATTAGAAATTGATAGAAATTAGAATTTAGGAATTAGTGAATTAATTAATAATTTTTCATTTATTAATCAATTCACAAAGAGGAATAATTAGCCAATTAAATAAAGATTTAATTGTAATAAGAAGACCTAGGATAAATAAATAAATTATTTAATCCTAGAGGAAGAAATGACACATTAGGTTAAATGACTAAATCATAAAACCCTAGAAGACGAATTAGAAATGTGAAAATGACAATTAGGTCTTGATTGAAGATAATTAATGTCATGATTTGATTTTGATAAATGACCCATGCGACAAAATGATTTGATTGAGAAATACGCCAATTGACATGATTTGATCCAAATTGACACAATTGAGACAGATAATGATTGATAGTGAAATGATGACAAATCGGTTGCAAAATGACAAAATCGACAAGATAGATTGCAAGATGACAAGATTAGACATGACCACGATCAATGACAAATTGATCGTAAAACGACAAGATTGAAGGATTGATGATAAATCGACAAGATTGATAAGAGGACAACGATCGATGATAAATTGATCGTAAGATTGACAGGATCGATAAGAGGACAAAACCCTAATTAGGATTGACGATGTCCAAAATGATGAGATTGATGATAAAATTGATAAGATTGACAGGAGGACAAAACCCTAATTAGGATTGACGATGTCCAAAATGATGACAAATGAATACGCACATTGATGCGACAGGATAAAATTGATCAAAATCATGACTGGATAATGTTGTCGAGAAGACCAAATTTGAGGACGAGATGATTGAATAATGTAGAAAAATGACTCGATGTTCGCAAATGATAAAGACCAAGTGCGTGACATAGGAGAAATGTTAATGCGACGCAAAAACCTAAAATGAGGCAATGCGCAATTGTTAAAGTATGACCTTGCAAGCGTTGATCATTTTTGGGTGTCTACACAACCAACACATAATATGGTCAGATAATTGCAAGGATTCTTTAAAGTTTTCTATTATAATTTAAGGGAAAGAAACATACGATACAACCAACACATAATATAGTCAGATAATTGTACCTCACAATTCAAGAATGAAAGAGCGTTCTATTGGTTAACTAGGATGCATATGACAAGCGATGTACAACATTTTTGGAATTTCACTGAGGCTTGACATGGAAAGGGGGAGCATGATCGTGTAGGAGAATGCATAAAAAGATCCCTAGCTAGAGAAGAATTAAAGTACGAAGGTGGTGTTGAGTTGATAGATGTAGCAACAATTGTGTGATGGTGTAACTCTATAATGGGACTAGGTAATGCAGGTATGTCAATGGTTCATAGATATTTTTGGTTGATCAGTGAATCTAACATTGAAATCTAGAAAGATAATTGTATAGTTGTGGGATCGAGTGAAATGCACTCATTTAGAAGTTCAAATGCAAGTTCACTAGTAGTTTATACTATACAGATTGTATGCTTTTGCTCTTCATGTATGTATTTTTTGTGGGAAGAATGTGAATCACAAGAGTGCATTGAAAAATGGTCTTCTACACCATTGTTTCCAATTGATACCTATCAAGTTCCCAGAGTACTGCAATTGAACCAGATGGAAGCATTAATGGATTTCGATCATCTATCCGAGCTAGTGGAACTGAGTGATTTTTTTGGTTAATTTTTTTGCAAGAATTTTTTTGGCTCATTTTGTTACATCACACATTCTTTTTGGTATTAATTATCATTCTATAAAATGAAGATCATGTGTATGTAGTTGTTGTAGAAGAGAACAATGAAGAAGGAACATATTACTTTTTGTGTCATTGTATTGAGCCTAAAAGAAAATTGACAACCACAATCATTGACGGAGAGGGTATTGAGTGTTGGCATTTTTGATAATGTTTTGGAGAATGTTGGCATAGTTGATGAACAACTGGTAAGGATTGTTGGTGATGATATGCAACCAGTAAAGGATTGATGTTGTAATGTGATGAAGAGATTGATATTGTTGATTGATGACTAAGTTTTATGTTGTCATTGAAAGCAACTATGTTTTTGTAGCTATTTAAGTCTTGTAGACCAACCGGTAAGACTTAACCGACACAAAAGATAGTTTAACAATGAACTGGTAATTAGGACTTCAACCAGTAAACCAAGAACATAGTTGCTTTCCAACAACCAATATAGGTGATCGATGGAGAGTTGGATGATCTAGTTTTATAGGAGTGATGGAGATAGGCACTAGCAGCTATATTCATGACTGGGTTGGTAGATTCAACTGAACAAGCGATATTTGATGTATAGAGCAGACATTTTGGATGAACACTTAACTGGTAGTGATAAAGTCACTTAAATCAGCAAACCGATACAGTTTTTGTTGTATTTTTTAGTTTCTTATGTCAGTGGCTGACATAAGTAGAGTGTAATGTAAGTTTGTCTAGATTCATTGAACCTATGAAATTGTTCCAAGGTTGTAGACGACTAAGAGATGTTTATAAAAAGTGTGATGAGTTATGAGTCGATAAGAGTGAGAGATCATTAGCAAAGGATACAAATTTGATTGTGTGGTGATTAGTGAAGCTCTGTATTGATGTGTTGCTGAAGTTTTGAGGATCTGAAATAGATCTTATCATACACAGAGGTGTTACATGAAGATCATTTGATTTTTGTTTTCCTAACAGTTTGCAGTAGTTAAATCCCCTAACTGGGTAGGTCCTAATGGGCCTTATTTGTAAATCCTCTAACAAGGCAGCTCAACATCTAAGTTTAAATCCTCTTGTGAGGTTGATCCTAACAAGTCAAATCTCCTAACAGGGCTCATCATAGAAAATCCCTTAACCAAGTGACTCCTAACAAGGTCTTCTCCTAATAGGGCATATTTGTAAGACCTTAACCGTTCAATATTTCTATTTTGCAGATAGTGAATCTTGTGGGTACTAACTCCCACCATGGTTTTCCCTTTTGGATTTCCATGTATAAATCTCTTGTGTTATGTGGAGTTTATTTTATTGGGTATTAGCTTATGTGGTGATATTCCTCTTATGCTTGTTAAGTTTTAAGTTGTTTAAGTTGGTGATTAGATTCATATTGTTTTTTCTTTCACTGATTCACCCCCCCTCTCAGTGCCTTATAACTTTATCAATTAATATCAGAGCCTAACTTCTTGAGGCTTAATCGCTTGGGAAGGATCCCTAATATAGAGATGGGGGAAGGATTGAGCTATAGAGATGTCTATTAGACTTGCAAAAGATGAGGAAGCATTAGAAACATTGAGAGAAAAGTTTAAGGCTTCACTTGCTAAGAGAAGAGAGCTAGCTGAACAATTGATGGAATTTACTGAAAATAACTCTTCTGATGAAACAAACATGGATGCATTGGTTAATGAATTTGAAAAGTTGAATGATGAGAAGTCTAACCTAAGGAGAGAGCTAGAAGCCCTAACAATCTGAATGAGTCAAGAACTTGGAGCGAGAAGGAGAATAGAAGACAAGGTTAGAGAGAAAGAACATTAGATCTTTAAGTTAAATCAGGAACTCAGTACCATGTATGCTTATTGGCATGAGGAGAAAGAAGAAAAAGAAGAGATAAAGGTTGATCTTGATATGGCAATGTCTCTTAGAGAGATCCTTATGAAAATGAATGAATATCTTACAAAAGAACTTGCTGATATAAATGAAAAACTTGCAAAGTTTAACAAAAGTTCTACCATGCTTGATGAACAGATTCAATCTCAGAGGATAAAAGGTGACACTACTAAATTGGGTTATACATCATATGAGAAAGGTGAGTCTTCTGGTACTAAGGACAACATGCATGAAGGTAAATTTTCACCCAAGATTCAGAGATCCACTGATAAGAAATCCTATAAGCCTGTATGTTTTAATTGTCATAAACCACAACATATTGTTAATGTTTGTAGAAGCAAAACAAATGTTGATACTGGTTATAATACTTATCAAAGAAATGTGCCTAGAAAATTTAATGGATATTGTTACACATGCAAAATGTATGGGCATAGATCTATTGAATGTAGGTATGGAGCAAATAATCCAACACCTCACATGAATCAGAGATCTAGTGGTGATTGAAGAATAAATTTTAATGACTAGAGAAATACACATTGGCAGAGACCCTATGCTAACCAGTCTATCCCCTATGAGATGGAAAAGAGAAATAATGTGCTTTGCACAATCTATATTAAATATAGACATCTGGCTATGAATTGCAGAAGGACTGGTAGAGGAAATGTAGGACCTTGGAGAGCATCTGGTATGGCTTGTTATCATTGTCATCAACCGAGACACATTGCAAAGTTTTGTAGAGCAAAGATAAATCAATCGATAAATCAATCCATTGACCGAAAAGGGAAGAAGAAAGTTGATGTGGAGGAAACTAGAGATGAAATGAACAAAATCTAGAGAAAGAAGAGTGATGAGAAACCATCAGAGGTGTCCCATTCTTCACCTAGTATGGAGAACCCTTCACCAGTAAACTGAGTTGTTTGTACAACTTGGGGAGAGATTGTTAGGATTCCCAAAGATACTAAGAGGGGGGGGGGTGAATCAGTATCTAACCGGTTAATGGATTTTATTGATTTATTAAGTGAATTGCAATCCAAAACAGTGTACTGGTAAACAAGAATTAATGCAGTAAATAAGAACAGTAAACACAACATAGAAAGCACACCATAACACAATATTTTTGGCGAGGAAACTTGGTGGAGGAAAAACCTTGGTGGGATTTGTGACCCACAATATTTTCTCACTAGCCAATAAGTGAATATTACTTACAAAATGTGGTGTCTACATATGCAGGAAGGCTCATTGCCTAGAGCTCACTGCTCAATTACAAAGGAAGTCTCACTGACTTACAAAAGTGGATTATAGAAATCCAAAGTGATGTACTGCTACAAAAAGCATCTGCTATGCCAGATTCAGTACTAGTTTAAGCTCTTGCAATAATCATAAACCTTAGTTCAACATTTGCTCATTATATCCATCTATAACCATTTCATACTAAATGTTCCTACAAGATCTCATACTTATATGAGTCTTATTACAATATGCCATGTCGGCTTACAAAAGATATTACAATTAAATACATTATACAATAAACAAAATCTTGTTGGCTTAGGGTGTCGATAATCTTCTTGGTCGCTGCCGGTGAACTATCTGCCGGTGCCAGTGTCTGCCAGTGCCATAGGATTGTAAGGTTTCCATCAATGAAAATACCTTCAATCACCTACAATTTCTCATTGGAGTGTGCATTTGCTAACAATCTCCCCTTCGACATTGATGGCGACATTCATGAGAAAAAGCCAAAATTGTATCCAAAATGTGCTGTCCAAAAATCTTACCAAAACTGTGTGCTCCCCCTGAGCAGATGATGTCTTCTGTCATTCATTTTTCTCATCCTACTACTCCCCCTTTGGCATCAATGACAAAGGCTGTCAATTAATGTCAATTGAGTGTAGTTTCTATCTTGATCCCTGTAACCAGTGGGTTACAATCTGAAATAGATCCACTAATGCCAAATTTAGGTTGTTAGTGAACCTCTCACTTTCCTTCAAAGCTGCTTCTGTCCTTTGGATGGTACCGGTGAATATGTGCATTTTCTCTTCCGATGTCTTAAGTCCTGGAACAAGAGCCTCAAAAATCTCTTCTCTCAAAGAGATGAGGATGTCTAGTTTTGGATCTCTTCTGCATTTGAGTTCCTTAGCCTTAAACTTTAATCTCTCCTTATCTTTTTCAAGTTTTTCAATTTTCTCTTCAAAGCTTGCAATTTCCTGTTCTATTACTGATAAGGGTATAGATGAACCTATTATATTATCAGCAATGTCATTTATTTCCTTTTGAGCTTTGCTGATCTTTTTATCTATATCCTCTGTCAAAAAGTTAGTCTTGCATGAATCTCTATACAACTTCTTGAAGTCCATAATTGTCTTGCCTCGTGCCGGTAATAATGCGTCAACATGTTCCTTGCACTTCTTTACTGACTCAAAGAATTTTTCTTTCCCTTTATTCATTTTCTCACTAAAAGTCTCCTCATTGATATGATCAATTGTTAGTAGATTGTCGGTTATGTACTTAGACAATGTGTCTATTTGGCTTAAAGAATCATTATTTTCTATATTACACTTGGGTGCAATCATCTTCAAAATTGGAATGGTGTCATCAATTGCCTTGTATGCAATTGCATTGCAATCAGTTATTTTCTTAATAGAATCCAACAATACCTCTGTTACATTTGTCGATCTAAATTCTGTTAAGGAGGAACCAGATGACTGTCTGACTGCCTTAACAATTTGTAATCCACCAGTGTGAGTAACCTCTTTGCTTGTAGTGACCTCTAGTAGGTCAGTTTCAGTCTGCATATCTACTAACAAGGGTCTAGGTTTCTCAGCTGATGTCGGTGGCACAGTCTCTGTCTGAACCTTTTCTTCAATCTTTTTCTCTTCCGGTTTTGTAATGTGTACCTCTATCTATTTCTTTGAGCTTTCCACTGCTGGTTTTTCTTATTGTGTCTCAATGTTTTCTACCAGTTTCTCTGTATTTACCTTTGAACTGTCTACTGTCGGTATCTCAATAGATTTATCAGTGTTATCATTTGCCGATTGCTTAGTAGGTTTTTTAGTATGTACATCAGTGGTACATGTCCTTCCAGTATCCAGGGTATCAGTTGATTTTTTAGTGTGAGTTTCAATCCCAATCTCAATGTTTCAAACTATATCCTCAATATTTGTCTCAACTGCAATATTTTTTGCTGGTGGCTCAGTTGCCACATCTCTCTTCTTAGTTGTTTCCTTATCAACCACAATGTTGACTTCTTGTGTGTCAATATTCATTTTATACAACACCTATGAATCAGGATTGGTTTTTTCATGTGTTGTCTCCATACTTTCCACATTTTTTGTTATCAGTGGTGTATCAATATTTACAATCGGTGGAGTATCAAAAGGAGGTGGGGGCAAGTTATCTGTTATTTTTATGCTCGGAGGACCACCTACCTTACCTTTACCTTTATCGTTGTCCTTTTGATAGACTTTGAAAGCCTTTGGTCATTTAAGCTCTTCTTGTTTTTCCTTCTCAACAAAGAAGATATCCCATTTGTCTACGGTTTCTTCTGATATCTCACTTACTCTGCCAGCCATTAATGCTACATGCCGGTGACCAGTGGAAAATACAGTTCAGTTAGCCTCACTTATCAGTTAATCAATCTCTTCAGCTGATCTTACTAGTGTTAGTTAGATTAGAGGGGGGGTGAATCAGATAAACTCACAATTCAACATATTCATCATATTCAACCTCGGTAGAACTTACTTGATATGCAACTATGACTGTAAATCATTCAAACTTATAAACTGATAAACTTGAAACATCAAAAAAATTTTAACACCAGATTTAACGTGGAAACCCAAATAGGGAAAAACCACTGTGGGATTTTGGACCCACTAAGAAAATATACTCTTCTAGAGTATGATCAGTTAAAAGCCAATCCTGTTAAAGATTACATAAACACATTGCTAGATGTGACCCGGTCAAGGGATTTCCCTCAGATCTATCAAAATCTTGCACTTTGTTAGAAGTGACCTTGTCAAAGGATTTCAAACACTCATTCAAAATGTTACCTTGCTAGAGGATTTACAAATAAGACTGTTAGGTCCACTCAGTTAAGAGATTTCCTGTCACTTACATAAATAAATAATAGTAATAAAATATATCTGCAACTTCACATCTGAAATGTTAAAGAAGCCTCTATGTGCTCAAAATAATCTTGTCATAAGACTTATCTTCCTCCTTACTAGGCTTCTCAATCTGTTCTTCAATCAAATCTTTAATCTTCTGTACTTGGTAATCACCTCTGCAGTATCACTGCTCTTCTATTTGCTTGCATTCTTTGTTCATCAACTTTTCCTTATTTATAAGCAATTCCTAACCACTTAATCTCATTAATCACATTTCCCATGATTAATATTATCCATTAGATCTTCAAACTTGACTAGGTTCATTGAATCCTTCGAACTGAAAAGCATTTTATCTTGCCTTGGAACTTGTATTCCTTCCTTGGTACTTGTGCTCAGTTATGACCATTCAATCTGTGTTGTAGTTCTAACTCTTGAATTTTCATTTCCATTGATCCTTAACAAAATTCTTGTATGACATTCCAATCTTCTATAAATCTCCAGCTCATTGGCATCCTTCATTTAATAATGTATTTATTCATCCAATGCATTTTGTTACTGCTCGGTTGATACTTAGTTAATTTTGAACTTTACTCGGTAGACATTCTATATTCATCTCGGTTATAGTCTCGGTAGCTTTGCTTGCTAATGACACTTGGTAACTTCTTTCTTCTTTAACCGATACTGATAACCTTGGTGTTTACTGACTAGCTCCTTGCTCAATAAAATAGAACAGTATCAAACCTTTACTCATTCAAAATATACTCTTTAAGATATGGCAACATCATACTGAATTAGAAAATCAATTGCTTAACATCAATGACAAAATAATATTATTAAGACAGTAATCATCCTTTATCAATTATATCATCAATCTCCAACAAGCTTATTGTAATGCCAACAATCTCCCCCTTTGGCATTGATGGCAATACCAACTTTTGATTTATTCTAATTGGTTCAGACTGCTATAATTCTTCTCCTATTATCCTTGAGTTGTAAACTTCTCCTGTAATTTTCTCCCCCTGTCATTAGTCTTCTCCCCCTTTGACAACAATGCCAAAAGTAAAACTAATCAATGATTACTTCCCCTGTGAAGTAATTTCCTTGCTATTAAAACATATACAAATGTATCATCTTAGTCTCGGTCAGAGCATCTTGTCTTCATTCACTATTTCCTACACAACTTTAGAAACCCTCCTAATGTGTGTAAATCAGCATCAACTCACAAATAGTATTCTGTAGAGTCATAGAATTGATGCTTTCACCAAACTCTGTCAATGAGTACTAGATAGGGGTAGGACCCCTAACTTACTTCTAAGATACTCAAAAGTGTCCCTTGGCAGTGGCTTAGTGAAGATGTCTGCTATTTGTTCCTTTGTGCTAACATATTCCAGCACAACTTTCTTTTCTTGAACTTCTTCTCTTAGATAATGATACTTTATAGAAATATGCTTTGTCTTATAGTGCATTACCAGATTCTTTGAAATGTTAATAGCACTAGTATTATCACAAAATATAGTTACTGCCTCAGTAACTATCTCATTCATACCTTCCAACAGTTGTTTGATCCATGCTATATTGGTACAATTCAATGCTACAATGACATATTTAGCTTCATCTGTTGACTATGAAATGCATCCTTGTTTCTTGCTAAGCCAACTCACTAGTCTTTCTCCCAAAAAGAAAGCTCCACCACTTGTTCTTTTACTGTCATCAATATTTCCTGCCCAATCAGCATTAGTATAGACTGTTAAGTCAAAATCATTCCTCTTTTTATATAGTAAACCATAATCTTCAGTGCCTCTCAAGTATCTGAAAATTCTCTTGATTGCTATCATATGGGTTTCTTTGGGATCTGCAGAAAATCTTGCAGCTATACCTACTACATGTGCTATATCAGGCCTGCTGTGAACTACATATTGTAACTTTCCAATCATAGATTGGTAAAGTGTCTCATAAACAGATGTAGATTCATCATTCTTTGATAGTTTACAATTAGTAGTCATAGGAGTACTTATAGGTTTAGAATCCTCCATTCCAAATTTCTTCAAGATTTCCTTTATATACTTGGATTGAGTAATGAAAATCCCATTTTTGATTTGAAGTATCTGTAAACCTATAAAATACTTTATTTCACCAATTAATGACATCTCAAATTCTTTGCACATTTCATTTCCAAAGTTCTTGCATAAAGAATCATTTCCACAAAAAATAATATCATCAACAAATATGGCTGAAATCAGTATTCCATTCTCCTTATCATTCTTCATATACATGTTGTTGTTTTCACTAGTCCTTATAAATCCAATCCTAATTAAGTAGGAGTGCAACCTTTCATACCATTCTCTAGGCGCTTGCTTTAGGCCATATAAAGCTTTGTTCAACTTACATTCCTGATCTTTATTCTTCTCTTCAATAAATCCTTCAGGCTATTCAATATAAACTTCTTCTTCTAGTATACCATTCAAAAATGCAGATTTAACATCCATTTGATATACCTTGAAATTTTTGTAAGCAGCATGTGCCAACAATGTTCTTACTCCCTCAAGTCTTGCCATGCAAAAGTCCCACCATAGTCTATTCCTTCTTCTTGAGCACAACCTTTGCAAACTAGCCTTGCTTTATTCTGAATGACCTCACCTTTTTCATTTAGCTTATTTCTGAAAATCCACTTTGTGCCGATTACATTTTTCTCTTTAGGTCTTGGGACCAGTGTCCATGTTTCATTTTTCTAGATTTGTTTAATCTCTTATGTCATAGCATTCACCCAATCTTCATTGCTTAATGCCTCTTTTACTATCCTTAGTTCAAACTCAGATATCAGACATGTGTTCTGTCTCAGTTTGTTCCTTGTCATCACTAGATCATCCTTATCTCCTATAATCTGACTTGATGCATGATTTCTTCTGACATATTTTGCTAATATAGGCTTGATAGGCTTTGTATGATCTTCTTCATCACTCGGTAACTTAGTATTTTCTTCATTTTCTTCATTGGCTTTATTGGTAAGACTTCTCGGTTGTACATATACAAACTCTTCATAATCTTCTGGTTCTTTGGAATTTCCTTCATCATTCCTTTCTACAAATTCATCAATTTTCACATTTGCACTTTCCACTATTTTATTAGATGATTTGATTAGACATTTAAATGCTTTACTCCTAGAGGAATAACCAAGAAATGTTCCTTCCTCACTTTTCTGATCAAATTTTCCATTTGTCATCTTTGTGAACATAACATCTACTTCCAAATATTTTAAAATAACTTACATTTGGTTTCTTGTCATACCAGATTTCATATGGTGTCTTCATAGTTCCTTTCTTCAGTTGTACTCGGTTCAGGGTGTAAACTGTAGTGCTTATTGCTTCTCTCCAAAATGTTTGAGGTACTCTCTTTTCTATCATCAATTTTCTGGCACAATCTACAATTGATCTATTTCTTCTTTTAGCTATCCCATTTTGCTATGGTGTTCTCAGTGCTTATACTAGTCTCTTTATACCATGATCATTGCAAAATAAGTTAAATTCATCTGAAATGAACTCTCCTCCTCTATAAGATCTTAGACATTTCATCTGCCTTCTTGTTTCATTTTCAACTCTTGCCTTATACCATTTGAACATTTGAAAGGCTTCTGATTTTTCTTTTAAAAACCTAACTGACATCATCCTTGAGTAATCATCCACAAATAATATAAAGTATTTATCACCATAATAACTTTGAACTTTCATAGGACCACAAAGATCAGTGTGCACAAGATCTAAAATTCCTTTAGAAGTGTAAGACTTACTTGTAAAGCTTGATTTTGTCATCTTACCCATCTGGCATCCTCGACATATTGCATTCTCAAGTTTTTCCAAGCTCGGTAGACCTCTTACTCGGTGCTTCTTACTTATTTTGATTAGGTTATCAAAATTTACATGACAAAACCTTTTATGCCATAACCAAGTATCTTCTATTTTTGCATATAGACAATTGTTCCAAGTTGAGTCAAGATGAAATGTATTACCTCTTGTTTGAGTCCCGATAGCAGCCAACTTTCCATGTTTGTCATGAACTTTGACAATTCCTTTCTGAAATTTATTTGGTATCCTGTATTGTTTAGCTGTGCTACACTCAACAAATTGTATTTCAGACCTTCAACCCAATATACATCATCACATTTAGCATTGTCAAGAAGTGTGATAGGTCCTTTACCTTTCACCAGACATGGTGCAACATTACCAAATCTTACATAACCTCCATCATAATCTTCTAAATTAACAAACTTGTGTTTATCACCTGTCATGTGATGTGAGCATCCACTATCTATGATCCAAGAATCATTATTATTTATGTGTGATATTAAGGCTTTTTCTTCATACCTTTCTTCATCTGATCCATCTTTGATAGCCACATATACAACTTCCTCTGTCTCAGTCCCATCATATTTATCATCATTGGATTCCTCATCAGCTACTAGGCATGTCTTTCTATCTCTCCTTCTGAAGTCTCGATGCCCTCTGTATTGGTTGTCTTTCTATCTATCATCTCAGTATTCTCTTTTTTCACTAGATTCTTTGTCAGGACAGTTAGAATCCATATGTCCAATTTTATCACAGTTAAAACATTTTAAAGGTAACTTTCCTTTATACTTACCTTTGCCTCTCGGTAACCTTCTGGCCAATAATGCTTCAAACTCTTCTTGCTTTCTGATTTCCTCATATAGTTTGTGCACTTGTTCCATGTTTTTGTGAAATCTTTCACTTGCTCCACTATGATATCCTTCAACATACTTATACATTCTATCATTGTAATCATCAGATTCACCAAGATGAAAAGAATTGAATGCAAATTCAACTTTGTTTACTGAAGACCCACTGTTATCAAAATTAGTTAACTCAAAAGCATGTAGCTTACCAATAGTAGCATCCAAAGAGACTGGCATGTTTGGTACATACCTTAATTCATTAATTGTAGAGACTCGAATGGCATAAGCAGGTAGAAGTGTTCTCAGCAACTTACTTGTTACATCCTTTTCTTCAATAGTTCCTCCCGATCCTTTGATTTGATTGATAGTTTCCTTTAATCTTGTACTGTATTAGATTATGTTCTCACCTTCATTCATTCTCATGGATTCAAGTTGTCCTCTTAGACTATCTACTTTTTCTCTTTGAACATGTTCATCACCACCATACACAAATATAAGCTTATTCCACATAGCTTTGGCATCATTACAACCTTCTAGATCATTAAACTCTGAGTTGGTCAAAGCTGATGTTATTTCAATCATTGCTTGAATATGTTCTTGCTTTGCCTTTATTTCTTCCATTGTCATAGGGTAGGTGCTAGGTACAGTGTAATCATTCTCCAGATAATATGTTGCATATTCTCCAATTCCTGATAAGTGCAGCTTCATCCTTTTCTACCATGTGGAGAAACTTGACTTGTTCAACTTTGGTGCATCCCTTTTATACATCTTCGGATCTTTCCTCAAGTTCCTTTAAACTTTTCTTTCAGAGTTCTAGCTATGATACCAATTGTTAGTTAGATGAGAGGGGGGGGTGAATTAGATAAACTCACAATTCAACATATTCATCAGATTCAACCTCGGTAGAACTTACTTGATATGCAACTATGACTGTAAATCATTCAAACTTATAAACTGATAAACTTGAAACATCAAAACACATTTAACACCAAATTTAATGTGGAAACCCAAATAGAGAAAAACCATTGTGGAATTTTGGACCCACAAAGAAAATATACTCTTCTAGAGTATGCTTGGTTAAAAGCCAATCTTGTTAAAGATTACATAAACACATTGCTAGATGTGACCCGGTCAAGGGATTTCCCTTAGATCTATCAGAATCTTGCACTTTGTTAGAAGTGACCTTGTTAAAGGATTTCAAACACTCATTCAAAATGTTACCTTGCTAGAGGATTTACAAATAAGACTGTTAGGTCCACTTGGTTAAGAGATTTTCTGTCACTTACAGAAATAAATAACAGTAATAAAATATATCTACAAATTCACATCTGAAATGTTAAAGTAGACTCTATCTGCTCAAAATAATCTTGTCATAAGACTTATCTTCCTCCTTGATGGGCTTCTCAATCTGTTCTTCAATCAGATCTTCAATCTTCTGTACTTGGTAATCACCTCTATAGTATCATTGCTCTTCTATTTTCCTGCATTCTTTGTTCATCAAATTTTCCTTATTTATAAGCAATTACTAACCGCCTAATCTCCTTAATCACATTTCCCATGATTAATATTAGCCATCAAATCTTCAAACTTGACTAGGTTCATTGAATCCTTCAAACTGAAAAATGTTTTATCTTGCCTTGGAACTTGTATTCCTTCCTTGGTACTTGTGCTTGATTATGACTATTCAATCTGTGTTGTAGATCTAACTCTTGAATTTTCATTGCCATTGATCCTTAACAAACTTCTTGCACGACATTCCAATTTTCTATAAATCTCCAACTCATTGGCATCCTTCATTTAATAATGTATTTATTCAAATAATGCATTCTGTTACTACTTGGTTGATACTCAGTTAATTCCGAACTTTACTTGGTAGACATTCTATATTCATCTCGGTTATAGTCTCGATAGCTTTTCTTGATGATGACACTCGGTAACTTCTTTCTTCTTTAACCGATACCGATAACCTTGGTGTTTACCGACTAGCTCCTTGCTCGATAAAATACAATAGTATCAAACCTTTACTCATTCAAAACATACTCTTTGAGATATGGCAACATCATATTGAATCAGAAAATCAATTGCTTGACATCAATGACAAAATAATATTATTAAGATAGTAATCATCCTTTATCAATTATATCATCAATCTCCAACAAACTTATTGTAATGCCAACAACTAAGTGAACTACAAGTAGTTTCTCTATCTTTATCTTTTTGTCTAGTTCAACAATTGCTAACCTTTTTGCATCTAACCTTTTGTACAAGTCACTAGGTAGATCATCTACAACTTCTATCAAAAATTTCTTGTAGATATCTAAGTGTAAGATAACACTGCTTTCTATACTTTCCTTTTCCTTGTCTAAAAATGTATTATACAACTTGCTAACATTTCACAAATTACCATCTTTAGTTATCTCATTCAAAAGATTATCAAGTGGAGGGATAACTTGTTTTTCCTTCTTCTTCTTAGGTGTCATCTTCTTTGCTGGAGACCTAATTGCCTGTTGTTTCTGTCTTGTTCTCTTGGGTGCAGGAGAGGGTACCGATGAAGGTTTTCTTTTTCTTTCTACCCTTTTGAATTTTGCTGGTATTTCATTGTCAAAGGAGGTAGCAACTTGTGAAAGATGTGCTTCCGGTTGTGTTCCTTCCTCTCCTTAATACCCATTTTATTCAATATATCTTCCTTAATTACTTTTTCCTATCTTGTTGCCTTTCTAATTGTTTGTTCTATTTTCTTTATTCTTTTCTGTGATTGAACTTTGCTTTCAATGGTTTCTGCATTTCCAAATACTTCTTCTGTTGGTTCTTTAGGGGCTTCTAGAAGGGATTTAGAATAAGTTTCAATTATGCTCTCATCTGCCTCATAACCCATCTCTATAACCCAAACTATCCTTGGAACCACTGCCTCCATCCAGATTTCATCCTTCTTTATGACAAAACATATCTCCTTCTGATATTTATCAACTATGGATTGAGATAGTCTTTCTCTAGTTTTCATTCTAGCCTTCAGTGCTTGAAAATATTCATTTATGTTCTTCTCTCTTTCATCTCCCATGTTATTTAGAATATCCAAAAGTTGCTTTACTACCGGTATGTCAAATCCAAATTCTTTTCTACCTATACTGGGAACTTCATTGGTGATATATAGAAATAGACATACAAGTAAGTTGCCAAATTTGAATGTGCCTTTCTTGTCACCTTTGATTTTCTTCAGATTGTCTATTAGTTCATCCTTTAACCATTAACATATGTCAATCTTTGCATTACTATTTACCATGTCATAAGCACTCTTGATACATAAACTAGAAAAAAAGTTTAATCTATTGGCATGTGTAGCCTTGTATCCAAGAATCATGCTAATGAATCTTACATTGATATCCTTTACATCATTGACTCTTAAGGATCTCTTGTCATAGGTTGCACTAGCTAGGGTCATTACAATGTCGTTTGAAACCTTTTTAGTCTTATCAAGCTTGCTACCACTGGAAGGTAAGCCTGTCACTACCCTAACTACTTCTTTTGTTATCTTATGAATGGAATCTAACCAGAAGAACTCCCCATGTACTCTACTCAATACAATCCTTATAACATCCTTGGTAAAATCAGGAATGCTAAATATGTCCACAAAACCTAGGGTTTCAACTATCTTGTGTTTCGGTTTTACATTACCATTAACATCACATATAACGGTCCTATACATGTTCATAATCTCATCAACACCTAGTTCTTCAATATGACAATGTATGTAAATTCTAGGATCCTCAGCATATGTAACTCCTTTGGGTATTTTAGAAAATGCTCCTAGGGTATCATCATTCTTCCCAATTTTGGGAATGATTTTAAATACAGGCCTAAGGCATTTAATCACTTCAATTACTATAGGGTTTGCAATGAATTCAGGTGCAGAGGAGGAAGCCATTGTATAAATACCTTAATCTACCTTTAGGTATGAGTGCTTGAATGATTTTCTTCACTTCTCGCTATGGATGCCTTCGCTCGATATTTTCACGCTCTAAGGAAATTTGAATGCTCGGTGAATGAAAAAGAGCCAAAGACACTTGCTTTATAATGTCATTTCCTTCAACTACCACATTAAATGCATGTCGGTTAAGTGAAACTTAACACATCTACCGGTAAAGAAGTAATTCAACTTCTCACTATCAGCCGAGGGTAAATTAGCATAGTTTTCAATTTGTTGCCATACCCCCAAAAGGTTTCTTTTTAGTTAGATGAAAAATCTCTTGCTAGTGGAGTGATACTATGTTCTACCAGTGAAGGAATAACTTCATTAATATTCTGATCTGACTTTCTAATCCATTGTTTTGAAAATTCTTGCTTTACTTCTTCAACCTTCTCTTTACCTTTCAAACTGGGTCCTTTGTTATTTGTCGGTGATGCCTTACTTCTACAAAATTTTGCAATATGTCCAATCTTGTTACAAGCATAACAAGTCACATTGTTTTTCTTAATAGCTTTTCCATATCCTATGTTGTTATGTGTTCTGCATTGATTAGATAAGTGTCCAAATCTTCCATAAACATAACATCTTATATTCATTCTGCAATTTTCTGAGTTATGACCAATTTTGTTGCATTTAGAACATTCATCGGTGGGTGCATTAGTGTTCTGATAGTTTCTAGATCTATACTGATTTTCTCTATGACCATACTTGTTACAGTTAAAGTGTTTCCCATTGAATTTGTAAGCATTAGGTTGTCTTACAGGTTTACTGTGATCATGATTGTTTGCAGTACCAGAGCTTTCACCAACTTCAAAGCCAAGGCCATTTGTATCTCCATCAGGTTTCTAATTTTTTAGCATGTTATCAAGTTCCTCTGAACTTTTCTTGAATTTCCCTTTGTGTTGATTTGCAGCAGCCAACTCATTTTCCAAGATTCCCTTCTGTCTCAAGAGTTCAGTTCTATCATTTTTGTATGCATCAAATCTATCTTCAACATATCCTTTTCATGACTAAGTCTTGTGTTTTCATTTCCAACATCATTTAGTCTTCTAACCAAGTCATCTTCATTCTTCTTTCTATCTTCAATGTCTTTACAAAACCTCATAGTCATATCTTGCATCTCATTCCTTATTGTACTGTTTTCCTGTCTCAATTTGTTCACAAGGTCATTAAGAGTGTCTTTTTCACCATCATCACTCTGCATCTTCTCAGAAAGTTATCTTCTTTTGTTCCTAGCAATAGTGATATTTTCTTGAAGTCCTTGAATGATTTCCTGTGCAATCTTTAGATCATCTTTAAGTTTCATATTCTTTAACTTTTTTGCATCATAATCTGAAAGAGTCATTTCCAATTGCTTTCTCAAGTTTTCCATCTCTACCGGTGTCAGAATCTTCCTCAAGCTATTAGGATTTTGAAAATAGAGGACCAGGCTCTGATACCAATTGCTAGGATTTCCAAAGATACTAAGAGGGGGGATGAATCAATATCTAACCGGTTAATGGATTTTCTTGATTTATTAAGTGAATTGAAATCCAAAATAGTGTATTGGTAAATAAGAATTAATGCAGTAAATAAGAATAGTAAACACAACATAGAAAGCACACCATAACACAATATTTTTAGTGAGGAAACCCAGTGGGGGAAAAACCTCAGTGGGATTTGTGACCCACAATATTCGCTCACTGGTTAATAAGTGAATATTACTTACAAAATGTGGTGCCTGCACATGCAGGAAGGCTCACTGCTCAATTACAAAGGAAGTCTCACTGACTTACAAAAGTGAATTATAGAAATCCAAAGTGATGTACTGCTACAAAAAGCATCTGCTATGCCAGATTCAGTACCGGTTTAAGCTCTTGCAATAATCATAAACCTTACTTCAACATTTGCTCATTATATCCATCTATAACCATTTCATACTAAATGTTCCTACAAGATCTCATACTTATATGAGTCTTATTACAATATACCATGTCGGCTTACAAAAGATATTACAATTAAATACATTATGCAATAAGAAAAATCTTGTTGGCTTAGGGTGCTAGTAATCTTCTTGGTTTCTGTTGGTGAACTATCTACCGATGTCGATGTCTTCCAATGCCATAGGATTGTAAGGTTGCCATCAATTACAATACCTTCAATCACCTACAATTTCTAATTGGAGTGTGCATTTGCCAACAAAGCTTATTGTCAAATCTTTTTAGAAACCCCTGGATGAAGTGCGGTGAGTCAGATCTATATATTTTGATACTCTTTGACGTTATGAAGTGCTTTTGGATCATAACTGGTAGAAATGTTATATTTTTGGAAACCGGTAGTATGTTAAAAGAGTTTTAGGGTTTTATTGGTAATAGAATTTAATGCAGTAGATAATGGACAAATAAAAGGAACTTTTTGAATGTCATTTGTCACATTGCATTCTTGTGAGCACTCAGAGAGAAAATAGAGCAGAGACAAGCTTGTGCTTGTAGCATCTAACCTATTTGACATAGATTCGAAGAGATTTGAGGTGATCTATGATCGGTAATCGGTGAGTGAACATTTTTAGTGTTTGGAACCCTAGTGTGGAAGCATTGAAAGGTATTTATCTTGTTATTTGTTTATCTAGCCTGAATCTTTGAGAATGGACACACTAGATCTAGTTGATGTTACCGATAGACCTCGACCTGAATTCAAAAGGCACCTGTTTAAGTCTAAGGAAACTGATCCCGCTGGAGCCCTATTCGGAGTTCCTTATGGTGTCTTACATGCTGAAGATGTTAGATCATTTTATCATAGAAAATTTGAAGATTTGGGTATTGCTGCTATTTTTTATCAATATAGAGTGTTGTGTGATAAGAATGGTGTGCTGAAGGATGAATACAAGAGAGTTACCAAGAAATGGTTTCACCATGCCCTTAACTCTATTGATGATTTTGATGATGAACTTTTAAGATATGTTCTTATTAGGATTCATGACCAGTTCATTTGGCTCGATAGACCACATAAAATCTCAAAAGAAGCTATTCACGCAGTCACCAAATTTTGTGCCATCGGTGAGGTTCCAATATTGAGATTTGCTCCTAAGGATGATGTAGATAATTTGATAGGTTCAAAATGGGATGTAAGAACAATGACAGTGAATAATATTAATGATCTGATAGTTAAATATGCTTCTATGATAATCGGTTACCGGATTTATCACTCCAGAAGGAGGAACAACATCCCTGTTTTTGCCATTCATACTGCCTACAAGCTGATCAAGGAAGATAATGATTATGATCTTTTAGAGGCGTTGAGGAGTCAACTTATGTTGAACCTAGAATCCATCAAGAAGGATAAGAGGTTGAAGTTTAAATTTGGTCAACTGATTCTTGGTTTATTCTTTTACTTTCAAAATTGTTTCCTCGGTATCAGTGATGTGCACTAGATAGATGGTACTCCAACACTAATGCAAATGAAGAACACCATAAGAATGCTTGGAAATTATTTTAGCAAGATTACATGGGGATATTTCAAAGATTTTCAAAAGAAAATGCATGCAAGGGAGAGAATACTGAGAAAGGTTGTCAACTAGTATGAGAACACTTTGTTTTATGATAGACACTGATACATGCATGATAGAGGCAGCTGATCCCATGACAACTTGGGTGATGCCCATGGGATATTAAGTGGACAAAGATATTTTGATTGCATATGTTGATCATCTTTTTCCCCAACCGGTAGACACAACTATTGAATGATTTGGCACTTACAAGGAGAAATCCCTACAAGTGCACTCAGAACTTAATAAACCGGTTATAACAAAGAAAGTAAGGAAAGAAGTTGAGGCATTTGTAGAGAAAGAAGGATTCACAAAGGAAGCCATTATTGAAGCAAGAGAAAACCATGTTACACAACATGTAGGAGCATCAAGTGTTCCAATTGGTAGCTCCAGTGGTATGAAAACAAGAGCTCAAAAAGAGAAAGTTGCAAAGAAAGATAATCCAACAAAGACAAAGAAGGAGAAACCATCAAAGATACAATTCAAGAGAAAAGGGAAGATAGTAGAACCTTGTGATGCACCAGTAGCAATTGGTAAAAGGAAAAAGCAACAAGCACAAAAACCGATAGTTGTAGATGATGAAGAGACTGAATTTGAAGGAGAGAAGAAAGCCCTAAGGGCTAGTGGTATAAGGTCTAAGGTCAGTGGTAAATAATTGTGAAATCTTCAAAGAAATTGGAAACATTATAGTACATTTTTGAGAAAATGATTATGTCTATTAAAAATTATGGAGTTTATAAAGGGTTGAATACATTGCTTAATCATTTGAATGAAAAGGAGAAAAGGGAAATTGAAGATGATGTTGTATATAGCATGAATAAATACAACAAGGCCCTTATTGAATTGCAAGGAACAATCCCTAATTCTTTGTATAATCAAATTAATGCTAGATGGTAGGAAGCCATGAAGCAAGATAGAGAATACTTTGAATTTGATCTAAAAAACTTGCAACCTAAAGCAACTAAGGAGGAATTAGAAGAAATTTTAGCCAAGGCAAAATCATCCTTTAGGTCAAAGAAGAGGTTGACTAGATTGTTGATTGGAGAGACCCAATCAGTCCATGAAGAGACTGAGAAAATTTTGAAGAAGATACTGGTTCTTATTCCTGATGAAGAGGAAGTAAATGATGAACTAGAGTGGCCTAAGGCTGAAAATATTCCTGAAGGTATGAAAATAAGTGACTTTGAGCTGGATGAAATTATGATGGGAGATGATCTGGTAGATGATCAACCGGTGAACACACACACTAAATCTGTGGTTTTCCCTAAATGATGATGATACTAGTAAAAATGATGATGTTGACACAATTGATAATGCTAATGTACATGATGTTGATGTTCAAATGTCTGAGAAACATGAATAGGAATAGGGACAGGAAGAGAAGGAAGATGAAGAAGAAAAGAAAGAAGAGGAGCCACCAGTAGTAACTCAAACTGCTGATACACAATTGCCACTAGTAAAGGCCAATAAAGAAGTAAAGGAGAAAGATAATGACAAGGAGAAGGAAAAGGAAAAACAAGAGGATGAGGTAGAAGAGAAAACAAAGGAAAAGAAAGGAGAAGAGGAGAAGAAACCAGAGGATAGCAAGCCCAAAGTGACACCTGTGTCACTTGATTCTAAAAAGAAAATTATTGATGAAGATGATGATGATGCTATAAGTATCAAAGTACCCCTTTATATGGACAATCTGAGTTCTACTGAGTTGATGGAGATTGCAACAGCCATGCAATCCTGGGAAAAGAAGAAGAGAATGAAGAGGCAGTAGAAGGAGGCAAAAACAATAAAGAATGATGTTGAGATTTTGTCAAGTCTCCTAATAGAGACTGATATAGATAATTTTGTTACTCCAATTGACAAACTTGGTCAACTGGTTACTGATGTCAGTGAACAGATGAAATATTTTGAAGATGCAACCTATGTGAGTGTTGAAAAGGAGTACAAGAAGCAACAGACTGAACAGTTAATGAAAGATATTGATAAAGGTAAAGTTGCTTTGACTATGAATAAGGACTATTTGAAAGAAGCTTTAGAAACTAGTGGTAAGATCCTTTCTATTGTGGCCAAATTTTCTTTATTTTGTGAAGACTTGAAGAAGAAAAAGGAGGAAGCTGAGAAAGAACTTGATGTTATATGTGAGTCATTTAAGCCCTTGAATGACTCTGCAATAAATTTTGGATGATTTGTTGTAGAAATTTAGTGGAAGCTAAAAGCTTATGAAAATGAACAAGTAAAGAGGATTAGATCCCTGCAGGAATTACATATGCAGTTGATACCTAAGGTGGAAATGTTGCAGAGAGCTTATGAGAAAATTGAAGCTATTCTTGCAACACCAAAGATGAGCACTATAGATACCATGGAGGAGCTTGCTAAATATATTAGAACACATGTGGAGAAAACTGACACTATTTTGGAGACCTGGCACAATGATCTTAAGTAGTTGAAATCTCATTTTAGTGATGCTTTTTCTAAAAGTGCATTGTAAAAGACATTTAAACTTTCATATCTATATATGTTATGCAATTTTGATGTAAATGTATTTATCTTTCATGTATTTACTTTCCTTTGTCATTATTGTCAAAGGGGGAGTAGTAGTTGTAAGAGTCAGTTAGTCAATCAAAATTTTGTTGTAATTGTAATGGGGGAGTAGTAGTATGAGTATTTAAATTTTTGTAATAGCATGCAATTACTAAAGGGGAGTATGTGCCATGAGTAGAGTCAATTTTTTTATTGCACACTTAGTTGATGAAATTTTTCCTAAGCATTGCCATCAATGCCAAAGGGGGAGAATGTTGGCATTTTTGATGATGTTTTGGAGAATGTTGGCATAGTTGATGAACAACCGGTAAGGATTGTTGGTGATGATATGCAATTGGTAAAGGATTGATGTTGTAATATGATGAAGAGATTGAGATTGCTGACTAAGTTTTATGTTGTCATTGATGAAAACTATGTTTTTGTAGTCATTTAAGTCTTGTAGACCAGCCGGTAAGACTTAACCGGTACATAAGACAATTTAATAGTGAACCGGTAATTAGGACTTCAACCGGTAAACTAGGAATAGAGTTTCTTTCCAACAACTGGTACATGCGATCGATAGAGAGTTGGATGATGTGGTTTTATAGGAGTAATGAAAATAGGCACTAGGAGCTATGTCCATGACTGCATTGGTAGATTCAACTAGAAAAGAGAGATTTGATGTATAGAGTAGACATTCAGGATGAACACTTAACCGGTAGTGATAAAGTCACTTAAATCAGTAAACTAGTACAATTTTTATTGTGTTTTTAGTTTCTTATGTCAGCGGGCAACTTAAGTAAAGCGTGTAATGTAAGTTTGTCTAGATTCATTGAACCTAGGAAATTGTTCCAAGGTTGTAGCCGACTAAGAGATGTTTATAAAAAGTGTGATGAGTTATGAGTTGGTAAGAGTGAGAGATCATTAGCAAAGGATACGAATTTGATTGTGCGGTGATTAGTGAAGCTCCGTATTGATGTGTTCTTGAAGTTTTAAGGATCTTAAGCAGATCTTATTTGACATAGAGGTGTTACATGAATATCATTTGACTTTTGTTTTCCTAACAGTTTGCAGCAATAAAATCCTGTAACCAGGTAGGTCCTAACATGCCTTAATTTTTAAATCCTCTAATAGGGTAGCTCAACATCTGAGTTTAAATTCTCTCGCGAGGTTGATCCTAACAGGTCAAAGCTCCTAATATGGCTTATCATAGCAAATCCCTTAACTGGGTGACTTCTAATAGGGTCTGCTCCTAACATGGGATATTTGTAAGACCTTAACTGGTCAAGATTTGTATTATGAAGATAGTGAATCTTGTGGGTACTAACTCCCACTGTGGTTTTTCCCTTTTGGGTTTCCACATATAAATACCTTACGTCATGTGGAGTTTATTTTATTGGGTATTAGCTTATGTGGTGATATTCCTCTTATGCTTGTAAAGTTTTAAGTTGTTTAAGTTGGTGATCAGATTCATATTGTTTTTGCTTGCACTGATTCACCCTACCCTCTCAGTGCCTTATAAGTTTATCAATTGAGGACCCAATAGGCTTTGTTGTCATGACAAGCACATGGATTAGTATATACTCTATCAGGAATTTGGATGTTTGGTTGTTTGAGGACTTTGAAACACATAGACATATTCTTCATTTCTCCAACCTTGTTGCAACAAATATTCAATTGATTAAGTATCATGGTAGACCTCATAACAAGAATTTAGTGAATCTGACCATGAGGCAATACTTGACACAATATGGGTTAGAGTTGATCCAAAAGGCTCACTTGATTGATTTTGGGTTATTTACAAGTGTTCAATTGTTGCAGCATTACAATGATTCTATGGTTCAGGGTAGAATGATTTTAGAATTTTGTATATATCGTCAGTGAATTATTCTATATTCATTTTTTGTATATATAAATTCCCATGAGCTGATTTGTAAATAATTTTTTTGTATATTTAAATAGCCAAGAGCTGATTTGTCCATTTTTAGAGGCAAATTTTTGAATATATGTCAATTTCCATATATGTAAATTTGTGTATACGCAAATTTTGTATATGTAAATTTGTGCATAAATGGAATTTTGTGATGTATTTTGTATTTTTTATTATATTTGAAATTTTGTATGACTATTTATGAGTACATGACCTAATTTATGACTATTTATGAGTACATGCGTATGCCTACCGTATGACTCTGGATGTTCGAGTGAGCAATGAGGCACAACAGAAGCATGCCTACCATAAACCCACCCACTCAAACGTGCTCATGCTATTGGTTTGTGCCCATGACAAACAAACTTAAATTTAACCTATCTTGCAACCTTGCATTGCATGCATTTGATGATTTTCACACCAAGTGCAAAAATGCTACCATGTGAAAATGGTTCCGAGTCTTCAAAAACTGAGATAGCTCATTGTAGATGGGCCTTGGATGACCCTATAGGTTCAAACAGATCAATCGTATGCATGTTGGATTGCGAGAGACAATCTGTCAAAGTTTGAAAGTTTTTTAGACTTAGGACACTTGAGAGATAGCATCATTAGGGTATGGGTTTGGATGTTCGAGCCACTTGGGAAGCACAAAAGGAGCATGCCTACCATAAACGTGCCCACCTAGATGCACTCATGTTGTTGATTCATTCCCATGATGAACAAATTCAAATTTAGCCTATCTTGCAACCTTGCATTGCATGCATCTGACAATTTTTTGCACCAACTAAAAAAATGCTACCATGTGAAATTGGCTCCAAGTCTTCAAAAATGGAGATAGGTGATTGTAGATGAGCCTCACATGAACCTATAGGTTCAAATAGATTAATCGTATGTATCCTGGATTGCAAAAAATAATCTATAAAAGATCAACAATTTTTTGAACTTAGGGCACTTGAGAGATCGCGCTGGTAGGGTATGGCTCTGGATGTTTGAGTGAGATGGGAGGCACAATAGGAGCATTCCTACTATTAACCTTCCCACCTAGACACGTTTGTGTTGTTGGTTCATGGCCACAATGAATGAAATCAAGTTTAACCTATCTTGCAACCTTGCATTGCATGCATCTGACGATTTTTGCACCAATAGAAAAAAATACTACCATATGAAAATGGCTTTGAATCTTCAAAAAATGAGATGGGTTGTTGTAGAAAGGCCTCACATGACCCTATACATTCAAACGAATCAATTGTATGCATCCTAGATTGCGAGAAATAGTCTATCAAAGTTTGGCAATTTTTTAGACTTAGGGCACTTGAGAGATTGCGTTGGTAGGGTATGGCTTTGGATGTTCCAACAAGATGGGAGGTACAACAAGAGCAAGCCTACCATTAACTTACCCACTTGGATGTGCTCATACTATTGGTTCATTCCCATGACGAATGAAATCAAATTCAGCCTATCTTGCAACCTTGTATTGCATGCATTTGCGACTTTTGCACCAACTGAAAAAATGCTACCATGTGAAAATGGCTTTGAGTCTTCAAAAAATGAGATAGGTCATTTTAGAAAGACATCACATGACCCTATAGGTTCAAACAGATCAATCGTATGCATCCTATATTGCGAGAAACAATATGTCAAAGTTCGATAATTTTTTGGACTTAGGGCACTTGAGAGATCGCTCCGGTAGGGTATGGCTCTAGATGTTGAAGTGAGCTGGGAGGCACAAAAGGAGTATGCCTACTGTTAAACTTCCCACTCGGACATTCTCATGTTGTTGGTTCATGCCCATGACGAACAAAATTAAATTTAACCTATCTTGCAACCTTGCATTGCATGCATCTGATGATTTTCACACCAACTGAAAAAATGCTACCATGTGAAAATGACTTTGAGTCTTGAAAAAATGAGATAGGTTATTGTAGACAGGCCTCACATGACCCTATAGGTTCAAACAGATCAATTGTATGCATCCTATATTGTGAGAAATAGTTTGTCAAATTTCAATAATTTTTTGGACTTAGGGCACTTGATAGATCATGTCGGTAGGGTATTGCTCTCGATGTTCCAATGAGCTGGGAGGCACAACAAGAGAATGCCTACTATAAACCTACCCACCCAGACATTCTCATGCTATTGGTTTGTTCCCATGACAAATTAAATCCAACTTAGCCTCTCTTGCAACCTTGCATTGCATGCATCTGACAATTTTTGCACCAACTGAAAAAGTATTACCATGTGAAAATGGCTCTAAGTCTTAAAAAATAGATATAGGTCATTGTAGACAATAGGTCATTTTAGACGAGACTCACATGACCCTATAGGTTTAAATAGATCAATCACATGCATCCTAGATTGCGAGAAACAGTCTGTCAAAGTTCAACAATTTTTTGGACTTAGGGAACTTGAGAGATCACACTGGTAGGGTATGGCTCTGGATGTTCCAGTGAGTTGGGAGGCACAACAGGAGCATTCCTATTGTAAACCTTCCCACCTAGATGTTCTCCTAGTTCTAGATCATGCCCATGATGAACGAAATCAAATTTAGCCTACTTGCAACCTTAACAACAACTGAGCAACTTTGACAACAACTGAGCAACTTTTACATATTTTATCCAAATGACCCCAAACTTTCACATATGACTCCAAATGACCATTAATGGTCCCAAATGACCTTATTTAGATGAAACAACACAACACAATACAAAAACCCAAATTTGACCATTGCGAGCATGAGGGTGCTCCTACACCACTCACATTGACAAATATAAAGGAAAGGAATAAAAAACATCCAGTGGAAGCTATTTTGAAGTGATCCAAGACTTTCATTGTGATTGAGACATGGAGTTTTCTAGGGGTAGTTCAATATCTAAAAAAGATTATCAAATAATATTCCATAGTTGTAATGCTTCATATTCTTTGATGGCAATTGTTAAGTCTTTTATATGGGGTAGAATTCAACAAAAAGAATTTGTTTAGCTGAAGTAATTGATTAGAAAGACACTGGTTTTGGCAATGCCTATCTTGTAACTACTATTTTAGGTAGAGACAAATTTTAATGATTGTGTGCTAGAGGCTCTTTTATTATAATTTTGTAAGCTTGTTTGTTGTCATTCAAACTTATTTCGTTGAGCGCTTTGGATATATTACTCACATAATTAATTGTATGTCTTTATTTGAGAAAAAAATAACTATATCAATTATAAATCAACATTTATATATATCAAAATGCATAATAATGAACACAATGAACAAATTGTGTATGTAAAAAATATCAATATCAATATCAACAAAATGCACAATAATGAATGCAATGCACATTTATTGGATCAAATGTCAACATTTATATATACCAAAATGCACAATAATTGTGTATGTATACAAAAAATGGAATATATGCCAAGTCAATAAAAATTTTACAAAAATATGGCATGTGCCATGTCCAGATTGATATACAATAAAAATTTAGACTATATCTAGATGTATTGGTCCTTCAATGACCACAACTAACACTATATGATTCATATAGTTATGGTGGATCATCAAAATGGAGCTTCTTTGATGCAATACACAACTATGTAGATGGTTGCATGACCACAATTAAAAAGCCAAGGTAGAATCTTTTTGTACAAAATAGTTCACAATTATCAACATAACTCTAATTTCAACTATAATTTCTTTGCAATTGAATTGTAGATTACCTCATCTGCTAATCTGGGATCTACCATCTTTTCTTTTGTTTCCTTGTCAGACTTAGGAGTCCTCTTAAAATGGAACTTGAGAGGATCCACGTTATGCCCAACCGAGAAGGGGCTTATTGTAGGCTAAATACAATTAATACAAGGTAATAACATATATAGATCAAAAACACTAAAAACCTACAATATATAGAACAAAAGTGTACTGGAGCCCGAAATGCTTCTCTAGTAGACTTAGGAGGGCTCACCATTAATGAAGCAACTATGGCTATTTCCTGTATGAAAAATGATAAGATTAACCCTTGTCTCTCCTAGTGGATCAACCGAAGCCTCCGCTACTAGATCTTTTATTAGGTATTCAAAAACTCTATCTGCAACTAAAGCATCTACGTATGGATCTTTATCTCAAACTGCTGCATCTATATTCACATCTGCTACCTCTACCTCCACTGCTGGTGCTTTCTCTATTGCTGGTGGAATTCCTGCCACCTCCACTTCTATCTCCACTACCTCCACCTCATGTGCTTGATCTAGGTATGGGTCATGTATTGAAGGATCTACTTATGAATCTATAGCTCAATCATCGACTGGATTAACTGGTTCTGATCCAGCTAGCTCTCAAATAGGCTATCGAACTGCTTAACCTACATTTGTAACTAGGTCTTGATCTCTAATCGGATTTGGAATGGGCTCAGGGGTATGGTACTGATCCAAGGATTGAGTTTTTCAAACTTATTGACCAAAGGGTACATATAGGGTCAATTGATTTGGTACCAACATTTGAGCAAGCAACACCAACAAGAGTAGCCAAAGGGCATGGATAGTAACTAGAGGGGTAGCACCTCGTATAGTATATAGAAGGGCAGAACCAGTTTCCCTTCGCATGTTTCCATATCTAGCCTCTATACCACCAATAGACATTGCAGTTCTAGGTCCAGGCTATTAATGAAGCTGTTGCTTTTGATCCAGCAGGTGGGAGGGCATAGAAGGGTCACGATTCAGCAGTTTCTTATGTATAGGCTATTGATGGAATAAAAGTTGGTTCGGGTGATTATGCAATAGATTATGTCATCGATTGTGCTAATGATGGGAGGGAACCACCATGTAATGGTGAAAAACCACCCATATAATCTCCCTCTTAATTAATCAGTCAATTAATCCACTCATAACTATACCCCCCCTTACTATGTCGAAGGGCTTCCACCCTACTTCCCTAACTAGTGTAGGTATGTTATGTAACATGGGTGGGAGGGCCTATACTATTCACTAGGGTAGTGAGTGGGTGGGGGGGCAGGTCGACATCCATTGGTAGAGGTAGGTTCCATTTGAATGGGTAGGAGTAGGTTCCCTACTATTATAATAAGGGGCCATGTGGGGGGGTAGGTCAACATCCATGGGGTTCCATTTGAATAGGTCCTTCCTTCCTTAGGCCTTCCTCCCATCCAGATATTAGTAGTGGTATTAAAGCACTTACCCTATAGCACTACCCCTACATAGGTAGGACCATCCATCCTTCCTTCAGTTTCCTTCCAAGTTGGTTTTGTGGGTCGAAGGGGTCCCATACCTAGCAGCCAACTAGTCATCCCTAAGTTTCCATCCAGGTAGGGGATAGGCCTTTCCTTTCATCCTTCTCTCCTTCTTGTTTTCCTTCCAATCAAAACTAAATCTGATTTGTTTGCTTTTGTGTTGACCAAAAATAGTAGGGTTCATTAATCAGTAAACGACATCAGCCCACTAGAATGACGCTAAAAGAAAATGAATTGATTGATTAATAAGGGTTGGGTGGGGCTCGGTAAGTGACATTGCCATTGCCCATCAGAATAGTAGGGGCCTCCCACCCACCCCAACATCAGGCATCTATTGTCTACCATAAAATGTTGAGGGGCCATTCCCCCCTACTTCCCACCCACCCTGCATTGAGAAGGAACTTAGCCAAATGACAATTGGCACATACAATATGCCCAGTTGCTTCTCGAGGATTCTCATAAGCTTGCTATGCAAAAATGGGATATGCATTTGTAATAGATGTATAAGTCATTATATCTATCATTATTAAGATGGAAATTGATTGAGTTATCCACTTTTTCACCCAGTCATCATAAGTTTTTCTATTTTGCATAGTTCAATTTTTTGTTACAATTCTTTTATTTTAAATAAATGGTGGTAGGTAACTATCATAGTTACCTGCCTGCAATTCTGCTACTATATTAAACCTAAAGCTAAAAAATAAGAAGTATCACCCTAAAAAAAAGTAAAAAAGAGGGGAGGTCAAATGGGGGAGAAACCATTGGTTATTCATTCATTGAGTGATAAATTACTACAAGTGAAGGAGATATATGATTTAAATGACGAAAGATCCAATATTTAAAAATTGTGTCTAAGATGATTGGAAAAGTTGAAACAAGACCAGATATTATTCATTCATTATGAGCAAATCCATATTTTTTGAAGATCCAATTGATCATCAGTTCCCAACTATGGGGCAAATGAAACCCAATAAATAGATCGGTTGCTAAAAGAATAGAAAAAGCTTTCATTGTCAATTAATACAAGGTAATAACATATATAGATTAAAAACACTAAAAATCTATAATATATAGAATGAAAGTGTACCAGAGCCTGAGAGGCTTCTCTAGTAGACTTAGGAGGGCTCACCATTGATGAAGAAGCTATGGCTATTTCCTATATGAAAAATGATAAGATTAGAATTTATCTAAAATTTGCATGTACATGTGCATATAATCATTAAATCAAGAAAATAAAGTAGAGATACATACTTCTTCCCTCTCCCGATCCTCTATCATATCAGGTGCATTCATCAGCTCTACAAATCCCAATTACCAGTGTATATAAAAGAGACAAAAAACAATAATCAATCTACAAGTTCCAATTAAGACAATTTCAACCTTTTCAAACAATTGTGTCAATTAAAAATGTGTTCAATTATCTTTTGACATTTAGGCATCCTTGAGGATTTCTTTCACTGAGGAGGTGACCTAGACACATGTGGGGTACCCGAAAAGAAATAAAATTAACACAAGAGATAACAATAGATAATATTAAATATAATTTAACAAATCTAAATTTAAATTACTTGCATATTCAATTGAAAGAATACATAAAAAGAGGTGTGCAAAATATGATAACACATAGCTTTCTAGGCCAATAATGATGGCTGAGAGCATGACATTATCAATTTGGGACATTTGATCCTCTGACAACACCTATGAAATGCAAAATAAATATACATCAAAGAGAGTTAGTATATCTTATAGTTTTTTTTTTTGAATTCAAGGTACTATTATATTTTAACATGTTACAAAATTTATACCTCAAGCATCAACGCTGCAACTGCAACAACTATGGGAGGAATATTAGATGGTGTATTAACACCCACTGCTGCATCCTGAAATGCATATTGTTTGTATCAATTTAAATTGATCTATACATGAAAATTCATTTACATTTACAAGTTTTAAGTGATTATTAAATAAAATGTTATCAATTCAAATCAACACACCTATGTCTATGTGTGACCACCAAACACCATATCCATCAAATCATCAGTTAGCACCACATCCTTTGTAGTGGTAGTTTGACATCTACTCCCACAAATTGTACACAGATGGGACATGGAACCATTTGCACTGGCCTTGACATCCATACCAAAGCATATACCTAAACAAATGGGGCACACATGCTGAATGGGCTCACCAAGGCCAGATAGCTCAACTACTGGATCATCATCCGGGCCAAGATGGTGTGATAACTATGTGCCATGTTGAATGATGAAATCGGTCAATGCAATGGCCACCTGAAGAGTCTGTAGTTCCATCAAATCTTTCAAGGCTACTGGGATCATCACATGGACCACAAGCTTTGGTGCTAGCGGATGCAACTTTGGGGGTTTAGTACCCTTTGAGCTCTAGGTATATCTTGGCTAGAGCCTCCACCTCTACCCTGGAACTCTCTCATATCAAAATAGTTCAATTGCTCAGTGAGGATAAACTCACAATATAGCTTCCTCAAAAAATATAATGGAACCTCAAAATAATTACAAGGTGGTTGATCAAAGACCATCCACCACCTATCCCAAAAAGAAATTTTCATCTGCAAATGGCTACACCAGTGTATAGGAAACCTTTTTGAATTAAGAGGTAAGCTCTCACCCATTTTGGGATCAATAAAAAGACCACATATTTGTGCTTTACTTTTTTTTTTTCACTTCATTATACGACAACCCACTAGCATAAAAAGTAGGGCATTGATCCCTATAGCTTCCCCATTTGTAATTTGATTGGAAACTTCATTGGCACTACTAGCCAATGATTCTAGGGTTGTGGCAAGGGATGCGTGATGCCCATGCTCGGATGCCTTCAGTCTATTCACTAGTCTAGTTATTTTGGCAGTGTTTTGTATTAACTGGTTTATCAAATCCTCTTGTGTAGCTTGTGAATGGTCTATTGGAGGAGCTAGAGGATTTGTATCTTGAGGGTTTGGTTGTGGGTTCTCCTGTGGGGTCTCTTGTGGGTTTTTCCATAAGTTTTCAAGAGGTGCGTCTTGCTGAGGAGCATTATTTTTTGAATCTGATATGCATTCATAACAAAAAATAAAAAATAATTAAAAACAATGAATTTACATTCTAATTGTGAATATAATTTATCAAATGCATACAATAGATGAAAAAAATTGACCTCATACCTCTTTCCATTGTGTATGCATTTTATTTTTTAAAACTCGTTAGCGTATTGTGTTGCCTGAAACCCTTAAAGTGTTTTTTCTTGCATCTGTGAGTGAAAATGACCCAGCAGCCAGAGTCAAAAAAAATTATTGATAGTAAAACACGTACTTGGTTTTTAAAACTAAACTACATACACATTTAGTATAATAAAAAATTCGTACGTGGTTTTACTTCATTTAGGCTCTGCAAAACGAGCCAACATGCTTACGAGGTTTTTTAAATTTCAAATAACTCGTGCACGTTTTGTGTTTTTCCAACTTTTTTTGGGGGTGTGTCCACTTTTTTCCACACCATCTTGGTGCACACACCCCTATGTTTCACTTTTCATGGTAATCCTACTATACCTTAGCATTCCTTGAGTATTTGTGGGTATGTAGACTTTGATTGGGTGGGTGACATTGATAGCAAAAGATCTACTAGTGGATATATTTTCACAATGTTTGGTAGTGCACTAAGTTGGATGGGCAAGTGACACTAACTCATTTGAGGTTAGAATCTGACGAAAGTGAATTAATTTATGGTTTCATTGGGTAACTTTCAATTTAATGTGAGATTTTCATTTTTTCTTTAAATTGGTCCCTGACGTTCGACAAAATTTTGATGAACAAGAATTTTTATCAATATTTTGACATTATTCTGATGTATGCTTAAAGTCAACCTATTTCCAATGGGTTTTTTTGTTAGCACACACTTTCTTAATTTGTGGTTAGTCGACGGGTATATAGTTTGATTCTCTAGCCAACTGTTCTAATATGTTTAATTACAAACCTATTTAATGATTCCAATTGGCACTTGAGGTTGACATAATATTGTGAGTAATCCAAATATTCCTTTACAGTCACTTGAGAAGGAATTTTTATGTTGTTTTAGTCTCTGATTTGAAGGCCACTGTCATCAAACTATCACAAAAATAGTGACAATTATAGTTTGGAAGTTTTCTTTTGTTAAGTGCAGTTGTCTCTCACTTTGTATTCACTTTAAAGAACCATTATTGTTATCACAAATGTACTATTACTTAGTGTATGGAGTTGTCTGATAATGATGAACAAATAATGACTATTTAGGTTTGTCCTCACAGTAAACTTTAAAAGTCTGACTTCTTCCAATTTTTGGAGTCTTCCATTGTTTATAGGCCTTAAGGACCTTTTGAACATTGCCTCAAGTGCATGTAGACATCCATGTAAGTACCTTGACTCCCCTTGTGATCCATGTGGAAGGTGAACAATTGTAATGAGCATACAAATGTTTTAAAGTCCGACCCTTGACAGTAAGTTCACAAAACGGATGGGGTGTTGTTACAAACCAAAAGTATATTAGAAAAGGTTGCATTACAAGGTTTAATGTCTCTATTCCTAGAGACTGATCCTTGTGGAAATTTTTTGAATCCAAAGTTCATATATAGTTGCTATGAAGGTGTATTGATATCATGTGTGGATGTGTAAATAAATATTTTTCAAGCATGGTTGAATTGTTCCCTACTATCCTATTGATCAAGAGTATTGTTCCTTTGTTCAAGCCTTGTATCCATGAAGTTGGCCTTGTTATGTGTTAAATCCTGATGAGACATTGTGCTAAGAAGGCCTTGTGGGTGGGTTTGCTGATTGGAGCCTTGTTTCAACAATTTATCTAAATATTCAAGCTTGGTAAAGAAAAATCATGTCAGATAATATTAGTATAGAACAAAATGGAGAAACACTTGCTAGATTTTGGGCTAGATTGAAAAGAAAGGGTGATGGGAAACATATTGTCCTTTCAATAATTGCAAGGGATTAAAGATGAGAAGAATTTTAATCATAATAGCTGAGAAACATTGTAGGTAGCATGGTCATGTTGAAGGGGGGCATGATTATCATCCATTGGTAAGTTGTTCATTATATGTCTTTATATTGATTGAATTTGTAAATGTTTATATTGTTTTAACATGATTTTTAATATATATATATATATAATCACTTGATCATGATCATGGTTTATTTGTGTTGATCATTATTATAAAGGTGGGTGCCCTAAGGCACATGATATGGATTATCATGGCCCGAAGAATGTGAATTTGTAAGCAAAGGAACATGGAGTTGTGAATATTGAAGATGAAGTTAATGATCATATGGAAGAAGATCAACATGCACCAGAAAACACAGTTGAAGATGATGGTACAAGTACATTGATCCATGGCACATTTAGTGGCGCAGCTGATCATGATGATGATCTAGATGACTTTGATGATGTTCATGATTTACCTATACTTGAGAAGGCATACGAGCCCCTTTATGAAGGCTCCCAAACAACTCTTCTCTTTTTTGTATTGTTGTTGGTGAACTTCAAGGTTATGAATGGTTTATCCAACATAGCAATATCACATATGTTAAGGTATGTTATATATGTCATCTTTTTTCATCTATTTTTGTTGTTAGTTCATCAATAGTAAATAAAGGATGAAATATGTACCATTAATGTTTGTTATATTAATTAACAAATTATTTTTTTGTTGTAGATTAATAGGTGAATTTTTGTTGCCACCATCAAATATTTTACCTTGCTCATACCGAGATTTATCTACCATGATGAAAGATATTGGAATGGAGTATCAAGAAATAGATGCATGTCCCAATGATCATATTTTATATCATAGACAACATGAATTTGTAAGAGAATGCTTATAATGTCATATCAGTAGATATCAAATAGATCAACTAATAAAAAAGGTGGCTCGCAGGGTTCTTCATTATATTACCATTATTCCACATTTACAATGGTTATTTAGGTGTGAAAGCTTAACATACTTTATGGATTACCATGCATGGAATAAAAGTGGAGATGCCATTCTTTGAATGCTTGCAGATGGTTTTGCATTTAGGGACATAGAGGAAAAATGGCCATGCTTTAAAGAAGAACCTCGTAATCTTAGGCTTTCATTGGTAGTAGACGATGTCAATCCATTTGGAGAGATGAGATCTATTTACTTGATGTGGCTTGTTTTTGTTATCAACAATAACATTCCTCTATGGATGTCAATAAAGAGGGAGCACATAATGTTGGCAATGATTGTTCTAGGTATTTGTTTACATCAATTTTCTTTAACATAGTAGCATCTCATTTGTCTTATTTGTTGGATAATGACTTATATCCTTTTCATTTAATAGTCATGTAAACTAATTTATATATATTGCAGTAAAATGGTTATAATAATTATGTAATGTTTATCTTCATTCAACTAGGTAAGTACCAAGTTAAAGATATGAATGTATATATTGTGCCTCTTATTAATGAGTTACTAAATTTATGGAATGGCATCAACATGTATGACATCTCTAGACCAATATGACAAAGACAATTTCAATTCCATGCAATGCTTGTATGACAATTCATGATGCACCAGGGCTAACACATTTTTGTGGTATGTTATAACATTCGACTGCATTTTAATGATATTTAATTTTATGAAGTAGATATCATGCATGATTTTTAAATAATCTATTCTTTATATATAATTATAAAAATTGACATATTTAATCCAATTATATATGATATTGCAGGTATTCAAATAAAGGGAAAATTTGCATATCCAGTTTGTGGTCCAAAGATGAAATCTCGTCGTTCAACAAGTTTAGGAAAGCATGTGTTTGATGAGTATAGGCACTTCCTCCACATAAATAATAAGTATCCAACTACTGAAAAAACATCTTTTCAATGGGAAAGAAGAGACAACATCAAAACCACAAAGAAAGACAACTTGCCTATGGAAGTTGGAATATAATAGAATTAATCATCAAGGTTATACATCAGATCAAATTGTTTATCTATCATATATGATATTTTTGAAATTTATATTTTTATATTGTTTTATTGTTGACTCATTCTATAATTGACAATGATTGTCTTTTTTAATTTATTTAACTTATTTACTTCATGAAGGTCGTCAAGGCATTAATGGCCAGCTTCCACAGGGACTGAAAAGTTATCCCAGACAATTTAGTAGGTTGCCCTACTATGAGCAACTACAAATTGTGCATTTATTTGATACAATGCATATTGAAAAGAATTTAACAAAAACATTATGAAAATATTAGATGGAAGGCATGAAAAATTAAAAATTGTCAAAATTTGTAGTGACATTCAGGAAGCCAATCATGCAATGAAAAATGTCATTCAATTAAATAGCGATGGAGACCAAATTAATATAAGCACCCTTCCTTGGTTAGTAACGGAGCAGCAAAGCAATGCTATAAAAGAAGTCATATGAAAAATTCAATTTCCCATAGGATTTGTTGTGAACATAAACAATATCATAACAAAGAAAGGTGAATTTGAGTCAGGGATGAAAACACATGATTGGCATACCTTCATTAAGGTAATTATTCTGGTATATTATATATATATTTGTATACTGCATGTACTTTTCAGTATATTATTTTTACTACTTTCTTAAAAATAATGAAAAGATCATTTTATAATTGTTGTAGTACATTCTACCTCTATCTCTCCCAAAAAAAATTGACAACAATGTCAAGCAAGTTATATATGATCTTGGAAAATACATGAGGTAAGTAGTGATATTTATTCAATTTTTTGTATAGATCTTATATTTGCCATTCATTTTACTTGTTATGTAATATATTGTATGTTTTTGTTAAATATCATTAATATATTTGTGTCTTGAATCACTTGTAGATGGTTGTTATCTAAAAGATCCATAAAGAACATATAAAATATTGGAAGAGAAAAATTCCTCATCTAATGTGTGAAATGAAAAAGTGTCTTCCTTTGACATTTTTCAATGCACAAGAACACTACCTCATACACCAAGTTGAGGAGATTTAATTGTGCGGACCTGTACATATAAGGTCAATGTGGATGGTTGAGAGGCACTTGAAATTTTTGAAGGCTTTGGTTAGACAAAGAGCACATCCTGAGGGTTCTATGGTGGAGGGATATATGTTATACCAAACCATGGTGTACATTACTGAATATCTTCCTAAGTTTGCATCAAAGTTCCACATAGATCGCATTTGGGATCCCAGCTCCATTAACAAATTCGAAGGGGAGTACCTGAAGGGGAAAGGTAGATTGACGAAAGTGAGAGGTAATTATAGGATGGTCATGAAGATTAATTAGAATATATTTTACATTTGCTTTTTATGTATATTGTACTTATTTAATTATTAATCTTCAATACACATCAATTATAAATTAAGGTCATATACCATGGTAATTAACTAATTATACGTTGTTTGTGAATTTCATTTTTTTATACAATTGGTCAAGAGTGGGATGCACTACATTTATACGTCGCAAACAATCTTGATTGGATGACGATATGGATTGAACGATGTCAACAATCTAGTTGTGCATTAACATGGGAAGGTGTGGCTTCACTAGTTAAAGAAGCTCATTGTAATGGAGATTCCAATATTACACCAAGGGAAATTGATTTAGCATATGGTTTAGAGATAAATAGGTATGTATAAATATATTAATCACCCATATTATTTAATTATTTTCAATCATATTATTGATGTATATATATATATATATATGTTGAGTTTTTTTCTTTGTATACATTCAGCCAAGAATAAATATGTTTATCAACTAACGATGCAATAATTTTTACATGTTTGACATATTGCAGGTGAAACACCACAAGGCTATGTGGTGCAATGGACATAAATTTCAAACCAAAAATTTGGATGACACGAAAAAAACTTGTGATTCTGGGATACTTGCAGTCTTTTAGGTGACTAATGTTTCATCCAGAAGCGACATACATCCAGAAGTCTCAGAAAATTGATACTATGGGATTTTGGATGATATACTTGAGTGTGACTTTAAGTCTTTCAAATTAGTTTTGTTCATCATCCAATGGTATAGGCTATGATTGAATGAAAATGATTCTGACATAATTGTTATTGAACATGATGATGGATTTACTATGGTTAATATAGGGTCGTTTGAGCAAGCTAGAAATGAGTCCTATGTTCTTCCAAGCCAATGTGAGCAAGTATTTTACTTAGAGGTTCTAGGTAAATTGGGTTGGTCATTTGTTGTTAGACATGATCCAAGAGGAAGGTCGGTAAAGTATAATGTGGTGGAAGAAGAAGATACTAAAGAACTAGAAGATGATGTAGATGATGATCAAGATCAACAATTAGTTGATGATGTGCCTGACAAAGATGTCGAAGAAGATGAACTAGATCATGATGATGTAGGAGTTAATATTCATGAAGATGATATATGTTTGGATGATGACATTATCAAAACTGATATCAATGACGATGATGATGATATGACCAATCCTTACAATGTCGAATCTAGATCAGATTATACAGATAAGAGTTGGATGAAGTAGAAGATCAATGACTTGTTGTAATTTGCTAGATTTACTCCATGATTCTTTTGGTGTTATATCCCAATTGTTGAACTTCTTGTTAAATTGTTTATTATATTATCCTAAAGTAATCTAAGTTTTTGTGCATTCTATTTGCCACTATCTTCTAACTTGACATCATGTTCCATCTTCTTGTGCTATGACTTGACTATTCATATTGGTTAATCTGTTATCATGTGGTTAAAAAACTAAAGTCATTTATAAGTGCTATATGAAATGTGTATGTTTGAAATTTCTTCACATGGTGACTTAGACTAGCAATTATCAACCATAGATAATTATAATAAAGAACTGATTTGGAAATGAAAAAATTCACAACACATTTGAAAATAAGACAACTGGCTTTTGTATTGATTGAAAATAAGAGTCTTTACAACTAATTAATTATCATATATGTTCTATATATATTAATATTACAAAATTATTTCCCATCTCTAGGGAAAGTAAGAGTTCTTTCAATGAAAAGCCATGTCTTTCTAAAAGAGAATATTTTTAACAACAACTAATTATCTCTAATGAAAATATTAATAGACCCCAAGTGGTCAACATAATCCTGAGCCTAGTAAATATTAGTATTTGTAAAGAGATGGCCCATCATGCATTAATAATCACAAAGGAATTATTTTGCACAAGTTTTAAAAATGACTATTAATTCCTTGAATTAATAATCACAAAGGACCAATTTGACAAGAAGGTAATTCCACACCGCAATTGCAGAGAAAAGAAACTGGATCTATATATTAATCTTCAAAGTATGAGTACATGGTATATCGCTTCCTCTAATCTAGCTCTTATTCTATTTTCTAATGTCTTTTAGAATTCAGTCTTAGTTTCTCCTTTATACAAATTGAGGAGAAGTGACAAGCTTCAAATAGTTTATAATTGCATCCTTTCATAACTAACAACTTAAGCTTAACAAGGATCTAGAAGACCTGAAAGTTGTTGGGGCCACCTACGACGAGCTGGTGATTAAGGTGGAGGATTTGCTGAAGAAAATTACTATGTAGTGCCTTCTCTATTTCTTTGCTATTTTTTGTTGTTAAGCTGTTCTTTCTGTCTGTTGGTCTTTTGGCCGATCTTTTTGTATGCGGACTTTAAAGCACTGTTCTTCCTAGTGCCTTTTCTCTATCTATGTTGAAATTTCTTCACATGGTGACTTAGACTAGCAATTATCAACCATAGATAATTATAATAAAGAACTGATTTGGAAATGAAAAAATTCACAACACATTTGAAAATAAGACAACTACCTTTTGTATTGATTGAAAATAAGAGTCTTTACAACTAATTAATTATCATATATGTTCTATATATATATTAATATTACAAAATTATTTCCCATATATAGGGAAAGTAAGAGTTCTTTCAATGAAAAGCCGTGTCTTTCTAAAAGAGAATATTTTTAACAACAACTAATTATCTCTAATGAATATATTAATAGACCCCAAGTGGTCAACATAATCCTGAGCCTGGTAAATATTAGTATTTGTAAAGAGATGGCCCATCATGCATTAATAATCACAAAGGAATTATTTTGCACCAGTTTTAAAAATGACTATTAATTCCTTGAATTAATAATCACAAAGGACCAATTTGATAAGAAGGTAATTCCACACCACAATTGCAGAGAAAAGAAACTGGATCTATATACTAATCTTCAAAGTATGAGTACATGGTATATCGCTTCCTCTAATCTAGCTCTTATTCTATTTTCTAATGTCTTTTAGAATTCAGTCTTAGTTTCTCCTTTATACAAATTGAGGAGAAGTGACAAGTTTCAAACTGTTTATAATTGCATCCTTTCATAACTAACAACTTAAGCTTAATAAGGATTTGGAAGACCTGAAAGTTGTCAAGGCCACCTACGATGAGCTGGTGATTAAGGCGGAGGATTTGCTGAAGAAAATTACTGTGTAGTGCCTTCTCTGTTTCTTTGTTGTTTTTTGTTGTTAAGCTGTTCTTTCTGTCTGCTGATCTTTTGGCCAGTCTTTTTGTATGCAGACTTTAAAGCATTGTTCTTCCTAGTGCTTTTTCTCTATCTATGTTGTAAAGGTTTCGGGTCCTGAAAACCTATTTTTTAATTAATCAAAACTTAAGATAAAACATAGTAAACAAACACATCAGGAAGATAACTATAAAAAAACTTTTTGGAGAATATCATGCTTGAAATGAGGAAGAAGTAACCCCAGGGTCTGATTCAACATGTGATTTTTTGCCAGTTTGCTACTTTCCTTTGAGTACCTATTTCTTCTTCTGGGAAGACATCTTGGCTGGTCTTAAGTACTCATCTACCCATTCTGAGATTTGAAAGTGAGTAGGCCATTGGTAATGGAGAATATTTGGCATACTAAGAAAATGGTGTTTCCATTTCTTGCAAGTAATTGCTCAAACTTCGACCACAAACTTTGAGAATCTATATTCCAATACAACAACCCTATCTAGGAACATGTTAAAAATTTTAACATTGAAGTGTTTATCTTCTTTCAAATGGGAAATTATCCATGAAACCATGTCTTTATGCTCTAATTTTGATTCTTCCGAACTCTTTACACAACCCTCTTTATCAGTGAATTCAAGGATCGTCCAATGCTTAATACTATGAAAGGAGGATAATTTTTCTTCTATTCTTCCTTCTTCCTATTCTATGTAATCTATTTCCTTAATAATAGTATCAATCATTTCCCTCATTTCTTTGATTTCACCAGGTGCATCTGGATCCCTTTGAGTAATCTCATGAAGCCTGATCAAATCATAATGAGAGGGCTTCCACCTCCTAGAGAGATCATCTAATTGATTATGTTTATAAAATTTTGTTAACATGTCCAATAGAGTTTGGTTCCAACATATACTTCATCACATTAACTAATCACTAGATCAACCTTGTATGTTAGTACTTGTTCTAAAGCATTTAACACCTGCTTAGGGATTTCATGTAAAATGATTTCATTCATACTTCTTAATTGGTAATTTTTCTTTGCATACTTATCCATTTTTTTTTTGACACTTCATCATCCTTTACATCAATTAGTATAGAGGAGGCATCCTTATGTAGTACTAATGCCTTCCTTTGGTTACTACTCTTTAATCTTTGCAGTTCTTTCTTCAAAGTAGCATTCTCAAGGTACAATTGATTGATGGCTCTATTCATTTGTGTCTCCCTAGTTTGTGCCTCCTCTAATTGCTCTTGCATATGTTTGAGTTGATACCAAAGGACAAGTGTTTTCCATTGTTTGCACTGATGCCATTTCATCATTTCCTTTGACAATGTTAAGTAATTTGGGCTTATGAGGGCCCTTAAAACTCATCCATGTGGCCAAAAATTTAGTTTTGGGATTGTACCCTGATCCACTTATCTTCTCATCGGTATCAAACTCATCAACAAATGTAGGGTCCTCTTGTTTTCTAACTTGGTCAAGCAAGAACAAATGTTTGAGAGTCAGCCCTAGAACAATGAGTATATCACTTTTCTACACCATCTCTCTAGCCTCTTCTAAGGTACAATTGACCTCATCAAGATGTAACTCCTTGAGTGTTTGTTGAATAACCTCCTCATGTCTAGATTATTCAATCCCCATCAATTTCAATTGCTTTATCTCCTCGAAATCTTACATTTTTATTTGAATCCAAAAGTCCTTGAATTTTTGTGTTTTGATAAAGTCTCCATCTTTAACAAATCTGGCTGACATGGCTTCCATTTCATCCATAAAATTAATAGGTTCTTCACCTCCCAAAAGTTGAGCCTTATGGCCATGTAATTCCTCTTGAAATATTGATGCTAAGCTAGGTGATCTATCAGTTTCTTCACCTTTACCAAGCGATTTGAGTGCACTAGAAGCTTCTTCAGTATCCCCCTCTCCTTCTGAATCATCAAAAAGGACTACAGTTACTTTCTCATCTTGTTCTTGCCTCTTTAGAGTGGGATAATTTGATGCATTCTCTAAATTTGAATCATGGATAATCAATTTTCTATGCCTTTTTGGAGGATCATGCTTAGCCTCTTGTGATACATTGCTTGTATCTTTTCCATATAGATTCTTAAAATTAATTTCAAGCACAACTCTATCCTCAGTATTTCATGGGTTTGATCATGATGAAAATGTTGTTGCCCCTTCTTTTGTCTATCCTCTTCCAATTTCTTTAAAAAGTTCCACTTTTTCCACCTTTGCATAACATTTTGAGGAGTCATGCAATTACAAGTAATATCTTCCACCATGTCAATTTGATGTTTAAATTCTTTTATAGAAGATTTAATGTAACCTTTAGGGTCATAGACCCTCTCACTTCCATCCTTCAGACAATATGCTTTCTTTAAATTATCTTTAACTTGTTCAAGGGAACTAAAACCAATAGACAATCAACATATGTGACCACATGGGGAAAGAAAGTCCCCTTCTCCCTTGGTCCATTCACTTCCTTCTCAAGCCACATCATCTGCCAAATAAATTCTAAAAAGGCAACCCTTTTTTATACAAAGACTGGCAAGTGGTGGGGGGCCTTCTTGCATCCATATACCTTAATGAGAGTATGATCATTCTTGAAGATCCAATCAAAAAAATTATGAGTGTGACCCTTTTCCTGGTTGTATTCCAATGGCTTGAGAACTACCCTTATCTTAGAAGGAAGCCTTTCAACCTAAACCCTGAGTGCCTTGAATATCCACACAACAAAGGCATCACAAAATGACTTGTAATCATAGTCTCTACCATTATTATCCCATATCCTACACCATAACCGAACTAGGGTTTCTTTTCCCTAACCATCCACAGTAGTTAACTTCATTGTGTCTCTAAACACATTTCTATTTTGGAAGAGTATTAAATGACACAATAGAGAATAATTCTTAAAAGTTCTACTAGTATTCCAGTAAACCAACTAATTGTGCAGAATTCTTTAAAGCTCATTGGAAATATCAAATTCCAAGTTAATGCTAGGGTTTTGGATCCTCATGGACATACATTAAATCCACTAGCATTCTACTTCTATTGTTATCACCATAAAATTGACACCAACCATGATACATTTTCTGAAAGAAAACCATAAATTGGAGTGTAGGAAATGGAGCCTTATCATTCATAGCCATTGGTATGTTATCCTTGCCTCTTTTCCTGAAACAAGCTACCTCTCGCAGTCCAAAACTCTTTACCATCCTTTCATAATTCACCAAATATCCTTCCCTATTAATCTTGGCAATTTCCTGCCTATTCATGCCAAAGCATTCTCAAATGCATGATCTTTTGATGACCAAAATAAGGTTTCCTTCAATTCCCCTAACTGTTCTAGTTTCTTTTTTATAATTGCAAGCCAAGACCTCAATAAGTTCTACATCTATAAATACATTTAGCACTATAACCTTCATTAAGTCAAGATTCCAGGGGTTGGACCGAGGCACCTTCTCATCTCTATTATTGTAAAAATACCAGAAAAGGGATCTACCAGTGTGAGGAATACCAGCATCTCTACATTCTCCCTAGGCATCCTAAAACATTATTTTAGTTCTGGTATCTACGAACCCTGGTAATGCATCTAGAAGGGATTTTTGTAAAGGGACCTTGGGTTGTTCATTTTTTCCTACATCTTCCTTCTTCTTCCTAGGAATTTTTCTTTTAAATGCAATTCAAGAAGTGGAGAAGAAGATGGACTTACTTTTTAAGCCCTATCTACAATGCCCAACTCCCTACGACTTCTTGCTCTAGCTCGACTCTCACTTCCACACTTCTTCAATGCTCAATTTGTACTTCTCATGTGATCTAAATCGAATGTCAGCTCCTTTAATTCAAGTTCACAACATTTAATTCTTTTTGGGCCTCCACATGTGTGCACTGTCTGCTTAAATACTATTGACACCATTTTGCAAACCCACTTTATTCATCCTTGCAAAATGGCAACCTTTTTGCCAATTCGCAAGTGGTAGTTGATGCCCTTTGCAAAATAACGTTGAGTTTGCTATTTCACAATTGTCACTCTTGTCTTTCATGAAATGGTGATCTCTTTGCTATTTTGCAATCCTTACTTTTGTCTTTCACAAATTAGCGATGTCTTTGCTATTTCACAATCCTCACCTTTGTATTTCGTGAAATGGCTTCGCTATTTCACACCCTTCATTTTCAAACTCCGTGAAATAGAAAAAAGTTTGCCATTTTGCATCCTTTGTTTGTTTACTCTTACAAAACATCAAATAGCATATGGACAGAGGTCCTCATTGATTGCATATGATATCTTAAAACTTATTTTGAAGGCTTATGAGGTATGTATAGTGTAAAAATATATAAGGATATGAACAAACCCATGGGATGGTTTTTGGGATAATTAGGATAAATATGCTTCACAACATTTGCATTCCGATAGTTGGGAATAGGCATTTTATCCAATTATGGTTAGGGTTAGAATTATGGTTAGGGGTAGAATTATGGTTAGGGTTAGGGTTTGGATTATAAATATAACATAGTTTGAGTTTATGAATAGGGTTTTAGTTAGCATTAAGGGTAGAGTTGGAATTACTATTAGGGTTAGGATTGGAATTATAATTACGAGTAGGGTGAAGATTTAGATTTGAAGGGCTAGGGTTAGGGTCAAGGTTAGGATTAAGGTTAATATTACCATTAGGATTGTGATTTGGTTTAGGTTTATGATTGTGATTATCAAACCCCAACCATCAAAACAACCTCCAAGCCAATCAACATCATTATCATACCAACCTTAATTTTCTTACAAAACCATGTCATCTAAATGAACCTATCAATCACACCAGTCCAACTTATCCATGCCTCAAAGCTATCCAAAATATTCATGAACCTCATACTTATCAAATGGGTTTCTCCACTTTGATCCAATCCAGTTTACTTCATGAGACTATCATTCATTCCATATCATACCCTCCTCAAAAATGACTTGCATCTTGTTTTAAGAGAAAAAAGTATCCCATTAGTAATATAATTTATCAAAAAATACATTTTCAAGGAAAAGAGTTAGGCCTCCATGAACAAGGAATATTAGAAATCTATATTGAACCACTAGAACCCCACATGACCCCTAATGACACCATATGACCCCATAGCACACCATACGACCGATTTGGACCATATGATGTCTTAAGGGGTTGTATGGTGTCCTAAGGGGTCATATGGTGTTCTAACACACGTGTGGCCCCATTAGGACCACACATCACCCCTAACAACACCATAAGACCTCTTAGCACACCATAAACCCTAGGTAAGACCATATGATATTATAAGGTGTCATATAGTGTCCTAAGGGGTCATATGGTGTCCTAAGGGGTCGTATGGTGTCCTAGGGGGTCATATGGTGTCCTAGGGGCCAATATGAACCATTGTTACAATATAAAAAGCAATGCCAATACTAGTTACAAAAATAAGTTTAGATCATCCCCTAAGAGCGAGCATCAGGTTCAAGGATAAAAATAATAAACCAATATGCTCCCCCTCTCTCTCCCTTCGCTCATACCCCATCTCTCTCTCTCTCTCTCTCTCTCTCTCTCTCTCTCTCTCTCCCCCTCCCCAATCTTTCTAGTCTCTCCCTCCCCCCTCTATCTCCCATCCTTTCCCATCCTCTCTTCCTCTCCCTCCCTCCCTTACCACATCTCTCTCTAACGCAACTCCCTCCCTCCCCACTCTTTCTCTCTCCCTTCCCCCCTCTCTCTAGTGTAACCATAATTACAACCCTCACCCTAACCATATGCTAAACCTAAATCCTAACCCTTATAACCATAATCTCAAAACTAATCATGAACTCTAACTCTAACCATAATCCAAATCCAAACCCTAACCCAAACCAAACCTTACCTCAAACACTAACCATGATGTAAACATAAATCATAACCATAATTCTGACCCTATCATAGGTAACCCTATCCCTAAACCCTAACCCTAACCATAATCATAAACCTAAACCAAATTGTAATCCTAATGCTAATCTGACTATAAACCATGCATTATTATACATCATTTTGACCATGACATTAAACCATAACCATGACTATAAAGAAAATCTGAACACTAAAACCTAACCATAATTCTAACCCTAACCCTAATCATAATAAGTGAGAATTCCTAGGGCCACCCATTTATCATAAATTGCATATAGCACTAAAATGTCCCACTTGTGAAGCATGCATTGAAGATCATAATTCATATATGAAGAGCACATCTTATTTAAACTATCCATTTTAAAATAGACCCAAAATCATGAATTATTAAAAGCCTTCATGGCATAAGAAAAGACTCAATCATATCATCATATCCTTATCTACCACCTAGATACTTTGCACCATCTACTCTTATTGACTAGATACTTTGCACCATCTACTCTTGTTGTCTTGGCATATATTTACATATTTATATCTATCTTATATTTAAGCTATGAAGAAGTTTATTCATGCAAACTAAAGAGATTACTTAGAGGAAATGTTGCATGATATTAGATGTTAGATCAAATTCTTTAATCAAAAACCAACTAAAATGGATAAATAATATTACAATACATTAATTTAGTGAAATGTGCATATTATTCTAGAATGTCAAAGCAATTTCTAATGTAGCATTATTATTAGATTATTATTTGTAGGCCTTGATATCTTCTATAAGGTGTTCAAATAAAGTGTTTTGTAGACATTTTTGGCTTCAAGTTTACATAATAATTAAAATGAAGGAAAATAATTGGACCCACATTGTATTTTAAATTTTAAATTTGAAAATTTCTTTTGGAAGTATAAAAATGAAATTATAGTATATTTGGCTCATTATTTGAATCTCATGTGCGTAGGAGCAGAGAGTTGGGGCTACGATACACTAGAAGGCATAATCCAGTTCTATAACTAATCCCAACAGAACCCCCATTTGCATAATGACTGCAAGGATCAATTGAAATACCAAGCTGCCCACAAAGCATCCAACTAGCTGGAAATTGAAAAATATTTCAAGCCACCCACAAAACATCCAGCCAGCTGGAAATTAAAAAATGGAGGGAGAAAGAGGACGAACAAGTGCAAGTGCCATCAAATCCACTGTAAGTGTTGCATTCTATACTTTGGTCAACTCCCATTAATCTTCAAATCCACTATAAAAATCTTCCAAATTACTAAACAGGGTTGAAATGGTAGTGTGATTTTTTACATTGAGTGGGTAGGGCTTATTGGGGTAGAAAATTGTGTTTGTTGCAAAACCTACAACAAGCGTTGTGCCTTATGAACCATTCATTATAGAGCCTTTTAGCTAATCAATTAAATAGCTTGATTGCATAGAGATTACAAGATACAAATGAAAAACACCTCGACTAATATTGCCCAACTATAGATAATAGGAGATTTCCAACAAAATATAGAAAGTATGAACAGGGGGCAACAAAATTGCAGTAGGGAGACAACTAATATGAAACCTAATTCAACACCCACTTGAGCTCTCCTCATGAATAAATTTCAGACTCCTGAGATGAGGCGTCATCCGTTGGAAGATGGGATGCAGAATGTGTTCCACGAGGATCTAACAAAGCATGCTCCCTAAGAACCCAAATTGTATAAAACTTTGTCATTGCTATTGTATCTAGGGGCTCACCGATTTGGAGGGTGTGTTGTTAGACTCATTGAAGAAAGGGTTGTGGAGAAGCATATTTAAACCCATATGTGAAGGAGAGAAAAAATGAACATGGCACTAAATAAAAAAGAGAGAAATCCTTATTCAGGAAACCACCCCACCAGATATCTCTAGCCAAAATATCATATTTGTTTAACTATAAAATGAGCTCTTCCCAAGTGAAAAGAAAGGAGTGAAAAAAAGCCCCAATTATCAACTTGGTATAGTCTTTTGAATGTGTGAGATCCATAACCACCAAAGCCAACCTTGAAGCCACCATGCTTGGAGTAGCCACTGGATGTGTCATAATCCATTCTTCACCTATGACTATCCTCATAGCCCATTCAACACTTCCACATGGTATTGAAAATGTGTCAAACATGCTCAATGGATGGAAATTTGTGTAAAGACCCAAGTTTTGCATCCTGCTGCGAAGCTGGATTCTTGATGCCATAATAACTGATTATGAAGGTAGACAACTCAAAATTATAGAACACTATTTGTATGAAGACCCTAGAGCCAAAACACTATGCAAAGATGAATTTAACCTTTCCACATTATAAAAATTTGGAATACAAATATATAAAATTACACAACTGATGAGGAAGGACATTGGAATTCTAGTAACTTGTGTGGAGTACCACTGTACTTGTGTGGAGTAGATTTGTATGAAGTCCCTACTCTATCCTCGGCTTCCACGTTCGTAGCCTTTGCTTGCATCAAATTAAATGCTGAAATGATTTCCATAATGTCATGCATAAGAATCCCCATTGTAAAGGATATGGATTATTTTTCAAATCCTTCACCACTTTTGAATAGACTATTGCCCTGGTTCTTGATTCTCCACATGTCTTCTTATCTCTAGCCTGATGTCATGAAGTGACGCCTCTATAAAAAACATGCTCTTTAATTCCCATTATTGACATTGTGAGATGTTATTTTGAACGTGCGATCCAACTAATTTGAGCTGGTTGTACAACCCATATACAAGTCATTATTTCCAATTACATCATTGCACTAAATACTTCGCATCTATCTAAAGTGGCATTCCAAGTCATGGGAGTACGTTTTCAGTTGTGTCCTACATCATAAGCCCAACCTACCATATCTTTATCCATACAATGGTTAATAAATAAGAAAACTATTTTTGGATAAGACATTTACATCTTGTCTCACTAATTTATTGCACAGAAGGTCTTTCTTGCAATCAACAATTAAATATATTAGTAAAATGATACTTAAACTTTGTTGAAATTACTCTCCAAGTGCTCCATTAGAATTCTATTTTCATGGAGCTCCCTTCATGAAAGAGTAATCTTAATCTCTTCTTATTCACATCACCTATTTGCCAAAATGTTTGCCATCCTATTGGCTTCTCTATAGAAATGCATAATCTGATATGAATCTAGACAAGAGAGCAACTCTCTTGCTTACTGAATAATATAATATAACTGCCAGTTGGGGGTTTGAGACTTGATCAAAGCTACGATAATGATATGAGAAACCCCTTAAATTTGTGGTGATTGAGGATTTTGTTCCCATAAAGATAGAGAAGGTCCTAGGTACTTCAAAATATTTTAATTGTTATTATATATAATCCATTTGAAATTTACTTATTGATCACTCTTTTCAAATTAATGATCCATGATATTTTTATAGGAAATGATGTTTTTTATAAATATCTAAATGATATTACATTGGAGATCTTCAGCCCACCATACATACATGATGGAATACCCAAAATCAAGATTTAAAAGATGAGCTCATTAACCATTTAGTTGTGTTGTTCGGTGATAACAAATTCAACTGAACCAAGGTCCTTAAGAAAGATGGTACCTATCTAAAGTATGTGAGGGACCAATATAGGTCACATTTAGATAAGGACAAAAAGTATGAGTGTCCCCCCATGATTCTAGAGAGGGAGTGGAAGGATCGAGTGTCGGATGGAAAGGAGAAGGCCGAAAAGAAAAAAGGAAAGACACCACCGAGCCAAGGAAGGTATGTGATACCATCAACAATGCAATTATATATTGATCACTCTTTCTTTTTGCATAATCTAACGTATTTCAAACTTTTCATAGTTTGTCTGACATATCGAAGGCAACAAAGGCAAGAGTATAAAAACACAGGCAGAACAAACTTGGCTCTAGTGATTATATGAAATTAGCTGCACAAATTGTAAGTATCAATAAATGAAATATAGAATCCAAATAATAAATTGCAAACAATTTTGGTTTTTGCACACCATATAAGAAAAATTCATGAACTTATGCAAAAATTTAGGGCTCTAAATTCAAGAGAGTACCCATAGAAGATGACACAAATATTGCCTTCCAACAAGGCTATGGAGTTGTGATTGAATGCCTAAGACTCTTGACAGGGAAAACACAAGCTTCCATTGCATCTGACACACGGGTAAGTAAACTCAATTAATTTTATTGAAAATTGAATACTTGTGCAATATATTCAATATTAATTTCCACCATAAAGTAATTATTTTCCTATTTATTTTAAACAATGAAGTAATGATAATACTTCACATGACATTGGAATGTAGCCTAGTGAGGGTGGATCATAGCCTGCAGATGACGGTCATGGTCATGTGTATCCTGGTACTAGATGTATTCATGTGCTATAGAAAATTCATTATGGATTAATACAATCAAATATCTTTAATTGCAATTGGTGTATTAATGAATGTAACCTTTCATGTTTCAACTTTAGAGCATGTAGAGAATGATCAACATGTTGAGCATGATAGGGAACATGATGTGGCCCCATTAGGTAAAGAGGACCACTCTAATGTTATTTTAAACATTTTTAATTGCAATTGGTGTATTAATTAATGTACCCTTTCATGTTTCAACTCTAGAGGATTTAGAGGGTGTTCAACATGTTGAGCATGAGGATAGAAGACAAGATCAGGAACATGATGTAGCCTCATCGGGTAAAAAGAACCACTCTAATGTTATTTTAAACATTTTTAATTGCAATTGGTGTATTAATTAATGTAACCTTTCATGTTTCAACTCCAAAGGATTTAGAGGGTGTTGAGCATGTTGAGCATGAGGATATAAGACAAGATCAAGAACATGATGTAGCCCCCATCAGGTAAAGAGCACCACTCTAATGTTCTTTTAATCAATGAAATGCTTGTAACAATTATAATAAAATATATCAATTTAACATTTCTTTGTTATTGCAGCAAACCCTCCTTGCATTTCCCTCCACATCGCGAGTACACAACAAGGAATACATTAAGATCATGAGTAGGGGGTGTAACAACTGAAGGGGGGCAAATGATTTAGAAAATGATGTTCCACTTCATCTCTATTTAGCTTCAAAAAAGACAAAATAAAAAATGATTGTAATCATATTATGACAACCTACATATTTTTGATAATATGTAAAAATTGAAATAATGAATGTAAATATGTTAATTAATGAATATTATATTTTATTAATGGATGAATGAATGAGTGTTATATGTAATTAATGAATGAATGAATGCTATATGACTGGGTATGGAGAATTGAGAGTGATGTGAAGGGGAATTGGGAATGAACCCCATTTGCTATGACTGTCCTAAGTATTTGTGACTATTACAAGAAGGCAATGTTGTTACTGTAGCAATATGTGGGGTTAGTTCCAAGAAAATATTAACAAGCAAAGACCCTAACGTAGAAAGAATTATTTTCCTTTCTTTGCATTTGTGTGCCTTTTTTGTGAAGAAGTTCAAAGGATGTTTTGATTTTCAATAAGGATCTCTATCATAAAAATACTTTTGAATGTCAAACTCAGAGAATATATAGTGAGTAACAACTCATAGAGTATTATTTTCTATATAGACCAACGGTATATGCGACTGTTCAAGAAACAAAACTTGTGAGGGCATATCCTCTACACAAAACATTCATCAACAAAGGACAGAGTTTCAAAGAAAATGTAGTAACCTAGACCAAAAGAAGTCATTGTAGATTGTGACAGTCATAGGAGCTTTGAATCAAGCCTTAAGAGGACAGTGATAGATATAGTTATGATATGAAGACAATGAGGTTCAAGGTATTAATAAAGCTTGAGGTTAGAGGTCATTTCATTTCCTAAGAATGAGGATACATAGGTAAGATGAGTGAGCAATAAGGCATGGTTACAACTCAAAAAAGCATACAAAGCCTCTTCAATTGATGATAGATCATATAATAACAATATATCTCATTGTGTAAGGATTGGTATTTTGATTGTTCTTAATTGGCACATTTAATATATTTTGACACAAGTTTGGGTTCTCTTGGATTCCTTTGAATCATATAGTAACTCACACACATACAGAGAAGGCAATAGGTTAGCTAATAGCCTAGAAAATATGAGGTGCAATAACATAAAAGTAAAATCGACAATTGATGACATTGACTTAAAACTATTTCCTCACTTGGAAGACATTGTGAAGGAGGAATTGTGTTTAGCAAAGAAAAGAAACTAACAAATGATATATCTTATGAATGTTAGTAAACTTTATCATAAATGTTGCTCTCACGAGAATGGCAATTATCAAGGATTATCATCATTATATTATAAAATTTAAATCTTGCATTCCTTTTATTGATAATAATAGAAATTACAATCGACAGGTTGAAAAGATGTATGTGTACTTATATTCATCGAATTTCTAAGAATACATGCTTTATATGCCTTATTTCAAATACAATAAATTTTATCTTCTTCAGATGAAGGCAAAATTCAAACAACTCATTGGTGCTTAGGATGTTGTTTGGAACATATGGAGTATATACCGCACAACTACAAGGTGAATGTTTTAGTTCAACACAAGGAAATGCCTTTCACAGACCATATTTTAGATGAAATCCTAGGGAAAGTGTTTAAAGTTCACAATTCTCAAGTCAAAAAATATGTGAAGTGACTAATTGGGTAAGAAATTATATTCCCACAGGCAAGAAGAATCATTTTCCCTTCTCAGTTGCTTTCTATATTTTTATCAAATGCCTTAGATTTGCTTCAATCATTTGATTCTCTTGAGCTAATTGCAAGTAGGGTTGTAAGAGAAGAATTCATCCCTGGTAAAAAATTATTGCATGTGGTCCAACATTATGATCTTTGGGGAGGGAAAGCGCATATTGGGGGTCTTTTTCCCCATCATTTTCTCCTTAATGGTCATGCTTATATCTCAATGAATGACACTATTAAACATACTTTGGAAATGCAAAGTATTATGTTCATTCACCAAGCATTCAATAGACACAATAGGGTCAATAGACAAGATATTATAGAAAGAGTTTATAAAAAAGTCAATTCTCTCTTATTCCTATTACACCATGATAATGCAGACTATGCCCCTACTCAGCGTAATCCAGGTGCTCACAATCCTCTTGCTTAGGATAATGTTTCTCCATCACAAGGTACTCAAGGTCCTCATGCTCATGACAACATTCAACCTCCAATCTTGGACCTGAACAACCCTCCAAGAACAAGGAATGTTGATGATTTATAAATAACCAGCAACTTAGAAAATGCTGCCTACACAACAAGTTGGGTTCCCTCAGGAGCAGTAGGATGAAAATGAAGTTGAAATGCAAGCCATGGAAGAATGAGGATAATTATGATAAATTATTTTTTATGCGGCTAATATGTGAAGACTATTTTGCAACTGCATCCTCTACAATTTTATCAACTTCAACCATATGATATACTGGCCATTTTATTTTGTATATAATCACTATGTGATTTTGGCCAATTGACCATTATATATATATTTAAAAACATAGCATTTTCGTCGTAATTTTGATGAACACATACCAATGAACCCCTTAAATCATTCGATGAAGTTGTTGTATGCATGATGAAATTTTCATCGTAAAGGCTTGCTACACATCATCGAAATTGCAACAAACAACCACAAAATTCTGATGAGTGCGGTATATGCACGATGACATTTTCGTCACAATGACATGCTCAATATCATCATAATTGTGACAATATACTAAAAAATGTCTGACGAAGTCATTGTATGTGCGAAAATGTTTATGTCATAATATACGCTCTACATCGTCAAAATTGTGGTGGACTTTTGGCACTTTTTTGACGTTCGATAAGAAACATTTTGCAATCTTTTAGGTTTTTTTTGTTGCAAGATGGACAAAGTTTCCATCGCTTTTCCATCATAAACCAGTCACATTTTTGGTGGCATTTTCCAATGGTTATTTGTCGGGTTTTTAACAAATTACAGTGCATCGGAAAAGCGATAAAATTTTAGAGACAAAATTATTTTGGGCCTTTCGTCGGTAATCTGACAAAATTTTGTTGAAGTTTCAACAAACAATTGTCAGAAATTGGTGCCAAGTATAATAGTGCAACAAGATGTGGTTACTCTATCCACAATTGAAGCTAAGTACATTCTAGCTACTCATGCTTGCAAAGAAGCCATTTGTCTTAAGAGATTATGTTTGGACATTTGTTTTGATGTGGGACAAATCATCTAGAGTTCCATTTTCTTGGCAAAGAATCCTACTTTCCATGTTAGAACAAAGCACATTGATGTGCAGTTTAATTTTGTTCATGATATGGTGGAAGATGGAAAGCTGAAGTTGGAAAAGGTTGACACTTTGGTGAATATTGCTGAGACATTGACAATTCTCGTGAGCACAAATAAGTTCAAGTGGTGTGTCGATTTGATGGGCCTTGGGGCCTAAGAAGTGATGAGATGACTCCTGTAAGGTCTTCGTCAAGTGGAAGATTGTTGGGATTAAGGTGCCTCAACCTTAGGAGTCCCAAATGGTTTTTAATTAATTATTTAATTGGTCCAACATGATGATTTTAAATATTTCAATGTTATAATAGAAATTTCCAATGTGCAAGCAACGAGCATTGAGGAGGAAGTGAAATTGTGACACTTGTCACAAGGAGGGAACTTTGGAGAAGAAAATTTCTTCAGAGATCTTCAAAATCCCCTCCATGCAATACATGGTGACTAATTCTCTCTCCCTTTGAGCATGTATTTGGAAAAATTCTCAGTAGGACCAAATATTCCACACTGACAGACTTGGAGAAGAATAGAAAGTTCTATTTAGGCAGAAAGGTTTGATTTTCTAGGACACCATGCATTTATGGAATAAATAATATTTGTATTAAATATTATTTATGAAAGAGTTGTGCACAAAGAAGTTTCTAATTGTATGTTGTAGATACATTGAATGTGGATGCTTTTGATAATCAATTTCCTTTGCATTGTAAAATCTATAAATACAATGTGTTGTAGAAGTGAAGGAGAGAGTGAAGTATTTTTGAAGGATGTCATTATGTTGTCAAAATTATTTTGGAATTAGATATCACAGTTCAAGACACCTGTAAGAGAATAGAATCTACATATTGTTTGTAATAGCTTTTTATTGTAATATAATTGATCTGTGCTTTGGTTGTGAACTTTTTCCTGAAAGGGTTTTCCCCCATTAAATGTTCTATAATGTCGTGTGTTTTTGTTAAATCTGAAATTAATTTGTGTGTGTTTTTGTTTAATCTGTAACGCTATTCAAGGGTTTATAAAGAAATTTTGAATTCACTCTTCTTAGGGGTTTACATTAGGAAGGTTGTTTATGCTCCTTTGATTTCCTTTTAGTTTTTGGAGCTATAACTAGATGTTGATTGTCAAATGGTATTTCTGAGTAACTGTCAAATTCAACCAATACATATGTTGGTGGTTGAGGTGGTCTTGTTCCAGGTCTATATATAACTTTTTTTAATATTTCCTAGAGCTTCATTGACAAATCTTGCCTCTATTCATAAGTTTGATATTAACATAACCCTAGTATCCTTGCACAATAATAATTCCATATTGATTTCATCATACATGCCTCCCTCTGTGGTAGTAGCACTTACAATTTTTGATGCAATGTTGCGTGCAACTAGATTTTTTAAGGAGTGTAGTATTTTTTCTATTATGTTTGTGGACATTATCATTTGTTGAAAATAAATGGACATTATTGTCAAATTCTTCATTGGTAGATTCATCGATTGAGGTACTTGATCTTGTCATTAGTAATATCCAATCCTCAATTTTTGGTTTATATTTGTTAGAAGTTGATGAAATCTTTCTTGGTCACTTTTTTTCCTCCTTACCTTAAAATGTGATCTAAAATAATGATGGTGTTGAATTCTTCCCATAATATCTTATCTCTTTTGTTGCTTTGATATGATGGTCTATCATCAACTCGAGGTAATTGTTTGAGATCTTCAACTAAGGTCATGGACATTCCTAAAAAAATATTATTAATTATTAATTGTATTGAGTTGTATGTATCATAATTATAAAAATGATTTATATGTGAAGTAAATTTGATGAAGCTTACAAATTCTATTGTTTATAATTTTGTTGAGAGGCATACTTGCAAAGATTTGATTTCTATTATTTGGAAATGCTTGATGTAGTTGAGAGTCTATATTCTCGATCAATCTTTCACCAATGAAACTCATCTCATCAATGAGGATGTATTGGACACATGTTTCATTTCTTATTGGAATGTTGTTAGTTTTTTCCTTCTAGTTCTTTGAAATCTCTTATTGGGATTCTTAATTTTATATGAATAGTTGATGCTTCTATATTGAATGCTACAACTCCAATTGGTGCAAGTACAAGTAGAGGAGATTGATTTGGGATAGAAGCATTTTGAAGTCCTTTGGTTATTTCATTAATGAGATATGATTTACCTATTCCTGTTGTCCCTAGAATTATCATACGTAAAGGGAAACGATTTTGATTTGTTTGGTAGTGTGACATGATAATGCTAATTGCATTCTCCTATTTATTGTTGAGATTTGCATAGTTCACAAATTTTGATGTATTATCATTATTGAAAAAGTGACTACTTTTCATTGTGTAATGAATTTGATAGCTAGATTTGTGTTTCTTCATTGGACCAATTTGTTTCTATATCTATATCACATCCCCCCAACATATCTAACTCAAAATTTTGCATAATTTTTTTTTGATGAATAGGCATGCACTATATTAAAAATATAAAATAGGATACATATTCACAAAAAAAGGTGGGTGGTAAAGAAGCACACCCCGGAAGTCCACACAGGCCTAGCCCGAAAACAAACTCAAAAACGTCTAATGGGCCTAGCCCAGAATAACAACATCAAATAACAAAGCACATAGAGAAGGCCCTCAGGCCGCTAGAGCAATTATCATAGAGGGTGGAGGATCATGGTCATTTTAAGGACCCCACCTAGAACCAGGGATGAGGTGATGTCAGGAGGAGTCCACCCACTATTCTCTTTATTAGGATCTTTCTCTTTGTCTTCTTCTTCATTTCTATGGGGAGAAATGGCCAAGGCCAGCCACAGGAGTCTTTCCAAAGGGCGATCCAGAATCAACATGAGGGTTGGCACTCAACCACCTAGAAGAGCTGGCAGGCCACCTAGAAGAACCACCACTAGGAGTCACCGCCAAAGGCCACCCTTGGTCAGCTCGAGGAGGAGGGGAGTGAGAAAGTTTATGAGGGTGAGAAATCCACTGAGAGCCCTACGAACCCCACCAAGAGGCATGAGAGCAGATGTGTCATCAGCCCCAAGGTGGTGATCGGGCACGAGAGGAAGTGGGCAATGGTGGAACATGAGCCACATTGCAAGGAGAATTAGCCCAGTGGTCGAGGAGCTCCTGTAGATGAGCAACTTCTAGTGCAACTTTGTTAGCTTGAACTTGTATCTGGATAAGCACATTAGAGCATATAGTAGCTTTAGAATATAATGAAGCATATTTATCCATCTACATATGAGAAAAAATGCAGGAATTTCTATCTTTCCAGATATGAAAAAGAATCTCCACTCTGAAAATTTGTCAAAGCTAGGAAAATTTGGAGGGTAAACTAGGAGAGTCTCCCAAAAGAACCATATGCCATGAAAAGGTTTATGGCTAGAAAGGTTGAAAGAAATCTTGAATCCACTACCAAAACTATTGGGCATTGAAATAGAACCAAAAAAGATGTTTGAAAGACTCAGGCTATGCACAGAATGGGTAGTGAGGGTCAACAAACCCAAGATGAAGAAGCCACAACCCCACAGGTAAGCATTGGAACAAAATACACCAAGCAAAGTGGGAAAGCTTCGGCTCTATCCTGGCAAACCAAATGATTGAAAAAAATTTCCTTCAGACATAGAGAGGGGAAAACAAATGCTATCTGAGGTTCAAAGAATCCACCATCGAAAGATAAGGGGAAAGCCAATAATAACCTAGCCGAGACTTATAACCCCAAAAAGGAGTATTTGGGTACCACTTCCAATCCTTTCATGAGGGTTTGGTACTAGGAATGCTAACCTTGTGAAGCATATCAGAAGCGATGACACTCATCAAGGTCTCAAAAGTGGCCTGGTCCTGATTAGAAAGCCCAAACAAAGGGCGAAAAGTCTCCCAAGAGAAGATCTGCATAGTGGGTCTATGGAAGAAATGTTGCACAGTCTGAATGCCTTTTTTTGAAACCACAGAGCCTTAATCCCAAGAATTTTGGCCAAAAGGTCTGTCATTTAAGGAAAACATAGGAGACCACCAAACATTATGGATATTAAGGGAAAGCCCATCTCAAAATCCATCTCCAACCCACCGAAGTGAGGGTTTAACCACCTCCCAAGATCTCTAGATGCTCTTAGGAATGAAGGTCCCCATGATCTAAACAAGCTTCCTCATAACTAGAAGGGTTTGCAAGCCAATACCTTTCCACATAGGTCTATGAAGCAAAAACCTAGACTAAATGCAATGTTTGATGAGGATTCTCCAAGCTTTGAAACCAGAAAGAGATCTGATCACCCATTTGACACAGAGGGCTATGCCTTGTGTGTGTGGGAAAAGCTGGTCAATGGAACTTAAAATGTGAAAAATGAAGCTCAAAGGGACTTATCCACACACCCACAAGACTTCTTGGTTCAAGCTATGGAGTCATGAAGGATGACTCAACTTTCCAAGGTTGGTTCCATGGTTCTCTATCTCACAAGGTCCCTCAAACCAATGTCTTTTCTCTCATATCACTGAGGAAAGTGGTTTAGGGATGACAAATGCAAGAATGAGGGATGCTTTGGTTGATTTTAAAATGAGAATGCATCCTATCTATGCATGATTCTATAAATGCAAAAAACTAGATTATAAGATGACAAGATTAGTATAAATGCTATCCTAACATGCTATATTAGTTGTGATTTAAGCTAATGATAAAGTAATTATACTAAGATGTTTATTAGATTAATTTCTATTGCAAAGAGAGAGTAGATGTGCTAAAATTGAGCATAAGTATGACACTAAAAGCTTGCATGGATCCTCAAAATGGAGGAGGGAGAGCTCTATTTATAGTGAAAATAGGGAAATGGATGGCCAGGATTGAAAGAGTTTATCAAAGGTCAAGATTTAAAGTTTATCAATCCATGTTTACAATTTGCACCAATGAAATGGTGACAATTGTCAACATAAGGTTGGTTGAGAGGGGAGGGTGGAAATATTAAATGCCTGAGAAGACCTCATGGTTACCCTAGGTGGTAAGGGTTAAGGTTAGGTTAGGATTATCCAATGGATAAAGCTTTTACCCAAAGGATAAACTCTTGTGCAAGGGTTAAAGGGATAAATATGGTCAAAGCAATGAATGCTTGATGAGACCCTTGGGTTAGATGAGGGTTAAGTTAGTCAAAAAGTCTCTAACCATCCAAGAGGGTTGAGTTAACCATTAATGGTTTGGAAGACTTTCAAAGTTAAGTTGTTGAAGCCTTTAATGATTTTCAAAGACTTTGAGGGTTTGAGAAGTGACTTCCCCTTGCTTAGGGATGTGACAATATTTAGGAGATGGGTTAGGCTAATTTAGAAGCGATTAGAAGAATCGAGAAGGGGGTTAGGAAGAAGGTTAGGATGCAAGTGGGAGATGTAGGATTTTGCAAGTGGATGAGGAATAAAAGGATTTAATTAAAATAAAATGTTTTATTTCAATTTGGTTGCAATTTGGGAAATTGAATAAATTAGATTTATTCAATTTGGGATAAACTATTAATTAAAAGTAGAGAGAAGGGGTTTAATTGAATAAATGATTTATTCAATTTAAATGACATAAGTGAATTTAACTAAGTAAATTGAATAATTTAGTTAATAAAAATAGAAAAATGTATAATTAAATTAGATTTAATTAAATAGAGGAATGAACATAAAATATTCATTTAGGAATATGGTCATTTTTATATGTCTACATTTTGCCCCTCTTTGAAGTGACGTGTGTGCACATGTTAATTCAAAGAAAATGATGTGTCGCGTGATTTATGATCAATTTTTTTAAATTTTTTTTAATGTCATTTTGAGATATGTCATGCCTCAGTTTTGATAATCGATGCCTTAGATTCGATAAAATGATGTTGATAATGCCCCCTTGGGAGATGAATCAATTTTTTTTTTTGAAAATTTGATTTAATTTGATAATTTTGTTTGCATTTTAAAGTTTTGTCAATGTGGAATGCAAAAAGTTGATTCATCTCTCGATAATAATGTTTGTTAGGGTTAGACAGAGACCACGAGCAAGATACATGCCCCATCTCCAAACCCTAATTTCAATTCACCCTATAAAAGGGGGAAAAGTGCATTGTTTTGTCTCATTTGTGCTTGTTGACCTTGGAGAGAGAGACTTCTGGAGAGAAAGACAAAATGTCGGTTCCCTTCTCTTCTCATTGATTCGAGCATGTTTGGAGGTATCGGAGGCCTGCCGCGTATGGACCATTGGTAAATCAACCTTTTGACCCTTTTTGGATTTTTTATTTTTTTCATTTTTGGTACATTTTTTGAATTTTTCATGTGGATTTTACGTTTTAGTGTGTCGGGGTCGTTGCGTAGCACATACGATAAATTTCATAGCGTGTAGGGTTTGTCAAGTTAGGTAGCATCTGAAAGATATAGGGTAGCGCATAGGTCAACTAGATTAGCGCATACCAGTAGTTTAGTGCATTAGGTGCACAGGGTAGCACATGGAGTAAAATTGGCAGCGCATCAGATAGACCTAGCGCATAGGGCTTGTAGGAGGTTGCCTGGGTAGGTTTAGATAGTGCATAGGTGTAACCTAGCACATAGGGTTAGATAGGTAGTACGTGGAGCAAATAGAATAGTGCATAGAGGGTCTTAGCGCATAGGGTTTTTTAGAGGGCGCTTTTGAAGAAAAGGATAGTTCATAGGGTTTGTTTAGTGCACAGGGTTGGTCGGGTGGCATGTAGACAAAACAAGTTAGCGCGTGAGATGCAGTTTGGCACTTAGATAGGATAGGTTAGCGCATATAGAGAAAAATTGATGGGAAAGTGGGATTTGTGAATGAGAAAATTGTGTAGGTTGATGTTAGGTTTGCTAGGATAAGTGATTTGTTGCCAGTCTTTGTGTCTGCTATCATTGATGTGATAAGTGTGTCCAATATGAGTTTTGATACAACTTGATTTGTTTTGTGATGTTGCAAGTTGATATAGATTTTGATGTGATTTTGGATATGTTGTGGAACTTGATTTAAATTTGTTCAAAGTTTTTCAAGTTTTTTTGGATATAAATGTAATTGATATGAATTTATGGAGCTTGAGTTGTGTTACAAGCTAATATGGAACTCGAGTTGTGTTACAAGTTGATATGAAACTTGAGTTGTGTTACAAGCTGATATGTTTGTGGAACTTGAGTTGTATTACAAGTTGATATGATTTGATGAAGTGATATGATGTAAAACTTGATTTATATTTGTTCAAAGTTTTCATGTTTTGGATATGAATGTGATTTTGATATCTATGTTTTGATGAGGAAACTGATATTGGACGTGTTTTGCTTTTTGACAGGAGCGTCTTGGAGTGGTACAGTCGCGTGAGCATTTTCCTAGACCGTGGGCATTGATACCATGATTGACACAGGCTGACAGAGACATTATTGATATGTGTGGCTAACCTCCTTATTAGATATGCCTTGGTTTATTATGAACCGGGGATTATTGACAGTGCTGGCTGAGAGGTGGCACAGTGACATAAACACCTTTCATTTAGCTACAGACGAGATTATAGTGATGTGAGAGGATTGTTATCAAATTCTTTGGATTCCTATGGTAGGTTCATTGTTACCCTATGAGCAGTCAAAGGAGGGTGGGACAAAGGCATTGCACCAGATCTTTCAGGATGACATAGTGTGTGGATATGAGATCCCTTGGCAGGAGTTCTTCGATTTGGATTATGATCCTCTTCCATCAGTACTGGCAAGTTTCATAGGTGGGTTCTTATGTCCTGACCGGAGGTCAAAGGGACTATCTGTAGGATGGGGATTGGTTTTGGAGGAGATGGTGACGTAGGGTCATCATTTTGAATGGGGATCGGCTATGCTGGCCCACTTATATAGGGATTTGCATGAGGTGGTATATTTGGGGTATGGTAGTTTATCAACGGGAGTGACACTGTTACAGGTATGGTGTTGGGAGCATATTCCCGCAACCAGGCCACTGGTGGATAGAGATAGGCCTGTCGGGTGCGCGTATGCATATGGATATCGAGGGATAGTTGTCCAGCGTAAGTTGGGCAAGCTAGAGCATTGGAGGAGGGTTCTAGATGATATTGATATGGTCGTCTGGCAACCATATATAGGTTGTGAGGTATGGGCAGAGAATGGGATGAAGATGCCTTATCTCTTCATGACTCAATATCTGATAGGGCGGACGCCCTTTGTTATTGAGAGATTTCTAGTCACTCGAGTTTTGTGACAGTATGGACGATAGTAGGGGATACCATAGGGGACCTGCTTATGTGCTCGATGGAGGCAGGATATACCGGATTGGGGACCCACTCTTGATAGTGTGGCGGTGGTAGAGGAGTTCATTCAGCTAGCTGGCCAGATATGGGACTACGTCCCTGAGATATTAGATGCGGGCATGATAGAGGAATTTTCCAGATTGTTTGCAGCTCATACAGTGGCCAGGATATCAGATCCAACATAGATGCATCCCGCTTTTGATGATGATGAGGAGGAGGGAGGTGGTGATGGAGGATTTGATGATGGGGGAGATGATGGAGGAGAGGGCCAAGGTCGATGAGGGAGAGGAGATCGAGGGAGGATAGGAGATAGAGTTAGAGGTGGAGGGGATAGAGGGATTTGGGTGGAGAGAGTGGTATGTCAGGCTATGATGGATAGAGGGAGAAGAGGCTTGGTGATTATGGAGGGGGGTGAGGAGAGAGTAGGGAGGTGATAGCAGCAGTGGGAGGGGCTGATGAGTTGAGACGGTCAACCCAGAGGAGGAGGACTAATGTGTTACCCCCACCAGTACTGAGGTCAGGGGGAAGGATGGGGAGTACTTCTTCCTAGGTGCCCCTTTAGATTCAGATCCTGACTCATCAGGAGGATGTGCAGATTAGGGCCTTATAGCTATCAATATAGCAGTTGCAGGCACAACTATTGACATAGCAGCGATAGATCACACAACTAAACACGGAGTGGGATACAGCTTTAGAGTGGTTGGGTCGATCTGAGGCTCGAGCAGAGGTTTTGGAGAGAGCGACGATAGGTGGCCCGATGAGAGACACCCTGAGAGAGCTGGCTTCGAGAGCTAGGGAGGCAGAGTACTATAGGAGACACTATGAGGACATGGTGCCTAGGGAGCATTGAGTTTCGAGTTATATAGCCTCGAGATCGAGCTGATCCCAAGAGACGGGGTCGAGGACAGAGAGTAGGGGCGTGACAAGGCCTATTCGATAGGATCCACTTGGAGATCCAGGTGCTGGGACATCTGTTGCGAGACCATCACCATCTGGAGATAGTCATACCTGAGAGATGTTGTCTCTATTGTATTTTTATTATTTTGTTGTATTGGGCACAAACATGACATATTTTGTACATTTGATCATTTTTGATATATATATATATATATGACACCATTTTCTTTGATCCACATGTGATGTGTTATGGATGATGCTTTTTATATGATGATGCAATGCTTATGCGATTTTATATATGATGAATATGATGTGAGATGTATCTTGAAAATGAGATGCATGATATGCAACTAATTCATAATATGATATGCAACTAATTGTAAAATGATATGCAACTAATTGTTTTGAGCATCCTCATTCTGCATTGGTCATCCCTGTATAGCCGCATGTTGTTTTGATTTCTTTGTAGTGTCATCATTGAGCATTGATTTGTTTTGGGATATGTTGAAAATTTATACAAGCATAATGGTATAATTGAACCATAATGACTTGAGAAAAATTTACATGATTTTTGATTTTGCAAGATGGCATAAGCGTCAAGGTATAATTGAACCAGGATGACTTGAATGTGGATTGCGTAGAAACAAACAAGATTAAACCATTTGTATGTGCAAAGTGGAATCATGTCTTCAGTGATGTGCTTTGAATCACGTCTCGAGACAAGTCTTTGTATAGTATAAGTGATCACCTCACAGATAGAAGACTAAAAATATATTGGAGTCCCCGTTACTTTCTCTAGCTCGATGCATCGCTGAGAAAATGTATGGGATCCAATAGTTCAAAAGGAGTTTAAATGCAAAAATAGTCAAAACTTTATGCAAGATGCAAACATTTGTTACTTCAGAAAATCATCCATCATGTGTTGTGAATCCATTAAATGTATCCGTGTTTGATTCTCCTCATGTTTTGTTGAATTTTGGTTATGATATGATTTACCTAGTCTGCTGTAATGCAGGATATGTTGATAGGATAGGATGTAGATCGATATTTCCCCTAGCTAAATGTATTGCCCAATGTGGATATGTATAGTGATTACCAAGCTATGGTGGGATATGATGAAATGATTTGTGATAAACAAGGATAGTGACTATGCTAAGTATGTCCTAGATAATGCTTAGTTTGATAAAGGTGTTGGTCAATGGCCAATAGTACTTGGATGCATGGATACAAAAGTTTGATAAGAATAGATGGAGAGCCATTCTCTCACAATAGCGCCTATTTGCCAGGTTTTCACCATTTGTTTTTATTGTATCTTTTCTTTGTTTTTTCTAATTTTTTGATTTTTGTGTATTTTTACTTTTTTCCGTGCATTTAGACTACTCAAGTGTAGTATTTATTCAAATGGATGCTATTGGTGGGTTCGTTGAGCACATCTCCTTCTGAGGTAGTTAGTTGATAGGTGCCTGATCCATAGGCTGAGATAATGACATAGGGACCTAACCAGTTAGGTTCAAACTTCCCTTTCTTTTCCTGATCTTGTTGATTTCTAGGATTTTCTTTGAGTACTAGATCACCTATTTTGAAGTTTCTAGGGATGACCTTGTGGTTGTAGCTTCTACACATACGTTGCTGATATGCTTTGAGATGAGTGTAGGCACATTGGTGCCTTTCATCTAGAAGTTCAAGTTCTTGCAGTCGGTTAACTCGATATTCTTCATCTAGGATTAAGCCTTTCAAAGAGACTCTGAGAGATGGAATTTCTACCTCCAGGGGTAAAATTGCTTCTGATCCATACACCAATGAATATGGCATAGCTCCTGTCAGTGTGCAGATGCTAGTTCTATATGCCCAAAGTGCTGGATTGAGTTGTACATGCCAATCTTTGCCTGCATCATTAACTGTCTTCTTTAAAATTTTCAATATCATTTTGTTGGATGCTTCTGCCTGACCATTTCCCTATGGGTAGTATGGTGTAGAGAAACGATGTTGTATTTTGAATTTTTCACATAGTTCTCAGACATCTTGGTTTTTGAAAGGTCATCCATTATCTATGATGATGGAACTTGGAATTCTATATCTACAGATTAGATAATTAAGGATAAAAGAGGCAGTTTGTTTCCTAGTCATTGTGGTCATGGGGACTGCTTCAATCCACTTGGTAAAGTACTCTGTTGCAGTGATAATGAACTTGTGCCCATTTGAAGATGAGGGATGAATTTTGTCAACCAATTCTAGTCCCCACTGACAAAAGGGCCAAGATGTTGTGAATGGTTGCAGTTCCTATGCTGGTGCATGTATAAGATTGCCATGGATCTGACACTTAGGACACTTTTTTGCAAAGTGATAAGAATCTTTTTCCATTGTTGGCTAGTAATATCCCATTCTTAGAAGCTTTTTAGCAAGAGTAGTACCACTGGAATGTGTGCCATAGATACCTTTGTGAAGCTCATGTAAAGCAGAGTCAAATTCATTATGATCAAGGCAACAAAGAAGAGTACCATCTAGACCTCAATGGTACAAAGTATCAGCAGTAAGGGTATAACGAGCAGCTTGTCGGATAAAGTTACGTTTTTGGTTTCAAGACAAATCAATGGGTAGGATATTGGTCTTAAGATTCTCATATATCGTTCCATATAAGGGAGAGTCTGAACCAGTTAAGGCGTAGATGACCTGGGATGTGGAATTGTCATAGGCTGGGGAAAATAGTTGCTCTACCAAGAATTCATAATGAGATTGTTGCTCTAGAATTTGCAGTAGTGGAGCGATAGTAGCCATTGCATCGGCTGCTCTGTTGTCCATCCTTGGTATTTATGCAAAGCTGATGTGTACAAAGTACTGTTTGAAGTCATCCACCATTCTTTTGTAAGGTAACAACTTGTCATCTTTCGTCTGATTGTCATCATTGATTTGATTGATAACCAGTTGTGAATCTCCGTAGACCTTTAGTTCTGTGACTTTCCATTCTACAACTATCTTGATTCCTGTGACTAGTGCTTCATACTCAGCAACATTATTTATGCATGGAAACATGAGTCTGTAGGACCTTGGTATGGTGTGTCCTTCTAGAGTGATGAATAAAATGCTAGCACTTGAGCCATGTTGGGTAAATGATCCATCAAAGTATAGGGTCCATTGTTTTGTAGAGATAGCAATAAAATCTCTATCTGGAAATTCGATCTTCATTGGTTGTTTACCAGGTAGTGGTGCTTCTGCTAGTTCATCTGCTATTACTTGTCCCTTGATAGCTCTTCGCTTTGTATAGTGGATATCAAATTCACTGAGAATCATTACCCATTTAGACAATCGGCCTGTAAGAGCTACTTTGCTAAGTAAATATTTGAGAGGATCAATTTTTGCAACTAGCTTAATTGTGTGAGCTAGCATGTAGTGGCAGAATTTTTGAGAGGCGAAGACCACAGCTAAACATGCTTTCTCAATAAAGGTGTAATTTAGCTCATAGCCATTCAATGTTCTGATGATGTAGTATATTGCTCATTCCTTGCCTTGTTGATCTTTTTGTGCTAACAGTTCCCCCTATGATTTATCTATTGTGGAAATGTAGAGAATGAGCAGCTTCCCTACTATCGGTGGTACCAGAACTGGTGGGTTCACCAGATATTTCTTGATTTGATAGAAGGATTCGACACACTTGGCTTCCCATCTGAACGATACATTTTTATGTAGAAAATGATTAAATGGGAGACTTTTATCTGCTAGTTTAGTGATGAATCGCTTGATTGATTAGAGCCATCCTTGTAGTGACCTGAGCTGGCTAATATTCTTTGGTGGTGGCATCTCCATGATGGCTTGTACCTTTGTTGGATCCACTTCAATTCCTTTTTCTGAGACTATGTAGCCCAACAATTTGCCTGATGTAACCCCGAAGACACACTTCTTAGGGTTGAGCCTGACTTGGAATTTTTTCAATCATTCAAAAATCTTTTCTAAGATGCTTAGATGTTCTGCTCTGGTGAAGGATTTAGCTAGTAAATCATCCACATAGTCTTCCATGAAGGTATGCATCATATCATGAAAGATTGTTGTCATTACTCATTGATAAGTTGCCCCAACATTCTTTAAGCAAAAAGGTATGACATTCCAACAATATGTTCCCCAAGGATAGGTGAATGTTGTTTTATCTTGATCCTCTGGAGTGATCTTGATTTGGTTATATCCTGAAAAACCGTCCATTAGTGACAACATTGCATGGCCTACTGTGAGGTCTACAATTATGTCAATACTTGGTAAAGGAAAGTCATCCTTTGGACACATGTTGTTGACATCTCTAAAATCTATGCATATTCTGATACTACCATCTGGTTTTGAAACTGGTACGATGTTGGAAATCCATTCTGCATAGTCGATGGGTCAGATAAATCTGACATCTAATAGTTTCTTTAGTTCAGCTTTGACCATGAGTGCCACATGTGGATTCATCTTTTGCAGTTTTTGCTTAACCAGTTTATCTCTTGGAGTCATAGACAAGTGATGCATGATTAATTATGGATCAATCCCGGGCATATCTATGTATGCCTAAGCAAAGTTGATTTGCTTTTCTTTAAAAAATTTGATAAATTCTGACCTTTCTGCTTTTGTCAGAGATTCTGCAAGGTGTATATTTTTGGTTGCCTCTGTAGTACCAATGTTGATTGATTGAGTGGGCTCAATCAATATGGGTGATCACTCATGATAATGCTCAGGAAGAGTGTCAAGTCTCCCATTTTTCGACACCTTAAAAAGGTTTTCACCCTCAGATGTGTCCTTTATTTTTACTTTTTTGTGATCAAGAGCTGCCATTGACTAGTTTTCAGCATCAGATCCTTTATTTGGTTTATTTTTGTGACTGAGAGACTTAGCACCCTCCTGATTGCAGGCATCGCTATTCCGTTCACTGGTAGAGTTTGTTTCTGGGTTGATGGTACATAAGTAATGGATAATGGATTCATCATTTGGGAGAATTGGTATATCATGAATTTTGGGTTTGTCCTAGTCTGTGAGGTCCGGAAAGACAAGTGGTAAGGAATCGTTTGGTAGATCAAGTTTTGCTGCTGTAAGAGTCAAGATAGAGGTTTCATTATGATTGGTTTGGGTGTTAAAGAAGTCCAAGATTTTGTCGAGGTCTTCAATGGTATCATCTTCCATATAGACTTGTTCATAATGTTGTTGCTTGCTTTCCTTAGCATCATAGATATTCTGTGGTCCAAATTCAAGTGGTCTAATTTCTGTGCTATGTTCTTCTTGAAAAAGGGATATAGAACTAGTATTTTCAGCGATATCTTCAGTAGCATTTGAGCAGCTACCCCATTCATATTCATTGGAATCAGTCTTAGAGGTATCATCCCAGATCTTTTCAGTGTTGTGAATAGGTATGTTGAATGGCAAAAATAGATCTTTGATAATTGATACTATTCTGCTAGTTTTCTCTGATGCTGCATCAGATCCTGCTTCTATTCTTTGCATCTATTCGTAGACTATTTCTTCTCAGGGAGGAATGATGTTGCCCTAAGGTGATTCTACTTTGTTGGATATTTGTTCTTGAATATGATTGACTTCTATAGATGTTGTCTTCTTGTGAATGATGGACTCCCCTTGATGTTGCTTCCTTTCGTGATGTTCACGTTCTTTACGGATTGTCTCTCCTGACTCAAATAGTGCTTCTTGCCAAGATTCTTCTTTGTACTTCTTCTTTGCTTTCCACTAAGGTTTTTGATATTCGCATGGTATCTTCTTTGGTAGTAGAGTGAATTCAAAGCCCAATCCTTTTTTGTCTTTACTAAATTGTGAAGGAGGATCCAATGGTTCTGTGACACCTTCCTGACGCTTACCAATAGGTCCTTTGCCATTGTATCCCATTTGCTACATGATTAAGTAGCCTTTTCCATATAGGTGTGTGGGTATAGCTATTTCCAGAGTAGCTGCTCTATCTTCTTCCTCATCTTTGTATAGCCAACTAAGGATATCCTTTTCCTTAGATTCATGTGCTAAAGTCTCGAGTTGAGTGAATGTGCCATTGAACTTGGTGATGGGATGAGTTTCTTGATGTGTTGATGTTGTAGGTAATCCATGAGATCTAGGTGATGTGGGTAAGTTAGTCAAACACATGGGTTCCAAAGAGTATTCCCCAATTCCTTGTTCTTTGATTTTCATTTGCTGCTTTAAATCTCTAGGTAGTGATTTAGACTTCTCTTGTTGAAGATCTGGTGCTAAGGAATTATGTTTCTCTCTATTATGTGGAACCAAACTATCCTGGGCTGCCCCCATTGCATTACAATGTTGAAATGGATTGTGATCAGTAGATATAGAAACCTCCTGCCCATTATAGGGGAATTTGACACACTGGTGATATGTAGAAGGCACTGCTTGCATTTCATGTATCCAGGGTCGACCTAATAAGATATTGTATGTGAGGTCTACGTCTAAGACCTGGCGCATAGTATCTCTTTGTATCGGTCTGACTTGGATCGACAACACCACTATTCCTTTAGAGGATCTTTCTTCATCATCATATGCCTTTATAGTAATCTTTTTGCATGGATCAATAGACTCCTCTGAGAAGCCTAATGCACAGATAAGTTTTAAGGTACATATATTAAGTCCAGCTCCTCCACCTATTAATACTCATTTTACTCAGTGTTTATAGACTATGACTTCAATATGGAGAGGAGTATTATGTGGATGACTCAACGAGATATTATCGTGCTCAAAAAAAGTTAGATTATGAGGCCCTGTCATATAAGTGACCATGGCTTGGAATTTGTTAGCATCCAGATCTTGAGGTACATTCGTTTCTAATAGTGCTTGCTCTAATATGTCTTTGTGTTTTGGTGAAAGTTTCAGCAACTCTAGTATAGATATTTGAGCAGCAGTTTTGCGTAGTTGGCTGACTAGATCATATTGAATTTTGGGTACGACATTTGATGTTGATGTATGTCCCTTTAAGACATATTTTTGAGCTCTGGTTGTTACATTGATAGATTCATGATCACATTGATCTTGGATTGTGATGACATTGACTTGATTGTCCTTAGCTGATATATGATTGATGGTGTTATTATAGATGTGATTGATATGAGCTCCACGTGTATCATTCAAGGTTGAAGCTCCATCCTTGTTGTAATTTGGAAGAGGATTCTTAAAGGCTCCGTGGTCACCATTTGTCTTGAGACCATCCACCGTTAAATCACCTCTATCAATCATGTCTTGAACAATTTTTTTCAGTCTCACGCAATCATTTGTTTGATGACCTTTGTTGCGATGAAAATCACAAAAGTGCAAGTCATTCCACCAAGGTGGTTTGATTTGTGGTTCATAGTTGCTGATTGCTGGTAAAGAGATAATTTTGTTTGCCAGGAGTTCTCTGAATGCTGACTCTAGTGATTGTCCCAGTGGTGTGTAGATACATTTTTGAAAATTATTGGTGTTACCTCGTGAATTGTTATTAGGTCCTCAATTTGCATGATTGTTTTGAGTATTGTTGGTGTTGGGTTGACCTTGATTGGTATTTGGTGCACAAGTGTTAGTGTCTGGGTTATCACCTTTGGGATTTTTTGTAGCTTGAGGATTTCTTGATAATGTGAGCATGCGTTGCTTGGATTTCAGATCATGTGATTCATTGCCTCCTTCATTTCCATTGTTTTTGTTTCTAGTCCAGAATCTGGATTTGTCTAAGTTGTTGTTGTTCTGATTGTTGTAGTTTGATGAACTTGTTCCTTCTTTGAAAAATTTCAATTTCCCTTTCTTAATACATGCTTCTTCTACTTGGATGCCATTTTCAATCAATTTGGCAAAAGATGGTATGCATTGGAGTTTGAGTAGGTAACTCATCTCGCTATTCAAGTTGTCAATAAAAATTTCCATCTTTTCTTTTTCGGGTACATCTCAAGGATATCTCAAAATCATCCATCACCAACATTGAAGGAATGCCATGAATGTTTCATTGTTTTTCTGTTTGGTGTTACAGACATCTAGCATGGTGATAGCATGTTGAATGTTATAGGAATATTGAGTTATGAATTTGTTGACTAGTTCATCAAATGATCTGATAGGAGGTGTGATTTTGGATAACCATTCCATTGTTTGTCCTCCCAAGCTTCTTGGGAATAACCTCATCAAATAGGTGTCATCGTGAGCAAATTCAAGACTCATAGTGTAGAATTCTCTAACATGATCACGACGATCGCTTTTCCCATCGTACTTATCAAATTTGGGAACATCTGAGTTTGGAGGGAAAAGTACCATGTTCAATATTTTGTTAAATGGATAAGGACAAATTTCATTTAATGAATACCATACTGTTGTCCCTTGTTGCATGTCTTGCATTTGTCTTTGTAACATTTGCATTTGTTGAGTAAGAGAAATGAAAGGTGCATTATTTTGCTGAGGGAAGATTTCTTGCCTTACATTAATCCTAGGTTGAAATGGTGTATGGAATGACATGTTTTTCTCAGGGATGTGTTGCTCAAGGATGTTTTGTCTCAGTGTATTTTGTTCTGATATGTTTTATTCAGGAATATCTTGCTTAGGGTCACGTGCTTCTCCTTCTCGTTGTCGTTCTTGATATTCGTAATGTTGAGATTTTGTTCTAAACATGTCTGTGTCAAAGTCTTTAGGAAGTTTAACCCCTTTACTTGTAAGCATGAGTAGGTATTTTTTCTTGTCATTTTCCATGAGTCTTTCCACAAGGTTTTGAAATGAAGCACTTTCTTGACATTCTTGATGAAGTTCCTCAGAAATTTCGGCATCCTCTAGATTTGGATGCTCGAAAGGATTTGATAATCTCTGATTCATGCTGGATTCTAATTGCATTTTGCTTTGTTTGTTTTGTTGAGAGCGAGTAACAACAGGCATCTAGTAGAAGCTTTCTATGATAAAGGGGATAAAATCCTCTTTGATGTGTTGCTCAGGGGTTGGTGGCTCAAATCGGGGTATGTTGTAAGTGATGCACTCATCGGGAAAGAATGCAGGATTGATCTTTCCTCCACGATTGATTTGTTGACTGAATGTGGATTTTTGGTAGAATGCTCTAGTATTCAAAGGTTCTTTGTCAAATTCATTGGATTTCTTCTGAATATAGAGTCATACATGATGAAGAAATGTTCGATGAGATTTGAAGAGTTGGTGATTGATATATAAAAAATTATTTCTTTTGGCAAATTTTTAAGGACTTGATTGTTGTTTCTTTAACTTATTGTTACGATAAATATTCTTTCTTCTCAGAATATGAGGATTAGTCATGCACAAGCAATCAATAGTTCCTTTTGAGTTAGTTTGGATTCAATTTATCTTGTTTTGGAAACTCAAGTTTTACTTTATCCAAGTGAAGGTGTAGATGCCCCCTCATGACAAAATGCGTCAAATGATATGGAAAAAGTCTCCCGATATGGAAACTTGATTTGACAACTTGGAGTTTTAAAACAAGTGTGTTTGGGATAAAATCCATGTGATAAAAAAAGGACTTATTTGCTACGTGTGATGATGTCTCCTGATTTTGATAGTATAGATATGTTTATTGTGCGACCAATTTTAGATGTTTGGACAACTTTTGTTTGATACGAAATTTTGTTTTAGAAATAGCTTCTTAGGTTTGTTTTTGATATTTTGATCTGATGAAGTTTAAGTTGATGAAAAGAGGTTGTTAAAAATGTTTTCAAAATTTTCTAAATTTACCTCTATTTTGCCCCCAATTTTTCTGGTCTTGACCATGCACTAAAGCAGAGACCCCATGCGCTACAAAAGTTTCTCAAAGCGCTAAGGGAAAGACTCCATGCACTACACTACCCCTGTCTACATGCTAATTATGTCTGATAATAAATATTGTTTCAGATCTGATTTCAAAATATCATGTGCTAATATGAGCTATCGACGCGCTACTATTTGTACGCCACACACTAAATCTTAATTTCGATGCGCTAAGCTAATGCTTCCATGCACTACACTATTTTCAGAACGTGCTAACTGTAACTACTTGTTTTTAAATTTTGGTGAAGTGCTACTGTGAATACTTTACGCGCTAATGATAAGATGTGATGCACTAAGTTATGTTTGATACGCACTAAGATGTTGCTCTTATGTGCTAAACCGCCCTAACTTGATTGTTTTCTGCGATTTTGATGTTTTTTCTTAAGCCTTTAATGCTAATGGATGATTTTCTGAAGTAACAAATGAAGACACAACACCAAATATATAACCATTTTTGTCTAATCTAAATAGTAAGTGTATGTCCTGCAAGGATGTGTTCAAATCCTCAATTTTTCAACAGGTTTGGTTACAAAGAATACACTTCAAAAAGACTCTTTATTCAAGGTTCATAAGTAATACCATAGCCCACTAGTCTTGATACTCCATTAGCTCAAGCAGCCGTGTCACCCCCTAGAGGGTGCCCATTTTTTTGCCTTTTGACAGAAATTAACTCAAAGTGAATTGCTTCACAATTGAGTAGTTATCTTGGGAGATATATGGTGAGTAATCTTGGGGGTGGATTCTTCCCCACCCTTGCACTATGATATTACAAATGTCTGGTTAATGACTTGACTCAAGGTTTTTAATGGTAAAGTTCATAATCAAGCTTCCTGTTTGGCCATCAGTGATAAACTCCCTCAGGAGGCTTCCCAACCTTTAGAACAAAAGCTTTACGTATCTCAAGGATACTAGGGGAATGCTAATTGCTGCGCGCAACCATTGAAAAGGACTTTTATCACTTTCCACATTTGATTATAGTGGGTTGGAACACTTGGTGTCAAAGTCGTTTCCCACTTAGGTCGTTCCCTTCACACCGGCCATGAATGGCTTTAAGAGTTTTTCAACCTCTCGGGAAGGCAGGCCTGCTAAAGGATGTAAATGTAGTATGACTGAAAGTGTAAGAGTAGGCTGGCTTTTTGATCACCCAGTTAAGGGGAGAGCATATACCTTCTACTTTCGAGACAAGGCAAACAAGGTTCTTTTTACCTTTCAAGTCAATGATTTTTTAAGATCTATATGGAGATTGTTGCTCCATGAAAACATGGTGTTCTTTTTATTTCCTTCAAAGCGATGATTTTCTAATCTGGGAAAATAATTTGTTGAACAAAGCAAAATTTTCATCTTGGTGGTCAACAAAAGAAATTGATAAAAGCGGAAGGACTTCCCTCTTTCATTTTAAACAAAAATTTAAAGTGAGGTTCCTTTTTCTTGTAAAATGTAAAATTGATCCTTTTAAGCACCAAAGGATAGTGAGATTTTTTTTAGCCATTGCTTGCAGAAATAAAGATTGTTCTATTCCTTTTAGAACCCAAATTGAGAAATGTTCTCCTAGAAAAGCAAGAAAAGATTGTTGTTGTGGTTAGTTTTACAACCCAAAGTAAGGTGAGTTCAATTTTATCCAACAAGAATTAAAATGACTCTAAATTTTAACTAACTTAACTAAGTTAGCAAAAATCTAAAACTGTTTGTAATTCTACAAATAAAATCCAGCTCTGCCTGCAAGAAATTGTCAGTCCTACAAAAATTTCAATCAAATAGTTAGAAAAATCTGGATTTTGGTGGACTTCTACAAGTCTAAATTTAATTTCGGTTACAATTTTCTTTTTGTTTTCTGTATGTGATGCGCTACAGAACAAACTGTAAGCGCTACAGGATGATTGTGATGTGCTATCTGACAGATCTGATGTGCGACTTTGTTTTTCGGATGCGCTGCTCTATTTTTAGGATGCGTTGCTCTGGTTTTCTTCCACGCTGATACCTACAAGAAGAGTTAGTAAAGGCGATGCGCTAATCTAAGAACTTCATGCGCTAGAGTATAAACCCAATGCACTAAATAGTGTACGGTATGTGCTATAATGTTAGCGAGATGCGCTAAATAATATTCTCCACGCGCTACAGGATGATTGTGATGTGCTGTCTGACAGATCCGATGTGCGACTTTGTTTTTCGGATGCGCTGCTCTATTTTTAGGATGCATTGTGCTACAGGATGATTGTGATGTGCTATCTGACAGATCCGATGTGCGACTTTGTTTTTCAGATGCGCTACTCTATTTTTAGGATGCGTTGCTCTGGTTTTCTTCCATGCTGATACCTACAGGAAGAGTTAGTAAAGGCGATGCGCTAATCTAAGAACTTCATGCGCTAGAGTATAAACCCAATGCACTAAATAGTGTACGGTATGTGCTATAATGTTAGCGAGATGCGCTAAATAATATTCTCCATGCGCTACTTCCTGCTTCCCGCGTACCTGCAAAAGTGTATATTTTTGAAAACCAATTTCATTAATGGAGTCGGGCCCTACGGTGGGCGCCAAAAATGTGTGCGGAAAAAATGGGTCAATGGAACTTAAAATGTGAAAAATGAAACTCAAAGGGACTTATCCACACACCCACAGGACTTCTTGGTGCAAACTATGGAGTCATGAAGGATGACTCAACTTCCCAAGGTTGGTTCCATGGTTCTCTATCTCACAAGGTCCCTCAAACCAATGTCTTTTCTCTCAGATCACTAAGAAAAGTGGTTTAGGGATGACAAATGCAAGAACGAGGGATGCTTTGGTTGATTTTAACATGAGAATGCATCCTATCTATGCATGATTCTATAAATGCAACAAACTAGATTATAAGATGACAAGATTAGTATAAATGCTATCCTAACATGCTATATTAGTTGTATGATTTAAGCTAATGATAAAGGAATTATACTAAGATGTTTATTAGATTAATTTATATTGCAAAGAGAGAGTAGATGTGCTAAAATTGAGCATAAGTATGACACTAAAAGCTTGCATGGATCCTCAAAATGAAGGAGGGAGAGCTCTATTTATAGTGAAAATAGGGCAATGGATGGCCAGGATTGAAAGAGTTTATCAAAGGTCAAGATTGAAATTTTATGAATCCATGTTTTCAATTTGCACCAATGAAATGGTGACAATTGTCAACATAAGATTGGTTGAGAGAGGAGGGTGGAAATATTAAATGCCTAAGAAGACCTCATGGTTACCCTAGGTGGTAAGGGTTAAGGTTAGGTTAGGATTATCCAATGGATAAAGCTTTTACCCAAAGGATAAACTCTTGTGCAAGGGTTAAAGGGATAACTATGGTCAAAGCAATGAATGCTTGATGAGATGCTTGGGTTAGATGAGGGTTAAGTTAGTCAAAAAGTCTCTAACCATGCAAGAGGGTTGAGTTAACCATTAATGGTTTGGAAGACTTTCAAAGTTAAGTTGTTGAAGCCTTTAATGATTTTCAAAGACTTTGAGGGTTTGAGAAGTGACTTCCCCTTACTTAGGGATGTGACAATATTTAGGAGATGGGTTAGGCTAATTTAGAAGCGATTAGAAGAATCTAGAAGGGGGTTAGGAAGAAGGTTAGGATGCAAGTGGGAGATGTAGGATTTTGCAAGTGGATGAGGAATAAAAGGATTTAATTAAAATAAAATGTTTTATTTCAATTTGGTTGCAATTTGGGAAATTGAATAAATTAGATTTATTCAATTTGGGGTAAACTATTAATTAAATATAAATTTAATTAAAAGTAGAGAGAAGGGGTTTAATTGAATAAATGATTTATTCAATTTAAATGACATAAGTGAATTTAACTAAGTAAATTGAATAATTTACTTAATAAAAATAGAAGAATGTAGGTAATTTAATTAAATTAGATTTAATTAAATAGAGGAATGAACATAAAATATTCATTTAGGAATATGGTCATTTTTATACGTCTACACCTTGTCTCTAGGTAGAAAGCAAACCAATGACGCTCGAATTGTGAGGAAGACAACAAAATTCCCAAGAAACGCTATGGAAACCTCTATGAGAATCTGATGAGGACCAAAGAAAGTCGCGAAGGAGTTTTTATAACTTTTGATAAGAAGCTTTAGAAGGAGTCCAGTAGGAAGAATAATAAACATGGGTAGTGGCCAAAAATTTAGAGCATATTTGGAACAAGAGAGAGAGGCTTGGTAATCTAGTAAGCCAACTTTTTTTCAATTCAAAGCACTACAATAGACTAGAGCTTAGAAGGGGAAGCTTCAAAGGCAAAAGGAATGCCCATGAAGTGAAAAATTTCCCCTGGAGAAACCCACTTCTAGCCATATTGAGAAACCTTGTCAGGCGAAGGAAAAGAAGATTGCCTGTAACAAAGCATCTTATGCCACTTAATGGCCAAACCAGAGGCAAAGCAAAAGGTCTCCAAGTAGGCCAAGGCTACTTTAATATTATCCTCATCCTCTAGAAGAGTGAGGAAGGAATCATCAGCAAAATGACCATTGATTAGATGAGATAGGGAATCAGGAAAAGATATCCCCCGAACCAACCCTTGCAAAGTAGAATGGGAAACCAAGTAACCAAAGCCTTCAGCAACAAGAACATACAAGGAAGGAGCTAAGGGACAACCTTGACGAATGGAGTGAAAAAACTCAAAAGTCTGAGACTGGCGGCCATTTATGGTGATACAAGTAAAAGCCTTGACAAAATGAATCTCCATAGCTTGAATGAATTTAGGACCAAACCCCAATGTGGCCAGCATAGCCAAAATAAAAGGCCATTCAATGTGGTAATAAGCCTAAGGAAAATTAATCTTAATGAACATGGCCTTCTGCTTCAAACACCGAGCCCATTCCATACCTTTCCAAATGGCAATGATGTTATCCAAAATGAACCTAGATGTAATGAAACTGATTTGTTCAAGATGGATGACAAGAGTCAACATGTGGCGGATTTTTAAAGCTAAGGATTCAGCAATAATATTGTAGGAAACATTGAAGAGCGTGATGGGCTGCCAGTTGCAGATATCATTTGGATCGCTTGCTTTAGGTATGAATTTAATATTTCTCTGATTGATAAGACTGCCAAGAGATTTATTTTGAAGAGCCTTGAGATAAACCTTATGCAGGTCTGGCCCGACCAAATCCCACAAGGATTTGTAAAATCCTCAAGGAAAGCCATCAATGTCAAGCACCTTGTCATCGACCATCGAGAACACTACCTCCTTGAGGTCCTCGATGGTGAGAAGGTTGTCACAGAAATTCCTCTAGGCCAGAGTTAGCCTAGTTGGCATGAAAGCCAAGCATTGTTGAAGGGCCATCTGTCATTGAGGAGTGGGGTCCTAAGTAGTGAAAAATTGCTCATAATGATGAACAAAGACCTGGAGAATGTCAGGAATCTCAAAAATCACTTGAGATAAGTTCTTGATCCTCTGAATGCTCGAAGAGGAGTGTTTGGCCCAAAGAGTGAGAAAAGATTCCTTGGAGGCATGATCACCAATCTTAAGGCAGTGAAGCCAAGCCTTGATTTGAGCTCCTCTAGTGGCGTAGCTATTAGCAATTTGCTTTGAGTGGTGCAACTCTACAACCCTAACCTAGAGGGTCGGGGAAAAAGGATTGGTAACCAAAGCCTCTGTGGCACCACAAAGATCAGACGTGGTCACCTGATAAGACTGCTTACAAAAAATGGCCAGGTGATGAACAAAAATTTGAAGAAATCTCGCAGTGCATGAAATGATGACACACCACCAATCAATCCAGCCAAAATGAGATGGTCGTCTGCACTCTAGGTTCCAAATTATCATGATATGTGCTAAGGTGGGTTTATGCTGGAGTAGTGATGATTTAAGAAAAAACTACATCTTGCTGACACATGCTTTCCTAGATTCCCATTCACTGAAGAAATGAATGGGGAAATGATCAGACAAAGTGGCATCCACTAACGACACCACCAGGAAAGGTGTAGAGCTATAAAAATAGAAAATAGATTTAGTTGAAATCATGGCACAATCAAGATGTTTAAAGACCCTGTCAGAGCTCACACAAAATTTTCTCTAGGTGTGCCATAGAGAATTATTTTGGCGATGTCCCATATTTGGGTCGAAAAGCCCCAATTTATTGCGCATGTAGTACCATACCTCGCGTTCACCGACTATCCACCAAAAGGGAAAAACTCCTTCCTTGTCCTCAACCACTTCAACCATGTTGAAATCTCCACAAACAAGCCAAGTGGCAATGGGGAGTGAGTCATCAATCCATCTCCACAACAGAGATCTTTCGACAACATCATTAGAAGCATAGATATTGACAATACCAAAGGAGTGATTGCCAATATTTAGAAGCAACTAGACAAGCCACTACATTGGATGAGTCCCATAATAAAAAACACATGCATGCAAGTATGGGGAAAGGAATAACACCGAGCCTCCTCAACTAACCTCATGACTAGTACAAAAGAAAGTACTAGTAGGCCAAATAGAATGAGAAGCAACAACAAGCATAAAACCCACAATTTTCACTTCTTGAAGGTAGAGAAAATCAAAATCATTTAACTTATTTAGAGTATCCTTAATGGAATACTTCTAGGAGATGTTTGAAATACCCCACACATTCCATGAAAGAAAATTCATAGAAAAACCGCATCCATATTGTCAAAATCTGGCCTGTCCAGGCGAGTATAGTTGTTCTTCAAGAAATCTTGCAGTATAGTGCCTACCTGAAGGGGAGGTAAAAATATGTGCTTCTCATGGCCCTACAACTCCTCATCATGTGAGCGAGAAGGGCTGCAAGACCGGTGAGGGTGCATCATCATAGGAGGAGAACTTGAACGCTGAGAAACCATTACAGAGGATGCCTATGGCATAGCTGAAGGCCATGGTGAAGACATAGGCATAGATTGTGGTGGTGGTACAATATTCCCCTGACTACTAGGGTTTTAAAGGTCCTTGGTGGACTCTAAGGTTCTCGACCCAGAGCTAGAAGCTGAGGTTCTATTTTTCTAGCTAACCAAAGTGATCCATTTCTCATCCAACTTCAACTCATTTTTATCCCCTTGGTAGGAAGGCTCACTCTAAGGCTAAGGCTGGAGGCATGGAGTAAGCAAGGGACAATCCCTAATCTTATGTTCAGCAGATTGGTAATGGTAACAAGTATTGGGAAGGTTAAAATAGGTAACCTTTTGGGTATGACATAAAGACCCTATTTAGATGGCAATGGACCCTTTGAGGTCTTGTGACAAATCAACTTCTACCTAGACCCATTTTTGAGGATAGGATTGGAAGAACCTGTCAAGTTTGATACATAAAACTTTACTGATAAAGGAGGCAATATTTTGAAGAAAGGGCACACAAGGCAAAGGCAACCTAGGAAATTCAATCCAAACTGGCACTCGAAGCCTAGCATCATTAGAGATGGTAAAGTCATGGGTCCAGGGCTGGAAAACAAGAAGAGAAGATCTAACATACCAAGCTCCATGCTACAAAATCTCAGAAATGTACTGGGTATTCTCAAAATGAAAAAGAAAGAAACCTTTAGTCAGGTTTTGAATCATGGCTAAGCGGACCCCATGAGGGGCCCAAGATTTGAAAACCCAGTCTTTGAGAACACTTTCAGGGGGTGTTCTCCCTACAAAGAAACCAACAAGAGTATGCTATTCTAACCATTGACATGCAAGGTCAAAATCCAAGGTGGGTAAAACTACATCGGCCAAAGGAACAGTGGACTTACCTCATGAAATACCTTCTGAACAAATTTTTGAGGTCGCTTGTTCTAAAGGGGAGCCATTTTGGAAAGGAAATACCGCCAACTCTAGCTAAAATAGTTGGGCTAGGGATGGATGAGGACATTATAGAGGCTCAAAAATCCCACAGTAAATACAACTGTATGGTAGACAACCGAAAATCCTGTGCCAAGGGTGTGGTATGCCAAGGGGACTACCAAAGTTTAGCAGCAGAAGCTCTAAACCCTAGCAAAGATGATATCCGACTCTACACAATTCAATAATTTTTTGTAATTTGACCATACTGAAGTCTACATATAATTTCCCATTCATTCTCTATGGTACCTTCTTGTATAGTATCATTTGCTTCATTTTCAGATTAAGTAATGTTATTGATATTTTTAGTCATTGTTCTCTTTCTACATGCCATTCAGTATAATTGAAGCTTTTCTAGGTTTGGCAATACTGAATCATTAGTATCACTGATATCTCTTTTTGTATAAAATATAATTCTCTTACAACTAAGGCCATCAATAATTAATTAATTTATATTAATCACCCCCTTACTAAAAATATAAAGACTTACCTTTTTTGACATGCTACTAACTCACACATCCTTATTCCTATTCCTTCATTGGTACTTGAGACTCATTCCTTAGCTTGATGTTCTACAAGAGCTTGCTCATAAGTAGTGTTGGTTCCCAAATCAAATGATCATTTTATGCTAGAGGTTTGCCACTTTCTCAAGCTTAGATTTAATGTAATATTTGTCCAATGAATAAGAGGTTAATCATAAACCCGTCTCCCATATAGCTCATGCTCTACAAGACCTAGGTGGGTAACTATTAATCTAATATCATTTTCAAATACAAATTATGCAACATAAGATACTTAGATTAAAACTAAAGTAAACACTTGGCACTTTTAACTCCCTCTAAGTTGAAACAAAAGAATATTATTCTTCACAACATTATCCCTCTCCTCTTTATTTTGCTTGCAACTAAAAATTATTTATTTCCCTCACTTATAGTTGGTTGATAATTCTTACCTTATGTGAAAAATTGACCTTTACTACAACACTTTGTCTTGTAGGTAAAAATAATCAATCTTAGGTAAAAGCCCACTAATTAACAACTAAGAATACCCTTTAAGCATATTTACCTTCATGTTTTAATCCTCTAGGTACTTTCATCTTTCTCTTATTTTCCTCTTATATAATACCTAATCATAATGGAGTTGTGGAGGTCCATAAACACTGCTAAAAATCTTTTCAATCTTTATGAGTACTCACAAAGCACCTGTGCCCACATAATCAAGAAAACCCATCTGCTTTGACTTACTCAAATATTACAGTGCCAATTTTGTTCATAGCTCAAGGAATATAAACCTCAAAGAAATGCAAGACTTTCATCCATTGGTACTCTTAGGTTGGGGTCTCACGGAAGGGGGCTTCCTAAAATGTCTAATTGCAATTGTAGAAGATTAGCTTTTTAAGGAATATTTTAAATTTAGTGGTCTCATAAATTTTGTAGTACACTTTAGCTTATTAAGTTCCCATGATGGTGTAATGAATTTTTTAGTCCACTTCAACTTAAAAATTTAAGTTCCCATGATGGTCTCATGAATATAATACTTTTGTATTTTTTGTGCATGATAAAAAGAAAGTAAAAATAAAAATAAAAAAATTCAAAATTATTTTTTAATAGAAATTTAAACTTAGATTTTTGACAAATGACAGATAACAACCTAAAAATTAGGAACACCTATTTTCCATTAGAAACACTTACTTTGCCTTTAAACCCAAAATTCATGGATGTCATTATCCTCTCCTTGTTGCATGCTTATAAATTGAACAAAGCTTTTAAACCCACATTTCATGGTTGGCAGTATCCTCTCCTTGTTGCATGCTTATAAATTGAACAAAGCTTTAAAACCCATAATTCATGGTTGGCAATATCCTCTCCTTGTTGCATGCTTATAAATTGAACAGAGCTTTTAAACCCACATTTCATGGCTGCCAGTATCCTCTCCTTGTTGCATGCTTATAAATTGAACAAAGCTTTTAAACCCACAATTCATGGCTGGTAGTATCCTCTCCTTGTTGCATGCTTATAAATTGAACAGAGCTTTTAAACCCACATTTTATGGCTAGTAGTATCATCTCCTTGTTGCATGCTTATAAATTGAACATATATTTTAAACCCACATTTCATGGTTGGCAGTATCCTCTCCTTGTTGTATGCTTATAAATTGAACAGAGCTTCTTTTTAGCGGTCAATCCACTCAGCAAATATTATGAAATGGCACCATAAATCACTTTAACTTTTGTCATGAATACATCAAAAGTTGGACTCTCACCTTACTGCCCATATTCAATGCCATTAAGGGCATCGATTTGACTTGCAGATGGCAAGTATTGTATATGTTGCTTTAATACAAACAATCTCTATGAATAATTTATCCTTTGGAAACCACAACAGAAATAACAAATGGGATGGTAGGACAAAGGTGGAAACAATTACGGGATGGTAGGACAGAGGTGGAAACAATTAAATTTCCCCTTTCAAAAGACTTTAAAATCTTTAAAATGATTTAATATAATTTCAATTTTAAAATGTAGCAATATGAATTTCTCTGTGGGTGAGAGGGCAAGAATTTCACCAAGGGGCAAATGAACTTGAGGAATTGGAAAACTGAACAAGAGACCATAATTAATTTCTTAGACTATATTTTTTATTTAATCTCACTTAATAAATCAATTTTTGACACTTCCTTTGTAAACTGGACTCTGGAGACCCAGTTTAAATTTTGTTTATTTTGTTTAATTTTGTAAAAGGGATTTGTTCAAAAGGTTTCAAAAACTTTCAACCAAATACAATCAATAGATCTAGAGCCAGATTCCGCAACCTTAATGGACATGAGAGGGATTTTTTCATATGTATAAAGCTTAATGGAAGGTAGATTTTTGCCAGATATTATCGTTGGAAATGCTCTCATAGACAGATATGGAAAATGTGGAGGCATAAACAAGGCATGTAAATTGTTTGACAAAATGCCTAAAATATGTGGTGTTAGAGAATGCAATGTTTGTGGGATATACACAAAATGAATTTTTCACTGATGCTCTCAAAATATATTTGAATTAGTGAAGCACTTTGGAAAATATTATGAAACTAAACTTTGTGTTAAATGTGCATGCAACCATGAAGGTTTAGTGAATGTGAGTTTTACATATTTTAATCACATGGGTACCCTTTACTACATTACATTTTCAATTGATCAGTATGTATGTGCTTGAACTACTTGCTTGTATTGGCTATCTTGAGTACACCCTTAACTTTATTAAGAAGATGTCAGTTAAACTTGAGGTGGATGTGCGGATCCATTTTATTGTGTGTAAATTACATATGAATATAGGCTTAGGAGTATTTCAACAATGCTTTTTTTTAATTTGGATATTAGAAAATATTTGACCAATGTTCTTTGTAGCTTGCAACACCATCTCTAATTTTAGATAAAATCAAGGAACTTTTTGTTGATGTTGATCCTTTTGAACCCTTACTTTGCATAGCATTCTTATTATAAGGACTCTAACGTGCTTCTCATTTTTTTCAGTTTTACTTTGTTTCCTATGGAGCCTCTCATTGACATTTGATCAAACATTTATATTTTTGTCCCTATAGTCATGTGATATTTTTGTCATACCCCTTTTTAGGCGATGTTGAGGTCTATATTAGGAAGTGCAAATTTATCTAAGGCAAGTGCTTCCTTTCTTAATAGAATCATGTTTTGGCTACTATCTATAACCAATCTAAGAAATCCTTCAATAGAGCTCGTTATCAAAAATGTTCTTGTTGTAGCATTTTGTCTTTTTCATTATACTTGTCACATGCCTTATAAATATCTTAACCTATATAAATTTATAAGTGTTAGAGCTGATTGTGTCTATTTGCAGCCTTTATTGGGCTTATAGGTTTCCTCTTGCCAATATTGTTTCCCTCCATTTCTTGAAACCAAACATGTACATTTTTGTTTAAGACCTTCATGATTATTTTAGTCATTTAGATTCCTCATTGCCTATGTCCTTTAACATAGATTTACTTATGTACTTTATCTTGGATTTTCCTATGATTTTTCTCACTACTTTACCTTTGGCACTAGGATTTGTGTCTCCATGTATTTATGTATACCTATTAAGCTAAAAGACTAATCCATGAGCCTCAATTATTCTCCATTTACAATTTCCATGATTTCTCTCCTCTAGCATTGAGTATTCTCCATGCTTAATTCCTAATTTGATGATTTACTTTTCCTTTAATTCTAAAAATCTTGTATTTGTTTATTTTCCCTACTCATTTTGCTTGACCCACTTCTCATCTCCCTTCCTTCTTGTGGAACCCATACTTTTAGTATTACTCATACCATCATACCCAAAAGGTATAAAGTATGTGGTAAAACCAATCTTTAAACCTTGAAAGTCCTCCACCTTATTTCCCTTGTTGTTTTTTCTTCTAGTAGTGGATACACCACAATAATAATCCCTAACCAATTTCCATTCACCTAGTGTATGAACAAAAAAAGAAACAAATTATGGAAGATGACAAAATTTGAGGAGGAACTGATAGAATATTATGAACAATGATTCAAAAGTGCATTTAGAAAGTTAGAAGATACCTTGACAATAAAGAAATGAATGTTAGATGCAATGATAGTCCCAAAGACACTAAGAGGGGGGGTGAATCAGTGTCTAACTGGTGGATGAAAGATTTTAACTTATTAGCAACTTTTCAACTCAAATTAATATACTGGTAAACAAATAATAATGCAGTAGAGAAACAAAAATACAACCATCAATACAAACCTCGGTTGGATTTGTGACCCACAATATTTACTCACTGACCAATATGAATAAATATTACTTCTACAATAGGGGCCTACACATGCAAGAAGGCCAACAACCTAGAGCTCATTGATCAACAACAAAAAGGAGTCCCACTGACTACAAATGGATGGTTAAATCCAAATACAATGTACTGCTTTACAATAGCATTTGCAATGCGTGATTCAATACCAGTTTAATCTCAAACAAATGACTTAACCAAAAACCTTGTCGGTGCATAACATTTACTCTTCTCTTCTTCTTATTCACTCATAAGATAATTACATCATAATGCATATACAGTTAGTCGCTCTCATATACCTCTTACATTCATTACCTAATTACATCACTACCACATTATTACCTCATTGCAAAATGACTTACAAGATCTCATACATATATGAGTCTTAACAATATATCAAGTCGGCTATACAAATATATTTTACAATACAAAACATTATTATTCCAAGTTGGCCTAGAGTGTCGGTAAGATCCATTCTCGGTGTAGACTAGATGCCGATGTGAAGTGCCTGTCGGTATCGGTAAATGATGTTTATTGTCAGTGTAACCCATGAACCATAATACCAGTTGGTTGTCATTAATGAAAACATAAACTATTCTCATCTGAGTGTATAATGCCAACAATCTCCCCCTTTGGCATTGATGGCAACACTCATGAGAAAAATCCAAAAACTAAAGTCCAAAAATGATGTCCAAAAATTGATCCAAAAATGAAGTGCTCCCCCTGAGAAAATGACCCCTTCTGTACATTTTTCTCCCATACTACTCCCTACTACTCTACTCCATAATACTCCTCCTTTGACATCAATGACAAAGGGTGTAAAAATGAATCAAATAATTCCAAAATTTTACCTTGAAGCCTATAACTGGTTATTTACAATTTGGAAGATATTCACCAAAATTAGATTAAGACTCTGCATAAATTTAGTGCTATCAGAAATAAGAGTTTCAGTCCATCTGATCATACCAGTTAGATAATGCATATGTTGCTCTGGTGATCTTTCTCCTTGAATGGTTGCTTTAGACAACTCAATCTGGTGTGTTAGAAGATTGTCCAATCTAGGACCAAGTTTATTTTTCAACTCCCTGGATTTCAACCTTATCCTTGCTTTCTCCTTCTCTAATCTCTCAATCTTTTCCTCAAAAACTGCAATTTCTTGATCCAAAACAGAGGTAAGTTCTGAAGAACCAATCATGTTGTTTGCTATATCAATAATCTCTTTTTGTGTTTTCTTTATCTTCTCATCAATGTCTTCTATTAGGTGGTGAGTCTTGCAAGCTTCCTTATACAATTCTTTATATTCTAGAATAGTGGAATTGAGTACTAGTAATAAAGAATAAATCTCCTCTATACAATCCTTAATGGTCTTATCAAAGAATTCACTTTTCTCCTTATTCACCCTTTCTTTTATAGTCTCTTAATTAATCTTATCTACAGTTAGAATATTTGAAGAAATGAATTTGGATAATGTGTCCAATTTACCTAGAGATCCATAAATATGATCTATCCTACAATCTGGTGCAATCAATTGCAAAATCGGTATAGAAACATCAATGGCCTTAAATGATAAGGTGTTGCATCTAGTGATCTTATTGATATAGTCTAATAGTACATCAATCACATTAGTAGGTCTGTAGTCCATAATGGAAGTGCTAGGAGTGTGAGGTTCTACAGTTGGTTTCATCTCTTTGGTTTCCTTAGCCACTTTTGCAATCTTGTTTCCATCCTTAACCTCTTCCTTAGTTTTTTGTTTCTTCCTTATTCTCACTCTTCTTACCAACCTTTCTATCTGTTGGTTCAGATATCTTCTATTCATGCTTTTTTCCTGTACTAGTTTTTGTTTCTGCTTCTACTTTTGGCGGTATTTCAATGTGGGTCTCAACAGTTTCCTTATCCATGACAATGTTGAAGTCCTGAGTGTCCACATTCATAGTAAACAGAATGTCTAACTCTGGATCATTATCATCTCTTGTCATTTCCTCTTCTTTCCCTTCTATAGTCTGATTGTATGTTGACCAGTGCCTCTGCAGTTATTGGAGGGGTGTTCTGAGCCGGTGGAGGAAGGTTATCCTTGACCATGATGTCAGGTACACTACCAATTTTCCCTTTGCCCTTATCTTTTTGGTATACCTTAGCAAAATATTTTTCTACTTTCTGTCCTTTTCTTCCTTCTTTTCTCTTTCCACAAAAAATATGTCCCATTTGTCTACAGTTTCATCTGCTATCTCTTTAACTCTACCGGCCATAAGGCTGACCTGTCGGTGACCACTCACAAAAAATATTCTATTTGACTCTGAAATTAAATCATCAATTTATTGTTTGGATTTAACATGATGTATAGCAAGTAGAGCCTCTACCTTAAGTTTCTTGTCTAACTCCATTATTGACATCCTCTTAGCTTCTAACCTCAAGTATAAATCATTCGGCAAAACATCTATAACCTCAATGAGTACCTTCTTGTATATATCTAAGAATAAAATAATACTTTCCTCTATGGATTCCTTATTAGAATCATTGAAAGAATGATAAAATTTATCTACATTCCCAAGGTTACCTTCTTGGGTGATTTCATTTATGAACTCTTCTAGTGAAAGAGTGTCTAGTGCCTTAGGTTCTATTTTCTTCTTGGGAGTTACCTTCTTTTTCTACCAACGGACTCTCTTACAACCTATTGCTTTTTCCTTTGAGTCCTTGTCTTCTTGGGATATGGAGCAGGTGTCGGTGAGGGTTTTCTTTTCTTCCTATCCACTCTCTTGAATTGTGCTACCTGATCAGTGTCAGAATCAAAAGAAGTAGCCACAAGGGAAATGTGAGCTACCAGTTTATGCTTTGATTGACTTTGCATACTAGTAGCAATACCATTGATATTCATCACTTCTTTTGTTACCTCCTTAACATATTTTGAAGCATCTTTCATAAATTTTTCTCTTTTCTTTCTTTGTTTTTGCATGTCAACTACCTTCTCTATTGTTTCAACATTACCAAAAATTTCTTCAGAAGGTTCCGGTGGAGCATCTAATAGGATTTTTGCATATGATTCTAAGATGTGAGAGTCCACCTCATATCCCATATTTGTAATCCAAATAGTCTAGGGTCTGACTACCTCCATCCATATTTCATCTCTCTTCACTACAAATCATATTTGCTTGTCATATTTATCTATGATGCTCTGTGGAATTCTTTCCCTTTGCTTCATTTTAGTCTAAAAATTCTTGAAGTAATCTTTCACCAATTCATTGTTGTTAGCTCCCATACTGGTAATTGCCTCCTTTATCTGTTTTCCAACATAAATATCATAGGCAAACTATTTATTAACAATACTGAGGACTTCCTTTGAAAAGTAAAGCATTAGACTTACAATCAGATTTCCAAATTTGAAGGTTCCTTTCTTATCTCCTTTGATCTTATGCAAGTTTTCTAAAATTTCATCCTTTAGCCATTCACAAATATCAATCTCAGCATTGTTCAATATCATTTCATGTGCACTATGAATACAAGAACTTGATACTGAATTCAGCCTTTTAGTGTGTCCAACTTTGTAACCAATGACCATGCTAGCAAATGTAACATTTGTATCCTTTATATCATTGACCCTAAGTGACCGGCTGTCAAATGTAGCTCTGGTTAAGCTCATAACTTCTTTATGAGGGATTTTCTTCTTCTTGTCAGGTCTAGAACCGATGGAGGTTAAACCAGTAACAACCCTTATAGCTCCTTTGGTAATCTTAAATACTGAGTCCAACCACATAAATTCACCATGAACATTGCTAAGGACATAGCAGATGACTTCATCTGAGAATTCTGGCATATGGAGGATATTTATGAAACCTAAATCCTCAACAATCTTATGTTTTGGTTTCACTACCCCATTCTTATCAGTAATTGCATTCATGTATATGTTCATCAAATCTTCAGTTCCTAAGCTCTCTATGTTGTAATGTATGTATGCCCTAGGGTCTTCAGCAAATGCAACTCCCTTCAGGATTTTAGAAAATGCACCAATAGAGTCATCTAGCTTTGCTATCTTATGGATGATTTTGAAAACTGGTCTAGGTCATTTTATATTCTCCACAATGGTAGGGTTTGCTACAAATTTAGGAACAGAGGATGAGGAAGCCATTGTGAAAGATAAATAACTCTTAACTGTGAAAACCTTCAATGCTCTCAAAAGACCTTTGTTGCTTCGCCTTTGGAATGCCTTTGCTCAATTTTGCTCTCTTGAATGCTTGAATGCTTGGTGAGTTGAAATGAGAAGATACAGTGCCTTTATAACCAAAAATTAACTTACAACTATAATAAATGCTTCATCGGTGAAGTGAAAACTTCACATATCTACCGATAAAGAAGAGTCATAACTTCTTACCATCAACTAAGGGTAAATGCATTATTTTCAACTTGTTTCCATACCCCTAAGGATTATTCCTTAGTTAGATGAAGAATATTCTGTCGGTGGAGGGTCACCTTGTTCTACCGGTGTAGAGACAGATTCATCAATTCTCTGATCTCTCTTCTTAATCCATTGTTTAGAAAATTCTTGCTTTATTTCATTTACTTTTTCCTTGCCTTTGTCATTAGATCCTTTATTGTTCACCAGTGTAGCCTTACTTCTACAAAATCTTGCAATATGTCCAATCTTGTTACATGCATAACAAGTTACATTGTTCCTCTGAATAGCTTTTCCATAACCTTGACCGATTTGTATTCTGCATTGATTAGATAAGTGTCCAAATCTACCACAAGCATAGCATTTTACATTCATTCTATAATTTTTTGAGTTATGTCCGATTTTATTACATTTGGAATATTTACCGGTGGGTAAATTTGTATTTTGATTATTCCTAAATCTACACTGATTTTCTTTATGACCAAATTTGTTGTAACTAAAACATTTTCCATTGAATTTATAGGCATTAGGTTGTCTTATTCATTTGTTGTGATCTTGATTGTTTGCAGTCTCGAAACTTTCTCCATGTTCAAATCCAAGTCCAATTATATCTCCATCAGGTTTCTAACTTTTCAGCATATCATCAAGCCTCTCTGAAAATTTCTTGAATTTGTCTTTGTATTCATTTGCAGTGACCAACTCATTTTCTAGAATGCTAACTTGTCTCATAAGCTCCTCTTTATCATGTTGCATGTGAATCAAATCTATCTTAAGTATATCATTTTCATGACCAAGCCTCAGAGTTTCATTAGCTCTTTCATTAAGTCTTCTAGTCAAATCTTCTTGATCCCTCTTTCTATCTTCAATATCCTTACATAGCCTCATGGTTAAATCTTGCATTTCATTTTTCATGTTAGTGTTCTCATGTCTCAATTTATCTGCAATATCTCTAAGAGTTTCCTTTTCATCATCATCTTGTTTCTACATTTGCTCATGAAGTTCCTTCCTCTTATTTTGTACCATAACCAAGTTCTCTTGAAGTACTTTAATGAATTCCTAGGCAATCCTGAGATCATCTTCCAGTTTTATATTCTTCAATTTTTTTGCATCAAAATATTCAAGAGCTCCTTCCAACTGTTGTCTCAAACTTTCCATCGATACCAGTTTCAGAATCTTCCTCAAGTTATTAGGTTTTTGTAAATAGAGGACTAGGCTCTGATAGCAATTGTTAGATGCAATGACAATCCCAAATACACTGAGAGTTGGGGGGGGGGGGGTGGTGAATCAGTGTCTAACCGGTGGATGAAATATTTTAACTTATTAGCAACTTTGCAACCCAAATTAATCTACATGTAAATAAATAATAATGTAGTAGAGAGAAACAAAAATACAACCATCAATGCACACCATAACACAAATATTTTTGGCAAGGAAACCTAGCAAGGGAAAAACCTTAGTGGGATTTGTGACCCGCAATATTTACTCACTGGCCAATATGAATAAATATTACTTCTACAATAGGAGCATGCACATGCAGGAAGGCCAACAGCCTAGAGATCATTGATCAACAACAAAAAGGAGTCCCACTGACTACAAATGGATGGTTAAATCCAAATACAATGTACTACTTTACAATAGCTTTTGCAATGCCTAATTCAGTACCCGTTTAAGCTCAAACAAATACCTTAACCAAAAACCTTGCCGGTGCATAACATTCGCTCTACTCTGCTTCTTATTCACTTATAAGATAATTACATCATAATGCATATATAGTTATTCACTCTCATATATCGCTTACATTCATTACCTAATTACGTCACTGCCACATTATTACCTCATTACAAAATGACTTACAAGATCTCATACATATATGAGTCTTTACAATATATCAAGTCGGCTATACAAATATATTTTACAATATAAAACATTATTATTCCAAGTCGGCCTAGAGTGTCAGCAATATCTGTTGTCGGTGTAGATTGGATGTTGGTGTGAAGTGCTTGTCAGTGTCAGTAAATGATTTGTGTTGCCGATGTAACTTGTGAACCATAATACTAGCCGGTTGCCATCAATGACAACATCAACTATTCTCATTTGAGTGTTTAATGCCAATAGTGAATTAATTGTTTTATTTTAGGGTTAACCTCTCACATTATAGTAGAAATAGATGAGAAGATTTTTTCTTGATATAAGGGTGTAGCACAATGGATTGCCATAATAGAATCATATTCAAAGATAAGGGAGAATGGTTTAGTAGGAAAGGATGGAATTGATCATTTTAATTTGAGTTCAAAAATGTAATGTTGAAGTGACAAATTATAATGAAAGGTGAAAAAGATGTGATTTCTCCCCCACTTAGAGGAAACACAAGTTTTGGTTTAAAAACTACATCAGGGAAGAATATCTAAGGAATGAATATTTGATAATCAAAGGCATGAAGAGGGCTACCACACTAAGATAGCTTGAAAAATTCTCTAGAAAGATAGCAAGTATATATTGTGAAGTATAAAGTAGGACAAAGATGACACAAATAGGTTTCCAATGTTACTTCATGAAGAAGAAGAATATGAACCAATAGTTAACGTATTTAATAGGGAAGAATTTTTGGATGTGTATGGAGAGAACATAGGGTTTAACTATAAGAGCATTCAATTTTTATTTGACCTATGGCTATGGGAGCTTCAATTGGGAGAAAGTATAAGACCACTTAACATTATATACTATATGGTACTATAAATCAAGATATACAACTCTCCATGAGTTACCACAATAACTATTGAGAAGATGGTAGGGGAGGACACCATGATAATAATAAAGGTACCAAACAAAGAAGGACCAAAAGGCCAAGATATTATAACTATGGTAAACTAGGGCATTATGCTAATAAGTGCAAAATAAAAAAATGAGGAAAATCTTTATATTATTTTGTGGTAATAAATCACATGATATTTATGATTCTTCCAAGTTTAATAGCTATATAATTGATTAAATTATAAGGCATTGAGAGGGGTGGGTGAATCAGTGCAAGCAAAAACAACAATACAAATCTGATCACCACTTTAAATAACTTAAAGATTAATAAGCATGCAAATAAAATAATCACATAAGCTAATAACCAATAGATCATGCTCCACATAACACAATGATTTATACGTGGAAACCCAAAAGGGAAAAACCACGGTGGGAGTTAGTACCCACAAGATTCACTATCTGCAGAATAGAAATCTTTGACTGATTAAGGTCCTACAAACATGCTCAATTAGGAATAGGCCATGTTAGGAGTCACTTGGTGAAGGGATTTCAATCTCATCCCTGTGAAAAGATTTCCCCTATTAGGAGAAACCTTGCTAGAAGATTTAGACTCAATTTAATGAGCTACCCTATTAGGGGATTTACAATTTTAGGCCTATTAGGACCTACTTGGTTAGGGGATTTGACTGCTACAATTGTTAGGAAAACAACAGTAAAATGATCTGCATGTAGCACCTCTATGTCTGATAAGAGCCACTTTAGTTACCTTCAATACATCAACAACACATCAATACAAAGCTTCACAATTAACCCCATAGTCAAACTCTCAAGTTCAATGAATCTAGACATTCTTACACTTCACACTTTACTTATATCGGACACCAACATAACAAGCCAAAAATAAAACATAATCATTACTGGTTTAACCGATTTAAGTCATTATGCTCTATCGATTGACTGTGCTTCAAGATTGACTGCTTTGTTTATCAAAACTTGCTCATCATGTTGAATCTTCCAATTCAGTGTTGAATATACCTGCAAGTACCTGTCTCCAACATTCCAAGTGAACCACATCACCTAACTCTTCATCGATCACCCATATTGGTTTCCTGAATGTGATATTGTTCCTTGATTACTGGTTGAAGTCCTATTTTCTAGTTCACTGTTAAACTGTCTCCTCTAGTGGTTATGCTTTACCAATTAGCTTAAAAGACTTAGATGACTATCAAAACATAGTTGCCATCAATGACAACACAAAACAAGTCATCAATCATCCTAATACATCAAAACATCATCATCAAGCCAACATTCTCCCCCTTTGGAATTGATGGCAACACAAATTTTTAATTGTGCAATACAAAAATTGACTCAACTCATGACACATACTCCCCCTTAGCAATTACAACATTTTACAAGACTTATCTACTAGTCCCATTACAATTACAATATTTTGACTCTTACTACCACTCCCCCTTTGACAACAATGAAAAAGGTAAGCAAATACATGGAAGATAAATATAATTTACATCAAAAATTTGCATTACCATATATAGATTTAAAGATTCCAAAATGTTTTTACAATGCCATTTTAGAAAATATTTTTTCAATTCTTCCTCCTCTTTCTTTTCTTCAGTCTTCTCCTCTTCCTTCTCCTTGTCCTTTATCGATGGTGTTTGTGTATCAAATTTTTAAGTGATTACCAATGGCTCTTTCTTAGTCTTCTTTTCTTCTCCTCTCTTCAGTTCCTGTTCCTATTGTTCAGCCATCTTAACATCTTCATCCTATACATCCTTAGTGTGATCTTTCTTTTCCTCATCAGTACCGGTTGCCTTAACTTCTGTATCATCATCTAGAATTATAATTGTTTTAGTTTGTACATTAACCGGTTTATCATCTATCGATTGGTCAAAATCAATCTCATCCGATGGAAAATTATCAATATTTACACCTTCCGGGAGATCTTCATCTTTAAGCTTTACCTGTCGCTCTTCCTCCTCGGGTATTAAACCCAATAATCTCTTTAAAATCTGCTTAGTTTCCATGTGAACTGATTGGGTCTCACCAATTAACAATCTTGTCAACCTTTTCTTAGATCTAAAAGATGATTTTTCCTTTGCAATAATTTCATCTATCTCCTCCTTTGTGGCTTCAAGTTGCAAGTTTTCAAGAATAAATTCAATAAAATTCTCTATCTTGTTTTATGGCTACCTGCCATCTAGCATCAATCTTATTATACAAATAATTTGGAATATTTCCTTGCAATTCAATTAGGAATTTACTATATTTATTCATCATAAAAATAATTGCATCCTCTATCTGCCTTTGTTTATCTTCACCAAAACTATCATAAAGTTTCTTCACATTAGATAATAAACCATACTCCTTAATATGCATTATTAATTTTTCAAGAGGTGTAACTTTTTGTTACTAGTTTCTCTATAGTCGTGATAGTGGAAGTTCCACCAACCTTTGATCTCTTACCATTGGCTCTCAAAGCTTTATTTTCACCTTCTGATTTGGTTTCATCTTCATCAACAACTATCGATTTCTTTGCTTGTTCCTTTTTCCTGTTGTTGGTTACTACCGGTGCCTTTAGTGCAGGGGGCTCAATGACTTTACCTTTTCTCTTGAATTTTATCTTGGAAGGCTTCTCCTTCTTTGCTTCATTAGGTTTTTCCTTCTTGACTTCTCCACTTCTTGTCTTCACACCGGTGTTGGTATAGGCTGGGGCACTAGAGGTTCCTATCTATTTAACTTCGTATTTAGCTCTAGCCTCTGCTATTGCCTCCTTGTTAAATCCTTGTTGAACTACAAATTGTTCTACTTCATTTCTTACCTTTCTAGCAATTACTGGTTTGTTTAATTTAGAATGTACTTGTAGAGATCTCTCTTTTTAGGTTCCAAACCAAGCGGTAGTATCTACCAGTTGTGCTAGCAAGTATTCAACATAAGTGAACAAAAGATCTTCTTCAACTTCGTAACCCATAGGAATCACCCAAGTTGTCCTGGGATCAACTACCTCCATTAGAAAAGTGTCAGTGTCAACCATAAAATAGATGGTATCCTCATATCTACTGACAACCTATACCGATATCCTCTCTCTTTCATGCATCTTTTTTTGAAAATCTTTGAAATAGCCCCAAGAAATCTTACCAAAATCATTACCCAACATCCTAATGTTGTTCTTCATCTATAATAATTTCGGCGTGTCCTTCGACCACTGAACATCACCAATACCTAGAAATAAATTCTAAAAATAGAAGAACAATCCAACAATTAGTTGTCCAAACTTGAATTTTAGCCTTTTATCTTTCTTAATACACCAATTGACTTTAGACAAAACATAATCAACATTTTCTTTAATCATTCAGTAAGCAGTATGGATGGTTGCAATAGGGATGTTGTTCATTCTGCTAGAATGATATACTTGGTAACCTATAATCATGACCATTGAAGCAAATTTATCTATGAGATCATCAATTTCATTAACTATCTCCATCCCATCATGACTTGGTTAGCTTGGCAACATCATCCTCAGGAACTGATCGTAGTACTAGAACTTCATCGGTGGAACACAATCCAGTTACTACATGAATCACTTTGTTGGTGATCTTATATTGTCGATCAAGCCATATAAACTGGTCATGCACATGACCCAAAACATATCTTACATGATCATCTTCAAAATCATTAATAGAATTTAGTGCATGGTGGAAACCATTATCGGTAACCCTCCTATACTGTTCTTTCAATACTTCATTCTTGTCACACAGTAGCCTATACTGATCAAACATTGCAAAGATTCCCAAATCCTCCAACTTATAATGAATGTATGTTCTATCATCCTCTACATGAAAATCTCCATATGGTACACCAGATAGGGCTCCGATAGGATCAGTTTAAATGGATTTAAAAGGGTGCCTCTTAAACTTTAGACGAGGCCTGATAGTAACATCTACCAAATATGGTGTATCCATCTTTAGAGATTCAGACTTAGAAATAGATAATAGGATTTGTCGAATAAATACCTTTCAATGCTTCCACAACTAGGGTTTCAACACTGAGAATGCACTTTCATCAATTACCAATTGTAGATCACTCCAAATCTTCTCTTAATCTGATCAAATGCTGCTCACACAAGCTTTTCTCTTCTCTTTTTGCTCTCTGAGTGCTCTCGAGAATGCAAAGTGATAAATAATGTTCAAAAGTCTATTTATTTTCTCATTACCTACCACATTTAAATGCTATACCCAGTTGTATAAACAAATAAACCCTAAAAAACCATTCAACCCAAAAACATACTATCGGTTCTCATATCACATCAAATCTATCGATTTGATCATAAAATCACTTCACAATATCATAATGCATCAAGATATGCTGATTTTACTTACTGCACACCATTTAGGGGGGTCCAGAAATCGATTTGACATTAAGCTCCCCCTAATCCTTTTAACAACTTAGTTTGTCAGTGATGAGTTCTCCACACTAGGTGAAGAATTAGGATCTTCTAATGGTTTCTCATCACTCTTCTTTCTCTAGATCTTGTTCATCTCTGCTTTGGTCTCTTCCACATCAACTTTCTTCTTTCCTTTTTGGTCAACATATTGATTTACCAGTTGTTTCATCTTTTCTCTGCAAAACTTTGCAAGGTGTCCCGGTTGGTGACAATGAAAACATGCCATACCAGATGCTCTCCAGGGTCTAACATTGCCTCTACCAATCATTCTTCTACAATTCATAGCTACATAACTATAGTTATGATAGATTGTGCAAATCACATTCATTCTCTTTTCCATCTCATAGGTACTAGACTAGTTAGCATAGGGTCTCTACCAATTTGTATTCCTCTGGTCATTAAAAGTTATTTTCCAATCTCCACCAAATCTCTTATTCATGTGAGGTGTCAGATTATTTTCTCCATACCTACATTCAAAAACTCTATGCCTGCACATGTTGCAAGTGTAGAGATATCCATTAAATGTTCTAGGTGTGTATCCTTGATAGGCATTAGGTCTATAACCATCAAAAGAATTAAATCTATAAACATTAGCTGCATGTCCTGGTTTATGACAATTAAAGCATACTGGTTTGTAGGGTTTCTTACTAGTGGATTTCTGGATCTTAGGTGCACATTTACCTTCTTTAGTGTTGTCCTTTTTACTGGAAGGATTGCCTTTCTAAAAAGTAGAGTAACCAAAGCCTTGTGTATCACCTTTCATCCTCTGTGATTGAATCTGTTCATAAAGCATCATAGTACTTCCGTTAAACTTTGCAAGTGTTTCATTAGCATCACCAAGTTCTCTAGTTAGATCTTCATTCTTCTTCATAAGAGTCTCTCTAAGAGGCATAGCCATATCTAGATCAACCTTTATTTCTTCTTTTTCTTCTTGTTCCTCATGAAGATGAGCATACAGAGTTCCAACCTCCTGGTTCAGCTTAAAGATCTCATGTTCTTTCTCTCCAATCTTTTCTTCTGCAGACCTCCTGGCTTCTAGCTCTTGACTCATCCTAATGGTTAGGGCTTCCAACTCTCTCCTTAGATTTGCCTTCTCATCATTCATATTTTCTACCTCATTAACCAATACATCCATGTTTGCTTCCTCAAATGAACTACTTTCCCTAAGTTCATATAATTTTTCGGCTAGCTCTCTCCTCTTTGCCAATGAATCTTTATACTTAACCCTTGATTCTCCTAGAGCTTCTTTAGATTCTGCAAGCTGGTTAGACAACTCTCTATAACTCATTCCTTCCCTATGATATCCTTAGGGATCCTTCCCAAGTGGTTAAGACTTAAGGGAATTAGGCTTTGATACCAATTGATAAACTTATAAGGCACTAAGAGGGGGGGTGAATTAGTGCAAGCAAAAACAACATACAAATCTGATCACCACTTTAAATAACTTAGAGCTTAATAAGCATGCAAAGAAAATAATCACATAAGATAATAAACAATAGATCATGCTCCACATAACACAATGATTTATAGGTGGAAACCCAAAAGGGAAAAACCACAGTGGGAGTTAGTACCCACAAGATTCATTATCTGTAGAATAGAAATATTTGACCGGTTAAGGTCTTACAAACATGCTCGGTTAGGAGAAGACCCTGTTAGGAGTCACCTGGTGAAGGGATTTCAATCTCAACCTTGTTAAAAGATTTTCCCTATTAGGAGCAACCTTGCTAAAGGATTTAGACTCAAGTTAATGAGCTACCCTGTTTAGGGGATTTACAATTTCAAGTCTGTTAGGACCTACCTGATTAGGGGATTTGACTATTGCAACTGTTAGGAAAAAAATAGTAAAATGATCTGCATGTAGAACCACTGTGCCTGATAAGATCCGCTTCAGTTCCCTTCAATAGATCAACAACACATCAATACAGAGCTTCAAAATTCACCACACAATCAAACTCTCAATATTCTCTCATCATCTTATCATTCATCTCATAACTCATCATACTATTTATAAACATCAACTTAGTTAGCTTCCTAGGTTCAATGAATCTAGACATTCTTGCACTTCACGCTTTACTTATTTTGGTCACTGACATAACAAGCCAAAAATAAAACATAATCATTAGCAGTTTAAACAATTCAAGTCATTTTGTTCTATCAGTTGACTGTCCTTCAAGATTGACTGCTCTATTTATCAAAACTCGCTCATCTTATTGAATTTGCCAATGCAATGTTGAATATACTTGCAATTACTTGTCTCCAACATTCTAGTTGAACCACTTCACCTAAATCTTCATCGATCACTCGTACCGATTGCCTGAATGTGATACTATTCCTCAATTACTAGTTGAAGTCCTATTTGCCAGTTCACTGTTAAACTATCTCCTCTACTAGTTATGCTTTACCAGTTGGCCTAAAAGACTTAGATGACTATCAAAACATAGTTTCCATCAATGACAACACAAAACAAGTCATCAATCATCCTAATACATCAAAACATCATCATCAAGCCAACGATAATAACATGTTGGCACCATTGATTATAAAGTGAATAATTGTCTAGTCCAAATGTAATTTGTGATGCTGAAGAAGGTATGAATAACTAAATTAGAGGAGCAAATAAATCTGTAGCATCGTAAATTGTACGCACTTGCTAGGGTGGTACAATTTCACACCTAGTTTAGCACCCGCCTTGGTGCATTTTACATTTTGCATTGCATTTCTCCTTTAGCACTTAATTAATCAAATTAATTAGGTCTAAGGTCCTATTTCATCATCCTCTACATCATAAAGTTGGTCCCTTTCATCATAGTGTGCCCTTTTCATTTTATTTCTCCAATACATCATTCAATCAAAAACCCTAATTAAGTCCTATTTTGAACTTGGGGGCTTGGTTTTGGGGGTCAAAACATCTCGAAATCACCTGTAACTTCAAGATTCTCTCTAACATCATCATATCTGACGGCCCTAAAAATTTGGTGAAAAGTTGTCGGGACCGTGGCGCCCAGAGTGCACATGGTCCCGAACATTTTTCCTGAAATTTTAGGAGCACAATCCAATCATAAAATAAAGCTTAAGCCTAAGAAATTGGCAGGATATTCAATCTCTAGGTTGGCCAAAAGATGAAATTACGACCTAGGGTTTCATACATAAGAGCTCTCTTTCTTCATTTGAAAGGATCTGAATTTTATTTTCAGGAACCTCATATGCAGCGAAAGAGCAAATCTTTGAAGACTTCAACACAATTCAACATCCTTCTATCAAGTATTTATCAATTTCATTCATCCATTTAGGGCTTGGAAGACATTGAAGAACAATAGGAGATTACTGACTGAAGATTGGCTTGTACCCTTCCCTTGAGGGTTGGGTATGATTTCATGTTGTTTTCATGTCTTTGCATAAGCTTCAATATATCATTTATTCATGCTTTAGATCACTTTGCATCTTGATTTAGAGCATTTACATTATCATTTACAAGCAATTAGGGTTTACTTTCTAGGTTGCTCTAGATTGCTTACTTGCATTTTAGGATCTTGCACACACACAAGATCTGCACACACAATACAATACAACTTGGCTATTCGTGGAGGTGGAAATCATCGAAGTGGGGGTTTGACTAAGGCAAAACCCTATATAGCCTCCCACCATACCCTTTTCAGATATAAGTGCAGGTTTCAGGACTCGGACGACACCGCAGGTTACAGATCCGAGAAAAGCAGGTCGAGACAGCACTCCACACCAAATTGTAGAGGAAAAGACCTGGACAGGGGCATGGGGTGCCCTTGTCCTGCTAGGACAGTGGCGCTGGGCACCCTGGTCCCTAGGACAGAGGCATTGGGCACCCTGGTCCTCCTGATAGATAGCATTTCCGACAGTTTCCAGAGTGCAAGACAACAGTTTCAGGAGCAGTTTCCGGCACAGTATCAGGACAGTGGCACCCATGCCCTCGTCTCAAACATTTTCAATCAGATTTTGACTCCAGGTACGCATCTGCATTCTTGTTTTGTCCTTGTGTTTACAACTGTTCATTGTTTAATCTCAATTCTGTAATCTTGTTGTTAGTTCATACATGCATTTTGGGATTAGGACTTGAACTTGCATCATTTTATCTTTCAATTTCAACAAAGGAATAGAAATCCTAATAGGTAGCCCATGGCTCTCTCTTTCACAAAAAGAAGTAGCCAATTGTGTGATACCTCTAGGCTCTTTCATATTCCGTAATGTGTGTCAAAAGGTAGGATTAGGGCATGTTAACCTAGTCTCGCTTTTTCCCCTACACATTTTGGTGAACCCGACGTGAATCTATCATTGCTTCCTCTTGCATTGCATTTGTTAGATCTAGATCTAGATTTAGTGTGTTTTCATTTCATTTTTATTTAAAAAGAAAAAAAAAAAAGAGTGTGTTTCTTTGCATTGTGTGTTTAAATTTTATGCAACCTTTATTTCAAAATGTCAAATTTTTATTTGCAAAATATTCATGTTTATGATGATTATTATGAGTATAGCCAAGATGAATTAGATGAAGCTTTAGATGAGTTTTTGAACCTTAAAGATGCCAAACCTTCATTTTACCAAAAACTCATAAACCTTGTTACTATGCCATTTAGGTGTGACGAGAAAGATAAGTCGAATGGTTCCTCTCAAAGGTACATTCCTATCAACTCTTCCCCTGAATCTAGTAACATGGTTGTGTTCAATAATCCCCTCTATGAGGAGGTGTCTCCTTTTGAATCAAAAGATAAACCTTTTAATCGATATGATCATGCTTTGTTGGATGATGCTCTTGATGACTTTGTGGCTTTATCGAAATCTTTAAATAAGAACAAGACTTCTAAATTGGTTAACATGATAAACCTGAATGAACATAATAAGCCTCTCTTTGAAGTCCAAGGTGCTTATCCTTCTCCCACCTTTCAAGTTCCTGAATCACCTCTCCTTACTGTCCAAGGAGGGTATGATCATGATTCCTTTCATACTCCGAATAAACCAATCATCACTGTGCAAGGAAGAAAACCTATAAGTCCTTATAGTTATGCCAAGCAATTAACTAGAGAGAGTTATCATGCGGTTGCCCATACTTATCACACCAAAAATAATAGGCAGCCTAATCCTCCTCCTGTTATTCTAGTTTCTCTTCCTAATCCTCAACCAATTCTTCCACAAGCTCCCCGTATTTCACAAGTTATGGGTAAGGAATATGATCTCATAGAACAACTTAAAGCTACCCCTGCTAAGATATCCCTCTGGGATTTGATTCAAACTTCTTCCGCTCATCATGGAATGTTACAAGATGCCTTGAAAGATTTGAATGTTCCTCCACCAAATACATCTAGTAATATAGCATCTTTGGTTAACTCTGTGATGAATCCTAAAGCTCAAATTGTGTTTACCCAAGATGAGTTGCCTACTAGTGAAATTCAACAACAATATGATCCCTTGATGATTGTGGTTATCATGAAAGACACTGCTATAAGATGAACACTAGTAGATAATGGCTCTGGCCTTAATGTGTGTAGCATTAATCTATTGCATAAAATGAATGTGGATATGTCTCTCATTGAGTCTGACTCTCATCCCATTCGAGGCTTTGATAATGTGGCTAAGACTTCATTAGGTATTATCACCTTACCTCTCACGGTAGGACCTGTTACTTTGCCTACTCCTATCCATGTTATGTCGGGAAATTTAACATACAACTTGTTATTAGGCAGGCCTTGGATTCATAGTATGCAAGCTGTCCCTTCTACATTGCATAGACAAGTTAAATTTATTTATAACAATAAGACATATACCTTGATAGGTGATATTAATTTCCAAGCTTGTTTACAAACATCTACTTCCAAAGGGGGTTCTTCTAAGTCGTCCTCGTCTAGTGATGACTCTTTAAACAAGATACCTATCGATGAATCCTCGCTCTCTGATGATCAAAATTCTTTGGATGAGTCTGGAGCTCCTGAAGAAGATTCTTCTCGACTTGAATCTACACATAAGAAGGATTTTGATCCTGAGAAGATCCTCGCAGAAGACAACTGGGGATCTCTTGATTTTAATCCCACCTTTGTAGGTGAATATAAGGTTCCTTCTAGAGAGCTTAAAGTTGAAAAGAAGGAAGAAGCTAAAAATCAGTCAATCTTACCTGAACCTATGAGTAATAATTTTGTGGCTGCTTCTCAAACTTCTTCTCCTCACACCTCTAATTCTGAAGAGTTTGATTCTTTGTCTTATGAAAAACCACCTTCTCTTTCTGAAATGGCTGATCATTATGGTCATGGTTTTTGCATTTTTGCTAAGCATGGGTATCATGGAAATGGTTGTGGCACTCATGAACAAGGGATAAAGGTTCCTCTAGAGAATAATTTTCACAATTATGCCTTTGGACTTGGCTATAATCTTTGAAAGCGCACTAAAGCTTCTAAAAGACCATGTATTAGTGTTAATGTTATTTCTACATCTCTATCAATGCAACACCCCGAGTATATTGATGGGGATCCTTCTTGTGACTGTGCTTTGGATATCTTCCCTACTGATGATGCTTTAGCTGAGTTCTTGGGATCCTATGACAGTCTTCCTCGTTATCATCACAATAGGGGACTCCCTTATTGTTTGAACACTGAAGCCTATTTTGGAAAAGAGATTGATAATGATGAGATTGTAAAAGAATTCCCTCAGTTAAAGGATACTCCTCAACAAAGTAATCTTCTCATAAGTGACACCACTGATGTTAAGATGGATCCTTGCAATAAAGAAAAAGTTATTAAAATTGGAAAATGTTTGGATGAAGAGGAACAAAAACAATATGAAGATTTATTGCATGAATTCCCCGAGATCTTTGCTTGGACATACTCTGACATGCCTGGTATAGATCCTAAGATTGTCACTCATAATATTGTCTTAGTTCCCGATGCTAAGCTCGTGAAACAAAAGATTCGAAAAATGAATCCTAAGGTGGCTCTGCTTGTTAAGGCTGAGATTGAAAAATTATTGGAGGCTAGATTTATTAGCCCTATTGATTATTCCCCGTGGATTTCAAATATTGTCGCTGTGGCTAAACCAGATAATAAAATAAGAATGTGTACCAATTTTCAAGATTTAAATAAGGCTTCTTTAAAAGATGATTTCCCTCTTCCAAACATTGACATGATAGTTGATTCTACGGCAGGACATGCCTTGTTATCCTTCATGGATGGTTTTTCAGGATACAATCAAATTTTTATTAACCCTCAAGATCAATTCAAAACTGCTTTCACCACTCCTTGGGGTACGTTTTGTTGGATAATGATGCCTTTTGGACTTAAAAATGCTGGTGCAACTTATCAACAAGCGATGACCCTTATTTTTCATGATTATATGCATAAGATTTTAGAGGATTATGTTGATGATATTTTAGCCAAATCCATTCTTCGCATAGATCATATTAAAATCCTTCGTCAAATCTTTGAAAGAATTCATAAATATCACATGCGCTTGAATCCCCAAAAATGTGTTTTTGGTGTGGATAGTGGAAAACTATTAGGATTCATAGTTTCGCATCGTGGGATTGAGGTGGACACTAAGAAAATAGATGCTATTGTCAACATGCCACCTCCTAGAAATGTGTCTCAACTTAAAAGCTTACAAGGAAAGATTCAAGCTATTCGTAGGTTCGTATCTCAACTTGCGGATCGTACCTTTCCTTTTACTCAACTTCTTAAAGAGGATATCACTTTTCAATGGAACGAAGATTGTCAGCAAGCATTTGAAGATTTAAAAGTGTATTTGGCTAGTCCTCCTATTCTTCAACTTGCCGAACCTTCTAAACCCTTCCTTCTGTATACAGTTGCTTCTTCACATGCTCTCGTAGCATTGTTGGCACAACATGATAAAGATGGTAAGGAATGTCTGGTTTATTACATAAGTCATACCTTACTCGATTATGAGACCCGATATTCTGCGATAGAAAGACAATGCTTGGCCTTGGTGTTTGCGACTCAGAAATTGAGACATTATCTTTTAAATTCAGAAGTCCACGTCATGGTAAAGTTTGATCCTTTGAAGTATCTTTTCTCTAAAACTGACTTATCAGGACGCCTAGCTAAGTGGGTTATGATATTAACTGAATTTGACCTTAAATTTGTTTCACAAAGAGCAATTAAAGGGCAAGCATTGACCGACCACTTAGTTGAGGCCCCTTCACCTTTCTCCTTCCCTAATTCTGAGTCTTTCCCCAATGACTTCATTTTTTCTATAGAGAAAGATGAAACTTGGGAGTTATACTTTGATGGCTCTAAGTGTCGTACGGGATCGGGGGCAGGTGTGGTTTTGATTTCTCCTACAAGGAAATCCATTCCCTTATCCTATTGTCTAAATTTCCTGTGTACCAATAACATTGTTGAGTATGAGGCTCTTATAGCGGGAATAAAAGCAGCCTTAGCTCTGAATATAAAACACATACATATTTATGGAGATTCTCAATTGATTATACGACAAGTAACAAGACTGTATCAAGCAAAACAAGACAAATTATCACAATATAAAGACCTTGCTATCTCTTTATTACAAAAATTTGATTCTTATACCATGGAACATATTCCTCGAAAAGATAATCGACATGCGAATGCAATGGAATGTGTGGCTTCTCTTGTATCTTTAGAGGACCTTGTGGTTGATCTTAAATTTGTCATTCACAACCTTATTTCTCCAGCTATTGTAGACGATTCTAGCTTGGTAACATGTCATGACTTTATAGACTCAGATGAATGGTACTCACATATTGTAAGATATCTAACTGATGGTACCTTTCCTGATTCCCCCAATAGGAACACTAGGGCTAGAATCCGCAAGCTATCTGCTAGATATATCATTCTTTCTAATGTTCTTTACCGAAGGGGTTATGATGGTCTTCTCCTTTGCTGTCTTAACAAATCAGAAATCCCTATTACTCTTGAAGAGGCACATTTAGGTGCCTGTGGGGGGCATTTTGGAGGCAAATCCTTGGTTCAAAGATTGCTTCATATGGGATACTATTGGCAAACTATGCAGAAGGATTCTTTTTCATTTGTTAAGAAATGTCATCAATGTCAACAACACAATAATCTGATTCATGCTCCTGCCCAAGAACTTCGTTCTCAAGTAGCTTCTTGGCCTTTCTCTGCATGGGGTTTGGATCTTATTGGTAAAATCTCTCCTCCTTCATCTCAAGGACACACCTTCATTATAACCACAACAGATTACTTTACGAAGTGGGTAGAAGCTATTCCCCTTCGCTCTACTACTGCTGAAGTGATTTGTCAATTTCTTCTAGAAAACATCATTTCTCAATTCAGGATACCTTCCACTATAATCTCAGATAATGGGACATCATTTAAGAACAAGGACATGAAGAAATTCCTCGAGAAGTATCATATCAAACATCGATTTTCTACACCATACTATCCTCAATCAAATGGTCAGGCCGAATCATCCAATAAGATAATTGAACAAATTCTTCGCAAAACCATGAATAAGCATGGTAAGGATTGGAGTAATCAGCTAATCTATGCTCTTTGGGCCTACCGAACGAGTGTACGAATTGCTATGGGAACTACCCCTTATAATCTTGTTTATGGTGTTGATGCTATTATGCCTTTAGAGTTAGAGATTCCATCACTTAGGGTTTCTCTCAAAGGTATAGTAGATGATGACTCTTATAGAGAACAATGACTTCAACAACTTGAGATGCTTGATGAACAGCGTATAAACACTCTTGAGCATATTCAAGCGTATCACAAAACTCTACAACGAAGCTATAATGATAAGGTTATTCAACGTTCCTTCTCAGTAGGTGACTTAGTCCTCTATGAGAATCAGCGCAATGTGAATGCCTTACCTACAAAAAAGGGAAAATTTACTCCTAATTGGCATGGACCATATATCGTTATTGAAGATTATGGATCGGGTGCTTACAAAATAGCAGATGTAGATGGTACACCTCTTAAAGAACCTATCAATGCTATGCACTTGCATAGATATTATGCTTAATTCTTCATTCCTTATCTATCTTCTTTGCAGTTCTTCAACATTGGGTAATATGTTAGTATATCTCCTAATTAGAGCAAAATAGAATTAAATGTTATGGTGTTTAATCTATATTGCTTCATTCTTGACAAACGTGTTTCTTTACTTTATAGTTTGTCTTGAATTCATTTATGTAAAATATAAAAGATTTACATTTCCATTATGCTAGCATATTATACAATGTCTTTATGTGTGTTAAGTAGAATCGTATCATGTTGTGTTTAAGTTCAAAATTAAATCACATTAGTTATATGATTCTTAGACTTAATGCATATTTATTCCCTATCATCAATGTAGTACTTGATTAAATATTTTAATTAAGTCACACATGTATCAATTTAATCATGGAGCATTGAGAAATCAATCACATGGAAATTAAATCCTGAACATACATGTACACCTACCAAATGTATTAGATTTAATCAAAGAAAAATATACATTGTTTTAAGCATTAAAGATAACACATTTTGAGACAAAGAGAAGCATGTATATATATATATGTGTGTGTGTGTGTGTGTGTGTGTGGATCGTATACAAATATAGGTCACTATACATCCAAAATATGACCTATCCTACATCATAAAATCATCTCCTATCCCTAGGGCTGGTGGCTAGAGAGTGACGACTAGATGCTCCCTCTTGATCCGGCCGTGCAGGTGGACCCATAGGTGTGTAGCGCGATATAGACCACGAGTGACTCCGAGAGGAACTCCTATGATCCTTATCCATAAGGATCATGTGATAGGAGGTAGCCTCAGCCTGAGCTGCTGCTAGATCTTGCTGCACCCGTTGGAGGTCCTCTGATAGGACTCTTTCTCTCTCCCTCCATATGTCTATTTGTACTCGAAATGGGGAAAACAAGTCCTCATGCTAACCTACGTTCCCCTGAGGCCTATAAGCAATCTATGAGGAACTGGGGATCTGTGCCATCATCGAAATGTTTGTCACTGCCTGCTGAATCAGGGAATGCCACTCCTACACATTAGCTGTAGTAGTAGAATAGATTTTTTTGTATTAGTACCATTCTATATCATCAAAGCATTAATCAATCAATATAAACCTACTATACCTGGATCTCCCTCACGCTAGTAGGGATCATGATATGGTAGTATCTATGATTGGGAACTACTAGGCTCCCCTCGCTCAAATAATCTATGCATGATGGGTGTAGGCTGGCCCGTACTAGAAACAGGTCTCTGTATCACCTCATGTTCCCCCTTTTGGGGAATAAGAGGAGGATCTAGGGCTATGGTATCATCTCCTGAATGGTGGGGAGCGGCATCTGACCCCTCCTCATCATCTCTATCCTCCTCCTCATCATCATCCTCATCTCTATCCTCATCCTCATCCTCATCCTCGTCCACATCCTCACCTGCATCCTCATTCTCCTCATCTCTATCTGTGTCCTCCTCCTCCTCCTCCTCGGCACTAGGCTGATCTCTTGTGGGTGGATCAGGATCTCCTATCTCCTCATGACCCTCTCCCTCCTCTGGCTCCTTCGACCTAGATCCCTGGTCCTCATCTTGGTCTCCATGTCTCCATGGGCCTGGATGGCCTGTCGGGTGATCTGGTGGAAAGATAGGCCCTGGGTATGATCTCATAAACCATGAGATATACCTATGCTGTGCTCCAGGCTCTGCAGAGTAATCAGTGACTACATCCTAATCAGATCCCTCTATATCTGTAGTCTCGATGTCATCTATCATAGGTCTCGCTACTGCTCTAGGTCTGGGAAGGACTCATGAGTGTCGAGTATAGATGGGCACATCGGCTGGAACACACTGCTCTAGCCCGAACTGCCTCCATACTCGATCAAAGTAGAATGGGACTATGATATGTGAATATCATCCCTGCAGTAGGTGGTTCCTCTGTAAGCATGCTAACTGTCTCTCCATCCCATCCCATCTGTGCATCCGCAGATAGGGTCTCCATACTGTCACCTCGGCTGTCAATCTATCAAATATCACTCTCCAATATAGCAGATCTCCAAATCTCCACTTGCTGGTAAGTGGATAAGAAAACACCCTAGGTCACTCGCTAGCTGTACTCATCAGAAAGCCAATAGGCCTGGTGCATGTGAAGTGCTCAAAAATCCACACCTGCAGAAGTGTGCATGTCATCAAGCTGCAACCCTATCCAAACACATACTCCTCAAGGTTGTGATAGAGATGTGCAAGCATACTCCAACCAGAAGCATATACTCTCCTGTGTCTCTCCATAGCTCTGATGCACCATGTGAAACCCCCATGCATGTGCGTACCTCGCCCATTAGGGTAGACGGCTAGTGCGATGATGGCAATCATAAGGCGTCTCACAAGGGGCACCTCTCCTGTAGGATGTAAAAGCCAGCTAACCATGATGTGACCTCTCATCTCGCTCAGCATGACTCTCCCTATGTAATATACCTAATCCCTCTGATGGTCCTCTACTGACCGATCGGTCACGTATGTCACAGTAGCTCCTCTGATAGGAAGATGAAGTATGCGATACACATCGTCAAGTGTAACCATCATCTCTCCTACTGGGAGATGAAATGTGCATGTGTTAGGATCCCATCGCTCCATCAGTGCCATCAACATCGTAGGATGGAACCAAATGGCTGGCATGAGGATCGCATACCATAAACCCACGATCGACAATGTGTCTCTCTCTGCCTGAGTCAGTCGAGGAATCTGATCTCGCAAACTATGAAGAATCTGTCCCGTCGTATGCTCTCTCATGTATGGGAGACCCTTGCAACACAAAAACATATCTATAATCAGTACTCGATCATCAAAATCATTCATGCAAACTGTTGAACATCGTATGCTAACCCTGATATCCCTCGCCAAGTCCTAATTGGGACCATGGTGCCCTGATTGGGACCATGGCACCCTGTTAGGGACCATGGCGCCCTGATTGGGACCATGGCAGCCTGTCAAGGACCATGGCGCCCTGAGGGGACCATGGCACCCTGAAGGGACCATGGCACCCCACAGGGACCATGGCGCCCTGGGTGGGCCCAGGGTCAGACTTCAGGGCTCGCAAATGATCATAGAAAGTCAAATGCAGAAAATCAAAAGTCAACGTTTAGTCAACTCACCTCGTCCAGTGGCTCGTCATCGATCACGGCCTGTCGTAGGATCTCAATCCTCGTGGGACGCTCTGGTCATTGTGAAGGCATGATGATGGCTATGTGGGCTCTGCTGCAATGAACAGTATTCTGAAATCAACAAAGTGACAAATGCAAATGTCACTTTCAAGGTATATACTTTCATTCCTCTACCTTTACTTTCAAAACCCTAATTTTCCTCTATCACTCATATCATCATAACTTGAGTTTGGGAGATGCAATTTTCGAGCCGTTTGTTGCATAGGAATCATATTTTCATTCCCCTACTCTCGGGATGTTCCAAAAAGTTCTCTGATGAAGCCTTTTCAGTGAACATCCCTCATCAATACTCTCTTACACAATTTGTCATAAGTAAACATGCTACCCTGTTTCACCTCCCTAATAAGCAAGTCGAAATAGGGGGGGGCATATAGCTACTCACAAATTTCATCACTTTCCTTAGTAAGCATTAGGTGATTTTGTGATCTAATGTGTGTTTTGTAGGGTGCGGTTCCTAACTGTGTACTGCAGATACCGCTGGGGGCTTCGTCCGACAACTTATGGATATATCCTTTTTCAAATGATGTTTACTTTTCTGTACTTTAGCTTGCATATGCACGTAGTACTCATATGACCGCTAAAGTGGGGGATAAATGTAATGTCGTAAATTGTACGCACTTGCTAGGGTGGTACAATTTCACACCTAGTTTAGCACCCACCTTGGTGCATTTTACATTTTGCATTGCATTTCTCCTTTAGCACTTAATTAATCAAATTAATTAGGTCTAAGGTCCTATTTCATCATCCTCCGCATCATAAAGTTGGGCCCTTTCATCATAGTGTGCCCTTTTCATTTTATTTCTCCAATACATCATTCAATCAAAAACCCTAATTAAGTCCTATTTTGAACTTGGGGGCTTGGTTTCGGGGGTCAAAACATCTTGAAATCACCTGTAACTTCGGGATTCTCTCTAAAATCATCATATTCGACAGCCCTAAAAATTTGGTGAAAAGTTGTCGAGACAGTGGCGCCCAGAGTGCACATGGTCCCGGACATTTTTCCCGAAATTTTAGGAGCACAATCCAATCATAAAATAAAGCTTAACCCCAAGAAATTGGCCGGATATTCAATCTCTAGGTCAGCCAAAAGATGAAATTATGACCTAGGGTTTCATACATAAGAGCTCTCTTTCTTCATTTGAAAGGATCTGAATTTTGTTTTCAGGAACCTCATATGTAGCGAAAGAGAAGATCTTTGAAGACTTCAACAAAATTCAACATCCTTCTATCAAGCATTTATCAATTTCATTCATCCATTTAGGGCTTGGAAGACATTGAAGAACAATAGGAGATTACCGACTGAAGATTGGCTTGTACCCCTCCCTCGAGGGTTGGGTATGATTTCATGTTGTTTTCATTTCTTTGCATAAGCTTCAATATATCATTTATTCATGCTTTAGATCACTTTGCATCTTGATTTAGAGAATTTACATTATCATTTACAAGCAATTAGGGTTTACTTTCTAGGTTGCTCTAGTTTGCTTACTTGCATTTTAGGATCTTGCACACACACAAGATCTGCACACACAATACAATACAACTTGGCTATTCGTGGAGGTGGAAATCACCGAAGCAGGGGTTTGACTAAGGCAAAACCCTATATAGCCGCCCACCATACCCTTTTCAGATATAAGTGCAGGTTTCGAGACTTGGATGACGTCGTAGGTTACAGATCCGAGAAAAGAAGGTCGAGACAGCACTCCACACCAAATTGCAGAGCAAAAGACCTGGACAGGGGCATGGGGTGCCCTGGTCCTGCCAAGACAGGGGCCCTGGGCGCCCTGGTCCCTAGGACAGAGGCATTGGGCACCCTGGTCCTCCTAACAGACAGCATTTCTGACAGTTTCTAGAGTGCAAGACAACAGTTTCAGGAGCAGTTTCTGGCATAGTATTAGGACAGTGGCGCCCGTGCCCCCGTCCCGAACATTTTCAATCAAATTTTGACTCCGGGTACACATCTGCATTCTTGTTTTGTCCTTGTGTTTACAGCTGTTCATTGTTTAATCTCAATTCTGTAATCTTGTTGTTAGTTCATACATGCATTTTGGGATTAGGACTTGAACTTGCATCATTTTATCTTTCAATTTCAACAAAGGAATAGAAATCCTAATAGGTAGCCCATGGCTCTCTCTTTCACAAAAAGAAGTAGCCAATTGTGTGATACCTCTAGGCTCTTTCGTATTCCGTAATGTGTGTCAAAAGGTAGGATTAGGGCATGTTAACCTAGTCTCACTTTTTCCCCTACACAAAATCAAATATAGAAATTGGATGAAGAATAAGAGAATCCTCATTGATAAAAAGGAAATTTAAAAGTAAGACAAAGGAAAAAATAAAGGAAAAATCAAGAAATATGTGTCATGTAATAACTTAAGAAAAAAGAGGAAAATAACTTTAGTAATTACTTGGGTTGGATTAATAGAAACATATCTTAGAAGAATCTTATGAAAGTGAAGATGAAAAAATAATATTTGGTTAAAGGAGAACATGATTCGGTGATAAGGAATTCCAAAGAGACAATTAAAAAAAAGGTCTATATACTAAAAAGAATTGGTGAAATTGGTATAATAAGAAGAGGTTGGGGTTCAATGGTTGGATATGATGAAGTTGGATAAGGTTATTCAAAGAAACTCATGAAATATGGAACTAGGTATTTTTATGACAAAGAGGAGTAATGAAAATTCAATTAGTTTAGTCAATTCTAGGGTTGTATTGAGGAGAAAACTATAAGCTATTAATGTTCTTTGTAGAATTATGGGTTTCTTAAGAAGATAACATTGTCAAAAAATAGAAGCATCAAGGTAAAAAGAAAATCCCTTAAAGTGATCTATCGCCTATGATACAAGGTGGTACAAAGTGTTATAAAAGTTGGATATTTATGCAAGATATTTTGATTATCATACAAAGATTTGGAAAATATTCTTAATAAATACCCTCTTGATATTACAATAAAAAAGAAGATAGGAGATCTATGAAAGAGGGAATCGGTAATAGAAGATAAAATCCATATTATTCTCATTTATGCCTTCATTATAGTGCATCATTGATAAAATTTATCTACAATCCTATATTGACTTGAATGTGTTCCATGAAAAGATAAGTGAGATAAAGAAAGAAACCCATATAATAGGTAGCTAAAGAGTAGAAACATTTTTAGGTGTTTTCATGAATGAAGTGAGAAAAGGATTAGCTATAAATTGATAATCAAAGTAATAATTATTGCACATTGATCTATAAAGGATTGAATGTGCATGTTAGGATCTTTTGTATAATTAAATACATACATACGTCAATATTTAGTATGATGAAATACAACTCTTGTGGATGATTCGTTATAGCCAAATACATTATTTTGTGGAGGAGGTTTAAGGTTCCATCCCCCAAGGTATAAGACATTGGGATAATATAATTAGCATTTTAAAATTATTAGCATTTCTTGAACTAGGTGGTAAATGATATATATAGGGGCTAGGTTGGGAATATGAGGGTAAGAGACATTAATTTTTTTGTTAAATGATAAAAGTTTGGCAAGGGTTGTGAGGTTAATGGTAGGATAGGATAGAGGGTAACAATAGTGGTAAGAGAGGATCTCAAGCATGACAAGTTAAGGGTAAGGGTTAAGAGGATGGCACATAAGGGTAGGAGATAAAGTGGTTTCCTGAAAGGACATGCTCATATTTAAATGGAGAGAGAGAGAGAGAGAGAGAGAGAGAGAGAGAGAGAGAGAGAGAGAGAGAGAGAGAGAGAGAGAGAGAGAGAGAGAGAGAGAGAGAGAGAGAGTAGGCTGGATGAGTAGACATGAAAATTTAGGTGAAGGAATATTGAGTGACAAAAAAAAAAAAAGAGGTTGGGTATAAGAGAGGGATGAAGATATGAGAACTAGATTGTAAATGGAATTGAGTGTGGATTTAATATATGATATATCTTAGTGATGAGGATATTTGTCAAGGAGTGTGCAAGTAGTCTAGTTTTGATATAATGATGTTAGCACACCTATAGATTGTAACCATGCCTTTATTCATAGGGGCTTCACTTAGTGAACCTAGGTTATAGCATGTGAATTCATGGCATACTAAAGAATCCTCCTATTTTCAAAAAATATTGCCCTAAAATTTGATATAATGATGTTAGCACACATGTAGATTGTAACCATGCCTTTATTCACAAGGGATTCACCTAGTGAACCTAGGTTATAGCACGTGCATTCATGGAATACTAAAGAATCCTCCTATTTTCAAAAAATATTGCCCTAAAATCCTTTTTTGTCACCCCCTCCCAATACACTGCTTGAGTTAACTGCCCCCCTCCCAAATTTTCATGAGATATTGCATTTTTTCATGGCTCGAATTAAAAACCTCCCAATTTTCACTAGAAAGGCAATATATCAAGCTTTTTGGGGGGGAATATTAAACCCCCCAATATGAATGCATGTGATATAATATTGCCTAGGCAGTGAAGGCTTCGTGCCTTTATTACATGCATTATTTGTTCGGGTGTGTGCAAGTAGTCTAGTTATGATATAAGGAGGTTGACACACCTATAGATTGCAACCATGCCATTATTATAGACATTATTTTAGAAAAAGGTAGAATGGATAATAACAATCAAAAGAATGCTAAAAATTCAAAAGAAATAAAGGATAGAATAAGGATGGAGAATTCCTTGTAAATGAGTAAGAAAAAATATTAAAATGTAGCAAAAATAATCTTTTTCAAAAAAAAGTGTTAAAACATATAGAAAAAGAAATTAATAAGTCTACAAAAAGAGTATTAAAATATAAAGAAAAAATATTAATGGGTTTAGAAAAAGTAAACTATGGAAGAGAAGACACACAATAAAAAAGAAACTAAAGAGGGGCAACGAAAAATAACAAGGAGAATAATTTAGGCATGCGAAACAAAAGATTAGACCTAATCACATCACAGATGGGTGGAATGCTTTTATGGGTCTCCACAACATGAATTCCTCTTAGTTTTCTATGTTTTATATTGGCTTCTAGTTTTTTAATTTGATGTTTTCTTGATCCATCTATAACTGCATATATGTAGCACATTTTAATTTTTGTTGAACTTCTATATTATGTTGTTTTAAACTTATGGGTGTGGGACCCTCTTCCCACATTATCTAATGATCTGAATTATTTTGTCAATTCAGAGGACAATACCCAAAGAAGAATTTGTGGTATTGTAAACACATAACAAATCATATAAAATTTCATTTCATTAAAAATTTGTAAGAACCATACAATTCTTGACAAACTCTGTGAAAGAGAGTTGTGTGCCCTTGAATTTATCCCATTTGGGCAAACTCTGTAAAAGAGTTGTATGCCTGGAATGCATCCAATTTGGGCAAACTTTGTAAAAGAGAGGTGTGTACCTGAGCCTATACAATTTAGGCAATCTTGTGAAGGAGCGTATGCCTATAACTCTGTAACTCCATAACTCTCCAACTCCTTGCAATTGGATTCAAATTGGGCTTATTTATAAGCTTTCAAAGAAGTTGAACAACCACTACATTTATGTTTACATCGAAAGTCAAAAAGACAATCCAGTATTGAAAGGTTATTACATTTATATGAGAACAAAAATTAATTAAAGATTAAAATATTTAATTCTCTGACTTATTTATGATCATCACTCCCTTCTTGAAAGGCAATGGGCTCCATTGCTTGATCATCTTCCAAATAAAATTCTACCATGTAGCTTCCTTGTTTCGTTCTGCTGAAGACAAAGACAAGGAAGAGTTTGGCATAGTATAGGCAGTGGCTCATTGGCTGTAGATGCACATGTAGTGATAAAAAATGGCTCTGATACCACTAATTTGAATTATTTTATCAATTCAAAGGACAATACCCAAAGTAGAATTTGTGGTATTGTAAACACATTACAAATCATATAAAATTCCATTTCATTGAAAATATGTAAGAACCATACAATTTTTTTTTTGGCAAACTCTGTGAAAGAGAGTTGTGTGCCCTTGAATCTTCCCATTTGGGCAAACTCTCTAAAAGAGAGTTGTATGCCTGGAATGTATCCAATTTGGGAAAACTCTGTAAAAGAGAGTTGTATGCCTGAGCCTGTACAATTTAGGCAATCTTGTGAAGGAGTGTATGCCTATAAATTTGTAACTCCATAACTCTCCAACTTCTTGCAATTGGATTCAAATTGGGCTTCTTTATAAGCTTTCAAAGAAGCTGAACAGCCACCACATTTATGTCTTCATCGAAAGTCGAAAAGACATACTAGTATTGAAAGGTTATTACATTTATATGAGGACAAAAAATTAATTAAAGATTAAAATATTCAATACTCTGACTTATTTCTGATCATTACTCCCTTCTTGAAAGGCAATGGGCCCCATTGCTCAATCATCTTCCAAATAAAATTCTACCATGTAACTTGAAAGTGCTAGTGAGACTCTCGAGAGAATAATCGCTTCTTCTTGATTTGCTGTAGCAGCAGGAGCCTGGTTAGCTTGAGGTGTAGCAGCTATTGGTTCCTTGGTAGATGTTGTAGTAGCTCCCTCATTTCCTTCTATTGAAGATGAAGACAAGGAAGAGTTTGGCATAGTATGGGCAGCGGCTTATTGGCTATAGATGCACCTGCAGCGATCGAAAATGGCTCTGATACCATTGATATGAATTATTTTGTCAATTCAGAGGACAATACCCAAAATAGAATTTGTGGTATTTTAAACACATAACAAATCATATAAATTCCATTTCATTGAAAATATATCAGAACCATACAATTTTTTTTTGGCAAACTTTGTGAAAGAGAGTTGTGTGCCCTTGAAACTTCCCATTTGGGAAAACTCTCTAAAAGAGAGTTGTATGCCTGGAATGTATCCAATTTGGGAAAACTCTGTAAAAGAGAGTTGTATTCCTGAGCTTGTACAATTTAGGCAATCTTGTGAAGGAGCATATGCCTATAACTTTGTAACTCCATAACTCTCCAACTCCTTGCAATTAGATTTGAATTGGGCTTATTTCTAAGCTTTCAAAGAAGCTGAACAACCACCACATTTATGTCTTCATCGAAAGTTGAAAAGACAATCCATTATTGAAAGGTTATTACATTTATATGAGGACAAAAAATTAATTAAAGATTAAAATATTTAATTCTCTAACTTATTTCTGATCATCTAATCAAAAGAAATTCAAAATAATAATCAATAAATAGAAAATGAAATAAAATACAGCTCAGTATAATTGATGTTTTCCTATCACGTCATTGCTAAGTGTGTTCCTTTTTAAAAATAAGAATTAAAATAAAAATAAATCATGAGAATTTAAACACATAGATGAAAGGAAAAAAATAATTAGAATGAATAACATAGATAAATCTCAAATCTTTTACCAACCATTGAATAAGAAGTGGAGAATATTAAAAATGATGAAGCCCCTATATTAGAAATAATTAAGAATTACTAGCTAAAAAAAGAACCTAGGTGGTAGAGATATTATAGGAATATAAATATATTCTCCTTAAGAACTTTATATATAAAATCTATCAAAGAGATAAAATTAAAGAATCCCCCACATATATTATTGATTGATTGATTGTATTACAATGCTTGATATGTCTTCCATGGAGAAATTTGCTACCATATCTCAACCATTATGTGTTCATGTACTTGGAGCCATATTGAAGGAATATATCATTTCTAGTGTTCTATGTATTTACATGGGTGTACTTGGCCATTAGGGCTACACTCCCATTTTCATATTGCTTGTTCTCCCAAGGAAAATTTTATGTACCTTCATGACTATTCCGAAGCCGATAAGGTATACATACCTTACCCCCTTGTAGGATTTGAACTTGTGACCTCTCTTTCAAGAGCACAAGTTCTCCACCATTAGACCAACTCAGGTTGTACTATTTTACAAATCATTTTACTCTATTGTAAGTATATGTAAATCAAATAATTTGGAATATTTTTAAAGTAAAAAAAATTTAAAAGTAAAAAAATAGAAAAAGAATATTTTTTAAAACTATATGTAAAATATAGTTTTTAACTATATATTGAAAGAATTGTATTAGTAAACTTATTGTACTCTACATTTTTTGTTTTCAATAAAAGTGGATTATTCCACTAAACTTTTTTATTAATATTTTTTATTTTTTACACAGGATTCAAAGAGCATACCAGAGGAAAGAACCCTGGGAAGAAAACCTCTGGTCATAACTCATAAAATAAACCTATAGTATCTAACAAATCAATTTATACATCCCACCCAAAACCACATACAAAATACGGTCACAACACATATAATATCAGTTTTACATAGAGCCCATATGGCAATTTGCAAACCCATCGGATAATTTTCAAATGTAGACTCCACAACTGCTATCAATGAAAGAAGACAAAATTTTCCAAAGCCCTATACCAAATCGCATGAGCCAAAAACCTTCCTGCTAAAAAAGAAAGTATCAAAAAACCTTTGGAAAAACACTATTGTATCAAATACCATGAGATCGAACTCTCCTCCAGACTACAGACATGAATACTTGAAATGAAAGGGGAAAGCGGGAATAATTATCATCATAAATTTTACATCAACATTACTCAAGAGAATCACATAACTATTTCTGCAAACCTTCCCATACCCTAGAAGGAATTTCCTCAAAACCCACCTCTCACTGATTAGCATTTCTATCAATGGCTAAATTTGCCAAATAATCCGCAATCTTATTAACTTCTTTGTAACAATGGGATAACAATACAGATTCAAATAGTTCTAATTTTTGTAAAATGAGATCAAGTATATATTGCAAATTCCAACAATTCGATTTCTTTTTCATAACACATTGAATAATCACCATAGAATCACCTTCAATTATTAAGTCCTTAATTCCCAAAGAGATTGCCATATCCAATCCAAAAGACAAAGCATGAAATTTTGCATAATTGTTAGTTTTAAAACCAATAGCATGATACTTAGCTCGAATAAAATTTGCATTGTGATCATAAATTACCATGCCTACCTCAGCCGGCCTAGGGTTACCATGAGAGGCCTCATCAAAATTTAGTTTAAAGTGCCCCTGCGGAGGAGGTTTCCATCTAGCAGAGCATCTCTTACCAATTGCATCATTATTTTTTAAAATTGAACCATGAGAGGGTAAAACTGACAGCATCTTACAAACTCTAGTAACTCTACTATCCCAGTGTGAAAAAGAAGTAAGATTTTCCAAATTCTTATAAATAAACAACAAAACAACCTCAAAGATTGAAGACTCGATTTTTAATAGAACATCAGACACTAGACAACTTGGTTTTTTAAATATCCCATTGTTTCACTCTAGCCAAACATTCCAAATCACAATAGATGGCGATATGATCCAAAGGCATGCATAAAAAGATGAGGCAAACATAAAGGGCCAAGATCTAAAATAGGAAATGAGATCCTTACCAATAACAAAGGATATATTTAACTTCTCAAACAACCACTTCCAACATTCATAAGCACAATCACAATGTAGGAACAGGCGTGAAGAAGATTCCAGATTTTTTTTACAAAGGACACAAGGGAAAACAACAGTAATACCAAGCCTATCCAGTCTCATACCTGTAAGGACTCTATCCTGAACTGCCAACCAAGCAAAGGCTCTAGCTTTAGAAAGACAAGATGAATGCCAAAACAACTTATAAGGCCATGAGGATAAATCTTTAGCAACCATAAGAGAGTTGTAATGATCTTTAACATTGTACATACCAGAAATATTCTTTGTCCAAATAAGTTCATCCTTAGAATCAGAAAGAAATACAATTCTATCCCCTAAAATATTCTCAAAATCTAATTTCATACTTTGATCAACATCTAAGAAATCAATCGACTTCCATCTAGCTAACTTAAGGGGTCCACTAGTCACAATTTCAAAATAATCTGCTACAAAAACACCTCAAAGGGAGGAAAGAATAGTGATCAGAGGAGCCCAATCCCTAATATTCACCAGAGGTGTGTGTCCATTCCATACTTCATCCCAGAATCTAACCTTTCTACCATTATGAACGATCCATGAGAGATGAGGCAAAATAACTAATCTACATTTACAAAGGAAATTCCAAATAGCAGAACCCGAAGGCGAATTTGAGACTTTAAAAATGTACTCTCTCGGTCCATTATTTAAATATTTGGCAAACATAATCTGTGCCCATAAGGATCTAGGCTTGTCATATAATTTCCAAACCAACTTAGCACCTAAGGCTAAATTCTGATTCTCCATACTCTAAAATCTTGTTCCCCCAAGTTCCTTAGGCAAACATACCTTATCCCATGCAATTAAAGGGAGTTTCTTCTTGCCATCTTTATTATTGTTCCAAAGGAAATCTCTAAGAGTATCTTGTAAACTAACAATAACTGCTTTTGTAGACTTCAAAATAGACATGAGATATATGGGAAGGACATTCAAAACAGACTTGATGAGAACAATTTTACCCGCCCAAGTTAATAGCCATCTATGATTCCATGAGATAATTCTTTTAGAAATGACCAAAATAATCTTATCCCAAAAACCAATCTTATCCTGTTTAACAAAGAAAGGAATCCCAAGGTAAGTACATGGAAGATTTCCAGTCTCAAATCCCCAAAAGGATTGCAACCTATGCTGAACCAGTTGTGATGTATTAAGGAAGAAAATCTTTGATTTATCACCATTCACTCTTTGACCAGAAAATGATGCATAATTTTGTATTATTCCTTTAATCACTTTTGCCTCGACTGACGAAGCATGTCCAAATAACAAAGTATCATCTGCAAAGAGACAATGAGAAATACTTTGGGGAATATTTTGAATCCTTATACCTTTTCAAAGCCCCCCCACTTTAGCAGCCCTAATATCCCAACTAAAGGTTTCAGCTAGGAGAATAAACAAAAAGGGAGAAAGGGGATCTCCTTGTCTCAAACCCCTGGAGGAAGTGAAAAACCCACAGGGAGAACCATTAATTAAAACTGAGAATCTTATAGAAGAAATACATGCATGAATCCATTTGACCCAGGCTTTGGAAAAACCTAACTTCTCAAGAATAGTACATAAAGCCCCCCACTCTACTTTATCATAAGCCTTCATCATGTCTAGTTTAAGTATCATGGTCGGGGTTCTTTGGGTGGAAATAGAATGCAGCACCTCATGTGCTACAATTGCAACCTCTGTCGTCTCCCTTCCAGGAACAAAACCACCTTGCTCCAATGAAATGATCCTAGGTAGAATTTTTGCCAACCTAAGGGAAATTGCCTTCGTAAACATCTTATACAAAGTGTCACATAAAGCAATGGGACGTAAGTCAACAAAAGTCTTAGTATCCTCTTTTTTAGGAATAATTGCAATCATTATAGTATTAAGTTCTTTTAAAATAGAACTATTTCTCCTAGCTTCCTCAAGAGCCAATTAAACATTATTTCCCATAAAATCCCAACATTTTTGAAAAAATAAAGGAGTAAAACCATCTGGTCTCGGAGCTTTATCCAAATTCATGGCAAAAAAAGAACTCTTAACTTATTCTAAGGAAAAGGGAGACATCAACATCTTATTGTCTTCCAAAGCTACTAAAGGAGGAATATTAGATATAATATCATTGTTGAGATTTCCATTTTCCAAAGATAATAATGACTTAAAAAACCTAATTACCTCTAAAGCAATGTCCTCCGACTCTGTCAATAAATTCCCATTCTGACACTGAATACAAGATATCCAATTCTTACATCTTTTAATCTTAGTTGAAGAATGAAAATTTTTTGTGTTCTTGTCACCATCTGGAAGCCATAACTCTCTAGATTTCTGTCTCCAATAGATTTCCTCTCTAGCTAACACCTCCTCAAGCTATAATTTTAGTGACTTCAATTCAACAAAAACTTGTGGCACCATACCATGTTGAAGCACATGAGAATTAAGATACTCAGTCATATCTTGAATCCTTTGTTTCTCCTGAAAAATGTTCTTAAAATGTGAGATATTCTATTCCCTAATATTCAATTTCAAATAACTTAACTTCTTAGCAATCTGAAACATACGGGACCTAGAACAAAAAAGAACAAAATTCCACCATTTCATAAGGAGAGGCAAAAATGAAGAATCCCTAAACCACATGGGTTCAAATTTAAATAGAGACTTAAAAGAAGCCCTATCCTCAATAACTAAAAGGGAAATTGGAAAATGATCAGAACTCGAGACCAGTAGAATAGAGGAAAAGAATTCAAAATCTGAATCAATCCAATTCTCAGATAACAAAAACTGATCTAATCACTTAGCAATCTGAGAAAAATCCCTTCTCATGTTTGTCCATGTGAAAATCCCATTCTGAAACTTACAATAAAAAAGGCTCAAATCAAAAATGAAATCCCCGAAGTCATCCATAATCCTTTTATTAGGGACAACACCTCCTCTTTTCTCATCTAAATTAGTGATAGCATTAAAATCACCCCCGAAGATAATAAAGGAACCGTGTCTTAAGGGAGAAGAAATCCTCTTTAATTCACCCCATAACTTACTCTTTCCTTGAATTCCTGACGGAGCATAAATGTTAAAAAGCCAGAATTTAACCTTTGAAATCTTGCTTATAACTAAAGTCAACATCCAATTTGTAGTAGATGCCACTAACTATACCTCAATATTATAATTATTCCAAAGCAGTGCCAAACCTCCTGAAGCACCACAAGCAGGAGAATAAAGAAAATTCCACCTTCTCCAAGATGAAAAAACCAAATCAGCAAACTCCTTTGACAACTTTGTTTCTTGCAACATAAAAATATCACACTTAAGTAAGTCCATTTGGGACTTAATTAAGCATCTCTTGTTAGCGGCTTTTAAGCCCCTAACATTTCAAGAAATAATTCTCATTGTCCTCGAGGGGAGGCCAAAGTTCCCCTCTTCCCATTAGTCAGAGAATTTTTGCTTTCCCCAAAGAAACCTTGCAAATTATGTTTCACAGCCCCTGATCTTGTCATAGGAGGACTAGTCACAGATCTTTTACTCCTCTTTCTTTGTACACTTACATAAGTTAGGTATGTTTTCTTAGGCCTACCAAGAGAGATCAAACACCTCCCTTGCCCACCAATAGGAGAAAGGGACAAAGTCTTTTGAATTCCAACATCAATTTCCATTTGAGTCTTAAGATTATTTGGGGGCCTACCTCTCCTAGGAGAAATAACCAATGGTGAAAAAACTAGAGTTGTTTGGACAATTGGTAAACTCTTGCATGACTTTGGAGAAGCCAGGGTAATTGGATTATCTTCAAAACCCAACTCTGTTGTAGCCAAAACCGCAAAAGGATTAGCAGATGCAGAAATTGGAAGGGTCGAGTTTATACCCCCCAAATCATTCTCAATTGAACAAACAACTCTATTAGTAATACCCTCATCCGTCTAATGTGCATGATTGTTAAAAATATCATTTACTTGTTGTACCAGATTCTCATCTGGCATAATAACAAGGACAACCTCTCACAGATTACTATTCTCTAAGGAAGATTCATTAGCCATATTAATTTCAACATTCAGAGGGGAATTATTAGACACTAAATTCTTAATTTCCTGAACTAAAGAAGCATCATTAGGAAAACCTATGGCAGGTACCTGTTTAATAGTTTCCATATCAACCACTGCATTTTTATCTAGATTCACATTCTTTGAAAAATCCAAAACCTCCTTATGAGTGCATGAAGACAAATTGTCATCCTTACCCTTTATGTGATTATTTGGCATCTTAGGGCAATCTATAGTCAATGGATGATCTACTCCATTTATCGGGGGATTACCATCCATCACTATACCCCCGTTATTAGAAAATGTCTTCAGTAAAGACGAAAGTGAGACCAAACCTGAAGTCTGATCATTTGGTTTCCCAAAACTATGACACAATGGATTATTTTCAAGATTAATGTGGCCTGTTTCTACCAATTTATGTGAAGAGACATTTCCACATCCTTCAACCGAAGATCCCACCAGCAAACTATCTTTATTAAGGGATTTAGGGACAGAACCAACAACCTGCTAGTTTTTCTTAAAATCCACAAGTAACGGAGCATCCAAAAGTAAAGGAGACATAAGAAGCTCTATATCTAATCTCTCAATTGACTGGTGCCAAATACCATCATGAGACTTGATATTACAAGTACGTGGGGCAAACATTGTTAGTGTTAATAAGAACACAAATTTTTACCATAATCTCCCCCTCCACAAAGTCCATTTTAGATGTTAAAAAAGTTCCAGTAGTATTTCCAATTTTCTCAAGAACATCCGGATCCATAAATTCAAAAGGAATTTTAGGTAAACCAAACCAAGAAGGAATAAGTTTCAAACTAGATGAAGCAGGAATAAAAAAAGGTTTCCAAACCGCAATTGAAATTAAATGTTTTCCAAACCAATGATGCAAAGTTCTTAATACCTCATCTCTGAAAGAAGGAGAATCAAAGACAATAATAAAAGCATTCGTAGACAATAATTGAAAATAATGCATATCCCCCCATCTTTTCTGCAATTTATGATAAAGCTTTAACAAACTAATTTGATCACCCCAAATTTCCCAGGAAATAGCATTTGTATGCAAACAATTTGCTTTCTTATCGACAAAGGAACCCAGAAGATCGATACAAGGGATAAGAGCCTAAACCTATGATGAAGAAACCCCCGATAGAATAGGATCAGTAGGTATCTTACTTACCTTTTCCGAACTAGCTTCCTTGAGGTTCGCATTTACCTTATTTCCCACCTGCTCTGAAGAAACAAAAACCCTAGCCGTAGTCTCCTTATTTGCCAAGCCAACAACCCTAGCAAACATTCGCTGATTGCCCAGATCCAAAGACCATTCCTCGAAAAGCCCTTCAATTGGTTCTCAGAATTCCCTTGATTCGCACCATTATTAAAATGCCCTCGAGTGAATCTCCTTCCATTGTTATTCTACCTCCATGCCACACTACATCTGTTCCAAAAGAAGCCCTGAAAGTAATTTGAAACTGGCTGAAAAACCTTGTTATTTCCGACTAGGTTTACCTGTATTGTCACGTCCTTCCATCTGTCATTTGTGTAAACCCACTGCAGAACATGAGGTGGGTCTTCCTAGCCCACATCGCCCATGAACCCAAATGCCTTCTATCGACCATTTCCGATCGCACAGAGTTATTCATCATTATAATATTACCTTAAATGGAGATTATTTATTTGCAGGCTCAGATCCATTTACCCTCGCAAGCCACTCCAATCTCATTATGATGAATTCAGTTATGTTCTAAATTTTGATGAAGGCTCTTGGCAAGAATCAGAAGATCTTTACCACTGTAGTTCAGCCAGATTCGCTTTGCCACAACAAAAGGCTAGGGTTTTTTGAATCCAGATCTTTATTCAGGTATGGTTGTTGGCATTGTTGCTTTTGGTCGCTACGTATCCTTCCGTACAATTACAATTATCCAGACTATAGATCGCTTCAAGTTTGCAGGCAGAATTAATTATAGGGTTTGTAAAACTGTGATTCTGATATGCTTCCAGATAATTGCTAAGTTGGACGGAATGCTAAAACTCACGTGACATGCACCCTCATGAGCTCACTGCAAGGTTGGCTCCTTCTCACTTTACAACTAAAGCCATAGCTGGAGAAATTTCTTGAAGCGTTTCGGTGATCCGTGATCTCCAACTCTTACTCCGGCTATGGCAAGGTAAATTAACTCCTTAGCTACAACTTCTTGTGTTCTTCGCAACAGAGTAGCGATTGTACTATATTTTTATTGAGCTTTATATTATCTATTTTATAATAAACTTTGTGTTGTTTATAACAAATTTTATTATAAATAGATAATATAAAGCTCAATATTTTACGTCAAAGTTGTATTATTTATTTATTTTTTTTTTATTTTAAATTTTATGTTCTTAAATAATTATCCATTTTAAAAGTTAATTTTTGAAAAATAATTCTCCCTTTTATATCTGACATTAAATCTTAAATTTTATATTTTGCATTATATGATATATTTTACATTTTTACATTTTACAAAATATTATGTTAAATATTTTAAATTTAATTCTACATTTTAAATTGAGTTAAATATTTATTATGTTATATTATATTACATATTTAGAATCAAAATTTATATTTTATGTATCATATTTTATTAACAAATAAAAAAATTAAAATGAATAATATTAAATAATAATTTTAAATTTATTTTTAATATAAAATTTTTTATATTAATAATTTTTATATAAATTAATGAAAAATTGATACTATCGTAAAATATTGCAACTTTTTGACGAATATAATTTTTAAAATAAAATTCAACATTGTCACCAATTTTAAAATATTATAATATTTATAAAAATAATAAAACATGAATAATAAACATTTGCTTGTTGCTCAAATTTGTTATTAGCGATTATGTGGAAGGGCATGACTATTCAACGAGGCAATTTGGAACTGGGCCCACACATAAAACATCACACAGTGGTCAAAGCTTAGTGTGTGTTGTTTAAGGCTGCCCTTTTTCATTCTTCATCTCATTGTCACATTCCACTAAATAGCTATTGAGCTGATCTAAAAACTTAAAACATTCACATTTCATCAAATAGTTGGTATTATAAAGTTTGGTCTCATCATTTGATTGCATAATAATTTTGTGCAATTAACTTATCAACTAAACGACCAATCAAAATTTGTTGCATATCCTGCCAAGAATATATAAGTGCATCAAAAAGAAAGTTGTCATACATAGGCACCTCTTGCAACTAAATTCTATCACATTGGTAATGGAATTATTTGAACATTTTAACTCAGCATGTATCATTATATTCTTTAGTGTCTTCCAAGTAAAACTCATCTACATAATCAACATTTGTGTAATTAAGAGAAATGTGATTGTCATGTAAGGCTTCAATTTCATCAACTTCCCATACATGCATAAATGCATCCATTTATATTTTAATTATAAATTCATATTCATTTCAAGCCATCACTCATCTCCACATGGACAACTTCAAAATAAGGTTCAAACAATTTAGAAAATACCCCATCATGAAGATCTTTGAAAAAAAAAATCGAAACATGACCATTTCTGCAAAAGAAAACTTCATAGTCCACATTGCTTTCCATTATGTCAATATGAGGTTATGAATCTTCATGAGCATCAAATATTTTAAATCCAATATTATCATTAATGTGACTTTTAGATGAGTTTGCAACTCCATATGCACTACTACTTAATGGGCAAGTTGACCCATAAGTCAAAGACTCACCAACACACTTTACTTGCCTATCCATAAATGTTCTTGCATCCAATTATCTTCCATGGCAATAGAATCCTCATTTAAAATAGACTTATCCATTTCCATTTCATGAGCATAATTAATATAAAAGAATAAGTAATCATAATTACTATCATTTCTTATTTCATCATCTGATTGCTCTCCATATAAATCTGAAATTTTTGTCATATCAGTACATTGTGAAACTACATGGTCTATGAAAATTTCAAACTCTTTTACACTTTCAACTGATAATGGTGTTGATTCCTGATCTATACGATCATCATAATCCATAGTTGGATCAATTAAGGATGAACATATTTGTATCATTCTCATATGTTACAAATACTTTTATCTCTACTTCATGTAAACTACTCTGAACAATAGAGCAACAATCAGCTTGATCATAGGATTTCAAAACAAATTAACACATATTGACTCCTCATGTTTGAAACCATTAGGGATTTCAAATAAGCATTCACCTTTCTGATTCCTTCTATCAAACAAAACTTCAACATAAATCATAGGATCCACACTGCTTAAAATTTGCTCATAATTTCCCCAGGACTTAATGTTATTTGCATAATGAAATGACACACAAACTGGAATAGTAGAACTATATTTATTTTGAACACCATTTATGTTGTTTGATTTACATTGTTAACTTACATATGATGCTTTATGATAGCCAATACCCTCAGAAATATAACCCTTTATTATCCATTGTAGCCTCATATGCCTGATGTAATGTTGTAGGATCTTTTCTTCTTAAAAAGTAACTCATCTTCACGTCAATTGTACCCATGTAAAAAACCACAGTCATTGAATCATTTGACCTTATAGCTTCAAGGATATCTCTTAATGTCTTCACAAACCTTGAATTAAAACTAAACCAATTCACCTTTTTCTTTTCGGACTCTCATAAAATTATTTATCACTAAGGTCACATCAATCCTTTCACCAAACTGGTCAGTGAATACAACTTTGAACTCATGACATGAATTGATTGAATCTATTGACAAATCTGAAAAACAAATCTTTGGCATCATCCTTCATAGATTGAGAAAACAATTTTCATAACACTCCTAACATCTATTTCATAATATCTTATTATATCAATGAAGTCGTACATATGTTTGTTTGCTAACTCATGCCATGAATTGATTGAATCTATTGACAAATGTAAAAACCAATCTCTAGCATCATCCTTCATAGATTGAGAAAACAATTTCATAACAACACCCTTGGCATCTATTTCATAATATCTTATTAAATCAATGAAGTCTTGCATATGTTTTCTTGCTAACTTATAATTGTTTCCACTGAATTTTGATGTGTTTTCGAATATCTTGAGGAATGTAATTTGTGAAATAGTGAATATGATTGAAGTTTAATGCTCCATACCTTTCAACACAAGATTTTCTTTTCTTTGGGCATAACTGGGACTCTACCTTTTGCATTGTTACATCAGGAATTACATAGGGATGCACATAATTTTGACATGCTTTTACAAACATCTCTTCATATTTCCAACTAAATTACATAGGGATGCACATATCGAAGATAAATTTTGATATGCTTTGTAAACATCTCATCATCTTCACAACTGATCATTCACATCTCTATCTTCTTTTTACAATAAGATATCTAAGCTTTTACAATATATAACCTTATTTCTACTCTTCCTAAGATCTATCCAATGAGCTTCTTCATAAAATATGCATACTTTGTCACAATATATTGGCAGAGGTATAGAAACATACTTGTATTATTTACCTCTCTCTTAGTGCTAATATCCACCCAATAAGGGAACTGGTTTATTGCTAATACCTTTCATTGGTGGACTTCATACATAATTTTATCCCTCTTAAATATAGGAACAAATAAAATACTTGTAGGTGTATTACAACTACATTGTCAAGTTATTTCCCTCGCTGGAAGCTTTGCAAGATTAAATTTTTTTTCAACTTTTAAAGTTCCATTCGCATGAAGTCACCACCTCTCTTTATAAAGGACTAGACTTTAAATTTGTTGGAATCTCCTTAAAAATTACTTCATGTAGCATCATAAATTATCACCGATCCATTTTACACCTCATATTGTCGTGTAGTACCCCTCCTCGATCAGCCTCTTTTGTATATTTTGATTTACTCTATGACTGTTCAGTGGAACATTATTGTATATTGATTCAGTTGTTATGCGATGTTATTTCATGCTTTATTTGGACTTATGGTGTATGATTTTATGCAGTATCTCAGTGCTTATGATTAATGTTATTTTATGAATCATTATCATGGACTGACACTTTTACCTTAAATTGTGATGCGTTATTTATATGTTGTGTGTTTGCAAGTGTATTGGGATGCGAGGCGATGATTTTCCTTTACTCACTCCGGTGAGGCAAGGAACGTCACGATTCTCCTTCATCGGTGTGCATGTTGTGTCTGTATATGTATATATTGGTCTATATGCATGCGTGGTTCTTTGGTGCAGGACATTGCAAGTACTAGTACCAGGTAGGTGTGGGGTATCACCTCCACTTGGTTTCATAGGTCTAAGCATGCCTTATATGTCCAATGGGAGTGGAGAAGATAGTTGTTATACCCTAGTTTGACCTGCAGTTACACTCATGTGACTGTTGTCAATTGTTTGTCTTTCCCATCTGGCTATTATGCGAGTCATGGTGCCTTGGTTTGGTCATTTGAGAGTCATCATTTGATCATTCTTGGTTTTGCGTGTTTCTATTTATTTAAATGGTTATTTAATTAAATGGATGATGTTATCTTATGCTGGCGTAATTAGTTGATTTTTATGCTCTATGATTATTGATTTAATAAAATTAAAGAATTGCTAGATTAAATGGTTAAATGGCTTACTTATTGTGTATAGTGCATTGATATATTTTGAAGGAAATAAATAAATTGCCTAGTCATTCTTATGATAAATGATTATGTTGAAAGGAAGTATTTTTGAAAATAGAAATAAATAAAAAAGCTTTCCTTTTTACTTTTCCATTTGACCTTTTTATTTTAATTGTTGGAAAAGAATTATTTTTGGAAAAGGAGTTAATTTGATTGCTTTTTACATTTTAAAATATTTAAATATGATTGGATGGAATAACTTTCAACCTAGAAAGTTTAGGTTAGAAATTATTTTCCATATATGCCTGGAAATGCATGGGAAGAAGAAGCAGAATTTTGGAGAGAAAATTGGTAAAGCATTCTGGAAGAAGGAGCTGGAATTCAAATTGGTTCATAGGGATTGGGATTCTTCCTTCGTTTGCTTCAAGGTTGGATAATCTCTTCTTGTTTCAATTTTTATTTGAAATTTTCAGTTTGCTTCCTGTGTGTGGAAATTATGCAAATCTTCCTGTAGATGCTTGTGGAATGATTGGAATGGAAGAAAGAGTGTTTATTATTGTTGGTTTTGTGAAATCTATACCATATGTTTGCATTTAGGAAGGAAATGGTTCATTTCTCTATCTGTTGTGTGTTTGTTCTTGAAAACAAATTTCTTGTTTTACCTCTTCTTTTTGGAAAGAATGAACTAGATTTAGCTTGTTGTGTGCTTTCTAGTATCTTATTGCCCACGATTTGGGGTTCTTGTGGGGTTTTATTTCACCATTTCCTTTATTGGTAAATTTCAATTTGAAAATTGGATTTGGCACTATGTATGTGTGTGCCCATGAAATGTTCCGAAAATGAATCATTTTCATGTTTAAACAATTGTGTAGGGTGTTGATTTTAATGCCTTGGAGGCATGTATTTTATTTTATTTGTTAACCTTACCTTACCTCACCCTGTGGTGGGCTAGTCCCACTATGCGGGTCGGTAGTCTTTGCTACCCGTAGGTAGTAGTACTACCGGTCGGTAGCTACTGCTTTCGATAGTAGTAGCACTATCGATTGGTAGTCACTTCTACCGGATGGTAGCACCTGCCACCAGTCAGCAGCAACCCTACCAGTCGGTAGTGCCTACTATCAGTCGGTAGCAGTACTACTGATAGGTAGCGCCTGCGGCCCATAGCAGTAGCATTGTTGCGGGTTGGTTTGACCCCCACTTAACCACGATCCTTTATTGGTTCAAACCGATTAGTGGAATAAGTTAAATTTTAATAAATGAAATAGTGATTTTTCATGTGATTTTTATTATGTGGTTAATAAATTTATCAATGGAAATCAAGGCATGAAATAGAGAATTCAAATTGGTTATTTGGATATATTCTAGAAATGAACTAAATGTCTGTTCGGAATTCATGTTATAACTAGTTGAGTGTTTAATATGGAATTCATTCTTGATGGATTATTGATTTGGAAACTGAATTGATGTGATTGCTGGAAAACAGTGTTTTATTTAATTTTCAATCAATGATGTTGCAAGTGCTTATGATGTCATTTTTCTCAAAGATTGTCTGAGTGCAGACTTAGTGAAATTAGTTATCCTTGCAAGTGTATATTGTGTTATTTTTGGTTTGTGGTTCAGTCGTCCTGTGGTGGCATATTTGGTACCCTTGACCGAGTGATATATGTTGGCTTCGTTGTCTTAACCATGTAGGGTCTTTGCCTTATGGTTAGCCAAGAGTCAGTATGTCCTTGTTTGACCACTTATTTCTGATAGTGGTGTTATGGTTGTCTTCTTCACCATATGGTCCTCAGGGAGTGACCATGTCTGTTTAGTGTCCTTTGAGAGAGTGGCTTTCGAGCAAGGGCTACACCCAGAGTGGTTGGCAGGTTACCCCTTGAAAGTTAGATAATAAGTGATAATCTAATTAATTGATTAGGTGGGTAGTACTCAAACATTAATAAAGATAATTGTGCCTCGTGCATAGGTGAGTGCTTGTACTGAGTCTCATAATTTTGTGAGAATGCCTAGAATGGCAAACCGACCACCTTGTCTTCACGAAAGGCTAGTAGGGTCCGCATGAGACTTAGTTGGAGCCAGAGGTTTAGGAGAGGTTACCAGGACAAAGTCGGGACCTAGGGGAGCCTACCGAGGTAACCATCAAGCTATGCTATGCTACTCTCTTTGTAGGTTCACTTGTGTATTTGTGATGTTGAGTCACCTGGATTTTGTGGAGTCATATTGTGCTGTCATGGAGTCGTATTGTTTTTTCAACCATGTCATGCTTATGCTTGTTTGAGGGTCCTCAGCTATCTCCTAGCATGGTGGGGTGATTCCATTTTGGGAATTACATGGTCAGGTGGTAGTGCCACTTCCCATCGGATGTTCAGATTTGTACCTTCATGCGAGGATTGGCTTCACAGGTGTTCCTGTGGTTTGTGGCTCATGCTTCATCTCATGTTTGGATATTATTGTTATTTGGAGACCTATGTAGTCATTGTAATATTGATCTTTTGTAACCTTGTATTTCCAGTTAAGATGTATCTTTATATGTATATTGAGAATCCATGTATTGGAAGAGCAATGTAATCCTATGTTGGGATGTTTTTATCAGTTTCCTTTATGAAATGTGTACATTCTTATTGAAGAGGAATTATATTGTATCCTTTCAATCTTTTAATGATGTATCTGTATTTGTTTAAGGCTTATTGTGATCCTTGAGTTAAGGATGGATTAATTGTATTTGTGGAATTCATCTTGTGGAGTTAATTCTTCGTTGGTAACCCTTAAGGAATTCTGGTGTAATTCTTATGCTTGTGTTATCGTGCATGTTGTGTAAATGCACTTATGATGTTTATACTTTTAAAAAAAAATTGTTTCACCCTTGTGGGTTTTTCCTTCGGGGTTCCCGGTGGGGCATTACATGGCACCCCTACTTTAGCATGTCTCCCTCTTGTCTCTTATCTAGGTCCATTCAGTGCCTTAACTCCTGTTTTGATTCCATATACACCTACCAAATGAATCTCTGTAGGTGTCCTCCTCTCTAGGACTAAATCATGGTCCCTGATTGAGGAGGACCAAGGTGCTAGCGCCCTAGTCCTAGAACCAGAGTGCCCAGTACCTTGGTATCCCTCAATGGGGCCCAATTTTCAAATGGAGATGGGACCTATCTCTCATGTATGAAATGAAATTGTTGGCTTTATATGACCATTTGAGGTTAGCCTAATCAGTAAATTGACCTAGGATCTCATATATAAAGACAATAATCAATCCATTTCAATCCTAAGACTCCATCCATCATAACTATTTGACCTAAGGCATTCATGAAGTGTTCATCAAACATTTTTCAAATATCTTCAAGGCTATATATCCTTTATTCAACCATTGTGGAGAAAAATTACATCATTCATATGCAAGAATGTGTGTGTGAATAGTGTTTTGTCATGTTCATGTCATTTCATACAATATATGGGATTACATTCAAGAAATAAAGTGTCATTATCAACAATTGCAAATTTGAGGTATACATTTTTCATTATTTATTTAAGTATTTGCAATAATTCATTCAAGGTTGATTCCTAAACCAAGGTTTGACTTAGGAAAACCCTTATTCCCAACCTAATTCCCCTCTTTGGCATGTGCAAGAATAGGTGCAAAGCTACAGTCTTTAGAATTGGCTTTATTTATAGAGGCGAAGAGGCTTCCCTTTAGATGGAAAAATGTGTGGAGGACCAGAGCGACGAGCATTCTAGTCCTGAAAAATTAGAAGCTCCTTCTAGGAATAGGTCTGAATACTCTTAGATCACTCAGATCTATTTTTGTGGCTCGATACGACGACTGTATCTCACTATTTGTACATAATTACTACAATTCCAACACATTTACCCTAATTTCAGCATTTCAACAATTCAACTAAAAAGAGGGCATCACTCTCCAATCCAGTGAATCCAAGAGAATTTCTCATCCCTATCCTCGTTGATTTTTGGCTAGATCACTAGGGTTCACCCCTCTTTAATGTAATTAGTACCCAAGTAAAAACTAGTAGTTTTTACCTTAATTGCATGAAAGCCCTAATTTTTCACCATTACATTTTGGTGAACCCAACTCATTACACCCTAAATTCTAATTTATGTTCTTAGATCTGAGTGTTTATGAAATTTAAAATTCAAATTTACATTTACAAGTTTAATTTTCAATTGAGTTTAAAAAATTTAGAGGTTAAATCAACAAAAACCCTAATTTTTAATTTTTAAAACTGAGCTTGTGGATTGTCTAATTTGGATTAATTGTTTCAGATTTGATTTTGGAACATTTTCAATTTCAAATCTATATTTATAGATCTTATTTTAATCAAATTACATAAATTTAGAGGTTTATCCACAAAAACCCTAATTTATTTTGGTTAATTGGATTTGTGGGTTGCATAATTGATCACTTTCATTTTCAGATCTAATTTTAATCATTCATAATGGCACTTAATAGATCTTATTTATTTTCTATTTCACATATGATTACATTGTTATTTAATTACATTTATCATAATCATGTGTTGGATAATGGCTTTTCATTTCACATTACTTGTGTTCATTCATAGCACTTTGGCATATTGCATTTTTAGAATTTCCAAATTCCTTCCTTTCAATCAATTAGATCTCAAAGTTTTAATTTATAGTGCATGTTGTTTTATGATGATATTTTTAGGAAAATTCATTGCATATGTAGATCATATCAAAGCATTTGTAGATCGCAATCTTAGATATGTTAATGGAAAACCTAATACTTGTACCTCTTTTAGGGTATCTAATTTGAATGAAGAACAAGATAATACTTATATCATTGATATCTCTAATATAGAGCAATCGTTGAAGAGAAGCATGGCACCATATTCTTCTCATAAACATACCCTAGCGCAAGGGGGGCAAGATCAAGATATTGGTGTTTCAATCTCTCTAGATCCCCTTATTCTCCTAGAGCCTATATTAATCATCAAAAAATTTGTAGAGAAGATAATGTTATGCATTTAATTCATTATCTATCTCCCCACATAACATTAACCAAAGATGAGGCCTTAGATGATAAGGATTTTCCTTCATAACCCATCAAAGAGGATGTGCATGATGATAGAAAAGAGATCTCCCTACACAAGATATTCCTTAGATTCATCTACTTTTCCCTTTACAATTTACTCCTTCTAAATACACTTACACTACCAATTTCAAAGAGATTCATTATAATGTTCCTCATCCTTCACCATAAATAACTTCTTATTGGAGTGGCTATAACATCATATCAAAATAAGGTTTTAGAGGACAAGGACTTGAGAAATTTGAACAAGGAATTAGGATTCCCTATAAACCCTCCTACACAAGCTAATAACGAAGTTCTAGGACATTATCATGAATCCTCTATTGATGATCTCCTTAGAATTAAATATTTTAAGGATTATCTTGTAAAATATAAGACTTATCATCCATCCAAGGGTGCTTCTTCTTTAAACACTCCTTTTTGTTCATATAATCAAACTCATGACCATTATGCTAACAATTGTCTGGATTTTCAAAAAATTATAGAAGAACTAATTGATAATGGAATTATTAAAATCATAGATAATAATCATTCTTCTTCTAACAATCCTTGTTCTACATCTCAAGAAACAAAACCTAATCCCATTGATGATCAAGAGAAATTGGCCACTGGAATCTTTTGGAGATTGAAGTATGATAAGAATATTATTTTTCCTTTCATAAAATTCATTAATAAACATAAGGAAGGCAATGAATGTTGTCTTTTTCATTGTAGGTGTGCTCATTCTCTTGGAAAGTGTAAAGCATTTAAAACATTTTTCAAGACCTATATGATAGAGATCATATATCTCACACAATTGATCTTGCTCTCTTTCTTGGTGAGAAAATAATGCCTTAGCACACTATCCACCCTTTATGTTTCTCCTCACCCTATGACACATGTATTTAACTTAATTTAGGGCTCTTTTTTATAAGAGGTGATTCTTTTTCAACTACAAAATGTTTGGGGAAATAACATAGTTCATTCTTGCCTTTATCTTCTTTCTTTTTTCCTGTAGGGTTCACTATTCCCTTTAGGGGTTTCATTTTTCATACTTTGATATCTTTTCTTGTATGTAATGGTATGTCTCTTATGAGTCATTCCTCCTTAGGGGAGTTTTTGATCCTTCATTTTAATTCTCTCTTTCTCTTTGAAGATTACCTCTTCTTTCGAGTTGCATTTTACATATCTTAATGTCTTTTCTTACATTGAATATTCCTTCATGTGAGTACATTGTGCATTTTCTTATGTCTAATATCTCCTTAGAGGTTGTGTAATTATTATCATTGTCCCTACACTTGTGGGAAAATGATCTTTATCTTTCATCCTTTCTAAGGATGGACCACATTTCCTTTGTTGCATGGTTTTTTCTTATTATTTGATGTCATTCCTCGTGTGAACTTGTTATTTTCTCAAGGATTCTCTCTTATAAAAGAGGTGTATGTCCTTGGCTAAAAACTCTTTTTCATTTGGTAATGTATATCTATCATAGACTTACCCCTCACATTGGGTCAAAAGTGTGTCATCCTTCATCAAGAATCCCTTTCACCTAGCAATAAGGGGAAGGTGTACATTCTTCTTCTCCTTGCCTTCTTTTGGAAGACGCTATTTTTGTTCAAGAACTCATCTTTGAGGTATATGCCTTCTGAGAAAAGACCTATTCTCCTCCAAGGACCCTCTTTACACTTGTGGCGAGATATCTCTTTTTCAACTATCTTATCCTTACTTGACGAGAATTCCCTCTTTAGCTTGGAATTATGACATTGTTTCCTAAAGGATATCTCCTTGGTGTTGAAGGTAGGTATCCTTGTTTCTAGCTTCCTTAAGACATAAACAAAGAGCTATGTTGACATCTTAAAGGGGGAGGGGGGGGATATCACCCTCTTTATACTATATTGTACTATATTTTTCCATGTCTTAAACGAGTTGTTCATTCTCAAAGCTAGAGCAAATAGGCTCTTATACGAGATGTTCCCAAAATTAGACTTGCCCCTTGGAATTTTCATTTTTTATTACATATCTAAAATAGGTTGAAGCATGGTCGAAACTAGAGAAAAAAAACTCTTATATGAGGTGATATATACTTGAAACCAAACATCATTTTATCACACATGAGGATGACTTGAAATTAGAAAAACATAGCTATGTTATTCCTACTCTTCTCCCCAATATGGATCACCTATACAAACACATCTAGAATGTGTATCCATGTCCTCTCTCATTATTCTCATGGATCATGCATAAAAACACATCTAGAATGTGTATCCATGCTTCTCTCTTTTCTTCTCATGAGCTCATAGCTTTGAACATTATTGGTGGCTCGTGGATGATGCATGCCCTTTCTCTTTTATGTGATCACTTGTGTTCTTAAGATGACATTTTTCAAGAATGATATTATTTGTTGAGACATTTTGACATTGAGGTCTTGTTTTTGGTCTTTATCTTTTGTCTTTTGTGTTTTGTCTTTTTGGTATTTTTTCCTTTGTTTTTTTTTATTTTGTCTTGTTTTGTGTGCCCTTGCATACATTTGAGTGAGTTAAGATCCAAAATTGGGGGATTAGTTCCTCAAAATTAGTGATATCTTATACTCCTTATGACTGTGCTCTGTATTCCTCATTTTTTATCTCTTTTTTCTACTTTACCACAAGTATTTGCATAAGCTCATACTCCCATTAAAGTGGAAGCTAAATGTAGCATCATAGATTGTCATTCAGATAATTTACACCTCATATTGGTGCCCCTACTATAGCATCTCTCCCTCTCATCTCCTATCTGTGACCGTTCAGTGCCTTAACTCTAGTTATGATGCCATATAAACCTACCAAAAGACTCTCTGGAGAGGTGTTATTTGCTCTAGGACTAAATCATGGTCCATGATTGAGGAGGACCAGGGCACTCAATGGGGCCCAATTTTGAAATGAATGATGGGACCTATCTCTTTGGTGGGAAATGAATTTGGTGTTTCTATATGACCGTTGGACGTCAGCCTAATCGGCAAATTGACCTAGGATCTCATATATAAAGATATTAATCAATTCATTCAATCATAAGACTCCATCTATCACAATTATTTGACCTAAGACATTTGTGAAGTGTTCATCAAGCATTTTTAGAGATCTTCAAGGCTACATATCCTTCATTCAACCATTGTATAGCAAACTTACATCATTCATATGCAAACTTGTGTGTGTGATTAGGGTTTTCTCATTTTCATGTCATTTCATACAACATATGTGATTACATTCAAGATGAAAAGCATCATTACTAACAATTGCATATCTGAGGTATACCTTTCCATTATTTATTTTAGTATTCGCAATATTTCATTCAAGGTTAATTCCTAAATGAGGATTTGGCTTAGGCAAACCCCTATTCCCAACCCATTTCCCTTCTCTAGTGTGTGCAACAATAGGTGCAAAGTTGTGATCTTCAGAATTGGCTTTATTTACAAAGATGAGCAGGTTCCCCTTTGGATGGCAAGAAGTGTAGAGGGCTAGAGAAACATGAATTCTGGTCTTGACAAATTAGGAGCTCCTTCTAGGAATGGGTCTAAATACTCTTATATCATGCAGATCTAGGTTCATGGCCTGATTTGATGACTGTAGCTCACTATTTGCACATAATGACTTCAATTCCAACACATTTACCCTAATTTCAGCATTTCAATTCAACTTAAAAGAGGGCATCAATATCCAATCCAATGAATCCAAGTAAATTTCCCAGCCCTATCCTTGCTAATTTGTGGCTAGATCCCTTGGGTTCACACCTTTGTAATGTAATTGGTACCCAACTAGAAATTAGCGATTTTTACCTTAGTTGGGTGAAAGCCCTAATTTTTCACCATTACATTTCCATTATGGGTTATTTCCATCAACATAACCACTTCATCAATTTTTCAACTATGCTGCAACAAATGCTCTCGAAGTCTGAAAACCTCCAATATCTAAATTAAAAGTCTTAGATCTTTCAAATTTTATGATCCTTTACAAATAGATATGTCATTGTCTCCCAAATAGAGTTGTCAATATGTTGGTTTCAAAATCATAGATGATTAAATCCTAGAATTTTGTCACTTTCTCATGCTTAGATTTTATGCAATATTTTCCCAACAAATAGGAGATTAATCATAGGTCCATTCCCCTATAATTTAGGTTTTGTGTGGCATAGGTGGGTAACCCCCAATTTGACATCATTTGCTTTGTACATGGGTACCTAACATGTCCTAGTTGTTGGGACTCATATATTGCATTGTCATATTAGACTTGCATCATATGTACAATATTTTTTCTCCCTAAGTTGCACTTAAGGGGGGTGTTGAAGTAAATAGTTCATTCTATTTACATTTACTAAAGTGTAGCTTAGGTAAAAGACACTTTATTAGTTGTAATGTATATTTCTTATGTGAATCAATATTAGTATCATAGTAGTTGTACCTGCTCTACCTACCTTCACATATCATTGGTGCTCTCATATATGCTCTTGTCTTTATAAGCATATATTTTGTACATTATTATTTATTTCAATCTCAATATATTTTATTTGGTGATTTGTTTGTCTCTTTATGTGAAGGTTTTTGTAGCTCATGATCCCATCTCATGAGAATTGTTCCAACAAAGATATATACAAATATGTAATCATGAAATATTCTCAGCAACAAAGGCTTGATTAGGTGCTTATCTCACAACTAGAGAAAGGGAGAAAATCCCAACGAGAGAATACTCCTCTCAAAAAGAGAAAAAGAAATGAAAAAGAGTATATGTGACTAAGCATGAAGGACTTCAAATTTACCCCCAAGCATTCAATTGTTCATTTGTTAATATATGTACAATCAATATTCGTCCCATAGGAGTGAAAATAAGAGATGGTGCAGCCCCGTATGATGAAGAATCTCCAATGTCAAAGGTGAATTCCCAAAGATGAATGTTGAAGATTATCCAAGAGTGACAAACAACATTCCTCCCCTTAGGAAGAAAACATTCCAATGTCCAAGGTAGAAGAAACTTCAGAAAAGAAGATATAATGAATAGTCTCATGATGTACATGTAATAGAAGACTACTCAACTATCCACATGTTTGAATCATGATATGCCAAATCAACTAAAGAAAATCCAAACAACTATGATGATACCTAATGAACAATATTTGAAGGAAATGATGAAGATGAGATGTTAGAAAAGCTCAAGCTACCATCAAGGAGGAATGAAATATCCTTAAGAATTTCCCTAATGTCTAGAGTGTGACGTATTGAATAACCCTACAATATCTAGCAAATAAACATCCCACAATGTAGAAAGTGGAAGGTAACCATCAACCTGTTGAACTAAATCAATTGAATCCATGCATGATCCAACCCCAATTTGATCAAGAACAATAGAAGATGATGAATATTGAGATGGTGTCTCAATGTGAAGAGTGAGAATTGAGAGATAAACCTCTGATTAATCAAGGCATGAAAGACTTGTGATATACTCAAGAATCTCAAAAAAACCATGATCATAAGGTATGTACAATCTACTTGTGAAAGGAGAATGAGACAATTTGCTGCAAGATCCTCCTGAAATGGAGAGATATGAGGGTCTCCATAGATCTCCCAAAGGTGTGTCCAAAGTGTGTTGGGATAATCAATGTTCAATAAAGTACACAGTGTCATCATCAAAACTAGAATCAATCACTCCTAAAATATGGTCATTAATAATATCTTAAGCATTCTTACTCTTCTCTAAGATTGGTTGAGGGATGATTCCATATAGATAAGTCAAAAAATCAAGCCACCTAAAAAGTTTCAAGATGCTTATTGGCCAAGACTCATAATTCCCTTTGTTAGGCTCTCATAATAGAAGGTTGAATAGAAAAACTCATGATACCTAATGTAAATTATAGAAAAATAAACCTAAGATATGTGTATAGGACTCCACCAACTTTCCAACACCTACTTGTTTATGCAAAATGAATTTTGGAAGTGCAAGATATGGCCACAGAAGTACAAAATTGAAGATCTGACTACATAAGCTTTTTGTATAAAATTGGAGTAGAATCTAGAAAAATGACTAGCATCGCTAGATTGGTGTCAGAACTAGCTTTGTGACAGTATCTTATTGACATGATTTTGACTCTATATGACCAAGGTATGTCCAAAAAACCACGAGCAGGTCAGAAAACAAATAGGGTCCAAAAATGGAACATTTCCAAAATATTCCCTATTGTCAAAGATAAGTGTTGGTCTTTTTTTACAGAATATGCCAAAATAATTCTTTGCCAATTTAAGGGGTTACGCTAGATTTAGCAAAAGTACTATCATATTTATGTAAAAAGTGCCAAAAAAGCTAATGATGTCACTAAGACTGCTATTGCAGGTTGAAGCTAATGCATGCATACATGTTTGCATGAACAGGTACAACCTTACACAAAATAAAATTCACTCTAGCAAATTGACCATTTTTAAAAAAAATTTATTGCGATGGAGGTTGATGCAAGTGGTACAAACCCATATAGAAATTTGTACTCCTATTTTTTTACCTCAAAGTTGACTTTTTTAATTTTGATGATTTAAGAGTCAATCTTAGGGTTTTTGGGTGTTTTGAGTGTGATGGTGACATCTGTTTCACTCCAAAGTGTCCATATTTTTTGTTGGCCCCTAGATTTTTATTTTTATTTTCTACGCTCTCAACCAAATTGACCCAAAAATTCAATTGCTTGAATTTTCAAGAACTGATAGCCAATATATAGGTTTTTTCAACACTATGAATGTGATGGCAACCTCCATTTGAGTCCAATGTGCACAAAAAAAATCTCTCAAGGCTAGATTCCTCAAGAATATGGACAAGAACTTAGCAAATCTATTTTGATTCGATGTAAGAGTAAAGATTGAGCTCTCATACCATGTAAAAGATGATGATTGAACTTCAAGAATCATCTACAAGCAAAACACCTATCACACACAAGAGATTAAGCAAGAATAATTTGCTTAACACAACTTGAGAATTTTGTATTGATTACACAAAAAGACATGATTACAATGAATGAGCGAGTCCTTATAAAATGATGAATGAAAGCTTAGATGAAAAACTTTAATGAAAGATTAAATTAGCTAGCACCAATTGTCACAATCATAATGAATGAGATAATTTATGCTATTATTAGCCTATTTAAATAAAAAGAAAAAGTATTTAAGTTTAAGTGAATAAAGTAATTAAATCACCTAAATAACGAATAATTAAATAAAGTGTCCTAATTACTCCAACAATAGTCTCTAGGATGCAAAAATAATAACTAAACACACCTTCTTAAGTTGGGTATAATTAATTTTATATGTCACCAAAGTCTTGTTACTTATGCGACCACTTTTTACCTTGATCATCATGTTGAGCTAGAAGGGATGCTAAGGAAAATCATTTTGTTAAGATGTATAATAATAAATGCTTTCTATAATTCGGTAGAACTATAATGGGAGACTTAAAAAGTTATTGCCTAAGATTTTTGAAAGTGTCATAACCTGATTTTTATAAATTTAATTACTATTAAATAATTGGACATGGTTAAATATTTAAAATTAAACCCTGATATGTGGTCTATGATTTATTCAAAAATCTTAGTTCTTGCAAATGAGTAAATGGAACTTTTCTTGTTTTAATTTAATTTTTATTAGATATTATGCTTTAACGTAAAATGCAATGGAAAGTGACTTAATTATTATGTATAACTTGTACTCCAATGATTTTTTTGGGGGGGTCTATAGTATTATTTATTTGTTGACATATTAATGTTTTTCTCGAGTTATGAGTTTTTGCAAGGTGTCAAAGATGAACATGTGTTCTAAGTAGAGGTTTCTTAGCAATCTGGAAATGGTTGTTGTGATGGGATTTGCACACACACACTTAGATAATCATGAATGCATAATTTGAAAGAAAGACTTTGTTTGGTAAAACAAATATATTTATATAGTTTAATTGTAGATAGTGGTATATGTATAAATATTTTTGCCCTTGTGTGAAATGATGAATAAACAAAATGTTATATGAATGGACAAATTTGTTTGAAAAATAATTTCTATTATAGATATAATTAAAATGTACTTATTAGTACTTGTCATATGCAATACTATTGCATTCACTGAAACCAAGTAATCAATTAGTTTGCACCAATCAAAAGTGATTATTATTTTTCTTTCAAAAAAAATTTGGTTTTTGTAAAGTTGAAATTTATATTTTTTAATTTAAATATTATAAAAATTATTTATCTACACTGTGATTGATTTAAAAAAATTCGTGTTATAGGAGCAAATTTTTAGGAATAATATATTTTTTAGGTTTTTTTAGGGATTTCTTTGTATTTTAAAAATTGAAATTTTTATTTTGAATATTTTTTTATTTTTTATTATTTATAATATTGTAAATAAAATATTTTTCCTAAATAAACATATAAATTTTAATAATTCTTTTTAATCTCAAAATATAGATAATAAAAATAATTAATAATTTCATTTAGTTTAAATAAATTAAATGAAAAAATAAATATAAATATTTCTATTAAATAATCTAATTATTATATGTAATCTTTATAATTATATGTTATATATATATATATATATATATATATATATATATATATATATATATATATATATATATATATATATATATATATATATATATATATATATATATATATATATATATATATATATATATATATATATATATATATATATATATATATATTGATTATAAAGAGAATGACAAAATACATATCCACCATAAAGGTAAAAAAAATGAAGAGACAAAGTAAAGTAGCTGCCTCCAACCCTATGAGATGTTATAGATATACAGATTATAAGTCAGATATATGCCAGATAAACATATACATGTCAAATATTCATAATGAGCCCATCTGATAAACTATATACATGACAAAAGGTCTCTCAAATAACTAAGTATAAGCCCAAAAAGAGATACAACTAACTAAAGAGAACCACTGAGGGGCTAGTGATCCTTACATGCTATCCAACCCAGCGACCCCTCCATCCATACAATCCTCATGTCATCTCCCATGTGAGACAACTAAGCCACCTATTGCCACACCACATCTATATTTCCTTGGATTTCATCCATGAGTGCATCAAGAGCTTTGAAAAATGGGGTGTTCTCCCTACTAGTTCTCCCCTAGGTGTAGCCATGGGAGAGCTCATAAATAAAAACCTTGGTGTGGCCATCTTGAAGAAATCTTTAAGTTTTTTTTTTCTAGCTACATCACAATACTGACCTATGAGACAATAGTATAGTATGTAAGTGTACGAAAAGACTCAATACGAACTCTAACCATACCTTAAAATTTGTCATCATTCCTAATTTTCCATATATACCAAAGAATGTCACATGAAAGAATAAACCAAAAGAGATTACTATCCTTCTTAGCACCATAGATGTAACCAAAAACAATTTCCAAAATATTAACAAAGAGAGGAATTAGAGAAACCAAACATCAACCAAATTTTTGTAGCAATAATGCAATCAAAGAATATGTGTCTTGCTATCTTAGGCACTTTGCAAACACTGCATATATCTTCATTATGTTGCTCAAGTCTAATAGGTAGCCTATTAAGCATAAAAATCCACTTAAAACATTTATTCTTGGGAGCAATGGGACTGTGCCACATCCTGTTGAGAATCTCATGCCATTGAGATAGAAAAATCAAAATGCCAAATAGAATTGATATGAAGCAAAATATTGTCATTATGCATCATAGCAGTGTAAACAAATTTAGCTTTAACATTACATAATAGAGTACCATCCATCCAAGTATAAGTAAGGAACCTGCCATTAATATCCATACATGTTTTATGGAGATGCAAAAAATGACAAGCATCACAGATCGTATTATAGGTTCTTCTATTGGATGCAGGTAAATCAAATTTACTAGAGAGCTCAGCTCAGGAGAGAAGATTATCATTAGTAATTATATCCTTAAAACAAAAAATACCTTTGTTAGCCCACCTTTTGGTCGAGCAACCTTGAGTGAGTGCAAGGGGCTTAGATTTATGGAAGAGGTTCCACCAAAGTGGTCATTCTCCACAAATGAAATCGTTACTTCTGACCCTACTATTAGAAATTTGGCCCCTAATGTATTCCCAAGCTTTCTAGATGGATTTGAAGACAAGGTAGCCCACTGTAGAGATGGGAAAGCTCCCAGTAACTAAATCACAAAGGGGGAGATATTTCCATGATTTGGACTCATTAGGCATCATCATACTGATAGTACTCCTAATGAGCACTTTCTAGAGCTCATTCCCCTATAGGGCATAAAAAATCCACTTCGCAACCAGGGAAATACCTTGGATCCCAAGATCCTTCAACCCCAACCCACCACTTTACTTCTCCATGCAATACTATTCCCATTTGATAGAGTGCATCTTCCTATTGCCTTTCCCAATAGACCATAAGAACCTCCTTATTATTTTCTAAATCTCATTAACTTGGTAATTATTGAACATCCACACCAAGGCATAGTATATGTTGTAGGATGACAAAATCTTTTGGCAAACTTGAAGCCTCCGAGAAAGAGAGAGATAATGTTTATCCCACTTGTTCAACTTGCTCTCAGTATTTTTTCTAACCCACAACCACATATCTTTCAAGCAAGGGGAAATAGATAAGGGGATCCCTAAGTACCTCACTTGCTTTTTTGGTCCTCCCCATTGGTATCCATAGTGGTATAACTAGTCAGGTAGGTGTTCTTCCCACCCTAACAAAGTGGATTTAGACTGTGAGATTCTGACACCAGAGGCCTCACCAAAGAATCTGAGCTTAGTGGCCAGGGAGTCCATATTGTTCTTAGACAACTCAAGGAAAAAAGTTTTATCATCTACAAATTGAATATCAAGCAGGTCAAAACTGTCTGGGAGGGTAATGCTTCTAATTTTGGGTGAGAGGTTGCCCTCTCTTAGCAAATATAAAAGTGCATCCAAGGCAATAATGAATAGGGTAGGAGCTAGAGGGCATCCTTGTCTAATGGACCTACCAAGTTTAAAGGCTTGTGAGATGGAACCATTAACTTCTATCTGAGCAGAGCCATCCTTGAGGAGGACCTGAACAAACTGGCAAAATTCCTTGGGGAGACGAAAGGCTTCAAGAATCATGGTGATGACTCCCCATTTCACTCTATTATATACTTTCTCAAAGTCTAGTAAGAACATAGCAACCTTTTGATTGGTCACCTTAACCCATTCCATGACCTCCTAGTTAGTGATAATATTTTCAAGGATGTATCTACCTTTAGTGAAACTAGTTTGCATGGAGAAAATGAACTTAGGAAAAATACCTTCAAGTTTGAGGGACAAAACATTTTCTAGAATCTTGTATGTAACATTCAAAAGGGTAATAGGACACCAATTCTTAATTAGATATTTGTCCCCATCTTTGGGGATTAGTTTAATGATACCCTTATTGATGTCAATGCCTAGAGATCCTTGCACTAGAGCTTCTTCATAAATTTCTAGAAGATCATCACTAATCCAATTAATATTAGCCTTGTAGAACTCAATGGGAAGTCTATTAGGTTCAGGGGCCTTACCATCCTTAATTGTCTTGATGGCCCTTTCTCATCCATTGTGATGGGTCTTTTAAGCTTCTGGCTATCCTCATTGGATATATGCTTAGGGATAATATTTTTGTACCTCTCCCTAGCTTCATAAGAGGAGGGGGAGTCTTTAGAAGAAAATAGATTTTGATAGAAAAGCAAGAATTCATTCTTCATATCATCCACATTAGAAATATCTTTACCATCAACCCATAGCCTGTCAATTTTCTCTCTACACTATTTTTGTTTAAGGATATTAAAAATAAATTTAGATCTTTTGTCTCCATGTTGCAACCATTGGACCCTGGCTTTGGTCATTGCTTCAACCACCTTAGTGTGATGGGGCCTCCTCAATTTATCTCTTTCTTGAGCCACAAACTAGGAGAGTTTTAAGTTTTTGGGGTCCTTTTGGACAAGCTCTTCAGCAATATGTAGGTTGTTCAAGAGGATCCTCTCTGAGTATTTGAGGTATTTTTCTATATTCTTGACAACAATTTTCAATAGACATTGCCAACTACTAATATTTTATTCCACCTTATAGTATGGGAGTGTGAGCCATTATTCCACTTGTTGATATGTCTGATAATGAAGACAATAGAAAGAACATCCTGGTCATCCAACATCTTAGTGTTCAACATAAATTTCTCATAACTAGAAACTTTGGATGGTGCGCTATCCCTCAGACAAATGTGAGCAATAATTGGGTGGTGGTTAGAAAGAGAGACTAGCCACACCACCACAAAAACTGCCTTGACCATCAGGCATAAAGGAGAAGTCCATATCAGCATAAAACCCGTCAAGTCTATGATAGATCCTATTGTGGCCTTTTTGATAACTGCCCCAGGTGAACCAAATCCCCTTATATTCTTGTCTCAAGGCCTCGAGAGGGTCAAAGAGCCTCCTCATGCTCTTCATCCTGTCCCAATGAAGCCTCTCACCTCCTTTCCAATCCGAGCCAACTCCACCCATTTTGTCTTCTTGATTCTCAATCATATTAAAGTACCCCCCCCCCCACAATCTAAGGAATATCAGGAAGGGTGCATAACCACCTCCATAGATCTTCCCCCTCTCTCTATAGTCATTAGGCACATATATTGAGAAGATTCCAATAGTAGAATTGCCAATCTTGAGAGATACCCAAGCCACTTTATTACATGGAGAGTGACCAGAACTAAGTATGGAATCCCTCCATTTACCATTGATTAAAAGTGCAGTACCTCCTTTCCCTTTATCATGCTTGGTGAAATCTAGAATATCATCTCTCCAAAAGAAGTATAGATTCACTTCTAGTGTGAAGTTGATTGCTTTAACCTCTTGCAACATCACAAAATCAACATCTCTATGCTGACTAAGTAATCTCTTGATGATGTGCTTCCTATCAAGGGATTCAATTCCCCGAATGTTCCAAGATATGAATTTCATCATGCACAAAGGATCTTACTTGGACTCCTTGGTAGTCTTGAAACTACTAAAACATTTGGGGAAGTCAGTCTTCCCATCAAGCTTCTTGGGAAGGGGAGAGATCTTATTCTTGGAACCTCTAGGTCTTCCTCTCTTCCTCCTAGGATGGGAATTGGGATCATTACCATCCATTTCCTCAATCTCCCCCCCTTCAGTCTCACCATCATACATTGAATCCTCACCATGGTCAAAATCCCCACTTGTGGCTGAGATGTTGGAGGCTATTTTAGTCTCCACCTCAGACTCGCAGATTCCATTGGTGACACCTTCTCCACCTGCACTACATCAGAGATGCCTAGGTTGGACAAGGTAGGAATATTATTAGGGTTGGCTTTGCCAACAAAGGGGTCAGCAGTTTTGATCTCAAAGAAAGAAGAGTTTGCATCAGAGATGATATTAGTCACTAAAGAGATAAGTGTTGTATCATCAAGGGGTTGGGTGGGGAGGGGAATTCCCTCTTCCCCATAGGGATCCAAAGTCACATGGTTTTCAACTGAATTTGTGGTCAATGGTGGAGTTTCAAACAGAATGTCAAATTTATTAGAGACCTTAATAGACTCTGGATCACTAGGGGGGTAGAACTCCCAACCCCACCGAACTCATTTGTGGCATGATCTAAGCCCTCAAATTCAAGAGTAATGGATTTAACCAAAGAGTTCTTTTTATTTTTACCAACAAATTTAATCTCAGGTGGAGTATCAAAACCATTGTCATCCATGGGCGTCGAGGTAGAATCCTTACACTAGCAAATAAGTATTGAATTGCCACCACTATTTCTTATAGTTTTCCTAATCTTCTCTAGGGCCAATCGTTGTGCATTCTTCTTTCTATTCTTATTAGATTTATGTACAACAAGCTTAAAGCCATCTTTTTGAGGCTCCTTAAGTTGGGAAATGGCTTCAGAGACCACAGAGTGTAGAAGGGGGTTGGTGTTGAATGCTCCAAACTTCACATTATTGTCAAGCATGAGAAGCTATTTTGGAGGCTCAGACATAGCCTTATTAACCGCATCCCTCAAAGAATCAAGTTTGGCAATCAACGACTAGGAATTTGTAGGCTTAGTCACTGATTGGAGGGTCTTTGTTGCTCCAGTCTAGAGCCACATTATCATCATTAGGGTTTTTTAAAACCCCTCCTAGATGAGAGAATAGGGAAATTTCTTCTAATATGCCCTTCTCTTCTACATAGGAAGCACACATTAATCATGCCTAGGGTTTCAATAAGTCAGGAGATGGGCTCATCATCGAGTTTAATATTAATGAATCTAGGTATATCACGACCAGGATTAATAGAAACCAAAACTCTGGCATCCAAGTGAGGACAAAGTTGGGGGAATTATCCATCCTTATGACCCTGACAATAGGTTCAACAATCTATGGTATAAACTTCCACAAGATGGGTGGAATATTCTTAATTTGAATCAACCTAGGGCATGATAATGCCAAAATTTCTTCACTAATTGCATCATGAGTCCACTATAGGGCTCAAAAAGTGCATTTACCTATGACCCAATACTATTTTTTGATAATCTCTAGCTGATATTTGTGATCTTTGAAAAAATAATAAACAAGCCTTTTTGTATCATACAACATAATGAAATATGAAAACTGAGTTTTTTATTCCACACATTTTTAAACCAACCATCTAAAAAATATTGAGAAGGGCATTTATCAACATCCACTGCCTCAAAAAAAGATTGCAATATCTTTTAACTTATTTTTTCCATGTTTATGGATTTCGTCATTAATTCATTAGGCATGATAGACAAAGTCGGGAAGGGAGGGCTAGGGCATTTATCTCTTCTTCTGCCACTACCATCGCTCTCTGACTCAAAAGAGCTTACCAGAATAAATTTGGCTTCATCAGGGATATGGATGGTTGATTAAATCACAGCCTCCTTAAAGGACTTAGCATTAACAGTCTCATCTTCAACCCATGAGGCATCCAACCACTCAGCCATAATTGTCGACCCGTCTAAAGCATCTCCCATTAGAGTAGTGCATATACAATAAGGCACAAGATGTGCAAGATCCCAAGTATACAATGCATATGAGCACTTTATCTCAGTGTGTTTGCATAAAAAAAATGCTACAATGATCAGAAGAGACAAAGGACGAGAAATAAGATAGAACAACCAAAGACAAAACATCCTACTCAAAGAAAGAGATCCCAGGACCTGAAACATCCAAGATGTTCACCATAGTGCTGAAAAGCAAAAAACTAAATAAAATATACTTGGAGCAGAATCTAGAAAAAAAAACTCATATGAATGGAAAGAACATAGAACAAGCTTTCAAATGATATAAAGTTTTCAAAAAATAGAGTTCAGATGCTCAAGTTATGTTTCCCAAAGTGCAAAAAAGAACCTATGGCTTTGACAGCAAAAAATGCCATCAAAAAAGAAAAACCAGAAGTTTAAATCTCTAGATCTAGATAGAGCTCAAAAAAATCTTTCCAACAATATAAGGTTTTTGACAAAGCGCCTCTGTATGACCAAGTTACGGCCAACAGAAGAAAAAAAACCTCTTGTAGGGCATAAAGAGGGTAAAAAAAAAAAATTTGACGAAAATTTTCTGATGCATTTGTAGATACAACCGTACGGATTTCTATGCCTCAAAAAATATGTCAATAAAAATTCATGCCCTAGATGCCTCCCCGAATACACAGATCTGAGAAACAAGGCCCAAAATCTCTCATGAAGAGAACAGGGGCATGCAAATCTGGAGCTCTGATACCATATTGGAGCTGAGGAAATATCAACTCTACAACTCCCAAAGATCACCTGCATGTAAACCTATCATAGAAAGAGAGAAGCAAAAAAGCTATGGAGGCCAAAATTCAAAGATCCAGAAAAGAGGAGTCATATTGATTGTGCAACAAGAATACAATTCAATAATTATAGTTATGAAAATACAAAGAGAGAATCCTTATAAAAGGATACTAGAAACCCTAAAGGAGAAAACCCTAAGGATATAAAAGATTTGTAAGTTTAGCTTAAGCATAGAGTATAATAGACTAATAATTATATAAATAATTATTAGCTAATAAAGGATTATTCTAACAGAAAATATCTCTTGATTTTATTTCTTTTATTAGGATATTGTAACATTTTTAAGTTTTTAAAATCATCAAAAAAAAATATTGAAAGAGAAAGATTTTATTGAATTATAATTTTTCTTTTTCTTTTAGGAGTTAATTTTTCATTAAATTTAAAACTTATTTTAATTATTTATGTTTTTATAATAATTAAAAATTATTATAATTAATTTAATCTATAATTATTTGTCTTAGTCATAGGCAATACTATTGCATTCAGTGAAGTTGCTTTATTCAATTAGTTTGCACCATTCAAAACTGATTATTATTATTTCTTAAAAGAAAAACTTGGTTTTTGGAAAGTTAATATTTATTTATTTACATTTAAGATATTGTCAAAATTATTTATCTACACTATGATTGGTTAAAAAAAATCGGTGTTATAGGAGCACATTTTTAGGGATGATAGATGTTTTAGGTTTTTTGGGGTTTCTTTGTATTTTAAAAACTGAAATATCTATTTTAAAAAGGTTTTCTCATTTTTTATCATTTATGATAATGTAAATAAAAAAAAATTCTAAATAAACATATAAATTATAATAATTATTTTTAATCTCAAAATATTGATAATAAAACCAATTATAAGGATTTCATTTAGTTTAAATGAAATTAAATGAAAAATTAAATACAAATATTTCTATTAAAAAAATAAACCTAATTATTATATGTATTCTTTATATTTTAATTTTATATTATTTTTTAAATCATTCTATTTTTTAATACTTTCTAAAAATCATAAATTTTTTAATCATTTAAATAAATACAAAATAATTTAATTACTTTTAGTCATAAATTTAAATATTTTATATTAAGTTATTTAAAAAATATCTATTTTCACTTTTATAGTTATATTATCTTCTATCTTCTATCAACGTTTATGGGCCTATATCAATGTTGGGTAAACAGCATCTCTGGTTCTCACTATCTCATGTGCTGCAAGGATTGGATGGACATAAAATCTTACTAGGCAGTGACTTTAATGCCTCATTAGGAATTGCGGATAAAATGGGTGGGGTTGATCCTTCTCCAAAGGTCACGCAAGATTTTAGAAGTTTTTTGGATGGTAATGAACTACTTGATTGTGTACCTGGTAATGGCAGAATTTCATGGTCAAACAGGAGGAAAGGATTGCAGTTTGTTGGGGCCAGATTAGATAGATTTTTGGTCAACTCTCTTGGTTGGTAGAACATGGGGCTGTCAGTCTTCTATATTGTCTATCACAGGATCAAACCACTTTGCGGTGCCAGTGGAAATTCAATTAGACCCCACAACTTTCAGGCCTAGACCATATTTCAAAATAGAAAAGATGTGGTTCGGGGATCCTACTTTTTTATCATTGTTACAATTATGGTGGTCACAATCCCCTTTTCATGCAAAATCTTGGATGTTTCAACTATCCAAAAAGTTGACATTCCTAAAAGGACAGATTAGAGATTGGAACAAATTTTCTTTTGGGAACATTTTCAAGTAGAAATCAGAAATACAGATTCAATTGGATGAGATTGGAGAATATATTTTACTTCATGGGATCACACCTAACATCTATAATAAACAAAAGGACATGACCTCACAATTAGAAGAAGTGTTGTTCTAAGAAGAGATATATTGGCGACAAAGGTCTAGGGAATTGTGGCTCCATGAGGGAGATAGGAATACCACTTTCTTCCACACATCCACCAAAGTTAAAAGACATAAAAATTCTATTTTTCAAATTAAGGATGCTAATGGGAATCTCCTCACAAAGGCTAATGATATTCAGATGGAAGTAGTAAGTTTCTTTAGTAATCTCCTCTCAGCACCAGCAGATCAAGATCCACTGCAACAGCCAGATATTATAAACTATATTCCTAGCATTGTTTCAACTCAGGACAATCAGGATCTCATGGCTCTTTTCTCATTAAATGAGATAAGGTCTGCAATTTTTGCAATGGATCCAGACAAATCCCTAGGGCCGGATGGTTTTAGACCATTTTTTCTTTCAAAAGTGCTAGCATTTTATGGGTCCTGACGTACTCAGAGCGGTGGAAGAATCTAGGATTCATTCGAGTATGTTCAAACAATTTAACAATGTGGTTATCACTCTCATCCCAAAGTGCCAACATCCTTCCTCTTTTTTGGACTTTAGACCGATTTCCATTTGTAACATTATCTACAAGATTTTCACAAAATCCATGTCAATTCGTCTGGGTAAAACTATTCCAAAAATTATTTTAGAATAGCGGGGTGGTTTTGTTCCAGGCAAAGAAACAGTTGAAGGGGCGTTGGTCGCGCGTGAAGTGTTACACTCAATTAAAAAAGAAGGCTTATCGGCTATGATTCTTAAACTTGATATCATGAAGGCCTATGACAGGGTAAACTAGAGATTTCTGGGTCTTGTACTCAATAAGATGGGGTTCCATAGGAAGTGGATTAAATGGATCATGTCATGCATTTCAAGGGCTAAATTTTCTATGATGATCAATGGTACTCCTTGTGGTTATTTGCCTTCTTCACAAGGGATCAAACAAGGGTCATCATATTAGTAGAGGGCCTCAGTAGGCTAATTGATCTCAAAAGGAGGTTGGGTTTATGGGAGGGTATTTGCTTAAGGCAGTCACAACTAGCAATTTCTCATACACTTTTTGCTGGCGACTCCCTTCTTTTTGGGAAAGGTTGTATTAAAGAGGCTAGAGTTATTCAAGAAACTCTAGTGGAATACTGTGAAGCCTCGGGTCATAAACTTAACACTGTTAAATCTAAGATTTTCTTCTTTAATATGGATGTGAAATCTTACAGGGTCATTCGGGGTATATTTGGTTTCACGATGGCCCAAGTCCCATGTAAATATCTAGGCATTCCTTTCTTTCAAGGTAACAATAAACCAATCTTCTAGGAGGGTGTTTTGTCATCTATCAAAGATAGAATAGCCTCTTGGAAAGTGAGGTGGCTATCATTTGTAGGTAGAATACTCTTGGTTAAACCAGTCCTTAGCTCTATCCCTAACTACATCATGATGGTTCTTTTAGACCCTAAGGGAGTGATGAAGAATATTACAAAATGTCTCAAATATTTCATATGGAAGGACAACATGGATGATAAGAAGAAGGTCCCACTTGTCTCATGGCATAACCTTTGTAAACCCAAAGAGAGGGGGGGCCTGGGTTTTCATAGAATCTTGGAAAGGAACCTCAGCGTAGGAGCCAAGTTGTCTTGGAAACTTTATGAATCCCTAAACAACCTATGGGCTAAATTATTAGGATTAAGTACCTTGACTCAAAGGATACCGAGAGAATTTTTACAATCCGCAATCCCCCCTCTAGTTTTGTGATGAGGAACTTCATTGTTAGAGCAAATCGGTCATCCTCCCTCATCTTTTGTGGGTCATCAATTCGGGTGATAAGGCATTATTTTGGTCTGATTCCTGGAATGGTCTTCCTCAGCTCTTTAATAATGTCAACCTTCAAAGTGCTAGGGAAGTTTTGGAGCAGCATTGGGGACAGAAAGTATCAAATTATTTTATTTTGGATGGAAATGTAGCCAAATAAAAAGATTGTTTGACGCTTCCTATTCCTATCTCAGAACAGGTGGAGTTAAGCAATATTTTTAAGAAAAGGTATGTTTCTTTTAATGGTCTTAGGGACAAATTAATCTGGTTCAAGAGAAAAAGTGGTAAATATTCAGTTAAGGAAGGACATAGATCTTTGGTTTCAAATGGTAGCCCCATGAGTCCTTTGTTCCAATTTGCATGGTACAATGCAGTTTTACCAAAAGTGGGCACCTTCCTTTGGCTGGCAATTCAAGATAGAATCTTAGCCATTAGTAGGCTCAAAAATCTTGGCATTGCAGATTCTTTCCCCTATTTTCTATGTTCAAAGGTTATTGAGGATACCAATCATTTGATGGCGGGCTGCGATTTTGCCCAAGACATCTGGAGAGGGATTCTAGGTAAACTGAACTGGCATGGGTCAATTCCATGTGAATTAAAGATGATACTCCTTCAATGGCCCAATCTTCATCAAGATTCCTTTTTCTCAGCCATTTGGAGAGTCATTCTAGCTGCAATTGCGTGGTGTGTCTAGTGGGAACGCAACAAAAGGATTTTCAGAAAAGAGTATAACTCTATAGATCATGTGTGTCTTCTACTTGAAAAATATGTGTCTGAAATGGTTAATTCTTATGTCTCCAGAGTTAAAACTTTATTATCCACTTTTTCTTCTTTTGATAATCTTATCCTCAATAACTAGAAATATATTTCCATTCCTTTCAAAGGGGTGTTCATTGGCAAGACACCCAAGTCTCAGGTCAGAAAGGATGTAAAGTGGTTTCCCTCGGACCAAGATTATGTTAAGCTCAACTTCAACGGGGCATCGAAGTGAAATCCTAGTAGATCGGGAGCTGTATTTGTACCAAGATAGGCAAATTTGAGCATTATTGAAGTAGCCTATTATAGATTACCAGATGGAACAAATAACCTTGCTGAGGCTAGGGCTCTCCTATGTGGAGTTAAGATGGTAGCCCGATTAGGAATTTTTAACATCCACATTGAAGGGGATTCACAGTTAATAACATCTTCCCTTATCTCCAAAAAAGTGGTAAATTGGGATCTACAATATGTTTTGCAGGAAGTTTGGAAGATGCTACCACGATTTAAATTTTTTAAAATTTCTCACTGCTTTTGTGAGGCCAATAGATTAGCAGATTGGCTGGCGAATAAGGGGGTTGAGGTGGAGTTGGTGATTGGAGTAAGGAACACATATGTGTCAATCATCATGAAGTTCATGATTTCCTAAGAAATGGAGTCCTTTCCTGCCAGCACACTGATCCAGGTGGCATACAAAAGGGAATTTATAGAAAATGACAAGAGTCTAAGTTCTAAAGTTGAATACAAAGGCCCAATAGGTTGGCTATCTTCTATATACTTTTTTTGGGTCCTCCTGTTGTTATCTCTGCATAAAGAGCACAGAGAGAAAGGTTCCCTATTATTTTTCTATTTTACTGTGAGTATGGGATGCGCAATAGTTGTGCATGAAGGTGCAGGGGTTGGTCATCACCTACCCATGGATCATCAGTAGGAGGCTAGAGATGCACTCTTATATTGCCTCCAATTGGGTGTGACTTCTCTCAAGGCCTCTGTTACTACCATTGATCTCATTGAACTTGGTGTAAGGGAGCTTGAGAACAACCAAGTTTTCAATTCAGGTTGTGGCTCAGCATTATCTACAAAAGGTACAGTCGAAATGGAAGCAAGCATAATGGATAGTTCCAGAAACAAGTGTGGAGTAGCTTTTGGCCTTTCTACTATTAAAAATCCCATCTCCCTTGCCAGGCTTGTGATGGAAAAGTCTCCACATGCCTACATTGCTTTCTCTGGAGCTGAAGAGTTTGCAAGAGAGTAGGGTGTTGAAATTGTGGATACAAACTACTTCATTACTGTAGAAAACAAAGAGCGATAGAAATAGGTAAAGGAGATGAAAAACATATAGTTTTGACTACCGTCTCTAGTCCTAGAAAAAGTTTTTGGGAGTGGTGTTACATATGAAAATGGGGCCCAAACATCTTGCAAAAGTGGATGATTTCCTCTTGTGTACGTTAGGGTTTCTTGGGTAGGGCCATTAGCAGGTTTAATTCAAAGAGCACAATGGTTGAGAAAGGCAAGAGCCAAAGAGAAGAGGTCGTGACTAGGGAGTACACCATTAATTGACACAAGTGTCTTCATGGCTATACTTTTAAGCAAATGGCTCCAAAGGTCATTAAGGAAATCAAGAAGTTTGCCTAGAAGGCTATGGGAACAACTGATGTGAGAGTTGATGTGAATTTGAAGAAGGTCATGTGAAGTAGGGGTATTAGGAGCGTACCAAGGAGTGTTAGGGTTCAAATCTCCAAGAAGTGTAATCCTAAAGAGGATGCCAAGGAGGAGTTCTACTCACCTGTCATTGTAGCACAGGTGCCTCCAGAGAGGCTGACGGGTTTGGGGACAAAAGTTATTGATGAGGAGGACTGATCTTTGTATAACATGAGATATTATAATGTTTTGGGAAAGTTTGTTTCTACAGTTCCATAGGAGTATTAATGTCTTGGAATATTGAGTTTTGTAGGATTTTTTTCTCTTAGATGATTTTTTTGGAGCTTAACTAGCTCTTGCTATATATTATATCGATTTGAATGGCTTATTTATTGAAAAAAAAAAAAGTGGATGTTTTCCTAACTCAGAAATGAATGGGGTACCTATCAATCTTTATCAGGAAAAAACTGTTGGATGTGTTGCAGTGGTTCTTGAGGGACGTTGTGCATCAGCTACTTCTATTGGAGGCCTGATAAACAAAAGGTCAGGTAGATTTGGTGACTCTCCAATCATTGGTGCAGGTACATATGCCAATGAAATATGTGTTGTTTCAGCCACAGGTGAAGGTGAAGCCATAATAAGAGCAACAATTGCAAGAGATGTGGCAACCCTTATGGAATACAAGGGTTTATCCTTTTAGGACTTTGTTGATTATGTAATCAATAAGCGATTTAAAGATGGTAAAGGTGGACTGATTTCCGTATCAAGCAATGGAGAAGCTATTACAGGCTTTAATTGGTGCAGGAGCACCTAGGACTTAGGTTAGTAGTTTTCTCAATCTTGGCTTGTACTGACACTAGCCAAGTTAGTTAGTGAATAAGGACTCCAAGAGGGCCCAAGAGTTAGTGTTTTGATTCAATGTAGGCCTAGGATGAGTTCAATCTTATTAGGTTTGCATTTTTGTGTAAATAGTGGGTTTGAGTAGGTAAATGACCTTCTTGATGGTAAAAAGTGTCAAAAATTGTTATAGGCATTAGGGAGGGTTAAATTAGTCTTAAACATGTTTGAAAATTCATGTGTGATGACTTGGAATAGGTCTTATAGGTTGAGAAGACCAAAAAGTGAAAAAGTGCAAAGTTGCAAAAAGCTATCATGACAACTTTTGAAAGTTGTCATGACAAATTTTGTCCTATATTGGTTAGTGATGGAGTTAGGGATTGTCCAAAATCCTTAGATGACTCCACATATGGGAAAATCTATAAGTACCCTCTCTTGCATAGTTACCAAGGTTGGAGTTTTGTGTTTGTAAGATCAACAATCTGAAACTAATCATTTTCGGACTGTTTATCATCATTTTGGCTTGTTTTACTTATTTTGTGAATACAAATGGATTGAATCCATTGATCTAGAAATGGATTGAGTTTCTTTAGTGTGTTATAGTCTTGTTGGCTCCATTTCAATCTTGGTAGATAGTTTACATTAGTGTTTTCTTGTTTTGGTTTACAAACAACCAGTTTTGGCTTGTATATAGCAGTTTTATGCAAAATGGTTGCCCCATGAATTCCACATGTACTACCATCATGGCTTGTTGGGACATGAAGGGAAACCACCTTTATAGTGTACATATGTAGGGACAAGTGCTTGAGATGAGTTTCAATATGACTGTCACCTTGTTCTAGGTGAGTCAAGGAGCAACCCAGCTAGAGGAAACAAGGTGAAAATGATGTACAAACTACAGGGGTGGATGCCAAATCACCATCTAAGATTTTGGAGGGGTCCATGAAGTTGGGACAGTGTTACCAATTCTAGGAGAATCCTTGACAAATTCATTTGATTCCCAGATACCAACTTGATCAGTCACTGCCGCCTAGAAGGCTTAGACACCCTTCAAAACCCTCATTTTGGGGTTAGCATATTGTACGGTGGAGTAAGGAACCAAAACCACGAAAATCACTTAAGTTTAGATGATTCATTGAAGAAAAACCAAACTTTCTAGGGGGTCTTTTGGATCATTTTCCTCCAAGCCCTAGAAACCGGATTTTGGAGGCCTAATTGGGGCTATTTCCTTGTAGCCCTTTTCTAGGCAAAATATTGAAATTGGTAAGAAAGCCAATGGTTGCAAACCTCAAATGGACCCTAAATGCATTTGAAACATATTAGAAGACACCTCCACACCTCTGCATCAACTCATGATAGTAGGAGGTCAATTTGACAAATAGAAGCCAAGACAACCATAAAGAGCACATGGGAAGCATTGTAAATTGGTAGGGTTTTTGGCTAAAACACTTGAAGCAAACACCTTGGAATGGTCAAGAATCAAGCCCTAGAAGATACTGTGAAGGACTTGGAGGTCTAGAGAGAAACTAGGCTTGGTGAGTTGGTGGAATTGAGCAACACCAACTAGGTGAAGTGTTGAGCAAACTAGGTGAACCCCATCAAATTGGTATCAGAGCCTATAAGATTTGGGCTAGGTGAGTAGATGTCCTCAGTGTTGGCATTATACACTCTAGTGAGAATTGAAGGTGTTTTCATTGAAGGAAACTTATTGGCAACCTTCAGGCAACCACCTGGCATTCATCTGGTACAGACACCGACACCGACAGACACCTTACTGGTAGTGACAACAATGTATACCGGCATCCTAACCGATAAGAATAAAGCTTTGTTTATTGTATTTAATTGTAATAGACTCATATATGTATGAGATCTTGTAAATCACTTTGAGAGGATGGAGTAAGATAAGGAATGAGCAAATAACGAGGAAGATATATGTGAATGTATAAGGTAGATTCTGTATAAGGTTTATGGTTATAGTGCGAGATTAAACTGGTACTAAAATTGGCAGAGCAGATGCTAAATTGAAGCAATACATTGTATTGGATTTTCATAATCCATTTTGTAAGTTAGTGAGACTTCCATTTTGTAGATTGAGCAATGAGCTCTAAGCAGTTGGCCTTCCTGCATGTGCAGGCCCCTCTTGTAAGTAATATCCATGCATTGGCCAGTGAGTGAATATTGTGGGTCACAAATCCCACCAAGGTTTTTCCCACACTAGGTTTCCTCATTAAACATCTTGTGTTATGGTGTGTTTTCTATGTTGTCTTTACTATTCCTATTTATTGCATTAATTCTTGTTTACCGATACACTATTTTGGAATGCAAAATACTTAATAAGGTTAAATATTCTGACAACTGGTTAGATACTAATTCACCCCCCACTCTCAGTATCTTTGGGACTATCATTAATCCTAACAATTGGTATTAGAGCCTGGTCCTCTATTTTCAAAAGCCTAACAACTTGAGGAAGATTCTTACACTAGTATAGATGGAGAACTTAAGAAATCAATTGGAAGGAGCTCTTGCAGATTATGATAAAGAGAAAGTGAAGAATATGAAACTCGAAGATGATCTAAGGATTGCACAAGAATTCATTCAAGGACTTCAGCAGAACTACACTATTGCCTGGAATAAAAGAAAAGAACTTCATGAGAAGATGTAGAAAGATGATGATGAAAAGGAAACTCTTAGTGAGCTTGTGAACAAGTTGAGGCAAGAAAACAGTAACATGAAGAATGAGATACAAGATATGACTATGAGGTTTTGTAAAGACACTGAAGATAGAAAGAAGAATGAAGATGACTTGACTAGGAGACTCAATGATGCTGGAAATGAAAATCTAAGACTCAGTCATGAAAATGATATGTTAAAGATAGATTTGATTCACATGCAACATGATATATCTGAGCTTGTGAGACAAAAGGGAGTTTTGGAAAATGAATTGGCTACTGCAAATCAACATAAAGAGAAATTCAAGAAAAGTTCAGAAGAACTTGATGAGATGCTGAAAACTCAGAAATCTAATGGAGATACTAATGGACTTGGATTTGAAGTTGGTGAAAGTTCTAGTATTGCAAACAATCATGATCATAGTAAAACGGTAAGACAACCTAATGCTTATAAATTCAATGGGAAATGTTTTAACTGTAAGAAGTATGGTCATAGAGAAAATCAGTGTAGATTTAGAAACAATCAAAACATTAATACACCCACTGGTCAATGTTCCAAATGCAACAAAGTTGGTCATAATTTTGTAAATTGCATAATGAATGTAAGATGTTATGTTTGTGGAAGATTTGGGCACTTATCTAATCAATGTAAAACACAAACCGGCATAGGATATGAAAAGGCTATTCAGAAGAATAATGTGAATTGTTATGCTTGTAACAAGATTGGACATATTGCAAAATTTTGTAGAAGCAAGACTTCACCGACAAATAATAAAGGACCTAGTTTGAAAGGCAAAGAGAAGGTTGATGAGGTAAAGCAAGAATTTTCAAAATAGTGGATTAGAAAGAGAGATCAAAATGTTGATGAGACTATTCCTTAAATGGTAGAACAGAGTATTACTCCTCAGGCAGGAGATTCTTCATCCAACTAAGAAGTAACCCTTGGGGGTATTGTAGCAAGTTGAATATCATGCAGTGTACCCTCGGTTGATGGTGTGAAGGTGAATCTCTTCACTACCAGAAGATGTGTTAAGTTTCACTTAACCGGCGAGCATTTATTGCAATTTTTTGAGGAAAAGACATTATATAACATTGATTTTCCCTCTTTTGGTAGTAAGAATTGTCCTTAGCAAAGTTCATGGGGAATTCTTTTGGCTATATTCTATTTGCAAAATCACTAAGGAAGCAGTTAGGGCAGTGACTGTTTTACCCTCCACCGGTAACAGGCTAGATAAGACTAAGAAGTTTCCTAATAACATAGTGATGACATTAACAGGAGAAACCTATGATAGTAGATCCCTGAGAGTAAATCATGTTAAGGATGAGAATGTCAGATTCATAAGCATGATCCTAGGTTATAAAACCACACATGCAAACTGACCGAACTTGGTTTCCAATCTATGTATCAAAAGTGCATATGATATGGTGAACAATGATGCAAAGATAAATGTATGTGAGTGGTTAAAGGATGAATTGATAGATAATCTGAAAAAGATAAAAGGAGATAGGAAAGGAACATTTCATTTTGGCAATCTTTTGGTATGTCTAATGTTATATCTCACAAAAGAGGTTCCCGCTATTGGTAAGAAAGACTTTGGTTATGATATACTGGTAGGAAAACAATTGTTAGAAATATTCATCGGCATGGGAACTTACAAAGATAACAACATAATAGAGTACTTCAAAGCCTTTAAAGAAAAAATGAAAACAAGAGAGAGATTACCACAAAGTATTGTAGACAAATATGACAAGGAAATATGTTTTGTAATAAAAAAGGATGAAATATGGATGGAGGTAGTTCTTCCTAGAACTATATGGGTAAATGAAAGTGCAGAAGAAACAACAGACAAGTGGGACATTTTCTTTGTTGATAAAGAAAAATAGGAAGAGCTGAACAGACCTAAAAAAACTTTCAAGGTTTATCAGAAGGACAGAGATAAAGGAAAAGGTAAATTTGGTGGATTACCAAACATAAAAGTGACTGACAACCTACCACCACATTTAGTTACTCCATCAATATAGACTAATAGCATACCAGCTACTGAGAATGTGGATACACCACATGAGGATACTAACCCTGAGTCAGAAATTTTGTTTACCATGAACATTGATACTCAGGAAGTGAACATAGTAGTGGACAAGGATAGCACTAAGGTGAAAAATAATACTGCTAACACTGAAAACATTGAGCAATTGGCTGAAAATATTGAGGTTGGAATACAAGTAGAGAAAATAGTACATATAGAGAAACCTTTGGATAGTGAAACAAATACTAGTAATATAGATGCTGGCATGGAGAAACCGACAGAGTAAAAAATACTAGCAGATGAGCAGACAGTTGAGCACTCTGAGAAACCCACTGAGAAACCTTTAGAGATGGAAAAACTCACTGAGGGTGAGGTACATGTTGAGAAACTGGGAGATACACAAGTACACATTGAGGTAGTGAAACCGGTAATCATAGAGAAGTCCAAACCATTGCTAGTGGAAATACAAACTCTGACTGATCCACCGATGGTTGAGACAAGCAATTGATTACTAGTACTGCAAGCACTGAGATAGTAAAGGTAGTTGGCCAAACATTTGGTACTTCACTAAGCGAATTTAGACCTACAAATGTGATTGAAGTACTTTTGGACTCAATAAAGAAGATAATAGATTGTAATGCATTGGCCTATAAGGCAATTGATGAAACAATTCCTATTCTTAAGTTGATTGCACCCAAATGCAATTTAGATCAAGTAAAGGATTCTTTAGGTCAGTTAGAGACATTGTCTAAATATATTACTAGCAATATACTGATAGTTGATCAAATAAATGAGGAAACATTCAAAGAGAAAATGGAGAAGGAAAAAGAAAAATTCTTTGAGGAAACAATAAACAAGTGCACGAAACACATCAATACACTTTTACCGACACTAAATAAAACAATTTTGGAGTATAAGGAACTATACAAAGATACTTGCAAGACAAATATGTTGACATTTGACATTGATAAGGAAATTAGCAAAGTTCAAAAGGAGATAGATGATATAGCTGATAATATCACTGGTTCATCTGAACCTATATCAGTTATTGAGAAAGAAATTGCTAGATTTGAAGAAAAATTGGAGAAGTTAGAAAAAGAGAAGGAAATGATTAAAGGAAAAGCTAGAGAGATTAAGTGAAAACTCAATCCTAAGTTAGATAACCTTATCTCTCTAAGGCATTAATTCAAGGTCAAAAGTCATTGGAGGAGCATATGCATCATCTCACCGGTACAATTCAGAGAATTGAGGCAGCTATGAAGGATAGTAATAGGTTTATTCAGAGTTTAAACTTGGTTTTAGCAGACATATTTTAGATTGTAACTAATCGGTTACAGGCTTCAGCTGAAATTCTGCACTCATTTGACAATTGACAACCTTTGTCATTGATGTCAAATGGGGAGTAGTAGACAGAGAAAAATGACTTCATTTAGGGATCATCTACTCAAGGGGAGCACACATTTTTGGTACAATTTTGGACTTCACTTTTTGAACAGGTTTTTTGGATTTTTCTCATGAGTGTTGCCATTAATGCCAAAGGGGGAGATTGTTGGCATTATACACTCTAGTGAGAACTGAAGGTGTTGTCATTGATGGCAACTTACCGGCAACCTTCAAGCAACCACCTGATATTCATTTGGTACAGACACCGACAGGCACCGACACTAGCAGTGACAACAATGTATATTGACATCCCAGACGACAAGAATAAAGCTTTGTTTATTGTATTTAATTGTAAATATCTTTTTGTAAAGTCGACATGACATATTGTAATAGACTCATATATGTATGAGATCTTGTAAATCACTTTGAGAGGATGGAGTAAGATAAGGAATGAGTGAATAAAGAGGAAGATATATGCGAATGTATAAGGCAGATTTTGTATAAGGTTTATGGTTATAGTGCGAGCTTAAACTAGTACTGAACCTGGCATAACAAATGTTGAATTGAAGCAGAACATTGTATTGGATTTTCATAATCCATTTTGTAAGTCAGTGAGACTTCCATTTTGTAGATTGAGCAGTGAGCTCTAGGTAGTTGGCCTTCCTGCATGTGCAGGCCCCTCTTGTAAGTAATATCCATTCATTGGCCAGTGAGTGAATATTGTAAGTCACAAATCCCATCGAGGTTTTTCCCACACTAGGTTTCCTCGTTAAACATCTTGTGTTATGGTGTGTTTTTTATGTTGTCTTTACTATTCCTATTTACTCCATTAATTCTTGTTTATCGATACACTATTTTGGAATGCAAAATACTTAATAAGGTTAAATATTCTGACAACCAGTTAGATACTGATTCACCCCCCCCACCTCTCAGTATCTTTGGGACTATCATTAATCCTAACACTCAGTGGAATCTATAGGAGATAACAGTATGGTGACCAATGCAGAGTTGGCAAAGAAAGTGGATGATCAGGAGGAAGAGAATAGACTCTTGAAGGAGAAGTTGATTGAATTGGAGAGTAAGCTTGGTGAGGTTGAAACCAAGGCAGATGAAGTATTGGTAAAGGTTGAAGGAATAGAAGGGAAGGGTAAAGAAGTGTCAGAGTTAGAAAACAAAGTGCATGAACCTGATCCTGTGATGGAAAAAGAACCTTTCCTAAAGGCATTGAAGGCCTTAAGTGGTAGATCACTAGAAGGATTACCATTATTCACTGGTAAGATGGAGGCAGAAGTGGTCCTAGAGTGGATAGATGGCATGGAGAACCATTTTGAATGTGAAGGCATAACTGAAGCCCAGAGAGTCAAGGTAGCCAAGTCAAGGATGAGAGGATATGCTCTCACATGGTGGAAATTTGTGCAAGATGAAAGGAATAAATTGGGAAAAGCACCCATCTCTTCTTGGAAAGGGATGTCATTCAAAATCAAATAAGTCTATCTCCCTAATGACTATGAAGTGCAAATTCATAGGAAAAGACAAAACTTAAGACAAAAAGACCTTGATGTTAGTAGCTATACAGAGGAGTTCCAAAAACTTAGCCTTAGATCCCATGTGATGGAAGAAGAGAGTCTCAAGGTTGCTAGGTACCTAAATGGTCTATGGTGGAACATCCAAGAAGAAATCAGTTTAATGAGCCCAAAGACAGTCCATCAAACCTATCAACTTGCCCTTAAGGTGGAAGAGAAATTGAAAAGAAAGCATGACTCAAGAAGCAATAGGGGCAAAGGTAAAGGAAAAGACAATAGAGGCCATAGGGGAGGCTTTGGAGGAAGAAGTTTTGAACAAAGAACACAAGGAGAGTCTAAAGTCACTGAGCAGCAAGATAGTGGCACTAATAAAGGAGGATTCTATAGAGGAAGGGAATCAAACAACAGTTTTAGAGGAAGATCTAGTGGACAAGGTAGAGGTTCCTCATACTTTGCAACAATGAAGTGTTACCATTGTAACCGACTTGGTCATCCAGTATATAGGTGTCGAGAGAAGGGGTCATCATCACAAGGTAGTGATAGGAAAGTGAACTATCTTCAAGAAGAGTCTTCAAGTAGCAAGACTTCAAAGGTTGCCTTAGAATCAAAGGTAGGTGACAACTTGATGATAAGGAGAACTTAGATCAAAGAACCGGTTAGAGAAGAGCCAAGCCAAAGAAGGTCCTTATTTAGAATCAAATGCAAGATTATGGACAAAGTGTGCAAAGTGATCATTGATTCAGGGTCTACAGACAACATTGTGTTAGAAGAGGCAGTGAGTAAGCTCAAATTGCAAAGGATACCTCACAACAACCCTTATAGAGTCACTTGGTTGAACAAAGGCCAACATGTCCTAGTTAATGAGCAAGCATGGGTGGATTTTACCATCGGGAGGTATAAGGACAAGGTGTTATGTGATTTCCTACCCATGGATGCATGCCATCTTCTATTAGGAAGACCATGGCAATTTGATAGACAAGCTATCCATGATGGAGACAAGAATGCATACTCATTCAAGAAAGATGGAGTCACATTCAAGATTCAGTCTATCCTTGAGGAAAGAGAAAAGAGGGCAGCAGGTCCTAATGTTCTTTTGGTGAGTGAAAAATAGTTCTTGAAGACACTTGAGGAAGGTGAAGGTATAGGGTTTGCACTAGTAATGAAGCCCAAAGAGGAAGACAAGAAAGAGAAGCCATATTTTCCAATAGAGGTGCAAGATTTGTTGAAGAAATTCAAAGGCATAGTAAGTGATGCATAGCCAGCCACCTTACCTCCTAAAAGAACCATAAGCCATCAAATAGACTTCATTCCCAGAGCATCCTTACCCATTAAGGCAGCTTATAAAATGACTCCCCAACAAAATGTTGAAATTGCCAAGCAAATCCAAGAGCTCTTAGACCATGGCCTAATTAGGAAAAGCATTAGCCCTTGTGTTGTACCTACCGTGTTAGCACCAAAGAAAGGTGGTACTTGGAGATTGTGTATAGATTCTAGAGCCATAAATAGGATCACCATCAGATATAGGTTCCCTATTCCTAGAATACAAGACCTAATGGATTGTTTAGGGGAAGCCAAGTACTTTACCAAGATTGACCTTAAAAGTGGATATCACCAAATTAGGATTAAGGAGGGTGATGAATGGAAAACAGCATTTAAGACTACTAATGGTCTTTATGAGTGGCTTGTAATGCCATTTGGTTTATCCAATGCTCCAAGAACCTTCATCAAACTCATGAATGAGGTGTTGAAGGACTTCATAGGTAGATGTGTGGTGGTATATCTAGTTGATATTCTCATTTTTAGTAAGGATAGGGCAGATCACATTAATCTTTTGCAAGATGTATTACAAAGATTGTATGATGAAAAGCTAACCATGAATTTGGAGAAGTGTGAATTTGTTACGCAGGAGTTGGTTTACCTTGGGTTTGTGTTATCTCAACGAAACCTCAAGATGGATCCCAACAAGGTTGAAGCCATAGTAAATTGGCTTACTCTTAAGTCAGCAACAAAGGTGAGAAGCTTCCATGGACTAGCTCGGTACTACAAGAAGTTCATTAGGCAATTCAGTGCTATATGTGCACCAATGTTAGACACCATTAGAGGTGGAATGAAGGCAAAGTTTCAGTGGAGTGAACAAGCAAACAAAGGTTTTGAAACCTTGAAGGAGAAGATAGCTACTCAACTGGTGCTAGTGTTGCCTAGTTTTGAGAAACTTTTCATAGTAGAATGTGATGCAAGAAATTTTGCAGTAGGTGTTGTCCTAAGCCAAGAAGAAAGACCAATAGCTTTCCATAGTGAGAAGCTAAGTGATTCCAAGGGGAAATACTCCTCTTATTATCTTGAGTTATATGCTTTAGTGCAGGCTTTGAGGAAGTGGAGACACTATCTCCTCCCTTAAGAATTTGTAGTCTATACAGACAACCAAGCATTGAGCTTTCTGAACTCCCAAGACAAACTTATTCATAAACACATGAAATGGGTGGAGTACATGTAGGCCTACACATTCACCATTAAGCACAAGAAAGGGTAGTTAAACTAGGTTGTTGATGCACTAAGTAGAAGACTTTTGACAATCCAAGAAATCCAATTGAGGAGCATAGGTATTGACAATTTTAGAGACTTATACCCAAAGGATGAAGACTTCTCAAATGCCTACAAGGTGTGTAAGGAGTATCAAAATCACTTCCATAGTGAGTATTCTGATTTTACTTTGCAGAATGGACTATTGTTTAAAGGTGGGCAGCTTTGTGTGCCTAGAGGCTCAATGAGAGAAAATCTCATATAAGAGAAGCATAATGGAAACCTTAGTGGACATTTTGGAGTCAATAAGACTCAAGAGTTGGTTTAGAGGTATTACTATTGGCCAAGGATGAATCAAGATGTGAAAAAGTATGTGGAGACTTGCATAGTTTTCTAAAAGGCCAAGGGTACTTCTACAAATGTCGGTTTATACCAACCTCTTCCCATACCAAATAGACCTTGGGAATGCATTAGTATGGAATTTGTAGTAGGTTTTCCAAGGACAAAGCAGGGATATGACAACATTTATGTCATTGTGGATGGATTTAGTAAAATGGCTCACTTTGTGCCTTGCAAGACTACTCATGATGCATGCCAAATAGCTCAATTGTTCTTCAAAGAGGTAGTGAGGATACATGGTTTACCCATGAGCATTGTTTCAGATAGGGACTCAAAGTTCATGAGTCATTTTTGGAAGACACTTTGGCAAAATCTTGGCACCAACCTCTCTTTTGGATTAGCCTACCATCCTCAAATAGATGGGTAGACTGAAGTGGTGAATAGAAGCTTGGGAAACTTATTAAGGTTCCTTACTAAGGAATATGGTCAGACATGGGATCAAGTACTCTCACAAGTTGAATATGCATATAATGACACCATGAATAGGACTACCAGCAAGAGCCCTTTTGAAGTGGTTTATGGCGTGCACCTAAGAGGTATTTTGGAGTTGAGAGACTTAGGTCATGCAACAACAAGAAGTGGATATGTAGAAGACTTTGCTCAATCAATGAAGGAGGTCCAAGAATCAGTCAAGAAAGAATTGATAGAGAACACAAGAAAAATCAAACAAAAAGTTAGTGAAAGAAGGAAGAATCTACAATTTCAAGTGGGAGATCTTGTCATGCTGCACCTAAAAAAATCAAGGCTATAGGAAGGAGTACCTAACAAGTTGCAAATGAGAAGGATAGGTTCATGTACCATTCCAGCTAGGTATGGAGAAAATGCATACAAAGTGGATCTACCTAGTGACATAGGATTGTCACTGGTTTTCAACATAGCAGACTTAGTTGCCTACAAGGGACCAATTCAAGGTTCAGATTGTAGTCACTCAGAGGTTTCAGATGATGTGAATAACCTTCAGTTACCAGCCAAACCAAATCCAAAGGCCAAGAAGGTGTTGAGTGCAAGGATCACCAAGAAGACAAGACATCAAAACCTATTTGGAGCACCTAATCAAATGGCAGGGTATGGATGATGCTAAAGCTACATGGGTGTTGGAGACAAAGTTTAAGAAGATAGGCATTGATCAGAATCTAATTCCCAAGGAGGTGACATGATTTTCTTTTGTTTGGGAGAATGGTGTAGGAGCACCTAGGACTTAGGCTAGTAGTTTTCTCAATTTTGGCTTGTACTGACCCTAGCCAAGTTAGTTAGTGAATAATGACTCTAGGAGGGTCCAAGAGTTAGTGTTTTGAGTCAATGTAGGCCTAGGTTGAGTTCATTCTTCTTAGGTTTGCATTTTTGTGTAAATAGTGGGTTTGAGTAGGTAAATGACCTTCTTGATGGTCAAAAAGTTAAAAATTGGTATAGGCATTAGGGAGGGTTAAATTAGTCTTAGACATGTTTGAAAAGTCATGTGTGATGACTTGGAATAGGTCCTATAGGTTGAGAAGACCAAAAAGTGAAAAAGTGCAAAGTTGTAAAAAGTTGTCATGACAACTTTTATCCTAAATTGGTTAGCGATGGAGTTAGGGATTGTCCAATGCCCTAAGATGAATCCAAATATGGGAAAAGCTATAATTACCCTCTCTTTCATGGTTACCAAGGTTGGATTTTTGTGTTTGTAAGATCAACAATCTGAAACTAATCATTTTCGGATTGTTTATCATCATTTTGGCTTGTTTTACTTATTTTATGAATACAAATGGATTCAATCCATTGATCTAGAAATGGATTGAGTTTCTTTAGTGTGTTATAGTTTTTTTGGTTCCATTTCAAGCTTTTTAGATAGTTTACATTAGTGTTTTCTTGTTTGGTTTACAAACAGCCAGTTTTGGCTTGTATATAGTAGTTTTATGCAAAATGGTTGTCCCATAAATTCCACACGTGCTACCATCACGGCTTGTTGGTACATGAAGGGAAACCACCTGTATAGTGTACATATGTAGGGACAAGTTATGGAGATGATTTTCAATATGACTATCACCTTATTCTAGGTGAGTCTAGGAGCAACCAAGCTAGAGGGAACAAGGTGAAAATGATGTACAAACTATAGGGGTGGATGCCAAATTACCATCTAATCTTTTGGAGGGGTCCATGAAGTTGGAACAAAGTTACCAATGCCAAGAGAAGCCTTGACAAATTCATTTGATGCCCAAACACCAACTTGATCAGTCACTGCCGGCTAGAAGGCCTAGAAACCCTTCAAAACCCTCATTTTGGGGTTAGCATATTGTACGGTGGAGTAAGGAGCCAAAACCACAAAAATAACTTGAGGCTAGATGATTCATTGAAGAAAAACCAAACTTTCTAGGGGGTCTTTTGGATCATTTTCCTCCAAGCCCTAGAAAACTAGATTTTGGAGGCCTAATTGGGGCTCTTTCCTTATAGCCCTTTTCTAGGCAAAATATTAAAATCAGTAAGAAAGCCAATGGTTGCAAACCTCAAATGGACCCTAAATGCATTTGAAACATATTAGAAGACACCTCCACACCTCTGCATCAACTCATGATAGTAGGAGGTCAATTTGACAAATTGAAGCCAAGACAGCCATAAAGAGCACATGGGAAGCATTGTAAATTGGTAGGGTTCCTAGCTAAAACACTTGAAGCAAACACCTTGAAATGGTCAAGAATAAAGCCCTAGAAGAGATTGAGAAGGACTTGGAGGTCTAGAGAGCAACTAGGCCTAGTGAGTTGGTGTAACTGAGCAACAACAACTAGGTGAACCCCATCATTAATACCATGGGTATGTTTAGAGCTTGTGCAATAAAGGCTGGATACTATGAAATAGGCATTTGGGACTAAGATGTTCTACTTTTCCATTTTATTGATTGTATTTTTGTATAATCTTTGTTACAGTTTTGTTTATCATAGGCAAGGAAAGGGGGGTTTTCTTCCCTGCTTCTTTCCCCCTTGAGCCCCTTTGAAGCAGTGTAAAATTTATTTTTTATAAAATATAATGGCTTAGCCATTTTTGCCAAAAAAAAAACAAAAATTATACTATAATTAATATAAAACTATTATGATATTGTAATATTGTAATCAATATTAAATTATTATTAAGATATTATTATACTTTTTATATTTCTATTAATATCTTCACCATATCTTTATATTATTATTATATTAGATTGACTTAATTACGAAGTTAACTATTAATATGATGGAGATAGATAGAATTGATTCATAGTTAAATTGAGAGTGAGTGGTAGCTAAAAGTAGAAAATAAATATTTTATTTTTTTTCGCTTTTGATGCATTTAAGTGTGACACGTCAAATTTAATGCTTCTAGTTTTTATGAGCATGGTAATAATCAATAACAAATTATTATTAAGATATTATTATATTTTTATATTTTTATTAAACTTTTTCATTAAAGCAAAAAACTCTATTAAGACTAGTTGCTATTATTATATTGTCATATCTTTATATTATTACTATAATATTAGATAGACATAATTATGAAATTAACTATTAGTATGATGGAGATAGATAGAATTGATTAATAGTTAAACTCAAAGTGAATGATAGTTGAGAGGATAAAATAACTAAAATATTTTTGTTTCATTTTCATGCATTTAAGCATTCACAAACACACCAAATTTAATTCTTCTAGTTTTTATTAACACGTATTTGTGCATCCATTATGTGAGTGTAATACGCCTTCGGCATAATTAATATTACATAAATATAAAAAATAATATAGTATTATACTACAAATTACTAATTATATTTGAGATTAATTTAATTATTATAATTATAATTATATTAATTTTTAAAATTAAATTAAGATTATGCTTTTAAGAAAAATATATATTTTCACTATAAAATTTGTATTATATTATAATTAATATGTCGAAGCATTCCCTATATGAAGTGAACTGCCTACTTATTGAAATCAACATTTTAAAATTGGGGAGAAGAATGAAGACTATAGAATTAATGGCTTAAATTTATATTAATTTTTTTTAAAAGAGATCTTTTAGAATAAAAATGAAAAATATACATTTTAATATTATTTATTAGAAATTAGTTTTTCATTAAGTTTAAAATTTATTTTAACTATTTGTGTTTTTTTATAATGATTAAAAATTGTTATAATTTAATCTATAATTATCTGTTTTATTAAAAAAATTATTATGATAGAATAATTATATTTTAAACTAAAGTCTTTCTTTTCTTCCCATTTTCTTTTAATATTATCTTCTTTTATTAGATATTCTATTATTTATTTATTTATTCTAGTTCTTCCACTTCTTTTTTTAAGGGTTGATTTTTTATTAAGTTAAAATTGTATTCTAATTATTTGTGTTCTTTAATGGAATTACAACTAATAATTTAAAGATATTAGAATTCATACATTTTGGCTTATTTAAATTTTATTTATTATACAATAATTATATTTGAATTTTATTCTAATTTATATAATAAAATAAATTTCAAATTAACACCTAAATTAAATGTTTAGAACAAGAGATAAAGAAAGAGTAACTAACTTTTGATTACTCATTTCATGCCAACAATTTAAGAATATCATATGTCCTCAGGGAGTTATGTTGATGGTAGCATATCATTTGATTATTATCTCCATCTCCATCTCTCTCCTTTATCTATATCTCCTTACCTCTCCCTATATTTCTCTCTTTTATCCTTCTATCCTTCCCACTCTATCTATCTTTCTATCTCTCCCTCTCTCTATCCATCTCTCTCTCCTTCTCACTCCCTCTTTTTATATCTTTCTACTTCTATATCATCTCTCTCCCTCTCCCCCCTTCTCTATTTTTTTTGTATATCTTTCTACTTCTTTATATCTATCTCTATATGTCTTTTACTCATGCACATTTTGTCTTACTCCTTCCTTATATTTATATCTATATCTCTCTCACTCACACAAACACACACTCCAACCTATTTCTCTCTCCCTATTTCTATTCTATCTCACTATCTCTAGATATTATATGTACACTCCTCTTCCTTCATCTCTCTCTCTCTCTCCATATCCCTCTCTTCCTCTCCATATATCACTTCCTATATCTTTATCGTTCTATCTCTCTATCTCCCCCTCTCTTATTTTCACCATATTTCTATCTCTATTTCTTCCTCTCCCAATTTTTCTCTCCTACCATCTCTCCTTCTTGCTCATCCCCTCTATATTTTACAAGTTATATTTACTCTTTATATCCTTTCTATCCCTTTAGCTATCTCTTTATATCCTTATAAATCACTTATCTCCCTCTTTCTATCTTATCTCTCCCTATCTCCCCACACTCCCCCTTTTTATGTTTCTCTACTTCTACTCTCTAATGCATATACAAACACTACATGTTTCTTCCTCTCTCTCTCTCTCTATATATATCTCTCCATATCTACTGTTACCCCTCTTTATCTCTATCTCTCTCTAAATTCTAAACCTTTATCTCTCTATTACTTGTCTTTGTCATCTCCTTTCTCTCACTCTTGCTCCCTCTCTCTCATTCGCTCCATATCTCTTGCACAATATATATTTTTCTATATTTCTCTTCATCTCTCTTCGGCTTGTCTATCTATATCTTTATATGCATATCTCTCTCTTTCTCTATACCCCTCTATCTATATATATTTTCCTCTATCTATATCAATTCCCTGACTCTCTCTCTCTCTTTGGGCCATCCCTCCCTTTATCCTACCCTCCTCTCTATTTCTCCCCATCTCTCCCACCCTCATTCCCTCCCTATCCCCCTATTTATCTCTTTATGTATACCTCTCTCCCTTTTTCTTCTTGTATATCTCTATATCTCTCTCTTTATCTTCCAATATATATATGTCCTGTATTCCTCTCACCCTCTCTTCGACTCTATTTGTCCATTTATTTATCTCTCTTCCTCTTCCCCTCTCTATCTCCTCTCTATCTTTATCTCCTCCTCTCCCTTTCTCTATCTTTTTTTCCCTCCTCTTTTTCTCTATCTTCATCTCCTCATTCTCCCTCTTTTTGGACCTCTATATGCATATCTCTTTTTGTCTCTATATCTATCTCTCCCTGTCACTTCTCTCATCTATCCCTCTATCTCTATCTCTCTCTATCACCATATCTCTCCCTCTCTCTATATCACTTCTATCTCTATCTTTATCTTTCTATATCTTCATCACTCTCCAACTATTTAATTTTCTCTTCCATATCTATATATTCATCTCCCCTCTCTCTTTGTCTCTCTTATATCTCTCTCCTTCTCTCCATCTTCCTCTCCTCATTCTCCATCTCTATCTTTGACTCCATCTATATCTTCATCATTCTTCTATATCTCTCTCTCTCTCTATATATATATATATATCTTTACCAATCTCTCTCTCACTCTTACCCCTCTATATATCGCTCTTTCTAGCCATATCTCAACCTCACTCTTGCGCTCACCCTATTGCAAAGATAATATGAGCCTGTTACTAATAAAACTTGATTATCTTCTCAATTCAACAGATTCATTTTAGTTATGATTGAATCCTTGTAAGTGGATGCATAGTTTATTTTAAGCTATCACCTCTCAATTAAGTCCTTTGTTGTACAAACAACATCATGACCACAAATTGACCTCATGCACTACACAAATTTATCCAAAAAATAGACCAAGTTTTCTCCAATTGACCTTCCACACCTCTTTGGCATACCCATTGCACACCAAAGTGTGATTGCTAGTTTATATTATTTTAATAAAATAAGAGTTGTAGTTAATATTACATAAATATGATTATTCTAATATAATTTTAAATAACAAGGATTCAAAATTATAATTAAAAAAAATTCAAATATTTTTATTACAATATTATGATGGCGAGTACTTGCCACTATGTGGCACTTGTTAATACTTGTCTTAGGCAATACTATTGCATTCACTCTTTAATCAATTAGGTTGCACCAATCAAAAGTGATTATTATTTTTGCTTAAAAAAAAAACTTGTTTTTGTAAAGTTGAGATATATATTTTTTAATTTAAGATATAATAAAAATTATTTATCTACACTGTGATTGGTTAAAAAATTTGGCATTATATAAGCAAATTAATGATAGATTTTTTAGGTTTTTTTATATTTCTTTGTATTTTAAAAAATGGACCACTTATTAAAATCAATAGTTCAAAATTGAGGAGAAGAATGCAAGATTGTATAAATAGAAATAAGTAGGTTGTTCACTTCATATAACAATGTCTTTGGCATAAAAATATACATTTTAATATTATTTATTAAAAAAAGAATATTTATAAAAAATTTCTATATTTTATTATTATCTACTTTTAGTCAAAATATATTTTAATATTATTTCTTTTATTAGAATATTCTATCTTTTTTAAGTTTCTTAAAAAATAAAAGCAAAAATATTGAAAAAGAAAGAACCAACTTTATTTAATTCTAATTTGTCTTTTTTCTTCTTTACTTCCTTAAGTTTAAAATTATTTATCTTTTTATAATAATTAAAAATTATTATAATTATTTATCTTATTAAAATTTTAAAAAATGATAGAATAATTATATTTAAATTAAAATCTTTCTTTTATGACTATTTCCTTTTGAAATGTTGTCTAATATTATCTTTTTTATTAAATATTCTATTTTTATTATTTATTCTAATTCTTCCACTTTTTTTCAAGGATTAATTGATTTATTAAGTTAAAATTGTGTTTTAAGTATTTATTTATTTTAATGGAATTACAAATAATGATTAAAAAATATTAGAATTTATACATTTTCTCTTATCAAAAATTTATTATTATAGAATAATTATATTTAAATTTTAATATAATTTATATAGTAACATAAATTTCAACATAACACCTAAATTAAATGTGAAACTAATTTTTGATTACTCATTTCATGCCAATAATTAAAGGATAACATGGCCTTGGGGAGTTATGGTGATGTTAGCACGTCATTTGATTATTATCTCCATCTCCATCTCTCTCCCTTATCAATATCTCCTTACCTCTCCCTATATATCTCTCTTTCCCCCTTCTATCCTTCTCACTCTATCTATCTCTCTAGGTCTCCGTCTCTCTCTCTCTCTCCCTTTTTTTCTCTTTTTATATCTCTCTACTTTTATATCATATCTCTCCCTCTCCCCTCTCTCTATCTATTTGTATATCTTTCTCCCTCTTTATATCTATCTCCATATCTCTTTTACTCACGCACACATTCCCTCTTTCTCCTTCCTTATCTCTATATCTATATCTCTCTCACTCACACAAACACACACTTCATCCTACTTCTCCCTCCCTATCTCCATTCTATCTCACTATCTCTAGATCTTATACACTCCTCTTCCTTCATCTCTCTCACTCTCTCTATATCCCTCTCCACCTCGCCATATGTCACTTCATATATCTTTATATTTCTATCTCTCTATCTCCCCCTCTCTAATTTTGTAGTACCCCTCCCTTGATCAGACAATTTTTGATACTTATTTTGGCCATGGTTGACTTTTTAGTGGTTTTTGTGGATACACTATGTGGTGATGTTTTATTCAAATATTATGTTATGATGAACTATGCTTTGATGTGTGATTCAATTAATATTGGTTATGCATTATTTCCTTATGGATGATTAGATGTTAACTTCATTTATGTGTTATTAACCATGGACTCACACATTTATCTTATGTATGAGTTGTATTATGTATCTGTCTTCATGCTTGTGTGGAGTTTGTATGGGGTGTGAGGAGATGATTTTTCATCACCTTCTTCAGTGAGACACGGACCATCATGATTCTCCTTCATTGGTGTGTCTATCATGTTTGAATATGAATATATATATATATATATATATATATATATTGTTGGGAAAAGTGGTGTCTCAACCTTGCATTTATGCGAGGTTACTATTTATAGTAAATTTTCATTTGAGCATGAAATGGTGCGAAACTCTCCCTGAAGCTTCTGGTTGGCTAGATAAGCATTCCGGTAAAGTTGCGTCGCAAGGTCACAGCTAGTTTTGAAGATATTAAAGTTTTCATCTTGGAGGGGTGCGATAAAATGTTTAAACTTAATTTTGGGGGCTTTAGAGGCTCTGAAATGCCCTAAAAAGTGGCTGTAACCAACATAGAAAGCTATGAGGTGATAGAGCACTTCGCGAGCTTTCTGGCGCTTCAAACGGTTCGTCAATCGGACACCCAGTTCTCAAGTTATGGCCTCCGGAAGTTTGTACTCCTGAAATAGGAAAAATAATTTGTGTTAGATACATAAATGAGCTGTAAAAGGGAGCGACACATGTTGATGTGTGCTTTAACATGTCATAGGGCATCTAGAAGGGAGATAAGGTCGGCTACACCTTATTGGGTGGTTTTAGCCCATGGTTTTGTAATACCATTTGATGGTTTCTTGTATTGTATCTCCTATTTATGAGGTGTGTGAGATAGAGGTTGGGTGTAAGAGTCTTATGGCTATTGAGTTGCCTCTGAATCTCTGATTAGTGGTACTCCTACGAAGAGCTTGCTCTACAAGTATGTTCTAATCTATTTTTGATTGCTGAATAAAATATTGAGCTGCTTTTGGAGTGTGGGGTTTTTCTCCCGAAAGGGTTTTCCCCACGTAAATCACTGTGTTGTGGTATGAATGCTATTATATCTATTTCTATTTTCTGTAACTGTTGTAATGATCTGAAAATTTTTTGCATTACCCTCCTCTCAAGGTTAGTGTAGGAAGTTGTTTCCGCTACTTAACTTCCTTACAAGTGGTATCAGAGCCTGATCACCTTTGGTTTCAATTGTGGGTAGTTGAGTTTTTTGAACTAATCCAGATTTGAGTGGGAGCTTGTGCAGAAGACACTTTTTGATCTTGTTATAGGAATATTCAGATGGCGAGTTCGTCAGGAAGAATAGAGATGGAGAAATTTAATGGAAGTAATTTTGAGATGTGGAAGCTGAAGATGGAAGATCTGCTAATAGATCGAGATCTTTAGGATGCTATTGATGCGAATGTCCAAAGGCCCTCAGATCCTACTGCGGCAGCTCAATATGATGTTATGGACTGAAAAGCCAAGGGTCTAATCAGACTGTGCCTAGCAGACTCTATTCTAATCAATGTCCATGAAGAAAACTCTGCAAAGAAGCTATGGACTAAGCTTGGTGAGATGTATCAAGCGAAATCTTTATTAAATCAAATTTTCTTAAGAAAGAAATTGTATTCCTTGAAGATGGAAGAGGGTGGAAGAATTGCAGACCACCTGGAAGCATTCAATATGTTGGTGGCTCAATTAGTATCCGTCGGTGTTAAGATGGACGAGGAGGAGAAATGTCAGATCTTGCTTTGTTCTTTGCCTGATTCGTGGGATTCTCTTGTTATGGCTATCGGTAGTACTTCTATTGTTTTGAAATCTGAAGACATGGTGGGTGCCCTACTCGGTGAAGAGATGCGAAGGAAGGTATCCATCAGTTCAAAGGAAGCCCTAACTGTTTGTGGAAGACCTAAGGAGAAAGGCAAGAAGAATGAGAAGCGTGACAAGTCCAAATCCAAAGGGAGATCGAAATCTCCTGAAAAGTCCAAAGTCATTTGCTAGAACTGCGGTAAACCGGGTCACATCCGTAAGGACTGCAAAGAAGAAAAGAAGAAGAAGAAAAAGAAAAAGTTCGATTCTGATTCTGAGTCTGACAAGGAAGATGGCGATGCATTTATTGCGGCTTTGGCGACTCATGCAAGTAATGATGCCTGGCTAATTAACTCAGGTGCATCTTTTCATATGACTTCCAATAGAGATTGGTTTTCTGAATATGAAGGATTTAATGGAGGTAAGGTGTACTTGGGTGATGATTCACCTCTAGACATTGTTGGTCGAGGTAAAGTTAGAATCAGGTTTTCTGATGGTAGAATAAAAAGGATTAATGGTGTACTGCATATCCCTAGATTAAAACGAAATCTATTATCTATGAGCAAACTGATAGATGCGAGTGTGCAGGTAGTCTTTTCTGAAGCAGGATGTAAGATGATTAAGGGTGCTATGGTAGTTGCTAGAGGTATCAGGTTTGGCACTTTGTATAAGCTTGAAGCATACACTGTTGAGTGTAATAGCACTTCTATAAAAAGTAAATCTGTGGATACTTCACTGGAAGATTTGAAGGTTTCACCTTTAGCAGATGGAAATGGTTTTTGGGTACCTAAGGGTGCTCTTTCGTCTGAAGCAAAGTTACCTGCAGAGAAGACTATGTTATGGCACCAGAGACTTGGCCACATTGGAGAAAAGGGTCTAAGGACCTTGAAAAATAAAAACCTTGTTGAAGGTTTGAATGATTGTAATCTTGACTTTGATTTCTATGAGCATTGCATTTATGGAAAACAAAACCGTGTTCAGTTTTACTCGAGTTCTCATAAAACTTGTGGTGTTTTGGATCTTATCCATTCTGATGTGTTTGGTCTAGTAGATGTCTCTTCGATTGGAAAATCCACATATTATGTTTCATTTATTGATGATTTTAGTAGAAGGACATGGGTACATTTTCTAAAGAGTAAATCTGAAGTTTTTAGTCATTTTAAAGAATTTAAAGCAATGGTTGAGTTGGAGACTGGAAAGAAAATAAAATGTTTGAGAACTGATAATGGCAGTGAGTTTTGCTCTAATGATTTTGATAGATTCTATAAAGACTGTGGAATTAACAGGTAGAAGACAACTCCGTATTCTCCATAGCAGAATGGAGTTGCAGAAAGAATGAACAAGTCACTGATGGAGAAGGCTAGGAGTATGTTGAGTGGTGCTGGTCTCGAACAAAAGTTTTGGGTTGAAGCTATTACCACTGCTTGCTACCTAATTAATAGGTCTCCTACATCAGCTCTTGTTGATAAAACGCCTATGGAAGCATGGTCAGGTCACAAGCCTTCATTGAGACATCTTAGAGTTTTTGGTTGCGAGGCATATGCACATGTGCCAAAGGAGAAGCGAACAAAGTTGGAGAACAAGGCTGTGAAATGTATCTTCATCGGGTATAGTTATGGTGTGAAAGGATACAAGCTTTGGGACCCTGTTGCACAAAAGGTAATTCACAGTAGAAGTGTTATTTTTAGAGAAATTAAGTCTCCTTCTGTTACATTGCAGCCAGAACAGACTAAAAAAGAAGATGTGATTCAACTTCCTTCTACACCTGAAAGAGTTGAATCGAGACCCCTAGATAGGCAAGAAGTTGAGGAGAGCTCATCTAGCTATGAATCTTTAGAAGAGGAGGAAGAACCTCCAACTCAGCTTGTTCGAAGGTCTACAAGACATAGACAACCACCTGAAAGGTATTCACCTAATGATTGGAAATTAGAAGAGATAGGGTGAACAAAAAGCTATGGCTAGGCCAGAGTAAGTATGTGAATTCAGTGTTACAGAGGTTCAACATGCAGAATTGTAGACCATTGAGTGTTCCTTTTATAGTTGGAATGAAACTATCTATTTTAGATTGTCCTACATCCCCATTGAAGATGGAAGACATGAGTAGAGTGCCTTACCAGAGTGCAGTTGGAAGCTTGATGTATGCTATGGTCTGTACTAGACCAGACATTGCCCAAGCAGTGGGAGTACTTTCTAGATATATGTCTAATCCTGGTAGAGTTCATTGGGATGCAGTCAAAAGAGTCTTCAGATATTTGAAGGGTACTTCAGAGTATTCTTTGTGTTATCATGGTAATTCAGTTGGAGACATGACTTCCCTTGATATCCATGGTTAATTGGATTCAGATTGGCCAGGTGATATTGATAGTAGAGGATCCACCAGTGCTTATGTGTTTACTTTATTTGGTGGTGCAATTAGTTGGATGAGTAAGGGACAGGCTGTGGTTGCTTTATCCACCACTGAAGCAGAGTATATGGCAGCTACTCATGCTTGTAAAGAAGCCATTTGGCTTAAGAGACTGTGTTCGGATATTGGAATGAAACAAGGTACAGTGACAGCTTACTGTGATAGTCAGAGTGCAATTAGCCTAGCTAAGAACCCGACATTTCATGCCCGGACCAAACATATTGATGTTCATTATCATTTTGTTAGAGATATGGTCAAAGATGGTAGGGTGAAGCTGGTTAAGGTGGAAACTTTGATGAATGTTGAAGATACTTTAACTAAGGTTGTGAGCACAGAGAAGTTTAGATGGTGTTCAGAGTCTATGGGCCTTATGGCCCCTAGCAATTGATTCATTGTGTTGACATTCCCTTCCGCTCCTGCAAGGTGTTCGACAAGTGGGAGATTTGTTGGGAAAAATGGTGTCTCAACCTTGCATTTATGCGAGGTTACTATTTATAGTAAGTTTTCATTTGAGCACGAAATGGTACGAAACTCTCCCTGAAGCTTCTGGTTGGCTAGATAAGCATTCCGGTAAAGTTGCGTCACAAGGTCACAGCTAGTTTTGAAGATATTAAAGTTTTCATCTTGGAGGGGTGCGATAAAATGTTTAAACTTAATTTTGGGGGCTTTAGAGGCTCTGAAACGCCCTAAAAAGTGGCTGTAACTAGTATAGCAGGTTACGAGGTGATAGAGCACTTCGCGAGCTTTCTGACGCTTCAAACGGTTTGTCAATCGGACACTCGGTTCTCAAGTTATGGCCTCCGGAAGTTTGTACTCCTGAAATAGGAAAAATAATTTGTATCGGATACATAAATGAGCTATAAAAGGGACTGACACATGTTGATGTGTGCTTTAACATGTCATAGGGCATCTAGAAGGGAGATAAGGTCAGCTACACCTTATTGGGTGGTTTTAGCCCATGGTTTTGTAATACCGTTTAACGGTTTCTTGTATTGTATCTCCTATTTATGAGGTGTGTGAGATAGAGGTTGGGTGTAAGAGTCTTATGGCTATTGAGTTGCCTCTAAATCTCTAATTAGTGGTACTCCTACGAAGAGCTTGCTCTGCAAGTATGTTGTAATCTATTTTTGATTGCTGAATAAAATATTGAGCTGCTTTTGGAGTGTGGGGTTTTTCTCCCGAAAGGGTTTTCCCCACGTAAATCACTGTGTTGTGGTATGAATGCTATTATATCTATTTCTATTTTCTGTAACTGTTGTAACGATCTAAAAAAATTTTGCATTACCCTCCTCTCAAGGTTAGTGTAGGAAGTTGTTTCCGCTACTTAACTTCCTTACATATATATGTCTATGTGTGTGTGTGTGTGTGGGGTTCAGTGATGCAAGAATTGCAGGTACAAGGTACTGACTTCACGTAGTTCCATAGGTCTAAGCGTACCTAATTAATCCGATGGAAGTGGAGGAGATAGTCTTAAGGCCCTAAATATCATCCCTAGCCTTGCTCGATAGTGAGCATTGTCAGTCTTATGTCATCCTTCCCAATGTTGATATATGGTTCATGTCTTTACTTTGTTTAGTTGAGTTTGTGTGTTATGCATTTTGTGACTTTAATTATCTTTTTAGTGTATTTTATATGAAATTAATTATTAATACCTTAGGGTAATAAATGATTAATGAATTATATTAAAGATTAATTAATATGGGACCCTTATATGTTAAAATAAATAAATCAGTCATATTAGTTTGATTATTATTTTTATTTTATTTTTTTCAATAAAAGTGGGCAAGCCACTAAACTTTATTATTATATTTCATAATTTTTACAATGGGTTCAAATGACATACCGACAAGAAAGAACCCACAAGAAAACCTCTAGTTATAGCCTTGAATAGAAAACTAAAACTACCCTTACAAAATCTGTTACATATCCAGAAAACCCACCCACCCCATACAACTAAAAGTATACAAAGAGGTCCCATAGGGCATGTCTAGATACAAAGCCAACTAGCTGCAAAATAAAGAGTTGGATAACAAAATTATCTCCTTGAGAAGATCATGTAGAAACACCAAAGAGCCCATAAACTCATGCCAATTGGGGAGCATTGGCTAGTTACAAAATAAATAGTTGGATATCTAAGAGAAACTCCTCAAGAAGATCATAAAGGGGTACCAAGGAGTCAAATCTCCAGCATGTCAAAACTGAATAAAGCCAAAATTATCCATATGTACATCAAAAAACCATACCACAACTCCAAGATATAGTAATCAGACATATAAAAACCAAGAACTAGTGCTTTCAACCGGAGGATCATGAGCTGCATCCGGAGGAGGAACAACCCTTAGAGGAAATTCTAATTGAGTAGGAGCAGAGAACAAGAAACTCAAAGAAAGTAGCGAATGCAAAGCCTCAAAAACAACCCAGGATTTATCCACAAACTGATTAGGAACCTGATCTAGAAGAAAATCCATAGAAGCCCATGTATCATCCATGGTATCACATATCAGCCCCATTCTTAGTTCAAACAACAATTGACCAAACTAGCGATTACCCAAGAGCTCATGGCAAGAAAGAAAACCACCATAATAAAAAGACCCCACATCAAAATGATAATCATCCAAGGCAGAAAAAACCATATCCCGATTACATTTGGATGGAAAAATGAACGTGGAAACTAGGAGGCAGACCAAATCAACATCAAGTAAAACATCATAACAGATTGTAACAAACTGAGACAAGAACTTAGAATAAGAGATATTAGGGCAAATTTCCAACCAACGACACCCCAAAAGCTTGTGGAATTCGAAAGCCACCTCAGGAGAAAACATTTTAAAAATCTTACCAAGCTTTTCAAAATTATCCACATTATCTTCCTCCCAAACCCCAGATTCGAGCACCACTCTATATATTCCAGAAGCCAAGAATTAGTTTGATTATTATTGTTTAGTATATATATATATATATATATATATATATATCATTAGTGGAAATTATAATGTGTCATGTATCTTGTTGACTTTTGGTGTGTGAGGAAATTTAAATATAAATTAAAATTTAAATGTGTTGTTTTTGGAGGAAAGGAATTCAATTTGAATTTTAGAAAAAGGAGAATTTTCAAAACGAAAAGAATTTTGCCCTAAAAGATATTTTGGGTAAAAATCATTTATATTTACGGATTTTTCCAAAAATAGGGAGTTCTTTGATTTTGACAAATTTACTCTCTATTGTTGAATGTGTATTTTGTTGGAGGTGTTGAAGAAATTTTTGAAGGGGTTTTAGTTGGAGAAAAGCTTTGGATTCCCAGGATGGCAATTAAAGGTAGGGTTTTAAATCCCTATTATGGAATTTTAGTGTTGATTATGAAATCTTTTTGTTTTAAATGCATTTTTGTATTCATCATTTTATGGGAGAAATTTTTTAACTTTAAATATTTTTTTGTTAAATCAGGGTTGGGGAATTTTTAAATTTCAGAATTTTATGCTTTTGCTCTGAATGAAAAAAATGGGGAAATTTGAGTCTGCTATGGTTGCATATAAAATATAAATTACCAAAAGAAATTGTTGTGAGTTGTGTATATACAGCTAGGTTTTGTTTAAACTTATTTTAAAAATTTTGTTTAGAATGCTCAAAAAGAAATTTACTTTTTTAATTTATTACAAATTCCCAAAACAACAGTAGATAAATTTATACATATTTACACACACACACACACACACACACACATATTATAATATAATTATATGTTTGGAAGATGAAAATAGATGATTGTGTTTTACTAATTTTCAGATTAAATAAATGTGTGATTTATGTGTGTGTGTGTGTGTGTGTGTGTGTGTGTGTGTGTGTGCGTGGGCGCCCGCATAAATATGTCTAAATTTATCTAGTGTTGTTTTGGGAATTTGTATATTGATGTTAGTGAATATGGATTGGAGGATTATGTTGCTTTTTGAAATCATTGAAGAAATTGGATTTAAATTTAAATTTAAAAATTATAGTAAAACTTGGTCAACATGAGCTTGATGAAAAATAAATCTTTATTTTGAAGTAAATAATGGTTTTGTTTTGTATATTTTTGGTTTTGTAATTAAGTCTTCGTACAAGTTAATTGGTTATTTTTTGATTTGTCCTTTTCATGTTTATTTCCCTTTTGTGGTCTTGTCTCGTGAGTAGACCAAATTGCATTATATTACCCTCTAGTTGGTTAAACCTATGTGGTAGGATTTGTGTGACCAAGTGTAATCTTCATTTATGTTTGAACTCCCCGTGTATGGTTGGATTTATATTTTTCGTTGGAGTTATTTTGGGTTTCAGTAGTGTCATAAAGAAGAGTGGCTTTTGAGTGGGGGTCAGGCCCGAAGTGGCTAACAAGATAATTCCCTCAGTAGTTGGATAATTAAGTGATAACCTATTAATGTATTAGGGGGTTTTGGTAGCTTAAACATTAATTAATATTAATTGTATCCCGCTCATGGTTGAGTGCTTGAACAAACTCTGTATGCAAAGGGAAGGCCTAGAATGGAAAAACTAACAACCTGTTGGTGGGTGTTTTGACACACTCACCAATAGTCAGGTAGTTTAGGTGAACACTCACCACCTCTCCTGAAAAGAAATAAGTTTTGGGAAACTAACTACTCCAAGGTCTCTATAGTCAGGTCTTGATAGTGATGGGTAGCTCAATGGTTGATGCAATTGTACCTGTCAAGGGGGCTACTAGTTGAAACAACTTTGAATTACCTACATTTTTTATATTGTCTGATTTAGATTCTCTCAAAATAAACAACAAAATATAGATCGAGGGAACAAGGAAATAACAATGAAATCAATACAATAACAACTAAATGATCCACTCAGTCAGAATTTCATAATCCTAATATTATCAACATCACTAAATCAACATTCAGATGATGAGCTCCAGAAAGTATATAAAGTCAATCAACTTCACACACCAATGGAAATTGATACTACCCAACCAATAATCGCCCTATCAATTTAATCCTCATATACCCTTTACATGCGCAATATGATTCATAAAACAATAATGCATCCAAAAAGAACTAGTTGTTGATTCAAATAATAGAAGTTACCAAGTTACGAAGAACATAACCATTTAGAACACACGAGTAGATCAGACAATCCACAAGCTTCTTTTGTATTAAACTTCAAAGAGTATCACAAAATCTTCTAAACTCATAAAATCTGCATAAAAATCTATAATGGAATCTCTAAATTGGACTTCAAATCATCAATTAGTGGACCTTCATAATGGCAAAAATTCTACAATTTATAGATTTTTGCCCTACATCCTAGGAAAGAATCATGCCTACATACTAGGATTACAAAAAGGAAGGAGTTACAGTCAACATGCAAGTCACTTCTTGAATACTCTAGTTAAGTGTTACTAAACAGGCACTACATGTCCACTTCCAAAATGGTGCTCCAACAACAAGTATTTCAAAACATTCAAAAATAGTACCTCAAAAAGAAATTTTGAGATACAGCTAAGTTGAGATGGCGATGTCAGTGACCCAACATGCATTCGTCCTCTAGAACTACCTATTCACCATTCACGTCTTCTTATAGTTCCAGTAGTTACATGACTTATCCTAAATCTAGATACTCTGAGTATCTCTTTTACACTTTCTACTTTACCACCATAACATCCATTAAACTCTTAACTTCCTAGCACTGGAATATCACATACATATACCTATTCATCATATTCATAGTGAACTCAGTAGTCTCTAAAAAATGAGCCACAACATATGAATCCCACTAGCTGAGTACACTCTCTCGATGTAATACTTCATCTTGCTTGAGACTATGACCATGGCCTCCCAGCAGTTTAGTCAAAAATAGTTCATATTTATCAAGTGTATCTAGGAGCAAAGGATGTTCCTTGATGACCTTGATGTGATCTTGCTCTATCACCTCCATTTTAAAATCCAAAATATCAATCAATGATTGCAAATTGGAAATTATTTCACCCCCTAATAGATCTTCCCTAGTAATCACATCCTTCCCTAACTCTTTGATCTTGTTCAAAATCTTGCACTTCTTAGAAAGTTGATGTAGTTCCTTCTCCCATTGTGTAGAAAAATATATAAGGGCATGTTCATTATAATAAGCCTCTTCTAATATCTCCATTGTGTTTTGCAAAAATATTTTTACTTTACCCAACTGGTCCTTTGTCCAGGCTTTGATTGATGTAGCTACCTTTTTCATTTCATATATAGTCTTTATGTCACTGAGAGGGAGAGACAAAGTGGATGGCAAAGAATCATTTGTTTTGGAGTCAAGAGGCTTAGCTATCTCCATAATCAACTATTTGTATTTCCTTAATTGTTCCTTAATCTCTACTTTAGTCATATGCTCCTTTTCCATCCTTGATTGGATGGTAGATGTTGCAATAACCAAGGTAGCCATCTCCCTGTACTTTGTCTGATTACCCAGTTCCACCGTAGATACTTCATATTCAGGGGTCACTTGAGAACATCCTTTGACATCCTATACTGGTGCTACTATATCCACGATTAATTCCCCAGAGTCTATTCTTGAAAAATGATGAATAGTTTTTTCTTTCTTCGTTATCCTCAGAGACTCTATAATCGCATCTTGTAATGTCATAAAAGGGAGGATGACCTTCTCTTTCTTATTAAAAGTAAAACTCAACCATTGTGGGATAGTGTCATCATGTTCCTCTCCCTGCACCGCTACTTCCACAGTGACCTAAGGAGCCTCTAAATTATGTTCTCCCTCCTCTTGTTGTTGATCTTCATCTTGTTGTTCCTCATGTTTATCTTGAGGTATGGGGGTCTTTGATGAAAGTTAGCAACTTATTGGGTGAGATTGATTTGAAGGGATCGGTCAAGTTGTTGTATTTCTTCTAACTTTTCAGAGAACTTTTCTTCAAATTTCCTCTGTGTTTCATCCTTATCACCTCGATCATCTCCTCCCAATTGTTGTAACAAAATCTCTTGATCTTTAGGAGTGAGAACCATCCTTTCATCTTGTTCATCTTATTCCTCATCAAGTGCCCCTTCTTCTATATCTTGTACATGAATGTCCATAATTTGCACTTGTACTGTTGGTTCTTCAACAGCTACAGTAGGTTCCTCATGTAATTCTTTTTGTTCTCTCTCCACTTTCCTTCTTTTTTCTACAATTGTGATAGGCTCATTATCTTCATTTGATTCTATTTTAATATTGTGAATGATGATTATTTCTTGTGTTGGTGCAAGAGTTGATGTAGCTTGTTGGGTAGAAGAAACAAAAGGAGGTTGCACATAGGCTCCCTTCATTTGAGTGGTAGGAGGTGGTGATGTTTGAGTTGTATCTACTTGAGTGGAACCTTCACCTAGAGCCAGACCAATTGTAGAGAGAATGGGGGTCATAGAAGCCTATGGGATAGCCAACAAACCTATAGTAATCCCATGCTCCACAACAATTTTCAAAAATTATGCCTCTTTCATCTTAGCATCCAATTGTCTTTTGAGTTCCCAAGTATCAATTGGTGTTGCTTCTTCTTCTAGATCAGTAGAAGTGTTTTTTCCTTTAATTAGACCTCATTATCCTTGTGTATTCTTTATGTACCTTGGTTTGGGGTTACCAGTTGCTTTCTCCTTCTTATTCCCCTTCGTATTACAAGGATGCATCCTTAAACTTAACCATTGCTTTGTTCTTTCTAGAACTTTTGCAGTAACAAATTCAATATCCAACTCTTCCTAGTTGACCATTTGACTGGAGTAAGCGGTTTTTGATCAATTCCCTTTTCTTTGTATATAGGGTCGAGTAATTCACTATCATCTCTTAGTTCCTTAGGGATATTTGTTTCAATCTCAAAATTCCTAATTTGGGCACCGAAAACCTATGATATCCCTTTTCCCTAACTTCAAAACTATCTTGGAGGCTAGCCCAAAAATCCTCCAATATGGGCTTATGTCCTTCATGTGACTTTGGCATAATTTACTTCAACTTGCCATATGGATCAAACCACTCACGGGAATAATCAAACTCCTTTAAACTCAAATCATGCAATTCTTTCTCTACTGCCTTTGTTGCTTGAATGTTCAGACATGTATAATGCTCTAAGGAAATAGGCAAGGTAATCCCAGTCTTGTGCTTGAGAGTCAGTAAAATTTGCAAACCTACCAATTGCCTAGCATACTCCAAAATAATTATTCTATTGTTGCAACATCTAGGTAGGAGGAATGGGTTTCCTATAAACCCGCTAACCCTAATGTAGGTAGATCATTGGTTTTGCAAGAACCAACACCCCCAAATTTTAATCAATTTCATGGCTTCAATGATTAGCCTATATCCTACATGTCTTGTTAATTTAATTATTATAGCATAAATAAATACATCACCCAATTGTGCAGCACTGATCCTAAACTTTTCTTTGTACTCACTTGTAGTAGTCAGATCATCTCTCAAAATTATTACTTGTCTTTCAAGTTCTTGTTCATTATTCTGGGATTCCACCAGACTAGTTTTCAACATATCATTTTCATGAGCCACTCTATCAAATTCTTCAGAGATACAACAAGATTTTCTTCCTTCTTCTTTCTATCCTCAATATCTTTTGACATCCTCATAGTTAGGTCTTGCATTTCATTCCTCATGAGCATGTTTGTTTGACTTAGTTTCTGACATTATTCTTTAAGTGCAGTTTTCTCTTCATCATCCTAGTTTTGCAAAAGTTCCTTCCTCTTAGCTTGGGCTAATGATAACCTTTTTTGTAGGACAAGAATGAATTCATTTGCAAAATTTAATTCATCTTGCAATTTCAAGTTCTTCATTCTTTCAGCATCATAGTCCTCAAGAGCCATCTCAAGTTGCTTTTCCATAGCCATGTTCAATGATTCTAGTTTCAGGATCTTCCTCAAGATGTTAAACTTCTTCTGAGGTACCAGGCTCTGATACCAATTGTTGGGATCCAAGAACATTGAGAGGGGGGTGAATCAGTGTTCTACCAGTGAAATACGATTTTACCCTTTTATAACATACACATAAATTGGTAAATGAAGAAACATATAACTTGAAGCAAATAAACCATCCACATAAATGAACACCATTACACACAAAATTTATAAGTGGAAAACCTCAAAGAGGAAAAACCACGGTGGGATTTGTGACCCACAATATCAGTTCACTGGCCATATGAAAGATATTATATACAATGGAGGCATGCACATGCAAGAAGGCACACTACCTAGAGCACACTGTTCATCACAAAAGAGTCTCACTAACTACATGCTTTTGCTGAAGTAAAATAGTAATAATGAACTCACAAAATGCATCTGTTGTGCCAAATAGAGTTCTAGTTATAGCTCTTCTCTACACCAGTTCATAAACCCTGAATACTTCTACCGGTATCTCCTTTCCTCCAAGAATGCTTCTAAAACCATCTACAGATCATTGCATGATATAAAATTCACATACAAAATGATCTACATACATCCTTTGCATTACACAATCTCCTATATCCTTATTACAATTTTAATACATACCCTCTATAATGACCTTAACAACCTGACCTATATATCCTTACAAACAATATGCCTTATGTTGGCTTACAATACATTACAAAAGATATACAATGTCAGTCTTATACAATAATCACAAAATGATTTTGCAAATAAAACTTCCTTCGGGTCCAAGCCTGATGTCGGCTTTATTGAAGTGTTAGATGTTGGTGCCAATGTTGGTGTTGATGCTTGTGTAACCCTGGATACTCCAATGTTGATTTCTATCGGTGAATGCCTCTTAATGCTGGTATATGACTTCCATCTGATCTTGTTGCCATCAATGACAATAAAATGAATCTAATGAGTGTCAATTACCAACATATGGTACATGTGCAATATGCCTCCCATCAATTTTCATTTGGCAATGCTCATGGAATTGATGTAGAGATGGGATCCGGATACTTCCACCTCTTTCCTACCTATAGGGGAGATGACAATCATGCTAGAGGATGTGTACCACATTTTCAAACTCCCTATTAGAGGACAGACTGTGAGATATCAGATGGATGGCACATTGATAGCTTTGAGAAGGGAGTAGATGTATTGTATTGGTAGACCCATGTGTGCAGATTAAAAGGGCCAAATCCTCATCAGTTGGCTACTTCACCCTACTGGTAGAGTTCCACTCATGAGGAGATCGATGATAGCTATAGTGGGGCTAGCCATATGCCCTAATGGATGAGGTAGTCACATGCACGGGGGCCTCACATGCCATCCATGTGATGGAAGAGAAACACATTATATTTGCATGGGGACAAAACATGCTAGCTCATCTCTACCTTGATTTGGGAGATTTTTCATCTGGGGAGGGAATGAGTTTCATAACTTGCACCCTTCTATAGGTCTGAATGTTTGAGCATATTACATTTACCAAGCCAACATAGTATCCAATAGATTTGGATGTTGACCAGCCTTAGTCATATGCTTATCCACTCACTAGACCATGGCAAAGGAGTGATCTATTATATTAGAGAGTGACCATTGACATATTGAGATCAGATGACATTGTTTGGAGGCCGTATTGGTGAATGGTCACTTGGCCAAATCAACACAGATAACTTTGGCTTATGCAGAGGAATCACTTCCTAAAGGGCCATCACAACTACATTGTCATCCCATTCTATTTTTATTGAGCGAGGCAATAGTTTGTTTAGAGAAGGGTGTTCCTTCAGCCATATTGGTTTAAATACAAAACTCTCAAGCTGTCGTGAGACCAGGAGCAATCCCTAGGCCTATCATTGATGAGATAGAGCTTACAAATTTAGATGATGAGGATATAGACATAGTGGTCCTATTCAAAGATGATGTCAGAGTGCAATGCAGCTACATCACATGGTAGGACAGGAACTTCCCTAGAGCCATATTCCCTTTAGACTATCTGAGGGGAAAACCTAGCCCATGGATGGGAGGAGTTGATTCTCACAATGATGACCATGAGGCCTGCGAGGATCCTGAGGATACTCAGGATTACCAGGATGAGAGAGACAAGGGAGATCAGGGGGAAGCTGATATTGAGGGGGGTGAGGATGAAGATGATGATGCAAACGAGAAGAGGGATGAGGATGAGGGTGGGGAAGAGGATGAGGAGGAGGGGGAGAACAATGAGGAGGATGATGATGATGAAGAGGATGATGCCCCCAATCATACAAATCCTCACACTATAGCCTTTGATTCTCCAACAATAGAGGAGATAACAAAGGATGTGGTGAGAGATATGGAGGAGATAGTGCTAGAGAGGTCGATCTCGATCTTCCACCAATCATCTATGATAGGTCTACATCTAAAGGTACCGAGAAAATTTGATCATGGAGAGAGGAGTGGCTCTAGGCCACAAACAACCATGGCACATGCCCCTCTTATGTTCAACCCACATTGGCAGGAGGCTGACCCGGGTAAAGATTCATTGCTAATTTAATCTTGAATTTTAAAGTTGATGTCTATATAACTAATCTTATTTTGTATTCTACAGTTGATGTATAGGGATGGTGAGCTCTTATCCAACACACATTGTTTGATATTGTCACTACATCATGTATTCCTTGGTCTTCAAAGATCATACATAGACCATAGAGAAGTGGGGGATGACATGAGGATCTGTTTGACTCGGTATGAATAGAGCTAGAGGTCGAATGAGATTAGAGGGAGCAGCTACGATGCGAGCTATCAGAGGCCCAGATGGAGTCTACCATGTACCGAGGTATAGTTATGGATCAAGATTAGAGGAGCTCATCTAGGAATCACTCACAATCCTCTACCCACCATTATCCACCCATGGGACCACCACCACCATGACAGGGACCAGAGGGCTCGGGTAGCTACCATCCATAGATAGTGATGATGTATAGGCCATATTTTGTATCTATGGTGTGCCCTATATATGATGTACCTAAAACTTTTGATGATATATGTGTGTGTGTGTGTGATATTTGTCTTAAATGTGTTATTTTAATTGCAAAACAATGTGTGTATATCATTTTGATTAAAATTAACAAATTTGGAAATGTACATGTATATCTAATTTAATTCTTATGTGATTGATTGATCAATACTCCATGATTAAATTGATACATATGTGATTTAAGTCAACAACTGAGTGTTTAATCAAATTAAAAAAGTGATGATGTAGAAAAGTGTTTAAGTTCAGGCTAAATAACTAATGTGATCTAATTAAAGACAATTAAACACAACATGATGCATCTTAACTCAAACACATAAAGAAAATTTCATGATAAGATAGCATAAAAAATGTAAACTCCTAAAAAATTACATACTGAATTCAAGACAACAAAAACTTAAAAGATGTTTGTCAAGAACGAAGTACTATAGATTAAATAACAATAATTTAATACCACATACTTTAATGAAGACATGTTATCGCATCACTTAATTAAAATTAAATAAAGAAGAGAAAATATTTCTAGGCATAATATCTACAAAGATGCATAGCATTTATGGGTTCCTTAAGAAGTGTACCTTCCATATCTACTATTTTGTAAGCATCAGATCCATAGGCATTAGTGATGATATAAGGTCCAAGCTAGTTCGGGAAAAACTTTCCTTTTTCTTTGGGTAAAGCATTCACATTGTGTTGATTCTCATAGATCACTAAATCACCCACACAGAGAGATCGTCGAATAACTTTGTCATTATAACTTCGTTGTAAGAACTTATGGTATGCTTGACTATTCTCAAGAGAGTTCATGTGTTTTTCATCGATCATTTCAAGTTTTTGAAGGAATTTTTCTCAAGAGGAGTCATCGTTGACTATCCCTATAAGAGAACTTCTCAACAAGGGAATCTCTAACTCTAAAGGCATAATTGTGTTAGCACCATAAAACAAGATTATAAGGAGTAATTCTTGTAGCTATGCATACACTTGTCTGATAGGCCCAAAGAGCATAGGTCAATTAAGTATGCCAATCCTTACCATGCTTGTAAATTACAATCTTACGAAGAATTTGTTCAATAATCCTATTAGAAGCTTCAGTTTGACCATTAGATTGAGGATAATAAGGTGTAGAAAAACAATGTTGAATATGATATTTCTCAAGAAATTTCTTAACATCCTTGTTCTTGAATGAGGTACTATTATCAAAAATCAAAGTGGAAGGTATACCAAATTGAGAAATAATGTTATCTAGGAGAAATTGATAGATTACTTCAGCAGTAGTGGATCGAATAGGAACTGCTTCTATCCACTTTGTAAAATAATCCATAGTAGTAATGATGAAAGTATGTCCTTGGGATGAAGGAGGGGAAATTTTACCAATGAGACCCAATGTCCATAAATAAAATGGCCAAGAGGCCACCTGTGACCTAAGTTCTTGTGCAGGAGCATAGATCAAATTGTTGTGTTGCTGACATTGATGACACTTTTTAATAAACGTAAAGGAATCCCTTTCCATGGTTTTCTAATAGTATCCCATTCAGAGAAACCTTTGAACCAAAGATCTACCACCAAAATGCCCCCCACAAGCACTTAAGTGTCCCTCCTCAAGAGAAATTGAGATCTCAGCCATGTTAAGACAATGAAGAAGGAGACCATTATAACCTCTTCTATAAAGAACATTAGAAAGGATAATATATATCGCAGCTAGCTTACGAATCCTAGCCCTAGCATTTTTACTTATATTATTTGGATTGTACCATTGGTCAAATATTGTGAAATATGTGAGTGTAGAGTCATAAAATTGCAACCCTCCCAATTTTGACATCTTAGACCCTCACCTATGTGACTACATCTCTCTACTTGATTGAGACCCCTCTTTGCACCTTCATTTTGAACTTCTCCCATCTCAGCCTTGATAACACCTTAGGACCCTATCCACCCCCCAAGATAGGGCAGGATACGGGCATGGTGCCCCTATCCTCCCTCTTAGGGTGGCCCTAAGATAGGTCTATCCAACTCTTGAACATAATTTACTCTTTGGGGACTTAAACTCTCCTTTGTCAGCCTTCAGTGGGATGAAAATTAATCCTCTTAGACATGTATAAAAGGAGACATAATTCCCTCATTTGAGACACAGAAGAATACAAAAGTTCAAGTAGAAGGTCTCTATTATTTTCATCAAGCATTCAAGTCTTCAAGAATCTATCAAGTGTCTTATTGATTCATCCATTGGAGCAACATTACAACATTAATTTGCAAGCATATGTGTGTGTTAGGGCTTTTTCATGTTACATGCCATTTCATACAACATTTGTGATTACATTGAAGAAGAAAAGCAACCATCATCAACCAATTGTAGATCTACAAGGTATACATTTCCATCATTTACATTTAAGCATTTTCAATTACTTCCTTTCAAGGTTTATTCCTCAACTGGGGTTTGACTGAGGCAAACCCCTATCCACAACCATTCTTCCCTTCTTTTCTGTGTGTAGGTTGTAGGTGTGTAGTTGTAATTGTGGGTTTGGACTTCATTTGCAAAGATGGAAAAACCCTTTTTGGTGCGGGAATTTTTTGGAGGACCAAGTACACTTTCAACCTAGTCCCAATGACTTTTCTCTAAATTTGTAGGGCAGATCCGAATGAATCTATATCACAGATCCAAAGTTACAACGCAATCTTGAACCAGTAGCTCCTTGGTTCATCCATTTTGTCTCCCTTTTCTGCATAGTCAACAAGTCAACATATGTATTTACAAAAGAGGGCAAATTGCAATCCACTTGGTATTCACATCCTTATTCTCCTTGGATTTGGATCTAGTGGATTCAAGCCTCTCTTTTGAATGTAAAGTATCTCCCAAGTGAAAATCATCCTAGTGATTTCCTTTCTCTCTCTTAGGTGGGGAACCACTAGGGTCCAATTTTCCACTTTACATTTTGGTGAACCCGAAATCCTTACACCTTAATTCTAATTTTGTATGCATAGATCTAAATAATTGCAATTTGAATTTCAAAATTTCATTTCCAAGTTTGATCTTTTTGCATTTTAGAGGTTAATTGTATAGAAACCCTAATTTTTCATTTTGAGAAAATTGAGCTTGCGAAGTGTAGCATTTCAATTGCTTGTTTTGGATCTAATGTCTATTTCAAAATTACAATTCAAATATATCTTTTCATTCTAAAAACTAAGTGGTTAAAAAGAAAAACCCTAATTTTTAAGAATCTCCTATTTCGACCTTTGATTGCCAATTTGACTGATTTAGACATCTCCAAATCATATATTCTATCATCCCTGAAAATTTTGGAAAAAGTTGGTCAGACCAAGTACACTTTGCACCTAGTCCCTGGCTTATTTCCCAAAATTTTGGGAGTCAGAATTAACTGTATTTTTCTGCTTAAATCCAAAAAATTGGCATACTTCATCAAATTTTACACCCCTTAAGGTCGAATACAAATTCAAATTTCAACACTCTTAACTCTTAATTTAATTTTCATAAAAAGGTCCTAATTTTAGATCTTCTTTTTCAGTAAATTAAGATTTTAATTAAGAGACTTTCAATGGCAATCAAGGGATTAGATTTATTTGCTAGTTCACATAGGATTACATTATTTTTAACATATATTTATTATAATCATGTGTTGGATAATGGCTTCTTTCATTTCATGTTGCTTCTTTTCATTCATAGCACTTGGTCATATTGTGTTGCTAGGGTTTCAAAGTCATTTCATTTTCAAATTGATCTCAAAGCTTTCATGTATAATTTTTGTTGCATTATGGTGATGTTATTAACAAAATGCATTTCATATGTTAATCACCTTAAGGATTTTGTAGATCCCAATCTTAGAGATCCTAATTCTTGCACCTCTCCTAGGGTATCTTGTGTGAATAAGATGATAGATACTATATCAACCAATGATCTTTTTGAAAAACAGAAAGCATTGGAAAGCAATATGGGCCCATCTTCTTCTCATACACATACCCCTGAGCAAGGGGGGAAAAATCAAAATATAAACATTCTTACATCTTTAGACCCTTCTTATTCTCCTAGGACCTATGTTCAACATCAAAATATATGTGTAGAGGATGATGTTATGCATTTTATTCGTGATCTTTCCCCTCGCATAGAAATAAGTAAAGATGAGCCTTTATATGATGAAGATGTTCATTCCCAACCTCACAAAAAGGATAAGAATGACAAAGGAAACAATATTATCCTTTCACATGATATTCCTTCCTCATCTACAAATCCTTTTATTCCCCCTTTCACATTAGATTTCAAAGAAATTCATGATCCTATTCCCCCACCTAGCCATTTGCAACATTCTTATAGTTGTGGCTTTCATATAATAACAAAACAAGGTTTTAAAGGACAAGGATTTGGGAAATTTGAGCAAGGAATTCGTGTCCCTATAAACACTCCCAAACAAGTTACTATAGAAGGCCAAGGAAATCAGACTCCTCTCTCTATGGATGAACTCCTTACCCTCCAAAAATTTAAAAATCATCTCCAAAGACAACAAATCAAAAGAGCCTGCAAGAATGCTTCTTCTTCAAAACCTCCTTTTTGTTCATTTCATCAAACCCATGATCATAATGTCGATTATTGCCCTGATTTTCAAAAATCTATTCAAGATGGCATAAACAATGGCAAAATTAGAATCATGGATGATAAACCTTCTTCTTCTAATAATTATCCTCCTTCATGTCAAGAAAATGAATTAAAACACATTTATCATCCTGATAGACTAGCTACAAGAATCTATTGGAAATTGAAATATGATAAGAACATTTCCTTTCCATCTAGAAACCAAAACAAAAATCTTAAGCAAGTGAAAGGTGAGGAATATTGCACTTTTCATGATACATATTCACTTTCTCTTGGAAAATGTCATGCATTTAAGAATTTTTTTCAAAAGCAATATGATCATGCACAAATTTGTCTTACAATAGATTTAGTTGTCTTTCTTGACATATATAGTGCCTTAGCACTTCTTTTCTCCTCATGTTGCTCTTCACCTTATGACATAAGTAGCCGACTTAATTGGGGGCTCTTTATTATTTGTGGTGGTATTGTTTCAATTTTAAATGCATTGGGGTAGCAACATGAAGTTCACTTTCCTTCTTCATTTATATTTACATTATTTATTATTAGATCTCCTTTCTAGCATAGAGTTATTCTTTGGTTTTCCTCTTTGCTTGGAGAGGAGCAACTTTAATAAGTAATTCACTTCTTTTCTTGTCTTTATTCTTTGGGAAAACTTACCTCTCCTATGGTTTTGGTTATTCACAAATACGATATGCCCCTAGCATGTTTGGTCTCCTATGAAGTACATGTCCCTTCCTTGAGAGGATTTGTTCCATTAGGAGGGCATATAGCTTGAAAATGATCACCATTAGAAGATTCATAACACTTCTCCTTGTTCTTCTCAGGGGGCACAGATTTTTCTCATTTCTCTTTCTTTCTATATTATTTATCATTATTTCCTTTAGGGGCTGCATTTTCTATATGTGATTATCATTTCTTACAATGGTATGTTCTTATGACTAATCCCTCTTGGGGAATATGTGATGCTCTTTCTCTCTTCTCTTAGAATATTACCACTTCTTGAGACATGTATTTTACATCTACTAATGTCTTTTCTTGCATGTGTTCATGTAAATTCATTAAGCATTTTCTTATGTTTAATTTCTCTCTAGAAGATTGTGTAAGCTCTTCTCATTGTCTCTACACTTGGGGGGCAATGATTTCTCTATCTCTTTCTCTAAGGATCCACACTTTCCTATGCTGTGGAAGGTGTGAGCTTCATTACTTGATGTCATTCCTTGTGTGAAAGTGATGTTGTTTTCTCAAGGGTTCTCTCTTATACAAGAGGTGTAAGTCCTTGACTACAACCTCTTTCACACTTGGTAACATACATTTGTAATGAATTCACCCATCCCTATTGGGATAAAAGTGAGTCATCCTTCATCAAGAATCCCTTTCACCTAGCAATAGAGGGAAGGATTGAATTCTTGTTCTCTTTTGTGCTTTATTCTAGAAGATGTTATATTTGTCTAAGACAACTCCTCTTGGAGGTAGATGTCTTTTGAGCAATGATCTCTTCTCGTCCAAGTATCTCCTTTACACTTATAGAAAGATATCTCTTTTCAACTATCTTATCCTTTCTTGAAGAGCATTCCCTCTCTTGCTTAGATTTATGGCATTGTTGCATAATGGATATCTTCTTGGTGTCGAAGGTAGGTATCCTAGTTCTACTTTCCTTAAGATATCAATATTAAACTACATTTACATATTAAGGAGGGGGCACCCACACTGATCCTTTTGTACTATATTTCTCTCAAGCATTATGTCTCTTGTACAGTGGGTCATTCTCAGAGTGAGATGTCACCACTTTTCTCTTATATAGTGGGCCATTCTTGGAACTAGGGGACAACCTCTTAGAGAAAGATGTCGCCATTTTTCTCTTATACAGTGGGTCATTCTTGGAGCTAGAGGACAACCTCTTAGAGAAAGAAATTGCTACTTTTATCTTATACAGTGGGTCATTCTTGGAACCAGAGGATATCCTCTTAGAGCAACATGTCACCACTTTTCTCTTATACAATGGGATATTCTTAGAACCAGAGGGCAACCTCTTAGAGCGAGATGTCACCACTTTCTTGACATTTATAGTATACATTTTATATAGGTTATAACATACTTTGGAATAGACTCCTATGAGGTGCTTCAAACCTCACTTGCACACATGCGCACAAGGTTGAGTGGAACTAATGGCGTTCTCACCTTCCTCCCTTACATGGATCACCTAGACTAAATCTGGGGGCTATTTTTCCATGTCCTTTTTTCTCCATGGATCACCTTATTCTAGGGGTGAGATGTCCATGGTTCTTTTTGTTTTCCTTTCTTCTCATGGATCACCAAAGTGTGTATTCATGTTCTCTCTCTCTTTCCTCTCATAAACTCATAGTTTTACTATTGATGGTTCATGGATGATGTTAGCTTTTCTCTTTTATGTGATTATTGGTGTTTATGTGATGGTATTTGTCTTTGTGTTTCAATTAGTTGTTTGATACATTTGTATTGAGGTCTCTTCGGCTAGTTCATGTATGGTCTTGTGTTTTTTTGTTGTGTGTCTTTTTGTGCTTTGTATGGTTTTGTTTGTCTTGTTCTTTTTGTTTTGGATGCTTTTGCATATGCTTGAGTGAGTTAAGATCTTGATATTGGTGGGCTTTTGTTCCTCAAGATTAGTGATGTCTTATAGTCCTTGTGGTATTGCTCTACATCTCTCATCTTCATCTCTCTTTCTTCTACTTTACTGATAGTATTGGCGTAATCCATACTCCCACTAAAAGGGGGGCTAAATATAGTGTCATAAAATTGTGACCCTCATAATTTTGACCATATCTTAGACCCTCACCTATGTGACTACATCTCTCTACTTGATTGAGACCCCTCTCTGCACCTTCATTCTTAACTTCTCCCATCTCAGCCCTGATAACACCTCAGGACCCTATCCAGACCCCAAGATAGGGCATGACAGGGGTGTGGTGCCCCTATCCTCCCTCTTACGGTGACCCTAAGATAGGCCTATCTGGCTCTTGAACTTAATTTACTCTTCGGGGACTTAAACTCTCCTTTGTCAGCCTTCAGTGGGATGAAAATTAATCCTCTTAGGCATGTATAAAAAGAGGCATAGTTCGCTCATTTGAGACACAGAAGAATACAAAATTTCAAGAAGGTCTCCATTATTGTCATCAAGCATTCAAGTCTTCAATCATCCATCAAGTGTCTTCTTCATTCATCCATTGGAGCAAAATTACAACATTCATTTGCAAGCATGTGTGTGTGTTAGGGTTTTTCCATGTTACATGTCATTTCATACAACATTCATGATTACATTCAAGAAGCAACGAAACCATCATCAACCAATTGTAGATCTACAAGGTATATATTTCCATCATTTATATTTAATAATTTGCAATTACTTCCTTTCAAAGTTGATTCCTCAACTGGGGTTTGACTGAGGCAAACCCCTATCCACAACCCTTCTTCCCTTCTTTTCTGTGTGTAGGTTGCAGGTGTGCAACTATAATTGTAGGTTTGGACTTCATTTGCAGAGATGGGAAAACCTTTTTTGGTGTGCGAATGTTTTGGAGGACCAAGTACACTTTCAACCTAGTCTCGATGACTTTTCTCCAAATTTGCAGGGAAAATCCATGTCAATCTAAATATCTCAGATCCAAAGTTACAATGTGATCCCAAACTGGTAGCTCCTTTTTTCATCCATTTTGTCTCTCTTTTCTACATAGTCAACAAGTCAACATATCTATGTACAAAAGAGGGCAAATTTAAATCCCCTTGGTATTCACATCCTTATTCTCCTTGGATTTGGATCTAGTGGATTCAATCCCCTCTTTTGAATGTAAATTATCTCCCAAGTGAAAATCATCCTAGTGGTTTCCTTTCTCTCTCCTAGGTGGGGAACCACTAGGGTCCAATTTTCCACTTTACAGTGAGTACGATTCATCAAAATCTATAGTACAATAATAAGGCACATCACTAAAATTATCGGTAATTACCAGAGAGAAAATATTGTGAATAATCAAATTTAAATCCACCAAATGATCTTCGAGAGATAAAAGAGAAGAAACACATTCCATTGCATCCGCATGTTGATTATCCTCTTGGGGAACAAGCTCCTTTGTGTAAGAGGTGAAATTTTCTAGCAATGATAAGGCCAAGTCATGCTATTGTTATAATTTGTCTTGTTTAGCCTGATAAATTCCTGTAACTTGTCTTATAATTAAGTGAGTCACCATAAATATGTAAATGTTGAATATTAAGAGATAAAGGCATTTTAATACCAACAATAAGGGCTTCATACTCATCAATATTGTTAGTAAAAAGGAAATTAAAATGGTAGGACAAATGGATAGGCTTCTTGGTAGGAGATATTAAAATAACATCAACTCCCGATCCCATTAGACACTTAGACCCATCAAAGTACAATTCCCAAGTTTTTTCAACATTACTAGGAAGGACAAACTCATCGGGAAAAGATTCTTGATTGGGTGATGCAAGAGGTGAAGGCATGTCAGCTAAATGGTCAGCCAAAGCTTGTCCTTTAATTGCCTTTTGAGAGACAAATTTAAGATCAAATTCAATCAACATCATAACCCATTTCGCTAGATGCCCTAAGAGATCGGTTTTAGAAAAGAGATTCTTCAAAGGGTTAAACTTGACAATAAAATGAATCTCGGCATTCAAGAGATAGTTTCTCAATTTCAAAGTTGTGAAAATAAGAGCAACACATTGTCAATCTATCGTTGTAGTATATTGGACCTCATAATCGAGTAAAGTATGACTTTTATAATAAACCAGACATTATTTACCATCACTATTATGTTGTGCCAATAGAACTATAAGAGCATGAGAAGAAGAAACAATATATATAAGAAAAGGCTGAGTAAAAATAGTAGGTTGTAGGATAGGAAGATTAGACAAATAGGTTTTTAAATTTTCAAAGGCATATTGACAATCCTCATTCCACTGAAAGGTAATGTTCTTCTTAAGAAATTGAGTAAAAGGAAATGTTGGATCTGCAAGTTGTGAAACAAACCTATGAATAGCCTGAATTTTTCCTTGCAAACTTCTCAATTGAGAGATACTTTGAGGAGGTGGCATGTTGACTTTGGCATCTATTTTTTCGTATCCACCTCAATGTGAGACTATGAAGCCTAATAGTTTTCCACTATCCATGCCAAAACGCACTTTTAGGGGTTCAAGTGCATGTTGTATTTACGAATTCTTCCGAATATTTTGTGAAAGATCTCAACATGGTCTTGGGTGAGATATAGACTTAGCTAAGATGTCATCTACGTAATCCTCTAAGATCTTATGCATGTAATTGTGGAATATGAGAGTCATAGCACATTGATAGGTAGCACCAATGTTTTTCAACCCAAAAGGCATCATAACCCAAAAAAACATACCCTAAGGAGTAGTGAAAGCAGTTTTGAATTAATCTTGAGGATTAATGAAGATTTGATTAAACCCTGAGAAACCATCCATAAAATATAATAGAGCATGACCAGTAGTAGAATCTACTATCATATCAATGTTTGAAAGCAGAAAATCAGCTTTCAAGGAAGCCTTATTGAGATCTTGAAAGTCGATGCACATCTTGATCTTATTATCAAATTTAGCAACGACAACAATATTTAAAATCCAATGGTAATAGTCAATAGAGCGAATAAAGCCTACATCGAAGAGTTTTTCAATTTCAATATAAACAAGCAGAGTTATTTTGGGATTCATATTTCTAATTTTCTTCTTCACAAGTTTAGCATCAGGAATTAAGACAATGTTATGAGTTACAATCTTAAGATTAATGTCAGGCATGTCAATAAATCCAAGAAAAGATATTAGGGAATTCATGCAGTAATTCAAAGTATTCTTTTTGTTCTTCATCAGTTATATTTTTCCCAATCTTTATGATCTTCTCTTCATTACAAGGATCCATCTTGACATTGATAGTATCGCTTATAAGAAGGTTACTTTGTCAAGGAACATCCATTAGTTGAGGTAATTCCTTTATCATCTCATCATTATCTTTAGTTAATTCATCGTCTTTTCCAAAGTATACTTCCACATTCAAACAATAAGGAAATCCATGATTATGATAATATCGAGGAAGATTATCATAGGCTCCTAGGAACTCAGTCAAGGAATCATCGGCAGGGAAGACATCAAAGGAAGGTTGACTATAATCAGAATAAACATATTCAAGATGTTTTAAGGAAAGAGAATTAGAAGAGAAAATGACATTGACATTAAGGGATGGTCTCTTAAAAGCATTGGTAGGTTTGGAGGAATTATATTCAAGTCCAAAAGATGTTTCATGAGCGTTATTTTCTAGAGGAACTTGTATCCCTTGTTCTTGAGCACTACAACTATTGCCATTATATCCACTCTTAGTTAATGTCATAGCCCTCCTTTATCACTTTTGGATTTAAAATACAATTCTATTACATTTTGGTTAAACCAGTTAAAATGATTGAATAAATGTCATAAAAGAATAAAATGAACACACACACACACACTTGGAGAATATAATTCAAAAGGCATTATTTTTATTTATTTATTTTCCGCTCCCAATTATGGCACATGTTGTAGGAAGAATAAGAAGCTTCTAGAGGAATCTCCACCACCTTGCATGTAACTCCCCCACTTAGTTTAATCAATTTGCATGAGTCCAATATTGGAAAAGAATCTACCTTTTAATTAAATTTTCTAGATAGTGGAATGGAGGGAATTTTCTTATAAAATTGTATGCAAGTTTCAAAGAAGGGAGTTGATTATGTTTGGAAGGAAATTTCCCAAGTTTTAGAAGTAGATCTTCTTTGCTAGTCTCATTTTTCGTTGCAGGAATTTTAAGTTGTTGTTTGAAGGATTTCTCTCAAGTTGCAAGGAAGGATCAAAAGGATAACTAGTGGATTCAACATCAAGCTCGATAAACCAGGTTCTCTCCTTGTTATTTCACATTCACTTATGAGGAATTCATATTATCAAAAAAATAGTTATAGATCTTCCTTTATATAAAGAAATTTTTTTATTAGATTTTAAATCTTTTATTTAGGGATAAATAATAATGATAATGCTTTCATATAGTGCATGTAAAAGATAGTTATTTATTTATTTTATTTCCCTTAAGAAAATATGCACATGATCTTGCTTTTTGTTTTTTTTTCAAAGATTTTAGCAAAAAAAAATCATATTCCTTTAATTGTTTAAAATCTCTTTTTCTAAGATTAAAATTCTTCCCTGTGTGATTTGAATCTTAATCTTTATCTCTTCCCTCTAATTCATTTATCTGGTTCTTCAAATGGAAATCTGAATCTCATTCTTTAATCTCTCTGTGATTATTAGTTAAATAATTCTTTCTGTGATTATTAGTTAAACAAATCTCTCTGTGATTATTAGTTAAATAATTCTTTCTATGATTATTAGTTAAACAAATCTCTCTGTGATTATTAGTTAAATAAATCTCTCTATGATTATTAGTTAAATAAATCTCCCTGTTAGATCTCATTGTGATTATTAGTTGAATAAAATCCTCCTATGAATACTGGAAATAAATGATCTTCCTGTGAATGCTGGAAATAAACAATCTTCCTGTGAATGCTGGAAAAAAACAATCTCCCTATGACAACTGGAAATAAACAATCTTCCTGTGAATGCTGCAAATAAACAATCTCCTTGTGAAAACTAGAAATAAACTCTCTATCCCCCTATGAATACTGGAAATATTAACCTCCAGTTACTGTAAAATCAATCCAAAACAATTGTTTGATTGTCTGTTTTATTCATGTTCTTATTTTCATAAATGAATACTCTTTTGTTTATATATATATATATTAAATTTATTTTGAATGCTAAAGATATATTAATGTTGCAAAGAGATTAATTTGACACGGCCTCAAAAAAAAAAAAAAATTCCACATAACGCATGGCGTACAGGGGGGCGATTATTGTAACCGCTGGAGGGGGCAGTGGTACCCTCCACTACCCCTATGGTCACTATCATGGTAGTGGCCGCAGGGGAGTGGGGGGGCCCACAGTGTCCCCTCAACCCTACGGGCCTGTGCATGCAGGACTGCAAGGGTGTTGGGACCCATGGTCCCCACCCCCCCTGTTTACCATTAAAACAAACAAAAAAATTCACTTATTTTATTTTTTTAGTTAGTTTTTTTAATATATTCTTTTTAAATTGCAATTTGGAATTTTTAGTAATTACCTTGGGTTAAATTTTAAGTTATTTGCTAATAAATGTTTTAGTTAAATTTTAAATTAATTGTTAATAATTGTTTTAGTAAAATTTTAGTTAATTGCTATTAATTGTTTTAGTAAAATTTTAAGTTAATAAATTAGGATTATTGTGAAGAGGGTTGAAATTTAAATTATTGTCTCAATCCCTTTAAGGATTTATTTGATTACTTGATTGGTGATTTTAGGCTCACTTAAAAACAAATAAGTCTTATTAACATGATTTGATCCAAAAATTTCTAAAGGTATAAACTAATTACTCAATTGGAACTAGCAACTCTAAATTTAAATATTCTCATGATCAAATTAAACATTACTTAATGTCGTATGTAAATGTCACTATTTTTGTATCATGCGCATTGCTTATATGTTAAATTACATTCATTGATGAGCAAGTTACCTTCCCATTATCTTCATGCAAGTTACATGTTTGAGTTCATAATTGTCATTATCATACCATTATATATTTTAGTTTAGTTGTAGAAGAATGGTATTTCTTTTTATCAAATGGTGCTTGGTTGCTCTCGAAGTAGTTATTCAAATAATTAAACTTTGAAATGTCTAATTATGTACATTCACTTCGTGATTATTTTCAAGCATGATGTTTTCATAGCTTCATAGTTATAAAATTAAATAAAGGAAGATGGAAACCAAAACCTAGTAGCGTTCGGTATATACGGTGCCTCTGAGTCATGCTTATAGGTAATGTCATTGTGTTGAACTATTGCACTTAATGCCTAATAAAGCTACATCAATGACGTCTATGGCATCGTCCCTATAAATCATCGAGGAGTAATGAGGGACACTTGGAAGTTAAAATCCAAGGGGTGGGTAATCCCCCTTGGATTTATAATTTAATAAGATAATTCTAAAACAATCTTTCATCCATTGAGTTAAACTATAGTAAACCCCTATAGGGATGTTGAGTGAATGCTTTATGAAATTGATTTAATCTCAAAGATTTGTTGTCGATTGACAATTGTTTAAGGGTGGTGCTTATGATAAGAATTAGGATCTAGTGTTTTTAGGCCACAAGCAATAGGCCATCTTGAGCCTTTGCTTAAGTGCTACCTCCATGGGTAGCAACTGTAGAGAAACTGTCTGGGACATTGACCCTAGAAAGGGTTGCGTACCCAGTAATCAATTTACATCAAACCATAGAGTAGAAAATAGAACTACATACTTTACGCCTTGATCCCGTGCCGAAGCGAGTATGTAGGCAGTCTTGGGATGGAGTTGCCCCTCATACTCAGGCATTCGTGGGTGGGGTCTAGGCTTGGTATAGAAGGATTGAATAGAATCCTAATTTGAAAGATAATTAAAATGGAAAAAAAAAAGTAATTCAATGCATACTTAGAAGGAATCCCGTATGGATTCACTTGACTTCCCAAGGCTTTAAGCCAAATTTTGAGGCAGAATTCAAGCTTGTATTATGTTATTTAATTACTCCTAAGGACGGCGACCTCGGTGCACTTCTATTAGAAGAGTGTAGTACTTAGTGAGTGGCTCAGAACTCGAATGGTCCCGATGAGTCTAAGTCTCTGGCCAGAGCACCTCCTATACTGATTGGATAGATGCCTACCCCGTATGGGTAGATGCCTATCCCGTATTGGATAGATGAAATCTTATGTCCCATATGGACAAATGCCTAACCCATATGGTTAGATGCTCATCCCGGATGGATGAATGCCTAATCCAAATGGATGGATGCCCAGAGTATGCGATTGAATCAAACATAATGATTAAATTAAACAAAAAAAAAAATGGTCAATTTTGTCAAGTTAATTATGGTGGGTTATTGTAGTTAAGACATGAAAACCCAGACCATAAAGGGAAGCCATTTTGGTAAGGGAAGGAGGGGCCTCAAATTTTTGAATGTCATAATCAGTTGAATTAGAAGTGGATGGAGGTGTAGATTTTGAAGCAACCACAAATTTTCTTACTTAATTTCTTAGAAAAAGTGGATTGATTTTTAGGTTCGTCCATATCTTTCTTCTTTTAAATCTTAGGTTCTCTTGCAGGGAATTTTTATTCTCCCACAAAGGTAAGTGTAAAGTATAAGGACCCCAAATCATCACTTAAGAGGACTCCCTTGGGAGAAGAAGTCTCTTCGAGAGAAGATGGTGATTCAATTTGCATGGAATCTTCTTTAGGTGCATTAGAATCACTTGAAGAAGTAGGAGTAGTTAATGGAGAAAGGATGTTTGAAGAAGTATTAGAAATAGTCGAGGAAGAGTCAATCGAAGAAGATTTGGAAGAGGATGTTTCTAAACAAACTTGTAAATTGGTATTGGGAAATAAAGTATACATCTTGTTGTTATAAATGAACTTAACATGTCTATGCAAAGTGGAAGGGATAGCTTGCATACTATGAATCCAAGGTTACCCTAACAAAAGATTGTAGATCAAATTATCAGGCATGTCATGAATAGGTGTGGGCAAAATAACAAGTCCTACCTTGACAAGTAGGGTTATAATACCAAGTGAAGACCTAGCCACATTATCAAAGCCATGAATAGTAAGAGAATCTAGTTTAATAAGAGATGTGTCCAACTTAATCTTATGTAATAGATTAACGCTACAAACATTAAGGTTGGAGCCATTATCAACAAGGGTTCATCTTATAACGTTACTACTAATAAGGACAACAATCATAAGAGGATCATATTGGTGTTGAACCTCATGAGAGGGTAACTCATCTTGTGCAAACACAATTTGAGATTAAAGGGTGGTAATGAAGTCAATCAAATAAGCCATATTATTAGGTGTCATTGCGGGTGGGACATCTAAGGTTTTTAAAGCATCTTGTAATATTCCATGATGCATGGAAGAAGTTTGAATTAGATCCCAAAGAGATATCTTGGTGGGAGTATCTTTAAGTTGTTCAATAATATCATACTCCTTACCAAGAGTTTGTGAAATATGAGGCACTTGTGGAAGAATTGGTTGAGAAGTAGGAAGTGAAGATGGAATAACCTAAGGAGGATTAGGTTTCCTATTGTTCCTTGTGTTATATGAATGAGAAATTGAATTATAATTCTCTCTAGTAATTTGTTTAGCATACTCATAAGGACTCTTAGTGGGATATCCTCCTTGCACAGTAATAACGAGTTTGTTTAGAGTGCAAAAGGCATCATTACCATAACCACCTTGAACCACAAAGAGAGGTTTATTAGGAGGTTGTGAAATTGAAGAAGGATTAGCACCTTGAACCACAAAGAGATGTTGATTAGGAGGTGTTTGAAAGTTGTGTTCATTCACATTTATCATGTTAATTAACCTCTTAGATGTATGATCATTGTTTGAATAAGTTGCAATAGACATGAAATCATTAAGATCATCATCCAACATAGCATGGTCATCTCTACTAAATGATTTATATTTAGATTAAAAAGGAAACAAGTCATCATAAAGGGGATTGTTATAAATCACCATGTTAATAGATTTGGAGGATGACTTGATAGAAATAACTTCATGAGAAGAATCATTTGACTTATCTTCATCATCACTAAAAAATGACATAGTAACAAGGTTGACTAGTCTTTGTCAAAATGTTGATCTAGAAGGTTTGGGATATAAAAAATCATCAAAAGCCTCATCGAGTTCTTTACTAAACACATAATCATCATAAGAAAATGCATCATCATATGAATGAAAATTTTGTAAATAAAGATATAACATATTTGAAAATAAAAATACATACAAAAACTAAAACACACAAATACATAAAATATTTTTGGAATTTTTTATGTTTTTTGAATGAAAGGAAACATGCAACAACTAGATCTAACTAAGAAATGCAAATCTCATAAGGTTGGGATAACCAAAATGTGTTGGAAGAAAATGGAATCAAGTGAATTAGGACCTAATCACACTCTTGTTCACACATTGGAATACGAAAGCTTCTAAGGAGATGATTCACTTTGACTTATTATGAAAGAGAGTCAAGGAATATCTTTTAGGGTTTCCATTCCTTTGCTGCTATGAAGAGGAGATGTGCAAAATGTGACAATGTGACAAACTATACTAAGGAGATGACTAAAAATGTAAATATAAACTGAAATACAGGAAAATGTAGATTTGAAACTGATGCACAAAGTATAGAATTGGAAATGAAACTCAGATATGCACCTATCACTAGAAATGGGGCTGAATTGGGCCAAACTAGAGTGCTAGCACAGGGGTTTCACTAGCTAGGCAATATTATATCGTGTGCATTCATATTGGGGGTTAATATCCAAAAAATGAGGGTACAATATATTGCCTATCGGTGAAAATAGGGGGTTTCTTAATTTGGGCTATGAAAAAATATAATATTTGGGAAAAATAGGGGGGCTTTTAATTCAGCCTACGTATTGGGAGGGGGTGACAAAAAAGGAGTTAAAGGCATTATTTTTTGAAAATAGGGGGAATTCTTTAGTATGCCATGAATGCGTATCCTATAACCTAGGTTCACTAAGTGAAGCCCCCATGGGTATTGGGTGATCTAGTCTTTGAGATTGCACTAAGCTGATCTTCTGGATTCTGCAACCTGAAGTCCTAAGACACTGAACTGACATAGAAAGCACCAAAATGTAGAGGACCAGGGCATTAGGTGCTCTGGTTCTAGACTAGAGTGTTGGGCACTCTGGTCCCAAATATTTGGGACTTCCTTCTAGATCTGGATCTGTACTTGTAGAACCTGGCTTTCCTGAAGATCATGCATCTGTCAAATTCCTATACCTACACCTGCAACTTGAAAAATGTTGTTTGAGTGGTTATATAGGGTTTTTCCTTATTCAAAACCCTTGTTTTAGTTATTTCCACCTCTGCAAATAGCCAATAATGTATTGAAACGTGTGTGTGCTAGAACCTTATTTGTGTATAAGATCCTAAATAAGCTAAAATGCAAGAATTAGAGTTCTACCCTATTCTTTTGAGTATAAACCCTAAATGAAAATAAGAATGATTTCAACCACAAATACAATAATGGATCTAAAACAATAAAGTAGATTTGAAAATAAGTGTTAAGAAACTCATATGAAGATGAAAATAAAATGAAACTATACCAAACCCTAAGGGAGAGCTACATGCCAATCAACAGTCGGTCATCTCCTATTATTCTTCAATATCTTCAAATCTTCAATTGATGATGAGAATAGTTGATGTAAACTTGATGAATTTTGGATTTTTTTATTGAAGACTTCACATAACCTGTACTTTCACTTCATAAGAGGCTCCTTCAATTGCTATAAAATTGGATCCTTCAAACGAGGAAAGGAAAGGTAATAGATATGAAACCCTAACTTTGTTTTTGATAAAAGGCCAACCTAGAATTGATATAATACCACCAAAACATGATCCCCAAGTGGGTGTGACAATTCAAGGTGTTTAGATATGCAAAATTGGGCCTTGAAGGTCAAAATAGGACCTAATTAGGGCTTTGATGAATTAATCGATCAAAAAGATAAATAAAAAGGAGCACACTTAAGATTAAGGGCTCAATTTTATGATGTGTGGAGTGATAAAAGAAAACTTTATATTTATCTAAATTAGTTAATTAAATTCCTATAGGAAATTAAAAATGCAAAGTGCAACACACTAATGTGGGTGTTAACCTAAGCGTGGAATTGTACCACCCAATTAAGGGTGTACAATTTACGACGCCACAAAAACATGGCTACATAACTTGCTTCATTGTGTTATTCACAAACTTTAGATTTGAGAGAATTGTCATCAAGACTTGAACAAAATTCCTCTATTATGTTTGTGAATAGGCCTTCATCGAGCTCCTTGTTATCTTCTTTATGCATAATATGTTCAAGTTCATGACCTTGAAATATAGATGCATTCTTTTCATCTTATTCAACTTGATTGGTATCTTCATGCTTGTCCATATTTTTACATCTCATGATATGATGATACTCCTTCACCAACACCTTGGAAAAGTGGCCTTCAATCTCTTGGTGTTTATTCCCCATGATATCTTTCTCAACAACTCTTTGATAACATAGTGACCAGATATGAGAGTCGACAACTATGTATGCTTCCTTCTCTTAGAAGAGATTAGCAAGATTACTTTGTTCAGATTCAGAATTATCCACTGTTGCATTTGTCTATGGTGCCTCAAGTACAAGCTTTTGTGGTGGTGAAGGAAGCTTGTCCTGATTTCTAGCTACATAACTAGGAGCAGTATTTGGATATAGCCTCCTTGGAATGTCTTTGTAAGGGGAAGAGAATACACCTTGAGATATTGTATTTTTGAGGGCAAGTAGCTCATTAACCAACCTCTACACCATGGAATATGTTCTCTTGGTAGACAATGATTCCAAATGAGAATTTTCTCTGGACCCATTTGGCTCTATCTTTATCTTACTTGCAAGGATAAGATCATCTTCAGCCTCAACTGCTAAGGTTTGTGCAGTTGCAAGGTCTCTTGGAATCGCCCTTCTCAACAAGAAACTTACCTCGGACAATTGAGCATTGATGAAGAAGCACTTCAAATTTTCAGTAGCGAGTTGAGCCACCATTGGAATTCTGTTAGACAACTTGTTAAAATTAGCCACAAACTTCCACATGGGTTCCTATGGCTCTTTTTACATTTGAGTGAGTTGTGATAAAGATGCATACACATCCGCTACAAGCTTGAACCTTTCCTCAAACTTTGTTTTTGAGAGTTGTCCAATTTGTGATGGTTTGTGGCGCAAGGTGGTAGAACCAATCTACAACTACACCTTGTAAAGTTTCCATGAAAATTCCCACCGAAACATCCTCATGTTCTACACCAATCACACCAGATGCAATATAGAAGGCAGTAAGATGTTCATCTGGATGTTGTTGTCCATTTCCAGAGAACTTGGGAAACTTCTTCCTCGAACCATTAGGAAGACCATGTAAAGGTGAAGTCAAATTCAATGAACCAAAAGAATTCCCCCAAGGACCTTGAGAAGCCATTTTGCATGTCCTTGGTGAAAGCTTGAGAAATTACAAGAAAAAAATTTACAATGAATAGGATACGGGTATACTTCAACCAAAAGCATGAGGCCTTTGGATGTGTTTCGTATCTCCAACAGAGTCGCCAAAAACTATTGGTTGAAAATTTTATACACCTCGAGAGGCATACAAAATTGTGGCTTTAGCCACAGTGTGTGAGTTAAAAACTCTCCTAATTTTAAGGGAATTCTCCCCCTTTCCCACTATTAAAAATTAACTATGATATATAAGCACTAATCTAACTTGGGTGGGAAAACATCCTTTTCTCTTCTTTAGAAAAGATTTTCTTTTCTCTTTTCAGAAAAGAAACTACAATTTAGAAACAAATAAAACAACTTAAGAAACATTAACAATTACAAAGATGCTTATACAAAAGGAAGTGAAGTTTCTATGAAAGACTAAAGTCTTTTGTCACTTTCCCAGGATGGTAGTATAGAAACAAAGCTCAAAGTCTTTACTTTCCTACTATCATATCTGCCTTCTAGAATGATTAATATGATGATAATATGCAACTTACAATATCTCAAAGTTTTTCAATATAATGCACTTGGGATATAGACAAGAACAATCACAAGCAAAAAGTCTTGTAGCTTCTTCCTATCATGAACACATAACTATGCTAATTTAACCTTCACTATTTGCAGCACAAAGTCTGCAAAAAATCAAGTTAATGCTCCTTTCAACAATCTCATTACAATCTCTAGTAAATGCAGAAAAATATACCACCATGACACAAGAACACAATGGATATACGGGTATGACTTCAACACAAAGTTTGAAACTCAGCCTTCTTGATATTACTTGAGAAAACAATTTACAAGTATGAAGCACAAAGTATTTATGACTGTAAATTTGTGTAGAGTTTTCTTACTTGTTAAAAAGATCAAAATTACATCTAGAGCACCCTCCTATATATGTAGGAGAGGAGCTTAGAGAAAAAAGTGGGAGAAGTCTAACTAACTGAGACTTTTTCCACAACTAACTATGACTTTTTCAAATTACAGTCCTATTGCTAAACAATTTATAATTTATTTACATGCAATTACAAGTTACAAGAATGCAATTAATGTGACTACTTGCAATTATAATTTTTGACATTACATGTAGTTTGTCAAAGGGAAATTACAAATGCATGATTGAAATTAATCTAAGTGTCTGAGACACAACTCTATTTACACCATCCTTTGTCTAAGAGGTCTTCATGCTACTACAAGATGCTAGAACTTGAAGTATTTGAGATTGGTGAAGGTATTTATTCAAGAGCAACAACTTGCATCATTTGACTATGAATGGTAATTACAATGACCTCATGAAGATCAACCACTGAACTTGAAGATATTTAAAATTCTTTGTTGGCCATTGTGATAGTGAAAATCACTATTTTTTATCTCATAGTGTTGCTACAATGCATTCCTCTGCTATATTACTTCTTCATTTGTCAAGTTCTCTCTTACCATGGTGTTGACATCCAAATTTGGTAAAGGAAAGAAAATATTCCTAATGGTGAGACTAGAACCATCATCCCTAATTTTAGATACGACTTGACTTGGCCACTATTTTGTGCTTCATGGTTCATGACATTTTGACCCTCTATGTGCATATGACAACATACCATTTTCATTTAATGTCATGACATATGATAGCACTATCTTTTTCTTACTGTCTTTACATGTATTAAGACCTCTTGCAATTGCGTCTCTAGGACCCAATTGCAAGTAAAGGAAACTTGCAATTTTAAGATAGAGGGTTGCATGCTTGCAATTGGGTTACTAAAACCAGATTGCAAGCAAAGACAATAGAAAGACTTGCAATAAAAAGATAAAAACTTTCATAGTTGCAATTGGGTCTTGGAATCTCAATTGCAAGTTACAAGAGACTTACTTGCAATCAAGTCTTGAAACCACCAATGCAAGTTGAAAGAGACTTACTTGCAATTGGGTCTTGGAACCCCATTGCAGGTTATAAGAAACTTACTTGCAATCAGGTAATGGAACCCCCATTGTAAGTTATAAGAAACTTACTTGCACTCGAGTCTTAGAACCCCCATTGAAAGTTGCAAGAGACTTACTTGCAATCGGGTCTTGGAACCCCCATTTCAAGTTATAAGAAACTTACTTGCAATTGGGACTTTGAACCCCGATTACAAGTTATAAGAAACTTACTTGTAATCAGGTCTTGGAACCCCCATTGCAAGTTGCAAGAGACTTACTTGCAATGAAACCAAAAAGTTCCTACTTGTAGTGACTAAATTGAAACTCAAAATTGCACAAAAAGATAATAAAATGAAAGAGAAAATTGACCAAAACTTGGGCAAAGATGACAAAAATAGTCATGCATATGACTAGATGAAAACAAAATGATTTTTTTACCTCATAAAATATGCCTTAGAGAAAAAAACTATGAATTTTGAGTAAAAATTTGTAGGGGTTGTCAATTTTTTAAAAGTTAAAAAATTGAGACAACAGACCATACATCATCACTGATGCCTACAAATCAGGTCCTTACAAAATAGAAGATATAGAAGGTACACCTCTTAAGGAAGCCATAAATGATATGCATCTTCGTAGATATTATGCGTAGATTTCTTCCTTCCTTTTTGTCCTTGCTTCTTCCTTTCTCATATTTATTGATTGGTATGCTGCCATTTCTCCATCAAAGCATGTGGATTTAGGAAGTTGTTATTGAATATGCATTGCTTCATTCTTGACAAAAGTTGGTTGTCTTGAATTCATTATGTAATTTCTTAGGAATTTACATTTCTTAATGCTAGCTTATCATTCAATTCTTATATATATTATGTTAGATTACATCATGTTTTGTTTGATTAAGACATATGTTAATTAGATCACATTGGCATGTCATTTAACATAGATACATTATATCATCAATAGTGGTATTTAATTAAACACTTAGGTTTTTTAGTTAAATCACACATGTATCAATTTAATCATGATGACATTGAGAAATCAATCACATAAGAATTAAATTAGACATACATGTTGTTTACCATATTTGTTACTTTTAATCAAAGCAATATAACACACTATTTTTTCATTTCAAGGAACAAATTTGATAAAACATCATCACATATATATAAAACCATAGTTTTTGATACACAAATATATATATCATCACCACTCATACAAATTGTGGTGTCTCATATCAGAACCTCTATGGATGGTGGCTACCTGAGCCCTTTGGACCCTAGTATGGTGATCCCATAGGTGTATGTCAACAAGTTGATGTGGAATGTGAGTGACTCTTAGATGAGCTCCTCCCATCCCTATCCATCACAATAGCTCTATACATCGTCAACTCTACTTGAGCCTCCACGGGCTCATGTTGTAGTTGCTCCCTGTCCTCGCGTGCAATCTCCAGCTCCACCCTAACGACATCAAACATATCCTCATGATGCTTGAAACCTTGTTGAGATTTGTGTGTGATCTACGAGGATTGTGGAATGTGTGATGATGTGATCATATCACCAAACTTTACGTGATAGATAGAGTCACACCATCCATGTGCACTAGCTATAGAGAGAGAATTTCATATTAATTATACATATACATATATATCTCATCAATAATCAAAAGCAATTCAAATTTAATTCTAAACACATTTTCTTGCCTGGATGCCCTTCTTGCCAAGTAGGATCAGATGAGGCAGGAGTTTGAGCTATTATAGCTTGGGGCATGGCCTTGCTACTCTCTCCTCTCTTACACTATCCTAGTGTTGCAAAGTGTTGCAAGGTGGTGATGACCTATGTATCCTCAAGGTACGCCTCTCTAAGGTTGCATCGTCCCCCTCTCCCATAACACCCTATCCTCAATCCTCTAATGCCAGAAGATTGGTCTTTCAAATCTCATCTCTCGCATGATCATGAGCGACGTCCTACTCTTGCTCCTACTCCTCCATCTCCTACACCTCCCCATGTATCTCACTAAGCTCCTTGGATGTATCATCTCCTCTCTCCTTACTGTGTGACTACATTGGTCTCACCCAAGGAACAAGATTCCCTCTTGAATAGTCTAGAGGAAATATGGCTTCTAGGTAGGAGCCCTCATAGTATCTCACATAGTTTTGTTGTACCCCTTTGTCATCACCGATTGGGGGGACATACCTATCCTATCTCCCCTCTTTCTAATCATTACTAATCTCCACATCTTGTGATGTAGGTCTAGGTCTAACTCTTGGTCTCACAACACTACAAGAGTGTCATATGTAGATTGGTACTATTGTGGGATAGCACTACTCTAGATCAAACTGCCCCATCATTCTGTCAAAATAGAATGGGACGATGATGAAACTGTGGTGACCCTCTAGTAATCGATCTCATTGCATCTTTTATAACTATACATTTTGACTCGACCTAGCATCCATCTATCTGTAAGGCCTCCATATAATATCATCAAGTTGAAGATGGTCTATAACAACTCTCCAATACAACTAGTCTCCTCTCTACCAAGGTCTCATTCATGAATATACATGCACCCGAGCTAATCAAAGGTAATATCCACTGGGAACGCCATTAGCCTTGTACATGTGATGTGCTCAAACATCCAGACCTAAAGGAGAGTTCATGTAATCAAACTCTTTCCCTCATAGTAAACATAGTCTCCCAAGTTGTGGTAGAGATGAGATAACATTCTATGTCCCCATCTAAACACAATGTAGTGCTCCTTCATCTCATGTATGGTGTAGGTTAGTCCCTGGTGTATGTGACGGCCTTGACTATCTAGACATACGGCTAGTGCCACTATAGCAATAATAAATCTCCTCACCAATGGGATATCACCTATCAGATGCAGTAGCCATTGGATGAATATCTGACCCCTCATCTCTTTGGGTGTTTCTCTACCAACATGGTATACTTAATCTCTCCTCATCTCTACCCGTGATTGAGGCAATCGATATCTCATGGTCCTCCCTCTCACTAGTAATCACAAGATGAGATATATATCCTCTAACATGATTGTCATCTCTTCGATAGGTTGGTAGACATGATTGTCATCTCTCTAACAAGAATGTAGAAGGTAGATGTATCAGGATCCCACCTCTCCATCAAGTCCATCAACATTGGCCCATGAAATTTGATTATTGGCATGCAACATACCCACCATAAGCCAACTACCTGGAGAAGTCTCTACTCATCCAATGTATGGTGAGGGATCTAACTCCAATGATAGTTGTATATATGAACTAAGGTATACTCTCATAAGTACGGTAAATCTTGCATGTATCAAACATCATATCAGTAACATCATGTTGGTTAACAGATTTGTCTTTTTAACATAACAATTGAAATGACTCTTTACGCCCAAGATGAAAGACAAATTAGAAACTAATAGTTAGAGAGATAATCATTGTACATTAATTATATTCATCTAAATGTTAGAGGTATAGCTCCCTCTTATGATGTAATTTGGATTTTGGGGATATGCTTTTAACTGTAAAGAAGGAAAGGCAACTAACATTTGGGCATCACTATGTTGCAGATATGATTATGAATTTAGAATCAAAGGGAAATAGAGATAAATGACACAGTTCACCAACTCAATACCCACAAAAGAAGATTAAGAAAATAAGAAAGAGTTCTTTTTAGATGATATGAATATTTCAAGACTCAAAGTTCTTATAATAATCACTCATGATCTGATATAATAGATAAAATTATTTGGGAGTAATAAAAAATCACAAAGGATAATGATAATAGAAAGAAATACAAATTAGCACCAAATTTTAGAAGATTTCTTTTATTTCCTAGAAAAAATTAGAGAGTTCGAAGACTCTATATTTTTGTACAAAAGATCATGCTTTTAAAAGAACAACACAGATATCTCCCTTTTTCACTGAAAATTAAATAACATAACCCCTTCCAGAAATTACTTTTGATCAAGTCTCACTCATGTCTCAAAGTACAAGAGTGATCAGAAAATCTAAACTTGTTCCATAATTTGTTAGTTGCATATTTAAAGACTCCCCAATAAGCCTTTTTGGTTTGTGTAACTGCTTTTTAAAGAATATATATATATATATATATATATATATATTCTCTTCACTTTCACATGAAATTGTTGCTCTAAAAATGTTTTAAAAAAATTAATTTTTTTTCAAATTATTGCATATAAACTATAGAGAAATTGAGAAATTTCAATTTCTCTTGTGACTATTATAGAGTAATTTCACTACGGGTTAACCGAGCATCCTAGGGCCATGAAAATTTGTGAGAAATTGTGATAATTAAAATAAAATATGAGTTTATTATCCATTTTTTAGAAGCTCACAAAATTGAAGTACTTCCATTGTAAATTGGCCCCACCAGCTATATCTCTCCACAAAAAATATATTAAAATAACAGATCATATGAGCTCGTATGACTGCCAAATCAAAATTGGAGGCATTGGAGGCCAAAATATCAAGTGGATTGCCTTCAGATTTATGTAATTCACAACTTTTTTTGATGCATTTTCTAATTTTGAAATCCTTTGCAGTTGCCAAATTGGGGGTTTTTGGAACATTGGAACTTTGAAATCCTTTGAAGTTAGCAAATCGGGGATTTTTGGAACACTGAAACATTGGAATCCTTTGAAGTCAGTAAATCGGGGATTTTTGGAACATTGGAACTTTGAAATCCTTTGAAGTTAGCAAATCGGGGATTTTTGGAACACTGAAACATTGGAATCCTTTGAAGTCAGTAAATCGGGGATTTTTGGAACATTGGAACACTAAAATCCTTTGAAGTCGGTGAATTGGGGATTTTTGGAACACAAAAATATTGGAATCCTTTAAAGCCAGCAAATTGGGGGTTTTTGGAACACTAGAATCTTTTAAAGTCAACAAATCAAAGATTTTTGAAACACGAGAACCTGAAAAAAATGACACAGGTCAACTTTGAGCTTAAGACAATGCAAAAATTATAAGAAGGATTTTACAAATAAAAGACATAATGTGGGGGAGACCTGTACTCAAAAGAGAAGACAAAAATTTTCAAATTCTAGGTAGCCCATGTCCAAATTAGGGCTATAGGCAACTAATTAACCAATCAAAAGAAAATAAAGGTCATATGGTGTCCTATGACCTCTTAGGACTCCATATGACCTCTTATCTATTGTTATGGGTCATATGGTGTCCTATGACCCCTTAGAACACATGCATGGATCCCTAGGATACCATATGACCCTAGAGAGGGAGAGAGGGGGAGGAGAGGGAGGGAATGGGAGAGAGATACACCTAAGAGAGGAGGAGAGTGAGATTGAGAGATAGAGATTGAGAGGGAGAGACAAGAGATAAATGAGAGAAAGAGAGATGGAGAGAGAGAGAGAGAGGGGGAGGGAATAGAGGGAGAGATAGAGATAGAGAGCGACACAAAGAAGGGGACTCAAAGAGAGAGAGATAGAGAGAGAGAGAGAGAGAGAGAGAGAGGTGGATAGAGGTATTGAGAGAGAAAGAGAGACCTAAGAGGTGGAGGAAGGGAAGGAGAGAGAGAGAGAGAAAGAGAGGGTGAGAGATAGAGAGATTCTGAGTGACAGGGAGGAAGGGATGGAAGGAGAGTACAAGAGACTAGAGAGAGAGGTGCAAAGAGAGGGAGAGAGTGAGAAATAGAGGTAATGAGAAAGGGAGAGAGGGAGGGGGAGGAGAGAGGGAGAGAATGAGAGAGAGAGATACCTAAGAGAAGGAGAGAGTGAGATAGAGAGAAAGAGGATGATAGGGAGAGACTTCAAAGATAAAGAATGGGGGAGAGAGAGAGAGAGAGAGAGAGAGAGAGAGAGAGACTTAAGTGAAAAAAATAGAAAGGGAGGAGGGGAGGTAGGGAGAGAGTGGGAAAGAGATACACTTGATAGAGGAGGAGAGTGAGATAGAAAGATAGAGGCAAAGAGGGAGAGAGAATTAAGAGAGAAAGAATGGGAGAGAGAGAGAGAGAGAGATCCATAGACGTGATAGAGAGAAGGAGAGAGACTTGAGAGAAAGAGAAATGGAGCGAGAGGGGGAGAGAGAAAGAGAGTTAGAGGGAAAGAAATACTTGACAAAGGAATAGAAAGGGAGGGGGAGGGAGAGGGAGAGAATGAGAGAGAGAGACACTGAAGAGAAGGGGAGAGAGTGAGAGATAGATATATTTGAGAGAGGGAGAGAAAGAGAGGGATAGATGAAAGAGAGAAAGAGGGTGAGGGAGATGAGAAAGAGAGGGAAAGATACCCGAAAGAGTGAAGAAAGTAGAGATGGAGAGATACTCGAGAGAGGGAATAAAGTAGAGAGGGATATTCCTAAGAGACAAAAAGGTAGGGGTTAAGGAAGAGAGAGGGGGAATGTAGGGAAGAGACAAGAGAGATAGTGCTAATATGAGCATGCTAATTACTGAAATTTGACTAAGTCTGAAATTTATAAAAATACTAAAAAAACTAGAATCTGCATTATAACTCTTAGAGATCTGGAACCACTCTCAAACATCCTGACAATATATACATAAATATAAATTACAATATAAGTCACTTATACTTAAATGTTATATTTTATGTATATATCCTATCGAAAAACCTAATGGAATGCTAAATGAATTGCATTTTATTGACAGACAAACGCATACGTGGTTTACAAACTAAAACCGCGTACGGGGTTTTTAGTTTCTAAATCGCATACGGGGTTTTAGTTTTTAAACCGCATACTCGGTTAGTAAACTTTAAATCCCGTACGTGGTTTAGCTTTGGTTAGTCTTGACAAAACAAGCCCAAACGCGTACAACGTTCTTTAAATTTGAAAACCCCATGTGCGTTTTGTTGTTTTTCATGGTTTTTTTTGGTGTGTCCACTTTTCTGACCACCATCTTTGTGCACTTACCCATTTTATATTTTATATTTATTGGTTATTGTTATTTATGTTCTATTTTTCTCCATTTGGTTTATTTAATTATTTGGGATATTCTTATTATTTAAATATCTTTTTACCCTTTTTGGTTATTTAAATATTATTTATCTTACCTACCCTATTTTACCATTGCTTGAGAGTTTTAGGTAAGCTAATTAATATTATTTTATATTTTCTTACCTTGATATTTCATGGGTAGGGGTTGGTATGAAATATAATATTTCTAATTATTTTGATTGGCCGACATATTCTATAGTTTTTGAATGAAATTCTATTTCTTGAGCCTTTTGAGTTTTGTCGATTGGCCTTATGGAGAAATTTTCATTATGAGGATTTTGGATTTGGTTGAAGCTTGGTTTGGGCTAAATTTTGGTTGAGGATTGTGCTTCTTTAGATTTATTGTCTTGCCATAACTTCTAATTCCAGGTTGGGGACTTATTTTCTCCTTTTGTATTCTGCATTTTGACTTTTAAATGGTTGTTTGGAAAAGATTGTCTGTGGGAACTTTTGGGTTGAATGAAAATTTAAATAAATAATTTACAAATAAAATTTGTGGATTGTTTGTATTTTCTAGAAATGCTTGCCGTGAATTTCTAGTTGAATGGAATTACAGATTCTGCATTATGGCCTTACCATTCTCAATTGTTGTGCTAGGAGAAATCTCTATTATGTCATTCTATTTATTTTGTATTTCTTATATGGTGAAGTCTATGTGTATTATATTAATGGCCTTAGTCATGTTGTTCTCTTTTAAATGTCTATTTAGTTTGTTTTGTCGAGAATATTTACCTATAATTTTTACCTATCACATTGTCAAGAAGTCATGGGTACTCTTCCTTTATTGGTCTAGTGATTATTGCGTTGTATTATTTGTCTAAGTTGATTTTGGCCACGAAAGTCTTTCCTAATGTCATAAATAATTTAAGTGTCGTTTTGGAGACCTTAGACAAGATTTTTGTCTTTGTACTTGGGAGTTTATTTCCTTTGTTTTATATGGACTAGATCATTTAGTAAATGTGCTACCCTTTTGAGTTTAATCTCTACTCTATGGCTTGGATGCACTAGCCTATGGGTCATATGCACTATTTCATTAGTGCATGCACTGATCTGCATATCGAATGCACTGCTTCATGTCTTATATGCACTACTTGATCTAGTAGATGCACTAGTCTGGGTTACATAAGCACAACACTATTATTTATATGTGCTAATCTGGTTATCAAAAGGGCTATTCCTCCCTTTTAAAGGCGCTATACTGATTAATGAATGTGCTACTCTTGTGAGTAAATGCACTAGTCTGCCTATTTGATCTTTTTGTATCAGTCTCGATCTTTCTGAATCATTTCATGACTTTCTGATTTAGTATTTCGACTGTCCAGAGGCTGAATTTGTGTTTCCTAAGTGTCTTGAGGTGATATGGGACTATATTATTTATTTTGGTTGACTATTTGCATTGATATATGATAAGAAAGATGAGTAATACCTTGGTATTATTCTTTGGGCTCATGATGGATGAAATTGATATTGAGATTCTTGAGTATTATGTGTTCCTTACTGCCTATGTGAGGCTGAGATAGTGGCATATACTATTCATGTGTATGAGTACCTCATTTGATAATAACCTTGATTATTCAGTTATATTGTATTGAGAGCCCTTGTTTCTGATATGTGTATGTTGTTACCTTAGTTCTAGGCGCATTCTAGGGGAGTGGGCTTCCAAGTGAGCATTTGGGGTCGTGAGGAATAGATTACCAAGTTACTCAGGGTCTAGACCACCAACATAACTCGTTGGAAGTTTTTTATGTAGCAAGTGACAACATAATTAATTAATCCTAGGAGGGATGGGTAGAAGTAAATCACTTAATAAGATAATAAAAGATTGTATGGTGCCTCAACTCATGTCCCTGTCGATCCAAGAATGGTTGGGAAGAAATTTGTGATCTAGGTAAGCCAAACTTCCTTTCTTTCCTCAAAGGTAGAGACAACTCCACATGAGTATCACGGATGTTAGGACAGGGTCCCAGGTTCCCCTTTTTTTCTTTAAGGTGATAGAATGTGATGACACTCCTTCCCTATATGCAAGCCTTAGCACCTTAATCCTTTATTTGTTGATAAGCCTCTAGAGGTCTTACATGTTTTATGTTTAGAGATTTTGATGTAGCCTTGTGATGTGGCTTGAAGTATCATTCATGTGGTGGCTTTCCATTTGTGGAGGTTTTAAGGTTTGTTTCCTTGGGTTGTTAGGTGTCATCCTAGATCTAGAATATGTGTGTCAGATCCTATGTCATTCTTTATAGCACAAGGGGTGGTTCCTTATGGTTCCACATCGTCGGGTGGTTTGATGCCTTCTTCCATTGGGATTTTCTTCATCAGATGCTCTTGTGTGTGGATGTCGATTCTTATCTCTTCAACTATGGATGGATTCTTGGATTAGATTGATGGACCATGATTCATATGACATTGTATGTTAGTAGGAGTATTTGTATTTGGAGGATTTATGTACTATGATGTAAAAAGAATGTTATATTCATATGCAATGGGATTATGATCATGATTCTTGTAATAGGATATGTTGTTTTAATCTTTGTGTAAACTATGTTGTACCTTGGATATAGATGGTTAATGTAAACAAGGATTTGGAATCATAGTTGAATAAAGAATGTCAATGGAATTAGGCTTAGATGGAATAAAAGTAATTCTCTTAATGTTCTTCTCCTTGAATTGTGGATATGCATTTAGTATATGTTGGATGTGTATGTTTATTTAAGGAAATGGATAGGGATGCTTAGTAATAAATTAATGATGGTACGAAAGTTAATATGATATTGGGAATTAGGCACACTTGGATTGGTGCCCTTAAAAAGAACCTAAGTGTTTTAATGGCTTGTGTTATTAAATGGACATATCCTTGATAATAGAATAAGTGAATGTTCCCTTATCCTACTATAAGAAGTAAATTTTGGGAAAATTAGGTTAATGGATTATGATAGTGAATATGATGTTAGATTAGGTAATGACGTTAAGATACCCTAGGAAAGGATGAGGTGTGTGATGGTGATTATTTTTGTTTGTGTACTTATGTTATATTAGATTTGATTACGTGTATTAGTTGATATATGTATCATTTGGGATCATGCTATGTGATGATTATTAGATGATTATGTTAATGGAGATATATGTTTTGCATTTTTTTAGTATTTCAAAAAAATTATCTTTATATGCATGTTAGATGGTTATTATTTTGGCAAGCATTACAATAATTATTGATAATTTGTCTCATACTTTAAGAACTCATAGATACAATAAATTTATGAAATGCTTTACATTAACCATAATTTTACCATGTAATACTATCTTTGAGACAATGGAAAATTGACAAGTAGAAGCAAATAAAAAAATGTTAAATATTATACTTATGAAAATAGACAAGGAATAAAACCGTGATTGAAAATTATAAGGCTACTCTACTTTGTGGGCCTATAGGACTAGTATTGTACACACCCATGATGATAATAGTAGAGGTTGAGCCTTGGTAGCACTTAAAAAAAAAAGATAACTTATAATGCTTCTATTGAAAACATAGATTTCCACCCTTGTTTAATCAACTTGTATATTGTAACTACCATATGTATTTTTTAATATACAGGGAAGCATCATGTGTTTTCGAATGGTATGTGTTTTCCAAACTATTGACATAAAATGAAGTGTTTTTAATACAGTTTAAATTTCATAGAGAGTGGACAACATTTTAGCTAAATGATTTTATTGAAATCATAGATTTGCGCACTTTGGCAATCAACTTGTGTATCATAACTATTGTATGTGTTTTTGAAAATACAAGGAAATACCATGTGTTGTCAATCATGTTTTTTTGAAATGTATGTGTTTTCCAAATTGTCAGCATAAAACAAGGTGTTTTCCAATGTACTTGAAATGAATAGTTTACATTATGTGGGAATTGGACAACGTTGTAGTTAAATTATTCTATTGAAAGTATATATTTTCACCCTTTTTCAATCAACTTCTCTATCATAGCTACCATATGTGTTTTTGAAAATACAAGAAACACTATGTGTTGTCAATAATGTGTTTTCCAAATTGTTGGCATAATAAAACAAGGTGTTTTTCAATGTGCTTGAAAGAAATAGTTTACATTCTATGGGGAGTGGACAACACTGTAGTTAAATGCTTCTATTGAAAGCATAAATTTGAACCTATCTTAACCATCTTGTGTATTGTAACTATCATATGTGTTTTCAAATATACAAAGTAGCATTGTTTGTTTTCAATATTGTGTTTTCGAATGGTATGTGTTTTCCAAACTATCGACATAAATCGAGGTGTTTTCCAATGTGGTTTAAATGAATAGTTTACATTATGTGGGGAATGGACACCACTTAAGCTAAATGCTTTTATTGAAACCATATATTTACACCCTTGCTCAATCAACTTGTGTATTGTAACTATCATATGTGTTTTCAAATATATAGGAAGACACTATGTGTTATTGATATCATTTTCTTGAATGGTATGAGTTTTCAAACTATTGGCATAAAACAAGGTATTTTCTAATGTGGTTTAAATGAATAGATTACATTTTTGTGGGGAGTGGACACCATTGTACAGTTGAATGCTTCTATTGGGTAAGTGCACCAAGATGCAGGACTAAAAAGGGGTCTTCAAATGCCACTTTTTTTTTGAAACCAACAAAGTTTGAACTTTGATGAGAAAATTAAGCTAGTTACACTCAAAATGTGAAGATGCAACAAGAACAAGAGTTGTAGTGCTCCAAGTCTACTTTATAAACTACTATTTTTTTTTAAATTAAGGGTTTCAAAAAGGGAGAGCACACAAAGTGGTTCTATCTTTTTCAGAAAATATAACATAGCACCTGATGTGCTCTCCCTAAAATGCTAATTTGTTTTTGGAATTTCTAAAATTGCTCTAGTGAGAAATTAGCTAACACCATTTTGTTTATGCTAGATTTTTTGACTAATTATTTTAATAATATACGATTTTTTACTAATTTTTGAAGTGGACACATCTTGAAAAACTAAAATTTGAGCATGCTCCCCCCTAAAATTTATGAAAACTAATCAAAAATTATATTTTCTTTTAAATTGTGTAGAATGGAGTCTAGTTTCTAAAAATATAATTTATTTCAAAATTCGATGAATGAGTAAAAGTCTATGCCCAAAATACAACATGTTCATTTTTAACAAAAAAAAAAGACACACTATGTTCAAAAGAAATTAGAGATGAAAACCTTAACATAATCAAAATGTGAAAAAATTATATGGTTGGATAGCTAAGAGAGAGACTAACATTGTCATGGTGTTTTTTTTTGTTTGTATTGAAACATGTGCAAACTTGATAGAGAGCATGAACAAAAATGTGAGAAAATTTTACATGTTTTCAAAAAAAGACATCTTAAGCCTGAGAAGGTCATCCAAACCTTTGGGTTGGATTCTCAATGAAAATATAAGCCTAAGTATTAGTGTTTCCCAAGGCATTTAATTTGCCACGTGTCATATCCGGTGGGTGCCAAATTCAAAAAAATACAATTTTTAGTTTGATGCATGCCACATTTGGCATGCACCAAACTTGGTGTGCATCAAATGTCTCGCATTGACAATCTCTCTCTCTCTCTCTCTCTCTCTCTCTCTCTCTCTCTCTCTCTCTCTCACACACACACACACACACACATACATTTGGGGGTATTGAGTGGTGCAAATTAATTAAAATTTAATTTGTATCTTCAACCCATCAGATTTTCTTTCTTTTGGGTCACTTTGTAAAATAGATCCTGCATCTTTATATACTTCGATTCAACCTGTTAACCATGGTTATGGCAAATATAGATAATGAAAGTTGTAGTTAAGATAATGTGATGATATAAATAAAATCAACACATGAATTATTAATAAAATTGAAGGAAAATTAAAATTTCTCCTCTATAATTTTCATCCCTAATAATTAGTAGCAAAATGTCATTTTCATGCTAGTTTCTTCATCATAATAAACAAACAAGAAAATGTAGAATTTAACTTGAATACCATAGAAAAAATATAAGAGCAAATAAACATTTAAAAATGTCATAATGGAAAACTTATTAGAAATCAATTTACCTTAAAACCAAAAAAAAACCTAATTGTAATTGAAAACCATTTTCATGCTAGTTTCATCATCATAAAAAACAAATAAGAAAATCTAGAATGTAACTTGAATATCATGGAAAAAAAAAAAAATTAAATTAAAATTTAAAATTTTCATAATGAAAAACTTATCAAAAATCAATTTCACTTTAAAACCAAAAAAAGCTCGATTGAAACTGAAACACGAGGGCTTCACTTAGTGAACCTAGGTTATATCACCTGCATTCATGGCATACTAAATAATCCCTCTATTTTCAGAAAATATTGCCCTAAAATCCTTCCTTGTCACCCCCTCCCAATACATAGCTTGAATTAAAATCCCCCCCATTTTCACCTTATATTGTATTTTTTCATAACCCGAATAAAAAACCCCCCTATTTTCACCAATTGGCTATATATTGTACCCTCATTTTTGGGATATTAAACCCCCCAATATGACTGTATGTGATATAATATTGCCTTGTCAATGAAGCCCCCATGAACTGAAAACCATTTTCACCTTTAATTAGAACCCTAATAGACAACTATTTTACTCCAAGAAATTTAGAATGTCATGTTTTATCAATCTAAAACATGAAGAGTACAATAAGTGGAAAACAATATTTGTAAGAAAAATTGTGTTATCTCACCCACTAGAATAGTGTTTGGATGTGTTAGAAGTACGGTTGTCGTTGCACCAAAAGATTGACCTGTTAATGTCTGATACAACCACTAGACTTATAGAATCCACAGGAGGCGGTTAGGCCATGTCACAAACCCAAGCATTGTGTTGCACAACACAAGGAGACCAAGGGCGCACACATTGCAACAACCCCCCCAGCACAAGTGAAGGGTTCTGAACCTATGACCCAAGCTCTGATAGCACTTGTTAGAAGTTTGGTTGTTATTGCACCAAAAGATCGACCTGTTAATGCCCGATACAACCACTAGACTTGTAGAATCCACAAGAGGTGGTTAAGCCATGTCACAAACCCGAGCACTAGGCTATGCAACACAAGGAGACCAAGGGCACACTCCTTGCAACATGATGGATTTTTCACACCTTATTTTCCTTTCATTGATCAACTTACAACCAAAGGGACTCTTCTTGTTTGATATTCACTATCTCAGTGTTGATAGTGTTCCTCAACAAGATCAAATAATCATGAAATTTTCTCATTTGGTCAATAAAAGGGAGCCCTTTGGCTTTCAAATATTTCAACCATTCCTAGGTAACCCTACCATAAGAACTATCCTTTTGTACCTTAGTCACCATTTTCTTCCTAATTATAGAATTGGGATTAAAGGAAGCACTTGCTTGGTTAATTGGTTGAGTTGAAGGGTCAACCAATGACTTCAAATAGCTCATGATAAACTCAACTAATTTCTTCAATTCATTTTTCTCTTGTTTGTCTCTCTCAATCCTCCCCACCAACCTTAAGGTTGTTTCTTGGAAGTTATGCACACCCCTATCTCTACTTGGGTGCCCAAATCAACTTTGGTCATATTAAGTATTGTACCCTGACAAGTTTCTTTTTGGATAGAGGGATGTGTACTTTCCACATATAGGTTCTCATAATCAGTGTCCTCCATTAGCCTTGAGTTGGTATTCAACTTTTTGGGCTTAGGGTGTCTTTGTTACAACTGGCCTACAATGTTATCTTCTGGAAATCTAAATGGTATTATCTTTTTTTCCTTGGAAAAAGTATTTTCTTTTATGAAGGGGAGGAAGTAGTATCAACAATTTGATTATTTGACTAAGAGTTAGGTGATATATTAATACAAATAAATATTAATGTATTTAATACATTATATATTAATAAGTGGCTTAGTCTTGTGCTAGGTTTGTCTCATACCCCGATCCTTGTCCATCACAGTGCACTCTCATTTGCAATCATTCAAACACTTCATGTAAGAACCCTTACTAACTTTGCCCTTAAATCATTGATTTCTACCCTTGGGAATTTTGTCAAACACTTGTCTTGCAAAGTCTGTACTTGCTGTTATGAGTTTTCTGTTTGTATTGTTTGGGTCTTGTACACTGCAATTAATGTTTTGAATGCCTCTAACCATGAAAGATTGACTAACAAAGTCATAGAAATGATATGCCAATTGATTTTGATTTTTAACATGCATATAAGTAACTAAAAATAACAACTACAACTGCTTGACAAATCATCAAACACTTGGCATGCAAACTAGAAATTATGTGGCAGCAACATAATGAAGTTTTTATTAGTTATTCTCACACCAAATAGTTACAAAGGTATAACATGTAATTTCCAAAACTTATGACAGCAAAATTAGAGAATCTGATATGTAAAATGCTTGCTGCAAATGATGGTCTCCACTCTTCAATGGACTGCCAATTAAACGTGTTCCTACTATAGCTACGAATAATTTGCCAATTAAATGCCAGATTTCTTAGTACTGTAGCACGTCACTATTCACGCCACTGTAGCATTTCACTATTCACGGATTACTGTAGTGTTTACTGTAGCGCGGTTACTGTAGCGCGGGTATTGTAGCAGCAATTGTATCTTGAAATGATTGCTTCAATTCTAATTTTTAATGGCTGCCAAATGAAACTGTAGGTCTGCAATTGATATATATTCGAAAATCTGCATACCCTAGATGTCTTCCCTTCTTTTTAAAGCCCAAATAGAACTCCAGAATGAATCTCTCCTGAAATGCCAAATTTAGTGGATATTTCACCACCTCAAATGGTTGCAACACTGAAGAATTGTCACCCTCCAATGGCTGACTGAATCAGAAACCCTTGGCTTCTTCTCCCAAGTTCATAACAAACAAATATCAATTCTCTGGATGGATAATATAAAATGAGCTCTTAAGTCCCTTTTTATTCTTTCTTATGAGAGCTCGAACACTTTGTTGGCCAATGTGGGATTAAACACATATTCACACATTATAATATTAAAGTGACTTTATTATTATAAAGTTACTTTATAACTTTATAATAACATTAAAATATTTAAATAAATCACTTAAGTCACTTTTAATTAAATTAATTAAATATAAAGTCACCTTTTTTTATTTTATTTTATTTAATGACTTAATAAGAAATTAATTTAATCAATTTCTCCTTATTTCTCCACTTAGCCTTCGAAGAATGTAAAGGCTAAGAACTCCACTAAGATGCTAAAAAGGTGGGGACATTACAGTTCGCCCTTCCTGAAATTGCTTGTCTTCAAGCAACTTCAACTCCGGATGCTGCAAAATCTCCTCATTCTCCCATGTCGCATCCTCTACTGGCAGGTCCTTCCATTTCACCAAGTACTCTCTGATGGTACATCTCCTCAAGTTCCTTTCTCTAAAATCAATGATAGCCTCCGGTATCAAAACAAGTTTTCCCTCATCATCCAGGGGTGGTAGTACTATAGAAGGCACAATATGATGTCCTAGTGCCTTCTTGAGGCATGACACATGAAAAACATTGTGTACCTTGCTCTCTGCCGGTAAATCTAACTCATAAGCCACCTCTCCCACTTTCCTGATAATCCTAAATGGACCATAGTATCGTGGCTTAAGTTTCTCGACACCACTCTTCTTGAGAGTGGATTGACGGTAAGGCTGCAACATAAGATACACCATATCTCTAACCTCAAAAGTCCGCTCAGTCCTCTTCTGATCTACATACTGCTTCTGTTGATTTTGTGCCTTAGTTATATTATCCTTGAGAGTCTTAACAATGTCTTGACTCTCCTGTAACAAATTACCTGCACTGGGCACTCTACTGTCACTCAAAAGTAGATCCATAAAATTGGGTGCCTCATACCCATACAGGGCCATAAAGGGTGACATCTGAATAGACATGTGATAAGTGGTATTGTAGCAATACTCACAGAGATAAATCCACTTTACCCATGCCTTCCGTGGCCCTGCTATATAATTTCTGAGATATCCCTCCACCCATTTGTTCACTATCTCTGTCTGACCATCTGTCTGAGGGTGGTAGCTAGTACTCGGAGTGAGCTCTGTCGCACACAACCTGAATAGCTCCTGCCAAAAGTGACTCATAAACCTGCTGTCCCTGTCACTCACAATGCTCCGAGGTAAGCCATGTAATCTGAATATCTCCTTGAAGAACAACTCTACCACCTGTGTAGCAGTGTATGTAGTAGTGATTGGAAAAAAGTGTCCAAAATTCGTAAGGCGATCCACAACCACATATATGCAGTTCCTGCCTTGGGCTCTAGGAAATCCTATGATGAAGTCCATAGACAAACACTCCCACTTCCTATCAGGAATCGGAAGTGGCTGAAGTAAACCGGCTGGATAGGGGTGTTCTTGCTTATTCTGTTGGCAGGTGGGACACTCCCTAACATACTGAAGTACCTCTGCTTTGAGCCCTTTCCATGTGAAGTGCTCTCTAATCTGCCGGTATGTCTTGTAGAAACCAGGATGTCCTGCCATAGGTGAATCATGAAAAGATTTTAGAACCATCCTCCTCACTGCTAGTCCTGGAACCAAAAATATTTGCCCTTTGTAAATGATGAGCTCATTCACAAGGGTGTATCTGTTGTCCTGAATAGTCCCATATATGAATCCAACTGCCCAAGTATCCTTTGCATACTCTGCAAGGATCAAGTGTCTCCAATCCTCTGATATGTCTATCAATAAGCTCAAATGGGGCCGATGTGATAAGGCATCAGCAACTACATTCTGTGTCCCCTTAAAATATGTAATGTCAAAGTCATAGGACTGTAACTTGCTCACCCACTTTTGCTGCCTATCATTGAGATCTCGCTGCCCCAAAAGTATTTTAGGCTATTATGGTCGGTTTTGATACAAAATTTGCTACCTACCAAATATTGCCTGAATTTAGCCAAAGCATGCATAATAGCTAACATCTCCTTATCATTTATGCTGAAGCTCCGCTCTGGCCCTCTCAATTTCCTGCTCTCATAAGCAATAGGGTGCTTCTCCTGCATAAGCACTACTCCAATGCCCTGCTCGGAAGCATCACAGTGTAGCTCAAAAGGTTTGCTGAAATCTGGTAATGCTAACATTGGACAAGAAGTCATCAACTCCTTAAATTTCTCAAAACACTCCTGTGCCTCAGGAGTCCACAAGAAAGCTCCCTTTCTCATCAAATCTGTCAAGGGTGTTGCATGCCTAGAATATCCATCCACAAACCTCCTGTAGAAACCACATAATCCCAAAAATCCCCTCAACTATGTAAGGTTCACCGGTGAAGGCCACTCCACAATGGCATGAATCTTTTCAGGATCTATGCATACGCCCTCTGCACTGATGATGTGACCCAAATACAACAACTCTGTCATGCCCAAATCACACTTTGACTCCTTTGCATACAAGGACTCTCTGCCCAATATATCCAACACCATGTCAAGGTGAACCAAGTGCTCCTCCCAAGATCTACTGTACACCAAGATATCATCGAAGAAGACAAGTACAAATTTCCTCAACTGAGGATGGAAAACCCGATTCATTGTTGCCTGAAAAGTAGCAGGTGCATTAGTTAGCCCAAATGGCATAACTCCAAACTCAAAATGGCCACAATGACATCTAAAGGCTATCTTCTCAATGTCCTGCTCTCTAACTCTGATCTGGTGATAACCTGATCTCAAATCTATCTTTGAGAAGAAGAAAGCTCCATGAAGCTCATCTATCAACTCATCGATCTTAGGAATGGGCTACCTGTTTTTAGTTGTCTTCCTATTAAGCACCCTGTAATCAATGCACATCCTCAATGTCCCATCCTTCTTCACTAAGACCACTGAAGAAGCGAAAGGAGACTTACTTGGTCTAATGTGGCCCATAGCAAGTAACTCCTTTACGGTTCTCTCAATTTCATCCTTCAACCTCTTTGGATGCCTGTAAGGTGTAATCATGATCGGTTTAGCCCCCTCCTCTAACTCAATGATGTGCTCAATACCCCTGTCTGGTGGTCTACCTAGTGGAATGTCACTGAACACCTTAGAGTGTTTAACTCTAAGCTCCTGAATATCAAGAGGATATTCAATCTTTTGTTGTCCCTCCTGTGATGGCATCAACATGCACTCTGCTGCCCACTCTACCTGATCATGTCGAATCAATCTAGCCATCCTCCGGAAAGAAACCATCTTGAGATCACTGTCCCTGATTGCCTTAAGAATATGTGTCTTCCCATTCACTTTAAACCTCATCTCCATCTCCTTGAGGTTAATAGTGAACTCCCCAATATCATGCAACCAACTCATCCCAAGGACTATATCTGTATCTCCCATAGGCACAACATAGAAATCTGCCTTAAAGTCATAATTATTAACTTTCAATGGGAGTCCAGTGATCTTACGATCACATTTGAGGACATAGCCATCAGCTACCCTCACTCTAATTCCCCCAAACTCCTCTGTTTGTATGCCATGCTTCTCCACCATCCTAGCATCAATGAAATTATGAGTGGCACCTGTATCAACCAAAGTTATAACTCACTGTCCAGCAAGCACTCCTCTCATCCGGAATGACCCTTCCTACCTAATACTTGTGAGACGAGCTTCCCTAAGTTTCCCATCTCCTTCCCCATCTTTGGACTCCATTTTAGACAAGTTTTCAGCCTCGTCTTCCTCTTTTTCACCATCTATTTCCTCTATATCAGACTGCTGGTCTGAATTATTTGATTCTGATTCCTCATAGTATGCCCACATAACTCTGTTAGCTTTGCCGTTTGGTCTAAGAGGACAATCATGGTTTGCATCATAGGGTCCTTTACAGTAGAAACATAATTTTTTCTTCCTCAAATCATTTAATGTTTCCCTGTCAAAAGGTGCTGGAGTTTTATCTTTAGAATCATTTTTAAAATCAGTCCTCTCTGGTTTTTTATAAAATGGTTTGTTATCCTTACTAGAAGATGCTCCTTTGGACTGAAATTTGTTTGTTGGGACTACATGTTCCATACTTCTTGCCTTTTTCATAGCTTCCTATAAAGAAATAGGATCAAATTCCTTTATCCAACCTCTCAGTGGTTCGGATAGGCCCTCAATGAAAAGAACTATCAATCTACGCTCTGAAATGTTTGGCACCATGACTGCCAACCACTGAAATTCGCCAATGAAATACTCCAAGTTGCCTGTTTGTTTTAGCTATGCTAAGTCCCGGAAGTAAACCTCTGGATCTTTCTTGTCAAATCTTTCAACCAACCTATCCACGCAGTCCTGGTACTCTGTCACCTGATTATGCTGAAGTGTTACCATACCATGGTACCACCAATCATGTGCTACTCCCTCCAAATGCAAAGTGGCGTATTTGATAGCTTCAATCTCTGTCATTGGCCTCAGTGCCAAAAATGTGTCAAGCTTATGAATCCAAGCTTGAGCTGTCATCTTACCACTCCCATCAAATGTAGGCATAGTAAGCTTGCCTGTAACCCTATTTAGCTCACTATTTTGACCTCTAGGCCTCCTACCCTATCTGAGTGACCTGTAATGCTCTCTCCTCTGATTAACAAACCTCTCGAATGTCATCCTCTCTCGCACCTGTGGAGTTAATAAATCCCATTCGTCATTCGCAGCCATGAGGATATCTGCGAACATCTCCTCTCCTGGTTCTCCTGTAGGTGCTACCTCTGGCTCATCTCTAATGAAGGTAGGATGTGTAGGCCTGTCTGCTATCCTGGAATGAGTCCTATGAGCTCTAGGTGACCCCATTGCACTCCTGTTATCCCCTTGCTCCTGATTCTGTCTGTCTTGTGGGTTCATGCGCTCAATCATGGTGGTGAGTGCCTGCAAGGCCTGAGCCATCTGCTGCTGTCCTGTAGCCATTACTTTGAAAAATTCCCTTGTTTCTTGCTCCTCATTCCTATCGCCTCTGGGTGGGCTACCCCCTTGCCTGTCACCCATGGTGCCCGGCTGCCTGTCAAATTCTTGTTCCCTGTCAAACAAAGCTCACCTGGGAGTGTAATATCTGTGAGAGCCAACCTCAGGTGGTTGCATGTGATTGCTAAACCCTCAGGATGGCAGGATTTAGCTCTGATACCAATGTAAGAACCCTTACTAACTTTTCCCTTAAATCATTGATTTCTACCCTTGGGAATTTTGTCAAACACTTGTCTTGCAAAGTCTGTACTTGCTGTTATGAGTTTTCTATTTGTATTGTTTGGGTCTTGTACACTGCAATTAATGTTTTGAATGCCTCTAACCATGAAAGATTGACTAACAAAGTCATAGAAATGATATGCCAATTGATTTTGATTTTTAATATGCATATAAGTAACTAAAAATAACAACTACAGTTGCTTGACAAATCATCAAACACTTGGCATGCAAACTAGAAATTATGTGGCAGCAGCATAATGAAGTTTTTATTAGTTATTCTCACACCAAATAGTTACAAAGGCATAACATGTAATTTCCAAAACTTATGACAACAAAATTAGAGAACCTGATATGTAAAATGTTTGCTGCAAATGATGGTCTCCACTCTTCAATGGACTGCCAATTAAACGCGTTCCTGTTGTAGCTACAAATAATTTGCCAATTAAATGCCAGATTTCTTAGTACTGTAGCACGTCACTATTCACGCCACTGTAGCATTTCACTATTCACGAATTACTGTAGCGTCTACTGTAGTGTGGTTACTGTAGCGCGGGTATTGTAGCAGCAATTGTATCTTGAAATGATTGCTTCAATTCTGATTTTTAATGGCTGCCAAATGAAACTGTAGGTCTGCAATTGATATATATTCGAAAATCTGCATACCCTAGATGTCTTCCCTTCTTTTTAAAGCCCAAATAGAACTCCAGAATGAAGCTCTCCTGAAATGCCAAATTCAGTGGATATTTCACCACCTCAAATGGTTGCAACACTGAAGAATTGTCGCTCTCCAATGGCTGACTGAATCAGAAACCCTTGGCTTCTTCTCCCAAGTTCATAACAAACAAATATCAATTCTCTGGATGGATAATATAAAATGAGCTCTTAAGTCCCTTTTTATTCTTTCTTATGAGAGCTCGAACACTTTGTTGGCCAATGTGGGATTAAACACATATTCACACATTATAATATTAAAGTGACTTTATTATTATAAAGTTACTTTATAACTTTATTATAACATTAAAATATTTAAATAAATCACTTAAGTCACTTTTAATTAAATTAATTAAATATAAAGTCACCTTTTTTTATTTTATTTTATTTAATGACTTAATAAGAAATTAATTTAATCAATTTCTCCTTATTTCTCCACTTAGCCTTCGGAGAATGTAAAGGCTAAGAACTCCACTGAGATGCTAAAAAGGTGGGGACATTACACTTCACCATTCACCCCCCATTTGATGCACCTAGTTGACACATACTTAAATACATTTTTTTTCCTACTTTGAGGTTATCATTTATCTATCTAAGTTCATTTCCATGTCACTCGAGATCAATTCTACAACATGCAAAAATAAACCTCAAATGCAAACTTTCAGAATCAAACTCCAATTTTATGGCCTCTTCCCACTAGCTATTGTGATCTAATTTAAAACATGCATATGTGTGGCATGTTACTATGTCTTGGTATTTAAAAAAACTTAATGTTCTAGAAATTCAAAGGAAAAATGAGAAAAAATCAAGAGAAGTCATTACAACAAGAAATCATTATAACACCACACTTCAATTTTTCAAGGGACAAAGAACTTCAATTTGCACAGTTGTACATGTCTTTGAATATTTGTGGAAAGCCACAAAGCCAAACCATATGCGGTCTTGCCTAGGAGAGCTCAACTATAATGATAAAATAGATTCCCCTCAAGTATATATAAAAATTATAACCCTTACAATCTCATTAGATATTTAAAATGAATAGTTTAGGAAAACTCTAACTATAATGATCAAATAGATTCCCCTCAAGTATATATAAAAATCATAACTCTTACAATATCATTAAATATTAAAATAAATAGTTTACAAAAGCTAGTTTTTTTGTCAGTCCAAATCCATGCGCCAAAGATCATTTCTTTCACCACTTAGAATTGATCACACAATGCTCATGATTTAACCATATAATATTCTAAATCTACATAGAATCTAAAGCAATACATAATAAGAACATAAATTTTAGAAAAGAGAAAATCAATTCTATGTAAATCAACATCTTTTAACCATCATCAATTTTAAAATCAAATATCTTATTTTTATCATTAAATTATAATATTTATTATTTTTATTGATCGAACTATATTCCATACTTTCTATGTTAAATTTATTTATGTAACCTGAATTTGTTTATTTAAATGATATAATATCTCTCTTCAAGATTCAAAATGTCATCATAATTCTAGCTTGTGATTGATTTATAAAGGTAAAAAATCAAGTTCCAAATATACCCTGCATCTGTTGACGAGGCCAAAGAAACATTACAAAATACATTGTAGAGCAAGCCATGGAAACAGGATAGTTCCAAGCAAATTACAGAAGCGAATTTCATTCCGCCAAGAATTTCTTGCCCTGGATTATTAATTGTTTTCCTGTTCAATCTTCTTCCACCATGGAGATATCTGTGAAAAAATTGACTAGAAATAGAATTGACAATGGTAAAGCCAAGATTCAAGACAGAGAAAGCATTCACCCTGATCAACAAAGATTGATATTTGCTGGAAATCAATTGGAAGATTGCAGCAGAATTGCTGATTACATCATTAAAAAGGAATCCGCTGTTCATCTGATGGGAGGGATGCAAATCTTTGTCAAGGCTTTGAGCGGCATAATTATCACCCTGGAGGTTGAGGCTTGTCACACTATTGGTAATGTTAAGGCAAAGATTTATGATAACGAGGGTATTCCTCCAGATCAACAGAGACTGATCTTTTCTGGCAAGATATTACATAATGAGAGGACTCTGGCTGAATATAACATCCAGAAAGAATCCACTCTTCACTTGGTTCTCTGCCTTCATGGAGGTATGCAAATCTCTGTGAAGACTTTGACTGGTAAAATAATTACTATTGAGGTTGAGAGCTCAGATACAATTGACAATGTGAAGCAAAAGATTGAAGATAAGCAGGGCATTTTTACAGATCAGCAGAAACTGAATTTTGTTGGAAAGGAGCTGGAAGATGAGAAGACAGTTGCTGATTACAACATTCAGGAGGACTCCACTGTAAACCTAGTCCTTCACCTCCGTGCTGGAATGCATATATTTGTTAAGGTTTTGAATGGTAAGACCATCACACTTGCAGTTGAGAGCTCAGACACAATAGAAACTGTGAAGGCCAAGATTCAAGATAAGGAAGGGATTTCTCCAGACAAACAGATTTTGACCTATGATGGATTTCAATTGCAGGATGAAAGAACTCTGGCTGATTACAAAATTGAGAAAAAATCCACGCTTAACCTTGTTATCCGCCGTGGTGGCATGCAGATTTTTGTAAAGACCTTAACAGAAAAGATAATTACTCTTGAAGTTGAAAGCTCATATACAATCAACAATGTCAAGTCTAAAATTGAGGATAAAGAGGGAATTCCTGCAGAGGAACAGAAACTGTATTTTGCTCGAAAGCAGCTGGAAGATTGGAAGACACTTGCTGATTACGGCATTCAGAAGGATTTCATTCTGGAACTTGTCCCTCGGCTCCGCGGTGGAAGTTAGATCTAGGAGATAATTTGTCTTGCATCATCCTGGTGGATTTTAGTTGTAGGATATCTTTTAATCTTGAAAGTTACACTTCAATAATTTTGGTTGAAAGTTTATATCATTTCACAGTGCACAGACGATCTTTCAAATGATATATGCTAAGCTGCCTAGGCCATGAAATTTGAAACTACTTGTCACAGATTTGTTTTGGGGTTCATGTTTTCTCTGTACAACACTTGATAATTTTCATAGAAATTCGTTCCTCAATAGCTATCTCTTTTATTTTGCAAAACCTGAGGCACTCAGCATTCCCTGGAAAAGACATTGAAGTCATTGCATATTCAAATATTTATCAATTCATATTCTGAGAGTTTTAGGAAAGTAGATTTAAATGCAACCGTTTCATATAGGGATTGTTTGTCTCACATATTTTATAAGACACCAGTTTATCCACATAAAAACAAGAAGAATTTGTGCATTAAAATGTTTTTGGTAAAAGATTTCCTTATGTTGATCAGATTCTTTTGCCTATGAAAATGTTCGTGGTTCATCCTAAGACTCGCACAAATTTTGATTTCCCCCAAGCAAACTTGGGTACAATGTCGAAATTCCACATTAAGTATGCTGTTCGTTGATCAGAACTTGCTGAAAGATTCCCTCTGCAAGGTACCGCCATATCCTTTCAGAAACCTGAATTGATTAAATCATTAGTTCTATCTACTTCATTTGCTGAGGCCATAGTAGCTATGATTTAGACTTCTGAATCCAAATTCCTGCGTAGTCCTGAAACATGAAGGGCATAGATGTATGGTGTTCGTTGATCAGAGCTTGCTGAAAGATTCCCTCTGTAAGGTACCGTCATAACCTTTCGGAAACCTGAATTGATTTGATCATTAGTGTTATCTACTTCATTTTTTGATAACGATTCCCCATAGCAGCTATGATTTAGACTTCTGAATCCATATTCCTGCAAAACAGATTTACAAATTATAGAGCAATCATGACAATGCCAATTCTTGGTTATTCCTGAAGTAACAGAAAATCTCATCAAAGTAATGTTGTAGTTTTAGTAATAGAAAATAGTATGTTGCAAATATCAAGAACCCGAATTTCTTTTTATTGTGAATATTATCATATGAAAAATCCCATTAGATTCTGAAGATAAAGATATGAAGAATCATTAAACATTTGGTGATATTCAACATTTTGAAAATGCAAGCGAGAGGGAAAACTCTGTGTAGGAAACCAAGTAGGGTTTCTCCATGGCTAAGCTTTCAGGATGGCTAGGAAGATACAGAAGGGGAGGAAAATGATGAATGGAATGGTTTACCCCTAAAGTTACAGAAGAATTCATAAAAAATGACTGTAGTTTTAGAAAATAGTGTGTTGCAAATGTCAAGAACCAGAGATTCACTATATTGTGAAGATTACCATATTAAAAACTTCATTAGATTATAGAAAATCCTAGAACCTCTGATGTTATTCAAAACATTTTGAAAATGTCACCAAGCGGGGGAAGCAAGTGAGATTTCTCCATCCCCAAGTTTTGAGGATGCCTAGGAAGATTGGAGGAAAAAAGGTCGATCGACCTTACACAAATGTTGTGTGGCAAGCCCTTTGGTAGCAGCAAATGTGCCCTCAAACTGGTAATAAGAACGTTTCTTCCTCGGATTGAGTTTTTGTCAAACAGGGGAAAACTGTGAGCTCTGGTTCATTGCAAGGGTTGAAACAGGGATTTCTCTTTCCCTGCGTTGTGGCTGAGCACGAGCTCACCTCTAATTCTCAAGTTAATGCTCGGGCTTTTATACTGACAGTGGAAAGAAAGATGAGGTTGTCGGTATGGTAAAGGATCTGAGTGGGACGGGCATCGTGATCATCCCCTTCTCTCTGATCATGACAATGTTGGTATTTTGTATTTTTAGGGCTTTATGTTTGTATTAGGGGAGGATATAAGAGGTGTGACGTTTCAGATCATGGGGGAATCGAGGAAACCGAAAGGATGAAACTTTTGAGCCATGGAGAATATCAGAGATTTTGGGTAGACACAATTAAAGGTAAATCTTACTCCAAACTTGATCTATCTTTCTGCTTGGAAGTAGTTATGGATCGAATATCATCCATCTTAGGGTTCTTGATTTAGGTGATAGAAAGATCTTCTAAGCTGTAAAATGCTCTTATTAGAAAGCTTTTAGGTAGTAAGCGTTATATTGATGTGGTTAAAAGTTGGACTCAGAGGTAATTGAAACCGGCTTGCCAAGTTGAAATCTGGACTCTAATGAATAGATTCTTTCTGATCTCCTTTCTGAAACATGACGCTTGTGTTAGGACCTTCTTCGACGGTTCTAATGTTTTTTGGTAAAACTGGATCTTCCTAAGAAAAAGGAAATTAGGTTTTGATTTAAGGAGTGTGTTGATAGGATCCCATCTGGTGTAAGCTATTGGAATTTTAAGAGGATGAGGTTCTATGGTTATGGCTAATTAGTCCATAGGCTTTTGTTTATTGTGGATTTGTCACACTACTTCTCAGAAAAATTGTTTCACATACTGTGTCGGAAATAATGTGCCGGAAAATAGATAAACAATGATTTTGCTTCCTTTAAAAAGAATACTATCCGTAAGCGTGTCCGTGTTCAGATTATTGTGGACTTGCCACATTACTTCTTTCCCGAAAAGATGTCTCACGCCTGAAAAAAAGTGTACAGGAAATAATGTGCAGGAAAATAGGTAAACAATGATTTTGCTTCGTTTAAAAGAATAATATCCGTAACCGTGTCTGTGTTCCCTGCAGATTGTTCAACAGTTTTAACGAGCCAGCTGGCGAAAAAGTCGAATATGGTGCCAGGTAAACTCCTTTTTTATCCCGAATATTTTTCCGTTACCGTAAAGTTTGGTTGACAAATTTTGTCAGAAATGATGGTGCCCACTATATTCAATTCCTCACGCCGGCAATTTCATCATTTGAATACTTCTGTTCACAACTTCACACATATTCTTTTCGTTTCTGAAACGATGTTGATGCTTTTCCTGCGGAAAACTATAGAAAATGCCGAGGGGAATAAATGATCAAAATGAACCCGATGACTAAGTCATACAATTGTATTTATGTTCGGTATTCTACCCGTTGAATTTACTTTAAATTCCATGGGATTTCTTCGGTTTTGAGTAAGAAGATTATCTGGGCGAAAGTGAGCACCCAAAGCAAACACGAGCTCTGGTCTAAACATAATTTAGTTTTCTTTTCATTTCTTGCTTGGCTTGCAAGATTACCTGCTGTTTCATCCCTGCTATGGAATTCCTTAACTACTGTCACTTTATTTATGTTAATTTAGTTTAAATTTCGAATATTAATCAAAATTGGAGTAGACAGAATATTTAAGTACCTCCGACAACATGACGAGAGGCGTTCCTAGAATGATCGCGACGTTTAGCAACCCTGTTATTACAAACACATTAGATAGCAATAATTTGTATAGTTGAATGCTTGAAATATTATCACTTTAGGTCACATCAAGAATTTATTTTCTATGATTTATGTTTTGCCCCAAATCATATGGTAGAAATTTTACAGCTATTAGTTTTACTATAATTTTAGCAGGGTTTATTTTTGTCTTCTATTCCTTGACATATCAAACATTTTTCATAGAGATCATTATTTGTATATGCCTTAAATTAGAGATTTTTCCATTCATCGGATAAAACATGCATATATTTACTAATCATTTCTTTCCATTCAGTTGTGGTAGTCATCACATATAATTATCTCTTTCATGATCTTCTTGTTATCCTGTATATAAGGAAATGTACCCAATAATATATGAATTAATACAAATACTCTTTTTTATTTGGATATTTTACTATATATCATTCCATTGAATAGATTTCTTTTATTTATTTTTTATAGCATAATAAACTTATTATAGCTCTCAATAATCATATCTCCTTCCATTTGATCAATAGATTTATATTTCTCCAAATTAAATTGGTCAGCAAACTCCTTTATCTAATACCATCACCAAGATGAATAAACTTGTAAAGAGAAATCACGTTCTGTAGGAAGAATTGGCTTACACATTTAAATCTAGAAGCTATCAAGACAATTTATCGCATACTCTTAAAATTTCATACATTTAACATTTAATTTTTACTTTTGATATCCTATCAGCTTATCCCTTAAACCTCCTCTAGGTTACAAGGTACTAGTTTTTAATCAATTCATAATTTTTGATGTGGTGATCAAAATCAATAAATGCCTATTGTATGAATGCACGTGTGGATAAGGAGCCTTCGACTTTGGTCACTTTGTCATAAAGGTATGGAGATTGGGGGGTAGTGGAATGAGTATGAGGATGCCTTAGGTAGTTGTGCTGCAAATTTGTCCACTTTGTTGTCACTTGCTAGGTCAATAGGAGGAAGCAAAATTTATGGAGAATAAGGAAAAAATATAAGTTTTATCTACCTCAAGAAAATGAAGAGGCGTTTTTAACAAAGAATGCTGATGTACTTCAATAAAATGGTAGAAAATGAAGGTGTTGGAGATCCCCCTTTAGTGGGTGGGAATTGTTCTATAGAAAAAGGGTTTCTTTAGATGTGAGGATTATGAAAGAGGTTGGTGTAGGAGAGGAAATCTTTTAATGTAGATTTGTTGGGTTGTGTTCCTAATCCTTCATAGATGGTTCAATCTTATTTATTTTCATCATCTTAAATCAAGGGACAAAAGTGAAAGATTCAAATTCAAGAGATCTTTCTCACATAAGATTTTCAACAAGCTCCATGAAATCTTCTAATTTAAGTTTAGTAATTAAAATTGAAAAATAATTAGGAAGGAAATATATTTTAGCAAATCAATGATTAGGTGTGCTACTAGTGTTCAAGGCCCTCCAAAGCTCTATAGTTTTAAGTCACTTGATTAGCCATATTCTAGGTGGTAGAGGAGAGGGACCAATACATTTGCAAGCTAACTTTGCATTTTTCGAAATCTTATGTGGATATTTCAAATCATTGTCAATTTTGTATAACAATCTACTTGTTAAGTCCCCTATTGTTTTCAAGTCCACATGGTCGAATATGATGCCACATCAACATGCCTTTTTGTGATGATGTCCAAAATGGTCCCCCAAAAAAGTAAGATCAATAGGTGTGCACTAAGTCATGTTTAGTGGTGTGTTGATGTGGAATCACATAATTGGTTACTTTTTTAAATTTAGAGGAACCTTTTTGGGGATAAGTATTGACATGAAACTTTTAGTGCACTATTGTAGGGCTCATTTTGTCCACCTACTATAAAATGTATTGGAACCCCTCTTCACTATTGGTCCCTCTCCCCTACATCATAAGCTATCTAAATTTTAATCCCATTTGTTGAGTTGTCTCTAAGTTGTTAAGTGTTATTTGTAGTTTTTGTATACAACCTTTGTGTTTCCATATTATGTAGTTTTTTTATTCTTGTGTGTTGAGCTTCGATGTTATAATCGATTGCCTTTGTAAAAGGATTTGGTTTCTTTTACAAACCTACCTTTTATCTTGAACAAAAATTAAAATGAAAAATCTCAACATATTTTGAATATTGTTTGTTAATAATGTGATAAATATTATTTTACCATTTAAAAATAAAATCATATTCAATTTTTTAGCATGTCAATAGTAATGTTTATGACATTTTGAATGTTGTATTTATTAATATAACTCTCTTATACTAATTTTTTTGAAACAAATCATTTTTTAGTTTGTTACTAATTAGTTTTAAACACATTTGAATTTTGTATATATAAGTATAACTATTCTATAAAAAAAATACAATAGATTATTTTTTTTGTTAAACTAATTACATTAATCTTATTTCACACAATAAAGGAAAAATTGTTGTATTTTATTTAAAACTCATTCATGATAATGGTTAAATAGTCAATAATAATTTTACACCTCATCTACATAAAAAAATGGTAGATATTTTTCCTATTTTTAGTGAGAAAAACTAACCTTTGGAACTATTTGTATTAGTTTTTTTTTGGCTTTGACATGTGCATGTATCATTTTGATATATTTTGCAAGATTTTTTGCATCCCTTGTTTGCATATATTGTGGTCCTATTCATTTCACTAAGAGTGAGGGATTTTCTATCATTCCTTTAAATGGCCTCAACCTTTCATTCATCCATTGTAGTTGTTGTTGAAGTTAAAATATTGATGAAAACATCTAATTGGATCCCCTACCCAAATAACCTCAAAAATTCATTTTCAAAGTGTTTCACAAAGTACATCTCCAAACCCACCACCTGATTTTGTTCTTCTAATTCCTAAGTTTGATGAAGCTTGTAAATGACTTGAGAATTTCACACTTACTAGATGTTTTGTTTGGGGGATCCCCCTAAAATTGTTAGCCATGATTGGATTAGAAAATATTGGACCTTGGGATTCGACTTGTTGTCATGTAAAACCTTACAAAATCTTTCTTTCTTTCTTTATCTTTTTTGTGAATGTTGGTCATGCAAGGATGGTTAACTTACCCAATGTCCATGTCTTGTTTACTTTGCTTTAATCAGATTCTCATATTTGGACCTATGATTTTTTTGTTGTAGATGAAAAGTCTATTCATGTCCCAATATGAGTTGAATTCTCATGTTTACCTTTCTCTTTCTAGAACTTTCTATCTTAGATTGTCTCCTTAATGAGTTTCATTGTTTCATAGAATCTAAAACAAAATTTTGTGCCCTAACTTAACTATTGAGTCCATGTTGAGATTGGTCTTTCAAAGGACATCAAAGTCATGCAAGAGAATCCAAGAGAATCTAGAAGATTTGAAATCCTTGTCATTGTTGGATGTCATGGCCTTGCAATTTGGGTGGTGAGAAGAGGTCGTAAGGAGGAATGTTGGGATCAGGTTCTTGGAGAGGAGAGTTATTAGAAAGACATTCGAAGGTGATAGAATGAAGACTATGTTAGTTTGTATCGAATCAAGGGAGTGATTGGAAAAGCATCGCATTCTACTGCACTTGAGATTCGAGGCATGTGGTTTGGAAGGGGGATGCATTGATAAGTTTTGTGACAAATTTCAGATTTTTAAGAGTGGGGTTTATATGAGTGAGAAGTTGGAAGTGACTGAGTAGTTATAGTGCAAGTTGGCTAACTGGGTGTTGTACTAGAATGATGTCCATGGAGGCATATCAGACACCCAAATCAACAATGTCATCAATTCTTAGTGCCCTCTTGTTAAATGTGGTTCTGGTTAACCTAATAACCACATCATTCTTCGCAGATTTTAGTGCAAGGACTTCTCTGATAGAACATAACACCGTTACAACCCAAATAGCCTTTTTTGTTATCTTTTAGGGTTGGTCTAGCATAATGTATTGTTCATGTATCCTAACCAACACAATATTGACCATCTCTTTTTCATACAACATGGGAAAGTAGTTCTAGACATCCATATTCTTTTCTTCTAAATGAGCATACTCTAGTTTCAAGACAGACTCCTTATATTCCAAATGTTTCTCCCTACAATTTGCCAATTTCTTGTGATCATATTCTTTCAAAGGGGAATGAATGTAGGCTCAAAAAATTTCAATAAGAATCACATTCCTTGGTACATAATAAAATGCCCCAGTAGTGTCATTTAATATAGGTTTGTGTGCCCATTTCTTAAGGATAGGTCGTAGTTCACCAGCAATATCTATAACCCTAGGAGTAGCCATGATTTACTTCTAAGCTTAGGGTTTTAGAAGAACTGAAAAATACTTAGAAGACTGATGGATAGAGTTCACACACACGTGCACTTGCAATTTCCTTCACTCCTTAATATTTCACTTCTTGATTACTTCAAATGAGGTAAAAAATGACCACATGTAGCATACATACTATTTCCATCTACCCCATCAAATCTGCATTAATTGATTGACATATTTTAGCATCTTTTAACCCTTGTTTTATAGTAGAGATTTCCCACACATTCAACAATCCTCTGCAAGAGGATCATTCACTCCGAAAAATGAATCATTTGACTTGATACCATTAGAACATCATGTTCACTACATCTTGGATCTTTATACTAAATATTTTGGCATATTTGCTTCTTAGGGTTTCTAAAGTTTTATAGATATAACTCCGCCCTAAATAAATATATTTACAATTTAGTTTTCAGAAGAACCATTTGCACCATCCTGAGGTACTAATCCATCATTTACCTTGTCATCTTGTTTATCTTATGTCTTCTTTACTCACATATTTTTTATTCTTTCTTTATCTAGTCAACCTTCTTTTGTGGACTAGATGACCTGACATTCCTTCCTCTACAAAATTTAGCAATATGTCCCTATTTGTTGCAATTATAACATGTAATTCCTTGTTGCAGAGAATGTCCACTCCTTAAATTCGATATGTAACTAGCTACCTTATGACCAAACTTGTTGCATGTATAATAGTAGCCACTGAAAGATTGAGTATTCGTAGCAAATTTATCATATTCACAAAACCATTTCTCATCACTCTAGACTTTTGTATTCACTTTCCTTATGGTTATATTTGTTGCATGCATAACACTAACACTAAGGGGTTGAGGCCTAGAGGGCCTAAATGATTTTATGTTCATCCTACTTCTACATGCTACAACCTTATGTCTAATCTTGTTTTAAGAAAAATAGTTGTCAATAAAATGTTGAGGGATACCTAGTTTAAGTAGGAGTTAATCTCTCAAAGTTCTTCCTCTTGTTACAAACTTAAGTAAAATTATTCTTATTTTTCTTTATTTCCTTAAATTCATCTTGAACCTTTCCTTTTCCTTTCTTGTCCTTAGAACAATATCCATTTTCAAAGTGAAGGCCACCCATATCCTTATGTAGTTTATGACAACTAAGCATCTCATCAAGCGTGTCACTACCTTTTTTGAGTTTCAAATCTTTCTCCACTTATTCTTTTGCATCCTTTAATTATTTTTTCAAAGATGTAATTTCTTCCTCAAGATTTGCACATTCTGAGGTATTATCATTGAGTTTGGTTTCCAAATAATCAACAATATTTTTTCTTTCTTCAACCGAAACCTTCAAATTTACTATGTCATTTTATACCTTTTTGAGATTATCATTACACAATTTTCTTCCTTCATCCTTCAGCTTGGCAATTTCTTCTTCTACAATCTTGAGTTTATCCTTGCATTCCTTTTTTTCCCTAAAATCTTGAGCTTTTAGTTTGATGATTATCCTTTCAGCCTATTGAATTTATTTTTCTATTCTTCACATTGTGCTTTGGCATTACCCAAATTGGCAAGAGTAGACTGTAGTTCTTGTTCTAAATTTATCTCACACTCAGTAAAATCAATATCCTGTCTAGTAGGTTCCATTGCCTCAAGATCTGCACCCAGAATGATCTTATCATTCAACATCATTAAAAAAAAAATTGTGTTCAAATACAAGATCTAGATCTTAGTTGTTAGATTGTTATGTTAGGAACCTTTCTTTGATACTAATTATTGAACACACTCAAATGATGAGAGGGTGGGGGGATGAATCAACATAAAATAAATTTAACCATTAATTCATACCCATAGAAGTAAAAATGAAACACAACATCCACAACACAAAAACACAAGGATTTTTATGTGTAAAATTGAAGGAGAGAAAAACCATGGTGAGGATTACCTCACAATATATGAAACAAGTTTATACAAGGATTATTTTAGGCTCACTGTGAATGAAGCTCATTGCTCCCAAAATGGATTTGCAAGCTAAGACACACTATCCTAGGGAAAGATACAATTATTTTAATACGAAGATCACTTCTCTAGAGCAAGGTGTCATATGTAAAATTCATAATCAAATCAATTAGAAACATAAGGGAAATCACACGTCCCTATTCTAATTAAAGAATTCAAAACAAACTCAATAAAAATAGATGCATATAGAATAATTCTAAACAATGTAAACTCCCTATTGTGCATCATGGATTCCATTGTTCTTCTCTTCTTTGTGGAATGGTGGCTCTCAGATATTCCGCTAGCAACCTGCAAGTGACACAAAGATTCAAAGTTTGTGATTGATCATGATTGTTGAAAATGGAGATTGAATGCTCAATTTATAGATTATTGGAGAGGATTGATTGAGAGGTGGAACATATTGGTCAAGAGGTGGAACTTAGGTGAGCTCACATGTTGATTGATAGTTGAACTGTTGATTTGGAGGTGGAACATAATAGATTGAATAGATAAATGATTTAACTGATTGAGAAAAAAGTTGTTTGAAAGATGAAAAAGAATGATTGGAGGAAATTGATTGATGACAAAGAAAGTTTTATTTAGAAAAACTAACTAGAAGATAGAAAAAGAAAGATTGGAGAGAATTAGAGAAATGATGTAATTAATCAATTAATTGAAATAATCAATTAAAATAGATGGAATAGCTAGCTGAGATGATTGATTGAATACTTTTTTTTTAATATTGCACATAAGGAGTTAACCGTTACAAAAAAACTATCATTACCAATATCCTACCAACTCCAACTGTTTGTACATATGGATCGCTGATCCAGAAAAAACTAAAGTCGTCTATAAACAAAACTATACCAAAAAATTGGCTTTACCAGTATCGTACTGACTCCAACTGATTGTACATATGGATCGTTGATCCAAAAAAACTAAATACGTCTATGAACAAAGCTATACAAGACTATGCATATATTTGTAATGGACTCAAGAACCCAAATCACATGGGTGAGGTAATGGATTGGAGAAGTCAGATCACGTCTACTCATGGTCCTGAAAGGCCTCCATCCAGGTTGTCCACCCCAGAGGGCCTTCCATCCACATAGCTTGCTTACCCTCAAGTAGTTGACTAAGCATTTGTATGTGCTCCTTCATTGGGTCTCTGATTTTTCCAATCTCCAACCCAAGGCTCTCCATTGCTAGATCAATAGACTGGTGTTCTCTTGCGGCCTACCTCCACTTGTACCCATTCTCCAATTCATGTAAGAACATCTTTGCTTGTTCGCATTTCAGGAATCTAATAAATTTGTTCTTCTCAATGTTCATCATAACAACAACCTGCAAATAAATGCGATGAAGAGTGAGTCCATGAAATGACTCAGTAAGGGCCCTAGCTTTACCTTAGTACTTATCTTGATTTCTAATTTTCCATATATACCATAAGATTTCAGTGGATAGAATATGCCAAAATAGGTTAGCATCCTTTTTCAAGCCCTTAATATACCCGATGAGAACATCTAGAATATGAATTTGATTAGGAATAGAGATATCGAACAACAACCAAATTTCTCTAGCAATATTACACTCAAAGAAAATGTGCCTAACAAACTCGGGTACTCTATACACATTATAGATATCACTATTACTTTTATCTTTTATGAATGGCAACCTATTAATAATCATCAGCCATTTAAAACATTTTTTCTTGGGTGTAATAGGGTTGCTCCATAGCCTCAAGAATATCTTCTGCCACTATTTCACAGAGAGGTTTGCATACCATAGAGCGTTAGCATACAATATAATAGATTCATCATATGTTAGGGTATTATAAACAGTAATAGCTTTAATATTTGACACATAAATATTATTATTCCATCTAAGATCAGAACATCTTTCATTAGCTATCTTGTAGTTCTTAGGCAAATGCAGTTTAGTATAGGCATGTTTCATCATATTGTAGGTTCTCTTTTTGGGACTTCTGCAAATCATATCTATCTCTAAGGGTATCCCAACTAATAAGTCTATCATTCTGAATAATGTCTTTAAAGCAACTAATGCCTTTATTGGCCCAGGATTTAGCAGATTACCCTTGAGTGAGCGCAAGAGGTTTAGATGAATGGAGAAGATTCCACCAGATAGACCTTTCCCCATGGATGTGGTCATTGTTGCTAGCCCTATTATTGGTGATGAAAGGTCTAATACTTTCCCAGGCTTTCCAAATGGACTTAAAGACACTCGAACCTTGCACCAAGACTGCAAATCCTCCAGCCACTAGGTCGCAAAAGGGTAGAGATTTCTAGGGTTTAGCCTTCTTAGGGACAACTCTCATGATGTTGTTTCTCTACAGAATTTTCCATGGTTCACTTCCATCAAATGCCTAGAAGATCCATTTTGTAGCAAGAGCAACCCCTTGTATTCTCGGGTCTTTTAAACTGAGCCCTCCCAGACTTTTCTCTATGTGGCACCATCCCCATTTAACAGAGTGTATCTTTTTATTCCCTTTCCCGTCAGACCATAGGAAGTTCCTAATAGCTTTTTGTATTTCCAAGATTTGATAGTTGGAGAACATCCAAACAGAGGAATAGTAAATGTTATATGAGGATAGAATTTTTTGACAAACTTGCACTCTACCAGCAAGCGAAAGATACCTATTATTCCATTTACTGAGCTTCTTTTCAATTTTGCCTCTAACCCATATCCACATCTCCTAGAGAGCGGGGGAGATGGCGAAGGGTATCCCTAAGTATCTGACAATCTTATTAGCGCCCCCCCCCCCATTGGTATCCAAAATGGTGTAACCAATCCAGAGGCTCCTCTTTCCACCCAAGCAAGGTAGATTTAGCCTGAGAGATTTTTGCCCCTAAAATCTCACCAAAGAACTTAGTTTTGCACTCCAGGGCTTCCATGTTTTTCTTGGTGAGATCTACAAAAAGTGTAGTGTCATCAGCAAATTGAGTATTAATTAGTTCAGACCCATCAGGAAGCTTAACACCTCCTATTTTAGGGGATATGGTGTAATCTCTTAAAATATAGTATAGGGCATCGGAGGCTATAACAAATAGCACAGGGGAAAGAGGGCAACCCTATCTAATAGACCTACCGAGCTTAATAACCTGAGTGAGAGACCCATTAATCTCTACCTATGCAGAAGCATCTTTAAGGAGAATCTTCACCCATTTGTAGAATTCCACAAGAAATCCAAAGGCTTCTAGCATCATCAATATAAACTCCCATTCAACCCAGTCATAGGCCTTCTCAAAATCTAAAAGAAACATGGCCACATTTTGTCCAGATACATTTGCACAGTCCATCGCCTCCCAATTGGTAATTAGATTTTCCAGAATGAATCTTCCCTTTATGAACCCTGTTTGAGTGGGATAAATGAATTTGGGCAGCACATTCTCTAACTTGAGTGCAAGAGCTTGGCCAAAATTTTATAGGACACATTGAGGAGATTAATGGGTCTCCAATTTTTTATGAGTGACTTGTCCCCTTCTTTGGGTAATAGCTTAATAGTCCCTTTATTAATCAATTCTCCTAGAGAACCACTCTCATAAGCCTCAGCATATAGTTCATGGAGGTCTTGGCAAATCCACTCCTCATTAGCTTTATAAAACTTAATAGGCAGTCCGTCCAGGCCTGGAGCCTTGTCATTGTTCAGGTTTCTAATGGCATTTTTCAGCTCACCCACAAAGATGGTTTCCTTCAATGCTTGTGAGTCCTCCAAAGTATCCTACTGGGAATAACTGTTTTGCATTTCTCTCTGGCTTCCTGTGAGTTAGAGGAGTCTTCCGAGGAGAAGAATCCTTTGTAGAACAGGCAAAACACCTCTTTAATTTCTTCTACTTCCACTACCTCTTTGTTGTCTACCCAAATCCTATCAATCTTTTCTCTAGATTGATTTTGTTCTAGCATATTGAAAAATAATTTAGATCCTTTTTCACTGAATTATATCCATTGACTTCGAGCCCTGATCATTGCACCTCTAATCTTAACCTGCTAATGTTTCCTCAGAGCATCCCTTGCTTGAGCAACTTTGTCTAATAGTTTTACCTTGCTCGGGTTGATCTAGACATCAACCTCTTGTCAGTACAATTCATCAGTATGTGATTTCTCCTATGATCTATAATCTTTATCTTTTTTCTGACCTATAGTTTGCAATAGGGTCTGCCAACTCTTAACATTTTGGTTCCATCTGTTTACATGAGATTTCAATTCCTTATTTCCTTTGTTTAATAATCTAATAATTTTTATGGTGACCAGTAGATCCGGATCCTTAAGGAGATGGGATCTGAGGATGAATTTATCTCCTTATTTCCCTTTCTTTGTTGGAGTATCTCTGAACCTAATAAGGGAAATCACAAGGTGATGTTCCGAAAGTGAAGCCGACCACATTGTCACAACATTACCCTGATTATCTGGTATGAAGGAGAATTGTTCTCTAACCACATAAAACCTATCCAATCTATAATATATTTTATGCTTTCCTCTTCGGTAATTGCACCATGTGAACCAAATTCCTTTATCATCCTTCTTGTTACCAAGTAGCGGGTCAAAGAGTTTCCTACAATTCTTCATTCTTTCCCAATGCAGTTTCTCCAGTCCCTTCCATTGCATAGCTACACCCCCACATTTATCCTCATGACTTTCAACCATGTTGAAGTCTCCCCCAATAACCCACAAAATATCAGGGAGGGAGGCAATCTAGTCCCATAATTTGGTCCTTTTCCCTATAGTCATTTGCAGCATATATTGAGCACACACCAATGACCATTTTATTAATGTCCAGTGAGGCCCACACTGCTCTGTTCCACGGTGAGCACCCTTGGTTAATAATGTGATCTTTCCATTTGGAGTTGATGAGAAGCCCAACTCCCTCTCTTCCTTTATCATGGTCTGAACAAATCTTAATAGAGTCTTTCTAGATGAATTCTAGATTGACCTCCAAGGTAAATATGACCACTTTTAATTCTTGTAACATGACAACCTCTGTATCCTTGTGCTAGTTAACAAACTTCCTAACCATTTGCTTCCTGTCTAGTGACTCCAGATCTCTAATATTCCAAGAGATGCACTTCATCATAACTAAATGAGAGTTTTTATTCTTTAGCAGTCTTGAAACTGTTAAAACACCTAGGGAGATCTTTCTTTTCTTTAGTTTTCCTTCTATAGGAAGAACCCTTGTTCTTGGAGCCCAGTGGTCTACCTCTTCTTCTTCTAGGTATAACCTCAGTGTTCTCACTATTAGCCATCTACTCCCCTTCTTCATCAATGTACTCCTCATTTTGAGAGTCATCCTCGAAATCAGGATCTTTATTGGGACCAAGCTGACTAGGGCCCTCTCCACTCTCACAACAAGGTCTAAGGGCCTTCAAGCTATTACAACTACCTAGGGTTTAATCCTCAAGAGCTAAAGGCTTACCAGGCCTGGCATCACAATTATTAGGGTCGGCAATAATGACCTCAATCACACAACTATCCTCAATTTCAAAAAATTTCTTGGGGGGAAGGGAGATGACCGTTTCAGGAGTGGATTCTATAAGAGAGGGGGCTCTTATCACGATGTTAGGGACACAAGTTAAGGAAAGCTCATAGGAGACATCCATATCTGCAAAGTTCTTATGAGTAGCCTTAAAGCTCATTTTCCCACTAGGGCTCCCTTCCTTACCACAATCACTACTGACACAGTCCCTCTCTTCGAAGTTCTTAGTTACAGACCTAACAAGGGTGGAGGTTGCATTCGGGTTTGGTAATTTCCTTTCTTGGGGGATCTCATGCATGTCATCATCTATAGGCAAGGCTAGATTGTTCACCACAAATGTTTTAGCCTCTCTATGCTTAAGTTTATTAGGGTTAGGCGCTCTAATTTTCTCCAAAGCCAATTGTTGGGCATTTTTCCTTCTCCTTTTCCTAGGGTTTTTTTCAACCATCTGAAAACCATCCTGCTGATCTTCACCCATCTGTTTCAAGGCTTCCAAAATTGCAGAATGGGAGGAAAGGACATCATTGGGGTTCCCGCTATTAGCATTTTTTTGGGGATCAAGGGATACATTACCCTCTCCATTAATATCTTTGTTAATCTTTTTACTAAGGGAGTCAAGTTTATCCATGATCGAAGCATGGTTTATGTGGACTGGTGGAGGGTCGTTAGCACCATTCTTCTGAATATGTCCCTCTTTTCTGCAGAGGAAGCACACATTAATTCCTCCGAGAATTTCAATGGAGCAAGACATAGTTTCATTCCCTAAATCAATGTTTAACGAATTGGGAAGGTCGCGGCCATGGTTGATTGAAACCAAGACCCTAGCATCCAATGAGGTATAAGGGAGGCTGAATTATCCAGCTAGATATTCTTGCCAATAGGTTCAAGCATTTGCGGTATGAATCTCCATAGCAGTGGAGGAACATTCTTAACCAGAAGCCACCTAGGGCACAAAAGTGCCAAAATTTCTTCATTGACCGCTTCAGGAGACCACCCTTGTCACAACCCTCCTTTATCACCTTTTTTGATTTAAATTACAAAACTCTATTATATTCCTTGGATAAATTATTGAATGAATATTGTAAGGGAATAAAAATAATAAACCACACACACATGGAAAATACATATATATTTTTAATTTGTTATTTAATTTCCCTCACCCAAATTAAGGCACATGTTGTAGGAGGAATAAGAAGCTTCTACAGGCTTCTCCACCTCCTTGCATGTAACTCCTCCCACTAAGCCTAATCAATTTGCATGGAGGCCGAATTGGGAGAGAATCTCTTTTTTTTTCAATTAATAATTAGGTAGTGGGAATTTGAAATTTCTTTTATAAAATAGGTACAAGTTTCAAAAGAAAAGTTAGCTATTCCATAAGAAATTCTGCAAGTTGAATTCTCCTTTGTAGTCCACTTTCATTGGCAGCTAAGATTTTTGTTGGGAGGATTTCTCTTCAATTTGGAGGATCAAGGAAGACTCTACACCTTCTTCAAGCATCCAGGTTCCTTCAACTTAGTTTATGCATCTTATTTTTGTGGTAGATTAGATTGATTAAATTATTTATGAGAATGAAATTCATTTGTGTTTTGTTAAGAATTAGTTTTAGATTTTGTAGAGAATGAGAGTCATTGTTTAAATGAGATTCATTGTTTAAATTCTTGATATGAAATTAGTTTTAGATTTTGTAGAGAATGAGATTCATTGTTTAAACTCTTGATATGCAATTTGTTTCAGATTTTGTAGAATGAGATTCATTGTTTAAATTCTTAGTTTCAGATTTTGTAGAGAATGAAATTCATTATTTAAATTTTTGATAAGAAATTTGTTTCAGATTTTGTAGAATGAGATTCATTGTTTAAATTCTTAGTTTTAGATTTTGTAGAGAATGAAATTCATTGTTTAAATTTTTGATAAGAAATTTGTTTCAGATTTTGTAGAATGAGATTCATTGTTTAAATTCTTAGTTTCAGATTTTGTAGAGAATAAGATTCATTGTTTTAATTCTGATAAGAAATTAGTTTCAGATTGAAAGAAGTAGAGGAAATGGAAATTAGATTCATTATCTTCAGTTTATTTTGATAAAAATTAGATCTCCCTGTGTGTGCAAACAATTTTCTCTGTAGACAAATCTCCCTGTGTGTACAAATAAATCTCCCTTCTCTGTGAATAGACCTCCCTGTAAAGAACAAAAGAATTTCCCTGTGTGAAAAAAAAAAAGAAATAAACTATTCCTTTTTCTGTGAAAGAATTTCTCTGTGTGAAAAACAAAGGAAATAATCTATTTCTTTCTCTGTGAATGAATTTCCCTGTGTAGAAAACAAAGGAAATGGAAAAATCCCTCTGGTTACTGCTTCATTTTATCCCTGAAATTAATCTACAAACATTGTTAATTACCTATTATTACCCTGCTCTGAGTAATCTTCAATAATTTTAAAAGTTATAATACTCCTGTATAAGAAAAATGATAATGATAATACTATAACATATATATATCTATATACATATATATATATATATATATATATTTATATATATATATATTTATATATATATATATATTTATATATATATATATTTATATATATATATATATTTATATATATATATATTTATATATATATATATAGATATATATACATACATATAAATAAATAACCAAAAAGCGAGAAAACAATTCGAACTCAATATCTTCCCTCGGGCTCCGTAACGCACGGCGTTTTACGTCGGCCAGCATGCAGCGGTTACAATGTAACCGTCGTAGTAGTACGGGGGGGACCCGCGGGTCCCCTCATCTCTGCGGACCTGCGCATGCAGAGCCGCAGGGGTGATGGGACCCGTGGTCCCCACCCCGCACCCTATGTTATATCAAAAATAACAGTGCGTTAATTAGAGTTTGTAATCTTCTTCCTTCTAAATTGTAATCGAAATTTTTACTTGGGATTTTATTTTATAAATAGATTAATACTTTATGTTAATTGCTAAGTTATTTAAATTTTAGTTGATAGTAATGAAATTTAGGAATCAATACTTATGTCAATTACTAGGATATTTAGTTAAATTTTTTTAGTTGATAGTAAGGGCATTTAGGAAATAATGTTTTTTTTTATTACTTTGGTTAACTTTAAGATATTGTATTTCGACTTAGAAAAATTGGGCTAATATGTAGCAAGCCCATGATTAAATTGCCTTAGTAAGTTTTAAAATCGTAGACTATATCCTTTCAAACATTAAGTTACTCAACCCATTAAGAATCGTTGAGATACTTGATTGGTCCTTAATACAAATGCTTAAATTTAATCGTTATTTTGGATTCATAGCATGCGAATTATTTATAGAATAATTATATCTTCATGCAATTACTATTATGCAAGTTTCATTGTTATGCAAATTACACTTCAAGTAGTTACTTCAATTATTTACACTTTCATTTTGTTATTCGTAGTTAGAAAACTAAATAAAGGAAGTTGGAAAACCAAAACTAGCAGCGTTCGGTATATATGGTGCCTCTGGGTCACGCTTACAGGTAATGCCATCATGTTGAACTACTGCACTTAACGCCTAATAAAGCTGCATTAACGATGTCTGTGGCATCGTCCCTATAAATTGTCGGGGAGTAATAAGGGGCACTTGGAAGTTAAAAATCTAAGGGGTGGGTAATCCCTCTTAGATCGATAATTTAATAAGATAACTTTTAAATGAATTTCACATCCGTTGAGATAAACCATAGTAAACCCCTCTTAGGGATGGTCAAGTTAAAATCTCTCGTGAAATTTACTTTCCTTATTTATTTATTTTTTCATCTCGAAGGGACATTGGTGATTTGCAATTGGGTGACGCTCATGATAAGTATTAGGATCTAGTTATTTTGTTTAGGCCACAAGCAATAGGCCATCTTGAGCCTTCGCTTAAGTGCTACCATCGTGGGTAGCAACCGCAGAGAAACTGTCTGGGACACTGACCCTAGAAAGGGTTGCGTACCCACAAATTAGTTTACATCAAACCATAGATTAGAAAATAGAACTACATACTTTACGCCTTGATCCCGTGCCGAAGCGGGTATGTAGGCAGTCTTGGGACGGAGTTGTCCCTCATACTCAGGCGTTCGTGGGTGGGGTCTAGGCTTCGTTGAGTAAGAATCCTAATTGAAAGATAAGATAATCAAACTTAATTCAATGCATACTCAGAAGGAATCCCGTATGGATTCGCTTGACTTCCCGAGGCTTTAAGCCAAATTCCGAGGCAGAATTCAAGCTTGTATTATTTTCTTATTACTCCTAAGGATGGCGACCTCGGTGCATTCTTGTTAGAAGAATGTAGTACTTAGTGAGTGGCTCAGGACCCGAATGGTCCCGATGAGTCTAAGTCTCTGGCCAGAGCATCTCCTATCCCGTTTGGATGGATGCCTACCCCGTATGGGTAGATGCCTATCCCGTATTGGATAGATGGAATTTACGTCCCGTATGGACAATTGCCTAACCCGTATGGTTAGAAGCTCATCCCGAATGGATGAATGCCTAATCCTAATTGGATGGATGCCCAGAGTATGCAATTGAATAAAACATAGTAAAATATAATGAAAAAAAAATAAAATAATATACTCAATTTTTCGTTGGATCAATTTTGGTGGGTTATTACAACCCTAGGGCACGGAAGGTACATTTACCACCATCTAGTATTTTTTGCTAATGACTTCTAATTGAGCCTTGTGATCCTTGAAAAACACTACAAATAAACCTTTTTGAATTAATCTACAAAATGAGACATGGTAACCTAATTTAATATTCTAGACATTTCTAAACCAGTCATCAAGATATTTTCGGGCCAAACATTTATCTACATCAACATCAACAAAGAAAATAGAAATATATTTTAATCTATTCTTTTCTAGAGCAATTTCATTACACATTAATTCATTCAGAGTAATGAAGATGGAGCCCAAGATAAAGTTAGGGTCCTTACCTTCTCCACGGGGGCCGCTATTATCTAGAGACACAAACCTAGCACCCTCTGCAACAACGATGGACGGTTGTTGAATGGCATCTCTGAAGGTTTTCTTCTTCACATCTTTGACTACTGATTTGTCGTTCATATTGGAGACGCCTCTGGATGAGCCCTCCATAAATGTGCATTAACCCACAAACGCAGAGAGGAGTATGGACGACGATGGGAAGGACAAGTGAGAACAAAGTAGACTCAAAAAACAAGAAAAATGCAAGAGAAACTTACCTACGTGGAGGAGGCCGCCTGCACTCCCCCACGTTAGGGGCTACGACCCTTGCAGCCTCATGCCAAACCCTAGGGGCATGACGCAGATGCAGATGTGGTTGCAGACCCGCTTCTAGTTTCATCATTCCCAATTGAATGCTTTTTGGAAAAAAGCAAAGTGGAAGATAAAAATAGAGATGGAAAAGATAATTGACTTAATTAATTAGTTAATTTAGCATGTGCTTGCACTTTGACTTTGATTTTCAGTTTAATCTTTGCATGAGATTTAATTCAAATATTGAATTTATTTTAAATTCAATTTGTTATCTGAATATATTTAGAACTAGACATTGATTTTTGAAATCATGCACATGTATTTGAAATTAAAAGAAACTATAAGAATATGAAATTAAATTTGGATGAAATTAGAAGAATTAATTAAATTAAATTAAATTAATTAGAAATTAAATGAAATTAGAATTTGGGGATTTGGAAATGGAATTAGAAGAATTAATTAGTTAATTAAATAATTTAAAGAAACTATTGAATTATTTAGAAATTGAATTTAATTAAATAATAAAGATTATTTAAAATCACAATTAATTAATTTCCAAAAATTTTGCCAAAGTTGAGACCTTTTTTAAAAATATGGCTCTGCAAAATTTTGTTGAAGGGAATAGGCAAAATAATATCTTTGAAAGGCGCGATAGTGGGGTTCCCTCAACATTTGGAAGGGCTCCCCCTCTACAGGACAACGCATGGCAGACTATGAAAAGCAGTAGAACCATTAACAAAGAAAGAAGGAAGGAAATGACTCTGCTAAACCTAAATCATGTCTGGGCAGTTCCCATTACAACACAAATCCCATCCTTCGCCACTAATGCAAATAGGGTGCCGCTAAGGTTAAAGGCAAACTATGATTGGCTTCAACTCGGCTCGCAAAGATGTCAGGCAGAGGGTTTTATAAAACCATCTAGAGTTGGGGAGCCTGCACCGCGAAGAAATTTCAAAACTGAAGGAGATCATGCAATGCAAAAAACATGGAAGGAACCGGAAACATAGGGAAAAAAACAAATCAAGATAAATTCAAAACAATCTAGGCCAGAGCCCATCAAAATCCTAACTCCTAATGCCGCTACGGAGCTAAGGGATTACTGTGCTAAGCACGGATTATTTGCTAGATGGGAAGGCTGTGGACAATCTTCATAAAAAATAGCAGATTGGTGGAGAGGAGAATTTTGCGGCCAGGTAAGTATAACAACCCTAACCAATAAATACATCTTCATTGAATGCTATGAAGAATCATTAAAAACCAGAATGTTAGAAGGAGAACAGGTGTTTTACAAAGGTATGAATTTTAAATTTCTAGATTGGAAACCTAAATTTGATCTGAATAGACACGAATTTAGCACAGAATCTAGATGGATAATCATACATAACATTCTGGTTGAACTAATGCATGTCAAGATTTTAATCGATATAGGCAATAGCTTAGGCAAATTTGTAGCCCTAGAAAAAAACTGGACAAATAATTCTGACATAAAAATTCTAATAGATATGGAATGAAATAATAAGGATTTAAGAAGTATATCCATTAACATGATGGATGGGAACTATAATCTAAATCCAAAATGGTTTAATGGTGAGGTATCAAATGAAATATGGGCCATAAACCCTAATGTTAAAAAAACTCCGATCAGGAAAACAAAAAAGCTAAAAAGCCAGATAACAAGGCTACCATTCAATTCAACAATGACATCGGTGGTTTCATCGTCACAAATACTTAGTGTGGTGAAAAGCTGAGAACACAAGCTAGCTCCCAGAGCGCAAAATCTATCAATAATGAAGAGATCCCTACAATGCCTGAGAAAGGAAAAATTCAAAAGGAACTGGATGAGGTCATTGACAGCCTAATGGGAAAATTTGTAGAAGAGATAGCAGATGGAATGCTAAAGAAAGATAAGATAGCAGAAAACACCAACCCTTCAGTTGGACATATTCACACGACAGAAACCCCCCAAGTAAAGGAAATTGAGAATAGACATGAAGAAGGGGTACTGGAGATGTAAAACATGGAGAACCTTTCACCTGTGGTCAATGGGATGAATGAAGAAGAAGAAAGAAATTTTATAATTAAGGAATTAATCAATATGCAGGAGGAGGAAAGATCTGAGGAAGCAAATGCAAACTTGAAGGAATCACCCAACAAGGGTATAATGATGATAGATGGAGACAAAGAGAACCTAGATTGTGGCAAATTTGTTAACAATAAGAGGGGGAGAAAATCTTTTTTAGACAAGATGAAATTGGATGGGGAAGTGGAGGGCCAAACCAAAATAACAAACCTATTTAGCCCAATAAAGAATCTGCTAACACCCAACCTGGATTAAAAATAATAGCATGGAATGTAAGGGGCCTAGGAGCCCCTAGTAAGCAATGCTTAATCAAGCATAGCTTAAAAAGATCTGATATAGATATACTCATGATACAAGAAACAAAATTGAATAGGGAGGATATGAACAAAGTTTGTAAAAATCTCTACCAATAGCAAATGGAAGCAACAGAATCCATTGGGGCGTCTGGAGGATTGGCATTATTATGGAAGAAAAACACATTAACATATATGGGTTATGTTAAGATGCATCACTGGATGGCCAGAAAAATTAAATTAATTAACAAAGATACATAATTTATCATCATCAATGTTTATGGCTCGATAACTACAGACAAGAAAAAAGCAGTATGGTCAGAAATAAATCATTTTTTAACAGATTTAAAGGCTCCTCACTATATTATTGGGGGGGTCTTTAACACTATTCTACATCAATCAGAGAAAATTGGAGGTGCAAAGATAATGAGACAGTCACAAAAAGATTTTATAGAATGGGTAGATAATAATTATCTGCTAGAAATAAAAACTGACAAGAATTCACATACATGGAACAATAGGAGATCCGATTTTTCTAATATCTCTGAAATACTAGATAGATTCTTCTTTAAAGGGGATTTGATTTCCTTCCAAGTAGAAATGAAAGCCTCGGTACTCCCATGGTCAGGATTAGATCACTTTCCAGTTTTGCTGGAACTAATAGGGGAAGTGAAAACCATTGGGAGACCATTCAAATTTGAAAATATGTGGCTTAAGCATGAAGATTTCCTCCCTAATATGCAAAAATGGTGGGCAAAAAATAATTTTCAAGGTTCCAAAATGTTCCAAGTAACCTTAAAATTAAAAGAAATAAAACATAAATTACTAGACTAGAACAAGGAAAGATTCAAAAACATCTTTGAAGAAAAATTAAGAATTGAAAAAGAAATGGAAAATGTTAATACAGAAGTCATGAAACATGGAATGGATCAAGTATTATATGAATCAGAAAAAAGGCTTATGAGGGAATATGAAGACATTCTCACCAAAGAAGAAATTTTCTAGAAACAAAAATCTAGAGAAGCATGGCTAAGTGAGGGTGATAAAAATACCAAGTTCTTTCATAATAGTGTCAAGTTGAGGAGAGCTATGAATAGAATCACTCAAATAACTAATGAGGAAAATCAGATTATCACAGACCAAAAGATGATTGTGGAAGATGCAATCCAATACTTTAGAAATATGTTGAACAATTGGGAATATTCAGATCTCTCCCACAACTAGGACTTGGTTAAAAACATACTGAAAATACTATCAAATGAGGATAATTAGATGTTAAATGCTAGGATCACCAAGGAAGAAGTAAAACATGTTTTATCACAATTTTTAGGGGATAAAGCTCCTAGACTAGATGGATACCCTGCTAACTTTTATCAGAAATGTTGGCACACCATAGGTGATGAGGTATCAGAGGCATTAGAAGTTGTGAGAAATGCAGGTAACTTTCCGAAAGAAATAAACAACACATTCCTTATTCTCTTACCTAAAAAAGAAAACCCATTAAGATGGGAGGAATTCAGACCCATATCATTATGCAATATGACATATAAATTATTAACTAAAGTCATGGCCAACAGATTAAAAAATTATTACCAATTATCATCTTTGAAGAACAAATAGGCTTTGTTCCTGTCATGCCCAACTTTTGGGCACGAACAGAAATTTTTTATTTTTTTTAAATTACTTAACTCATTATCGACTTACTAAATTAAAATAATGCAACTTGGTTTGGTCTTAACTATGTTTGTGTAATTCAAGTAATTAAACTCAATTGGGAAACATGGTTTACCAAGTTAACGATGAGCAAATATTTCTCCAAAAGGGAAATCGCTAAGCATCATTAATAAATAATTAAAAGTTCAAGTGTAACGATTAATTTCAAATTTAAGCGTTCTAAGTTTTATCTTATCTTCCTATCCACTAAAATTTTTAAGTTAATAATCATTGTAATTTAAAACACCTTATTTAATTGAGACCTCCATAATTTAAAAATTACGTTATAATCATATACCCAATTTGGCCCCCTCGGCCCTACTAGGAAATTAGTGTTGACACCCCTTTATTTTAAATCTAATTTACCTGAGTGTTAAATTCCCTTTTATAAAAATTTCTTCTACAAGAGTCCAATAAATGTATTTTTAAAAAAAAGTAAAACTAGGCTTATCGACTAATAGTTTCGGAAACCAATTGATTACTGAAATTATTCTATCATATATATATATATATATATATATATATATATATATATATATTTCTATAATTACTCACTTTAAACTTTTTACTTTAGTTTATAATTATTTTCTAGAAGTGGGAGGGTAAGTTTTTTTTTTTTTTAAAAAAATTTGTTATATTAAATTATCACAAAATTTCTTTCCCACTTATCTATTTTTTTTTTAATAAATAAGCTAAACTTTCTTGGCCATCCGAAGCAAATATAAATCTACTATAAATGTTTATACACACACACACACACACACACATATATATATATATATATATATATATATATATATATAAATATTTATAAATATACATATATAAATATACATATATATATACATAGTTATTCTTTATTTCCAAAATATATCCCTCCAAAAGTAATGAAGAAACCTAAACCCTTTTTTTTGGGTTATTATATTTCTCACCCCCCCCCCCCCCCACGCACACACACGTTCCTATTCCTTTAAAACTCATGTGGCGTTGCCCTAACCCGAACTAGGGTTAGGGCGACGCAAATAACACTTGTATATTTTTTTTTTCTTCTTTTTTTTTACCCCTGCGTGTGCTGTGTGCAGGGAGGAGCGGCGGACGAGGCGAAGGAGGCAGCAGGGGGGAAGAGTTCGAGCGGGGCGCACTGTTAGCGCGGAGGAGGAGTGCATGTTAATGGTGGGCGACAGGGTTCCCCCGGGCGCCGCTGTGGCTACCCACAGTGCGGCCGGCGTCGCTCACTGTGGGTAACCACAGTGGCGGCCGGGCTCTCCCCGCGCCACCGCCGGCCACTACGGCTCGGCTCCTACCCTCATCTACGTGTTTAAACCCGCGCGATGGTCATTTTTATGTTTTTTTTTTTTTTGTGTGTTTAATAAAAATGCAACCATGTTTATATCTATATATATATATATATATATACACGCAGGGTAATTAATTATAGTGACAATGTCTAGATTTTGGCAGATTTGTTATTAATATATATATATATATATATATATATATATATATATATATATATATATATATATATATATATATATATATATATATATATATACACACACACACATGTATGGATGTATATATATATATAAATATATACATATATTTATATATATAAATGGGTAGATATCTGTTCTTTTTTTAAAATGGTTTACTTATCAGATCTCTCTTTTTTTTTCTGTGGATTAATACTACTAGGGCTGCAAATATATGTATTTTATTTCTGTAACAGAACCTACAATAACATTTCAGGGCTAAGAACATTATAAATATTTCTTCTTGTGCTATCATTTATTTATATATATTTTTTTTATATAATCCCATATAAGCTGTCCTGTTGTGTTTAATCTTAACTTGTAAAACAACAAATGCATTTAAAGAGGTTTCCTACCTACATTATTTTTCCTTGACACTAAAATACCAAACCAAATACAATATATATATTTTTTTTGAGAGAAATAAACTGCTGTAATAAGTTTCGTTTTCTGCAGTAATTTGGGAGAATACATCTTATTTTGTAAACCAAATAGCTAAGGCTACACACAAGAAATGGACTTTTAAATAAATTCCTTTTGCAGATTTAAATAGAAAAATAATGGACTGTTTTCATTTAAATCTACAGCAACCTAGTTACATTTATTTGCAGAATACATGAAGAATAAAATGCATCTACTTTTCCTTCCTTGTGAAACACAAAATTTTCATACAATCTAATATACTATTTCTTTTATTTGCAACTAACAAAAATAGGAAAAACACCATATATTTCATCTCCTTTTGCAAAACTACCAATAGGGAAAAAAAATGAGTATTCATTGACAAATATAAATACAAATAGACAAGGATACAAAATAAACATTATTACAAATGGGATGAAATCCCAGCAATGTTTTTTTTTTTTCTCTCTACATAATAACTTGGAAAATAATACAACTTTTTTTGAAGGAGAATACTACAACATTGAATGCTTCCATTTCTTCCCTATTTTTTTTTTATACATTTTTCTGCAACAAAAATCAGCCACATAGCTCTTTATTTCATCTTTTCCCATTCCCATGCAACCTGCAATAAAACACATTTTTGACCATGGGAAGCTCACCTCCCAGCCTAGGCTTACTAGAAGCCACCCCCGAGCTTGGAGAACCAAGCACTAGACGGGTTACAAACATGCAAAACCACTACAAAACATAGGAACATATTTACAATCAAATCTCCCTTCCCAAGCTTCACATTCACCACTTTCATGGTGACTCTTCCATGGGTGGAAGTGGACCAAGTACCTATGGGGAGAATGCATGCCAAAACAATACAACATAAGCCACCTCATGGCAACACAAAAGCAACCAAAAATACTTCTTCATTCCTTATGCCCCCCAAAAGGCTCATGGCCATATTTACTCCCCTTATGACCCCCAAATGCATACACAAGGCTATGCATCAAGGGTCACCAAGGACACCCTTGAGAACACTCTCCATGAGGAGAGCCTCTCACCCATGGCTGTCAAACTCCTTCCACCCCAAGATCTTCCTACCCTCCCAAGGATAGGAGACCTTGGACACTCCCAAAACAACAAGAAACACAAACAAATACATAGAAGAGAAAACAACACATATTAACTTCAACTAAAAACTTCATAAACACAATCTTACAAGCAACTCTTTCCTTTCACAAAACAACACAAACTAACATTTACAACATAACAAGAGGAGGTAAGAAGTAACCAACCTTATTCTGCCAATAGGTTTGCTAATTTTAGTTGGGGATGAGCTGCCCAATTCCACACTAACTTTCTCCAAAATTCCACTAAAAATGCCAAACTCCTACTAACTTTTTCAAAACAAGCAAAATCTCCAAGAAAGGAGAGTGGGTGATTACTCACTAAGTTTGCAAATTCTTGCCTAAGAAGGCCTCTCACACACTTCCCAACCCCTTGGGTGAGGTGTGAGTTCCCATTGGTTGCCCTTCCCAAACTCTTGCACATTACTCAAATTGGAAAGGGAAAAGGTGGAAGAGGATGGGGAAGAGAGTTTAACTCCTAAAGGGAAGGTTCTCTATCCTAGGGAGAACTTTCTAAGCTCAATTTTCGTGCATCTTGAAAACACCACTTTTTGAAGTGACTTCATAGTCACATGGGAGAAGCCACATGTTGCAAAACACCCCTAACCCATAGGTATACCCTTAGGACCTTTGGAAAAGCCTAAAAACTTACCCTAGGAGTCCATTAAACCCTTTGGAAACCCCACTGAAGTTTACCTACGGGTCAAGCTTGAGTTGACCACTCCCATGACTCCCTACCCAAGACAAATTTGGGACCACACTCATGTTTTTTTTGAATGGCTTTGGTAGAAACAAAACTCCCTCCAAGAGACAAGTCAACATCAATGACACTTAATCAGCACATGTGTCAAGTGACACAACAAAAATACAATATAAAAATTACACATGGAATATGTCTCTTGAAGGATTACACATTTACATATAAATTAAATTTTACACTCAAGCATTATACACATCACAAATAAAATACATTACAAGGGGAGGGGTGTTGTCTCTCCAAATAGACAACTCCCGGCTTAACAAACGCACATTGGTCTAGGCTTGGTTCTCCATTAAATTCCATGGTCACATGGATAATTTTCTTGCGCATCTCAATTAGCACATTAGTAACTCCAAATAATCACAATTATACATAATCAAATACATGGATTCCATTGCAAATCAAACACTCATACATTAGGCAACAATAATTCAATATCTCATTTGTTTATAAACAATTAACATAATTTCCCAAAATTGAACCATTCATAAATAAGCATCATTTTTCTTTCATCAAAATAAAATCCTGCAAATTTCCAATAATGACATTCACCATCATAATGTAATTCTATTCTACAAATCATATCTAAAGTTTCATAATCATCATGCATGAAATAAAACATCAACAAATGTCAGTGTGATCCAAATCATGGGATCATATAAGTTCTAAGTCCATAATGCATAAAATAAAGCAACCATAATAGTCTCAATATGCAAATAACTGAAAATGTCAAACTGAATCGGGGTAGGGCCTCACAGTTCCAAACAGATCAATCTTAGATGGGATAATCATTGTTCAAGAGGCGATTCACTCCATACAAAACCAAAAACAACCAAATATTTTAATTAAACTTGATATTAGAAAAGCCTATGATAAAGTGGACTAGTATTTCCTATGCAGCTGCATGAAAGCCTTCAGCTTTAATAAACAATGGATCAATTGGGTATATAGATGCATCTCAAGCCCTCGCTACTCAATCTTGATAAATGGAAAGCCAGAGGGATACTTTAAATCAACTAGGGGGCTGAGACAAGGGGATCCACTATCCCCCTTCCTATTTATCATAATGTCTGAAGCCTTGGGAAGGGCCTTTAATGCCTCAAGAATTGAAGGCAGGCTGCAAGGTATACAGATAACAACGGGGGTAGAACCTTGCACACACTAGCAATTTGCAGATGATATGATGATACTAGGAAAAGGCAATCTCAAAGAGGCTAAGGAAATTAAGAGAATTCTTCTCTCATATGGAAAGCATCCAGAGAATTAGTAAATAATGAAAAATCAGAAATTTTTTGTTTTAATATACCTATTCAAGAACAAAACAGGATAGCTAATTGGCTTGGGTATAAGATTGGATGATTACCATGCTCATACTTAGGAATACCAATTGATAAAGGAACAAGAACCACCAAGCTATGGGTTCAACTCATTGAACGCATCAAAAGAAGATTATCATCTTGGAAAGGCCTATGGTTGACAGGGGCAGGAAGATTAACATTGATTAAATTAGTCTTATCGACGGTACCTATCTATATGTTATCTTGCATCCCTTTATCAAAAGGGATACACAAGAACATTGACCAAATTATCAAGAATTTTTACTAGCAGGGCACAGAAGACAAAAACAAAATAAAATTAATTGCTTGGGACAAAATTTGTAGGGAAAAGTGTGATGGGGGCACGGGTATAACGAACTTAATATGGAAGAACAAGGCCTTAGGGGCGAAATTGATTTGGAAAATATACATCTCATCCAAAGCCAAATGGGCAAAAATTTTGAGAAATAAGTACTTGACAACTAAACAAAAAGAGGCAATATTCAGGGAAAGGCACCTGCCAAAAGGATCAAGAATTTAGAATTTTATTAAAGATTGTGGACCCATTATAACAAATCATCTAGCTTGGGATGTCCATAATGGCAAATCAGCCTTGTTTTGGGAAGATTCCTAGGGGGACCAACCTCCAATAGACGTTCTGATGGATACATCCAAGATCAAACAACAAATGAAGAATCTATGGGGCAATTATGTTAAGGATTATATAATTCTTGACCCAAAATCGGCACTAGGATGGAAATGGAAAGACATGAGTACATTTATGTCTGAAATCAAATTCCAAGAACTTCAAAGGATACTGACTCATAGAATGATCTCCATTAGAGGAGGGGATGACAATTTAATATGGTCAGAATCCAAAAACGGACAATATAATTGTAGGGATGGATTTAGGAGTATATATAAGGAGGTAAAAGTCAGCAAAGACCACATACCAACCATATTATGCTGGAATAAATTTTGCCTTCCAAAAGCAGGCTTCTTTGCTTGGGCTGCAATACAAAGAAAAGTACTCACAACTAAACAATTCAGAAGAAGGGGATATGAAGGACCATCAATATGCCTATTATGTAGGGAAGAAGAGGAAATGAGTGATCATATTTTCATGACATGTAGATATACTCAAATTTGTTGGTACTGGTTAATGGCAAAGTTAGGATGGTCGGGAGCTATTAGCTCTTCCTTGACAGAATGGTGCTCATATTGGCCAATAATTATGAAAAACAATCTATTTCATAACCTATGGATATGCAGCCCTTCCATTCTAATATGGGAAGTTTGGAAAGAAAGGAATAGAAGAATATTTCAAGAAAAGGAAATGCTAGTAGAAAAACTCATAATAAAGATAGAAGTTGCAATAACTGAAACAACAAATAATAAAAACATGAGCATCTCGTCATATGGGAAATCATTTACAAAATGGGATAACTTCATTAGAAAGAAATGGGGTGGAATAAAAATTCCTCCTTTTTTTGGCAAAGAGGGAACTAATAAAGAGGAGATAAGGAAAGCATGTAAATGGCAACCACCAAAGCTTGGATGGTTCAAATTAAACTTTGATGGAGCATCCAGAGGAAACCCTAGAATAGCAGGGGCTGAATGTATTATTCACTCAGACAAAGGAAAATGCATTGGGTCTAAGGCCATACACTTAGGAAAAGTCACCAATAACACTACAGAACTCCTAAGCCTAATAGAAGGTTTAAACATGTGCAAAGAATTAAGAATACCAAAATTAGAAATTGAAGGAGACTCTGCAATAATTATAAATGCAATTAGGAATAGAGGAATGCCTAATTGGAAGCTTAAAGGCATGTTGAAAGAGCATTAGAATTACTCAACAATTTCACAGACTATACTATTAACCATATTTACAGAGAGGCAAACATGGCAGCCGATGAATTAGCTAATTTAGGGGCAGAAGGAATAGACAAGAAGACAATTAATATAGTAGAAGCCAATGATAAAGAATGATCTGGACATACACATATCTAAAAATCACGTATATACTCATGAACATGTGGACTAATATCTATATATCTTTATATATAGATGTGTTATGTTTATATATATATATATATATATACATATATATGTAATCATATATATCCAAATATTTGCATATACTCATATATATCTTGATATATATGTATATGTATATGCCTATATATATATTAAATATACATATATACACATATAGATATATACATCGATACATACAGGGGGATGTATGAGAGATAACATCTAATTATTTTCAGTTAACAACTGTCAGTCTTAGCCATCTGACATAGAATCGAGAACTTATTCTCTTATAATAGAGCAACTAAATAATTATTGAAATCACTTATCACAACTCATAAAATCTGGGTGATCAAGGACATCATAATTTAAGAAAATGCCATAGAGGCGTCCTAAGGGGTACGATCCTCTATGCAGAACTCTATGAATTAAAAGACTACATGCAATGACTAAAAACTTGAGCTACGGAAGGATTATATTTATCCACGAGCGTATGTTAATTAAGACAAAAATGACTTTCGAAGCATGTCATCTCACATGTAATATATGAGGAATGGCTTAAATTGGCGTATCATCTATCAATCATTAAAGAAAGTACAATACTAATAAGATTTTTTGATATGAATTAGATTTGCAGGATCATTGGAGTAATTAAACATGAGTAATAGTTGCAGTACTCATTGCCATATCGAGTAATGATTACTACATGATATTTAGCATGTTTTGCGGGCTTATTTAAAACCACGGAACCTTTAACCTATATCCATAATCCAGAAGCAATGGACACAATTATCAGGCTGAAAAGTGTTAAGAGGAAAATGGCATTTTGTGGGGAAATCCCCATTAAGCACTTAAAGGAGATTATTCTATTTCTGCATGAAATTTTTATTTATGTTGTAGAAAGGGTTTTAGGCAAAGATTTCCTTCAGAATGAAGATAGATATAGGACAAATAGTGACATCGCTGCCATATTCCTCGTAGTAGCCATGCATTTCGACTACAATAGGGATAATGTGAAAAATCTATGCAGAAAGGGTTTGTTGCATCCATTTTGGGGGAGCTAGACAGGGTTATCCTCAACATTGACAATAATCTCACAATACCATGTCCCAGGCATTATGAAATTCTTATAAGGAATAATAGGCCAGTACCTAGGTTTCCCATAATAATTCGAGGGGAAGATGACAACTCCGGACCACGACGAGAGGAAATCAAACGAAGCATGGATTTCCTATGCTGGTTGATGACAATTAAGCCTCCTCCAAAGGAAGAATGGTTTGAAGACTATCTAGCAGCTGAGAATGTTACAGTATTTGCTGAACCACTGGTTCCTGTTAATATGGGTTAGAGTTATCATTAGCCGAACATAGTCATGATATATATAAAAATGCTCTTTTAGCTTATATATGTTTAATCAATGCTACTAAGAGTCGCAACTAGTCCTTAATCCCTACTGGTATATATGTTTAAGAGGTTTTTTGGTGGTTACATATGTATAGACAAACATATATAGCAACATAGGAATGGTATATACTAAAAGATATATTAATGAAGTTTTAAGTATTTCATCTGTGATTTGTTAACTTTCACTGTTAATCCCTCCACGACTGTAATGGCCCTGGAGATTGGAAGTCTCGGGTGGAGGGCTAAGATTAAGAAAAGGCAGAATTTGTAGCACCCAAGGTTTCGGCAAAATGGGAAAAAGAAGAGGCGAGATAAAAACAAACAAGGTAAAGAAGTAAGGTAAATTTCTCATGATAATGTTTGTTTACAAAAGTCTGCTCTGAAAATGGTTTTGAGGGATTTTGGAATGTAATTCACTGATTAAGATTTACATGTCTATTGATAATTAAAAATGCTTAGTCAGGGGTAATTAATATACATTTACACTTATGTATATATCCATAGGAATATATATATAAGTGCAGATGTATGGATACAGGATAACCTAAGGGTAACTAAAAATGAAGTCTCAAGGTTTATGGCATGCAATTATTTCTAAAGTAGTAGACAAATTTAAATTTTAGAGCCTAAGCATATTATATGTGCATTTTCAGGTTATGATTTCCATTCCATAAGAAAGTTAATCTGATTTTTGTTTAATATATTCAATTGAGAAAGGCTATGACCTAAAATGACAAGGAATTGAGGGTATTGCCATAGCTCTTTATCTGTAAGAATATTGTAGCCTGGATGATCTCTTACATTATCATTCCTATGGGGTAGGAGATGTTAAAGTGAGAGACCAAAAAGGCTACAATATGTTATTAAAGAAAGCTCAGTTCTAAAAGGATAATATATGGAAATGAATGGTTATTGCTAACATTTAGTAGTATTTGGTAGCTATGTTTGGTGGATTTTTGGTAGATCAGGATGAGAATCTGCTTGAAGAAGGAGAATTCAAACCCAATACGGAATAGCTCACTTGGACATAAAAGGTGGACACATAAATGGAAACCCTCATCTATTGGTCTCAAGCAGTAGGAAAGAAAATAGAGGAACTCTTTCAACAGAAAGTTTGGAAATTATAAGGGCAGAATTGCCAAATAATTGTAATTTACCTCAAAAGGAAATTGAGAATTGTAAAGATAGGAAATGTCTAAACTTTATGTAATTCTGATCCAGTTGGATCTGGGCAAGACAGGAGGTTTTCTTCCTCCATTCTTTCCTATTGGTGCCCACACCGAATGGAGATGTAAAATATTTTATTAATAAAATCAATTTGGCCAAGGCCTATTACCGAAAAAAAAAAAAATCACAATTAATTAAATAATTGATATTTAGAAAAGGGTTGAATGATTAATTGATTAGAAATAAAAATTGAAAATGGAATTTATTTAAATAATAAAGATTATTTGAATTGAGGATTAAAAATCACAATTAATTAAATAATAAATATTTATTAACATTAGAAAATGGTTAATGATTAAATGATTAGAGATAGAAATTGAAAATGGAATTTATTTAAATAATAAAGATTATTTAAATTGAGGATAAAAATCACAATTAATTAAATAATAAATATTTAATTAACATTAGAAAATGGTTAATGATTAAATGATTAGAGATAGAAATTGAAAATGAATTTATTTAAATAATAAAGATTATTTAAACTGAAGGATTAATAATCATAATTAATTAAATAATAAATATTTAATTAATGTTAGAAAATGGTTTAAATGATTAAACAATGATAGAATTGAAATTGGAATAATTAGTAAGATGACAAAGAAATATGGAATACGAAGAATAAGATTAATTAACTCAATTAAATAATCAAACAATTATTTAACCAATTTAGAGGAATAATTAGTACATGATCAATAAAACATTTTTTTGTGTCTACATTTACTCCTCTTTGAGACAATGTCAGAACGACATTGTTTCAAAGAAAATGGAAAAAAATTTGCCCCAGTATAGCCTGGTGATGCTTAGGGTGTAATGCCCCCTCGAGAGATTGTTTATGCATTAAAGGTATGAATGATCTCTTGAAAAAAGAAGAAAGTGAGATAGAAGAATAGTTTGTTGATTAGAGATAGAGATAGGTGGTATGAAGATGATATTGAGATAGAATATGAGAGAATAGATTGATGAAAGAAATAGAATAATGTTAGATGATAAAAAATGATTTAGAAAGAAATGATGAGAAAAGAATTGACAAACTAGGAATAAGCAAATGAGATGAAATGAGAATGATTGATTCACGAACTTGTGTCATTATTTATTGCGTAATATATATTCATCACTGGGCCTTATTATTGAAAAATGGAGCTTAGCACATCAAGGTATAAGGAGCCAAGATGTAAAGATATATCAATGAAGAAACAAACACATTGCAAACAAGGAGTGAAACCCTCCATTTTGAGAATAATGCTAGGGGTTGAGGTATGTGGGATAGTCACAAGCATAACTATCCTTGACTTTTGCATAGGATATTTGTCGAATGAACATACCAATATAGACACCCACTGGAACTATTGCCTAAGGACTTCATTGGTCCGCACCACAAACAACAAACAAAGAGAAAGATAATGCCCATCCTGGCTCCTCTAGTGACTTGTGGACATCCTTGAGTAGCATAGGAACATGACCTGTCGCCAAATGATAAAATATAAAGACATACTCGGACAAAATTCAGCAACTATACTGACCTTGTGTCTTCGCTCTCAGTTGCTTGATGTGATAGTTGATAATGTCTGATCTCATAAAATTGCAGACCTCGTTTAAGACTGACCTGTCTGATTTTGAGTGTATACTCTTTTGTTTAAGACAAGATAATGATCACTTGATGTGGATATGATACAACTGATAAGACAGTTTGATCAGTTGATTGCAGATGTTTGACTGGATAGTTGTATCCTTTGTTAACTTCATGTGAATAATTTGTTGGATATCTGCTAGGGTGTTTGATTTTCGCAAGACATTTTATTGCAAGTTTTTTGATGATTAATTTTTTGATTATTTTTCAAGATCTTTTTTTGATGTTTTTGGATTATGTAGATTGATATTTGAATGTCTTTGGTTGATTTTTTCAGGACTTTATTTGAATATTTTTGGTTTGATTTTCTCAGGAGCGTATATGGATGTTTTTGATTGATTTTTCAGGATCATATTTGGATGTTTTTGGTTGATTTTTTCAGGACTTTATTTGAATATTTTTGGTTTGATTTTTTTAGGATCATATTTGAATGTTTTTGGTTTGATTTTTTCAGGATCGTATTTGAATGTTTTGGGATTTGATGAAACATGACCTGTCATCAATTGATAAAGATAAGACTAATTTGGACAAAATCCAGCAACCATATTGATCTATGTCATTGTTTTGATCATTTGATGATTGATAGGAATGTCTAGTTTGAGAGAGTGAATACCCCATGTAAGACCGATCTGTCTGGTTTCGACTGTACCCTTCCCTGTATAAGACATGTTGATGTTTGATAGAGTTTGATCAATAAATTGATTAACAAGACATTTGATCAGTTTGATTGTTGACTTTGGGAGTTTGTTTGTTGTTGATTTGATTTGATGGACGATCTATGCTTTCTTGCTTTGATTTTTTAATTTTTAAGGCTTTTTTCAGGACATTTTGTGAATTTTTTTGGATTTTTTTTTCAAGACTTTTAATGATTTTTAGGATTTTTTCAAGACTTTTAATGATTTTTAGGATTTTTTTAGGACTTTTTAGGATTTTTAGGATTTTTTTAGTGATGGCCCTAGTGTGTAGACCTATATGATATGATAATCTACATAATGCATGTGGAGACAATGAATTTTTAACATGACCTATGTTAATGCAACATGCATTTCCTATTCGAACAAGGATGACTATGTTTGTTTAGCATTTTTTAATACACTAATTGAATTAGAGGTACAAAACATTTAATAGATATGTGGTCAATCGATCCTTAATGTCTCTTGGAACATCCAAATTAACACACTTAGTGACTAGGATTTACAAATGGAGATGCGGAAAACTTCCCCATTGGTTCTTGAAACTTTGATCTTCTTTTGCCCATGTGTGTGCAAATGAGTTAATTCCTTCTCTTGTAGTCACTAAGGATCCTTATCATCCTATATGACTAGCTACGTGGATTATCCTAACTTCAAAAGCATATCGAATAGAGCCTCACTGCCAGCAAGCTTTTAGAGCTCTGAGGAGGTTATAGATTGTAATTTCTCAAATATTGCTCCATTGCCAGCATGCATTCATAGCCCTGATGGAGTTACTCACATATTCCCATAGTCAAGATTTTTGTCGCACTGGTATGCATGATATTTCAGTTATATATCATTTCTCTTTTGCCTTGTGATGAATATTTAGCATATCACTTTTTCTTTTTTATATTTTCTATTTTCTTGCCTTGACTTGTAAGTAACAAAACCTACTTGGGTGTGACAATTACAATGGCACTGAAGTAGAATTTTATTTTTTTCACTAGTCATATGATCAACTAGGTGTCTCAAATGAATTAGAGATTTTGTTAATGTGTTTGAGATATAGCAATTGATAGATTTTGGGTTAACAAGTCTCAAATAGTGAAATCACTACCCAACCATAAGTAAAGAGTTGTCACAGGGTGATGTTGAAAATGAATGACCTTAGGACCTCAAAGACTTCATGTCTCAATATCTAAGAAAGGAGATGATCCTTGTTTCTATTGAATGCAAATAGATGATAAACCTGGATAGTTGCATTGTTTTATTGATGCTACTATATGCTAATGCAGAAATTTTGTGAATGTGATGCATTTTTAAAAAAAACTATATGTGATGCAGTGCATTGAATAAAATGATATGCAATGCGAAAAGTAAAACCTAAACTAACCCAGTCCTTAGATATAATATCGTTTAAGATGCATGATGTTCATAGGGTCAGGGAGTGGATCTCCCTCCATGGTAGCCAAATTGTATGCTCCATTTCCTATAACCCTTGTTTTGATAAAAGGACCTAGCCAATTAGGTTGAAACTTCCCTGGATTTTCATGTTCTACTAGGTTCCTTTGGTTCTCTTTGAGAACTATATCTCCCACTTCAAAATTCCTTGGGCATACTCATTTATTGTAACTCCTTCTCAATCTGTTCTAGTAACCTTGCAAATGATTTAAAGCAGTTTGTCTCTTTTCATCAAGAATTTCAAGCTCAAGTAACCTTGCAACCCGATAGTCTTCCTTTGATATGATATGTTTCAAGGAGACTCTTAAAGATGGTAATTCTATTTCAATAGGTAGTATTTCTTCTGCACCATAGACCAATGAATATGGTGTTGCTCCTATAGGGGTGTGTACTCATGTTCTATAAGCCCAAAGAGAAAGATTTAACTGGAGATGCTAGTCTCGTCCTACATCAATAACAACTTTCTTGAGGATCTTTAATATTGTCTTGTTTGTTGCCTCTGCTTGTCCATTTCTTTGCAGATATTAGGTTGTTGCAAATCTATGTTGTATTTAAAAATTTTCACACAGTTCTCTCATTTCTTGATTTTTGAATGGATGTCCATTGTCCATCACTATGCACATTGGAATCCCGTACCGACAGATAATGTAATTAAGTATGAATTTTTCTATTTTCTTACTAGTGGTGTATGTAAGGGGGATTGCCTTTACCCATTTAGTAAAATACTCAGTAGTCATTAAGATGAATTTGTGTCCATTGGAAGAAGTAGGATTAACTTTACCAACTAGATCCAACCCCCATTGTGAAAATGGCCATGGTGATGTAATAGGTTGAAAATCCTATGTTGGTGCATGAATGAGGTCTCCATGCATTTGACATTGTTTATATTTATGTACATATTTATCGACATCCTTTTCCATAGTTGGCCAATAGTATCCAGTTCTTAACAATTTCTTTGATAGTGGTGGGCCACTTTGATGCACCCCACAAATTCCATCATGTACCCCCCCTTTAGGGAAAGTTGTGCTTCTTCTTCATCAAGACATCGGAGAAGGGTTCCATAAAATCCCTTTCCATACAATGTGTCAGCAATAATAGTGTGTCTATATGCCTGACGAATAAGAGTTTTCTTTTGATTTCTAGACAAATCAGGAGACATATACTAAGTATGTAAGTATGTATATATCTCATTATACCATGGGGATTCAGGACCCACAATTACACATACATATTTTGATGAGGGAATCTCATATGTCGACATCATCAATTATTGTAAAATAAACTTAAACTGAGTTTCATTATTAGGCATATTTAGTAGAGACCCTATTGTAGCCATGGTGTCGACTTCCTTGTTCTGTATCCTTGGAATCTGTTCAAAAGTGATGTTACTGAAATGTTCTTCATAGTCTTCTACCATTTGTTTATAAGGCATCAGTTTATCATCTTTTGTGTTATAGTCATCATTGACTTGATTGACAATCACTTGTAAGTCACCATAGACTTGTAATTATTTTATCCTCCACTGTACAATGTTACGAAGTCCTATGATGAGAGCTTCATATTTAACAATATTGTTCATACAGGGAAAATTAATTCTAAATGACTTAGGGATAGAACCACCTTGAGGGGTGATGAAAAGAACCCCAGCTCCAGCTCCATGATTTGTATAGGATCCATCAAAGTACAATTTCCACATGGTGGTTGCTTTCAATGTAAACACATATTCATCAAGAAAATCTATTAGTAGTGGGTGACTATCTTGCAAGAGAGCCTCTGCTAATTGATCTGCTATAATTTGTCCTTTGATTACCTTTTTGTCCACATACTCTATATCAAACTCACTTAAAATCATGACCCACTTAGCCAATCTTCCAGTCAATGTTGCTCTTCTTAACAAATATTTGAGTGGATCAAAACATGCAACGAGTTGGAATTTGTGACTCAGCATATAATGTCTAAGTTTATGAGATGTGAAGATCACTACTAGACCTACTCATTCTATAAGAGTATAATTCAGCTCATATCTGATTAGGGTTCTACTTATACAGTAGATTTCTCTCTCCTTTCCTTGATCGTCATGTTGTGCCAACAAGGCTCCTAAAGATGAATTTGTTGCTAATATATATAGTAATAGGGGCTTTCCTTGAGTAGGTGGAACTAATACTAGAGTATTCAGAAGATAATCCCTTAAAGCTTGAAAATCTTCTTGGCATTGTTCTATCCATTTGAAGGTAACTCCTTTTCTGAGTAAATATTGAAATGGATGACATTTATCTTCTATATGTGCTATGATCCTTCTTATAAACTGTATTCTTCCTTGTAACCCTCTTAACTACTTAAGTGTTGATGGAGGTTGCATATCCATGATTGCTTTGACCTTTGCTTGATCTACCTCAATTCCTCTATTAGACACAATAAATCCTAAAAGTTTGTCTGTTGTTACACCAAACACACACTTTTTTGGGTTTAACCTGAAATTGTATTGCTCTAATTAATCAAATATCTTTGCAAGGACTTCGAGGTGACCTTCTCTTGTCTGTGATTTAGCTAGTAGATCGTCCACATAGTCTTCCATGATATTGTGGATCATGTCATGAAATAGTGTTGTCATAGCCCTTTGATATGTTTCTCATACATTCTTTAGACCAAACGGCATGATGTTCCATCAGTATGTTCCCCATGGACAAATAAATGGCATCTTGTGTTAATATTCTGGTGCAATCTTGATTTGGTTTTATCTTGAGAAACCATCCATTAACAAAAGCATTTCATTCCCGACAGTTAGGTCAACTATCATGTCTTATGCCCCCAATGGGCTTAGTCATAGGTACCAGATTCAATATCCATTTTTCATAGTCAATAGGTCGAATGAAGCCCACATCTAGAAGATTTTGGAGTTCTATTTTGACCGGTAATGCAATCTGTGGATGCATCTTTCTTAGTTTGTGTTTGTAAGGTTTAATTCCTAGTAGCAATGGTAAATGATGTAACACCAATTCTGGGTCTAGGCCTGGCATATCCACATAGGACGAAGCAAAATTGATCAGATGTGTTTTGAAAAAACTGTATGAATTTGTCCTTTTCTTCCTGGTTTAATGATTTTGCTAAGTGGATATTATGTACAACTTCTCCTTCCGCTATATTGACTTCTTTAGTTTCTTCCATTAGTAATGTTGAATTCTCTTTTTCAATAGGGAGGTTGTCTAACTCACTCTATCCATTGCGATCACTTTGATCCATATCTTCTATCACAGAGGCACTTGCCTCTCCAAAGTATGTTGTTCTATCCAGGTCTACAACCAATCCTACCTTGTGATCACCTTGTGGAAACCCTTCTCTAACACCAAGGAATTCTGCAATAGATTCATCATTTTCAAACCAATCTAGAATTGGTTTTCCTTCTCGTCCCCAATCAATCAAATGTGAGTGTAGAAGGGGTAATTCATCGCTTCCTTCTATTGTATAAGATTCTGATAACATGCATACCTAGTTATTTGAGTGACCTGATATATTATCATCATCGATAGGCGATTTGTGATCCTCTCTCATGTCTATTGCTTGTGACCCAAAATCATGATTAGATAGGAGTTCATAGTCATGAGAATCTGTCACACTTTCTATGTATGTTTTAGCTTCTAAAGTTGTATCACTTATCTCCTCTTTTTCTTGCATCCAATTTTGTTGTAGATTTGTGGGCCTCCTTTGTATAGTGGTCACACTTCTCAAGCTCGGTATAAGTCATTGTAGTCTTTCTTCGTTTGATTCATTGGGTGGAGTTTGAGTTATTTCCCTTGGAAAAAGTATTGACAAAAACCAAGGATTAGGCTCATTTACCGGTGCTAAGCCTATGTTTGTTACCATATTTGCTTGTGCAGATGTTTCAGATACTATAGTGCTGGGTGATTTGGTGTTAGGTTCTTGTAGAAGTTGTCTCATATCTTCACCATCTGACTCCATACTAGGAGATGTTGGTGCTTTCTTGCTTCTCTAAGATGAAGATGGAAATACACTTGTTGACAAATAACTTTGAGATATGTATTATGATAGTAGACTTGGTCTGTTCAGTATATCTAGTGTACATTGTCTTGCTTCTATTATATTTGGTACATGTTATATCCCAAACCTTGATTCTTTGGGTTTTCATTCGGTACAACGAGTTCTAATCTTCCTTTCTTTTGTAATCCCAAGCCTTTGGTACCATCATACCCATGTTCTTGTAGCATCTTGAATCCGTTGCCATATTGATCTAAAGGTAACCTAGGTATGGTCATTTCATCTTCTTGTTTGTATATCCAGTGATTGACATCTTCATTTAGAGATTCTTCTTATTAATCTCTCCACCTAATGAAAGAGCATGAATTTGAGTATCTTACTATTTCTTTTCCTTTATCTTTTTTCATTACTGTGTTCTAAGGCTTCCCAAAAGACCAAGGAGAAAGAGATAATTGTTTTCCATTCAAGGTACTTGAAATAGAGTATTCCCCACAACCAACATCCTTAATCTGCAAAGAAGATGTTGTAGGTGTATTCTTCTATATTCTGGTGGTCGTTAATGACTCCATTTGTGTAGTGAGGGGTGTTTCTTGATTAATGGGTACTTGGTTATCTACACTTGCCTTTAAGTGATTATAGTGTTGGAATGGATTTGGATCACCCTTTATGGTGATTTCAATGTCATTATACAGGAATTTAACACATTGATGAAATGTTGATGGTATAGCTTGCATGGTATGAATCCATGGGTGACCCAATAATGTTGTACCCTGGTTCTCTATCCAACACTTGGAAAGTAACCTCTGTTATTATAGGTCCTATTTACACTGGTAGTGTAACTACACTTTTTGAAAGATGCTCTTCATCATCATATGCTTTGATGTTTATTCATTTTGAAGGATCAATATGAAGCTCAAAATATCCCAATGCCTTAACCAACTTTAATGTACAAATGTTAAGACCAACTCCTCCATCTATAAATACTCTTTTGATTCTTCTCTTATGTATGTAAGCTTCTAGATGTAGTGGGTCATTATGGCGAAGTCTATCACTGGGAATATCTTGGTTTGTGAACGCAATATGGGTACCATTAGCCAAATTTCCCACATGGATTGGATGGCATTTTCATCTATATCTTTGTCAACTACTATATCTTCAAGTGCTTTGTCCATGATAGCTTTATGAGTTGGTGATATATGCAATAGTTCAAAGAGTGATATCTAGGCCAAGGTTTTATTGAGTTGCTCAAGAACATTATAGGTCCCTACTACTGGTGGTGGGTTTGATGGTACTCCTTGTAAAGTTACTTTATATATGCGAGTAACTACTACACAGTCTCTGTCTCTGGGAGTTATTGTGATTGTAGCCACTATATCATCTCTTATGAGGGAACTATCTACAACATATGTTGTGTTATCAAGGTTCATTTCATATCCCTTTCTATAGTCATTAGGTGCAAGTCTGACATCCATGATATGTTCTATAAGTTCATCTTCAAACCATCCCGAATGAAACAGTTCTTCATGCCCCTAGTCCATAAGACAGAGATTCTTGTCTTCATCATATTTTGGTGCTTCTAACATCATGCAAATTTGGTTATCATAGTTGTAAGTCTCTTGATATTGCTCATCATTATCAAGTGCTTCTTGTGAATCATTATTTACTACATCCCCTGAGCTAATGGCATGAATAGTATAGTCATACAAGGCTTTGGTGTAGTTAGTTGTGTTGTCTTGTGTTCCTGATGTAGATGCCTTTCCTTTATCATGTTTGACAAATGGATCCTTAAAGATGGTATGATTCGTGTTTGCTGAAGTTTTGTTGGTGTCAATTGTGATGTCACCTTGATCAATCATGTCTTGGATTAAGTTTTTCAATTTATAACAACTTGAAGTTTTGTGACCTTTAGTATGATGATATTCATAGAAATCACTATCATTCCACCATGTAGGTTTGAAAGGACCTAGTTCATATACTCTTACTTCTGGCAAAGTGATCATGTTTGTCTTTATTAACTTTTTTAACGCTAATTCAATAGGTTCTCCTAGAGGTTTGTAATTCCTTTTTGGAGCATTTATCCTTGGGAATTTCGTGTTCATAGTTTGCGCAATGTTTGCATTGGTCGATACATTGTTATTCTCTGTATGTGGACTAAATGATTGACTTGGGCCTTGTAAAGACAAAATCGATTGAGTTATGTTATTTGTACGAGCATCTACAACACCATCATTATTCACATTTTTGTTTCTTGACCAAAATTTGGATTTATCATTGTTGTTGTTATTGCCATATTTTATGAGACCTTGTTCTACTAGTCCTTTCTCACACTTTAAGGCTTTTTCAATGATTTGTTTAAATGTGGTCAAACATTGCATTTGTATTGGGTACTTGATTTTAGGGATTTAGTTTTTTGTAAACATATCAACTTGCTCCATTTTGGGAATAATAGTCTTGCACCTTTTGTAGATAGATCTCCATCTTTGTATGAAGAACAAGAATGTTTCATTCTCATATTGTTTTGTGGCACATAAGTCCATCAAAGTAACTAGGGTTTCAATGTTATGCAAAAAGTTAGCAATGAAATGTTCAACTAATTCACCCCATGATGTGATAGTTGGTGGTAGATGTGAAAACCACTCCAAGGTTGAGCCTCCTAGACTTTTAGGAAATAATCTTATTAGATAAGTGTCTTCAGTTGCAACCTCTATACATGTCGTGAAAAACTCTCTGATATGATCTCTAGGATTACCTTTCCCTCGATATCTATCAAATTTTGGTGTTTCAAAATGTGGTGGGAAAGGCGACATGTATAATGTGTGGTCAAAAGGATAAGGATGTAAGTCTTGCATTATATAGTTTTTTTTTATCGTTACCAGTTTGCATAGTTGTCATCTGTTTTGACAGATTTTGTACCTGTTGGGCTAAAATATTTGTTTGATTCAGGCGTACACTTTTCACATGTATATTTCCCACAAAAGGATTTGTGGTAGTATAACTAGGAGGTTGTTGAAAGGTACTATAATTATAATTGTGCGTGTTATGGGTTCCGATAGATACTGTGAAATAAGAAAAATGTGAACCCATGTTTGACTGGGTTGTACTCATTGTATTAGCAGAACCTGGGTTTGTGTTGGTGTGCTAACGCTTATTGTTGAGGATGATGCACTTGATTGAGAAGTCGCATTTGAAATGACATTTGTTTGTATAGATGATGTTGGTGTATTCTGAGAAAAAATGAGGTCATCGCTTGTGTTTGTGTAATATGTGGTATTTGACTGCTATTTGGACCTAAAGTAGTTCCTAATGGTAAGATTATTGTGATATCAAAATCTTCAGGTAACTTGGCCCCATTTTGTAATAACAATGAGAGATATTTGTCCCTATCATTATGTATAAGAGCATCTAGGATCATAAGAATATGTGGGTCTTGTTGAGCCAATTCAATCTCTTCAAATGTTAAATTTTGTTGTAGCTTGTGTATTGTGGGCATTGCCTAAGGATTTTACTATTGACTACTTGATATGTCCATGTTCCAAGTTGGCTTAACTGATAGGTTGTTGTTTGGGTCCATCTTACTTTTTTCCTTTTGTGACCTTGTGACGGGCATTTAAGACTTCTATATGAGGATGGTTTAGAACCTAATGAAAGATGACAATAATGTAAGACTCTGGACCTAAATACGAAATATGCAATAGTATACTAGACTCTCTATTGGGGATTTGGAAATGAGACTTGTTGAGTATTTCAAGATTTTTGCAATGCAAGTTTTTCAAGTTCTTCTCTTAGAAGTTTTGCAGAAATTTTACTCTATTTAGCTCGTCCTCAACTCATATGTAATGAGGTGCATTTATCTTTAATTTCCAGGACAAGTTACCTAAACCATCAATGATTTCTCATTGACCACCGTTTGGCACTAGATTAGGTTTCTCGAAGGGGAGCAAACCATCAACTGGGAGACCCATTAAGATGCATGCTATGAATTTCTAGGATGAGTATGCAAATGATGATGAACTAAGACATATATATATATATATATATATATATATATATATATATACACATGAGGTCTAATAAGGACCAAATCTAAGGACATATATGAGGACGATAATGAGGATGTAAATGAGGACTTATGCAACATATATGAGAACGATAATAAGGATGCAAATGAGGACTATGCAACTTCTAAGGATGTAATGAGAACAATAATAAGGACGTAAATAAGGACTATGGAACTTCTAAGGACGTATATGAGAATGATAATAAGGATGTAAATGAGGACTATGCAAAGATTTATGCAACTCCTAAGGATGTATATGAGGATGATAATAAGGTCATAAATGAGGACTATAATAAGGACGTAAATGAGGACTATGCAAAGACTTTCTATGGTCACATGTATGTAAAAATTTTGAGTTTGTAGGACCAGCTGATGTTTCAAAATAAACTTTGTTTCTAGTAATTATGTCTGTAGCACAATTTTGTTGTTTTACAAGTCTGAGAATAGTTGTTTGAAGATAGGTATAGCTAACTGAACTATATTCTAACCAACTTTGAGACTTTAGAGATACGTAAGGTAGGACCTGAAATAGCCCAAATACTGACTCAATATTGGTCTGGTACAATGATACATATAAAAGAACATAAGATAATCTTAGGTTGGAAAGTGGACACCATTAAATGAGGGCCCCGTAGAAAAATACTGAAACAAGATGAACAGATAGAGAGTCTGGCAGCATTGGCTCCACTCCACGACACACACTTCTCAGGCATGCCAGTCTCTCTTACCCTAAAGATCCGAAGATCTTATCACTGAGGGCTTTCTATCTCATAATGCAAGATACATGAGGGGTATCTATGGGGTACAATCCGCACTCCCGAAATCACTGGATGTGTGATTTGGGCTAATAATTTGGTTCTTATTATAAATTTTGAGGGATCCTGATCGAAAGACGGATTCTTAGAGCAAGCCTCTTAAGACTTTAGTTAAGCTTATCGGTGTAGGAAAGGCCCCCACATACGTTGAATTCACTCAACACTCTAGCCACTTGACCAGTATATTTATATAGCGGCTTGAAAAACTTGCTCGAGAGTATGCTAGAGAGATGATATCCCCAATGCATCCCAATTTGAAGTACCTCTGTGGGGTGATGAAATCCCCAGACAAAGATACCCCTCGATACTAAAATGAAAAATTGGGTGTTGTTATCACCTTCTCCCTTTCTCCCAAGACCCCAAAGTTGGGTGGAAAGGTAGGTGATGTAAGAGTAGGTCCACCCCAAACATGATAAAAAGTTATTTCCCTTAAATAAAATGAAGTGTGAGTTATTCTATTGATAATCCTGGTTCATGTTCATTTTAAAACCCAAATTTAGGTGTGAAATATACATGTGCATGTCAATTTTAAAACACCAAACTAAAGTGTAAAAGTATGCATGTCAATTTTAACTAGGTTAATTTTAAGCCCAAAACTGAAGTGTGAAATCATGCATGTCCATTTTAACTAGGTTTATTTTAAGCCCAAAACTAAAGTGTGATAACATGAGTGTTTATGATTCAGTAATAATCCAATCCTTTCTATAAATTTGCCACATGCTATAGACAAATTATCAGTAACCCAAGAAAACCCACAGAAAACAGAAAATAGAAAACTAAACTATAAAAAACATGAATTCGTAATTATAGCTGTGCAAATGCGTGATACTAAGTGAGTAGTTGTGTGATAATGACAAAGTGATTGCATAATTTTGACAAAGTGAGTGCATTATATTGACATAATGATTGCACGATCCTACCTAGGCGAATGCGTAAAACATAGACAAACCAAACAAAAAATAAAATAAAAAGATAATTCTGATCTAGAACCTACAAAACTGATTGTGATGCCCTAGCAAGATCTCTCATCATCCACTCTATGTTAAGTAAATAATATTTTACTCTATACGAGAGAACTAGGTTATTGTATCTATCAATGACAAGTTGGTCCTCTAGATCTTGTATCTGCTTTTCTGCCTTTAGGATTCGCTGATAGCATCTAGCTTGTCTTGTTTGTTCCTTCATCCTCCTAGCACCTGAAATCCTGAATTGTACCTTTTGTGCCATAATATGTCATAATTAAAGCATGTAATAAGTGTAAACCATATTCAGATTTAACCAATTTCATACAAAATTTAACAGAACAAAAAACAGGAAACAAGAAATATAAGATAAACAAAGCACAAAATTAACTCCGTCGAATGCATGACAGGATAAAGGCTTTTGTGTGATGGGGTCCACATGAATGTGTTACCCTATGTGATCAATTACGTGATCTTGTCTATGCAATTGCCTGATTCTATAAACGTGATTGTTGAATCTGTTGTGCAATCCATACAAAACCTGCAAAAAAATGAAAATTATGTACGATCTGCAAAAATCACACAAAAAACAAAGAAGGTTAATTAGCTATTGATTCATGTCTAGTTCACCAAAATGTCATATGTAAAATTCATAATCAAATCAATTAGAAACATAAGGGAAATCACAAATCCCTATTCTAATTAAAGAATTCAAAACAAACTCAATGAAAATAGATGCAAATAGAATAATTCTAAACAATATAAAACTCCCTATTGTGCATCATGGCTTCCATTGTTCTTCTCTTCTTTGTGGTATGGTGGCTCTCAAATATCATGCTGGCAACCTACAAGTGACACAAAGATTCAAAGTTCGTGATTGATCGTGATTGTTGAAAGTGGAGATTGAATGCTCAATTTATAGATTATTGGAGAGGATTGATTAAGAGGTGGAACCAATTGATCAAGAGGTGGAACTCATGTGAGCTCACATGTTGATTGATAGTTTAACTGTTGATTTGGAGGTGGAACATAATAGATTGAATAGATAAATGAGTTAACCGATTGAGAAAAATGTTGATTGAAAGATGAAAAAGAATGATTAGAGGAAGATGATTGATGACAAAGAAAGCTTTATTTAGAAAAAAGCTAACTAGAAGATAGAAAAAGAATGATTGGAGAGAATTAGAGAAATGATGCAATTAATCAATTAAAACAGATGAAATAGTTAGCTGAGATGACCGATTGAGTGTTTTTTGGAAAAAAACAAAGTGGAAGATAGAAATAGAGATGGAAAAGATAATTGACTTAATTAATTCATTCATTTAGCATCTGCTTGCACTTTGACTTTGATTTTCAATTTAATCTTTGCATGAGATTTAATTCAAATTAATAATTTAAATTTAATTTGTTTTCTGAATATATTTAGAACGTGACTTTGATTTTCAATTTGATTTTTGAAATCATGCACATGTATTTGAAATTAGAAGAAATTAGAAGAATATGAAATTAAATTTGGATGAAATTAAAAGAATTAATTAGAAATTAAATGAAATTGGAATTTGGGGATTTGGAAATGGAATTAGAAGAATTAATTAGATAATTAAATAATTTAAAGAAACTATTTAATTATTTAGAAATTGAATTTAATTAAATAATAAAGATTATTTAAATTAAAGGATTAAAATCATAATTAATTTAATAATTAATATTTAATTAATATTTAGGAAAGGGTTGAATGATTAATTGATTAGAAATAGAAATTCAAAATGGAATTTATTTGAATAATAAAGATTATTTAAATTGAGGATTAAAAACCACAATTAATTAAATAATAAATATTTAATTAACATTACAAAATGGTTAATGATTAAATGATTAGAGATAAAAATTGTAAATGAAATTTATTTAAATAATAAAGATTATTTAAATTGAGGATTAAAAATCACAATTAATTAAATAATAAATATTTAATTAACATTAGAAAATGGTTAATGATTAAATGATTAGAGATAGAAATTGAAAATGAATTTATTTAATTAATAAAGATTATTTAAATTGACGGATTAATAATCACAATTAATTAAATAATAAATATTTAATTAACATTAGAAAATGGTTTAAATGATTAAACGATGATAGAATTGAAATTGGAATAATTAGTAAGATGACAAAGAAATATGAAATTAGAAGAATAAGATGAATTAACTTAATTAAATAATCAAAGAATTATTTAACCAATTTAGAGGAATAATTAGTACATGATCAATGAGACATTTTTAGGTGTCTACACAAGGTACAATGTACTTGTTGGCATTGCATGAAGATTGCATTGAAGATTGGAAGTTTTGTCATTGATGTCAATAGCAACTGGTAATGAAGCAGTAAAGCAGCCAGTAATGAAGCAGTAAAGAAACTGGTGATGATGTAGTGAAGATCAGCCAGTAACCCTAACTAGTTGCGAAGTAGAACCCTAACCAATGGAGCTTTGAGATCTGTTGTGATGATTTATGATTGGATGATGGTCGGTGATGAAGATGCCACGTAAGGATGTTGCATGTGAAGAGTTTTGAAAAGGTTTTGGTGCATAAATATAACCGTTTATCTCGAGAATGATCAAATTTATATTATGAAGTGACAAATGCATGATGTGTTCCGAGATTCAAAGTATGGTGATCCAGGAGTAGTTGTAGATGCCTAGAAGAATGTGAAGTTGATTGTAATGTAGTATAATGATCAAGATTGAACCGATGTGTTTGTAAAATCTATGAGAATTGTAGGGTTTGTGTTGTGTTACCGACCTAATGTATTTGTTTTTAAGGTCGATGGATAATTTGAAAGAGTGTTGGAAATTTTGTTTAAGTGTGAAAGTGATTGTTGTCAAACTTGGAGATGTGTTTGCAAAATGATGTGAAGGTAGATAGGAGCAGTAAAGGATCTGATTCAACAAGTCCAAGTATTATTTCCAGATGGGTCAAGAACCTATTTTTCTCTAACCATTACAATAGTAAAATCCCTTAACCGGGTAAGCTCTAACATGCTTATGAAATCCTCTAACCAAGTGATCCATTAGATTGGATTTGAAATCCTCCATTGAGGTTACCTTTAACAGGGTATTTGTAGTCAATCCCTTAACTTGGTGGTCCTTAACCGGATCTGTTCCTAATAGAGAATTATTGTATAAGCTTCTAACAAGGCTTGGCTCCTAACAGGGTGAACTTTAGAAGAGTTCAAAAATACTTGTGGGTATTCATCCCCATTGTGGTTTTTCCCATTTGGGTTTCCACGTGAAAAATCATTGTGTCAAGTGGTGAATGATTTTGTGGATGTGTTTTTTATTTGGTTGATATGAATGACTAGTAAATCTGCATTGATGTATTTAAATGACCATGAATGATCTGAAATATGTTATTATTGGTATTAGTGAAGTGGTTTAAGGTTTTGGTCAAATCGTATTTATGTTTCAGATCTGTTGCATTATATCACTGAAGTATTAGGTCAACTGGTAAGGTTTAATAGTGTAGTTACAGATTTGTTTTAGTGACTAAACCGGTTAGCTTTGTGAGTTGTTTTTGAGTTGGAAATAAGTTTGGTGAAATCCCAGTTAATTTTCTATCTACTAATTCACCCCCACCCTCCCCAGTAGTTGACTAGATATTTATAGTTTCATCATATTATCAGTACTTACAATGACATGCATGATGTGAACTATTGAGGAATAAGCACATGACAAATGTCAGTAGTGCAATGTTATTCTTCTTCATATGGTTTAAGAGTGTTTTCTTTTTATTATTGTCTATGGACATGTCAATGTTAAAATCACCTACAATATATAAAGTAGTTGATGCATTTACACAAGAGAAAAATTCATTTGTTATTATTAGAATTTATATTAGTGGTGCATTAGGTCTTGCATATAAATTACATATGGTGATTTCACTATTGATCAAATTTATTGTGATTATTTTTTGATCTATAAAGTCTTCTTTTTTTCCCTTGTAAAAGGTGACAAAGTCATCGATATATATCAACTACTATAATAAAAGGATTATGAATATTAACTATAAAACTCTTTGCTATAGTATTCACCTCTATTATCTGATCCGAGACACTTCAACTTATTTCCTGACTAATTCTCAACCAAATCTTTCCAATTCTTAAAAGTATCAAATACATCAATTTTTTGGGAATGAAATAAACCTAAGTTTTTCTAATTCCATCATTAATAAACGTCACATAATAACAAGAGCCACTGAGAGATGATACTATATGCAGGGAAATGAGGTGACAAAAATGAAAAAGTCAGATTCAAAATACCCACACGCCAATGAGACTCTTGGTGAAAGTATAGGAACTATTTGAAATAGTTCAACTTCCCAAGGGGTGTTCCATTGTTCTCTATCTCACAAGATCCCTAAAGTCAATGTTTTTCTCTCAGATCAATGAGCAAAGTGACTTAGGAATGACAACTCCAAGAATGAGTGATGTTTAATTTATATGCATGAATGCATTCTAAGATGTATGATATTGAAACTTTGATGATTAAGCTAGTATGAAGATGATGATATGATAAAGGATTAGAAAATTTATCCTAACATGATATACTAGTCTAGCATGGATATTCTATGATATTAAAATACTTCTAAATGATATTATGATGATTTAACAAAGAGAGGCTAAAATTCTTAGTAATTAGACTATAATGTAGATGCATAAAAGATTGTTGATATGAAAAATGAGGAATGAGAGCTCTATTATAGGAAAGATAGGGCAATGGATGGTCAAGATTGAATAGTATTAACAAGGGCTAGGATTTAAACTTAATCAATCCATGTTTACAATTCTCACCAATGAATGGTGACAATTCTCAACAAAAGGTTTCTTGAGAGGAGATGTAAGAAGCATTAAATGCTTGAGGAGACAAGAAGGTTACCCTAGGAGGTAAGGGTTAAGGTTAGGTTAGGGTTATCCAATGGATAAATTTTTTACCCAAGGGGTAAACTTTTGTGCAAGGGTCAATAGGATAACCAAGGTTAAAGCCATGAATGCTTGATGAGATCCTTGGGTTAGATGAGGGTTAAGTTAGAGAGAAAGTCTCTAACCATGCAAGAAGGTTGAGTTAACCATTAATGGTTAGGAAGACTTTGGGGACAAATTTGTAAGAGTCCTTCCAAATTTGGGGGAACTCAACAAGTTATCTTGTTGAAGACATATAGCCTTAAATGCATTTAGAAGACTTTCCTCCAAATTTGAGAAGTGACATCCTCAAACTTAGGGAAAGGACAAGATTAGGAGGATTAAGGCTAATTTAAATAGTTTAGAAGAACCTAGAAGGGGTTTAGGAGGCAAGTGGGAGATGTAGGAAAATACAAGTGGAGGGAAAAGGATTTTAATTAAAATAAAATTGATTTATTTCAATCAACATAGATGAAACTTGCATAAATACAAGTGGGGGGATTTAATAAATAAATTAGATTTATTTATTTGCAATGATTAATTTAATTAAATGTAAATTTAATTAAAAAGGGAGAAAGGAGATTCAATTAAATAAAGTGATTTATTTAATTAAAAGGGAGAAAAGGATTAGGTGAATTTAATTAAATAAATTGGGTAATTCATTTAATCAAATAGATGAATGGAGGAATTAATTAAAGAGAGTTTAATTAATAAGAGGAATGGGGTCAAAATAAATATTAAATATTTATTTAGGAAGGTGGTCAGATTTATACGTCTACATTTTGCCCCTCTTTGAAGTGACATGTGTGTACATGTTGATTCAAAGAAAATTTACCGGATATGCTGTCAAAGTTTGATCGATATGATGTTGTGTGTCAAAATATCGATATGATGCCCTAGATTTGATGAACGATATTAATGATGCCCCCTCAGGAGATGAATCAAAGGATTGAACAAAAAATTGTCAAATGTTTTTTAGTTGATTTCAATATGAGAATATTGATTGCGTTGAATGCATATGTATTGACTCATCTCCCAAAAAATGATGTTGATAAGGTTGAAAATGTCAAAGTAGGAGTAAAATACATGCCCCACTTATTAACTATTTTGATTTTACCCTATAAAAGGTAAAAAGTGATTTAGTAAAATCATTTGCACACTTGTCTCTTTGCGATTGTGACTTTTGGAGCTTTGATGACGATGTCGATTCCATACTCCTCGCACCAATTTGAATGTGTCAGGCAATACTGAAGACCTGCCGCATATGGCCCACAAGTAAGTGTCCAAAATCCATCTTCATTCTTTATATATTTCATTTATTTTTGCTGCGTTTTTCAATTTTGGGTTCGGATTTTGCCAGTTTAGCGCGTCGGGGAGGGTGTCTAGCACATATGATAGGAGTTTTAGCGCGTAGAAAAACCCTAGGAGGTTTAGCATCTGAGGGCCACCTTGTAACGCGGTCGGGGGGTAGGTTAGCGCATAGTATAAGTTTAGCACATAAGGTCTTCATAGAAGCACAATGGGTAGGTCGGGTAGCACTTAGGATGACTTAGTGCGTTGGGAAAATAGGGTAGCACATAGGCTACCCCAATTAGTGCATGACAACAAGATAGCACATTGAGTGCAAGCCTTAGTGCATTGATGGACAAAGGTAGTGCATAGGAGTGCAGGTTTAGCATGTAAGGTCCAAAATGGGTAAGAAAAGAAAGTGTTTCCTGAAGAATGTGTCACAAGTCGAATAGATGAGATAGATGTCAATATGGGTCTGCTAATTGCTTTGATATGGTCTAGTGTGAGTCTTATTTTATGATGATGTCTGATTCTGATATGCTACTGTAAGATGATCTGAGTTGTGTTACTATCAATATGAATATCTTTTTGATATGGATTTGTTGAGTCAATTGGAGTCTTGATTTTGATATGGATCCTAATTTTGATTTCGACATGGGTTTGAATGGTGCTTTCAATATGAGTTTGGATGTTTCTTTCTATATGAGTCTTTGATTTGATTCTTAATATGGATCTTTGATATGCATTTTGATTTCTAACTTTCGATATGGGTCATTGATGTTTGATATGGGTCATCGAAGTTCAATATGGGTCCTTGAGTTGATTCTCGATATGGGTCCTTGATGTTATTTTCGATATGGTTTTGTTTTGATTTGTGATATGATTCTGATTGATTCTCTATATGGTTCTGATTGATTCTTGATATGGTTATGATTGATTTTCAATATGGTTCTGATTGATTTGTGATATGGTTCTAATTGATTTGTGATATGGTTCCTTGATGTTGCTTCATTGTTTCAAGTTGATTTGCTTTTGATTGTTTGATAGATTAGATGGAATTGAGAACTGATGATGGATATTTGTTGATTTGCAGGCAGAGCTTGGCGTGCTCCAGTCTCAAGAGAGATTTTTGAGGCCGTGGACACTGATTCCCCATTTGTCATAGGCTGACAGAGATGTTATTGAGATATGTGGGTTGTCCTCCTTATTAGACATGCCTCAGTATATCATTAATCAGGGTTTGTTGATAGCATTGGTAGAGAGGTGGCATAGTGATACGAACACCTTTCACTTGGCTATGGGGCGAGATGACAATCACACTAGAGGATTGTTATCAGATTTTGTAGATTCCTATAGTTAGGGCTCTGTTACCTTATGAGAAAACTGAGAGGGTGGGACAAAGGCTATCCACCGTATCTTCTAGGATTATGAGATTAGTTGTTACAAGATCCTATGGCAGGATTTTTTGGATTTTGGTTACACTCCATTGCCATTAGTGTTAGTAGGTTTCATTGGGGGATTCTTGTGTTCTGACCATAAGTTGAAGGGACTAGCCATTGGATGGGGATTGGTGTTGGAGGACATGGTGACACAAGGACGCAGGTTTGTATGGGGGTCGTGTATGTTGGCCCATCTATATAAAGAGCTTCACTAGGTGGTATATCTGGGATATACTAGTTTATTAGCTGGGTGACCTTGTTATAGGTGTGGGCCTGGGAGGATATACCAGTGTTGAGACCGCTTGTAGATAGGGATAGGTCAGTTGGTCAGGTTTAAGTGTATTGGTATACAGGTATTGTTGTCCAACGTAAGCTGGGAAAACTAGAGCATTAGCAGAGAGCACTGGATGATATTGATATGGTCATCTAGAGATTGTATATGGATTGCAAGGTGTGAGAAGAGGATGGGCTAGAGATGTCCTATGTATATATGTCTAGGTACCTGATTGGGCAGACTCCCTTTATTATTGAGCGATTCTTGCACAGTCATGTTCAACGACAATATGGTAGATAATAGAGAATGCCACAGGGAGCCTGTTTATATGCTCGATGGTGATAGAATGTGTCAGAGTGGGGAACTACTCTAGATAGCGTAGCAGCTGTTGAGGAGCATATGACGCTGACATGACAGATCTGGGATTATGGGGCTGGGGTTGTGGATGTTGAGATGATGATGGAGTTATCAACTTATTTTGTGGCACATGCAGTGGCACGTATATCTGATCCAACAAAGCTGCTACCTACTTTTGATGATGATGAGGATGAGAAGCTGCAGAGGCGAGGGGGGTCTAGATGAAGAGATGAGGAGGGAGAGGAGGTAGGAGAGGGAGGTGGAGGAGGAGATGGTGGAGTTGGTGGTGGAGGAGGAGGAGGGAGAGGAGAGGGAGGAGGGAGAGGGAGAGGTAGTGGAAGAGATGAAGGTGGAGGAGGGAGAGGTGGAGATAGAGGAGATGGAGGAGATAAAGGAGGAGGTAGAGGTAGAGGAGGTCTCATTCTGGGTACTCATGGGGGTGGTATTATTGGTATGGTACTAGTTGCAGTGGGTGGGATGGAGGATGATAGGCGACCTTCCCAGAGGAGGAGATCTAATGTTCTGCCTCCACCGATGCCTTAGATAGGAACAGGTGTGGGTGGGACCACGACAGAGGTACCCATTTATATTAGGGTGCCCACCTGTCGATAGGATTCACACATCAGAGTGCTATAGGTCTTTGTGTAGTAGCTACAGGCATAGGTACTAGCACAATAGCAACAAATTACGTAGGTTATTGCCAAGCGAGATACAAAGAGAGATACGGTACTTGGCCAAGGAGGCCAAGTACTATAGGTGCTTATATGATCATGCGGTCCCTCGAGATCACAGAGCTCCTGGCTATGGTTTAGTAGTGTCTACTCGATCTAGCCACAATCATATGAGGACAGAGAGTAGAGGTGTTACGGGGCCTACTCGACATGATCCACTTGGTGGAGATCCAAGAGCTGGGACATCTACTGCTAGACCATTCGCCTCAGGAGATAGTCATACCTAAGAGACCTGTCTCTATTGTAATTTGATCACTTTTGTTGTATTTTGATAGACATGATATCCCTTGTACATTTTGACCATTTTTCAATATATATATATATATATGGCACTGATTTTCTCTAATCCACATGCAACATGTTATTTGATGAGTGATTAATGATATGCATTATGTTTCGAGGGGATGATACTATAAGGATGATGTTTTTTATTTTTTTTATTTTGATTATGATGTAAATGCATGGTCTATGATGGAATGGGTGATAATGCGATGATGTATTGTTGTGATTACATTGATATATAATGCAATGTTATCGAGATGTTATGATTTGTGAGACGTATCTTGAAAATTAGATGTATGATAATGATAATGATGTGATGATATGCAACTTAATGCAAGATTAAAATGATATGCAACTAAGTGCAAGTTTAAAATGATATGAAACTTAATGCAAGTTTAAAATGATATGCAACTAATGCAAGTTTAAAATGATATGCAACTTAATGCAAGTTTAAAATGATATGCAACTTAATGCAAGTTTAAAATGATATGCAACTAAATGATCACTTTAATTTTGTCATTGTTATTCCTGTTAAGTCACTTTCTTGTGTTGTTTTTGTCATCATTGAGATTTTGATATGTTGAAAATTGAATACAAGCATCATGGTATAATTGAACCATAATGACCTGCGTAAAAATTACATGGATGTTTGATATTGCAAGGCATCACAAGCATCAAGGTATAATTGAACCAAGATGACATGGGTGGTGCTTGCGTGAAATAGACAAGGTAACCATTTGTATGCGCAAAGTGGAAAATGTCTTCAATGATATGTTTCCAATCACGTCTCGAGACAAATTTGCACCATACAAATGATCGCCTCATAGACAAAAAACCAAAAATGATGCTAGATTCCTTCATTGCTTCTCTATCTTAGTGCATCCTTGAGTAGCTCAAGAGATCTAACGATTCAGAAATTAAGATACAAAATAGTCAAAAATTCATGCTATATATAAACAAATCCAATTCAGAAAATCATCCATTGTGTGTGTGTTTGAAGTTGTAGTTGGATAACAATCCTGTTTTCTAGCTTGATGAGTAGTTTTGAGAATGGTTTTTTAGTATGTCACAATCCTTGTTTGTTGTATGAATGCAAAAGTGAGAGAAGTGTTGCCCCCAGTCATAGATATTTGGTTATGTGGATATATGCATTCATCACCAAGCCATGGTGGGATATGATATTGATAACTATTTTTTAGATAATCAAGGACAGTGACTATGCTAAGTATGTCCAGGATAATGTTGTGTGAATAAGTGTTGGGCAATGGACTTGTAGCTGAGACTAGATGGATTAATGATAGGAGTAATGATAGATAGAGAATCCGTTCTCTCATAAATAGCACCTATTGCTAGGTTTTCACCATTTGTTTTTATTGCACTTTTTTTTATTTTTTTGCATTTTTCTAATTTTTTGATTTTTTTCACTTGATCTGTGCATTAGATGACTCAACTGTAGAACTTCTTTAGATCAATTTTGTTGGTTGGTTCATCAAGCACGTCCCCTTCTGAAGTTGACAACTAATATGCTCCTGATTCGTAGGCTAATATGATGACAAAGGGACCCAGCTAGTTAGGTTCAAATTTCCCCTTTTTTTCTTGATCTTGATGATTTAGAGGATTTTCCCTTAGGACAAGAACACCAAATTTGAAATCTCTTGGGATAAATTTGTGATTTTAGCTTTTGCACATTTATTGCTGATATACCTTAAGATGGTCATAGGCATGTTGTCGTTTTTCATCAAGAAGCTCAAGTTCATACAACTTGTTTACTTGATATTCCTTCATCTAGTATAAATACAATGTACCTACCTATTCCCATTTTTCTATTATTAATGAGCCTTTAGTAACGTTCCATGAATTGCTTGTAAATGTAACTATGCAACCTTCACTTCCTAGTTGTCATAATGAAATTAGCTTTCTTCGTGAATCAAGAACATGTCTCGCCTCTTATTTTATTTGTATATTGCCTTTCCAACAATTTTGCATGGTTCATCATCACCCAAATAAACCTATCCAAAATCACCTTGAACATAATCTAGAAAATATTTCTTATGGGTTGTGACATGAAATGAAGCCCTTGAGTCTAACACCCAAGAATAGGTAGCATTATCTAAAGAAAGGATCGCGCATCTTGTAACACATTGCTTGCTATATTTGCTTCCTTATTATTTTATTTTCCTCCATCCCCTTAATTTCCCTTTCGAGACCAACAATATTTCTTTAGATGTCCTTTCTGTTAGAAGTGCAATTTTTGTTGCTTGTCCTTTCCCTTTTGTCTCCTAAGTCTGTTAGGATTCCCATAGATACTGAGAGGTGGGGGTGAATTAGTATCTAACTAGTGAATTGAATTTCTTAACTTAAAACATGCAAAACATATTATAACAGTGTGTCAGTATGCAAGAAATAATGCAATAAATAGAATTAAAAGCAACCACATGAAAAACACACCATAACACAATGATTTAACAAGGAAACCCGGTGTGGGAAAAACCTCTATGGGATTTGTGACCCACAATATTCACTTACTGGCCAATAAGAGAATATTACTACTACAAGAGGGGCTTGCACATGTAGGAAGGCCCACTGCCTAGAGCTCACTGCTCAATGGGAAGTCTCACTGACTTGCAATGATGGATTATACAAATCCAGTATCTTGTATTGCTTCAAAATAGCATCTATAATGCTAGATCTAGTACCGGTTTCTGCTCTGCTTCTTACATAAACCCTTAACCTATAATTCGCCTAATAGGTCTGCCTTATTTCACCTAAAAATGTTCTTCTATCTTACATCCTTACATACAAATGTTCTACAATGATCTCTCTTATATAAGAGTCATTTTACAATGATGCCAAGTCGGCTTACGAAGATTTTACAATAATAAACAAAATACAATATAACAAAAATCCTATCAGCCTTTGTGCTAGTATGCTTTCTTTCTCTATCAGTGCTGGTGGTCCAAGTGTCGGTGTAGAGTCTGATCTGGCTAGTGTCGATGTAATGTAATGCCTTGTCGGTGCCATATGATTGTAAGGTTGCCATCAATGACAAAACCCTCAATCACCTACAATGTCTCATTGGAGTGTGCATATGCCAACAATCTCCCCCTTTGGCATTGATGACAACACTCATGAGAAAATTCAAAAGTGTATCCAAAACTGTAATCCAAAAATGTTTCCAAAAATATAAGAGCTCCCCCTAAGCAGATAAGTCTTCTACCGGTTATTTTCTCATACTACTACTCCCCCTTTGGCATCAATGACAAAGGTTGCCAAGATGTTGGTAGAGTTGTAGTCTCACTCAACCTTGTAGCTGGGTAGTTACAATTTGAAAAAGATCTTCCAAAATCAAGTTTATACTTTCCATAATCTTCTTTGCTATCCTTTATTGTTGTGTTTGTTCTTTTAACTGTACCGGTGAGGTCTTGCATATACTCTGTTGGTGTTCTATGTCCCTATACTAGTGCCTCAGATATTTCCTTCCGTAATGATGCTAGATAGTCCAATCTTGGACTCAGTCTTAGTCTCAAATGCTTTGCCTTATTTACTATTCTCTCCTTTTATCTTTCTAACTTAAGTAATTCTTCCTCAAAACTTGTTATCCTTTTCTCAAAAACTGATAATGTATCAAGTGAGTTAACAAAATTGTCTGCAAGTTTATTGATATCATCTTATACCTTGCTCATTTTCTTATCTATGTCTACTATCAAAAAGTTTGTCTTACAAGTATCTTTGTACAAAGTTTTAAATTCCTTTAATAAGTTGCATAGTTCCAGTAGAAGTGTGTCAAATTCCCTAGTACACTTCTTTATCTGATCTTCAAAGAATTTTTGCTTTTCAATTTCTACCTTATTCTTCAATGTCTCTTCCTTTATTTGCTCAATAGTCACTGTGTTCTCAGTGATGTATTTACACAAAGTATCAAGTTGTTTAAAACAATCCTTATTGTCTATGTTATAGTTAGGAGCTATTACCTTCAAAATTGGGATTGTGTCATCTATAGCTTTATAAGCCTATGAACTACAATCTGTTATCTTTTTGATGGAGTCCAAAAGTACTTCAGTTACATTAGTTGATTTGTAGCCTGCTGAGGAGGAACCAACATTCTGAATTCCATCAGTGGAGGAAGTAACCAAGCTTGCAGTGACCTTTGGCAGGTCAGTCTGTGTTTCCATTTATTTAAGAAATGGTTTTTGATCTTCTCTTATTGCCGATGGTACTGTTTTCATGTGAACCTATTCCTATTTTGGAGCCCGTTGCTCTGCTTTAGTCTCAGTCTGAGTCTCTACATGTTGCTTTGTTGTATTGTCAATGCTGTCAGTTGTCGGTGGCCCACTAGCCATATCTATTTTGTCAGTTGTATCTTTGTCTATCACAATGTTGACCTTTTGTGTATCAACATCAACTATGTATAGTACCTCGAGATTTGGATTTGTATCCTCTGTGTCCATACTCTCATTTGCCAGTTGATCTTTAGTAGTTTTTACCAATGATGCAATTTGAGGTGGTGGGGATAAGTTATCTTTAACTTTGATACTCGAAGGTCCACCAACCTTTCCTTTTCCTTTGTCTCTCTCCTTCTAGTATACCTTTATTGGTTTGGGGTTCCTGTATTCTTCCTATTTTTCTTTCTCAACAAGAAATATGTCCCATGCATTTTTTTTTTTCCTCTGTTACTTCATTCACTCTTCCAACCATTAATGCAATATGTCAGAGTGCAGTAGAGAATACTGACCGATTGGCTTCAGCAATTAAGTCATCTATCTCCTTAGGTGAGTTTACTGGATAAATAGCAAGTAACTTTACAATTTTTATTTTCTTATCAAGCTCTACAACAGCTTGTCTTCTTGCTTCTATTATTTTGAATAATTCATCTGGTAGATCATCTATTACTTCCATTAAGAACTTCTTATAGATATCCATGTGTAAAATAACATTGTTTTCAACTTCTTCTTTGTCATCTACTAATAGTGTATCATAGACCTTTCCTATGTTTTTGAGTTTCCCTTCCTCTGTGATTTCATATAGCAATTTGTCAAGAGGGGCCAAGTTTTGTTTAGTCTTCTTCTTCTTTGGTGTCAAATTTTTCTTTGGTGTTGTCTTTCTAACCGGTGACCTTACTACTTGTTGTTTTTGTCTAGTCCTTCTAGGCGAAGGTGTGGATGTCGGTGAAGGATCCCTTTTCCTTACAACTCTTTTGAAAGCTGCAGGCATGTCACTCTCTGAAGAAGTAGCTACCAGTGATAGGTGAGTTTCAGGCTATAGAGTACCTAACTCATCCTCAGTGATACTGGTTTGTTTCAATACATCTTCTTTAATAGCCTTAGCCTGTCTAGAACCTCTTCTCACAACTGCTTCAACCTTTTTCACTCTCTTTTTAGATTGAATTTGTTTTTCTATGGTCTTAGCACTACCAAATACTTCTTCTTGTTCATTTGGTGCTTCCAGAATTGCTTTAGCATAAGTCTCAATTATATGATCATCTATGTCATAACCCATCTCCGTTACCCATATTATTCTTGGGATGACTGCTTACATCCATATCTCATCCTTTTTTATTACAAAACATATATCATCCTTGTATTTGTTGACAATTTTCTGTGATAGTCTGAGTCTTTTGTTCATCCTAACCTTTAGTGCTTGAAAATAGTCATGAATGTTCTTTTCTTTGTTCTCACCCATGTTGTTGAATAGGTCTATCAACTATTTTCCTACCGGCATATCAAATCCAAGATTCTTATGGCCAATACTAGGAACCTATTTAGTTATGTGCAGTATCAAGCATACAAGTAGATTTACAAATCTGAAAGTTCCTTTCTTATCCTTCATGATTTTGCCCTAGTTATCAATCAACTCATCCTTTAACCATTCACATACATCAATTTTCACATTGTCTTTAACCATGTCATAAGCACTTTTAATGCATAAACTGGAAACAAAGTTAAGTCTCTGTTTGCATGAGTTGCTTTGTACCCTAAAATCATGCTAACAAATCTTACATTTATATCAACCACATCATTAACTCTCAGAGACCTTCTGTCTGATGTTGCATCAGTTAAGTTCATTACTAGGTCATTGGAGACCTTCTTAGTTTTGTCTGGTCTGTTACCAGTGGAAGGTAACCCTATTACTACTTTCACAGCTTCCTTTGTTATTTTGTGTACTGAATAAAGCCAAAAGAATGAATCATGTACCCTGCTTAAAATTATCTTGATCACCTCCTTGGGAAATTCAGGAATGCAGAGGATTTCAGTGAATCCTAGGGTTTCAACAATTTTATGTTCTGGTTTTACATTACTAGAATTGTCACATATAACAGTCTTATACATGCTTTTGATTTCTTCATCTCCTAATTCCTCTATGTTGCAATGAATATATATTTGGGGATCTTCTGTGAAAACAACTCCCTTTGGAATTTGGGAAAAAGCACCTACATCGTCATCTTTCTTGGCTACCTCGAGAACTAGTTGAAATATGGGCCTAGGGTGTTTTATGACCTCGATTATTGTAGGGTTTGCTATGAATTCAGGTGCAGAGGAGGATGCCATGATAAATACCTTTTTCTGCCTTTGGATGGATTGATTTTTGAAGTGCTTTGCCTCTTTCCTTAGCTCTGCAAATTTCACGCTCTTCGAATGTTTGAAATCTCGATGAAGTGAAATGGAGCCAAAACCACAAATTTATAATGTTTATTTTATCATCTACCACATTTAATGCATGTCGGTTAAGTAGTCACTTAACATTGTCTACCAGTATAGAAGTGATTTCCAACTTCTCACCATTAACCGAGGGAATTATAGCATATGTTTCATTTATTTCCAAACCCTCAAGAAAATTTTCTTCAATTTGATGAAGAGCTTCCTGTCGGTGGAGTATCACTCTATCCTATCGGTGAAGCATCACTATTTCCTGCCGGTGAAGCATTGATTGGTTCTACCAGTGGAGGAGTATTCCCAACAATATTTAGGTCTGACTTTCTAATCCATTGTTTTGAGAATTCTTGCTTAACCTCTTCAACTTTTTTTTTACCTTTCAAGATAGAACTTTTGTTGTCTGTCGGTGATCCTTTACTTCTATAGAATTTTGCAATATGCCCAATCTTGTTACATGCATAACAAGCCACATTATTCTTCTGAATAGCTTTCCCATAGCCTATGCTAGTTTGTGTTCTGCATTGATTAGATAGGTGTCCAAATCTTCCACAAACATAACATCTCACATTCATTCTGCAATTTTCAGATTTGTGACCAACTTTGTTGCATTTTGAACATTGACCAGTGGGTATGTTGATATTCTAATAATTTCTAGATCTACATTCATTTTCTCTATGACCATACTTATTACAATTAAAGCATTTTCCATTGAATTTATAAGCATGAGGTTGCCTTACCAGTTTGCCATGATCCTGTGTGTTTGCAGTACTGGAGCTTTCACCAACTTCAAAGCCAATTCCAGAAGTGTCACCTTTAGGTTTTTGATTCTTTAGCAAGTTACCAAGTTCCTCTGAGCTTTTCTTGAATTTTTCTTTATGTTGATTTGCAGTATCTAGTTCTCTTTCTAAGACTTCTTTCTACCTCATCAATTCATTGGAGTCATTCTGAGTGTGCATCAGATCCATCTTCAATAAATCATTTTCATAACTAAGTCTTGTGTTTTCATTTGCAGCATCACTTAGTCTTCTAGTCAAATCTTCTTCATTCTTCTTTCTATCTTCAATTTCTTTACAAAATCTCATAGTCATATCCTACATCTCATTCTTTGTTGTCATGTTCTCTTGTTTTAGCTTGTTTATCATATCATTAAGAGATTCCTTTTCATCATTCTCATTTTGCATCTTTTCACAAAGTTCTCTTCTCTTGTTTCTTGAAACTGTAAGATTTTATTGAAGTGCCTAGATAATATCCTGAGCTACTTTTAGATCATCTTCTAGTTTGATATTTTTCAACTTTTCTATATCATAGTCTAAAAGAGCTACTTCTAGTTGCTTCATCAGATTTTCCATATCTACTCGTGTCAAGATCTTCCTCAAGCTATTAGGCTTCTGAAAATAGAGGACCAAGCTCTGATACCAATTGTTAGGATTCCCATAGATACTGACAGGGGGGGGGAGTGAATCAGTATCTAACCAGTGAATTGAATTTCTTAACTTAAAACATGTAGAACATATTATAATAGTGTACCGGTATGCAAGAAATAATGCAATAAATAGAATTAAAAGCAACCACATGAAAAACACACCATAACACAATGATTTAACGAGGAAACCCATTGTGGGAAAAACCTTAGTGGGATTTGTGACCCACAATATTCACTTACTAGCCAATAAGAGAATATTACTGCTACAAGAGGGGCCTACACATGTAGGAAGGCCAACTTCCTAGAGCTCACTGACTTACAATGATGGATTATACAAATCCAGTATCTTGTACTGCTTCAAAATAGCATCTATAATGCCAGATCCAGTACCAGTTTCTGCTCTGCTTCTTCATAAACCCTTAACCTATAATTTGCATAATAGGTCTACCTTATTTTGCCTAAAAATGTTCTTTTCTCTTACTTCCTTACATACAAATGTTCTACAATGATCTCTCTTATATAAGAGTCATTTTACAATGATGCCAAGTCAGCTTACAAAGATTTTACAATAATAAACAAAATAAAATATAACAAAAATCTTGTCGGCCTTTGTGTCGGTATGCTTTCTTTCTCTGCCGATGCCGGTGGTCTGAGTGCCAGTGTAGAGTCTAATCTTGCTAGTGTTGGTGTAATGTAATGCCTTGCTGGTGCCATAGGATTGTAAGGTTTCCATCAATGACAAAACCTTCAATCACCTACAATGTCTCATTGGAGTGTGCATATGCCAACAAAGTCCCTTTGTGGGTTAGGATTTTTTTATAAGCCTTAGTGAAATCTACCCTACTCTTTTTCTAATTCGTCATTGACCAGTGGTTGCAGGTTGCAACCCCTTAAGTCATGATCAGGAGCATTCTTAATCATTTGTTAACCATCCCCATGTGTTAGGTTTTGTGTATCGATTCAATCGCCTATTAATATGAGGGGCAGGTTTTATTTTTACCTAAGTCTTTAAGTGCTCATTATTAAGTGAACAACATCATGGAAAACATCTTTGGTAACCACCAGTGTCTCAACACACTATCTTATTGAATGTATCACCTTCAAAACACTTCACAAATCGACTTTAGCACATCCATAGTCTCCAATATACTTGCATATTATTCAAATTTTATTCTCATAAATTGACGCCCTATCCCTATGCACAACTCATATATCTACACTCCTTAAATACAAATTAGATCATAAAAAATCCTGATTTAGGGTCAACCATAGTCAAAATAAACAATATTGCACAAAATAGGCCATTTGGACTAAAAATACTCCAAGAGAAATAGGGGACCCAAAAACATCACAACTCATCCTTCCAAATTGAATCCAATGAACCACACATGCTAAAACATCCTTCAAATTTAGTATTAAATGTAACATGTAGATAAATAATAAAACTTAGCAATCAGTTGGCCAAGAGACATCTTCCAATATAAATTACTTAATATGGATCTCCGCACACCATGGTGAGACCCATAGCAATATTCTTACTCAACCTCCAATGCATATCCAAATGAAAAATCCATGATACAAATAGTATAATCCAATTGGATGCACATGGTCCACTGAACATACCAAGCATAAACCAATGTGACTCACTTCTAGAACAAAAACACCATCATAGAACATAACTAAAATATCATACTAACCAACTCAAGATGTCTACCACAACGTAACACAAGATTCAACATATCTAGAGGCCACCAAATATGTTCTAAACTAGTCTAACAGATGCTCTCACTATTAGAACACACCAATGACAAACTCTTACAATCTATGAACTAGAAAACATGATGATACAACATCTTCAGAACTTCAAAACATAACCTTCACCATCCAAAGGAATAAAAATCTTTCAACCACTGGAGGATTAAAAACTCTTTCTTGCATTTTTAAAGTACTCTTTCCTACATATCAAACTCACCATATACTCCACAAACTCAACAAGCTAAACAACACTAGTTAGAGAAACCTACAACAATATACAACCATATCTAGACCCAAATCTATCTAGAACACCAAGTTTGACATCAATGACAACACAACTCAGATACCAGCAAACAACTGGGACTTCTAACAATACTTACAAGTTGTAGAGACTCAAATGACAACTTCATTAGTTTACCTTGTCTACTCGATGATACTTTCCCTCCCTTCTTAGAGGACAATGAATTTCCTGGAACCACTAGGTCATAAGAAGGTAGTTAGGCCAAAATTTGATTAATTATTTTAACATGTATAAATATGATTAGATAGCAATACAAAACTTCATTGACTATCAAATGAAATTATTTCACATATGAAATTCTAAACCACTATTCAAATCACATTAACTAAACATCACATTATTGGGCAAATAAAGCATAACATAATATTAGTGAAAAAGAGGGATGTAACATAGGTGTACATAAAATGACAAGACTTGCCTTAATAGGAAATCTAACTGTACCTAATGATTGTCTACCAACATTTTCAAAGCCATGTATAGATAGAATATCAGATTGAATAAGAGAAGTATCCACTTTGATTTTACACAACAAGTCAATGTTAGACACATTAATACTTGATCCATTATTCATTAAAGTTTGTCTTATTACAGTACCATTGATAAGGACAATAATCATAGAGGATCATATTAGTTTTGAACCTCCCAAGAAGGTAACTCATCTTGAGAAAACACAATGTCCATCTTAGGGTAAAAGCACAAACCTGTGTCACATTAGGTTCTAGCCATAACCCTTTTGGCTAGAAAGGTTCTAGACAAAACCCTTTTGACCAAAAACATGTGGCTTATATAGGGCCCACAAGGTTTCGATCAAAACCCAAATTCAAATGTTTTCCTCTATGGAATTTTGGCTAATGAAAAAATTCTTTTAATGGTTTCAACCAAAAGAGTTTCGATTGAAACCCTTTCGACCGAAACCCTTTTGGCCAAAATTATCTATGTGGCTACCTACTTGGCATCCACCCCATCATTTTATAGAATTTTCTAAAAATTTTCACTTCTACTAAATTTTTCTATAGTCAATTTTTTTTTTTAAAAATCTAAAAACCTTTTGTAGAGCTTAAAGTCAAGAATCCAGACATAACTTTTTTAATGTTTTGATTAATTTTCATATGTTTTATTTTTAAAATATTGCAAGTAGGTTGTTTGAATTTGAAAAGAAGCTGATTTGAAATTAAAGGAAAAATATTAAATCATATTAAAATATTTTATTAAATATATGGTTCAGTAGAGGGGAGAATCTTCTTCAAAAGGTTATAATTTATTTTTTGATAATGATAAATTTAATAGACAAAAAGTGATATCGAATGAAAACTATCAAATTCAACTATATTGGACTATAAAATGTTATTGCAAAGAAAATATGCATCAAAAGTTAAAAAATAATTCCATGCACTACATATGTATGTCATCTATTTGGCAAATAGAAATTAGGAAAAAATAGGTTTTTTTTCTTTTTTTTTTTGGTGACACCAACTAGACCCCCTAATTTTTTGCATTTTTCAGCAATAAAAAATTTGCCTTTAAATATATATAAAAAAAGATCTTTAAAAAAAAAATTAAAATAACAAGCATAAACTTCATGAATATCTATACATTTCATCAATTTACATCATTTGAAATTCAAAATAGAAATACTACTTTTATGTTGTTGAAGTTGAACAATTTTTGTTGTGTTGGTCATTTCCTTTATAAAAGTGTGACATAAGTTTGTACTTTTACCCATTAGTTGTGTTGGAGATAAAAATTGCAAGTTATTAAATCCTAAAGGTATGTCAATCCTTATGCTTGGATTCGACACTCAATTCTGGCCAACTAACAAAATTGGTCAATATGACTACAATTCTCTACACTTTTGGTTCTACTAGACCAAGGCGGGTAAAGCTTATTACCAAGTATCTTCACCTTATGATACTTAAGCAGATTATTATTTCCAAAACTGTCCTAAGGTCAATCTCAAAGTGGCATTAAGGATTTGATATGACCTATTATCCTATCCTTACTTCTTACTTTTACAAAACTGAAAAATGAGATTTGAAGTTATGAAATTATAGATATATGTTTTAGACTAGTTCCTTCATTGCTTATTGGGCTTAGAGTCTTATGAACTTCTTTTCTCATATTCTCCTTGCTAGACAGTAAGGTTACCACCCACTGTTAATCCTTATACACTTAATGGCTCAATTCTAATATGATAATTACCATACATGCAATTTTAAACTTTCCTAGAAAGAAGATCACATAATAATTAATCCAAGATGCATATCTTATCTTGTTCATACCATACAATAAAGTAGTAGTCTGAAAATAATGAAATGACCATAGTTGCAGAAAGACTTAAGCAACCTTTGATTTCTTAGGACCAAAATAACAAGATTGAATTGAAAATCATCCACAATACTTCTTAACACAGTAAAGGAATTGAAAGCAAACTAATCTATATATTAGCAAAGATATAATAGTGTATATTTTTTTTTATCATGTCTTGCATAGAATAAACGATCATCCTTTTATAAGGAAAGATCAAAAACATATGAACCAACATATCTTTTAGAAAATTAATAGAAATTAGTTACATAATGTAACTAATCCTTTCTTAGTGATTTAATGGAAATAAATTCATAGCCCCTAAGTGGTCTACATATTCTTGCTCCGTATAGGTAGTGATATTTGAGATGAAATGTCTCATAACACTTTTTTTTTGTAGGGCCTGTTTAGGATGATCTTCATGTTATCTTGAATGTGATCTTCATCATTGATCTCCTCCCGTGCCCTTGGGTGCTCCTATGACAGTGATTCTTTCCACTTCTCTTGAGGCATTGGTGTACCATCATTGTCATTCAACAATGAAGGGAGACTCTCAGTATCTTTTAGGTCTAACCAATTCATATCATCCTCTAGTTCTTCTTTATACTCCATTTGTTTAGACCACTACTTTTTGACATTTTTTGGCAACTTGGAAGATTCAAGATCTTGTACCTTATCGAATATCTCTTTCATTCATTCTATCAATCTATCATGTTCTTGTAATGCCCTGGAGGTTCCCACATAAGTATTCCAATAGTCAATTTTATACTACATCATTTTGTTGAACCTATGGGTGACTAGTCCTACCATCATGTCATAGATGACCCTTTTTCCTTGTTCTTCCTTTTTCTTCAGTTTTTCTACAGCTTCTCTACCTGATGTATCCAATAATTGGTGTCCTGTAGTGCTTCACTAATCTACTACTCTCGTTCATAAGAAAATTCTTCTCTGTTAGGAATCAATCTTAACTCTTCTTCCAACCGAAGCACACATTCCTCTGTTTTGTCATATTTTGCCTTATAGGCGTCTCTTTCTTTTACATGTTTTATTTGGGGGCCTTGGTGAATTATGCCACATTTATATTTAGCTATGCAATTTTCAAAGGATCCATCTCACCAACCTTTTGGACCATGAGATGACCAAAGACCTTGTCAGTCTCCACTAATGTGGGAATTTTATTCCTAGGGTATAAGGCCCATTGCAACAACACTTTCTTATCTGGGTCAAAACTAGAGCTGGAGTATATCTTGTTAATATCTTGCAATGACATCCTTTTTTGAATGTCACAATTTTCACAAAGTTGTCAAATAATAAAGCACAACTCATATCCCATTCGGTTACAATAAGTACACCAACATCTTGTAGGAGATGTCTTCCCCTAACAGGGGTCATGGTGGCAATTTCACTATCCACATCCTACTTGAGTTTGTCAAGCAATCCATCTCCATTATCCTATGTTACTTCACCAACTTTTTGCCTAAGCAACTTCCCTTTGTGTCTATACAGGAATGTCTTAAACTCTTGAGAATCAATAAACTCATCATCTGAAATAAACCTATCACTAACAAGTTGTCTGGTGTCTTCTCTGTCATCTATGGTTTCTGCAATAACATCCTCTTCCTTTTGGACATGGGATGGATCTTTCTCTTAGACATCCTCTGTATCACTTTGCACTGAGTGGGTAAGCTACGGGGACATATGAAATAGAGGTGTAAAAATTTGTACATTTCTTCCCAAAGGGATCCTCGTGTCTCTATCCAAAACACTTGGGGGGACCCCTTCAATTATTCTTTCCAAATGAGAAATATTCTCATGGATCCGAGCAGTGGGGTCTTGAATATCTAAATGAACACCTAACTCCAACAAATTATGATTCTTCTACCATTCCTCTACCCTAATCACATTGTCATAGGCTTGAATCTTATCCATATCTTGTGGCTCACTAAATTTTTTGATTAGGTCATCATGTATAAGTGGAACATGCTCATAAGAGCATAGCTTTTGCGATTGCTTTGCAGAGCTCATGAATCCCTTAGGGTTGAAATTGACCCTAGGTTCATCTTGTGATATGTCGTAATAGTCTAGCTTATCTTTTATGAGATCATGGTGGAAGAAACTACCAATTCTCTAAAGCACAGGTACCCAGACATTAGGGACTATTTCCCATGAGCTTCTATATGTGTGGAACTTGCTTCAACAAGTTTCCTTATAATTTCCAAATATCCAATCCTATTTGGATCTTTTTTAGGCAATAGCAAAGGGGTACCTTCAAATCCAAACACCTTGATTTTTGTATAGTCCCTGAGGGCATACCAATCTCCCCAATTGTGATTAATTAGGTGCTTCTCATCGTACTCCTTAGGCCTAAGAAACTTTTGAATCTCTAGAGTTGAAGTATAATTGTGTTGTTGACCAATAAGTTGGCATAATGGTTTAACAAAGTACTCCTCAAGACATAAGTACTGGGACCATGAGCATCTTTGATCTCATATAGTTGTCCACATTTTAACTGGCTTCTTCATACCATGTCTATCATACACATTAACTCTAAAACCATCAGTCCACTTATCCAATCCTCGACCAACATACAAGAGTATGTGCATCAACATAGAATAATGTTTGAAATATATTTCACTAGGGTTGGCTTTGATCTTCTCTAATCTATGATTTATCTGGTTCACCATCATCGACACATAATCGAAGGGAAAAGTGTCATGCATTTGTACATATACAACCAATACCATAGAAGCTATATCCATAAGAATTTTGGCCTCAATCCCCATAATATGTGTATTTGAAGTATTTTTCAAATAAATCTAACTCATATGGGGGTTCCTCATTTTCATCAAACACCCTAAGATCATTTCCATCTCTGGGCCTATGATATGGAAACTTCCACCTCTTGTACACATCCTTGAGTCTAGAATATTCATTTTTCAAGATGGTGATATCAATAGGGTGTTCCAGGGTTAGGTCTAGGTCAAACACTCTTGACATGTTATTCTTTGATATAGGCAACGATAGTTTCTCAGGAGCATCATAAATTACTTTAGTTGCAAGATCAAAATTTTTGGTTAGTAGAATCACCAAATCAACATCAACAAAGACATTAGGGACTACCAATTTTCCAACATTAAAAATCCATGGGTTGCAAATAGGTCTTGCCTTGTTTCTTTTTCTGAAATGATATAGCATTAATTCATACCCTATTATGGGTGTCCATATATCTCCTGGGTTCTCATATTTGTCCCCTAATATATCTAATTGAGATGTCCTTCTTGACTTGGGGCCTGAATTAGGAAATTGGTCCATTAGATCTTGGTTTAGGTGTCTCCCCTCGTTTTGTTTCTTAGGTTTTGGCTTCGAGGGATTCTCTATTTCAGGTGCCTTTTCTTTTTGTTTTCTAACCCTAGAATTTTTAGATGAACCTTCTATTGCAACAGAAACTAAACAATTTGAATTTGAAACATTTTCTCTGAAACTAGGAATTTAGTTGTGATGGAATTACTAATTCTGAACTTGCTAGCTTCTTGTTTTGATCGCCTCTAACCTTTGTTGTCTGGATAATCCCATAGTGACTGAATGAATATGAATTTTTTCTTTTAAATTAAGTGAATCATTGCTTTGAGGGATAGTTTCAGAATGGTTATTAAATGCCTAAATTCAAAAGTTGGGTGATATAATGTCAAGTTGGCACATATTACTATCGAAAGATTGTACATTTTATTTCACTGCCACTTGGGATTTTCGATGTAGGTAGTAGTTTCGATGGAATCATTTTTCATTTCTCTATTGTTTTTAGCTATGTCAAAATATAAACTCTTATCGGTGTAGAACCAGCTTTCAGTATAGTGCTCATGCTAATTATAGATTTATGCAATTACAATGAAAACACCTACTTCAACAAGATCATTATCGGGTTTTGTTGATAAAACATTCCAGTCTCCTTTCATAGTTGTTAGTCCTATCCAGTTTTCAACATAACATGTTGTTTCAGTGAAATCATTTTAAGTTTGATAGACTTCAGTCATTACACCAAAAACCATTAGTTTTGGTAAAAAGAGAAAGGACTTTCCCCAACATCTTATATCTTCGGTAAATGTTAGACAAACTTGATACCAGGAGTAAACTGAGAGGGGGAGTGAATAAAATTAGTATCAAAAATCAGAACTATTGCATATCAAAACCTTTGAACTGGAGCACAAAGAAACCAACACAATGAAAGATACAACATGAAAGCACACTACACACAACACCAATATTTTTGACATGGAAAACCTAGTATAGGGAAAAACCATGGTGGGAAACCCTACCCACAATCAGATAATACTTTTACAGTAGTATGTGAAGTAATTACAATAGGGATTGCACTTGCAATAAAGCCAACCACCTAGAGCTCACTAATCATCATAAAGGGAACTCTCACCAACCTACATTAACATTAGACTACAATCTGGAAATAATAAACTATGAAAGTAGCATCTACTAATGCTTGATACAGTTCTGATTAAGCATAGATGCTTGTCGTGCAATACAAAACCTTCCTCAAACCTTCCCTAAATGATATAACCTTGTTCGCACATAAACCACTCTCTAATAATGTAGACATAACCATCCCATAACCATCCATCCATACCAATTACATGAATAAGTCACCTATAAATATAGATAACCAACCTTACTGATAAGGTTGGCTAAACCCTAAACCCATAAACCCATAATTACAAAAATTACATCACACGGTACTACTAGACCAATATTATGATTTACATTACATAGCATGGACCTAAATCAAGTATCCAAACAATTATATTTGTCAAAAATTCTGCTAAGACCAAAAACCAACACGCTTCACCAACTGGTAGAAACCCTCAGTGAAATAACAAAATGTCTAATTGGATCCAAATAGGACCATCATAACAACACACCAGCAAATACAAATTCATCAATTACTCATAATATGATCAAGAAACACCTTCACAATGATAGAAACTGATTCCATAAGCCGAACCAAAATCATCTGACCAAATCATCAAATATTGCTTACTGATAAAGCTAGCCGATATTGGGAAATACCAATTAGGAACAAAAGCGATAGCAGCCGGAGCACCAAATCATGAACCAACAAAATATAGCAAGGATATAAGCATCCAGAATAAGCATCCAGAATAAGCATCCAAAATTGAGTCCAGAGACCTGATCATACCGGATCAGAATCATAGCCAAAAACAAGATGATCACCAAGAATAACTGAGACAGGTCCAACTGGGATACAGTGTTGACATCAATAAAAACACTAAACTAAATACAAAATATTTCCAATAATCTCCCCCTTTGGCATTGATGGAAACACGAAATTTGAAAAACATCCAAGTGCCAAGGAATGCCAACAATCACCAAGAGATTGATCTGAAAATATATCTCCCCCTTAGATTAAGAGCTTCTCCCAAAAGATTGACCATTTTTCACATGAACACATTCTCCCCCTTTGACATTAATGACAAAGGACAGATACCTATCCAAAAATACTAAACCAGATAGCTAACCACTCCCCCTAGGTAGTAGCATCATCTCATCAACCTAGATTAGAAAAGTATGTCTGATAAGCTCATTAGATAGATGCATTCCCACATCTCCAAGTCTCTTCCAAAGGGTTGGAAATCCCCAACTGATCTCTGAGATATTCAAAAGTATTTTTAGGCAATGGTTTTGTTAGAATATCTGCAATATGTTCCTTAGTAGGCACATAAACCAATCTGACTTCATTTTCTTCAACCTTTTCTTTCAATAAATTATACCTTATATAAATGTGTTTTGATTTGGAATAAAATACCATATTGTTTGACATATCAATAGAAGTAGTATTACCATATTGAATAACAATAGGCTCATCATAACTTACCCTTATATCCTTCAACATATGTTTCATCCATAAATTCGAGTACAGTTCTTAGCAACAACTACATATTCATCTTCAACAGTAGACAATGAAGTGCATGATTGTTTCTTTCTAAGCCATGAAACCAACTTCTTCCCAAGAAATAATGCATCACCAGTGGTGCTCTTTCAGTCATCCACATCTCCCACCCAATCAAAATCTATATAGGCACATAATGTGAAGTCATCATTCTTTGGATACCATAACCCAAAGTTATTTGTACCTACCAAATATCTGAATATCCTCTTGACACCAATATCTTGTATTTCTCTAGGAACTAACTGAAATCTAGAAGCAATACAAAGAGCATTCATTATATCAAGTCTAGTTTGAGTTAGGTATAGTATTCCACTAATCATTGATTTGTATCTACTTGGATTCACTTTAGGATATTCATCATCCTTTGACAATTTACAACCAGTTATCATAGGAGTACTGACAGGTGTAGAATTCTCAAGTCCAAATTTCTTAAGTAACTCCTTCACATACTTAGTTTAACAAATGAAAATACCTTTATCAGTCTAAGTAATCTGCAAACCTGAGAAAAAATTCATCTCACCAATCATAGAAATTTCAAATTTATTCTTCATATCATTAGCAAATTTCATGCATAGACCTTTTTCTCCTCCAAAAATGATATCAACCACAAAGACTTCAATAATCAATGTGTCATCATGATCAATTTTGTAATATAAGTTACTATTATCATTACAATTGCTAAATCCAAGCTTTGAAAGATATCTATCCAATCTAGCATACCATGCTCTAGGGGCTTGTTTTAGTCCATATAAATATTTCTTCAATCTGCAAACCATGTCTTTGTCTTCTAATAAAGAAACTCCATTAGGTTGCTCAATGTAAAATTCTTCTTCATGATCTCCATTCAAAAATGCACATTTGGCATCCATCTGATATACTTTATAGTTCTTGTGTGCAGCATAGGCAAGAAAAAGTCTTACGACTTCAATTCTTGCAATCGAGGCATAAGTCTCTCCATAATCAACTCCTTCTTCCTATGAATAATCTTTGCAAATCAATCTAGCCTTGTTCCTCACAACTTTACCTTCCTCATTCAATTTATTCCTAAAAACCCATTTAGTTCCAATAATATTCTTGTCTTTAGGTCTAGGAACTAGTTCCCATGTCTTATTCTTTTCTATCTGTTCTAAATCCTCTTCCATAGCTTTTATCCAATTTTCATACTTACTAGCTTCAATAAATGATTTCGGTTCAATTTGGAAAATTAAACATACCTCTTCAACAACTAATCTTCTTCTAGTCATCACAACTTTCCTTTTATCTCCATCTTCAGAATGATTAGTTTCACATGTCTGGGATTCTTTGAATTTTTTATTTTCTGACTCATTCTATTGTTCATTTGTCACCATTGAATTTTTTGATGATACCAGTGTCACTGGTTCACTACTATGGACTTATTCCTGCATTACTGGTTCTAGTCTAATAAATTCATCATAGTCATATGATCTGATCTGATCTGATTACTACCATGCTCATCCACCTTGACATCTATGATTTCAATTATCCTATTCAATATTTTTTTATAACATCTATATGCTTTTGTCTTAGTAGAATAACCCAAAAATATTCCTTCATCACTTCTAGGATCAAACTTTCCTATTGCATCATCTCTTCTAATGTAACATTTATTTCCAAAAAATTTGAAATATCTGATAGTAGGAGTATGATCAAACCTTAATTCATAAGGAGTCTTACAGATATCACTTTTAATGTGTACTTTGTTGAAAGTGTATACAGTCATATTGACAGCTTCCCTCCAATGGATATTAGGCAATCTAACTTCAATCATCATTGTCCTTGCAACATCCAATATGGTTTTGTTCTTCCTTTCCACTAATCCATTCTATTGTGGAGTCCTAGGTGCAGAAAGTTGTCTTCTAATTCCATTCCTCACAAAAGTTGTTGAACTCACCAGATGTAAATTCACTACCTTGATCTAATCTTGAGCACTTTATTTTCAGTCATGTCTCATTCTCAACCATAGCTTTAAATATTTTGAACTTCTCAAAACCTTCATATTTGTCTTTCAAAAATGCTACCCACATCATTCTAGAACAATCATCAATATGTAACATAAAGTATCTATCACCTTGAAAGCTTTTAGTCCTTGCCAATCAACATAGATCAATATGAATAAGATCAAGAATTTCATTAGATTTATCATGTATACTTCTGAAATAAGTTCTAACTTGCTTACCCATTTGACATTCTCTACATACCGAATTATGAGGTTTAACAATCTTGGGCAAATATCTGACAGCCTGTGTTGAACTGATTTTCACTATGCAATCAAAGTTTACATGACACATCCTCTTATGCCATAACCAAATTTCATCAATCTAAGCAATCAAGCAAGCTTTCTGACCGGATTTCAAATGAAAGATGTTTCCTTTGGTTTGAGTTCTAGAAGAAATCTCAATCCAGATCTATTGATGAGCTTACATTTTCTATCCTTGAATTGAAAATGAAATCCTCTATCTACCATCTGACCTACACTTAAAAGATTATTCTTTAACACTTCAACATAATAAATATTATCAATATCATCCAATGGTATTGTTTCCTTGTCTTTGATCTTACATGCCTTGTTGTCTCCAAATCTGACTAGTCCGCCATCAGACTCTTGCAGTGTTAGAAATTTTCTCTTGCTACCAGTCATGTGATGTGAATAACCAATATCTATAACCCATTCACTCTTTTCTTCATTTTTAGCAGCTACAAATTTTTCCTCAGTATGAGTTGCTTCAAAGAGAGATTCTAGAGAATCATCCTTGATAGAAATAAAGACCCAATCTTTACAGGAGGAAGCTCCATTACCAGTTCCACTCACAGGTTCATCATCATCATTATAAATACCAAAATCATCATCACCAGCATAATAGCATGATTTATCCTTATTCCTTCTCAATCTAGGTCTTCTTTGATATTCCAGATTAGGCTTATAACTCTAAACTCAAATCTTTCATGATTCCTAGTAGCTCTTTCAGGGCATCTAGAAGCAAAGTGACCAATCTTATTACATGAAAAACATTTAAAAGGGACTTTTCCTTCATACTTACTTCCATCTGGTCCTTTAGAGATTCTTCTAGAAATCAGGGCTTCCAGCTCTTTAAGTTCTCTTTCTTCTCTCTCAATATCCTCCATATCTTTAGCATACATATCCTTCCAATCTATCTTCATCTTACCAGAGGTAGATGCTTTAAATGAAGTCTCAGTTTTAGCAACACTCTGATCTCTAAGTTCTTCAAGCTCAAAAGCAGTCAATTTCCCAAGTAATGTATCTTTGGTAACAGGGGTACTTGACATTGTCTAGAGTTCGTTGATAGTAGTAGCCTTCATCTTGTAAATTAGATGTAGAACTCTCAGAACCTTTGCCACTATCTCATCCTCACTGACTGATCCATCACAAAATTTGATACCCATGACAATCTCATTCACTTTATCCATGAAAGGACTAATCTTCTCATCCTCTTCCATCTTCAAAGTTTCATATCTTACCCAAAAACCTTCAAGTTTTGCAATCTTTACTGCTTGGTCTCCTTCATAAAAAGTTTCAAGATTCAACCATATCTGTTTTTCATTCTCCAACTCTATGACTTTCAATAGCTTTTCATCTGATTGGGGCCTCAACAATGCCTCTTTTTCTCTAACATCATTTTCAGCTCTCTTCTATTCATCAATAGGTACCAATCTTCCATAATTAGGTTGATGAGGTATATATCTTTTCTCCACTATCTCCCAAACTTCAGCTCCAAGACATCTAAGATGAATCTTCATTCGCTCCTTCCATATTTTGTAATTTGTACCATCAAATATGGGACTCTCCTTAGATAGGGATTGAATGTAGAACTTGATTCTAATGCCACCGGATCTCCTCAAGAGGTTAAGCTTCTACAAAGAGGACCTTAATCTTATACCAATTTTTAGATAGATTTGATACCAAGAGTAAACTGAGAGGGGCAGGGGTGAATCAGTTTACTATTAGAAATCATAACTATTGCATATCAAAACCTTTGAACTAGAACACAAAGAAACTGACACAATGAAAGATATAGGATGAAAGAACAGTACACACAACACTAATATTTTTGACGTGGAAAACCCGGTAAAGAAAAAAACCATGGTGGGAAACCCTACCCACAATGAGATAATACTTTTGCAACTGTATGCGAAGTAATTACAATGAAGATTGCACTTGCAATCAGGCCAACCACCTAGAGCTCACTGCTCATCACAAAGGGAAGTCTCACTGGCTTACATAAACATTGGATTATAATCCAGAAAGAATGAACTGTGAAAGTAGCATCTACTAATGCTTGATATAGTTCTGGTTAAGCAGATGTCTACCCTGCAATACAAAACCTTCCTCAAACCTTTGTTGAATGATATAAACTTGTTCGCACATAAACCACTCTCTAATAATGCAAACATAACCATCTCATAACCATCCATCCATACCAATTACATGACTAAGTCACCTATAAATACATATCATCAACCTTATTGACAAGGTCGGTTGAACCCTAAACCCATAAACCCATAATTATAAAAATTACATCACATGGTGCCGTTGGACCAATATTATGATTTGCATTACATAACATGGACCTAAATCAAGTATCCAAACAATTATATCCACCGAAAATTTTGCTAAAACCAAAATCCAACACATTTCACCAACCGATAGAAACCCTCAATGAAATAATAGAAAGTCTAACCGGATCTAAATAGTACCATCATAACAACACGCCAACAAATCCAAAGTCATCAAATACTCAAAAAATGATCAAGAAACACCTTCAGCGTGATAGAAACCAATTTCATAAGTCAGACCAAAATCATTTAACTAAATCATCAAATATCACTTACCAGTAAACCTAACCGGTACCGGGAAATACCAACTGGGAACAAAAGTGATAGTAGCCAGAGCACCAAATCATGAACCAACATAATATAGCAAGCATATAACCATCCATAATAAGCATCGAAAACTGAGCCTAGAGATTTGATCATACCAGAGCAGAATCATAGCCAAAACCAAGATGGTCACCAAGACTAATCATGATAGGTCCAACTAGGATACAGTGTTGACATCAATGACAACACTAAGCCAAATCCAACATATTGCCAATAGTAAAGACCAGATACCTTACTCCAATAAGCTTCCTTTTCGTTATAGGATGTGCTTTCGGTAAAACATTTTTGCACTTAGCAGAATGACTACGTTACATTGAAGTTCATATTTTTGGTGAAACATAAAGGAAATTATACTGATATAGAAACCCCTTTTCAGTGTAACTAGCCTTTTTGGAGAAGGTTATATTTTCTTTTCTGGTGCTATTTGCTACCCCAAAATGGTTCTTTTTGTTGATTTTCATACTAAGTCTTGTCAAAAAATGACCTTTTCACCAAGAACATCTCATTATTCTCCATTGAGGCTATATGTTGAGCTCTACCCTTGTGGGGGCCCATTTTATCCCACATATTGAAATTTTTTACCTTGTCATATCTTTCATTAATGAACTTGTAGGAATAATAACCTTATTTGTTAGATGAATAAACCATTCTTCTCAAACCAATATCACAGATGCATAGACCCTAGTTTTAGTAAGATATAGATTTTTTGCTAGGTTGATGGGATAATATAATCATAAATCTATCTAGGTTCAAGAAAATAGCTAATTAGGAATTTTAAGGAAGACAAAATTTTGGCAAAAATTAGGTTCCAATAGTGGCTATGTCTAGGGATGTATACCCCTAGTAGGTATAGAAAGAATCTAGTTTTGTCTGGGAAAGAAACTAGAAGGAAAAAATTTATAGGTAAATCGAATGATATGGTACATAGGGATACAACCTAAACTAATGCACATGGATATTGATCAAGAGAAGAATCTCTTCAGGAATTGTCCATGTGTTGGCAATTTCATATTTTCACCTTCCCTTATTTTGTAAAAACTTGAGTCTGCTCTATTTTTTCTTGTTATGACAAAAGGACCATGTTGGCAATTGACACTCAATTGGTTGGTTTCACTATATTGTAATTGATGGCAACATGGTATTTTGGTTCAGTTGTGTACCGGTAGACACTTCACCGGCACCGACAGGATGGAAGGATTTATTTGATTACTGGCAATACAGGTCGACATGGCTAAGAGTAAGTTAATCAATATTGGAGGCCGACATCTCTTGGATCTAGCATCGAAAATTTTTTTTGATATTCATGTATTTACGTTATTGAGCGAACATGTAATTTGTTATTGTAAAAATCTTTGTGTAAGGTATGATAAATTGTATAGGGTATATAGGTCAGTCAGATTAGATCATTTTAAAAATAGAGGATATGGTGATGGTTATGTGAATGCGATATCATGTGAATATGTATTAGGAAGGAGATGCGAAATATATCTAAGAGATCATGTATGTGAGGATATTTATGTAAGGGTTATTCTGATAGAGGGTTTAGAGTTTCAGACCGGAACAAACAGAGCTTAAACAAAACTATATTCTGGCATAGAAGATGCTATCTTAGCAGTTCACTCATTTCTCTAGATTGAAGTTTGGATTTATATGTAGTTAGTGAGGCTCCTTTTGTGATTGAGCAGTGTGCTCTATGCTGTAAGCCTTCCTACAAGTGCAGGTCCCTATATTTTATAATATCTCTTCATATGGCCAGTGAATTGATATTATGGGTCACAAATCCCACCATGGTTTTTCCTCTTTGAGGTTTTCCACATATAATTCTATGTGTTATGGTGTTCATTTATGTGATTGGCTCATTGGTTGCTTTACTTCTTTCAATTATGTATGGATCGGTATATCGGTTGGTGTATGCATGTGTTAATAAGGCTAAAATTAATCTAACCGATAGAACACTAATTCACCCCCCCCCCCCCCTTAGTGTTCTTGGATTCCAACAATTGGTATCAGAGCCTTGTGCCTTAGAGGAAGTTTAACAGCTTGAGGAGGATCTTGAATCCGGAATCCATGGATATGGGTTTGGAAAAGAAATTTGAGATGGCACTTGAAGATTATGACACTAAAAGATTGAAAAACTTAAAGCTACAAGATGAATGGAATTATGCTAAGAAATTCATTCTTGTCCTACATGAGAGGTTGTCATTTGTTCAAGCTAGAAGGAAGGAACTTTTGCAAAATCATGATGATGAAGAGAAAGATGCACTTAAGGAACAGTGTCAGAAATTGAGTCAAGAGAACATGGCTATGAGAAATGAAATGCAAGCTATAACTATGAGAATTTCTAAAGAGATTGAAGACCAAAAGAAAAAGGAAGAAAATCTCGATGTATCCTTAAAGAACAAATTTGAAGAATGTGGTAGATTGGTTCATGAGAATGATTTGTTGAGAACTAATTTAGTACAATCCCAGAGCAATGAACAAGAGATTGAGAGACAAATAATAATTCTGAGAGATGATCTGACTAGTGCAAGTGAGTATATAGAAAAATTCAAGATTAGTTTAGCACAACTAGATGAATTATTGAAAAGACAAAGGCAGATTGGAGATTCTAGTGGACTTGGATTTGAGCAATGACAGAGTTCCAATACTGCTAATGAAGATCAAAACCATAAGGCACCGGTAAGATAGTTTCATGCTTATAAATTTAATGGTAGATGTTTTGTTTACAATAAGTTTGGTCACATGGCTAGGCAATGTAGAAACAAAGAAAATCCGAACCCTGATTATGCTCTCGATCAATGTACTAAAATGTAATAAGTATGGTCATAAGATAGAAGATTGCAGAATGAATGTTCAATGCTATGCATGTGTAAAATTTGTACATATGGCTAATCAGTGCAGGTCAAGCAATTATACCAGTTTTAGCAAATAAATTCAAAGGAACAATGTTACATGTTATGCAAGTAATGAGGTTGGACATATTGCTAAATTCTACAGAAGCAAAAATCCATTGGTTTGTAATGGAGGATCAAATGAGAAAGGGGAAGAAAAAGTTAGTGAAATCTGGCAAGATCATACCTAGAGATGGGTTAGGAAGATTGAAGAACAATCAGCAAATGGGAATGCACCGATTACTTATCCAATAGAGGAGGTTGCTCCTGTACCACTAGGTAGCTCAATCGGTAACTGAGGTAGATGCCTTAGGGGTAGGCAAAATTCATGAAGATGCTACATATGCCCTGAGAAGAGGTTCTGGAAGATGTTCTAGATATTGGAGATGCCTATCTGGCATGGATATGTTTTTTTTGAGATCTAGTATCTTCCACCAGAAGTCATTGATGTCAATGAATGATTAGGGTTTTTCTTTGAGGATAAAATGTCGAATTCACTTTATTTTTTATCACCTTGCATTCAGAGAGATTTTGTGTGATTAAGAGCTACTCGGAGTGATCAAAGGCTATTCAGTGCGATCAAATATCTTGTTGAATGATTTCACCGATGACTAAAAGAGTTTGTTAGGTTTTCACCGACAGTGATTATCAGGTACTTATCTTTAATCATGAAAGTGTGATCATCATCTATTCCCATATTTTCTGTAAATCTAACTATTGTAGAGGTCAAGGACTGACCAAGGCTAGTTTTCAAGCGATATCCACATGTGGCTACCCTAGATGACTCAGTTGGAGCATTTTCTCATGTTCTAGATGGTGTAGTTTATGCTGAAGATGTTAGGGCATACATACATTGTCACATTCAGGATTTGGAGACATCTAATATAAAAGGCATGTACATGAGTGAGCTTATGGGAGATTCTAGAGAGATCAAACCTCCATACAAGCACATTGAAGACTTAGGGTTTATCAGAATTCTAGACATTCTAGAATTTGAAGATGAAATCATTAGGTATGTTTTAAGAAGAGTACATGGGGAGTTTATCTGGCTAGATAGACCTTACAAGATCACCAAGGAATCCATCAGGGCACTCACCGGTTTGCCACAGGTTGGGCAATGTCCAGGTAAGAAGGTTTATAATGATTATGTAAAAAAATCACCGACGCAACATCAAACAGGAGATCTATGAGAATCAACACTATTATCAACACAGACATCAGATTCGGTAGCATGGTCATTGGTTATAAGGTAGCTTAGTCAAATTGACTTAATTTTGTTTCTCGTTCCTACATTTTTGTAGCTTACAAGATGATGAGAGAAAATGCGAAATTGGATCTATGTGGTTGGATGTTGGATGAACTATTAATAAGTCTAGGAAAGATTAAAGGAGAAAAGAAAGGGACTTTCCGATATGGCAACTTAATTGTCTTCTTAATGTTATTTTTCATGAATGACACTCTCAGTTTTGGGAAGAGACAATGGGTATTTGATATCTTGGTAGGGAGATAATTGAAACAGTCAATTGCTACATTGGGCAGTCAAAAAGATGACAAGGTATGGGGATATTTTAAAGCATTCTAGAAGTCTATGAAATCTAGAGAAATGGTTCCTAAGCATATTGTTGAAAAATACTCAACTAATATATACTTCATGGTGAAGAAATATGTAACACTTATGGAAGTGGTTAAGCCCCGAAAGATCTGGATTGAGGAAATGGGCTATGAAGTTGATGCACAAATCCTTGATGCTTATGCAAAGATGTTGATTGATGCACCAATTGATGAAGTTGAGAAGCCCTATGGTACTACTAAGCAGAAGATCTAAGATGTTGAAACAGAGTTCAACCAAAAGAAGAAAGAGAAGAAGGAAGGAAAGGCAAGAAAGTTTGTAGAGAAGGTCTCATGGGACATTAAATAATTGATTGATGTTATCTCAGAGAAAGGTAGGAAGAGGAAGGATCTAGAAGTACACATTGAGCCTGTTACAGCAGAGTCTTAATCTAAGGATGACACACCCCTGTCTTTCAAGAGGGTTATAAGGAAGAAAATAGAGGAAACCAAGGTAGAGGCTAAAAAGAAACCGGTTCAGAGAGTTACATGCAAATTATTGACACAAAAACAAGCATCAAAATTAATAACTTCAGCTCCATCCGGTACTCCAAAAAGGAAGAAGGCTGACATTGATATGGCAATTCAAACTGGTAATGTAACTATTATTCCACCAAAAACTTGTGCATAATTAGTTGATGAAATAGCTAAGGATGGCATGTTAAAGAATGTACAATTTTACTATGATCATTTAGATAATGTTGAACAAAAAGAGGTAGAGGAGGCAATTTTGTTATATTTGGATATTTATAAGAAAGCCTTGATAGAAATTGAAAACCAAATACTAATAGAATCGTATGATATGTTAGATGCTAGAAGGCTATCGACAATACAAGAAGACAAGCATATTAAAATTTAAGATTTGTTATCTATCTGTGTTTCTATTACTCTAGAAGAAATGGATAAGACACTTGAGGTTGCAGATAGAAAAATCTTTAACAACAAACATAGAATAACTAGTCTTATGCTAGGAAGGGTAAATGAGATAATAAAGGAAACTCAAAAGGCATGGGTTAAGTTCTTTGTAGAGAACATAGGTTTCTTTATTTCATCGGAATAAAAAATAGACACTGTAGACACCCAGTTGAAGGGAAAGGAAAGGGTATTATGGGTGCTTCAACCTCATTTTTGAAGAACATTAAGATAATGGAAATTAAGCCCCTGGTAGATACACATGTACAGACAAATATTGAGACACCGAAAAATATACAGAGTGAAAAGGATGATATTGTACAAGATACTAATGTTGAGGATAACAGTCTTCTGGATACAAATGTACAAGTTGAGGTTATAGTTCTTACAATGAAACTGGGAGTTACAGAGACTGCACCAAGTGATGAAGCCACCGGTGTAATTAAGAAAGCTATTAAGGATAAATCATTAGAGGAGAAGAAAAAGGAATCCAAAAGGGAACCGGTAGTAGGTCAATCATTGTTGTCAATTGACACCTCGAAGGCTGCAAAGAAAAACATCATTGGGATGAGTCTTACTGAACTCATGATGATGGTTACACAGAAATTGATGAAGAAGGGATCTATGGATAAAGGGATTATTGATCAGTCTATCATTGTCTTGCATACACTAGTCCCGGAGTGCAAGATTGATAGAGAAGTGAACCCATCCAGCAAGCTTAAGACAATTATTGAGCACATTTCAAAGGATTTTCAATCCTTGCAACATATTTCAAACCGACAAGCATTAGAGGTTCACACAGGCAAAAAGAACTACATTTGATCAAGTAATTGAGTCTGAGAAGAAGACGATTGATGAGAAATTGAAATTGATAGATAATTATTTGAAGCAATGTACAAATATTTACAGGTTATGTTGTAATACATATGTTCTTAAAATTAATGTGGATAAGAAGATTAAGGAATTTCAGGATAAAATTGAAGGTATAGCTAATTCTTTTGATGGATTGAATTCATTGACTACATCCATTGATGGTCAAATTTTGGTCTTGGAAGCCCAAATTTATATTCTTGAGAAGGAAAAAGACAAAATCATAAGAAGAGCCAGAAGTCTTAGAGGCTTGGTGAGTCCCCGGTTGGATTCACTCAGTGTACATAAGGAGTGCACAGATATGGTTGGGAAGCCCACACCAACATAGTTAAGTGAGAAAGAATCATTTGCACATATGTTAAATGGACTTGTATCTATTTCCAACACTTTCAAGTCTAGTTGGGATACTTATCTTGAGCTATTGGAGAAGGCATATCCATAAATTTTCAATTTTGTTAAGCTCCAGTAAGATATTTTTGGGATATTCATTGTACAGTATCTTTCATTCCTTGTCCTTGTTTTGGATCTTTGGCATTCCTTTCAAAACAATTGATGGCATTAATGTCAAAGGGGGAGTGATATAGATGTGAAAAAAGGGAGTTGTATACATTAGAGGGAGATATGGAGACATGGAAATATGGAGTATAATCATAGATGAATATTCAGCTCAAGGTGAGTAGGCGGGATGGAACTGGTAGAAGAAACCATGATCATTTTTCACATGAGTGTTGCCATCAATGCCAAAGGGGGAGATTGTTGGCAATTGACACTCAATTAGTTGGTTTCACTATGTTGTCATTGATGGTAACATTGTATTTTGGTTTAGATGTGTACTGGTAGACACTTCACCGACACCGACAGGATGGAAGGATTTCTTTGATTACTGACAATACAAGGCGACATGGTTAAGAAGAAGGTTATCAGTATTGGAGGCCAACATCTCTTGGATCCGACATTGGCAATTGCTTTTGATATTCATGTATTTATGTCATTGAGCCAACATGTAATTTTTTATTGTAAATATCTTTGTAAGCCAACATAAGGCATGATAGATTATATAGGGTATATAGGTTAGTTGGATTAGATCATTTAAAAAATAGAGGATATTGTGATGGTTTTGTGAATGCGATATCGTGTGAATATGTATTAGGAAGGAGATGTGAAATATATCTGAGAGATCATGTATGTGAGGATATTTATGTAAGGGTTATTCTAGTAGAGGGTTTAGGGTTTCAAACTGGAATAGACAGATCTTAACCAGAACTGTACTCTGGCATAGAAGATTCTATCTTACTAATTCACTCATTTCTTTGGATTGAAGTCTAGATTTATATGTAGTTAGTGAGGCTCCTTTTGTGATTGAGCAATGTGCTCTAGGTTGTAAACCTTCCTCCAAGTGCAGGCCCCTATATTTTATAATATCTCTTCATATGGCTAGTGAATTGATATTGTGGGTCACAAATCCCACCATGGTTTTTCCTCTTTGAGGTTGTCCACATATAATTTAGTGTGTTATGGTGTTCATTTATGTGATTGGCTCATTGGTTGCTTTACTTCTTTCAATTATGTATGTACCAATATACCAGTTGGTGTATGCATGTTTTAATAAGGCTAAAATTAATCTAACTTGTAGAACACTAATTCACCCCCCCCCCCTCTTAGTGTTCTTGGATTCCAACAGATCAATCCATAGAGATTTAAACTTACCATGATTTCATTTGTCCTGAGCTCTAGCATTCCACATACGAACTAACTCCCCATCCTAAAACTTTATGTCTTTAGCCTTCTTATCATACAGGTACTTTGCCTTTTGTTGCATCTTTATATTCGGCTTCCGTGCTTCCAACCTAACCTCATCTAGTTCTACAAGTTGTTCCATTCTCTCTTCCATTGGCTTAGGGACATCCAAACCTTTCACAATGATGAATTTTTGCACAGGCAAAAGATTGTGCATAGGCATCCTTGCTTGTGTTCCATAAACCAAATAAAATTGAGACTTTCCTGTAGATTTCTTAATTGTGATCCTAGCAGCCCATAATGCAAGTCTAAGTTTTGAGTCCCAAGATATTTTATTTTGAATCAATGATTATCTTTAGAATATTTTTATTGCTGTATTCCACTTGTTCATTTTCTTGGGGATGGTAGGGTGATGAATATAGAATATTAATTCCATAGCTACCATAGAATGAAGTGAACTCATCTAAACAGAAACTCATTCCATTGTCCATAGTGATCCTAGCTAGTACTCTGAATTTGGTTATGATATGGTCCTCCATAAATTTTATCACTACCTTACTTGTGGCCTGATTAGTAGGGATTTCTCCAATCCACTTGTTGAAATAGTCAGTGGCAACCAAAATCCATCAGTGTCCTCCACTAGATCTGTTTGAGATTTCTAATATAAAATCCATTCCCCATAGGCTGAAAGGTGCTTTTGTATACACTGGTCTCAGAGGCAAGGCTCCTTGGTACTCCAATTTCCCTAAGAATATTTGGCAGGGTTCACATTTCCTCACATAAAAATTTGCATCATTAAAAATACTAGGCCAATAGTATCTAGTCCTAAGTATCTTTTGGGTTGTGTTTTTGGCTGAAAAATGTCCTCGACAAATGCCAGAATGTGTTTCTTCTAACACCTTCTTAGATTGTTCCTCATCCAAACACATTAGTAGTAATCCATCTCTATTATTCCAATATAGATAACCCTCAAGGATCACATATTTAGTGGCCTGTAGTTTCAACGTCCTCTTATGATTTTCACTTAATCCTTCTGGACATATCATGTTTTTCAAGTAATATATTATATCTATGTACCATGGTTTTTTTTCAATACTCAGGATGGTATCTTTTAGCTCCACATTGTTTACTTGTGCGGCTTCCAGATTCAATTCTGCCATTAACTTGGCCAATCCATGCCCCCTAACCAACTTAGTGATCTAGATATCTATGTTGAACTCCTGGATTTGATTTATCCACCTGCATCTTCTTCCAGTCACTTTTGTCTGCCTAAAAATGTCTTTTACTATTGTGTTTGGAACATAGGCTATAATTTTTGCACCCACTAAGTATGGCCTAAAATTATTTACAACCTTGACTAGAGCATACACTTGTTTCTCATTTATATCATAAGATATAGGTTGTTCGTGTCACTCTTCATTCTTTTGTAGCATAACAACAACTATAGCATTACAAGAAGCAAAGGAAAATATCTAGAATGGCTTACCATAATCAAGTGATTTCAAAATAGGGGCTTCTTTGATGGCCCTTTTGATGTCCACAAATGTGTCTATTCCTTTAGATGTCCAATTGATCATTGCTCCTTTCTTCAAAATTTTGGATATTAGCTTGACAATTTTGACAAAGTTTGAAATGAATCTCCTAACAAAATTGATCTAGCCAAAAAATGGTTGAATGACCTTTATTGTCTTAGGGATTAGAATTTTATCAATGGCTGCTAATCAATCAGGATCTATCCTAACTCCCTCTTTTGATACTATGTGCCCCAAAAGTTTATCTTCAGTGACTACAAATTGACTTTTCTTAGGGTTCAAGTGTATCCCATACTCCAATGCTCTGAGAAATATTTTGTCAAGGTGTAGGTAATGGTCTTTCACCTTTTTTGAAGATGTTGTAAGGTCATCTTGATACACCACCATAATAGCATTGATAAGATCTACAAATGCCACATCCATAGCCCATTGAAATGTAGCTCTTATGTTTGTTAACTCAAATGGCATCCTGACATAGACATATGTGTCCCATGGGGTTGTGAGGGTTGTCTTGTATTGCTCTGATTCCTTAACTTTAAATTGATTATATCTTGAAAATCCATCCATCATGGATATCTATTCACATCCTGTAATTCTTTGTAATAATGCATCTATGTTTGGCAAGTGGTAATTGTCTTTGAGAGAGGAAACATTTAAGTTCTTGAAATATACACATAGTCTAATGTCTCCATTTTTCTTTCTTACTAGTACCAAGTTTGAGATCCAAGAGGAGTGTCTAATAGGCTTTATTATTCTCCCATCTCTCAGCTTCATGAGCTCTTCCTGCATCTTATGTGCCAAGACCGGGTTTATAGGCCTTTGCTTTTGCTTGAATGGTTTGGCATCAGGTTTTAATGGGATTTCATGCTGAAAGAGGTCCTCCCTATAAGCTTTCAAATCTTCATAGGACCATGCAAATACATGTCAATATTTTCTTAGCAAAGAAATCAACATGTCTCTAACTCTAGGAGATATCCTTTTCCCTCTATACACCTTTTTTGGAGAGTGTTTACTTCCTAGATTTATCTTCTCTAGATTATCCTTTTCTATTGTGACAGTTTTAGTTGGGGCATCACTTCTATCAAAGACTCTTTCAAGGGCAAAAAACCCCCTTGGGATTTTATTTGTTTTTAATTGCACCACTTATTTCCCAAAGACCATATCTATTCCATCTACGTTCTCAATAAAGGCATTGAAGTCTATTTCTTGAGCTTCATATTTATCAATGCATTGTAGTAACTTCACCAAATCATCATCATCTTCAAACACTTGCCAATTTATACATTATCTGGGATGGATGGTCTGACCTTTATCTCTACCTTTGAAATATTAGTCATAGTAATATACTCTTACCTCAAATATATATTGTTAAGAAAGTCTACTGTCATATTTTTGGACCTATCTACCCAATTTATAGAAAAAGCATCAAACATTTCTAGACAGTCCCAAAATGCGTTTTTATATTGCTTGAGCCTTTTATTATTTGATAAGTATTTGGACCTTACTTGTGAAACTATCAGTTGGGAATCTCCAAAAATAGTAAACACTTTTATCCCATGTTTGATATCCAAATTTAATCCTATCAAAAGACCTTCATATTTGGCAATATTATTTGTGCGTTGAAAGGATAACAAGAAGGAATATCTTAGTGTCTTTCCTTCAGGGGAGACAAAAATTAGTCCAGCTCCATTTTCATATTTTTTGCATGCCCCATCAAAGAACATTTGCCAAATACCTTCAAGAATATTTTGTGTGTGACTTATGATTGGGTCACTGTTTTGCAACTCTGGTTTTGTTGTTTGCATAGTAATATTTCCTATTTTAGTGTCACAAAAATTCACCATAGAATTAACATTTGGATACTTAATAATGTGGGGTGATCTTGGATCCCTCTCAATTCTCACTTTCTTTCCATTCATAGGAAATATAGCATATGACAGGTTCAACTAGATACTTCCTCCTATAAGCCATGTCCACTATCTTGAGAGAAATATTCCACAACTGGGGGTATATCAATGATTGTGATGTCTATCTTATAAGTAGCCTCTGGATATGATGATATCTTTATCTCTACATATTTTAAGACTCCTACAACAAGGAGTGATTGGTTATCCATGGCATAGAAAGTGCCATAATGGTCATCAACCTCCAACCCAAGCTCTTTCATGACTCCCAAAGGCATCACATTTATTGTTGCTCCTGAACCAATCATGCAATTTCTCATCAGTCTATTATTTATCAATAGTGTCAGATAAAAGGGTTTACCTATGATTGGTCATCATGAATATATTTCAAGGGCTTGTCTACTCTATCTTGAATCCACTAATCTATCCTTCTTTTCATGTTTGGTTTTATTCAACCCATAAGGAACCTCAGATTTTAGTGTCATGGTACTATTCTTATATTCTAGGATCTTCATCATTTCAAGCAAGGGGATAGATATCTTCATCTGTGACAACACTTGTGATGTTGAATGTAGCTATTTGTGGTGTGGTTGATTTAATAATTTCAATGTATGGAGCATTATTTTTCTGATGCTCTTGACTTTTTGGAATTTTTAAATTTTGTTTAGTGACTGTTTTCTTGGGCATCCCCTTGCTTTTAAATTCCCTTGCATCAATAGTTTTTTGATTCTTTTCTTTTATGAACATACTTGTCAGATTGCCTTGATCTTGATTTATAGTCCTATTTCTTAGGTTATAATTGATTTTAGTCTATTCTACAATAGAAACAGTGAGGGCTCTAATTTATCCTTAATGATTTCACATCATTTCTTCCCCAAGCTTTTCTGCCACTGTTATCATCACTATCTGAAAACACTTCTTGTTGATGCTATTGCTTCTTTTCTCTTTGGAAAGTGACATCATATTCATAGCCATTATCATTAGATGATTCATATTCTCACATTGCATACAAAATGTTGATAGTTTAGCTATCATTGTGATGCAATAGTTTCCTCAGTTCTTGGCAATCTTGCAACAACCAAAAATATTTCTTTTTGATTTATATCCAATTTTTGTAGTTTTAGGATTTCTTTCTTCATTTTCTTACATTGGCTCACCGAATCTTGTGGAGTTGGATTTTACTTGAAGACTTGATCATCTTCCTTATTCCCAAACCATGGAGCATTTGGATCATTTTTTGGCAAGTTATCGCTACCAGTCTCTGAGACAGTTTTCTGGCACTGGTACCGGTTGGACCTATTTACATTGGTGATCTACCAGATCCCTTTCGTAGCTTGTGGAGCCCTGAGCATTGATTTCAATGTTCCTTGGCATGTGGCTGACCTTCCCTAAGTTCTAAACTTCATCCTTTGGATGTTTCGGAGGAATTTATTTGGCGGAGGCCAACCTTGTTGGTTTTACATGTTAGGTCTTGTTTTTCGGGATTTGTTCCCTTTTTGGGCTGACTGGATCTCTTAGATCATATAAATCATTATAATTAAGGATTAGAATATAATGGAGGAAGTGAGATAGAACTTAGAATCTATATCTTAAGTTTTGAGGTCCCAGTTGTGACCTATTCTATATTTTGAGCATGTTTTAGTAGGCCTGTGAGCCAGTTTCTGTAACCCAGATGTTACCAATTGATTGTAATCAATTTTCATGATATAATTCAATCTGTTCTACATTGCCTCCATCATATCCTTATGTTTATGTTATGTTCACTCTTTCTAACCAGTCTAGATTGATCTCTTTGAGGTCCCTCCTAACCAGTGACTACATCAAGTGGTTTAGAGTGAGATTTTGTTGTCCTGATAATTTTGTTGTGGGGTGGTAGACTGTGGATCTGACTTACAGCTGCAAAGGACTGACGTGAAGATGGCACAAGGAAATCAGAATGTTAGAGCATGTGAGAATGCAAACCCGGCTATGATAGAACTATTGAGAGGAATTTCAACCCGGTTAGAAGTTGTTGAGACAACACAAAGAAGAGGCTGACATATTGAAGATGTAAGTAAAGATGAAGTAGAAGAAGCCCCAACAAAACAAGCAAATCCACCAGTGATTGATCTGGATGAAGAGAGGTTCTTGAGGGTTTTGAGTATAGCAAATACTAAACCACATTTTACCACACCAAAATATGATGGCAAGTTGGATTCAGATGAGTTGACAGATTGGATCTCGGAGATGGAGAAATATTTTGATTTTGAGAACACTGCAGAAGAAAAGAAGGTGAAATATGTCTGTACCTCGTTGAAAGGTCATGCATCTCTTTGGTGGGAGAATTTGCAGGTTGATAGATAGAGGAGAGGCAAAGAGAAGATCAAAACATGGGATCATATGGTTGCTAAGTTGAAATCAAAGTTTATGCCAACTGATTATCAAGTAAATTTGTTCCAGAACTTCCAGAATTTGAAGCAAAAGGAATCTAGTGTGAAGGAGTACACTGAAGCATTCTACAAGTTGAATATCAAATTTAGATATGTTGATGATGAATTTGAACAAGTTACTAGATATTTGAATGGATTGCAAATGTCTATTCAAGATGAACTCAGTTAGATGAAGTTGCAGAGTGTTGAAGAAGCCTATCAGTATGTCCTGAGAGCATAAGAGAAGTTGAACAAAAGACATGAGCAGAGACAAAGAGGTAGAGGTGGAAGGTTTACAGGAGGAAGAGGAACCTATGTAGATCAGAACAAGGACAAGGAAGTAAGCAAAGAAGGTAATTCATACCAGAAGGATGAGAAAAATCTCTATTGGAGGAGAGAATTAGATGGCTAGCAAAATGAGGGTTTTGGAAAAGATGATAGAAGACAAGATAAGAGAGTGTTTATAGGTACTTGATTTAATTATGGAGGAGAAGACCATCATTCTTTTGAATGTAAGAAGACAAAGAATACCTAAAGATTAGAAGTGGTGGAAGAAAACCCCACCAGATCAGCTAACAAATCGAAAGATGGAGAATTGTTGATGATGAGAAGAGCTTTGTATACTAGAGGAGATGAAGAGCCCTTGCAAAGAAGGAATTTGTTCAAGGCAAGGTGTAAGGTATCTAGTAAGTGTTCTAAAGTTGTTATTGATAGTGGTAGTTTAGATAACCTTGTTTCGAAGGAGATGGTGAATAACTTGAATTTGGAAAGGCTAAAATGCCCTAAGCCTTATCAAATAGAATGGATTCAATATGAACATAAGTTGTTAGTAAGTGAGCAATGTTTGGTAAAAAATAAAAATTGGGAATTATCATGATGAAGTCTTATGTGATATTATGCCTATGGATATTTCTCACCTTTTGTTAAGTAGACCTTGGCAGTTTGATAGACATGCAATACATGATAGGAAAAAGAACACCTACACTATTGTGGCAAATGGGATGAAACAAACCCTGTTACCTTTGGAGGAGCCTTTAAAGAGTGAAGTTTGTAGAAATGCTAGAATCTATTAGGTGGATGGAAGGAAATTCCTAGATGGGATGAGACATGAGAATTTATGTTTTGCCTGAGTTCCTAAGAAGATTGAGAATCTAGAAGAACAAACAAAAGAGATAAAAGAGTTGCTGACAGAGTATGAAGACTTCATATCAGATAATGTGCTTGATAGATTACCACCGGTAAGAAGTATTAGTCATTGCATGGACCTGATTCTCAGAGCTAGTTTGCCTAACAAGCTGCACATCAGATGACACCAGTAGAGAATGAAGATTTTTATAGACAAGTGCAGGAGATGTTGAAGAAAGGTCTGATCAGAGAAAGTTTGAGTCCTTGTGTAGTACCATCAGTATTAGCACCTAAGAAGAATGGAGAATGGAGGATCTGTATCGATTTCAGAGCAATAAACAAGATCATAGTGAAATATCAGTTTCCTTTACCAAGGATGGATGGCATAATGGACTATTTGAGTGGAGCCAAATAGTTTACAAAGATGGAATTTGAAGAGTGGATACCATTAGATCAGGATAAGAGAAGGAGATGAGTGGAAGACAACATTCAAGACAAATGAAGAATTGTATGAATGGTTGGTGGTGCCTTTTGGGTTGACTAATCCAATGAGTACTTTCATGAGGTTAATGAATGAGGTATTGAAGAAATTCTTGGGTAAGTTTGTTATTGTATATTTGAATGACATTTTGATTTTTAGTAAGATAAAAGAGGAGCCTTTGTTGCATATAACACAAGTTTTGCAAAGGTTGAAAGAAGAGAAGTTGTTGATAAACCTAAATAAGTGTACCTTAATGAAGGAACAGTTGGTCTATTTGGGATTTATGATATCTATGGATGGTTTGAAGATTGATCCTGAGAAGACAAAAGTAATAATTGAATGGCCTACACCAGAAAGCATTGGAGAGGTAAGATCATTTCATGGATTGTCTAGTTTCTACTGGAAGTTTATCATAAATTTCAATTCTGTTTGTAGCCCTATGACTGAGACAATGAGAGGAGATAAGAAGGAATTCAATTGGACTACCAGAGAAAACAAAATTTTTGAACTATTGAAAGAAAAAGTGACTGATCAACATGTTTTAGATTTACTGGATTTCAACAAAGTATTTCAAAGTAGATTGTGATTTAAGTGGAACAACAATTGGAGCAGTCTTGAGTTAGGAAGGGAGAGTAGTAGCCTATTTTAGTGAAAATTTGAATGATACTCGAAGGAGATATTTAGTGTATGATCATGAATTTTATGTCATATTTCAAGCCTTGAAGAAGTGGAGACATTACTTGTTGCCTAAGGATTTGTGTTATATACTGATCATCAAGCTTTGCAGTATTTGAATAGTCTAAGTAAGTTGAATCAAAGACACATGAGATGGGAAGAATTTTTGTAGAGTTACACCTTTGTGTTGAAGCATACAAGTGGGAAGTCAAACAAAGTTGTTGGTGCATTGAGTATGATGGACTTTAAAAGTACTAAGAGGTGGGGGGGGGGGTGAATCGGTGACACCAAAAATAGAACTACTTCAAATACTAATTAGTAGATGAACTTAACAAAACTTTTAAACACAATGCATGTAATCTAAAATGATATAACATTATCCACAATAAGTAAAACATCCACCATAACACAAGTGTTTGTACATGGAAAACCCAAATAGGTAAAAACCACGATGAGATGGAACTCACAAGTTAACTATCTACAGTAATAGATAAATGACAGGTTAGGGTCTACAAAGTGCTCTGCTAGGAGCGAATCTTGTTAGAGATCCCAAAGCTTGATTAGAATCTTATACCCTATTAGGAGTAACCTCGGTGGAGGATTTCTGATTCCAAACTAATGGATCACCTTGTTAGAGCTTACCCAGTTAAGGGATTTGAATTCTACTGTGATTGTTAGAAAACAACATGATTGGTTTGTTCTGTCTGAGTAGCACAATAATTGCTTAATCAGATCCTTCTAAACATATTCAACACTACTCTTCTGCATACTCTGCAACTTAACACTTTTACTCTTGCACACAACAAATCACTTTCGTTCTTCATGCATCATACAAAATAATTCAATGTGATGTCAATATATAGACATTAAGATTTCATGTTGGCCAAAAGAAATCATAACACAATTTTTTGGGTGCAGTGTATCTGGTCAAGTGATCATAACTCATCACAAAAATACCACCAAAATTTTTCGGTGAGATAACTCATCACAAAATCAACAAATACTGGTTGGGACAATCAATATCGGTTAGACTTAAATATATAAACCATTATCCTTGATTCTCCTGATATAATCTCCGCTTGATCTCCATCTTGATGCTGACTAATGTGTATCCACTGGTTGTCTTCTAAACATATATCGGTTGTCACAAAGTATCAGTTTAGAGATAAACCTCTTAGTATAACCTCTAGCATACCGATTGTAGTATAAACAACTTGAAGTTATACTGGAAGACAATATAAACATATGTGTGTATGTGTTTCATCAATGACAACATATGATGAATATATTGCAATCATCATCAAGCCAACAATCTCCCCCTTTGTCATTTATGACAACACTTAGAAATTTTTTTACAGTAATACCACTAAGTGTGCATACAAAACAAATTTACAAATATACACATACTGTCCCTTAATGCATACATTATACAAATTTTCAAAAAACACACATACATATTTCTACTCTCCCTTTGACAACAATGCCAAATTGAAAAAGAATATATATATATAGAAAATTTGTATCAAAGTATTCAACATATACAACAATAACTTAAAAAAAGTTCTTGCATTCGCCAGTATCATGAAAATATCATTAAAGTTCTGGTTCAACTATGATATGGCATTTTTTCATGTCGCTAGCACATTCTCAGTGTACTCTTTTGTAGACATAAGTTGTGAATGGAATTCTTCCATTGAATCTAGTGTACAGGTTTCTAGAGTTGCTAATATAGCTTCTACATTTGAGTAGGCTCTCTGTAGTATGTCCACTTGGGATGTGAGTAGACTCTTGAGTTCCTTGAGAGACTGGAGTCTCTTTGCCTTCTCATGATCATAAGTATCCAACTTGTTGTGGAAATTATCTGCAGTTTTGCTAAAAGCAAATATAGAGTCCTGAAGTGGGATATATGCATTGCATATGCTTTCTATCTCTTTCTCTATTTTTGTTTGTCTTTTTGTGATATCAAAATAACATAATAAAACATTAGAGGTAGAAGCAAGATACTTTCCTCCTGTTTCAATAGCTTTGCTCAACAAATCTTTATTATGCGACAAAGCCATTTTGTCAATACCAATGTCCTTTGCAAGTTTCTCCCCATACTTCTTCTTGTGACTTTTATCAACATAGGTTTGTGTTGCTTCTTCAAGTGACTTGATTTGATCAGATGCATCTGCAACTAACTGACCAAGTTTTCTAATAGGGGATGTTAGATGTGTTGTAGATGTTTCTGGTAGTAGACTAGATAGTATATCTACTGTATTATGAATTGTTTCTGCCTCAATCCTTTGCTCTTTTTGTCTCTTCTTATGCGCTCTAGATTGCATGACATTAGCAATCTTTATCATTTTAGATGTACTCATTTTGTCAATATCAATAGGCCCTGAAATGCTCAATGAATCATCATCATCCTCATCAAGTTAATGTTGCTTTGCTGGTTCAGAGGATGCAACCTTAATGATCACTTTCTCTAGATTTTTCTCTGGTTCTTTTTCAAAAGTCTGTGTTTCAATATTTTCCATAGACTCCTTCTGAGTATCTTGAAAGACCGGTGGAGATTGGGGTTTCTCCGTTTGTTCTATTTTCGATAGATTGTCCACTTTCGGTTGTATTTCCAGTTGCTCAACTAAATTATCCTGTAGATTAGTGATTTCAAGAGGCTCCATATCTGGTGTTGTATTGTCTCCAGATAGATCAACTATGTCTTGAACATCATCAACAACATAAATAATGGTGTCATCCTTCTTCTTGATAGGATAGACCTCATCATCTTGTACAATCTCTTCTTCATCCATTTTTGATTGATTAGCAACATCTTCCTCATTCTTAGAGGATTGGAGAAGTTCTTCCATCCGTTTGATTTCATAGGCTATTCGATGGGTCTTAGTTTCAATAATTGCCCTCTTTCCACTAAGTAGTTTCAATCTCCTTGCTTTGAAAGAAAATTGAATTTTGTACTTATCAACCAAAGCACTTATTTCATCCGTAGACAAATTGGGAAAATATTGTACATAAAAATATCTCATCTATAATTTCTTTTTCCAATTTTATAGCTTCTTCCCATTTATCCAAAAGAATGGTGTACAAATAATTTGAGATATCATTTTCAAGATCATGTGGATATCTACTATAATGACACAAATGAGTAATTACTTGTTGAATGACTTGCTTCTTCTCATCTTCAGTGAAGGAATCAAAATGTTCTTTGACATTGTCAAACCTATTCCTCCCTAATGTCTTCATTGTTCTTTCAAAATGGGTATTAGGCTTGAAATTTGATATATCGATAGGCACAGTCGCGTTTGGCACTTCCTTTACTGACTTTGCTACTCTACGAGTAGCTTTCATCTTCTTAGGTTCTTCTTTAATATCAGTACCCTCAGATTCTCCTTCTTTGTATATACCTTAGGTGTTGGTTCCTTTTTGGTTTGGATACTTTGAGTCACCCTTGTATTCTTCATCACTAGAGGTGCTTCATCAGTTTTATTTTTCTTTCCTTTCCCACTTGTGGCAAGAGCAATACTGGTTTTGGCTTGTGCATCCTGGAATACCACAATATCCAGTTTTGCCTTCTTTTTATCTTTAGGAGATGCTAATAGGTTATTAGCATAACCAACCAGTAAGTCATGGTTCACATCATAACTTATATCTTCCATTTCTTCTTTTCTTGGCTCAATTGCTTGCATCAAACAAAAATCAGTGGTAACAGTAAAAATAATGTCTATTGCAAAATGTCTTACCAAATCTTCAGGCAATCTCATTCTCATGCTCATCTTCTTTTGAAACTCATTGAAATGCTTATTCATAGTAGCAGGGAAAGTATTCTTTATAGCCTTGATGTTGTTCTTGATTTGTGCAGATACCAGTAGGTCCCTTGACCATTCAATATCACCTATTCTCGGTAGAAAATTTTAGAAATAAAAGAATAACCCAACCAATTGTTGTCCATAATTGAACTTTAGACTATTGTCCTTCTTGATAGATTGCAAATTTAGAAACAATTGTCTTCTAATTGCCTTCACAAAGATCATAATCTGCATTTTCAACTATCATCCTATAAACTGTGTGAATTGTTATAGATGGAACACTATTTAGTCTACAGAAGTAAAATTCTTGGTAGCCTATCACCATTGCTGCCAATTTCATTGTTGGGTCTCTGATTTTGTTAACGAAAAAAGAACGTTTATCAAATTTTGAACCGGTTAGAGAGAATACCATCTCTTTTGAAATTCGTCTCAGCTCAGGTACTTCATCAGTTGAGAAATAACTAGTTACAACCTGAATGGATTCCTTGGTTATGGTGTGAGTTCTCTCTAAGTACATGTTCTCACCATGAACCCAACTCAAAATAATTTTGATATGCTATTCCTCGAAATCTTCTAGAAAATAATCGGAGTTATGAAAACCCTTCTCAAAAACCCTAGCATACTGTGTTTGAATCTTTCCATTCTCATCATAGAGGGATTTCAACTGTGCAAATGTATAGTAATCTTAGATCCTCTATCTTACAATCAATATAACTCAACAAAACTCCTTTAACCAAAAATCCACTAGGAACTTGTGATAATGCATTATACGACACAATTTGTTCTGCCTCTACAACTTCCATTGGCTTAGGTGTAATCATTAACCTTTCTATCATCTTTGAAGATGATGCCATTGTAGATGAACAAGATTTGAAGCAGGATTTTCAAAGAAACACCTTTTCTTATGCACGCTGCCTCGTTTACCAGTTGAATTCCCAAGTGCACACCAATTCAATCTTCTGCAACCTTCAAATTAGCTTGATTGTAAATCACAATGCAACTTCGACAATTTTCAGCCAACAATCTTTCTTAGCTCAGCAAGCGCTCCAAATTTCTTTCTCGAATGCGTTAGGGTAAAAATAACAAAGTAAAAACTTGCTTTTATCATTTCTACCTACTGCATTAAATTCTCACCCATTAGGGTTGCAAACCCTAATTTCACCGCTCAAGGAGAAAACCAGTTGATAACATATTGACAAAAAGTTATCAAAATTTCATGCTTCAAAATTCTCTTACCGCTCATTCATCTCAAGGGGTCTGGAGGTGGATTTACCGTTAAGCTCCCCTTAGCCATATTTAAAAAGCTTAATTCACCGGTGGAGTGTTCTCTTCACTAGGTGAAAGAACAATTTCTTCTCTAGATGAGTCATCACTTTTCTTCTTCCATATCTGATTCATTTCCTCTCTGGTTTCTTCAATATTAACTTTCTGCTTTCCTTTTTGATCCTTAGAAGAATTGACCGGTTTGATATTTCTGGATCTATAGAATTTTGCTAAGAGTCCCAATTTGTTACAGTGATAGTAGGCCATACCAGATGATTTCCAAGGTCCTGCATTTCCTCTCCTAGTTCTTCTTCTGCAATTCATATCCATGTGACCAAAGTTATTACAAATGGTGCAAATGATATTTGTTACCTTTTCCATCTCAAATGGACTAAACCAGTTGCCATAGGGTCTTTGCCAGTTCATGTTGACCCGGTTGTCAAAATTCCTCATCCAGTTGCCATTTGGTCTAGGATGCATATGTGGTACAAGATTATTAGCTCCATATCTTGACTCAATAGATCTATGTCCATACATTCCACATGTGAAGCAATGACCTTCAAATTTATTAGACACGTACCTAGCATTAGTATTGTAGCTTGTAATTCTGTTAGGTTTGTCTTTACAAACATTTGCAGTGTGACCAGGTTTATGGCAAACAAAGTAAACAGGTTTAAAGACCTTCTTACTGGTAGGCTTCTCGATCTTAGGAGCAAATTTGTTCTTAAGAGTGTTGCTCTTAGTACTGGAGGATTCACCTTTCTTAGATGTGTGAAAACCAATTCTAGAGGTATCACCTTTCATCCTTTGTGATTGGATTTGTTCTTCAAGCAAGGTAGAACTCTTGTTGAACTTTTCCAATTTCCCATTAGCTTCGGTAAGTTGTTTGGTGAGATCTTCATTATGCTTTGATAGGTTCTCTCTTAGAGATGATGCTAAGTCAAGATCTAGCTGCAAGTTCTCTTTCTTTTCTCTTTCAGTATTCAAATGCTCATGCAAGGTATCATTTTCTCGCTTGATCTTGGCAATCTCTTGATCTCTTTCCTTGATAAGATCTTCAACAACTCTTCTGGTTTGTAGTTCCTAATTCATGCGGATAGTGAGACCTTCTAGGTCTCTCCTTAGATTTAGCTTTTCACCATTTAAATTTTCAACTTCCTCGACTAAAGCATCAATATTGGCCTCATTTGAAGAACTATTATCAGATATCTCTAGCAGTTGTTCAGTAATCTCCCTCCTTTTGACTTATGAAGCTTTCAGTTTGACCCTAAGGATTTCATGCTCATTCCTGCTAGCTTCTAGCTCTCTAGCCATCTCAAAGTAGCTCATGTCCCCCATGGTGGTTTCAAGGCTTGCTTCTAAGCGATTAGGCTTCAAATAAGTTAGACTCTGATACCAATTGATGGACTTGAAAAGCACTGAGAGGGGGGGGGGGTGAATCAGTGACACCAAAAATAGAACTACTTCAAATACTAACCTGTAGATGAACTTAACAAAACTTTTAAACACAATGCATGTAATCCAAAATGATAGAACAGTATCCACAATAAGTAAAACATCCACCATAACACAAGTGTTTGTATATGGAAAACCCAAATAGGTAAAAACTACAGTGAGATGGAACTCACAAGTTAACTATCTGCAGTAATAGATAATTGACCGATTAGGGTCTACAAAGTGCTCTGCTAGGAGTGAATCTTGTTAAAGATCCCAAATCTTGATTAGAAGCTTATACCCTGTTAAAGGTAGTACCCTGTTAGGAGTAACCTCGGTGGAGGATTTCTGAATCCAAACTAATGGATCACCCTGTTAGAGGATTTGTACAAAGAAGCTTGTTAGAGCTTACCTAGTTAAGGGATTTGAATTCTGTTGTGATTGTTAGAAAACAATGGGATTGGTTTGGTCTGTCTGAGTAGCATAATAATTGCTTGATCAGATCCTTCTAAACATATTCAACACTGCTCTTTTGCATACTTTACAACTTAACACTTTTACTCTTGCACACAACAAATCACTTTCACTCTTCATGCATCATACATAATAATTCATTGTGATGTCAATATATAGACATTAAGATTTCATGTCGGCCAAAAGAAATCATAACACAATTTTTTGGGTGTAGTGTATCTGGTCAAGTGATCATAACTCATCACAAAAATACTACCAAAATTTATCGGTGGGATAATTCATCATGATTTGTGGTAACTCATCACAAAATCAATGAATATCGGTTGGAACAATCAATACCGGTTAGAGTTAAATATATAAACTGTCATCCTTGATTCTCTTGATATAATCTCCACTTGATCTCCATCTTGATACCAACTAATGTGTATCCACTGGTTGTCTTCTAAACATATACTGGTTGTCACAAAGTACCAGTTTAGAGATAACCCTCTTAGTATAACCTCTAGCATACCAGTTGCAGTATAAACAACTTGAAGTTATACTAGAAGACAATATAAACATACGTGTGTGTATGTGTTTCATCAATGACAACATGATGAATATATTACAATCATCATCAAGCCAACAGAGTAGAAGGAGGAATTTGTTGATAGAGATGAGAGTGACACTATTAGGATTTGAGGAATTGAAGATCTTGTATGATGATGACCCGAATTTTGCAAAACCTTGGAGAGCATGTAGAGAACCAGTTATTGTAGATAGAAGTCAGTGGTTGGATTATTTCATCTAGGATGGGATGTTATTCAAAGGAGTTCAGTTGTGTATACATAAGAGTTCTATGAGGGGGAATCTGTTAGAGGAGAAGCATAGTGGAGGATTAGCCAGACACTTTGGTGTTGACAAAACATTAACATTGGTGAGTGAGAATTACTTTTGGCTCTAGATTCATAACGATGTTAGGAAATTTGTGCAGAGTTGTAGAATTTGTCAAGCTACAAGAGGTAGTCATCAGAATGTTGGACTATATAAACCTTTGACAGTACCAGCAAGACTTTGGGAGGATATCAGTGTGGATTTCATACTAGGATTGCCTAAGACATAGAGATGGGATGATTCTATATTTGTGGTGGTGGATAGATTCTTGAATATGGATCATTCCATACCTTGTAAGAAGACATCAGATGTAGTGCATATAGATGACCTATTTTTCAAGGTAGTGGTGAGGTTGCATGGATTACCTAAGAGTATAGTTTCAAACATAGATACTAAAATTGTTGGTTATTTTTTGGAGGACACTTTGAAAGAAGAATTTTGGAATTTAGTTATACTTTTCACCCACAGACTGTTGGACAGATAGAGGTAGTAAATCAAAGCTTGGGTCTTGGTTGGAGACAAAACCGAAAGTTGGGACTTGATTCTTGCACAAGAAGAATTTGCCTACAATAATTTGGTAAACATAATCACCAGAAGAACACCTTTTGAGATTATTACTGGAGCATGCCCTAGAGGTATATCAACAGTCAAGATAAGAGAAGTGTAGAAGCAGAAGATTTTGTAGATCACATGAAGGACTTGCATATACAAGTTAAGTAGTGTTTGGAGGACATGAACAACAAGTATAAGGAGACAGTAGATGAAAAGAGGAGACATAAGGAATTTGAAGTTGGTGATGAAGTGATGGTGTATCTGAGAAAAGAAAGATTCCCAGTTGGAAACTATAACAAGTTGCAGATGAGGAAGTTTGGACCTTGTAAGATTTTGAGGAAATTCAGTTTTGGAAATGCATATGAAGTGGAGTTACCGGATAGTCTGAGTATTTCACTGGTATTCAGCATTGTAAATCTACATCAGTATTATGAGACAAAATTCAGTGAGGACAACATTGTAGACTTGGAGAAACAGTTGCCCCGGAAGGAACCAGATCAGATTAAAGACATTTTGGACAGTAGGATTAGGCATAGTACCTGGACTAGTCAGTATAAGGAGTATCTTATTAAGTAGAAAGGCATACTAGTTGAAGATTCATCTTGGATTTCTCAAGAAGAGGTGGACCGTCTTGGTTTTCCTCTGACCCCAGCAAAGTGAGAGATTCGAATTTTCAACAACCCCAGTTATCTAATGTAAGAGCATCCCCGGTTCTTGACAATCTTGCATCAACCAAAAATATTTATTTTCTGTTTGTTTCCAGTTTTAGCATTTCTTTCTACATTTTCTTGCATTGGCTCATCGGATCCTATGGAATTGGATTTTTCTTGAAGACTTGATCATTTTCCTTATTCCCAAACTGCAGAGCATTTGGATAATTTTTTGTCAAGTTATCGCTACCAGTTTCTGAGATAGTTTTCTGGCAACAATACCAATTGGACTTGTAGACACCTAAATCTGTACACTTAATTAAATGAATACTTAGTATTTATTTGATTATTTAACCATTGATCGATAATATTTAATTAATTCATCCTAACTATATTCTTCTATTAATTAAATAAATTATTTTATTTAATTCATTAAACCATGTTCTAACAATTAATTAAATAAATAAAGCATATTTGTTTAATTAACTCCTCTCCACATTTAAATAAATATTGATTTATTTAAATCCCTAAAAACCTCTCTCTCACATTTAAATAAATCAACGTTTAAAATCCCTAAAATCCTCTCTCTCACATTTAAATAAATAAATATTTATTTAAATCTCTAAAACCCTCCCACTTGCATTTTCCTACATCTCCCACTTGCATCTCCTAATCATATCCTTTCTCTAAATTTGAGGAGGTCACTTCTCAAGTTTGGAAGAAAGTCTTCTAAATGCATTAAAGACATCATTTCTTCAACAAGTTAACTTGTTGAGTGCCCCAAATTTGGGAGGACTCTTACAAATTTGTGCCCCAAAGTCCTAGTAATCATTAATGGTTAACTCAACCTCCCTTCATGGTTAAAGACTTTCTCTCTAACTTAACCCTCATCTAATCCAAGGGTCTTATCAAGCATTCATTGGTTTGACCATGGTTATCCCTTTAACTCTTGCACAAGAGTTTACCCAATGGATAAAAGCATTAGCATTGGATAAAGGCTTTATCCACCAACTCAACCCTAACCAAACCCTCCTAGGGTGATCATCATGTCTCCTTAGGCATTAAATGCCTCTTCTCTCCCCTCTCAAGCCCTCTCATGGTGACACTTGTCATCACTGCATTGGTTTGAAAGTGTCACATGGATTGAGAATCATGCAATCCTATACCTTCACAAACCCAATCAATCTTGACCATCCAATTCACTTTATTGACTATAAATAGAACCTCATTCTTCAAGAAAAGAAGGAACCATTGTGAGCATTGTCACTATAGGTGCATTATCATTCTTACTTAGAATTTGAATGTTTTGTAGGAAGCCATTGTATTTGGTTCTAGCTCTTCAACTTGTCGGAATTGCTCTTTAACCTTTAATACTTCATTTGCATCTTTATTCAACACTTGACACAATCAACCATCCCCCATCCTCCACTTGACATCCCTTTTGTGCTAAGTTTCAAACTAAGGGCATACATCAAGTAGCAGCAGGATCGTGGAGAGGAGGAGGACAAGGAAGAGCCATGGCATAGGGAGCATCATGAGTTAGTTCATTTTGTTTTGTTCATTTCCTAGTTAGCTTCTTGTTTACTAATCTTTCTTGATATGTTTTGAAAGGGTTTGAGTTCATTGTGTCTATGGTTGAACATTTTATTTAGATGAACTCATATTGGTTTTCCACTAATCCCCGTTTTCATTGCATCATTTGGTGAACCCGACGTGAAATCGAAATGAGCCATTGGTTTGGAGTTCGTTTAGAAAACAGTCTTCGTTGCTATGATTTTGAAATAACTGATATTTTGAGTGTAGGGTTTATTTGGATGAATTAGTTTACCAATATTTTGTGGCCTAAGCAGACTTGGTTTTAAATCTTTGGCAATTTTGAGGTTGTCGCTTTTCACTTGGAGGTTGTCAGTTATAAATGGCCCACTACTTTTTGTTGTGCATCATTAAATTGTTTGTTATATATCAATAACCTAGTGTTTGATTATTGTCTAACTGGACCTACACACTCTTATTGGCTTGAAAACATTATCAAACTATCAACATATCTATTTCATTTGCTCGTTGAGAGGAGATAGTATTTATGTCACATTTTTTTTTTTTATTGACTGCATATCCCTTCTTGGTGTGGTTTTAAATATTCAATGTTGGCATGGTATAGTATTTTCAAAGGCAGATTTAATTCTTCACTGTACGCACATGAATTTCTAATAATATTTGGAGGTTAGTGTGTGTTTCTGACAGTTCCAACCGCAAACTATATTTGCTTAAAACTTCCACGTTTTGCATGCTATACATACCCTGTTCAAAGCTTCTATTATAGCACAGGAAGGAAGAATGCTGTTAAAAATCGTGGAATTTGAACTTTGCGCCTTTCCTGCAATCAAACGCATTCCATGTGGTGACATCTTTTTGAGACGGGCGGGGAGAATGCAAGTAAAAGCTTTTGAATTTGAGTTACACATGAAAATCACATTTGATTGAAAGTTTTTAAAGCTGCACTCAACAAATCCTGCAATCAATCGATATTTCTTAAGACACTTGGAAAGTTTGTTTTAAAAAAAAGAAACACACCTGTTTCAAAGCTCACTCGTGGCTAAGAGAGAGTGAGAGACTTTTTTTTAATAAATAGCTTTTTAAGTGGTTTAAAATGTTTTGTTTTAATTAGTTTTTAGAGTAACTTTTTAAATTAGTTTTTCAGAAATGTTTTTTTAATTAGTTTCCTTTTAGAACGGCCCTTTTTTTTATTTATTAACTTTTTTTTAGAAAGGCTTTTTAAAAGTAGTTTTTTTTTTTTTAAATCTTTTAAAATAGAATTTTCTTTTAGTTTCTTAAGATAGTTTTTAAATTAGATTTTTTTTCAGTAGTTTTTACATATGGATTTTTTTACTTTAGTTTTAATTTAGATTTTAAGTAGTTTTAATTTTATTTTAGTCTTGTTAATTTAGTTTAAATTATATTTAATTTTGTTAGTGTGGATTAAGTCTCTTTTTAAAAAATGATTGGTTTAATTTGTTAGTAATGTTGGTTATGTCAATCTATTTTTTATTTTGGAGACTAATCTTGTGTTTATGTCTTGTGTGGGACATCAAGGAGCGTCTTTCTAACACATTGTTTGTCGCAGGTGTTGAAAGTGTCAAATTTGCAAATTTCTCCTTAAACGCATCTTAATTGGGCAAAATTGATCAATCCTAGGATAGGAAATTTTCTGCTTTGCACAATCTGACTTCAATCACACTTTGCTAAGATGGTTTAAAATAAACAATCACACATTGCTATCTTGGATAAAACAGACACTTCAATTTGCTATCTTGGATAAAAAGAACACCATGGTTGTTCGCGCAACATCTCCAAGTAGCAAATAGATCACATTGCGATGATGGGTTAAAAAGAACAAGTGTCTTTTGTGTTTGGCACGCTTGTGCAAGTTTGTAGAGTGGTCCCAATTCTAACACACACTATCCTCTCCCTTTGCTCTCGTGGTCTTAGGTGCAAGAGAAAAGTGTTAGTAACACTCCAATTTTTTTATTTTTAAGAGAGGCTTGCCAAGGGACACATCACCCTTGGGACAACCTTGAGTGGTAAATCCTTTGAGCTACTATAGAAATCAAGTGAGAGCTAAAGTTGTAGCCTTAGGTGTGTATGTTCCTACAGTGTAACTTGTTGAAAGGACATATGGGCCCCACGGTGTGTTATTAGGCTCTTAAGTGAGTCACTGCAGAATGAACTTACATCTAAAGACATTGAACATTACTAGACATCTCTTATTTTAAAAGCCCACCCATTCTACTGATTGAGGATATTTGTGAAAAGTTCAGTGCAAAAGCATAGAAGGTTTTTCTCCCAAGATACTCACCATACATATTTCCTTCAGTAGAAATAGTTCTTTTTGAAAAGCTACTTGTAGCTTGATGAAAGTGGTGACTCCCCCATCATAGAGACTACCTATCTGTTATGCTCGCGCAAGACTTAGTATATCACATCCTTGCCTTTCAATGAGGGATACATAAGGTATGCAGTACCAAAGTTGAAGAAATATCAAGTTGTTGGCTCAAAATATCGTAATTGGCCATTACCTTAGGGATACAAAGTGTTTGAGTTGTCTTCATCTTATTTCATACCAATGGAAATTTGGGCCGACTTTAGGCCTATGAACATACATGCATTATCAGGGTCAAAAAGTTCATGAACGGGTTGATTTAGACCCACACCTTTTGTACCATTTTTAAAATGGCAAGAATATGTGCTTGTGTGCTTGACATGTTTTCTTGTCAAAGGAGTCAAACATTTGGAACAAGTTACACCCCTACAATGATCTAAAACAAACAAAAGAAAATATTCTTGAAAGAGCCATCAATGCTTCGTGTTTGGAAATCTCTCAAATATGCCAAGAAGTCAATTTATTGAAAAACCAAAAAGAAGCATATTGAAAAGAAAATCCAAAAGAGAAGAATTTTCTTGTACATAAACCGTAAGTTGTTAAAACAACGCACCTTCATCCATTGATATCATGATTTTAGTCACGGTTTTATCGACGACTTTGAATTAGAACCACTTGCATCACAAGCTTTCTTTCAAAGAAGAGCAGCGTTATCATATAGACACAATCACAGTCAACATATTCATCAATCATACATTCCCCAACTTGCACTCACCTATTAAAGATTCAAAGTTTACATCTTCCATATATTTTTCATCTCATCCTTTCCATAAATCATTTCAAATTCACATTTCTAAATTCACACATCTTCCATACTTCATCTTTACAAATCATTTTCTCAATTTACAAAACCTTCCATATTTCATCTTCTATATCTTTATCATTTTTTGTTTGTTTTCACATATCATCCACATCTCATCATTTTCATAAATCATCAAATTCATCCCAAAACTTACTAATTATTTCAAATTCACATTTCTAAATTCACACATCTTCCATATTTCATTTTCCATACATTCTCCATAAATCATTTTGAAAACATACTTCATTTTCAACTCACATTTCTAAATTCACATATTCTCCAAATTTCCTTTTCATCCAAACATTTTCTTAACTCATTTCGACATCATTCATCAAATTCCTCCAAATTAAATAATCCCCCATTTTTTTCTCCATTTTCTCATAAATCATTTCCACATCTTCACTCTTCATTTTCAAATCATATTTCCTATTCACATATCTTTTCCAAAACATATTTCTCATTCACATATCTTTCATCTTTGTCCATTTTTCAAACCATACTACATTTCCAAATCATACTCACACATCTTTCATAAGTCATTTTCTAAACACCTCCATATTTCATCTTCTCAAGTTATCTTCAAATTCACCCATCTTTCATAAAGTCATTTCCTCTTCATTCATCAAATTCAAATCATTTCAAAAATATATTTCATTTCCACCTCACATCTACTTTATTAACTAATTTCCACATACATCTTCCCCAATTCATCTTCATAATTCCAACATAAATCATCAAAATTCATAGTCACCTCATAAATTTCAAGGTTTTCACTCACTCCAAAACATCAAATTCCATTCAACTCTCAACATTCAAAGGTCTTGTCCTTAGTTTTTTCAAGATATTGCTAATCACAACAACAAATACTTTCTAGTAAGTCTCTACATCTAGGATCAATCATCCTAAGGGGCATTACTACGAATCTTAGATAGGTTAAAACTAGCTTTTGAGTGCATCCTCTCATAGCTAGGTAGCTTGTGCCTTGTAAAACACAAAACCTCGCTACACCTCATCTCATAAGTATTTGAAACTAAGCAAGCAATCTCAAAAAGAAATTTGTTGATATCCAACCTTTGGTAAAAGGAGATCACTCATCCATACACATTTCAACTCGTCTTCATCATCATAAAATATTGGAACTATCAAAGGAGATCAAACACACACTTTTTCACCAACAAATGTGTTCTTCAAACATGGCTAGGACTAGGTCTCAGAGTCATAGACAAACTCAAAATGAAATATCGGAAGAAGAAGAAGAGAATGTTAAACCCTTTTCCAAAAGAGGAGACCTAGATACTCCTACACAAGCACAAATAGAAAACACACTTAGCAACCCCAGATTTAACATACTTTTTGAAGAAGTTCTCAAGGAAAGTGTCGATGCCCATTTTCTAAAACTTGCTCAAGAAGGAGCCAAACTTCCTGTTGACTTTCACATATCAAAACTTGAGGATATACCAATAAAAGCCCAACATAGCCATCGACAATAACAAAATCAAGGTGACAGGGGGGCAAGGAATACACATAACTATGATGATAAATATCAACATCACAACATCCCCCCTCATCTGACAAAAATGGATATGTTAAGATAATAGATGCAAGACCTCGCCCAACAAGTGCACTCAAGAAGGACATGGTGCAGGAGCACCTAGGTCCTAGTTTTCTTGTTTTTACAAATTTTGGCTTGTACTGACCTTATCCAAGTCAATAGTGAATAAGGACTCTAGGAGGGTCCAAGAGTGAGTATATTGTCAATGTAGGTCTAGGTGGAGTTCATTTTACCTAGGTTTGCATTTTTGTGTAAATAGTGAGTTTGAGTAGGTGTTTGGCCTTTTGTTGGTCAAAAGTGCTAAAAGTTGGAAAAAGAATTAGAGAGGATTAAATAGGCCTTAGACATGTTTGAAATGTCATATGTGATGACTAGATATAGGTCTCTTAGGTGGGAGAGATCAAAAGTGCAAAAATCATAAAGTTGCAAAAAGTTGTCATGACAACTTTTGAAAGTTGTCATGACAATTTTTGTCCTGAAATTGGTTAGTAGTGGATTTAGGGATTTCCCAATGCCATGGAAGGAATCCACATGTGGGAAATCTATATAAACCCCCTCTTGCACATTTATAAAGGTTGGTGTACTTGAATTTTGAAATCAATAATCAAAATACAAGATTTTGGACTGCACTTTTCATTGTTTTAGTCAATTTTTGCATTCTTTGAAGATTGAATCCATGAATCCAATGATGGATTGAGGTTTAGTAGTGTGTTTCAGGGTAGGATTTTTATTTTCAAGATTTGTATTTATCATTTACTACTATTTAAGTGATTTAATTCACAAGTAGCCAATTTTGGCTTGTAAATATGGTTGCCCCATGAGTCCCACACATGCTGCCATCACAACTAGTTGGGGTATGGTTGGAAACCTCCTGTAAATTGTAAATATGTGGGTTCAAGTGTTGGAGAAGTGTTTGGATATGACTATCACCTCATTCTAGGCGAGTCCAAGAGCAACCTGGCTAGAGAAGAAGAGGTGAAAAAGTGGTGAAGAGTGCAGGGGTGGATGCAAGATCATGATTTCTGAATTTGGAGGAGTCCATGGGGTTGGGGTAGACTTTTATGTACAAGGAGGAGTCTTGAAGAATCCATTTAATAGAAAAACCCCAAGTTGCCTACTCACTGCCGGTTAAAGGCCTTTAAAACCCTACAAACCCTCATTTTGGGGTTCATACCTTGTACGATCAGACCAGGGCCTAAAACCACAAAAATCTATTAGGCATTGGTGTATCATTGAAGAAAAGTAAAACTTGTTTGGGGGTTCTTTGATTCATTTTCCTCCAAGCCCTAGAAAACCAGTCTTGGAGGCCTAATTCCTTGTAGCCCTTTCTCGGGCAAGATTATGAAACCGGTAGGAAATCTTAAGGTTGCAACCCACCAATGGACTCCATATGCATTAAAAACATGTTAGAAGACCTTATTACACCTCTACAACATCTCATATCAATTGGGGGTCATTATGACAAGTTGAGGCTAAAAGGCCAAAATTGAGCACCTGTGAAGCACAGTGAATTGATAGGGTTCCTAACCAAAACACCTGAATCAAACACCCTAGTAGGGACAAGAATCAAGCCCTAGAAGAGAGTGAGGAGGAATTGGAGGCCTAGAAAGCAACCAAGCTTGGTGAGTTGGTGGAATTGAGCAACATCAACTTGGTGAAGTGTTGAGCAGGCTAGGTTAATCCTATCAAATTTGTATCAGAGCCTACAAGATTTGGGCTAGTAAGGTTGATGTCCTTGTTGTCAGGAGAGTCAGTTGGAGAAAACATGGTGACAAATGTAGAGTTGGCCAGGAAAGTGGATGATCAGGAAGAAGAGAATAGACTCTTGAGAGAGAAATTGATTGCATTGGAAAGTAAGCTTGGTGTAATTGAAACCAAGGTGGATGAAGTGTTGATAAAGGTGAAAGGAGTAGAAGGAAAGGGTAAAGAAGTTGCAAAGATAGATAAGATACCTGAACTTGATCCTATCTTACATCAAGAACCTTTCTTGAAGGCATCGAAGGCCTTGAGTGGCAAGTCACTGGAAGGATTGCCATTGTTCACTGGCAAGATGGAAGCAGAAGTGGTCCTAGAATGGATAGAAGGTATGGAGAACCACTTTGAGTTTGAATGCATAACTGAAGCCCAGAGAGTTAGGGTAGCCAAGTCCAAGATGAGAGGAGCTTCTCTCACATGGTGGCAGTTTGTACAAGATGAGAGGAAGAAAATGGGTAAAGCACCCATTTCTTCTTGCAAAGGGATGTTAGTTAAAATCAAAGAAGTCTATCTCCCTGATGACTATGAAGTGTAAATTCATAGGAAGAGGCAAAAATTAAGGCAGAAAGATCTTGATGTCAGTAGCTACACCGAAGAGTTTCACAAACTTAGCCTTAGATCTCATGTGGTAGAAGATGAGAGTCTCAAGGTTGCTAGGTACCTAAATGGCCTTCGGTGGAACATCCAAGACGAAATCAATTTGATGAGCCCAAAAACAGTCCATCAAACTTTTCAACTTGCCCTTAAGGTGGAGGAAAAACTGAAAAGAAGACATGACTCAAGAACAATAGGGGCGGAGGTAAAGAAAAAGATAATAGAGGCCATAGAGGAGGCTTTGGTGGAAGAATTTATGAATAAAGAACACAAGGAGAGTCTAAACTCACCGAGCAGCAAGATAGTGGCAGCAGTAGAGGAGGATTCAATAGAGGAAGGGGATCAAGCAGTGGTTCCAGAGGAAGATCTAGTAGCCAAGGTAGAGGTCCTCATACTTTTCAACAATGAAGTGTTACCATTGTAACCAACTTGGACATCCAACATATAGGTGTCCAGAGAAGGGATTATCATCACATGGTGGTGAAAGAAGAGTGAGCTATCTTCAAGAAGAGTCTTCAAGCAACAAGACTTCAAAAGTTTCCTTAGAGTCAGAAGTAGGTGACAACTTGATGATAAGGAGAACTTTTATCAAAGAACCAGTCAGAGAAGAGCCTAGCCAAAGAAGGTCCTTGTTTAGGATCAAATGCAAGATTTTGGATAAAGTGTGCAAAGTGATCATTGATTCAGGGTCTATAGACAACATTGTGTCAGAAGAGGCAGTGAGCAAGCTCAAATTGCAAAGGATACCTCACAACAACCCTTATAGAGTCACTTGGTTGAACAAAGGACAACATGTTCTTGTTAATGAGCAAGCATGGGTGGATTTTATCATTGGGAGGTATAAGGACAAGGTTTTATGTGATGTCCTACCCATGGATGCATGCCATCTTCTATTAGGAAGACCATGGCAATTTGATAAACAAGCTATCCATGATGCAGCCAAGAATGCATATTCATTCAAGAAGAATGGAGTCACATTCAAGATTCAGTCTATCCTTGAGGAAGGTGAAAAAAAGGCAACAGGTCCTAATGTTCTTTTGGTGAGTGAAAATCAGTTCTTAAAGACACTTGAGGAAGGTGAAGGTATAGGGTTTGCACTTGTGAAGAAGCCCAAAGAAGAAGACAAGAAAGAGAAGCAAGATTTACCATTAGAGGTGCAAGAATTGTTGAAGAAATTCAAAGGTATAGTAAGTGAAGGACAACTAGCCACCTTACCTCCTAAAAGAACCATAAGCCATCAAATAGACTTCATTCCCAGAGCATCCTTGCCTAATAAGGCAGCCTATAAAATGGCTCCTCAACAAAATGTTGAAATTGCCAAGTGAATCCAAGAGCTCTTAGACCAATGCCTAATTAGGAAGAGTATTAGCCCTTGTGTTTTTCCTACCATGTTGGTACCAAAAAAAGGTGGTACTTGGAGATTGTGTACTAATTCTAGAGACATAAATAGGATCACCATCAGATATAGGTTCCCTATTCCTAGAATAGAAGACCTAATGGATTGTTTAGGGGAAGCCAAGTACTTTACCAAGATTGACCTTAAGAGTGGCTATCATCAAATTAGAATTAAGGAAGGTGATGAATGGAAGATTGCATTTAAGACTACTGAAGGTCTTTATGAGTGGCTTGTAATGCCATTTGGCTTATCCAATGCTCCAAGCACCTTCATGAGACTCATGAATGAGGTGATGAAGGAATTCATAGGTAAATTTGTGGTAGTATATCTTGATGATATTCTCATTTTCAGTAAGGATAGAGCAACACATATTAGTCATTTGCAAGATGTATTACAAAGATTGTATGATGAAAAGCTAACCATGAATTTGGATAAGTGTGAGTTTGTCAAGCAGGAGTTGGTTTATCTTGGGTTTGTGTTGTCTCAAGGAAACCTCAAGATGGACCCTAGCAAAGTTGAAGCCATTGTGCATTGGCCTACTCCTAGATCAGCAACTGAGGTGAGAAGCTTCCATGGATTAGACCAATACTACCAGAAGTTTATCAGGCAATTCAGTGCTATATATCCCCCAGTGTTAGACACCATTAGAGGTGGTATGAAGGCCAAATTTCAGTGGGGTGAAGTAGCAAACAAAGGTTTTGAAACCTTGAAGGAGAAGATAGCTACCCAACTGGTACTAGTGTTGCCTAGTTTTGAGAAACTTTTTATTGTAGAGTGTGATGCAAGCAATGTTGCAATAGGTGTTGTCCTAAGCCAAGAGGGAAGACCAATAGCCTTCAATAGTGAGAAGTTAAGTGATGCCAAGAGGAAATACTCCTCTTATGATCTTGAGTTGTATGGTTTGGTGCAAGCATTGAGAAAATGGAGACACTATCTCCTACCCAAGGAATTTGTGGTGTATACGGATAACCAAGCATTGAGTTTTCTGAATTCCCAAGACAAACTCAGTCACAAACACATGAAATGGGTGGAGTATATGCAGGCCTATACATTCACCATTAAACACAAGAAAGGGCAGCTAAACTGGGTAGTTGATGCACTAAGTAGGAGGCTCTTGACAGTCCAAGAAATTTAGTTGAGAAGTATAGGTGTGGACAATTTTAAAAACTTGTATGCAGAGGATGAAGACTTCTCAGGTGCTTACCAAGTATGAAAGGAGTATCAAAATCATTTGCATAGTGAATACTCAGATTTCACTTTACAAAATGGGCTATTGTTCAAGGGTTGGCAGCTTTGTGTGCCTAAAGGCTCAATGAGGGAAAATCTCATACAAGAGAAATGCATTGGCAACCTTAGTGGTCACTTTGGAGTCAATAAGATGCAAGAGTTGGTTCAGAGGTTCTATTATTAGCCAAGGATGAATCAAGATGTGAAGAGGCATGTGGAGACTTGCATAGTTTGTCAAAAAGCCAAGGGTACTTCAACAAATGCTGGTTTGTATCAATCACTTCCCATACCAAGTAGACCTTGGGAATGCATTGGCATGGACTTTGTGGTAGGTTTATCAAAGACAAAGCAAGGAAATGATAATATTTATGTCATTGTGGACAAATTTAGCAAAATGGCTCACTTTGTGCCTTGTAAGACCACTCATGATGCATGCCACATAGCTCAATTATTTTTTAAGGAAATAGTAAGGATACATGGCTTACCATTGAGCATAGTTTTAGATAGGGACTCCAAATTTATGAGTCATTTTTGGAAAACATTATGGCAAAAGCTTGGCACAAACCTCTCTTTTGGATCAGCCTACCATCCTCAAATAGATGGACAGACCGAGGTGGTGAATAAAAGCTTGGGAAACTTGTTGAGATGCCTTACCAAGGAGTATGGGTAGACATGGGATCAAGTACTTGCTCAATTTGAATATGCATACAATGACACCATAAATAGGACTACCGGTAAAAGCCCTTTTGAAGTAGTCCATGGTGTGCACCCAAGAGGCATTTTTGAGTTGAGGGATTTAGGAAGTGCAGAAATTAGACATGGATATGTAGAGGACTTTTCTCAGTCCATGAAGGAGGTCCATGAATTAGTTAAGCAAGCTTTGAAGGAGAACACAAGCAAAATCAAACAAAAAGTTGATGAAAAGAGGAGAAATCTACAATTTCAAGTGGGGGATCTTGTTATGGTGCACTTGAACAAAGAAAGACTACAACAAGGAGTGCCAAACAAGTTGCAGATGAGGAGGATAGGTCCATGTGCCATTCTAGCTAAGTATGGTGAAAATGCATACAAAGTGGATCTTCCTAGTGACATAGGCTTGTCACTAGTTTTTAACATAGAAGACTTGGTTGCATACAAGGGGATAGTCCAAGGTGTAGAATGCAGTGCCACAAAGGTTTCAGATGATGTGCATAACCTTCAGTTACCGGCCAAGCCTAATCCTAAGGCCGAGAAGGTATTAAGTTCAAGAATTGCCAAGAAGACTAGGCATCAAGCCTATTGGGAGCACCTCATTAAATGGAAAGGAATGGATGATGCTAAAGCTACATGGGTGATGGATTCAGAGTTCCAAAAGCTTGGCATTGATCCAACACTTATTCCTCAAGAGGTGACATGATCTTTTTTTGTTAGGGAGAATGGTGCAGGAGCACCTAGGTCCTAGTTTTCTTGTTTTTACAAATTTTGGCTTGTACTGAACTTAGCCAAGTCAGTAGTGAATAAGGACTCTAGGAGGGTCCAAGAGTGAATATTTTTTCAATGTAGGTCTAGGTGGATTTCATTTTACCTAGGTTTGCATTTTTGTGTAAATAGTGAGTTTGAGTAGGTGTTTGGCCTTTTGTTGGTCAAAAGTGATAAAAGTTGGAAAAGGAATTAGAGAGGGTTAAATAAGCCTTAGACATGTTTTAAATGTCATATGTGATGACTAGATATAGGTCTCTTAGGTGGGAGAGATCAAAAGTGCAAAAATCATAAAGTTGCAAAAAGTTGTCATGACAACTTTTGAAAGTTGTCATGACAATTTTTGTCTTGAAAATGGTTAGTGGTGGATTTAGGGATTTACCAATGCCATGGAAGGACTCCACACATGGGAAAGCTATATAAACCCCCTCTTTCACATTTATCAAGGTTGGTGTACTTGAATTTTGAAAGCAATAATCAAAATACAAGATTTTGGACTGCACTTTTCATTGTTTTAGTCAATTTTTGCATTCTTTGAAGGTTTAATGAATTGAATCCAATGATGGATTGAGGTTTAGTAGTTTGTTTCAGGGCAGGCTTTTCATTTTAAAGCTTTTTTATTTATTATTTACTATTGTTTAAGTGATTTGATTCACAAGTAGCCAGTTTTGGCTTGTAAATATGGCTGCCCCATGAGTCCCACATGTGCTGCCATCACGGCTAGTTTGGGTATGGTTGGAAACCTCCTTTACATTGTAAATATGCAGGTTCAAGTGATGGATAAGTGTTTGGATATGACTTTCACCTCATTCTAGGCGAGTCCAGGAGAAACTCGGCTAGAGAAGAAGAGGTGAAAAAGTGGTGAAGAGTGCAGGGGTGGATGCAAGACCACCATTTATGAATTTGGAGGAGTCCATGGGGTTTGGAAAGACTTGTATGTACAAGGAGAAGTCTTGAAGAATCCATTTAATAGAAAAACCCCAAGTTGCCTACTCACTGCCGGTTAAAGGCCTTTAAAACCCTACAAACCCTCATTTTGGGGTTCATACCTTGTACGATCAGACCAGGGCCTAAAACCACAAAAATATATTAGGAATGGGTGTATCATTGAATAAAAGTTAAACTTTTTTGGGGGTTATTTGAGTCATTTTCCTCCAAGCCCTAGAAAATTGGTCTTGGAGGCCTAATTAGGCCTAATTCCTTGTAGCCCTTTTCTGGGTAAGATTGTGAAACCGGTAGGAAATCTTAAGGTTGAAACCCACCAATGGAAACCATATGCACTAAAAACATGTTAGAAGACCTTATTACACCTCTGCAACATATCATATCAATTGGGGGTCATTATGACAAGTTGAGGCTAAAAGGCCAAAATTGAGCACCTGTGAAGCACAGTGAATTGATAGGGTTCCTAACCAAAACACCTGAAGAAAACACCCTAGTAGGGACAAGAATAAAGCCCTAGAAGAGAGTGTGGGGGAATTGGAGGCCTAGAAAGCAACTAGGCTTGGTGAGTTGGTGGAATTGAGCAACATCGACTTGGTGAAGTGTTGAGCAGGCTAGGTTAATCCTATCAGGACACAAAAGCAATATGCTCTCAAAGATATCTGTCCATATCCATTTGATAGAAACATATACATGCCTCCTTTCCCATGCACCTTCAAAACCCCAAATTTTGATAAATAAAAAGGAAAGGGAGACCCTAGAGATCACTTGCAAGAATTTTTTTCCACCTACTTAAAGGTTGCATACGAGGACACATATTTAATGTGCCTCTTTCCCCAAAGTTTGGGAGGTTCATCCATGCAATGGTTCTCATGCCTGCTCAGTGGGATTAGGACCTTTGAGGACCTCGTACACAAATTTATCACTCATCATGCACATAGCATAGAATGGGATGTCTCCATGACTGATCTATGCAATACAAAACAAAAGAATGACAAGTTATTCTCAACATTCTTACAAAGATGGCGACACCTTTCTAGTAGATGTTCCTTTCCCATTCTCGAAGAGCAATTAGTTGAAATTTTTATTTCAAACTTAAATGAGGAAATTGAATTTTACTTAGACATAAAATGTTCCAACAATTTCAAAGATGTCACAGCTCAAGGACTTAAAATAGAGAAAGCCCTTATCAAAAAGGGACTTGTCAAAATATACAATAACAACAAGGAGGGTCCAAGACCAGCCTACAACAGTGACAAACCAAATTTTTGGGCTAAGAACAAAATAATTGTTAATGATGGTGTTGTGGATGCACAAACTGTCAAAATCGCCCAGCCCATAGTCAAAATTGTAGGACAAATAAATAATCGTAACAACCACAATATCAATCAAGGTCATCCCCTAAACAATCAAAATAATCAACCTTCCAACACACATCAAGAGGCACCTAAAAATAGGCACTCTAGCTACAATCCCAATCGAACATATACACCCTTGGGAGAACCTCTTGAAGTGGTATTACGACAACTTCTTTCTTACAAACTTATCACGTTTCCTAGAACCTCATAAGACAAAATAAATACAGATCCTCTAAAGGGTGTGTCACTGTTCCAATCTATATTCCATGGTGGAGGGATAATGAGTATTGTGGATTTCACAAAGGAAAGGGTCATAAGACAACTAATTGCTATCGACTAAAGGATATTATTCAAGACCTTGTTGATCGAGGTGATATAGAAGTCAATGGTGACAATGTAAACCATTCTAACATAGATCACACCATGTTCAAGACACTCCCATCATATGAGAAAGGAGGTCCATCCCATCAAGGTAAGAATCAAGCTAACACAACAGATTATACATGCGCAATCTATACCTATATTGTCAATAATCTTTATGATGCCAATGAACAAGTTGCTACCATTACCATCAAAGTAAAAGATCCCGCATGAAATGTTGTTACCCATTGTAGAAAGCTTGTCTTACCAAGTGCACCATCAAGAGTGACACACATGCCCAAACATTATATCCTTGTGGACCAATTAGATAAGACACTATCACTTATCTCCATACTAAAGCTTTTGTATATATCACCCTCATATAAAACCATCTTAGATCAAGATCTCCAAGAAGTGTCAGTTCCACCCGACCTCAATACAAATCAATTTCAGGCCATGGTTGGTAGTCTCAAATCATCACTATGTCTCACTTTTGCAGAGAATGATGACACATCCTTTCAACAACCATATAACACCCCTCTCCATATTGAGGGATCCATACATAAACACAAAATCAAGAGAGTCTTGATTGACAATGGAGCTGGCCTTAAAATTTGGACATTATAGTTAATCATAACATTGGGATATGCAAAAGATGCCAGAAAGTGGATCAGCATCAAGGCCTATGATGATGCAGAACACTCCTCTAAAGGGTGTGTCACTCTACCAGTTAGGGTAGGACCCATGGTGAAGAATGTGGTTTGTCAAGTCCTAGACCTCCATATTCCATACAATCTCCTATTAGGTAAACCATGGATTGACGCCATGCAAAAAGTACCATCAATGCATCAAGTTTTCATATAACGGAGTAGATATTACTATCCTTGATGATGCCAACCCATTCACTTTTTGCAAAAATATAAGGCATCAACTTGATATCACAGTCCCTAGCAATAGAGAAGCCACTACCTCATCATCTTACATTCACCCAACAAACCTCACTAGTCCACTGATCCCTACACCCAAACAAGAAAAGATAAAAATGAAAGTACAAGATGAAGGCCCATGAGAGTATAGTATTAGTTAACTATTCTATGTTAGCCAACTACCCCTCTCACCTAGGACTAATTGAAAACCACAACAGTCACTCAAACCACTTGTTGTCGCCCATACTACTACACTTGATGGCTTCATCCCAGGTAGATCATAGAAACAAGAAACTATTGATGAAGATTTGGCATGATGGATCTACAAAGACCCTTCAGATACAACTAGACAACAAGTTAGGATCCCGACAGAGTTGTATGGTAAAGGTTTTACCCTAATGCAAAAGGTGGGTTATGATGACCATAGTGCATTGAGATTCCATAAGCAAGGTGTCCAAGAGCCATTGCAACCATTGTTACAACCACGGGATACAACTGGAATTGGATTCAACCCTAGTTTAAGCAGCTCTTTTAAGCTCAATATTCCAAGCAAACATAAGAAGACCACTTCTAAGATCACCCCTTCTAGAAGCAGGACAATGTCTATTGCAAATCAACCTACCAAGTCTAAATTTTTACGTTGCAAAAACACTTCTCAATTTACAACAAGTAAGAAAAGGATTTATGTTGTCTGCCAAACTATCACTCCTAGGATAAAACTCTTGTCTACTTCAGACACCCGAGCAACATCAAAGACCTTGTCAGATAAAACCCCTGCAACAACTATCGACAAACCTTTCACGTCAACAAACATCCCTATAACATATAGTGACAGATTTCTACCAAGTTATTCTGAAACGGATTCACATGAATATGAGTAGGATTCTTCATTTTCACAATCATCTGACGGGGACACTTTTAAGGTTAAGAAAGCTAAAGGAGATGCATTTATTAAAACAAGAATTGAAATAAATATGAAATTAGAGAACCATCAAATCTAGGTACAAAACTAGAATAACAAGATAGTGAAAGTAACCTCTCTACAACAAAGGCAAAAACAATTGTAAAGAAATTATTGATGTGGAAATAAATGAGAATGAGGAAGAAGAAGAAAATATATCATTGTTGAAAAGGAAAAGGGTTGTTAGCCAAAGTTCTCCAGAAAAAATATTTGTAACTCTCACTATTCAACCTTCTCCAACATTGTTTCAAACATACAAATCACCTACTCCTTATTCATCTACCCGTTCTCCACCTCACAATTCACTACAAAACCTACCATCTCCTACATCTCCACCTTCCAATTCTTTATATCATAATTCTTTGAAAATACAAACTTCATCTCTTCATTCTTATGTGCTTAAAACTAGTCATTCCTCACATAGTGGGAGTGAACATCCTCCAAGGTGGCTTACTAACATTGTGTGGAAAAGAAAAATAACTTCTTTAGAGAAGAAGATATATCTTCAATAGGAGAATTATTTAAAACAACACCAAATGTAAGTGCATCGTGAAGACTCTCTACAATAACAATAGATCAAGAAGGTGTGGCAGTTTCTCAAATAGTCACTCCAACTATAGAAAAGGGAAAAGCAAAGATGACAATTGTTGACTATACAACAAAAGAAATTAAATTGGGATATTCAACAAGGAATGGAGAAAAATATTTATTGTAGTTAATTGTCTTAAAATGCTTCAAGGGGTGCACAAAAATGAAAATAAAAAAGGAAGAACTAAGGGGAAAAGTGAAAAATTTGACTTCATACATGAATCAAATTGTTGGGCCCATGAATACAAATGAACCTGAGTCGGTGCTCCTAGCCATGCTAAATAAACATAGGCAAAGTGTAGATACATAAAGAATTTTCATTGCAATTAAAGAATAGAGAGAATAATTGGAAGTTGTTGGTAGCAAGGTGATCAAATAATCATTGAAATCTTATAATAATATCAATGTCAAGGCAACTTTGACAATGCAAATGGAAAAGAGAGTCAAGCAAAACCTATTAATGTGCAATCAATACATCCAAAATTTAGAAAAAATGAAAGCTATTCCCTTGAAGAAAAACAAAAATTTGTTGCATGAATGATTAAAATCAAATAATATAACTTCATTAAATTAAAAAAATGAAAGCTTAGATATCTCAAAATAACAAAAAGCAAATCAAATACTAAAATAATAATGAGTGGGTCTTAAAGAGGGAAATGACTATCCAACCTTTAGGATGCACCAATGAATAAATTACCTTCATACATCATATTTTATACATAATTTATGCATTGCTTCATCCTAAACGCTCCATAGCCATTGCCCCTAAAAGAAAAGCCAACATGCTTGTCTTGTCAATGAAATTAACAAATTCCTCCTCTTTTATAAACTATGAGAAAACTCATTAAACCTTTCAATCTAATTCCAATAAATAAGAAGGTGGAAGATATTACTCTCTTTGAAATACATAAATACTACAAAACTTTATATATTATATGAAAAGTTAAAAAGAAAATCAAACATTAAAAGAATAATAGCCTATACACAGCTCTATCTCGAACATCAAGCATTGAAACACTATTTCTCTTAAGCCCTTTAACATCAAAAAACTTTAAAGTAAAACCAACAATTGTAGAAGAAATGGAATGACTTGAAACAACTGCTCAATAGACTCTTCAAAATGATTCCCAACATCAAGACCAGATGATATCTATTACCATATCAACATTAAATACATGGCATTTCCACCCACACAAACAAGACATTTCACATGGCAAAGACTTAATGTGCTAAGACATTATTTGTTTCCAAGAAACGCACCTCAAAACACCAATGAGAGACAACCCATTAACAAACTACAATTGCTTTACAATATACAATGTCCATGGTGTAATGACTTGTGTTACAAAAATGATACATGTGTTGGATGTAGTACCTTTAACAGATGAAAATGTTGAAGCATTCTTGTTGTCTTTCATGATTAACAAGCGAACAATTTTCATTTGTAATATTTATGCCAAACTAGGAACAACACTTACAAATATCATGACAATAATCACCAAAGTTATAACAATTGCTTTTGGCAACAACCTTGTCTATATTGCAGGTGGTTTCAACATTGACATATTCAAAAACTCAAAAATTGCAAACATGCTTAAAGAACACATGGAAATACAAAATTTGCACTTGTTACCTAAACAAATACATCCTTTGTCAACAACAATTATTGACCACATTTGGACAAACAATAATGCACACACGGCTAGAATTCAAAGATTAGAAGCATATTGGACTGATCATGACATTGTTTTTACTCAGATTGACAACATCGTATAAATTATTCATGTGCATTAACAATGCCTACAAACTACTTGTCAGTAATCTTTTACTAAAACATTTCACAACAACCAACAAAAGGTAATTTTATTACTAGTCTATTCAATTCTTAGTTGATAAATTATTGGGTAGATTTATTCTTGTTTTTGACTTTGATTTTTGTAACTGTTATTCCCAACAAATTGTTAAGGAGATTTATTCCTAAGTTCAAGATTACATTTTCCTTACTTAGATTGACACCATTGTATAGACTGTTAAAGCTATAAGATTTTTTCATTTGAAAATATCTAATTAGTCATGTCCATCAACAACTGCAATAGCTACAAGTTACAACCACCAACAAAATTAAAGCATTTTTCTCTCAGCCAAAGTTGTTGCATGAGCTTAGATGGATAATCCACATCAATGTAAACAGTCATATTGAACAAAGCATGAAGACCAAACAAGGACATTCATTATTAAAAAGGCAGTCATGTAATGAATGGAAAAGTTTTATATAAAGTTGCACAGAGTTCAACAGTGATGCAATTTATTTTTCAAAGGGACAATGATAAGAAGAGAATAAAAGTTGTTAGTTTTAAATTCATTCACGCTTCATTTGATAAGCAAACTACATGATAGAAGTCTCAAAGTGATAACAAAAGTAGTGACAAGGGTATTAAAAGAGAAATGATAGAGGTATATAAGATATGGCGAAGTGACAATCATGGATAGGAATATTGCACAGTAGGAAGGGGAAGGCCTAACATGCCTAGTTATGCAAGTAGATATCAGTTGCAAGAATAGTAGGTGAGTTGAAAGTGAAGAGAAAAGAAAAGAATAAGACTCTTCAGATGATAAGAAGATAGTTATGTTGAAGGGCAAAGTTTATAGTGCCCAAAGAAGCATAAAGGAACGATAGCAGTCCATATGGAAACCCTTGCTTTTTAAAAAATCCCTATGATTGTCATTGATCATTATAGTCCATCCTTCCATTCAAATGGTCATATGCTATACTCATAATATTGAAGTTTCATGAAATGATGTGAAGAAGAGATAATGGCTTTAGGTATTAAAACAATGGGAATCAGTGTTGTCCAAAATAGATACCTTGAAATGAATGACATCTAACAACATTGTCAACCTAGAAGGGAGTTGGTATTGCAAATGAAAGAACAACTTAGTGATTCAATGAAGGTATTGGGTAGAGTGAGTCCCATTGGAGCTAATTCTAAATTACGCACCTTGGATAGAAGCATTTCAAGCAAGGAAAGCGTGATTCTTATATATCTATGGCAGTATGTGATAGTGGGTTAGAGCCATTAACCACTGAAAATGGAGTATTGTGCTTTGAAAGCATCGAATATGAGTAAATCAAGATAGATTGTTATCCCAAATTTTCAAACATACTGAAACCAAATTACAATTATCATAGTAGATATTGTCATTACCCATTTTTATTTATTGATAGAAAAGCCAAAGTTTGAAACAAGACACAAAGTTTGGAACAGATGGAAACCCAGTTTTAATTGAGTAATAGTGACAATCTAAAATGTTTAAATATTAATAATTATTGCATGCAAAATCAATCCAAAGTTCTAAAATGGCTAGAGTATGACAAACTATACCTGATATTAAATCTTAAAGGTTTTGGCAATACCTTGACAAAAAAACATTTGGCTAGGCAAAATGTTCTTTCATATGGCAATCTTGTTTCATAGGTCCTGCGGTTTTTGCACAACAATTTATTTAGAGATGAAATATTATTCTTAAGCCATGTTATTTTACAAATAATGATATTAAAAAAAGTGGGTTTGAGAGTGTTACTTCATTGTCATCCTTAGCAATGTGAATAATAGAATTGTTCATTGCAATGGTGAATGTTGCATGCATTTGGAATTTGCGCATAAGGAAAACAACTGTTGACATGTCTGTCTTGTAATTTTCAAATGGGATTTTGGCAAGCTGAGGAAAGTTTTCTTGCAAAAGTGTTATGTGTAAGTTACAATCAATGGTACTAGTTGCAGTTTCAATTGTGCATTGCAAGTAAGGTTTGTAGGTGAATGGGGTTGAAGTGGCACAAGTGAGACATTGGGTTGGGTTGTTAGTGGCAATGAGAAGTAAATGAACAATGTGGTGGTAGATGGAATATAGGGGCTAATAGGGAAGAAGGTGGGCGCTTTTGGGCTTGAGGGTTCTAGTGACCTATGAACAAAAGAACAATGTTAGTGTGGGGTGGAGGAAAATGTGTAATTTACAGAGTAGTGAAAGCTGCGGTGTAACACAAAGTGTTTAAAATAAGTACCTGAATGTTGGATGAAGCCAAATTTTGTAGAGAAGCTTTGTTGCAGTCATCATTGAGTTCATCAACAAAAGTTGACAGACTTGACTTTAACAGGTTGGATCCACGAGTGCCATTGCGTACAATGTTCTTGAACAATAAGAGGGACAATGTTGTTGTAGGAAGAAGTTGTTGTAGAGTGGCATAGACATCTGAGTTGGTTTTTGGCACTGTGAGCTGCAAGAAAAAGAAATGTGTTAAATTTCTCTCAACATTCACCACTGAGTATATCTTCATACAATAATAATCTGCAAACATTGGGCTTATAACCCTTCTGAACTTCTATTAATAGATTTTAGCTCTAGCTTTCAGCAACAACCACTCTCAAAACATCATTTACCACTTAAATCACATGCAAACAATAGTAATAATCTGTCTTAATGTTCTCTCAGTCTGCAATTATCACAATATTGTTTTGTTTCTTCCTTCAACAGGTAACAAGAATCTTCTTCAGAAACAACTCCAGGTATGTTGATGTTTTTGTACAATTTTTGTGTAAGTTTAGTATCTCTTCAATTTCATACCGTGCCTTCTAAGTCTTTTGGGATTCTTGGGTCATTTTATTTTTGGTAGCTAATTGGAAGAAGGATTTCATCTTTTTTATCTTGTTGCAAAAAGTGCTTAATATGTTATACATATGTTTCTCAGAATTGTTAGCCCCCTCATTCCAAGGGATAGTTTCAAGGTGTGAAAATTTAGACTATTCAATCCTTATACAATATCAGATTTCTTCCTTTTTTTTGTTTTGGACATATTTTCTTTCTGTGTTTAAAAGATTTACAATTTAGTTTTTCTTTGCTCATCTAATGGATGCAGTGGCTGAAACTTCTATGATTTGCTTAGGAATTTCTACTGATGTCCATATTAAACTAAGCAAAAATTAATAGTCGTTATAGAAATTGTGCATATAATATCCAGTCTTGCCACATATTTATACTATATAATGTAAATAAACAATCCACATGTAAATAAAAAAATTACCAAATGTTGATCAAAATGGACCAATACTTGAACATAAGAGAACCCATAAATGTTATATAAAAAAGACATAAATACATTAATTAACAAGTGAAATAGATCATTTTTTGTTTCAAATAAAATATCATAGCTATCCACTATATATGTGTCATTTATAAAATAAGATACTCACTTAAACAACTAGTGTTATCATAGTGTAAAATTATTATTTTTATGTGTACAATTATTGGGGTAGCAATGTTTATCCATTGGAGTATTTCATATTAGTAATTTGTCCTATCACAAATATAAAAGGTGAACACAATAAATACCTTGTTTTTCTCCATGAAATGTGAGGGATTGTCCAAAGATTTAAGTGTTCAACAATTGGTCCCTTTGTGTTCATGTAAGTTTTATTTTATATCATAATATGTTGTTTTTGTGTTCAACTATTGGTCTTTTAGTGTTGGATATAAAAGCTAGAGATAACACACATTTATGATTACTAATAGGTATTTGGTCCATTTAAGTTTCATATAGGTTATATTCTACATAAAAATACGATATTATATTAATTACAAATGATATTTTTTTATTCAACAACTAGGGATTTTTAGATTAAGTTTTGGTCGAATCTTTAAAAAGTCATTTTTTTTTACCCTTCACACTAGATGTGTTATTTTGACTACTTGCATGATGAGTCACGCCTTCAAACCTTAGTTGTAGATAGTCAAGTGTCCAAATTACATTTCTAAAAAAAATAGAGGTCTTACGATATTCCATGTGACAGCTACATGTTGACGAAGTTAGCCCTAACGACCACTGGTCCCTCTCCCCTACCCTCCGCTATAATTTCTTGCATGCAGGAACTAATAATAAAAATCCACATACCCGTTACCCTATTAAAGTTAACATATTCTATATCCTTTAATTAAAAATTTTGAAATTTTGAGCATATTCTATTAAAGTTAACAAATTCGGTATCTCTCTTTTCAAGATTCTATACATGCTTGTATGCGGGAAAAGTGGGCTTATAAAACTTAAAATGTGAAAATATGATTAAATTACTAGTCCACACACACACACAGGACTTCTTGGTGTAAGCTATGGAGTAATGTAATATTACTCAGCTTCCCAAGGAGGGTCCCATGGTTCTCTATCTCACAATGTCCCTCAAACCAATGTTTTTGCTCTCAGATTACTGAGCAAAATGGTTTAGGGATGGCAAATATGAGAACGAGAGATGCTTTGATAAATTTTAGTATGAAATGGATGCTAAGCTATGTATGATCTTAGAAATGCAATAAACTAGATGATAAGATGACAAGGTTAGTATGAATACTATCTTAGCATACTATATTTAGTCTATGATTGAGCTAAAATGATAAAGAAATTACTCTAAACATGCATATTTAGTCTAATTCTGATCTAAAAGAAGCTAAATGATGAGCATAAAGATGATATGAAAGCTTGAAAGAATTTGAGCATAAGTGTAATGCTTCAAATTTGGAGGATTCTATATGAAAATGGAGGGATGGGAGCTCTATTTATAGTCAAAATAGGGCAATGGATGGTCAGGATTGAATGGTTTAATCAAGGGTTGAATTTGAAAGTTGGGGATCCATGTTTGCAAATTGCACCAATGAAATGGTGACAAATGTCAACATAAGATTGGGTTAAAGAAGGGGTTGGAGACATTGAATGCTTAAGAAAACCTCATTGTTATCTAGAGGCTAAGGGTCAAGTCTAAGTTAGGATTACCCACTGGATTAGGAGTTAATCCAAGGATAAACCTTTGTGCAAATGATTAAGAGATAATCATGGTCAAAGCAATAAAGGCCTGATGAGACCCTTGGGTTGGGTAGAGGTTGAGTCAAAAAAAATGTTTTAACCATGTAGAAGGGTTTGGGTTAACCATTAATGGTTATTGGAGACTTTGTGGATTAAGTGGTTGAAGGTTGGAAGCTTTCAAAGGTTATGAAAGACTTTGAGACATTTAGTGGTTGAAGGTTGAAAGCCTTTAATGGTTATCAAAGACTTTGAGACATTTGAGAAGTGACTTCCCTTTGCTTAGGGATGTGACAAAGTTTAGAGGAGGGGTTAGGTTAATTAGAAGCGATTAGAAGATTCTAGAAGGGATTAGAAAAGGGTTTGGGATTTTGCAAGTGGATAGAAGGATAATAGGATTTAATTGAAATAAAGTAATTTAATTCAATTTGGTTGCAATTTGGAGAAAATAAATAAATTAGATTTATTCAATTTAGGATAACTATTTAATTAAATTTGAATTTAATTAAAAGTGGCTATGGGGGATTTAATTGAATAAAAATGATTTATTCATTAAATGGTATAGTGAATTTTATTTAAATAAATTGAGTAATTTACTTAATAAAATAGAAGAATGTGGATAATTTAATTAAATTGGATTTAATTAAATAGAGAAATGAACATAAAATATTCATTTAGGAATATGGTCATTTTTATACGTCTACATTTTGCCCCTCTTTGAAGTGACATGTGTGCACATGTTATTTCAAAGAAAAATGATGTGTTTTTGTGATTTATGATCAAATGCAATTTTTGTGTCGCTCTTGTGATTTGCCAGTCGTGCTCCAGTTTCGATTTGATGTGATGATGCCCCCTCGAGAGATGAATCAATATTTTTAAAAAAATTTGATTTAATTTGATGAAGTGCGTATGATGTGTATGATTTCGTGCATGTATAATGTGTGTAAATTGATTCATCTCCTGATAAGTTACAAATGTTTTGGTATAGGGGAGACCGCGACCATATTATAGGTCCATTTGGTTAACCCTAATTTCATTTTCCTCTTATAAAAGGGGAAAAGGGCTCAAATTAGGTTCATTTGTGCTTTGTTGACTTTGAAGAAAGAGAATTTGCTCTGGAGAGAAAATGTCGATTCCCTATCACAGACACCGATTCGAGCGCGTTCGGAGGTACCGGAGACCTTTAGCGCGTGGACCACCAGTAGGTCAACATTTTTGACCTTTTTTTGACTTTTCATTTTGTCATTTTTAGTCATTTTTTGAATTTCAAAGGTCGGGTTTTTCGGTTTAGCGCGTCTAGGGTCTACAGTAGCGCATACGATGTTTAGAGTAGCGCATCAAGTTCAAATTTAGGGGTTGCATCCGAAAAGATAGGTTAGCGCATAAAATTACTAGGTTAGCGCGTGTAGGTAGAATAGCGCATGGAAAGTGTCGGGTAGCGCGTTCACTCAGTAGGTTAGCGCGTAGGGGTGACCTAGCGCATAGGGGGTGTAGGGGTTCCCATAGGAAAGGGGGTTTAGCGCGTAGGGTTAACCTAGCGCATAGGGCCAAATGGGTAGCGCGTCGGGGGGATATATTAGCGCGTAGAGGTATCCTAGCACATAAGGTAGGTTAGATGGCGCATGGGGAGAAAATATTAGCGTGTAGAGCCAATCTAGTGCATAGGATAGATAGAATAGTGCATAGGAGAGACAGCCTAGCGCATGGGTGTTTGTCAACACATGGAATAACTATTTTAGCGCATCTGAAAAATTTTGCAGAATTGGCCGATTTGAAAATTTGTTTTGTTTCCCTGTCGTGTTTCAATGAATTTATCCAATATGAGTGTTTGTATAACTTGTTTTGATTTGCAAGTTTCCTTTTGCATAAAAGCATAGAAACAAAGGGTCATAGAACAAATGAATGCATGAGATTGAAACACATAGTACAAGACATGATTGATCGAGGTGACTTAATGGTGGATGGTCTCAAGACCAATAGTGATCATGGAGCCTTAAAAAATCTGCTCCCAAATTACAACAAAGATGGCACATCAACTTCAAATGATACACACGGAGCTCGTATTAATCACATCTACAACAACACAATCAACCACATATCAGCTGAAGACCATCAAGTCAATGTCATAACCATTCGAGATCGGCATGATCATGAATCCGTCAATGTAACAACCCAAACTCAGAAATATGTCTTGAAAGGCCATACTGTACCTACAACAGCCACACCAAAAATCCAATATGACTTGGTTAACCAACTACGTAAGACTCCAGCTCAGATATCTATCTTGGAATTATTGAAACTATCACCGAAGCACAAAGACATATTGGAGCAAGCACTATTAGAAACAAATGTACCTCACAATCTGGATACAGACAGATTTCAAGCCATGGTCACCCATATGATAGAACCTCATAACCTCACCTTCTCAGAGCATGACAATACTTCCTTGAGTCATCCGCATAATACTCCTCTCCATATTGAAGTCATTGTTTGCAAGCACCGGGTAAAAAGAGTCTTGATAGATGGAGGAGCCGGACTTAATATATGTACTTTAAAGCTTATCCGTGCACTAGGCTTCTTAGAAGAATCTATTTATCCTTGTAAAAAGATTACCATAAAAGCATATGATGATGAGGAAAGGTCCTCTAAAGGAACTGTGATAATACCTATTCAAGTGGGACTAGTGCAAAAGGATACTGTATGTTAGCTGCAGTGGGTGGTGCAGAGGAGGCCATGCGACCAGCTCAGAGGAGGAGGACAGATGTGCTCCCACCTCCAGCACCGAGGACGGGCCGAGTGGGTGGGGTTCCTCCAGCACAGGTACCACTATGGGTTCAAGTTCCAGGACATATGGAGGATGCCCAGATCCGGATTGCAGATTACCGTTCAGTAGCTGCAGGCATAGATTTTGACCTATCAGTGGCAGATTTCTCAGTTGACCATTGAGAGAGATACCGAGATAGAGCGACGAGGACAAGCGGAGGAGGTGGTGGCTAGCATGCAGAGAGCAGCGGCAGGTGGTCCCATGAGAGACACCCTGAGAGAGCTGGTGCTGAGGGCCCAGGAGGCAGAGTACTATAGGCGACATTATGAGGCAGTCGTACCCAGGGACCGACGAGTACAGAGTTTTGCTCAGTCGAGATCTAGCCGATCTTGAGCTACTGGGTCACGGTCTGAGAGCCGAGGGGTAACGGGGCCACCGAGACAGGACCCTCCTGGAGATCCAGGGGTAGGTGTATCTGGAGCGAGACCATCTCTGTCAGGGGATAGTCATACTTGAGAGACATGGTCTCTGTTGTATTTTTTTTTAGCATTGTATTCGTTGTACTGGACACAGTTTTGACGCATTTTGTACATTTGGATCATTTTTGAGATATATATATATAAATGGCACCATTTTTTATCATGTGATGTGTATATGGATGCATGTTATGTGAGTTACTTCCTTTCTATATGATGATGTAATGTTTATATAGATGATACAATGTGTGATGCAGGATGTATGCTTTTATATGCTGTGAGATGTATGATGATATGCAATGATGTTAAAATGATATGCAAACATGTAAAATGACATGCAACTAATTGTAAAATGATATGTAACTATGTAAAATGATATGCAACTAATTGTAAAATGATATGTAACTATGTAAAATGATATGCAACTAATTGTAAAATGATATGCAACTATGTGTAAAATGATATGCAGCTATGTTTTTGGTAGCATCCTCATTCTGTATTTGCCATCCGATATAACCATTTGTTTGCTTTCTTTGTAAATATCATCATGGAGTATTTATGGATTTTTGGATATGTTGAAAATTTATACACGCATAATGGTATAATTGAACCATAATGACCTGAGTAAAATTTACATGATTGTTGATTTTGCAAGATAGCACAAGCGTCAAGGTATAATTGAACTAAGATGACCTGAGTGCGTATTGCATAAACAGACAAGATTAGATCATTTATATGTGTGAAATGGAATCAGGCCTTTAGTGATATATAATGTATCACGTCTTGAGGCAAATATTCACACAGTACAAGTGATCGCCTCCCAAACAGAAGACTAATAAAAATATTGGAGTTTCCTCATGATTTCTAGCTGTGAAGCTTGTTAATGAGAAAAGGGAGAAGATCCAATAAGTCAAAAAGTTCAAAATGAAAAACTAGTTAAGATTTTATGCGATAATGCAACAATTAGTACTTCAGAAAATCATCCATCCGTGATATGTTTGTGGATTGTTTTTGTTTTGTTTTGGCAATGAAGTGTAGTTTTGGTTGCTGGATGTCATGCTTCTGAGTTTTGCGATAGTTGGAACGTCTTGAATGTTTGCAAGTGTTTGAACAATTTAATGCCCCTAGCTGAGTGTGCCTCTGGATATGATTATGTACAGTGATTCCCAAGCCATGGTGGAATGCGATAAGAGGATAGATAGAGATGGATAACCTAGGAGAATGACTACACTAAGTATGTCCTGAATGGATATATGCTAAGTGTCGGGCGATGGCCGATAATGGTTTTGATGGATAAAATGGTAGGGATATAGATAGAGGTGCTATTCTTTCACAAGGGCGCCTGTTTACTAGGTTTTCACCATTTGTTTTTATTGTACTTTATTTTTGCTTTTTCTGGATTTTTTTTTTTTGATTTTTTTTTTGGATTGTTTTTGGCTTTTCCGTGCTCTAGACTACTTTAAGTATAGTACATCTTCAGATGAATGCTGTTAGTTGGATCATCAAGCACATCTTTGTCAGAATTTGTTAGCTGATAAGCACCTGATCCATAGACTGATATGATGACATAGGGACCCAACCAGTTAGGTTCAAATTTCCCTTTCTTTTCTCGATCTTGCTAATTTCTTGGATTTTCTTTGAGGACGAGGTCACCAACCTTGAAGTTGCGGGGAATGACCTTGTGATTGTAGCTTCAGCACATGCGTTGCTGATATGCTTTGAGATGAGTGTAAGCATGTTGGCATCTTTCATCTAATAGTTCCAGTTCTTGCAGTCGGTTAACTCGATATTCTTCATTTGGGATTAAACCTTTCAAAGAGACTCTGAAAGATGGAATTTCTACCTCCAAGGGCAAAATGGCTTCTGATCCATATACCAACGAGTATGGCGTTGCTCCTATAGGTGTGCAGATGCTGGTCCTGTATGCCTAAAGTGTTGGATTGAGTTGTACGTGCCAATCTTTGCCTGCATCATTCACTGTTTTCTTGAGGATTTTTAGGATTGTCTTGTTAGATGCTTCTGCTTGTCCATTGCCCTGTGGGTAGTATGGTGTAGAAAACCGATGTTGGATTTTGAATTTTTCACATAGTTCCTGTACATCTTGGTTTTTGAAAGGTCATCCATTATCTGTGACGATGGAACTTAGAATACCATATCTCCAGATCAGATAATTTAGGATAAAAGAGGCAATTTGTTTCCCAGTCACTGTGGTCATGGGAACTGCTTCGATCCATTTGGTAAAGTACTCTGTTGCTGTTATGATGAACTTGTGTCCATTTGAAGATGAAGGATGAATTTTGCCAACCAGGTCTAGTCCCCACTGACAAAAGGGCCAGGATGATGTAAATGGTTGTAGTTCTTGTGCGGGTGCATGTATCAGATTGCCATGGATCTGGCATTTAGGACATTTCTTGGCGAAATGATATGAGTCTTTCTCCATTGTAGGCCAGTAGTATCCCATCCTGAGAAGCTTTTTAGCAAGAGGAGTGCCACTTGAATGTGTGCCACAAATACCTTCATGAAGCTCGTGTAAAGTAGAATCAGAATCATTACAATCAAGACAACGAAGATGAGTACCATCTATACCTCGACGATATAAAGTATCAGTGGTAAGGGTGTAACAGGTGGCTTGTCGGATAAAGTTACGTTTTTGGTTACGGGATAGGTCAATGGGTAGGATATTATGCTTGAGATAGTTGTATATTGGTCCATATAACGGAGAATCTGAACCAATCAAGGCATAGATAACCTGGGATTCAGAGTGGTCATAGGTAGGAGAGAACAATTGCTCTACCAGGAACTCATAACGACTCTGTTGCTTTGGAATTTGTAGTAGTGAAGCGATAGTAGCCATTGCATCGGCTACTTTGTTATTCAATCTTGGTATTCGTTCGAAGGTAATATGCACAAAATACTGTTTGAAGTCATCCACCATCCGTTTGTAGGGTAGGAGCTTGTCATCCTTTGTCTGATAGTTGTTGTTGATTTGATTAACAACTAGTTGTGAGTCTCCATAGACTTTTAATTCTGTGATTTTCCATTCGACGGCCATTTTGATGCCGATAACTAATGCCTCATATTCCGCCACATTATTCATGCAGGGAAACATAAGCCTATATGATCTTGGCATAGTGTGTCCTTCAGGAGTAATGAACAGAATGTCGGCCCCTGAACCATGTTGTGTATAGGATCCATCAAAGTATAGGGTCCATTGTTCCGAAGAAAGAGAAAGAACGTCCCTGTCTGGAAATTCAACCTCCATGGTTTGTTTTCCTAGTAGTGGTGCTTCAGCCAGCTGATCTGCAATTTCTTGTCCTTTTATGGCTTGTCTTTCTATGTACTGGATGTCAAATTCACTGAGAATCATGACCCATTTAGCCAATCGGCCTGTGAGAGCTACCTTGCTGAGTAAATATTTGAGAGGATCAATTTTTGCCACTAGCTTTATAGTGTGTGCTAGCATATAATGTTGAAACTTCTAAGATGCAAAAACCACTGTTAGGCAAGCCTTTTCAATGAATGTATAGTTGAGTTCATAGCCATTCAATGTTCGACTGATGTAATATATAGCCCGTTCTTTTGCTTGTTGATCTTCTTGTGCCAATAGTGCCCCCAGTGAAATATCTGTTGTTGAGATATATAGTATAAGAGGCTTTCCTGCGACTGGTGGTACTAGAACTAGTGGATTCATCAGGTATTGTTTGATTTGGTAAAAAGATTCCGCACACTGGGCCTCCCATTTGAATGGTACATTTTTGTGTAGCAAATGGTTAAATGGTAGACTTTTATCTGCTACCTGAGCGATGAATCATCTAATTGATTGAAGTCGTCCTTGTAGAGATCTGAGTTGACTGATATTCTTTGGTGGTGGCATGTCCATAATAGCTTGTACCTTTGCTGGATCAACTTCAATACCTTTAGCTGAGACTATGTAGCCCAGTAACTTGCCTAATGTAACCCCGAAGACACATTTCTTAGGGTTGAGTCGGACTTGGAATTTCTGCAATCGATCAAAGATCTTCGTTAGGATGCCAAGATGTTTAGCTCTGGTGAAGGATTTAGCTAGTAAATCATCCACATAGTCTTCCATAAATGTGTGCATCATATCATGGAATATTGTTGTCATTGCTCTTTGATAAGTGGCTCCTGCATTCTTTAAGCCAAAAGGCATAACATTCCAACAGTATGTTCCCCAAGGACAGGTGAATGTTGTTTTGTCTTGATCTTCAGGAGCTATTTTGATTTGATTATAGCCTGAGAAACCATCCATTAGTGAGAGCATCGCATGTCCTGCTGTGAGATCTACAATTATATCGATACTGGGCAGAGGAAAATCATCTTTTGGACAAACTTTGTTGACATCCCTGAAGTCAGTGCATATTCTAATACTACCATCTGGTTTTGACACTGGAACGATGTTGGAAATCCATTCTACATAGTCAATAGGTTGGATGAATCCGACGTCTAATAATTTCTTAAGTTCAGTTTTGACCATGAGTGCCACCTGTGGATTCATCTTTCGTAGCTTTTGCTTGACTGGCTTAACTCCTGTAGAGATGGACAAGTGATGCATGATTAAGTGTAAATCGACTCCGGGCATATCAACATATGACCAAGCAAAGTTAATTTGCTGTCCTTTAAAGAATATGATGAAAGCCGATCTTTCTTCTTCTGTCAGAGATTCTGCAAGGTGTATGTTTCTGGCTACTTCTGTGGTACCAATGTTGATTGATTGAGTGGGCTCAATCAATATGGGTGATCGCTCATGAAAATGTTCAGGAAGAGTGTCAAGTCTCCCATCGTTAGGTGCCTTAAAAAGGTTTTCACCCTCAGATGCATCCTTTATTTTTACTTTTTTGGGATCTAGAGCTGCCATTAACTGGTTTTCAACATTAGATTCTTTATTTGGTTCATTTTTGCGACTGAGAGACTTGGCACTCCCTGATTGATAGACATCGTTATTTTGTTCACTGGTAGAGCCTATTTCTGGATTCACGGTACATAGGTAATGTATAATAGATTCATCATCTGGGAAAATGGGTATATCATGGGTTTCAGGTTCATCCCAGTCGATGAGGTCAAGAAAGACAAGTGGTAAAGAATCATTGGGTGGATCAAGTTCTGCTACCGTAAGTGTTAGGATAGAGTTTTCATCGTGATGGGTCTTGGTTTTAGAGTAGCCTAGGGTTTCATCGAGGACTTCGATGGTATCATCTTCCACATAGACTTGTTTGTAATGTTTCTGTTCGCTTTCCTTAGCGTCATAGATATTTTATGGTCCAAATTCAAGAGGTCTATCTTCTGCGTTATGTTCTTCTTGAGAAATGGATATGGAATTAGTATCATCTGAGATATTTGTAGTAGCATCACAGCAAGTGCCCCATTCATATTCATTGGAATCTGTCTCATAGGCATCATCCCAGATTCTATCTGTGCTGCAAATAGGTATGTTGTATGGTGAAAACAAATCTTTGATGATGGATACTATTTTGATATTTTGTGTTGATTCTGTATCCAATCCATCTTCCACTTGCTGGATTTGTTCATAAACTGTGCTTCTTCGAGGAGGAATAACGGCATCTGGAGAAGGTATGATTTGTTCTTGAGACATTGGTGTTTGAATATGGGCTACTGCAGCAAATATGGCCTTTTTATGACTTAGAAGCTTTTCCTGATGCAACTTCTGATCTTGACGCTCTCGTGTCTTGCGGATTGTTTCTGCTGATTCAAAGAGTGCTTCCTGCCAGGATTCTTCTTTGTACTTCTTCTTTTCCTTCCATTGAGGTTTTGCAGTTGTGTGTGGCGGCCGTTTCAATAGGAATGTGAATTTAGAACCTAATCCTACTTTATTTCTACTAGGTTGTGAAGGAAGATCTATAGGTTCTGTGACTCCTTCCTTGCGCTTCCTAATAGGTCCTTTACCGCCATATCCCATTTGCTTCATGATTAAGTAGCCTTTTCCATACAGGTGTGTTGGTAGAACAAGATCCAGAGCGGCTGCTCTATGATCTTCTTCTTCATTTTTGTATAACCAGCTAAGAATGTCCTTGTCTTCTGATTCATGTGCTAGAGTACCCAATTGGATGAAGGTACCATCAAATTTAGTGATGGGCTGAGTTGCCAGATGTGTTGATGTGGTAGGCAAACCATGCGATCTAGTTGATGTTGGCAATTTGGCCAAACATAAAGGCTCCAAAGAGTATTCTCCCATGCCTTGGTCTTTGATTTGCATTTTCTGCTTGGAGTCTTTAAACAAGGAGTTGGGTTTTGCTGGTTGTAGATCTGATGACAAGGATCGCTGCTTTTCTCTATTATGAGGAACCAAACTATCTTGGGCTGCCCCCATTGTGTTGCAATGTTGAAATGGATTATGATCAGCTGATATGGAGATTTCTTGTCCATCATAAGGAAACTTGACACACTGGTGATACATAGAAGGTACTGCTTGCATTTCATGTATCCAGGGTCGTCCTAACAAGATATTGTAAGTGAGATCAATATCTAAGACTTGACATACAGTATCCTTTTGCACTGGTCCCACTTGAATAGGTATTATCACAATTCCTTTAGAGGACCTTTCCTCATCATCATATGCTTTTATGGTAATCTTTTTACAAGGATCAATAGATTCTTCTAAGAAGCCTAGTGCACGGATAAGCTTTAAAGTACATATATTAAGTCCGACTCCTCCATCTATCAAGACTCTTTTTACCCGGTGCTTGCAAACAATGACTTCAATATGGAGAGGAGTATTATGCAAATGACTCAAGGAAGTATTGTCATGCTCTAAGAAGGTGAGGTTATGAGGTTTTGTCATATGGGCAACCATGGCTTGAAATCTGTCTGTATCTAGATTGTGAGGTACATTTGTTTCTAATAGTGCTTGCTCCAATATGTCTTTGTGCTTCTGTGATAGTTTCAATAATTCCAAGATAGGTATCTGAGCTGGAGTCTTACGTAGTTGGCTAACCAAGTCATATTGGATTTTTGGTGTGGCAGTTGTAGGTACAGTATGGCCTTTCAAGACATATTTCTGAGTTTGGGTTGTTACATTGACGGATTCATGATCATGCCGATCTCGAATGGTTATGACATTGACTTGATGGTCTTCAGCTGATATGTGGTTGATTGTGTTGTTGTAGATGTGATTAATACGAGCTCTGCATGTATCATTTGAAGTTGATGCACCATCTTTGTTGTAATTTGGGAGCGGATTTTTGAAGGCTCCATGATCACTATTGGTCTTGAGACCATCCACTATTAAGTCACCTCGATCAATCATGTCTTGTACTATGTGTTTCAATCTCATGCATTCATTTGTTCTATGACCCTTGTTGCAGTGAAAATCACAATAGTGTGAATCGTTCCACCAAGGTGGTTTGATTGGGGGTTCATAGTTATTGATTGGAGGCAAAGAAAGAATTTTGTTTGCCAAAAGTTCTCTGAATGCGGATTCTAATGATTGTCTCAGTGGTGTGAAGATACGCTTTTGGAAATTGTTTGTGTTGTTGCGCGAATTATTGTTAGGTCCTGGATTCATGTTTTTGCTTTGGGTATCGTTGGTATTGTTCGTGTTGAGTTGCCTTTGATCATTGCTTGGTGCATATGTGTTAGCACTGGGAGTAGCATTTTTAAGATTTTTCATATTTTGAGGATTTCAAGATAATGCAAGCACTGGTTGCTTAGATTTGGGATCATATGGTTCATTGTTGCCTTCGTTTTTGTTTCGAGTCCAAAATTGAGATTTGTCAAGGTTGGTGTTGTTCTGATTATTGTAGTTTGATGAGTTGGTTCCTTCTTTGTAGAACTTGAGGGTTCCCTTTTTGACACAAGCTTCCTCTACTTGAATGCCATTTTCAATCAATTTGGCAAAAGATGGTATGCATTGAAGTTTGAGTCTGTAACTCATTTCACCATTTAAGTTATCGATGAAGATTTCCATTTTCTCCTTTTCAGGAATATCTCGAGGATATCGCGATATCATGCATCGCCAATGCTGAAGGAACACCATGAATGTTTCATTATTCTTTTGTTTGGTGTTGCAAACATCTAGCATGGTTATGGCATGTTGGATGTTGTAGGAATAGTGAGTTATGAATTTGTTAACCAATTCGTCAAATGATCTGACAGGTGGTGTAATCTTGGATAACCATTCCATTGTTTGTCCTCCCAGGCTTCTTGGGAATAACCTCATCAGATAAGTGTCATCATGAGCAAATTCAAGACTCATGGTGCAAAATTCACGAACATGATCCTGAGGATCACTTTTTCCATCATATTTATCAAATTTGGGAACATCTAAGTTTGGATTAAAAGGTACCATGTTTAATCTTCTGTCAAATGGATAAGGACAGATTTCGTTTATAGAGTACCGCATTGTTGTCCCTTGTTGCATATCTTGTATTTGTCTTTGCAACATTTGCATTTGTTGAGTAAGAGCAACCAAGGGCGCATTATCTTGTCGAGGGATGAATTCTTCCCTCGTATTTGTTCTTAACTGAAAAGGTGTGGTAAATGGTATGTGTTGTTCTGGAGTTTCGAGCTCAGGTATACGCATTTCTGGTATGCATTGTTCTGGAATGCGAGCTTCTTCTTCTCTTTGTTGTTCATGATATGTATATTGTTGAGACCCGGTTTGAAAGACGTTTGCATCGAAATCTTCAGGAAGTTTAACGCCTTTACCCGTAAGCATGAGTAAATACTTTTCTTTGTCATTTTCCATGAGTTTTTTGATGAGTTTTTGGAATGAAGTATTTTCTTGACATTCCTGAAGAATTGCGTCAGTAATTTCAGGCTCTTCTGAGTGTGGAATTTCAAAAGGGTTTGACAATCTGCGATTCATACTTGATTCGGCGTGTGTCTCGCTTTGTTGGTTCTTTTGAGAGCGAGTAACAGGCATTTTAGAAAAAACTTTCAGTGATGAAAGGGACAAAAGCCTCGTTGATGTGTTGCTCGGGTGTTGGTGGTTCTGGTCGAGATGTGTTATACGTGATGCACTCGTCGGACAAGAATGCTGAATTGATCTTTCCTCCGCGGTTTATCTTTTGATTAAAAGCAAACTTTTGATAGTATGCTCTTGTCTTCAGGGGTTCTTTGTCAAATTCGCTAGATTTGTTTTGGATATAACGTTTGACGTGATGAAGAAATACCTGATGAGATTTGAAGAGTTGACGATTGATGTATAAAAACTTATTTCTTTTGATAAATTTGGAAAAGCTAGGTTGTTGTTTCTTCAATGTGATGTTACAATAGAGGTTCTTTCTTCTCAGAATAAGGGGATTAGTCACGCATGAGTGATCAATGGTTTCCTTTAATTTGTTTGGATTTAGTTGATTCTTGTTTGAGAAATTTCAAATCTTACTTTATCAGAGTGAAGGTTTAGATGTCCCTTCACGACAAAGTGTGTCAAATGATATGGATAAAAGCTTCCCGATCTAGAAACTGGATTTGACAATTTAAAAATTCTAAACAAGTGTTTTTGAGATAAAAATCCATAAGATGGTAAAGGATTCTGTTGATACTGATGATGAAATTTTTTCGGATTATGATAGGAGAGACATCCTCTATTGCTCGATTCGTTTAGGATTCTGACAACTTTGTTTAACACAAATTTTGCTCAAGAAATAGGTTTATGGTTTGTTTTGTCACTCTGGTTTGATAAAAAATGATTTCTGATGAAAAAGTTTTCCAAAAGTGTTTTTGAAATTTCAAAATTTTTCCTGGTTTTGCTCTTTGTTTTTTTGTTTTGGATTATGCGCTAGAACAGAGTCTACATGCGCTACTGAATTTACTAGATGCGCTAAAAGAATAAGCACACACGCTAAGCTACCCCTAGACACGCGCTAAAGTTTGGACTTTCAGAAAATTGTGGTCTAACAGTTGAAAAAGTTTATGCACTATCCTGGGTTTTCTAAGTGCTAACTGTTCGACTGGATGCGCTAATGTTTGATTCCTATGCGCTAAGCTGTTGCTGCCATGCGCTAAAGTTCAGACTGTTGAAAATTATTGTCGAATTTGTTAGAAAAAGCTACGCACTATACTGAGCCTGTCACGCGCTAACCTTTAGACTTTATGCGCTAATTGTTGGTTCCTACGCACTGAAATGTTGCTTATACGCGCTAGAATGTTGTTTGGATGCGCTAAAGGACTTTGCACTGTTTTGCCTTATGATGGAAACACTACTGTTTTGAACCAACGCGCTAATTAGAGGTTTGGATGCGCTAATAGAGGTATTCCATGCGCTAAGATGTTGCTCTTATGCACTAAACTACACTGATTTTGTTCTCTTTGATTGATTTTTGCGGATTTTGAATTTTGTTGTGAAATTTTCAAGTGTGATGGATGATTTTTTGAAGTAATAAATGCAAGCACGACACAAAAAGTACAACCATTTTGCCTAATATAACAAAAAGTGTATGTTCCTGCGAGGATGTGTTCAAATCCCCAATGTTTTAACAGGTTTGGATACAAGTAATACACTTCAGAAAGACTCTTTAGTCAAGGGTCATAAATAACATCATAGCCCACTTGTCTCAATACTCCGTCAGCTCAAACAACCATTTCACCCCCTAGGGGGCACCCGTTTTTTTGCCTTTTGCCAGAAATTAACCCAAAGTGAATTGCTCCACAGTTGAGTAGTTATCTTGGGAGATATATGGTGAGTAATCTTAGGGGCGGATTCTTCCCCACCCTTGCACTATGATGTTACAAATGTCTGGTTACTGACTCGGCTCAAAGTTTCTATTTCTATGGTTTGTAATCAGGCTTCCCGTTCGACCGTCAGTGATAAACTCCCTCAGGAGGCTTCCCAAACTTTAGAACAAAGGCTTTACGTATCTTGAGGATACTGGGGGAAGGCTAATCACTACGCGCAACCGTTGAAAAGGACTTTCGTCACTTTCTATATTTGATTAGAGTGGGTTGGAATTCTTGGCGTCAAAGCCATTCTCCACTTAGGTCGTACCCTTCACACCAGCCATAAACGGCTTTAAGAGTTGATTGCAACTCCTCGGGAAGGCAGGCCTGCTAAAGGATGTAAATGTTTGAATTTAAAGAAAGCTGTAAGAGTGGTCTGGATTTTTGATCACCCAGTTAAGGGAGAGCATATTCCTTCCACTTTCGAGACAAAGCAATCAATTGAGTTTATTTTATCCTTTCAAATCAGTGATTTTCTAAAATCTATGCGGAGATGTTGCTCCACAAAAACATGGTGTTCATTTTACCTTAAAACAATGATTTTCTGATCTATGAAAAGGAAATGGTCAACAAAGCAAATTTTCAATTTTGCGGTCAACAAAAGAAATCGATTAAAATAAAATGGCCCACTCCACCTGTAAGAAATTTGTTAGAGTCCTGCAAGCAAACCAGAAAATGTTAAGATGATTTTGGGGGACTTCCACAAGTCTAAAATTTCCTTTTCGGTTACAATTTTAAAATTTTTCATTGTCTGTTATGCGCTACAGAAAGGCTTTTACGCACTGCAAGAGAGATTGGATGCGCTAAAATAATTTTCCCCTGTGTTACACTGTTCAATGAATGCGCTACTCTGTATGTTAGAAACGCTGCTCTGTCTCTGCAGGGAAATTTGAAATTTGATGCGCTAACTTTTTAATTGTATGCGCTGGATGATGGTGTACAAGCGCTGAACTGTGGGATGGATGCACTATGCTGTTTATTGCATGCGCTACTCTATGTTTTGCCCGCGTCGAGACCTACAGGAAAATGTTAGGGGGAGTCACGCGCTAAAAAATGGTCTTCACGCGCTGTAGTATGAGCCCCACGCGCTAAACAGTGAGCGGGATGCGCTGGACTGTCAGTCAGATGCGCTAGGGAATGTTCCCTACGCGCTGATTCCTGTTTCCCGCGGACCTGCAAAAGTGATTATTTAAAAAAAATGATTTGTTATTTGGGGTCGGGGCCCACGGTGGGCACCAGAAATGTATGCGGGAAAAGTGGGCTTATAAAACTTAAAATGTGAAAATATGATTAAATTACTAGTCCACACACACACAAAAGACTTCTTGGTGTAAGCTATGGAGTAACATAATATTACTCAGCTTCCCAAGGAGGGTCCCATGGTTCTCTATCTCACAATGTCCCTCAAACCAACGTTTTTGCTCTTAGATTACTGAGCAAAATGGTTTAGGGATGGCAAATATGAGAACGAGAGATGCTTTGATAAATTTTAGTATGAAATGGATGCTAAGCTATGTATGATCTTAGAAATGCAATAAACTAGATGATAAGATGACAAGGTTAGTATGAATACTATCTTAACATACTATATTTAGTCTATGATTGAGCTAAAATGATAAAGAAATTACTCTAAACATGCATATTTAGTCTAATTCTGATCTAAAAGAGGCTAAATGATGAGCATAAAGATGATATGAAAGCTTGAAAGAATTTGAGCATAAGTGTAATGCTTCAAATTTGGAGGATTCTATATGAAAATGGAGGGATGTGAGCTCTATTTATAGTCAAAATAGGGCAATGGATGGTCAGGATTGAATGGTTTAATCAAGGGTTGAATTTGAAAGTTGGGGATCCATGTTTGCAAATTGCACCAATGAAATGGTGACAAATGTTAACATAAGACTGGATTAAAAAAGGGGTTGGAGACATTGAATGCCTAAAAAGACCTCATGGTTATCTAGAGGCTAAGGGTCAAGTCTAAGTTAGGATTACCCACTGGATTAGGAGTTAATCCAAGGATAAACCTTTGTGCAAATGATTAAGAGATAATCATGGTCAAAGCAATAAAGTCCTGATGAGACCCTTGGGTTAGGTAGAGGTTGAGTCAAAACAAATGTTTTAACCATGTAGAAGGGTTTGGGTTAACCATTAATGGTTATTGGAGACTTTGTGGATTAAGTGGTTGAAGGTTGGAAGCTTTCAAAGGTTATCAAAGACTTTGAGACATTTAGTGGTTGAAGGTTGAAAGCCTTTAATGGTTATCAAAGACTTTGAGACATTTGAGAAGTGACTTCCCTTTGCTTAGGGATGTGACAAAGTTTAGAGGAGGGGTTAGGTTAATTAGAAGTGATTAGAAGATTCTAGAAGGGATTAGAAAAGGGTTTGGGATTTTGCAAGTGGATAGAAGGATAATAGGATTTAATTGAAATAAAGTAATTTAATTCAATTTGGTTGCAATTTGGGGAAATTAAATAAATTAGATTTAATCAATTTAGGATAACTATTTAATTAAATTTGAATTTAATTAAAAGTGGCTATGGGGGATTTAATTGAATAAAAATGATTTATTCATTAAATGGTATAGTGAATTTTATTTAAATAAATTGAGTAATTTACTTAATAAAATAGAAGAATGTGGATAATTTAATTAAATTGGATTTAATTAAATAGAGAAACGGACATAAAATATTCATTTAAGAATATGGTCATTTTTATACTTCTACAATGCTAATTAAATCTTTCAATCTAATTCCGATAAATTAAAAATAAAAATAATAAAGGGGAGGAAATTTCTGTGATGGTATGTATAAATAATTGAAACAGATAAAAGACTACAAAGCATGGTAATGTGAACGGGAAAAAGTTAAAAAGGAAACCCAGGACCAGAAAAAGAAACGACAATGGACCCAAGAAGAATAAAAGTCGGCACGCCTGCCGTGCCAGTGAAGTAAAGCATGACGGAAAAGAACAGTCACTTTAGCAAAAGTTTGCAATTTGCAATATATAAGTAGATATGGCAGGGCAAAATGTGATCGGAGTCGAAAGATCTGAGATTTAGGGTTGAATCCTCTGTTTTCTTTCTATAGTTAGCAAGCTTTTCTCTCTCAGATCTAGCTCTGTGATGGAACAATACAATTTAATGGCATCCACTTCTACTTGTAACCCTCAGCTTGAAGAATCTGGCCCATCTACTTCTTCAACTTCCGGTGATTCCTCAGTCCCTGACTTTCTCAGATACGAGCCTCCCACGAGGAAACTTGCCTTCCACAGCAATAAGGAGTATCATGTTTTTCTGAGTTTCAGGGGACCAGATGTCAGAAAGACTCTGGTCGATCACCTATTTGAAGCTCTTTCTGCAGCAGGACTCAAAGTCTACAAAGATGATGAAAATCTGGAAAAGGGGGAAAAGATCTGGCCGAGCTTGGAAGGGGCAATCAAGAGCAGTGTCATACGCATTCCTGTATTTTCCAGAGGCTATGCAGAGTCAGTATGGTGTCTCAAGGAGGCCGCTGCAATGTTGAGCACCCCTGATTTGATCATTCCTCTTTTTTATCATGTGAATCCAACCTATGTGAGATATCCTCAAAATGAGTTGAGTCCCTATAAGGAATCATTTAAGAAGCATTATGAGCATCCAGATCGACACCGAAGAGGAGAGGTTGATGAATGGAAGCATGCCCTTTTCCAGATCTGTGATCGCTCAGGCTGGTCCACGGATTCAACTCAAGGGTAAGTAACGAAACGCACTTTCTGCTTGCTTTTCCAGAATTTCATCGCTGCGGCTGGATAGTAGATCAGATCTGTGTCTCCACTCAAAATATAGTTATTTGAGCAAAGGGTTTTTGGGAAAGGGGCTTTGCCTACTAGTTTAATTTTGGAATGCCAAATAATAGTTAGGGGATCTTGATTTATTAGTGGGAAGAATTCATTTAAGATCAAGTTGTGCTGATTGTATCGGGCTTTGATCAATAATTTTTCTTTTCAAAGTTCTTATTAAACTTCATCTTTTTATTTTTTTATTTATCTCTAGACTGCTGCTGGATGATAGATGATATCAGTGCTTCCATTGAAAAATATTATGGTATAGGATTTCTAGAAGGAGATTTGGTTTTTAGTTTTATTTTGAAATGGGAAAATAGTTAGTAGATTGTTGACTTATTAGTAAAATTGAGTGTTTATGAACAAATCTATTAGAGACCAAGTCTTGTTGATTGTAAGACACTCACTACCACACTTTTTTCTTCTTTTTTTGACCTCATCTTTATGATGTTGGAGCTTTGCACTAAGCAAGACCTAATCCTTGATGGGCTCATTTGAAATCATTCAACTTCAACCCATTGATTATTATTTCTAGATAATATATGACATGTGTGTTTCCACTCAAAATCTAACTATTTTTAAGGAAGAGGGTTTGAGTTCTATTTTTGTTTTGAATAGGGAAGAATACTTTAGTGGTTTTGTTTTTTTAGTAAAGTTGAATGGTTATAGACAAATCCATTAGAGATTTAGATTTTTCCTAGCATGTAGATTTAGGGTAGGGGGGTTTGAATTCTAATTTTATTTTGAATTGAGAAATAATAGTTAACAAAAGAATATGGATCTCTTTTTATAAAATAAGTCTAGTTTAATATGGAATATTAATTTTTAAAATGAAAAGATTTTTGAAAGTTTTCATATAAGACAATATAAGAAATTATAAATAGATACTTTTTAAGTAAAAGAAAAAATTTTAAATAAGAAATATTTTGAAATTTTTTTTTGAAGAAGGGATGTATCATGTATGATCTTGTAAAAAGTTTTGATTTGATTTTTTTTAAAAGACCCTATATGATACATCTCTTGTTCAATGTTTTTTTATACAATATATCTCTTGTTTTAATATTTTACTTTTAGTTAAAATTTATCTATATCCACTTTCTTAATAATGTTATATGATTTTTCTTACTATTATTTAAATTTTTTAAAATATCATTGTTTAAAAAATTTCTTATCTTTTTCAATAGTTTCAATTGATGAAAATTTACCTTTTTCTTTAATATTATAATTTAATTAAAAAAAATTTCTATTTCTTTTTTATATTTTTTTGTTTGATTTATTATTTATCTATATCCCCTTTGAACACTTGGTAAATAATTTTTCAAATTTAATTAGTTAATTACAAAATTTATATATTAATATGTTAAGAATCATATCATAATTTTAAAATCTTATTCTACTTTTTTTTTTCAAGTAATTTTAACTTGAATATTCTTTTATGATCATTCAAAAAAATAGTTTGTTCTAAAGTAAAAATTAAAAATAACAAAAGAAAACTTAATAGTAGTAGAATAATTATTTGCTTATTAGAAACCTCATCCTTAACATAAACACTCAAGAATAATAGTAGAATAATTTTTTGCTTATTAAGAATCTCATCCCTAACATAAACACTCCACAATAATAATCAATAGAATTTGAATCTTGATGATAAAAACAATACTGTTACATTTAAACCATTACTCTATATCAAAATTAAACACTTTTTCATTATTTAACTATTAAAGATAAATTAATTTTTACTTCCACTAACATCATTACCCAATAATATTTCAAATATACTTATTTTATCTACCTATTTTATTTTTAATTGACGAATAAAAAATAACTTTGTTCAAACTGTTAATATTTAAATTGCCTCCTATTAAGCTATTAACACCTCTCTAATATTATATCATTTTAATATATTAACTTAAAATATACTTAAGAGCCATCATAAATAATGGACTCCTTTATAGACCTCAAACATTCTGAAATGTTAATTATTCGCATCACTCGCGAATTTTTCAAAGATGCCTTTTAACATGTATAAAATGAATGCTTTATTTTCTGATTTCTCTTTTCTATATTATATTTGAAAATTTTATTTTACATCTTTTCTTGCAATTCTCTACGGAGAAGTAGAATGAGGATAATTAGAAATATTTTTGCAAAATTTATTGACATAGTGTGGCCATTGCAGGTACGAAGCTCGCCTGGTAAAGATAGTGGTGAATGATCTGATGAAGACATTGGATAGAGTGCCGTTACATGTTGCCAAACATCCGGTGGGAATGGAGAGCGTCAAGAATGCTCTCATTCAAAAATTAAATCTGAATTCAGTGGAGGAGGTGATTAAAGTTGGAATATGGGGCATTGGTGGTATTGGCAAGACCACAGTTGCCAAAGCCCTCTACAATCAACTTCATAATGCTTTTGAAGCTGCTTCTTTTATATTTAATGTCCACACCAGTTCTACAGAGCCCACAAGCCTTCCAAAATTGCAGAAAAAAATTATCAAAGATTTAACCACATATGATATAGAAGTGGACAGTGTTGATAAAGGCATATCTTTGTTCACACAACATTTGGGAGGAAAACGTGTTCTGTTGATTTTGGATGATGTGGATGTTGTTGAACATTTGAATGCTTTGGTTGGGGACTGGTTGTGTTCTGGAAGCAGAGTTATAATAACTTCTAGAGACAAACGCATTTTCAATGTTGCCCAGGTCTCATCCCAATGCATCCACGAGATTAGTGGATTGGAGATAAATGAAAGCGTCCAATTATTTAGTTGGCATGCTTTTTTGAGAGCATCTCCAAGTCCGAGATATGAAGATCTGTCCAAAAAAATAGTGGAAGCTTGCAAGGGTCATCCTCTTTCATTGGAGGTGCTTGGATCCTACTTGTATGGGCAGAATGACATAGATTGCTGGAAGGAAGCTCTTCACAACATTACCCTTCGCCCCGAAATTCATGAGAGGCTTTATATCAGTTATAAAGCTCTCAGTGACGAGGAAAAGGAAATATTCCTTGACATTGCTTGCTTCTTTATTGGCGAAGAAAAGACATGGCCTGTCATTTTTTGGAAATCCTTGTACAAGATGGTCAACACTGCTGTTTCTAATCTTTCAATGAAGTTATTGATAAAGATTGACGAAGAGGGTGTATTTGATATGCATGACCACTTGCAAGATATGGGGCGAAGTGTTGCTGAAAAAGAAGGTACCCGACAATGGGAGGCTGCCCATCCAAGCACGACCATATCCAACAACAATTTATCTTGCCTTCGAGTCAATGGAGGTAATCCACAAAGGCTTGAAATGCTGTACAAACCTGGTCTTCGTTATCTTCATTTGCAGAATCTAGACATTGAAGTCATGACAAAAGACACACCAGTCATGCTTCCCCCAAGTTTGATATGGTTAAGGATGGATCATTGTCAAATAAAGAAGCGGCGTCACTGCATTAAGGGCATCGCTTTGGAATTGAAGGCAGCAATAAAGAAGCGACGACACTCCATTAAGGGCACCGCTTTGGAATTGAAGACCATGCAACTGCGATCCTGCAATGACATCGACAACCTTTCTGTCTCCTCCCTATTTTCACTTCCTGCTATAAAGCTTCGTCACTTGGAGTTCTCATGGTGTCAAAGCTTAAATAACCTCCCCGATACCATTGGCAATTTGTCACAGCTGCAGCACTTGGACTTGCAATGGTGTTACAACTTAAATAACCTCCCCGATGCTATTGGCAATTTGTCACAGCTGCAGCACTTGGACTTGCAAGGGTGTCACAGCTTGAATAACCTCCCCGATACCATTGGCAATTTGTCACAGCTGCAGCACTTGGACTTGCAAAGGTGTTGGAGATTTAATAACCTCCCTGATACCATTGGCAATTTGTCACAGCTGCAGCACTTGGACTTGCAATGTTGTCAGAGGTTAAATAACCTCCCCGATACCATTGGCAATTTGTCACAGCTGCAGCACTTGAATTTGGAAATGTGTGAAAGCTTAAATAACCTCCCCGATGCTATTGGCAATTTGTCACAGCTGCAGCACTTGAACTTGCGATGGTGTTTGAGCTTAAATAACCTCCCCGATACCATTGGCAATTTGTCACAGCTGCAGCACTTGAATTTGGAAAGGTGTTCGAGCTTAAATAACCTCCCCGATACCATTGGCAATTTGTCACAGCTGCAGTACTTGGACTTGAAAGAGTGTACAAGATTAAATAACCTGTCGGATATCATTGGCAACCTGTCACAGGTAAATGTGTTACAGTAGGATGTATAAGTTTAAATTGGGGAGAATGTAAAAGTTTAATTATTAATCTCCTTGACGATAACATAAATCTGAGTATTACTATGTAATTGAAATTGTATTGTTTGCACATGTACATTCTACAAACGAATTGAATTATATAACTATTAAATTTTACAAAAAGAAAAAAGTATATTTTATTTATTTTATCTCGTTCAATAACAAGTTACATCCTGTTTACTATGTTGAGATGGAGTATCATAATTCTTTACCTTCTCTGACGGAAAATGGCGGCCACTTGTTTAATAGATATTGAAATTGAATCATCATTCCATATAAATATTAATACCAATGAATAGTTTCAATCAAATCTAACTGATTTTTTCATATTGGCACACCGAAGGTGTTTCTTATGACAGAAACCGACCTAGCTTGAGAGATGGACGGTGTCAAATTCTCATTGTTATTAATATGTTTTGTTCAATTAAAGGCAGACAACACTATAAAATAATTTAAGAGGTCTGCTTATATTTTCATTTATTCCCATTGTTATTAATACGTTTTATTTTTTATTATTTATAAATGTAATAAATTGTTTTATTTATTTTCATGTATATTAAATTTTTAAATTTTTAGTTTAGAAAAAATAATTTAATTCATAATCATTTTGCATACTTATCTTTTGAAGAATATATGCAAAGTACATCAAGAGATATCTTAAATTTTAATTAAATGTATTGTATTGTCATTCTTCTTCAATTAGTATTGGAAACTTATATGTAATCTTAATTTTAGGAAAACTTGACGAGAGTAATTCGTAAAAGAAAAGATTGGTATTGTTTGTAGTATATATATATATATATATATATATATATATATATATATATATATATATATATATATATATATATATAAAATTGATTTTCTAATGCTTCGAGTCTATTTTCTTCTATTTTTTTTGTTTGCAAGCTATTTTTCATTCTTCATTTTTTCATACTTGTCATATGTGAATGGTGGCTTGATTCTTAGTCCTTGGAAGAACTTTACACAAGAAATTGCAACAAATGTGAGTCTCGTTCTTTCAATTCATCTTATATCAATAGTCACCTTTTGAAGAGTCATAACCTTAAGATTTGTGTATTGTTAATGCCCATGACAATCTTAATGCTATTTGTATGGAACCACCTTTTTCAATTGTTGTTATTGTTGGGATTAAGGTGCCTCAACCTTGGGAGTCCCAAGTGGTTTATAATTAATTATTTAATTGGTCCAGCGTGTTGATTTTATTTATTTCAATATTATAATATAAATTTCCAATGTGCAAGTAACAAGTGTTGAGGGGGAAGCGAAATTGTGACACTTGTCACAAGGAGGGAACTTTGGAGAAGAATATTTCTTTGGAGCTCTTCAAAACCCCCTCCATGCGACACATGGTGACTGCTTCTCTTTCCCTTTGAGCATAGATTTGGAAAGATTCTCAATAGGACCAAATCTTCCACATGGATAGACTTGGAGAAGAATAAAAAGTTCTATTTTGGCAAAAAGACTTGATTTTCTTGAACACCATGCATTTATGGAATAAATAATTTGTATTAAATATTATTTATGAAAGAGTTGTGCATAAGCAAGTTTCTAATTATATGTTGTAGATACATTGAATGTAGACACTTTTGAGAAGCAGTTTCCTTTGCATTGTAAACTCTATAAATACAATGTGTTGTAGAAGAGGAGAGAGTGAAGTATTTTTGAAAAATGTCCTTATGTTGCCTGAATTATTCTAGAATTAGATATCATAGTTGAAGACACTTGCAAGAGCATAGACTTTGCATATTGTTTATAATAGCTTTTTATTGTAATACAATTGATCTATGCTTTGGTGTGGTGGGTTTTTCCCCATAAGGGTTTTCCCATGTTAAATCTTATGTGTCATGTGTTTATGTTAAATCTAAATTTTTTTTGTCTCTCATTGGAAATTAGTGTTCACATTAGTATTTAGATTAGATACAAAGTTGTTGACAAACAACTTTGTATTATTGTTAGACTATTATATTGTTAGTACAGTTTGTTGTACGAGAAATTATAAGGATGCGAGTTGTTAGAACAACTTGTATAGTCAGGGAGAGGTTTCCTATAATATAGGAAATACAAGTCCTATATAAATATGTAATGTATTGAAAGACGAGATATGTATGGCTATTACTCTATGTGCAAAATTGTTCTATGCTTCTATATTTTTGCATAGAATTGTTTATATGGTATTAGAACACATTTGAGATGCTTGGCCAGATTGGCCGAACTTCATTGCAGACCTCATGGATCAACTCTTTTGTATTGGTGAGAAGATTTACCCATACTTTGATTGGATTCATTGTTACAAGTCTGCAAGTTAGGTTTTAATGTTAAGTCAACTTTGTTTGGAGAGGTCATTTCTCCATTTGGGGTCTCCCTTTGTCAATAGACTTGTGTACGATTTGTATTTGTCAAGGGCTTCCATATCCTATCAATGGATGCTATCTTTGGCTCATTGTTCTATATTTTAATTGGTTAGCTCATGGAAAATCTTGAAAGCTCATATCTCATGCAAAGGCATTTTGTATTGTGCAATGCACTGGTGATTTATTGTAGAGGACCCATATAGTGATTTATGATTGAGGTTCTTTGTCTAGCCAGTGCTATGTATCCCCTAGTCGGTGCTCTTTGTCTCGTGTGATTGGTAGCATATGCCATTAGTTGTTTCCCTCAAATTGTGCAACATCTTTTTTTCTAGAAACGTCATCATGACTAGCACTTTGAAGTGGTGCTATTGATAAAATTGAGCTCCATTACCATGACAATTCTTTAGAGAAGAGGATATGATTTCATAAACAATTGAGATCATACTTGTATGTTTTTTGATACCATTGTTCGCTACTATAGCAACCACCATAATTTCAAAATAACACAATTCACAAAATACACATAATTAAGGGTAAACCATTGCCACATGTCTAGATATACAAGGATAGAGATTCAAAATTACATATTTTGACATATTAAATTTAAGTACATAAGTTGTTAAAAGATAAAACATAAGGGAACATACACTTTTGCAATAGACCACAAGGTAAAATACCATAAGGTACAAGGATCAAATCATGATGAACACCCTAACAGGAATTTCGACATTGGTCTCTCTCAAACACATCATGGGCGAGAACATTGCCAGAGCACTTTTCCACCCTACCATGAAGTAATTACACTTCCTCAGTATCTTTCATGACACGAAAGATACCCAGCATAGCACGAGGAAGACTAACAATGTGAAACTGACAAGAGTAATGGAGTTTGTGCAACTAGCATGATACATCCACATTCAACACTAATGTAATGATGTCATGTTCACACAAGAAGCATACTTGTGAAGTCAAGTCAACAATCTTTGCTCAACTTTTTAAATTATTTTAAGATCTTAGTTCTATCTCAATCATGTTTATTTCAAGAGCAAATCCTAATCATGAATTTATCTCAAACACTGAGAAATTGCAAGAAGGAATGTAAAGCATATAAGAGTACATAAGTGCATTCAAAAGCATGAACCTATGAATTTCTTGAAGATACTCAATGATAAGAGAATTCAACTCAAACACAATTAATCCCAAAAGGTAAGCATATTATCATCTTTCATATAAATGGATAATTTTTTCCATATACAATATTTCAAAGATTCAACTTAAGATAACCATCTATTGTAAATGAATAAACAATTTTCACATTTCAAAGAATTTAGGGTAAAACCTCGTAATCTACGTTCAATAAGATGTGATAAGATATCTTAAGTGTCGATATGAAAAGGTTTCTAATATAATTTGTTTAATTAGAAAGCTTAGAACTTTTTCCCATGCGATTTATTATTTAATTAATAAATTATATTTTTAATTATTTAACAATCACAATAATTTCTCATTACTAAGGCTAAATAATTTAAATCTGTTAAATCAACACCACTTTAGTAATCAATTATTTCGCACAATTAGCCATTCTTCAATTTGATTTAATTTTGAGTTAGGTTTATCCCCTTATAATATTTAAATAATCCAAAGGTTTATTTAAATTAACATTAATACAACTTCATAATTCAAAACGCGTTGCGATGTCGCCTGTTGTTGCCCTAAGGCCGACTGCTGCTGCTGTCTAGCCTCCTGTTCGATCTATTGCTATAGCCTTCCAGCCTCCTCTTCCCTCGACTGCTGCATCCCCTAGCGAGGATGTTGTGTGTGCTGCGAATGGGGGCTTTGTGAAGGTTTCTGTCTGTGCCTTGGCGGGGGGTCCGGGGGGTTCTTCGCCTCTCGCTTCGGTTGCTCGACTTCAATCTTCTGTGCGGGCCTTACCCTCTTTGAGGGTGAGTGTTGGGTTTGCTCCGCCTCCTGGGGGTAACCTTGCTGGTGTGAAGCTGAAGGTTGCTCCTGTGGTTGATCCTTGCAGGCCCAAGATCGATCATGTACCTGTTGCTAATACAAAGGACGGTGATCCGGTGCATCCAGTGCCCTCTGACTCAGATCAGGCTACCCATGGCTTGGGGCCTGTGGCTGTTATCGTGTGCAAACCCTTGGCTTTCAGGGCGTCTGCTGATACCGAAAAGGAGATCATCCACAACTCCTCTGTATTTGATTTTATATATATATATAAAAAATTGATTTTCTAATATTTCGAGTCTATTTTCTTCTATTTTTTTGTTTGCAAGCTATTTTTCGTTCTTCATTTTTTCATACTTGTCATATGTGAATGGTAGCTTGATTCTTAGTCCTTGTAAGAACATTACACAAGAAATTGCAACAAATGTGAGTCTTGTTCTTTCACTTCATCCTATATCAATAGTCACCTTTTGAAGAGTCATAACCTTGAGATTTGTGTATTGTTAATGCCCATGACAATCTTAATGCTATTTGTATAGAACAACCTCTTTCAATTGTTGTTATTGTTGGGATTAAGGTGCCTCAACCTTAGGAGTCCCAAGTGGTTTATAATTAATTATTTAATTGGTCCAGTGTGTTGATTTTATTTATTTCAATGTTATAATATAAATTTCCAATGTGCAAGTAACAAGTGTTGAGGGGGAAGCGAAATTGTGACATTTGTCACAAGGAGGGAACTTTGGAGAAGAAAATTTCTTTGGAGCTCTTGAAAACCCCCTCCATGCGACACATGGCGACTTCTTCTCTTTCCCTTTGAGCACGGATTTGGAAAGATTCTCAATAGGACCAAATCTTCCACATGGATAGACTTGGAGAAGAATAGAAAGTTCTAGTTTGGCAGAAAGACTTGATTTTCTTGAACACCATGCATTTATGGAATAAATAATTTGTATTAAATATTATTTATGAAAGAGTTGTGCACAAGCAAGTTTTTAAGTATATGTTGTAGATACATTGAATGTGGATGCTTTTGAGAAGCGATTTCCTTTGCATTGTAAACTCTATAAATACCATGTGTTGTAAAAGAGAAGGAGAGAGTGAAGTATTTTTGAAAGATGTCCTTATGTTGCCTGAATTATTCTGGAATTAGATATCATAGTTGAAGACACCTGTAAGAGCATAGACTTTGCATATTGTTTGTAATAGCTTTATACTGTAATACAATTGATTTGTGCTTTGGTGTGGTGGGTTTTTTCCCAAAAGGGTTTTCCCATGTTAAATCTTCTATGTCATGTGTTTATGTTAAATCTAAAATTTATTTGTGTCTTTCTCGTTGGAAATTAGTGTTCACATTAGTATTTAGATTAGATACAAAGTTGTTGACAAACAACTCAACAACTCTGTATTATTGTTAGACTATTATATTGTTAGTATGGTTTGTTGTACGAGAAATTATGGGTAAAACCTTGTAATCTACATTCAATTTGATGTGATAAGATATCTTAAGTGTCGATATGAAAAGGGTTTCGAATATAATTTGTTTAATTAGAAAGCTTAAAATACCATGCGATTTATTATTTAATTAATAAATTGTATTTTTAATTATTTAACAATCGCAATAATTTCTCATTACTAAGGCTAAATAATTTAAATCTGTTAAATCAACACCACTTTAGTAATCAATTTTTTCGCACAATTAGCCATTCTTCAATTTTGATTTAATTTTGAGTTAGATTTATCCCCTTATAATATTTAAATAATCCAAAGGATTCTTTAAATTAACGTTAATACAACTTCATTATATTAATATTAATTCACCAGACAAATAAATGTAAAGTCCCAAATTGTCATTACATTAACTAAATCATTAGTTATTTTGTCTAGAAAGTTAATTCTTCCATTAAAGATACTAATCCTCTAAAAGATTTAAATAACTATTTATAATAAAATTATCCCCTTAAGGATTTAAATAACCAACTACTAAAATTAAAACCCCCTTTTAAGTAAAAAATACTCATTATTTCATTATAGCAATTACCTAACCTAAATGGAGGGAATTGTCCCCCACTAACTTTATTTAAAAGTTTCAAATAAATTTTCTCCTTTGGATAATAAGTGCTCTTTAATTCTCCCCATTAACTTTGTTTGAATTTAAATTCCAACTCCACTTTTATTATTTTAGTAGTTCCTACCTCACATGGAACTATAGCAAAGGCTTAAAACATTAAATTGTTATTAAACTCTTTGTTGTCTGGCCAATCAAATCGCTATATTTTTTAAGCTAAATTCAATCGCTCAATGTTTTGTGCTCAACTTGCATTTTTTTTAGGAAAAATTTTGAAGATTTTTATTTTTCCTGCATTTGATTAGCATGACAGACAATGTGCAGAGTATGCAAATTCTTCAGGACACATCTATTTTGGCTCCAAAAGTGACCTGTTGTACCAACGACATGCATCGACATACATGTCCGAGACATGCATACCATGCCAATTTAGCTGAGCCGCCGGACCCATAGAATATGACGTGGACTTGTCATGGACTAGTCAGTTTCAAACGTCGAGGCTCATGTGAAACTACGTGGACAAGCTAGAGGACAGTGGATCCTGGGTTGCAACTCACTTACTGGTTAGTGGTGGTGTGTTGTGCATAACACACACATTAAAAGCCATGAAAAAGAAACAACCGGTGGCAAGTGTAGAAACCGTGTTCGAATGACAAACCAGTGGGAAAAAGAGGGCGCGAGCTTAAAAAAAAACAATAAAATAAAGAAAACCTGCTAACGATTTAAGAAACCGCGTTCAGACGACATACCAACGGGAGAAAGAGGGCACTGCTTCCAAAACGCGCTGGCTCCCTCCAAAATCTCTTGTACGTGTTAGTGATAGGTTAGTCCTTAGTCAATTGCAACCGTTCATTGAAAAATAGATGATGTACAACGCGCGACAACATACGTGTTAGTCAATCCATACTACGTGTCCCTGTACCTCCGTTTCAGAAAACATGGCACCATTTTCTGCCTCACGTGGAGAAAAAGAAGACTAATGCGCGATTAAAACATAAGGGTGGGCTACAAGTCATTGTTGAAGTGCTATTGTTGAAAAAGGGCTTGAAGAAGCATGCTGCGAGTCATTCCCATTGTTGAAGGGCTCTTGTTGTAGTAGCAGGCTGCGTTGTTGAAGGAGGCTTCATTTTTTAAGGGTGTGAGGTATGGAAATCAGCCTCTACAAGTCGTGTTTTTTCTGTTTGTGTTTAGATTTTATTAAAAATGATGGAATTATATATTCTGGGTTTGCATTCTTTGTTTTTGTTTCTTATTTTTCTTTATATGCAGTGGGAAAATTTTCTTTTTTTGCTTTATATGTAGTGGGAAAATTTTCTTGTTTTGCTTTATATGTAGTGGGAAATTTTTCTCATTTTGGAGGCAGAATAGGGAGAAAATTTACTTGTAGAATCATCACATTAGGGTTAGATACTGCGTGAGATGCGTGTTTGCTGGCTCCAAAAAATCATGGTAGTAGCCATCCGGTAGTGGGTCAACCTTTTATCTTTGTGATTGTAGATTTTGAATTGGATGGGTGGGATTGGGTTAGAATGTGCATTAGGTATTCACATTGGGGTTAGCCATGTTAGGGTTACAAGCCGCCTCATTGTTAGAAGGCGGGCCAGGGTTAGCAGCGTTAGGTTAGAACGCAAGTTAGGGTTAGAAGGGGGGTTAGTGTTAGCGACGTTAGGGTTAAAAGGTGGGTTAGGATTAGCCGCATTAGGGTTAGAATTGGTGTTAGGTTTTTGGTTGGTCACGTCTGGGCGAAGCTATTTGGATGCGCTTCTAGATCCAAAATGGACGCGTCTGTTCTGGCTCCAAAATGGCATAAGTCTTACCGATAGCCTCATCGGTTATCGACAAGACAATTTTATGCTTTTGCTGCTTATGTTCACTATACCAATGAACCTTATCAGTATATGCTTCTCTGATATAACAGTCATTGACTTCATACTATAATCGGTGAGAGTGATGCTAAAAGGTCTGACCTTGGATTTCCATGCATTTTTATCAGTATATGATATGCCAATCAACAACTAGTATTTGTTGCATGTGTTTTTATCAGGGTGACTTATCCCGATAGTGTAACTTTCCATTATTTGTAATTTTTACTTCCTCTTCAGGATACAAAAGATTAATAATCAAACAGGAACTTCTTGCATTCATAAGGGAACCTTTTCTCATTATACTTCCTGAGATGCACACTCGTCTATTCTAGCTCCAAAACCACAGTAAGGATTTACTAACACACGTGTTAGTCGTTTATTTTACATTGTTGATTTTGCAATTAACGGCTGCGATTGACTAACCCGCTGCTAACACACTATACGAAAGGTCCATTTTGGAGCCAGAAAATAACTTATAAACTAATACACATTATCTCAATCAAAATATATTTACATAAATAGATTTATTAAAAAATAAAATAAATACAAAATTGGACGTGTCTATTCTGGCTCCAAAATGACAGTACGGATTGACTAACACACGTGTGTGGGAGTGGAGTTTGCATCAGAGGCGTGTATTCCAGTTCGAAAATGACAGTACGAATTTACTAAAATGCGTGTTAGTAGAGAATTTTACACCGTCGATTTTGTATTTAACGATTGCGATTGACTAACCTATCACTGACACGCTGTATGAAAGGTTCGCTTTGGAGGGCCGAAGCTATTTTGGCTCCAAAATAGACCTTTCGTACAACGTGATAGTGACATGTTAGTCAATCATAGCCGTTTATTGCAAAATCGACAGTGTAAAACGCATGACTAACACGCATGTTAGTCAATCCGTACTACCATTTTGAAGCCAGAATAGATGTGTTCGCTTTGGAGTAGGAGCACCTATTTTACAATGTGTTAGCATTGTGTTAGTCAATCACTGCCCATTGATTGCAAAATCGACAATGTAAAACGTGTGACTCACAGGCGTGTTAGTCATTGCGTACTACCGTTTTGGAGTGGTCATGCACAAAAGCCCATAACGCGCCTTGTTACTCGATGAAACTTTTTATTAGCTGTGTGTGTCATATGAACCCAAGGTCTTCGTAGGATAGCATGATATGGATATGTGTAAGTGTACAAAAACTTCCACAGACTATGGTGCAGAAACTTAGATTCTAGAATAACATGGAACATGTGGTAGATGAATTCAAATAATTCAAATAATTTATAGACGTCGCTGTTAGTCTGACAGATTTGCATGTCCATTTTGGAATCACAGGTATCTCAATTTCAAATATGGAGGCCAACATTTTTTTTAGAGACAAGCAAAACAAAGGTTGCATTTTGGGGACGAATAAGCAATGATAGGTTGATGAACCTGTTTATCTATGAAGACACCGCATTCCTTTCTGCGGTGAAGTTGATCCTTGGACCTGAGTATGTAGACGATGGATGGAAGTTCAAAACGAATGTAGACGCAGTGTCTCTGGATATGGCATGGTGTTTGGAGCTTTGACCTATTCTGAAAGTTAGAGAAATCATGAACAAGTGTGTGAAGAAGGAATGGCTAGGCAGAATGGAAAATTTATTAGGTTTGGCACAAGACATGGACAACTTTGAAAGTGTGGATGAAGTGTGGATTCACGTGAGTGAATTCACTCCTCCCTTGCAACCGTTCTTGCTCTGGAGTGCCACATTCGATAAAGAGGCCAGAAGAAGTGTAGCATAGGCTGGAATGTATGGTATTGTGCAATACCTTGAGATGGTCGATGTCTGGGAAGCATGTGTGGAGATGGAAAAATGGGGACCTTGGTCAGAATATAGATCACTTGTGCAACGAACAGTTCCTGCATGCACAAAACTACGAGGTCGACCTTGTGGAAGAGGAACAACTAAGAAGGGTCATGTGCTGTAGTTCAGTGAAGGCTTCAACAAGGAGACAAAAATGAACCAAGTTAGGAACATGGAAGTGTTGGATGTGGAAGAGGGCAAGGTCACTGTTCACGTGGAGTAGCGAGATGGCACATACAACCTTTTTTTAAGCAAGGACTATGTTTTTTTTAAAAATGTTTTTGAATGTGTTATGTATGGACCGTTATGTATACTGGCTTCGATGGTCTAGTCGGCTAGCAGTGGAGGTTTATCTTTTAGAATGTAAACATTTTTAGAATTAATATAAAATATAGCTTTATTGGACACAAATAAAAATAGTTGACACCAACTGATACTCTTATCTTCATTGTTTTGAAATTGTTGTTAAAATTTCATTATATATGGTGAAAAAACAAATGTTTTTGATTGTATGTGCATGAAATTGTTCTATAGCATCAAACTCAAGCATTTCAATATATATGACTACAAATAAAATTAAATTCTTGTAGCACAATTAAGTTTCTATTCTGGCTTAGTAAGAAATTGGAGGATTTCAATATATATGGTGGAAAAAAATTGATAACCTTATCTTCCTCTTTTGTGCTCAACTTTGTCTCCCTCATTGGGTATCGATGTAACCCAAAACTCCTCTCATCGATGATTTGAGTTATCCCAATGACTTAGTATTTCTACCTTTTGGTATTGCCTCATCAGAGTAAGATATGTCAATGATACCGCCTTTTCTGTCTAGCCCATTGGGTATCGGAGTAGCGTGGGATGACATTCTCTGATGACCCTGTTGGTCACTGAGTTGCAATGGGTAAAAGGACTTGCATCTTCCCATTGCGGTCTCATGACCACCATTAATTTTCCTTGGACTTGACCACAGTTTAAAGTGCTTTTTCCTCCACACTTTCCAGGCCCACCATTCAGTTGCTGATCCATGAAGAGTAAAAAGACTCACAACTCTTCATCGTGGTCTAGCAACAATCATCAGATCAAATCCTTACTGCTCAAACTTTAAGATCCCTTCATCACTTAACCGCCAACGCTTAACTGCTAGCGTTGGATCTCTGACCGGCCCCGCCACTAGAGGCTTGTCGCTGAGTCACGATGGGTATTCAACATGCAACTTCCCATTGAGGTATCATGACTACCATTGGATCAAAATAGACCTACCCAACTTTTAAGAACTTGATGCATAAGTTAGAAAACCATTCTTAGACTTAAGAAAATTAAAGCGATCCAACTTAAAAGATGAAACCCGCCTAGACTTAAAACTCAAATGGCCCCTTTTCAACGACATAAAGACCCTTTTAGTTAAGTGGAGGAAAAGGAAACAGACAAACAAATTTTCCTTAGAGACAATAAGACATGAAGGTTTTTTATCAAATGTTTTTGAAATTATTAAACCCAAAATTCATAATTCATGCACAGATTGTTGCTTATGCATGGGGCCATGGCTATTCTGGGTCCAAAATAGACCTTTCATACAGCATGATAGTGATGTGTTAGTCAATCCCAACCGTTTATTGCAAAATCAACGGTTTAAAACATGCGACTAACACGCGTGTTAGTCAAACTGCTCATGAACCCTTGCTCAGGCCAAGAGCAATACAAATTTGTAAACACACCTCAAACATGCACCAAAACAAATTACAAACACCTCTTGAGAAATAAAATAACATACATTAAACCACTATGAAAGAACAGTAACAAGGTCAATCCATTTGGTACAAACTATTGCTACAAATAATGACAAAATTACAAGGTAAAATTTGGAAATTGTCTTCAAAATCTATTCAAACTTGCTCACAAATGTTCCAACCCATGTAGAATCATTCTCAAAGAATTTTATATTCCATTTTGGTCATAACCAACTCTTCATTGGTTTCCTAACCACCGATTTTCTAAAAAAATGCAAAGTTTCTCAAAAAGTTGCAAAAAGTTGTCAAGCAACAATGACAACTTTTGCTCAAATGTGCATTTTTGCCTTTTATGCATTTTTACTTATATTGAACCTCCTAGCATGACTTCCTAACATTAAAATGACATTCCTAAATGCCTAATAAGGCTTTACAAGTTTTTTTACATCATAATGCAAATTTATGCCATTTTAGGCTTACAAGGGCTCATAGGCCAGATTTGAGAAAAGTAACAACCTAGGTGACAATAATCCTTCAAATGACTATCAAACACACATGTGGAGCTTTGAGTATTCCATTATTCAAACACCTAATCCAAAATATGGATCATCACCTCAAAATATGGAAAATGCATAAAAAATGGTAAATAGTTTCCTAACACCTCACTTGGTATGATAAATCTCCTTAGCATGGTCTTAATTTCCCTATCTCTTCCATTTGGTGGAATAAGATATTTTAGTATAAGGAACGCCATTTATGTTGGTGAATGTGGATCGAGCATGGGAGCTTCATTTTAGCTAGAGGTAGGCCATACCTTAGTGGAAGGACAAACTAGAGACCTCTATCTTTTCATGCGCTTTGGCAGATTGGTATCAGGCTGGTTAGATAAAGTACGTACGAGCAAGGACTTAGCAAGTTCTCATAATAGTAAAGATATGTTTTTTGGATGAACCTTGATTGGAATTCGGGCCTGTTCTAGTCTCTAGACTTCTCTAGAAAGTTTGAAACTTTATATAAGGAATGGTTCAGATTGCAGTCTTAAGCCTGGAAGTATCGATCTGAACCAATGGTGCATCATTTTGGTCTCAGTTGCCTGTGTAGAGAGGAATCAATCCAAGCCCAATGCAGCCGACTATTTCAAGCAAATGATGTGCTCTGGAATGTTGTATGTCAGGTGGCTAATGGTATATTGGGTGCTAATTGATACCGGTGTGATGGGTTTGTTTATGAGGCTATCATTTGCCCTATGGTTGACATATTCAATTCAAAGGAAGCGACCATACAGAGGATCGATGACTTTGTCTGCCCGTTTTATGGATAGGCCTTGGCAAATGCCATTCTAGAGTTGGATTCTGATTGTTGGGTAAGCACCCTCAATATCTATTTTAACCACTCCAACTATATCTCCTCTGAATCGGAGGAGTTAGCCAGTGAAAACGAGGAAATTGCCCAAAAAAGGGTAGCATGGGAGAGGAGGAAGAACTTCATCCAGGAGGCATGGGAGGTGTTTAGGGTAGGGGTGAGGAATGGGAATCTGGATCCCTTCCGTAGACTACTCAACTCCGATGATAATTGGCTTTCGGCACCAGCCACTGTCAAAGTAATGGAGATTGGAGAGAACATGACTGTCATACTCCAATACATTGGGAATTAGTTTTTTTGTTTATCTACATTTTTCTGTTTTGCATGTCACTTGAAACTACACTTCTATGACCCTATTGTAGACAATAGGAATAATTTTGTAAAATTAGCAGTAGCATTATTTTGGGTACTTACCCACTATGTTATAAAACATCTTGTTATGGTAAATAGGAAAAAGTGTCAGCTGACACTATGTTAGAAATGGCTCACCATTGTAGGTGCATGGAGTGCCTTTGATGGTCATTTTGTAGCCAATATTTTGATGTTTAAAGATTTCATTTTCATCTACATGTATTGATGATGGATGGTGGACATTACAATTTGTAAAGAACCAATGCTTCTTACACTTCATGCTGCCAATTTTTTAACACAATGTTTGTTAAGTATTGATGTAGTCAAATACAAATTTTCTATCACGTGAAGTATTGATCTATAGTTGTTAGTTTTGCCTTTTCTATAGTTTAATATTGCTTCAATCTCTTTGTTAGCTTCAAACTATTATGCAAAATCTATGTACCGACTCTTCATATATGGATTTGACGGATTAGAAGCATTTACTCAACTGAAATCCTCCTATGATTTGCCTTGTGCGAACACCAATCTAGTCATTCTCTGCATTTAATAATGGCAGGTTTAGGGTTTTGCAATCAGATTTCGCAACGGCTAATTGACATAAATTTTTCGATAATTCAATTATTTGGCGCCACCCATCCTTCAGTCGACATAGGTCTTACTAATCACTTCGCCTCCTAGCTAGGTTCTACTCACCTTTATATCACATCAGCGTAGGTCATTCCGATACACCCTCCTTTTATTCCTTCGTGGTGTTATCAATGTTTTGGATGTTGTTGGAAGTTTTTCTTGATATCCTTAATTTTCCAAATTTTGGATTGATCCATTTGAAAATCTTAAAAAAAAAAACCTTTGCGTAGCATTATTTTCAAATCACTTCTATTTGGCCGTTGCTTTTTTCACTTAAGTGGAAGGGTCACCTTGTCATCGAAAGCGACCATTTTGAGTTCTAGGTTTGGGGGGGTTTTAATTAAATTTGAAATGTTTCATAGTTTCCTAAAGTCCTAAGTATTTTCCTTTATGTATGCATCAGGTTCTTAAAGGCCGGATAAGTTTCTTTTGATGTAACGGTTGTCATGACACTGCAATGGGAAGTTGCGTGTTGAATATTCATCACGACAAGCCATTAGTGGCGGGGTTGGTCAAACAGTTAATGCATACAGTTAATGGAGACAAATAATGGTGACGCTTTAGTGGTGACGGCTAAGTAATGAAGGACCTTAACGATTGAACAATTAGCTCATGATCTAACAGTTGTCGCTAGACTGCTATGAAGAGATGCTCACCCTTAATTTACTCTTCGTGGACTAGCGACTGAATGGTGGGCCCGACCAATGTGGGCAATGGAGGGACCTAGGTGTGTTAAAGGTTGACAAGTCTAGAGGAAATCACCAGCTGTCGCTAGACCGCAATGGGAAGATGCTCGACCTTTACCCATTGCGGATCAATGACAAAGAGCAGGCAAGTGACGAAATGATGGGCCCACTTCGAAGGCTAAAGTGATTAAAGGGAGTGTTGAATCTGCATGATCTAATAGTTTTTGGTAGACTATGATAGGAAGATGCTCGACCTTTACTCATTGCGGATTAGTGATTGAAGGGAAAAATACTCAGAAGAAGCCCTTTTGGTTTGTTGGAGCCAAAATTTGAAATTTAAAAGAATTAATTGCAGAAGTGCATGACCCTATTGATGATAATTAATGCTTAGTTGTCGCTAAGGTGCCCCATAAGACATTGTTTTGAAATTCAAATTACAAAAAGCTTTCAAGAGGATTAGTAGAGAGTAGGTGTGTGGTTTTTGTGATTTCTCAGGTGACAAGTAAGTTTTTCTACGACTGTGCTTTGCAATACCTGTTTGTGTGACATTGTTTGGTGCTAGAAATTTAGAAGGGGTTATTTGAATAGAAATTGAAGTGATGATAGCTTTAGATTGATAAGATTGCACCACAAAGAGAATTTAAGGGAAAGATAGATTACCAAGAGAGGGCTATTTGTGATGACTTTCTGGAACAATTGGTTCAATCCACAAGTAGTGCAACCAAGATAATGGAACTTGTGCCCAAATATCCCTGCCTATGCATTGGTGACAGTTTATATGACAAGGGATGTTAGTTGAGAGATCCCTAGATAGGCATGATAGGTTTAGGTCTATTCAGGGTAGGGTTTGGCCAACGGGATACCCTTGGTCCTATAAATAATATATGGGAATTAGAAGTTGGGAAACTGGTGGTCCCTAGAGTTTTCATGGACATTGATTTGTTGACCCAAATTGCAAAAAGTTATGACCCTATCACTAGGAGTGTGAGGAATGTAAACCCCCCCCCCCCCCCCTAATTGAAATTACTAATGATGAACTCAGAAGGGTATTCTGGCTGAATGAATCATCAAGTTATTTAGAACCCATTGATTTTGAAATGCTCAAGAAGGTCTATGATGCCCAGAAGGATCATCTTAGGAATGGGCCATTGAAGGAATTTTTTGCAAAGATAAGAGGGTTAACATTGGTAGGCCTTAGCACAATGGAGCCTTTCCCTATGAACTTTAAGGGCTAAGGGTGTATATTGGTCTCTATGTCAAATTTTTAGAGAAGATGCAGAGAATGCCATGCCTAGTCATTATATGCTTATGATGGCACAAATTTTGAACCCGTCCTTAGCAGTAGCATATGATTTTGCTTCTTATCTTGCAGATGTCATTCATGAGGGTTTAATTGGGATAAATAATGCTAAAGTGGATAGAGCTTTTGGCTGGTATTCCATGTTGATGCATATGTTCTTGTTTAAAGGTGTGGAATATTTTGGAAAAGATATGGACCTACTAAGAGAAAGGGATGGTGAAGACATGTCAGTTTAGTTATGGAGTGCAAATCTGTCTTGGGACTGAGAAGATGCTATCTATCTAAAGGTTTATAGATGCTTTGAATCTAAGCTTAGAATTCTTCTATGTCAAGAGAACCCTAGGATCCCAAAGGTTCTCCTTGAATTCATCAGACCTAAGGAGTTTGCAGAGATCATGAAGATTGTGCACAATTGGGGTGACATAATCTTATATCCCGTTTCCACTATTTTCAAAGTATATGGTTTCAGGGGAACCTCATATTTGCTCCCCTATTAGGTCCCTTTGAAGATTGGTATTGCTGAGATTATGAGGCAAATTGGAGGCCTACAAGAAGAAAAGTTGATGAATAAAGGAAGAGGGACAATCTTGCCAACAGTCACCATGGCACATCAATTTGTAGTCACCAAAGGTGGTTGGCTATATTTTGAGAAGTTCCTTCAGCCATACAGATTGTCAATGACAATGGCAAGGTTTGCTAATCCTGAAGACTTCTTCAATGGTATGTTTAGGAAGAAAGTCAGGTGTAGGTGCAAAATTCATCAATTTCACTTCCCCGAAGATCCAATAAGAAATGAATTTAATTTGGATGAGTAGGAAGTAAAAAAGGAAAAATGGTTGGCATACAAGAAGACCCTTGATTTTGTCCAATTTTTTGACAAGAATTATGATCCTTTGAAAAGATTTCACCCATTTGAGGAGAGGATCAATTTTTTGATAGGATACTTTGAAGATGCAATGTAGACTCTAAATGAGAAGAAGGATGTTGTAATGAAGGCAGACCCTAAGAAAGCCAAGCTTGTCTTGACTAAGCCTGTTTTGGCCAAAGTCATTCCCCCTGGAGAGTATGTAATGTATAAGAAATTGGGATATAATGTGGTAATACCTAGGAGGGATGAACCTTCTACGTCAAAGGAAAAGAGGCCAATGGAGGATGCCCTTCACTCACAAGCTTCCCCAAAAAGGCAGAGGTTGGAAAAAGAGGCACAGTCTGGTCAATCCCTATATTCTCCTTCTTAATACCCATTATTTATAGGTGATGAGTAGGCAGTTGCTGAGCAATTACTGATCGTATTGATACTTAATGTAAGTACAGATGCCAAGCTAACAAGATGAGAGGGGGGGGGGTGAATCATACAAACTTAATCTTCCATAAAAACAATAGATTCAACCTCGGTAACCTTATCAAAAAAACTATTAAGCATGCAAACTCATAAACATATAAACATCATAACACTCATAACACCAGATTTAACGTGGAAACCCAAATAGGGAAAAACCACTATGGGATTTCAGACCCACTAAGAAATATACTCTTCTAGAGTATGCTCGGTTAAAAGAAAATCCTGTTAAAGATTACAAACACATTGCTAGATGTGACCTGGTTAAGGGATTTCCCTCAGATATGTTAGGATCTTCACCTTGTTAGAAGTGCCCTTGTTAAAGGATTTCAAACACTCAATAAGAATGTCACCTTGCTAGAGGGTTTTACAAATAAGACTGTTAAGTCCACTCGATTAAGAGATTTTTTGTCACTTTACAAAATAACAGTAATAAAAATTGATGCTCTGCAAAATGGACAAGGTTAGTCTAAGATAAATAACACACACACAAGAAACCATTAGTGTTAGTCAATTAAAAACTAATCTAAATAGGCATATCAAGAGAGACACTAAAATCATGCTAATATATCTAACTAATGAAATAAAGATAATGAGGCATCTCCAAATGCCTCTTAGCATGCTTTTAGTTCCTTCTCCCTTATTCCTCTCCTCTCCAAGTTCCAAAATAGTGTAGCTCTCAGCAGCTTTTTGCACTATGGATGCTTATGAAGGATTGAGATTGAAGTATTTGCTCTAAATATGCATAAAAAGCTAATACTATACTATTGATATTAAAATGATTGATTTTATCCAAAATGACAAGATATTAGTTAATTATGCTAAAATGCTCTCTTAAAATGCCTATAGCTTCAATGCATACAAGTTTTCAAGATTTGGATTATGAAGAAATGGGCTCTATTTATAGGAAAAATGGAGAAATGGATTGTTGAGATTGAGTAATCTCAACAAGGGTCAGGATTGAATGATTTCAAATCCATGTGAGAGCTTTCAAACCAATCCCAGGATGACAAGTGTCAATGTGAGATAGGTTGAGAGGAGAAGGAATAAACATTAAATGCTTGATATGACTTTGGGAGTTAAAGTCAAGGTTGGTTGAATGAATAAACTCTTTATTCAAAGAATAAAGCTTTTATCCAATGGATAAACTCTTGTACAAATGTGAAATGGATGAATATGGTCAAAACAATAAATGTTTGGGGGGACAATTTTGAAATAACCATAAATGGTTATGTAAGAGCCATAAATGGTCATGTAAGAGCCATTAGTGGTCTTGGAAGACTTTGGGGGTTAATTTGTTGAACACACAAAACATTAAATGCTTTTCAAAGACTTTGGAGTCTTTGAGAAGTGACTCCATTTTGCTTAGGAATGTGACAATAATTAGGGGATGGATTAGGCTAATTAGGAGGGGTTAGAAGAATCTAGAAGGGGATTAGATTTTGCAAGTGGATTTGGTGGGTGAGGGAAAATAGGATTTTATTAAAATAAAAATTCATTTATTTCAATAAATGTGTGCAAGTTGCATTTGTAGGAAAATGCAAGTTGGGGGGATAATGATTTAAATAAATGTTTTTATTTAATTTATTTAAAAGAGGAAAAGGGGATTTTATTTATTTAATTGATTTGAATTTGGTTTAATGAATTAATTAAAATAAATCGAATAATTTATTTAATTAATAGGAGAATGTTTGAAGATGAATTAATTAAATATTAATTTAATTAATTGATGGCTAGTGGATTTTTAATAAAATAAATAGTGAATATTTATTTAATTAAATTGGACAGATTTGTGTGACTACATTTGCCCATCTTTGAGACGGTGCGGTTTATCGCGTCGTTTCAAAGAAAGAAAAACTGGTGTGAAGAAATGCCCCATAAAATGTAAATTTAATGGGTGGGATGCCCCCTCGAGAGATGGGCCAAATTTTTTTTGAAAAATCGGGCGATCTCTCAAAAAAGAATGAAAATTGGAAGGGTGGTAGAAGAGATGGAGTTAGCCATACTGGTAAAAAATAGAAGAAAATGGGGAAAAATGGAGAAATGGGGGGCTCGGGAAGTTCACGAGGACCACAGCGGTGAGCGGGGGGAAGTTATGGTGACGGCGAAGGGTATAAATGGGGTGAAAGGGATGAAAACAAGATCATTTGTGACCACGACCAGTGTGAAACCAGAGCTCTGATAGGGACATTTTGGAGGAGTGAGCAGCAGCCAGGATGCCAATACCGATTGCAGAGCATAGATTTGAGCGAGTCCGACAGTTCCAATGCCCATACGACTACGGACTAGTGGTACGCAAATTCAAAATTTTAATTTTTATGCATTTTTGATACATTTTTAGCTGAGTCCAAGTCGAGTTGGAGCAAGAGCGCTGGAACTATGATTTTGGTGCTTTTGCTCCATGAACTAGCGCTACTGTACCGCAATGGCGCTATTGCCCCATTGTTTGAGCGCTTTTGTTTTGTTGTAGTGCTATTGTTGGGAAACTAGCGCTTTTGTTAGTATAATAGCACTTTTGTTTTAGGATAAAGAGATGCCCTAGTTTGGATGAAGAAAAATCTTCTGATGCCAATGATGGATGGATGGCAATGTGAAGTGGGAGTTGTTTTGAACTATAGCAGCCTGATGAGACTCAGGTCATTACGATAAATGCCTGTTGAAGTCTAGGTTGCCATGATTGCTTACCTGTTCAGACCCGAAGATACTTGATCAAAGTATCTATTGATAGTCTAGTTTTAAACTTAAAAAAGTTTGAAAACAAAACAACTGATGGTGATTGATGAATGTCCATGTGTAGGAGGAGCTGGGTGTGTTGCAGTTACGTAAGCGACATCTGGCGACACAAGGCTTGCGGGATCGATTGACACAGGCGGAGATAGACTACATTGTCATGACGAGACTATATGAGGTGATGCACATGCCCGTGATTCGTATGAATCATGGATTGATCACAGAATTAGCAGAGCAGTGGCACAGCGAGATGTGCACCTTCCATCTAGCACAGGGGGAGATAACAGTGACCCTAGAGGATATGTGTCGCATCCTACAGATTTCGATTTGGGGGGAGCTAGTCACATATGACAGATCCTGGGGGACTCTTGCAGTGCAGAGGATTTTTGATAAGGACGTTTTCATTGATGATGGCTCCATTGCCTGGGAGGAGATAGCGGTGTTATATGAGCCTCTTCCAGCAGTTTTATCAAGTATTGTGGGAGGACTTCTTTGTCCAGATAGGCGATCACATGGTTTGGCCATGGGGTGGGGATAGGTTATCAAGATGATGATGACCGAGGGGACCCAATTTGCATGGGGGCCATGCGTGATGGCACACCTCTACCAGGAGCTCCATGAGGTGGTTTACCGGGAGAGGGGTTCCTTAGCAGTGGGCATGACGCTACTGCATATTTGGGCCTAGGAGCATCTACCAGTGACTCGACCAGTGAGTCTGAGATTCCACGCAGTAGACCAGTCGTACATGTTCATGTATAGCGGCATGATGAGTCAGCCCCACCTGGGGAGGTTAGAGTGGTGGTGGTGAGCATTAGATGATCTAGATGCAGTTATATGGCAGCTATACTTGGAGTGTGAGCCATGGGATGATGATGTAGAGGCACTACCTTATGTTTTTATGACTCGATTCCTCATTGGGAGGATCTCATACCATGTGGAGAGACAGGTGCTCGAGAGAGTTTTGAGACAGTTTGGACGGCAGCAGGGACTGCCCAGTGGATTAGGAGAGTATGCTCAAGTTATTTGGGAGAGGTACGCATGGGGGCCAATGCTACCATATGATCAGGCACTAGCAGAGTTCCAGACACTACAGGCGAGACCATGGGACATACGACCGAGGGTCATGGATGTAGGTGTTACAGATGAGTACACGTAGTATTGGGTAGTGCACCCGATCTTATGGATATCTGATCTAGCAGAGCCAATCCCAGATTTTGAGGATGACAGGGGACGAAGATGGAGGAGGGTAGGAGGTCAAGGACCGAGGGCAGGTGGAGGAGATGGAGGAGGAGGAGGTGGAGGAGGTGGAAGAGATGGAGGGTTGGGGATGCGAAGTCAATAGAGAGGGAGAGGTGGATTGCCTCTACAGATATGACAGGGACCATTGATACAGGGAGGAGTTCAGCTAAGTGGGAGGGGGATGGAGAGGGAGATCTTGATGGATAGAGGGGAGGGAGCTACTGGAGAGGGTGGTGCAGGTGAGGCGGCTATGGATATTGGGGAGGGAGCCACTGGAGATCTACGAGATCATATGATAGTATGTTTGCAGACCCGGATAGAGGATTTGGAGGCGGAGGTGGCAGCTAGGGATGTGCAGCTATTTTCACGGGAGTTAGAGCTGGCGATGGTGTTGTAGGAGAGGGATAGTGCAGTGGAGAGATTGGCAGAGCTATAGGAGAGAGTGTGGGTTGGAGTAGGAGCACAGGGGCCTACGGGGGAGGTGATGAGGGAGATGCGACAAGCACAGGTAGAGATAGACTACTGGTGGGGTTTATATGAGCAGGTGGTGCCAGTTAGTCAACGAGCTCTTAGCTATTCTCAGATGCAATAGACTAGATCAGAGCGATCACAGAGGGTGCAGAGCAGTGGGGGTGTGATGGGTCCATTACGGAGGGAGAGATCAGGGGATGCAGGAGGGAGTGGTGGTTCGATGAGGCCTCCACAGAGAGATAGATCAGGTGGTGCGGGCACCAGTGGGAGAGCAGGTGGTGATGGTGGTGGTGGTACAACATCTGGCCAGAGTGGCATTTGAGAGAGCATTTTTGCATATATGTATTGTATCATTGGTTATTTTTTGGACTGTATCTTGGATGGCTCTTGGTAGCCGATTTTGTAGACTTCATTGTACTCTAATATATGAGATGATATATATGAGGAGATCCCATATTTTGATGATATGTAGTTGATTATGTATAGATGTTTATGCAGGATGATGAGTTATTGCTTTAATGGATATGTGTACATGTATGCATTTGATGAGATGTTTCTTATATGCATGTTTTTATGATGATTTATGATGTGGGATACTGACATATGAATGCAGGTATATATATGTATGATTTGTTTGATTTTTGATGTAATGCTTTATGTATGTAATGCCATGATGATGAGGTATGCTTATGATGATTTATGAACAAGATTTTGGTGTTTCCTATGCAATGATAATTTATGCGATGATGTTAATGTAATGGTTGAATGAATGATTTTATGTATGGAGATGCATCTAGATGTTTTTAGATGAATGTAATATGGATAAACAAAATGTAAAGTACAAATGTTTATATTTTTAATGAATGCATATGTATAATAGACATATATAAAATGGTATGAACCAATGTTTGGAAACAAATGGATTTATGATTCTAAATGCTTAAATATGTTTGTAAGTAAAAATGATAATGTGATGGTACTATAACTTATAGTTTTTAATAATTGCACCTTAATGCAATTAAAAAAGGATAATGAATGCAATGTGAATGAATTCTAAAATAAGCATAATAAGTTATTTAATAATAATGAAAGAATGCACCTTTTAACTATAAATGAATGTATGCAATAATAAATGATAAAGGATGATGAAATGATGATGGATAATTGACACTAAATGAATGCCTAGTAAATGATTTAAAACAATCAAAAGACAATTTGATTCCACGAATGAATCTAATTATTTATGATTGATGCAATGATGCAAATGATTAATGAAAACTAATGTCCAAAATGAACTATATGCAATGTTAAGTTAAAAATGACATGAATGTTTCTTAATACAAGATGCAACTAAATGTGATGATGATATGACCATGAGGAATGCAAGGTTTTTGAGACTTTGCATGATGCATTGATGATGTATCAGAGTACTCGGTCGTGATTGTATTCAAGACCAACTTTAATGGTCACTTTTGCATATAAAGCCTACATATGAATGGATGAATGAATGGGTGATATGCAATGGAATGCAATATATAAACAGATGAGATGAAATGATGATCCATAGTGCTCTATTTTCATCATTGAGCTTTAAAATGTTGGAAGAGAATACAAGCATCTTGACATAATGATTCAAGATGACTTGAGTATTCCTTACATGGATTTTATATAGCAAGTTAATACAAACGACTTGATATAAGGGTCAAGTCGACTAGTGTATTGCTTGCAGAACAGACAAGGATTATCTCCGTTCATGCATGACTTGGATCGTCCTCCTTGATCTTAGGCTGATCATATCCTAAGACAAGTGCATACCATACTAAGAAATAAAAACCTTTATCCAAATTGGATGAGGGGGGGGGGGACCAAAGAATGAGCATTGTACCTGCAAACAAACAGTATATACATAAAGAATAAAGAATAAGGATCCTTGGTAATGGTTCATGCTCATATGGTCGAGGTATACACTATAGTCAACAAGCCATAATGATCTATAACTGCATTTTGCATAAGATCACGTAGCTTGGTGAACTTCCCACGTAGAAACCATTAGTACATGCCCCAGAACTTCATCAGAATAATGCACCGAAGATATACAAACAATGTTGTAGGAACCTGATATAAATAACTAGCCCATAAATCAACCAAGTATTTGATAGCGTAAATAGAATTTTCTTGTCAAAGAAAACGTCATCTTGTCTTTGTTTTTGGTAAGGAAGGATGCATCCTTGTTGAAGATAGTTTTGAGTGTTGATGTTGATTGTATGGTTGATTGATAAGTGGTCATTTTGTGGAGTATATCATAATGTTTGTTTGGTATCTACGCGGATGAGTATGTATAATGTGTTGCCATGTTTTTGATTGATTTTTGATGTTTTTTGATTTTTTGGATTTTGTATTATTTTGAATGTTTTTGGTATTTTGTGAAACAGTTTTGAATGTTTTTGGTATTTTTGTCAGACATTTTCCAATGTTTTTGCTATTTTGATGATTGTTTGAATGGAGAACTTAATGAGTCATAAGACTATGTAGAATCCACTTCCATCAATAGGTTAAGGGCATTGCCCCCAGTTTAGACATGACTATGATAGAGTGGGATGCAAGACGCATGAAGTACTATCTCTTGATAACAAGCCATGGTTTAGATGGATGGATGGTGTGTATGCATGAATGTGATCGCAACGAGCCTGAAAGACACTGGAGCCATTGTCTTTATGAGTGGCACCTGTTTGCTAGGTTTTCACAATCGTACTTACCCAAGGTGCCACCAGAGTGGTTGTTCACCATTTGGATGTATGATTTTTCTCTTACTCTTTTTTGGTGTTTTTGTATTTTCTTTAGGACATTTTTCTAAATGTTTTTGGTATTTTCTGGTATGTAGGGGAGCCTGATGCTCTGTACAGCTTAGGTATAAAACTGTTTGAGGTGCATGTTGTTGATTGGATTTGCAAGCAGTTCTCCTTCTGATGTAGCCAACTAATATGCCCCGGACCCAAATACAATAGTGATAACATATGGACCAAGCCAATTTGATTCAAACTTTCCCTGATGTTCTCTATTTGGTTGATTACAAGGATTCTCTCGAAGAACAAGATCACCTACCTCAAATGTATGAGATCGAACTCGGTGATTGTAGCTTCTACTCATGCGCTGCTCATAGGCTTTCAGATGGTTGTACGCAGCTTGTCGCTTCTCATCTAGTAACTCTAAGTCCTGAAGATGGGATACTCTATATGCTTCATCATCGATGAGATTGTGCAAGGAAACCCGTAATGATGGTATTTTTACCTCAATAGGCAAGATAACTTCTGCACCATAGACCAATGAATAAGGGGTTGCACCTGTAGGGGTTCGAATGCTAGTTCGATATGCCCATAGCACTAGATTTAGTTGAACATGCCAATCACGGCCGACATCATTGACTATCTTCTTTAGGATTCTTAATATGTTTTTATTTGATGCTTCGACTTGACCATTGCCTTGTGGGTAATAGGGAGTGGAAAAGTGGTGTTGGATATGAAATTTCTCATAAAGTTCATGGACATCCTGATTTTTGAAAGGAAGACCATTATTTGCGATGATGGACATGGGTACACCATACCGACAGATGATGTAGTTAAGGATGAATGAGGCGATCTGCTTGCCAGTGACTTGGGTAAGTGGAACAGCTTCGATCCACTTTGTGAAATATTTAGTGGCGGTAATAATGAATTTATGGTTGTTGGATGAAGATGGATGGATTTTACCCACAAGGTCAAGGCCCCATTGACAAAAAGGCCATGGTGTTGTGATTGGTTGCAATTCCTAGGTTGGTGCATGTATCAGGTCACCATGAACTTGACATTTCTTGCATTTTCTGATAAAGTAGTAGGAATCTTTTTCCATAGATGGCCAATAGTATCCATTGCGCATGAGTTTCTTGGCTAGTGACGGACCACTTGAGTGAGTCCCACAAATTCCCTCATGGACTTCTTCCAAAGCCTTTGTTATCTCACCTTGTTCTAGACATCGAAGGAGAGTACCATCAAGACCATGTCGGTATAGGGTTTCGACAATAATGGTATATCGAGTAGTTTGGTGAATGAAGGTTTTACGTTGGTTATTCGATTGGTGGGGAGGAAGGGTGTGATTGTGGAGATAGGTGTATAATTCACCATACCATGGAGATTTATAACTGACAAGGCGACATATCATTTCAGATTTGGGGATATCATAAGCGAGAATCCAAAGCTGTTCTACCAAGAACTCATAGCGTGTTGAATTTTGTGGAAGATCTAGGAGAGATGCGATGGTAGCCATAGCGTCAGCAGCTCGATTCTGATCTCTTGGTATCTGCTCAAAAGTGATAGTAGTAAATGATGTCTTTAGAGTGTCCACCATTTTCTTATATGGCATGAGTTTATCATCCTTCATCTGATATTCATCTGTTGCTTGTCGAATGACCAGTTGGGAGTCGCCATATACTTGTAGTTCTTGTAATTTCCATTGTACGGCTGACCTGAGTCTCGTGATCAAGGCCTCATACTCTGCAATGTTGTTGGTACATGGAAATGTGAGCCTGTAAGACTTTGGGATGCTATCACCTTGAGGTGTGATAAACAGAATGCCTACCCCCGATCCATGCCTAGTGTACGAACCATCAAAGTATAATTTCCATGGTTGTGTTATTGTGATCATGAATATCTCTTCATCTGGAAAATTGGAAATGAGAGGATGATCACCTATGAGAGGGGCATTGGCCAACTGATCTGCAATAACTTACCCTTTGATGGCTTTATGGTCTACATAGTCGATGTCAAATTCACTTAGAATCATCACCCATTTGGCCAAGCGACCTATCAATGCTGCTTTGCTAAGTAAATACTTGAGTGGATCAATCTTTGCAATGAGTTGTACTTTGTGTGTTAACAGATAGTGCCTTAGTTTAGTGGTTGCTAAGATTACTGCTAGGCAAGCTCACTCAATAGGTGTGTAATTGAGTTCATATCCCACCAATGTGTGAGAGATGTAGTAAACAACACACTCTTTTCCTTCTGCATTATTTTGTGCCAGTAGTACACCCAATGTTGTACTTGTTGCTGAGATATAGAGTAACAACGGTCTACTTGGATCTGGTGGCATCAGCAGTGGTGGATTCATGAGATAGTCTTTAAGCGTTTGAAATGCTTGTTGGCATCGGGCATCCCACTGAAAGCGGATGTTCTTGTGTAGCAGATGTGTGAATGGGTGACACTTATTAGCCAATTGTGCAATGTATCTTCAGATGGATTGAAGTCGCCCTTGTAATGTCCTTAGCTGACTGATATTCTTTTGTGGTGGCATATCCATGATTGATTTTACCTTTGCTGGGTCGACCTCAATACCTTTGCTTGAGACAATGTATCCTAGAAGCTTCCCGAAGGTCACTCCAAAGACACATTTCTTTGGATTGAGTCGAACATGGTATTGTTCCAGTCTATTGAAGATTTTATCTAAGATGCGGAGATGCCCTTCTATGGTAAGTGATTTTGCTAGTAAGTCATCAACATAATCTTCCATCATAGTATGCATCATGTCATGGAAGATGGTGGTCATTGCTCTTTGATAGGTTGCTCCTGCATTCTTGAGACCGAAAGGCATTACATTCCAACAATATGTGCCCCATGGACATGTGAAGGCTATCTTATGTTGGTCCTCTGGTGCGATCTTTATTTAATTGTATCCTGAAAAGCCATCCATGAGTGAAAGCATGGCATGTCCTGCTATCAGATCCACAATGATGTCGATATTTGGCAGGGGGAAGTCATCCTTAGGACATGCCTTATTTAGATCTCTGAAGTTAGTACAAATGCGGATGCCCCCTTTTGGTTTGCCGACAGGCACAATATTGGAGATCCATTTTGCATAATCAATTGGTCTAATGAAACCAACATCTAAGAGTTTCTTGAGTTCTATTTTGAATAGTACTGCAATTTGAGGATGCATCTTACGAAGCTTTTGCTTGACAGGTTTGGCTCCTTCTGCGACGGTGAGGTGATGCATGACTAAATCAAGATCAAGCCCAGGCATGTCTGCATATGACCATGCAAAGTTGATCTGACACTTCTGGAAGAACTCTATAAACTTAGGCTGTTCCTCTGGAGTGAGAAAAGATGTCAAATGTATGAGGTGAGGATTTTCAGGAGTCCCCACATTGTATTCTTTGGTTTCCTCGATGAGAATCATTGATCATTCCTATTGTGTACTATCAGGGAGAATTTCAAACCCTTCATCCTCAGGCACCTCAGAGAGGTTTTCACCATTGGGTACACTCTTTCTTTTTACTTTTGTCAGATCAAACAGTGCCACAGTGTGGTTTTCACTGGAAGATCCATGTTTTATTGTTATATTTTTGCAGCTGAAAGGTTTGGCATCCACCCCGAAGTATGTTGCGCTATTAAGTTTAATGGCGAATCTAGCTTTGTGATCCCCACTTGGTAGGTTATCCCTTAATTCCAAAAAGTCAATGATGGCCTCATCATTTTGGAAGAGGTCAATACATGGGGGATTTGGTTGGTTCCATTTGATGAGTTCAGGGTGGATAATGGGTATTACTTCATTGATTAGGTTAAGTGTGTTAGATGTATCAGTGAGGTTTAAGACGTTATGGTGAAGGTCATTAATGGTACTCTCCCTATTAGAATCAGGCGTAGGATGAGACATAGGGTCTGTGGAAGATGTTTCCAGTTCAGGAACCCATGTGGTCTTTATCTGTGCTTCTCCATAAATAGGGATGTCTTTGCATGGTGGAGGTAGTGGTGCATCTTCCTCATCTGAAGTGTTAAGTTGTACAGAATCAAATTCCCACTCATGTGAGTTGGTCTTTGAGTCACTTTCCAGCATCCAATTACTATACCATACTGGGATGTCTTTGGAGTTAAATACTGTAGGTGTGATTGGTTGATGTACCTTTGTAGTGATTGGTGCTGCAAGAAGGTTGATGGGGATTAAAGGATATGGTATGGAGAGTATCGGTAATATTGACTCCATGGCTTCTGCTAGAACTACTGGTGCCATAGATGCTACTGCGGGTTCTGATACAGTTGCTGCTGCTAATGGTGTTGTTGATGGGATTACGGGTTTGTTTGGTGGGATGAGTGGCATTAGTGACGGTTGTGTTGGGGTTTTTAGCCTCAATGGGGTAGTTGGGATGGTGCTTGAGGCTGCTTTGATAATGAAAGGTGTCCTTTTTGCAGTAGGTGGACAAAATGGTTTGCTGGGTTTTCCTTTGAATTTGAGTTTAGGAAATATCTCTTTTTCAAAGCCTAGGCCTGTATTACCTTTGGGCTTTAATTCTAGCAGTAGGGGTTCATGTTGTCCTTGTTTGCAATATCCCAAAGCACTCTGACCATCATACCCCATTCTTTGCATAATGAGGAGACCTTTTCCATACTGATCCGTAGGAAGTTTAACTTTCGGTATATCAGTGGTGATGGGATCTTTATAGATCCAGTCCGCCAAGTCTTCATCTTGGGTTTCTTCTTCTTGACTCTTTCCAAGGATGAAAGGCATCAAAGCACATGTAGGCATGTTTAGTGGTTGCTGGAGTAACTATTGTGGTTTACCATGTGTTCTAGGAGAAGTGGGCATTTGTCCCACACAAAAGAGTTGACTTAAGTTGTATTCCCCAGGACCTTCCTCTGCTATCCTCATCTTAAGCTTTTCTTGCTTGGGTATAGTGGTGTTTGAACTGGTAAGAGAGGCGGGACTTATATATGATGTGGAGGAAATGGCTTCTCTATTATTAGGAACGGTAATCTCTGGTTGATGGCTGATATTATGGCAATATGCAAAGGGATTTGAATCGCCTAGGATTGTGATCTCTACACCATTATGTGGGAACTTGATACATTGATGGTAGGTAGATGGAATGACTTGCATGGCATGTATCCAAGGTCTTCCTAACAATAGATTGTATGGTAGAGGAAGGTCCAAAACCTGATAGATGATGTGTTTTACCATAGGGCCCACTCAGATTGGTAGTACCATAGCTCTTTTGGAGGAATGCTCTGCATCGTCATAGGCTTTGATTGTGATCTTCTTACGAGGATCCACTGATTCTATTGCATATTCCAATGCTATGACCAACTATAGTGTACAAATATTCAGGCCTGCTCCATTATCGATCAAGACTTGCTTGATCCTATGATGGTTGATAAAGCCTTCAATGTGTAGCGAAGCATTATGAGGTTGTTGGAAGGAAGAGTTGTCACTTTCGGAAAAAGTGAGACAAGGTGATGACTTTAGACTTCCAACCATGGCTTGAAATTGGTCTGTATTCAGATTTGCAGGGACTGACGCCTCTTGGAGTGCTTGATCCAAGATAATTTTATGGGATGGTGATAGGCGCAATAGTTCTAAAATGGATATAAGCGCAGGTGTTTTGTCTAATTGTTCCACAAGATTGTACTACTTTGGGATGGAGGTGGTGCCTTGTGGAGCTGCCTTTATGGTGACCTTGCCACGACGTGTAACAACATTGCAATTTCAGTTGGGATTTTTGAAGGTTATAGTTGCAACTTGTTCACTGGCATCATACAAATGATTTACAGTGTAATTATACGCAGCCTGTGTATAATCAGTGGTATCAGTGCCTCACTTGGAAGTGGAAGGACCCCTTTGATCTTGTGATGGAAGTGGATTTTTGAACATCAGATGATCATTATTTGTTGTTTTTGGGTCATGTCCTTCAATTTCAATTTCTCCTTGGTCAATAAGATCCTCAATAAGATCTTTTAATTGGTGATAATTACTTGTCTTGTGTCCTCTTCCTTGGTGGAAATCGCAGTGTTCAGTATCTCTCCACCATGCAGGTTTGACCTAAGGCTCATAGTTTGATGTTTTAGGGAGAGTGACCAAATTTTGAGAAATGAGTTGTCACAATACTATTTCAATGGGTTCCCCTAAGGGAGTGTATGTGCATTTCTATTTTTGTTGATGAGGTCTTGGTTCATCATGAGATGTGATGCGACCTTGATTTGAAGGAACATTCGTGTTGTTCTGAGGTGGAGGATTTTGTCCTGCAAACCGAACCACAGGTTGTGCATTTTGGATAGTCCAGGTATCCACAACCCCATCATTGACGATATTCTTGTTTTTGTTCCAGAAGCTTGGTTTATCACTATTGAAGCACGGGCGAGGACCATCTTTTGGTTCATTAAAGATTTTGATGAGTCCTTTCTTGATAAGTGCCCTTTCACATTTCAAACCTTTGGTGATCATATCATTAAAAGAGTCTGTGTCTTTGACGTCTAGGTGAAATTCCATTTCTTCATTTAAGTTGGAAATGAATATTTCCACTAGTTCTCGTTTAGGTAACTGAAGAGAACGTCTACTAGACATTTGGCACCATCATTGCAGGAATACTAAGAATAGTTCACATGGTTTTTGTTTGGTGTTGCACAGATCAGCCATGGTGATGTCGCATTCAATGTTATGAGAGTAATGAGCGAGGAATTTCTGGATAAGTTCCTCAAATGTTCTAATGCCACCTGATAGTTGGGAAAACCATGATGTGGTTGTTCCTCCCAAGCTTTGGGGAAAAAGACGCATTAGGTAGGTGTCTTCACATGCCACTTCAAGACAAGCGGAATCAAATTCTCTGACATGGTCGCGGGGATCTCCCTTTCCTCTATATTTTTCAAATTTAGGTGTTTCAAATCCTCGTGGAAAGGGTGGCATATAAAGAGTCCTATCAAAAGGATAGGGATAGATTTCATTGAGTGAGAATTGGTTAGTCTTGACACCACTATGAAGTTGTTGGGTGAGATTCTCGACTTGTTGCCGCAACATCTCCATTTCATTTGGAGGAGGAGGTGGTGGGTTACCTCGAGGAATGTTATATCAGATGGGATCTCTACCTCTTTCCTCTTCATGGTGACTTTTTCTTTCTGATGCTTGTCTTAATTGGGCAAGATCAAAGTCAAAGGGGAGTTTGGCTCCTTCTTGAGCAAGCTTTAAGAAGTGAGCATCCGCATTGCTCCTGAGTATCTCATCAAACAGTCTGTTAAAGAGAGGGTTATGCTGAGCCCTTTCTATTGTTGCAGGAGTAGGAGTACTTGGGTTTTCATCATTCGCATTCCCTCCAAGTGCTTCTTGAAATTCATTAAGATTTTCCTCTTCTTCTTCTTCTATTTCTATTTCTCGTTGCCTTGATTGTGATCGGGTTTGGGCCATTTTGTTTACAAGCTTTTATTGAAGTTGTGTGAAAATGATGATGAGTTGTTTTGATGAAATGAAAGATTGATGGTTCATGAATTGCATTCCACATGGATCTCTAGCACTTTTAAGATGGATGTAACCAAAATTCCTTCTTTGAATTGCTTGCTTGTTTGATAAGATTTGATGTGATAAGGTGTAGAGAAATCTGAGATGTGTTACACATTGAACTACCTAGTAATGAGAGGATTCACTCATAAACTAGTTTTAACCTGCGTAGATGTGTCTCTTAGGATGAGCTTATCCTAGATGTAGAAACAATCGAAAAAGTGATGTGATGTTTTTGATTTCAAGCAATATCTAAAAGAGAACTTGGGACAAGAACCTCTTAATGTTTTGAGAGTTTGGAACGGATTGATGATGAAATGATGATGGATGAAATGGATAAAAAATGTTTTCAACTTCAATAAAAACTGTGTTACAAATGGGACAAACTCTACCTCTTCTCTTTTGGGTGTTGGTGGTATTTCTCGAGCTGTGTTGTAGGTGATACAGACGTTTGGGGAAAAGTTGGGATTAATCTTACCTCCTTGGTTTTTGTGATAACTTAGAGCTCTATATTGCATAAAAGCTCTGCGATTCAATGATTCTAAATCAAATTTGTTTGTTTTGCGTTGAAGGTAGAGATGCATGTGACGCAGAAAAACTCTATGGGAGACAAAGATTTGTCTATTTATATAGAAGAATTTCCTCCTTTTGATCAAAGCCTTTGAGCTTAATGGTCTTCTTTTCAAGTTGATATTCTGATGACGCTTCTTCTTTCGCAAGATGTGAAGAATGGTCATAAAATTTGACTCTTTGTTGTTTTGCACTTTGTTTTTGATGTGTTTGGTTTTTTTGTAAGATGTTGGATGAATACTTTGTTTTTGGGATTGATTTTCTGATTTGATGTTTCTTTGACAAGAAAACAAAGCAAGCACAAAAACACAAGAATGTTGCCCCTAAAGGCACAAATGAGTATGGGTCTAGATCAACCCAATCCTTGGACTTGTATATGACCCTTCCTTTAGATGTATTTTAAGGTGTATTTCCAAAGCCTGAAGTCAGCTCAATTTGCATTTGGTCTTTAAAACGAACACACTTCAAACACTTTTTATCCCTAAGGTCAAATGGCTAGTTGTGATAAATTTAGCCCACATCTTGATATTTCTTCGACTTTGGTACTACATACCTTATGAATCTCACTGTGGCAGGTAAGGATGTGATATACTAAGTCTTGCATGAGCATAACAAATAGATGATCCCTATGATGGGGGAGTCACCACTTTTATCAAGCCACAAGTGACTTTTTAAAAAGCTATGTTTCTACTCAAGGAAATATGTATGGTGAGTATCTTGGGAGCAAAACCATCTATGCTCTTGCACTAAATTATATCGCAAATATCCTCAATCAATAGAACAGGTGGGCTACTACTAAAAGGTGTTTAGTCATGTTCGATGTTTTTGGACATAAGTTCATTCTACAGTGACTCACTTAAGAGCCTTGTAACTAGTGGTGGGGCCCATTTGTCCTTTCGGCCAGTTACACTGTAGGAACAGCTATACCCAAGGCTACAGCTTTCGCTCTCACCTGATTTCCATAGCAACTTGAAGGATTTACCGCGTGAGGTCGTTCCCAAGAGTGATGTGTCTCTTGGCAGGCCTCTCTTAAAAAGATAAAATTTGAGTGTTACTAACACTTTTCTCTTGCATCTAGGACCATGAAAGCCAAGGGAGAGGATAGTGTGTGTTAGAAGTGGGACCACTCGACTGACTTTTTGCACAAGTGTGCCAAGCACGAAAAACACTTTGTTCTTTTTAACCCATCATCGCAAATGTGGTCTAACTATTTGGAGATGTTGCTCCAACAATCATGATGTTCTTTTTAACTTCAAAGGCAATATGTTGTAATCTAGAAATGGGAAGTCCTGGTCAACTTAATAAAAAACACATTTGCATGAAGTAAATTGCTTGCAAGAATTGGAACAAGTGGATTGTAAGTTTTTAATTGCACCAAAATTTGAAATGTGGCTTGTAAATTCTTTAGTTTGATGCAAGGAAATCAAATTGTTGATTTTAAGCCCCAAAAGAAAATGAGTCCTAACTTGCAATGAAAGCAAATGCTTATTTTTGTTCAGTTTTAATGCACCAAAGACAAGTGACCCTAACTAGAAAACAAGGAAAATCTGTTTTGTTCAAGTTTTAAAACACCAAAGACAAGTGACCCTAACTAGAAAACAATGAAAATTTGTTTTGTTCAAGTTTTAAAGCACCAAAAGAAAGTTTGTGATTTTTTTAATGGTGAGTTTTAAACCTACACAAACAATAACCGGTTAGTAAAATCCATATCCAAGGGGTGCTTCCACAAGCCTAAAATTTTCAATTTTTTTGGTTACAAGGTGATTTTTACAACATTCTGTTACAATAGTGCTAGTCTGTGTTTGAACAGAAGTGCTATTTAACACAAAAGTGCTAAAAGAAAGGGAAAGACAGAGAGGCAAAAGCACTAAAATAGGGTTAATAGCGCTAAACAATGTCAAATGTGCCAAAACAGTTCCAAAAGTGCTGAACTTGAGACAATAGCGCTATTCTAAGAACAATAGCGCTAAAACTATAAGTATCGATAGTGCTAGAACGAGTTCAATAGCACCAAAGCGTAACCTGTGTGACATTTTCAACATTCAAACATGTTAGTGGTTTAAAAAAAATGATATTTTTGGTTCTTGGATTCACGTCGGGTTCACCAAATGATGCTCTGCAAAATGGACAAGGTTAGTCTGAGATAAATAACACACACACAAGAAACCGTTAGTGTTAGTCAATGAAAAACTAATCTAAACAGGCATATCAAGAGAGACACTAAAATCATGCTAATATATCTAACTAATGAAATAAAGATAATGAGGCATCTCCAAATGCCTCTTAGCATGCTCTTAGTTCCTTCTCCCTTGTTCCTCTCCTCTCCAAGTTCCAAAATAGTGTAACTCTCAGCAGCTTTTTGCACTATGGATGCTTATGAAGGATTGAGATTGAAGTATTTGCTCTAAATATGCATAAAAAGATAATACTATACTATTGATATTAAAATGATTGATTTTATCCAAAATGACAAGATATTAGTTAATTATGCTAAAATGCTCTCTTAAAATGTCTATAGCTTCAATGCATACAAGTTTTCAGGATCTGGATTATGAAGAAATGGGCTCTATTTATAGGAAAAACGGAGCAATGGATGGTTGAGATTGAGTAATCTCAACAAGGGTCAAGATTGAATGATTTCAAATCCATGTGAGGGCTTTCAACCCAATCCCAGGATGACAAGTGTCAATGTGAGATAGGTTGAGAGGAGAGGGAATAAGCATTAAATGCTTGATATGACTTTGGGAGTTAAAGTCAAGGTTGGTTGAATGAATAAACTCTTTATTCAAAGAATAAAGCTTTTATCCAATGGATAAACTCTTGTGCAAATGTGAAATGGATGAATATGGTCAAAACAATAAATGTTTGGGGGGACAAGTTTGAAATAACCATAAATGGTTATGTAAGAGCCATAAATGGTCATGTAAGAGCCATTAGTGGTCTTGGAAGACTTTGGGGGTTAATTTGTTGAACACACAAAGCATTAAATGCTTTTCAAAGACTTTGGAGTCTTTGAGAAGTGACTCCATTTTGCTTAGGAATGTGACAATAATTAGGGGATGGATTAGGCTAATTAGGAGGGGTTAGAAGAATCTAGAAGGGGATTAGATTTTGCAAGTGGATTTGGTGGGTGAGGGAAAATAGGATTTTATTAAAATAAAAATTCATTTATTTCAATAAATGTGTGCAAGTTGCATTTGTAGGAAAATGCAAGTGGGGGGGGGGGGGGGATAATGATTTAAATAAATGTTTTTATTTAATTTATTTAAAAGAGGAAAAGGGGATTTTATTAAATAAATAGATTTTATTTATTAAATTGATTTGAATTTGGTTTAATGAAGTAATTAAAATAAATCGAATAATTTATTTAATTAATAGGAGAATGTTTGAAGATGAATTAATTAAATATTAATTTAATTAATTGATGGCTAGTGGATTTTTAATCAAATAAATAACAAATATTTATTTAATTAAGCTGGACAGATTTGTGTGACTACAAAAATATATTTGCAACTTCACATCTAAAAATGCTAAAGCAGATTCTTATTTGCTCAATACAATCTAGTCATAGGACTTACTTGTCCTTCTGCTGGGCTCTATACTCTGTTATCAAAATAGGTCTTCAAGCTTCAGTGCTCGGTAATCACTATGTAGCATCCCCATGCTTACACTTGCCCACATACATTGTTTATCAACAGTTCCTTATTTATAAACAATTGGCCAACCGCTTAATCTTCTTGATCACATTTCCCATGATCAATCATAGCCATCAGATCTTCAAACTTGACCAGGTTCAATGTATCCTTCGATCTGAAAATGTTTTACCCTGCCTTGGAGCTTGCATACATTTCTTGGAACTTGTGCTAGGGTATTGCGGTTCAATCTGAGCTGTAGATCTTCCTGCCGATCTTTCATTGCCATAGATCCTTAACAACCTTTATACACATTGTAACAATCATTTAATCATAACCAGTTCATCAGCTTCCTTCATTAAATAATGCTTTTATTCATTCAATGCATTCTGTTATTACTCGGTTGCAACTCGGTAAATACTAAACTTCACTCGGTAGACATTCTGCCTTCATTAACTGATAGCGATAACCTTAGGGTTTTTTGACTAGGTTCTTTGCTTGGTAACATAGTATAGTATTAACCTTACAAACAATAGCATATGTAGGATATCAAAAAATAATCTAAACATCATGATCTCATCATTGTCTAACTCGGTAATAGTTGCCCATTGAATAACTTATTCCTCCCCTTATTCATCACATTTTTTCTGTGTCTTTTACTGGCATCTTAACTCTCTTCAAAACATACTTCTTAAGATATGGCAACATCATACTGAACCAAAAAATCAATTTCTTGACATCAATGACAAAATAATAATATTAAGACAGTAAACATCCTTAATCAGTTATATCCATAATCACCAACCTTCTCAATATCCTTATTGAAATGCCAACAATCTCTCATTGTAATTGGAATGCCAACAATCTCCCCCTTTGGCATTGATGGAAAAACCAATTGATTTGACCTAAATGATTCGGATTCAGATTGCTGAAATGCTAAAATGCTCTCCCCCTATCATTAGTCTTCTCCCCCATACATTAGTCTTCTCCCCCTTTGACAACAATGCCAAAAAGTAAATAACTAAAACATGATTTCTTTCATTGAGAAGTGAATTCCTTGTTGTTATGTGTCAACTTAGTCTTGGTCAGAGCATTATGTCTTCAATTCCTGTTCCCTGTATTTGTTCCCTGCACACCTTTAGAAAATCTCCTAAAGTGTGTAAATAAGCATCAATCCACACATAATATTTTGTAGATTCATCGAATTGACGATTTCACTGAACTCGGTCAGTGAGTAGAAGATAGGGGTAGGACCCCTAACTTGCTTCTAAGATACTCAAAAGTGTCCCTTGGCAGTGGCTTGCTGAAGATATTTTCTATTTGTTCCTTTGTGCTAACATACTCCAACACCACTTTCTTCTCTTGAGCTTCCTTCTCTAAGATAATGATATTTGATAGAGATGTGCTCTGTCTTAGAGTGAATAACAGGATTCTTTGAAATGTTAATGGCACTAGTATTGTCACAGAATATAGTTACTAGCTCGGTAACTTTCTCATTTATACCTTCCAACAGTTGTTTGATCCATGCTATATTAGTACAATTCAATGCTACAACAACATATTCAGCTTCTGCTGTTGACTGTGAAACACATCCTTGTTTCTTGCTAAGCCAACTTACTAGTCTTTCTCCTAAAAAGAAAGCTCCTCCACTTGTGCTTTTTCTGTCATCAATGTTGCCTGTCCAATCAGCATCAGTGAAAACTTTTAAATCAAAGTCATTTCCTTTCTGATATACTAAGCCATAATCTTCCTTACCTTTCAAGTATCTGAAAATTCCCTTGATTGTTGTCATGTGTGTTTCCTTGGGATCTGCAGAAAATCTTGCAACTATACCTATTGCATGTGCTATATCTGGCCTGCCGTGAACAACATATTATAGTGGTTTTGAGTCCTCCATTCCAAATTTCTTCAAGATTTCCTTTATGTACTTGGATTGAGTAATGAAAATTTCATCTTTCATTTGTAGTATCTGTAAACCTATAAAATACTTTATCTCACCGATTAGTGACATCTCAAATTCTTTGGTCATTTCATTTCCAAAGTTCTTGCATAGAGAGTCATTTCCACAAAAGATAATATCATCAACAAATATGGCTGAGATCAGTATTCCATTTTCATCATTCTTCATGTACATGTTACTGTTTTCACTAGTTCTTATAAAACCAATTTTGATTAAATAAGAGTGCAATCTTTCATACCATGCTCTAGGTGCTTGTTTCAGACCATATAAAGCTTTGTTCAATTTACATACCTGATCATTATTCTTTCCTTCAACAAATCCTTCTGGTTGTTCAATAAAAACTTCTTCTTCTAATATACCATTCAGAAATGTAGATTTGACATCCATTTGATATACCTTGAAATTTTTGAAAGCAGCATATGCCAACAATGTTCTTACTCCTTCAAGTCTTGCCACAGATGCAAAAGTCTCACCATAATCAATTCCCTCTTCTTGGGCATAACCTTTGCAAACTAGTCTTGCTTTATTTCAAATGAGCTCACCTTTTTCATTCAGCTTGTTTCTGAAAATCCTCTTTGTACCGAATACATTTTTGTCCTTTGGTCTTGGGACCAGTTTCCATGTGCCATTCTTCTTGATTTGATCAATCTCTTCTGTCATAGCATTTATCCAATCTTCATTGTGTTAGTGAACAAATTTGCTCTTTATTTTTAAATGATTAATCTTAAACTCTGTTGCCTTATTCTAAGAACAAATGATTCACTGAATAGTTGGGTAAGTGTTGTTCAAATCACTTCCCTCTGAATTTTTGCATAGGTACAACTCCCTATCTTGGTTTTTCATGAAATATGTTTTATTTTTATTTATATCTCAAAGAAAGCTTTTAACCAAAAAGCACATAAGGTCGCCTATTTCATTCTTGGATGAAAGGCTGCAACTTTTCTCATGTGTCATAAACAATGAAAGCTATTTCCTTAATTTTCAAAGCATGTAACTACAACAACTGAAACAAAGTTCAATATACTTCTTTCACCTAAACTAATAAAAGATGAACAAATTCAAGGAAAATAGATTTGCCCTCAATCATGAATCTTTTCTAGAGTAAACAACACATTCAAAGGAAAGAACATCAAAGGAATAATGAAATACTGCAATGAAACCATCAATTACTATTACTTTGATAAGATGAACACATGCAAAGACATGTTATTTATTTGGATTCAAAATACACAGATCTTTCTTCTCCCCAAAAATAATATGATCAGATTTCATATATTTATCCTTATGCAACAAAGGCACAAAAATACATCTACCAATCATCTGATTCCTCCTTTGATTCAGAACATAAAATACCAAAACAAAAACTTCAGTCAAAGTTCACAAAATTAGTTACTAAAATCTAACCCTTCTACCACCTGTTTTACTTAATTTATAGTCTAAACAGGGGAGGTCTCCCTAAAAACTCGACCACTCCCCGATAAAATAGTTACAAAACCAACAAAGAGTATTTTGGGATAGATGTCCCAAAGTTTCTACATAACCATAAGAAATGTTTTAAAAATAAAGAAAACTAGCCCTAAGTGGATGCATTATGTCATATTCCATCATTATCATCTTCTCCGTCTTCGCAGGCATCATGAGTAGCTGTGAGTTCTTGAACCATGGACTGGCTCGGGACTTTCATTGCATTGAGTTTCACCTTTGCCACCTCTTTATTCCACTTATGTTGCACCATCTTCTTTGAGTGTTTTGGTAGTTGATCATTCCCAATGAAAACCATAGATTCGATCCTAGCCACCTTGGTTATATCCTCTAGCGTGAAGCTACTCTTGACTCTGAGATTCTCCATGTTCAACTCGAAAGATTTGATTGCTTCCTATGTACTTGACCCACAGATTCCTAACTCCCAGTCATGATCGGGATTAACCACTTTATTATCCTTAACTATACTGCTTTGCAAATCCTGGAGTTCATAGACAGAGGTTCTTGCATTTGTAATCACCGATTGAAAGGTGAGCATGCACCACATGATAGTTTTCTTCAACATGAAAAGTTGACATTCATCGGCCACCAACTTAATTGAATGTTTTGTCAGAAACCTAGTAGTCCCATATTCTTCGATTCTGGCAAATAGAGGCAGGACATTTTGCCATTTGTGCTCTTCTTTCTCCCATGGTACAAGTTGGTTTTGGATTTTAGAAATCAAGCTTTGTACTTCATCACACAATTTCTGGGAGTCAGTTATGTACTTTTCACCATCTTTGATTATTTGTTCAATCCACTTCTCAACCGCTTTAGTGATGCTCTTAGCCCGTTGAACTTGGTTCATCACCTTCTTGTTTTCCGGAGAAGTTGGGTCAAAATTCTCAGTGGTATGGGATATTGGAATTGCTCCAAGGCAACCAATACTTTCGACGAACTGAGCCAAAACACTTATGTGTCTTTTAAGTTCTCTTTTCTCCCATCCATCCTTCTCTAACTAGGTAAGCATTTTCTTCGCTGACACTTGGAAAAAATGGTTATCTGTATCTCTGCTCATCTTTCCCAACTTTACTTTTGTGATTTCAAAATCATCAGAACCAGCCTCTTTGTTTTCATCTTTTGGCTTGTATGAGGCAATTTTGGCCATCCATTTTCTAGTTTCTTCGTCATTGTTTAGGTGAGTAGTGGTCTTGAACCTTTTCGGCTTTGGATTCTTCTTAGAGTATTTAGCAACCATTTCCTGAATCAAAATGGTCACAGGGAGAAAGCTCCTTTTCTTGTTCACTAAGGTTGTTAACCATTTAGGGGTTGCAGCGGAATGAGTAGTTCCTTCAATCATTTTTGGTGGTGGCGTCATTGCCACAGTCACTGTTTGGGAGTCTAGAGCACAAGCAACTTCACCATCCAAATCTTCAATTTCAAAAATCTAAGCCTCAAGCACGACATCTTTTACTCCCATATCCTTGACCTGGTCCATCTTCCTCTGGGCGACACTACGTGTTCAAGTATGTCAAGGGGTACTGAAATCTAGAGTTGGGCTAGACCTGCATCTAGGTTGAGCCGACTTGATTTCCTTACCTGCACGAACAGGAGCACTGTTAGAAGGATGTTTTGGTGAAGATATATTTCATGTAGAAAGGGACTTGGCGCCTAGCTTTATTGCTTTCCTTTTAGCCACCCATGCCATGGTTCTTTCCAGAACTTGTTTGGTGCTTAATTGTATGTCATCATTTTCCTCCTCATCCCAATTAATTGGGGGCATTTCATTCTCTGCATGGGCTAAATATCCTGGTTCAAATAATTCAAGATAACCCTCTTCAATCCCTTTAACATCTAACTTTATTTGCAAAGAGACAACCTATTCTAGCACCAATCTCATGTTTTCCCTTTTGAAAACTTCAAGTTCATCTATACAGTCTTCCCAGAAGTCTTCTAGCTATGGCATGGGAAGATAAGGCATTAAGCCAAGGCTCTAAGAAAATCCCTTATTGTCAAACCCTTTCCTTTCAGAATACAGAGAGAAATTAAAATTCCTAAGGTCTGCTCCTATACTTAGTGCATCAGACATTGAATTACAAGACAACACTCCCAATTGTATTGGAAAATGACCTTACCACTTGTCCTTAGGCTGTGCCTTCTTGACCACAGAGGTCAGTTGTTTGCATACTTCTGCTAGAACAAAACAATCAAAACAGAAGTGCAAAAGCTTGAAGGGTTCCTCTTCAAAGCCTCCTACCCATATATAGCAAAAGCGTGGGAACTGGATGTAAAAACTACTGAACTTCTTAATCAAGGTCTGTGCATCATCTAAAATCTATTTGGCCTTTGTACCCTTCAGTTCATGACACATATCACCTAGGAATGCATTGTGTATCCTTCTGAAATCTTGTAGGGTATTGTCTTTTTGTAGCATAGGATAGAACTCATACACCGGAACATCTTCCTCAATGAGCTGATTTGGTACACCCGTTAACTCCTTAACACAAGCTAGACAATACAAGAGATATGCGGACATGAAGAAGTTTTGTTGAAACTGCTTGGCTAGACTCAACTGCTCTCTCATTGAATCAGCAATTAACTCTGCCCAATCCAAATATTGTTTTCCTTCCAGAACTAATTGCACATAGCAATATATCCAATCATCAAAGCTCTAAGCTTCGGTAGAACCTCTAGCTTGATGCAATAGAAGCATCACATCATGGATATGTGGCAACATGTGGTTCTTGTTAGGATTTTTAGGTAACCTAGAACCACCTCTCTGAGGGACCTTCAACCAAAATTTTGCCACATTATTTCGGTGTCCGACTCTATCTACATTGAACTTGCTGATTGACTGGGCAGGAGAGAAATTAGAAAGCTAGTAATCCAGTATCTTGAAAACTGAAGCAATCACCTCACGGTTAATGGCAAGAAGGGTTTCGCCATTATCTCTTTTAATAGTTTCAGATACAGGGTCATATCTAGCAATACACTCCCGAACCAACTCTGGGCAAGTAATTGCTGGAGGAAAGGCTGGGGCTTCTAAAAGTCCACTACTCAAAATCTCTATACAAAAAGACTTATCAATACCTTTGAACACCCTTTCTTTCAAATCTTCAAGGTTCTCTCCTTTCAGGTCAATATCACTAACTATGGCTTCTGTGGACGCCAAGCTAAAGATGTTTCCAAACAAATGCACAGTGGACTTCATGACTTCAAAACAAGAAACCTAAATTTGATTGTAGTGAAGCCTTCTGTATGAGAGAAAATGCAAGGGAAAACACTGGAGAAAATAAGGAAAGACTCACCTTCACAGTTGTATAATCGGACGACGGCTAGCAGTAAGAAAGACTCCTATCCAGGGATAACATAAACAAAAGTCCAGCAGCAAGTAGCAAATGCAAAACACAAATGATTTTCATACCTTATTGAGAAAGGTAATGATATAGACACATTAAATGCAATGATTTTAAAATTTTAGTTTGGATGTAGCAAGTTGGTAGATTAGACCCTCGTACGCATGCATTAAATGTATGGCAACGTGCTTTAAGAAACTGCCAATTTCAGAAATGTTCACTTACTTCGAAAAAGCCAAAGAATGACATCACTTTAAGATATGGTTTTGCCTCTCCATATTTAGCAATGAATGCACTTCCCAAAACATTGGAAACTGCGAGACCCAACAACATTGAACCCAGATGAACATCTTGAACCTAATTCTTGAGTGTTCAAGTAGTTCAAGATGTACGCCGCATCAAACTGTTGACCACTTGCTGTGTTGAACACATTGAACATATTTGAACCCTTTGAACTCAGTTCAATAAGTTCACCACAGATGTTATATCACCGAATAGGAAAAACTTTTGGAAGAGCCACTGCAAAACACTTAGAGAAAATGTTAGTATAAAAAAACTTTTTCTAAACACCTTGGAACCTATTGAACCTAAATGAACCTATTGAACCTAATTCAAGATGGTTCGACGTGTTCAAGGAGTTCAATCAATTGTCTGAACCTGACTTAAATTACTAGAAAAAGGATTTGAGGACACATTAAGGACTTGAACCAAGGCAATATGGCATGAACTAGGACTCCAACATAAAAATGAAAAGATGACCCACTCTTGCCATGAGGAATAGATGGCGCGATAACATTGGCTCTGACTGGGGATTGTATTTTTCAAAGGAAAATGCAAAGAACTCACATACTCTGGTTTCACAGAACATAAACAAAGGGGAAAGGATTAGGGGCACAACCAAAAAACACCTAGACTACCATGTACAAGCGACTCAAACACAGGATTTACAATTTATAGAGCTTGAAATCTTGCCCATTGTAGGTATAAGGCATGATCATTCTATCAGCATAGCTGAGTTTGAATGCATTTTGTCCTACTGCTTCACAAATTCTAAAAGGGCCCTTCCACAATGAATCAAACTTGTCGTGAGCACCTTTGGACTCTCTCCTTTTGTCCCATAGCAGCACCTCATCTCCTACTAGGAAACCTCTTGGTCGAGCTCGCATGTCAAAAATCCTCTTTACTCGGCTCTGATGTTCTGAAATCCTATCCACCAACAATTCTCTCTCTTCTTCTAACTTTGTCAGATAAATGATTCTTTTCTCCAAAGCATTTTGAAAGAAGGAATCTTCCACTACTGTTTGTAGCTTGGTTGCTGATAAATCCAATGGCAAAGAAAGTTTTTCTCCTACACCATACACAACTTCAAAAGGTGCCATTCCAAAGGCCCTCTTGGGTGTGGTTCTATCTGCCCACAAAGCCTCATATATCTTCTTATGCCAATTCCGAGCACTCTCGTTAACTAAGTTTTTCATGATGGCTATCAAATTCTTATTGCTAGATTCGGCCAAACCATTGCCCTGTGGGAAATAATTAGAAGAATGTGAGAGGGAGATATGATGATCATAGAAAAATAGAGTCAACTCTTCGGAGGAGAAATATAATGCATTATCTATCACAATTTTCTGGGGTACCCCTAAACGAACTAGGATGTAATCCTTGAGAAAACTACACACAATCTCTGAATTCACCTTTTTGGTGGGAATGGCCTCTACCCACTTAGTAAAGTAGTCAATTGCTGTCAAAATATACATGTGACCCACACTAGAATGAGGGTTTATTGGGCCTATGAAATTGATGCCCCACTATTTGAAAGGTTCATCCATCACTATAGGCCTTAGAGGCAGGGCTGCCAAATGTGGCTTTCTAGAAAACAATTGACATTTCTCACATTCTTTCACATGAATATAGGCATCCTGAAACATGCCAGGCCAATAAAAACAATTCCTCAGAATTTTGAAAGCAGTAACAGATGATAAGAAGTGTCCCTTACAAACCTCTCCATGATAGGCTTCCAGGAGCTTTTGTTGTTGAGGTTTATCTACACACCTTAGATATGTTCCATCTAAACCCTTTTGTATAAAACATCCTGCCAAATTACATACTTTGTAGCTTTTAATTTTAAATTCCTTTGTTCTGTAGCCGATATATGATTTGGGCAGCTACCATAAGTTAAATAGTAGGCCACATCAGAGAACTAAGTATCCTGCAACCCAACAAAAAGAGTTAATGGTAACTCCGCTTCAGTTTCCACCTCATTTTTTGCTATCAACCTGCATAAGCCCTGTCCTTTAATTATCTTCGTAGGGCAAATATCTAAGTCATACTCCTGGATTTTCATCACCCAAGTTGCTCTCTTATTTAGTCCAACCTCCTGCTGAGTCAAAATACTCTTTACGGTTGAATCTAGGACAAAAACTATAGAGTGAGAATGCAGGATATAGTACCGAAACTGTTTCACGACTTTTACAACAGCATATGCGTGCTTCTCCATAGGTGAATACTTAAGCTCATGCTTCTTGAGTGGAGTACTCATGAACTCTATGGGCAATTCAGCCCCATTTTCATCCAACTATAATAGAATCCCAGACATAGTATGGTCTGATGCATAACAATACAAAATGAAATCCTTTGTAAAATCTGGATTAACAAGAGTGGGTGCATTTGCAACCAATCCCTTAATTATTTCAAAAGCATTTTTGTCCTCTTTGGTCCACTTGAAAGGATGTTACTTGCTTAGCAAGCCAACAATGTGTTTGGTGGTCTCAGCAAATTTTGAAACAAATCTTCTTAAGAAATTCACTTGACCAAAGAACGAGCTTACTCTAATCTGACTTGAGGGTAAACTGAGACATTGAATTGCATTAACTCTCTTGGGATCAATCTTGACTCCCTCTTTTGAGACAATGTGTCCTAACAATTTGCCCTCTATGACACAAAAACCTGATTTCTTAGGATTCAAAGAAATCCTGTGCTCACGACAACGCTGCAATACTGCACTCAAATCCTGAAAATGATCTATCCTTTTTTTTGAAAACACTGTGAGGTCATCTAGATAAACTACAATTATTCTGTCTCAGAAATCCTTGAAAGAGGAATCCATAGCCCTTTAAAAAGTGGCTCCGGCATTTATTAAACCGAAAGGCTTGCGGTTGTATGCGAATGTTCCCCATGGAGTGATGAACGCTGTCTTGTGCTGCTCATGTTCTACTATAGTAATCTAGTTGTAACTAGAAAAGACATCCAACATCGACATCATCTCTGACCCTAACACTATCTGCAAAATGTGATCCATATTTGGTAAAGCATAGTTGTCCTTTAGGCTTGCTTGATTCAAATTTCAAAAATCAACACAGATACGAATTTCCCCATTTTTCTTTCTTACAGGCACAATGTTAACTACCCAAGTGGAATGGTGGATTGGATATATGATTCGGGCTTTAAGCATTTTTTCAACTTCCTTAGAAATGGCATCTGCCATAATGGGGTTGAAATTCCTCAATTTTTGCCTAAAAGGAGAGGCGCTTGGCTTCAGCGGAATCTGATGTTGAAAATGTCCATTTCTAAACTCCTTCAGGTCATCATAAGACTAGGCAAAAACATCAATGTATTCCTTAATCAATGTACCAAGTGCTCTCTTTTCCTCCATAGAACAACACTTACCGATTGTCACTTCTTTTGGACTAGCTTCATCTCCCAAATTTATTTTCTCACAATTTCCTTTCCCATCATCCTTGGGAACTTTGTTACCTATGAATGCATCATCTCTAGTGAAAAATATCTCCAGTGTCACTAGCCCCTTTGGAATTTTGTTATCTCTGAGCTGAATAAAGCTATTTGTAGGATCTACCTCTAGGTCTGGATTGAACTCTTTGCAAACATTCTCAGAGCCTTCAAAATATGACTGAGAAAATGATTGAGCACATTCTAGGAAATCTTTGATCTGTACATCTGCATCAAAAACCTGCCAATGATCTACATTATCAGGAACACTGGGCTTATAGATCATTTCAATCCTATATGAGTTATCTTTAAAATCTGGATGTGGTAATAAAAGTGAGGTTGACACGGCCAATAAATCTGCCCTACTATTTTGCTCCCTCGGAATTGCTTCAATCGAGAAGGCATCAAAGAATTCTAACTCATCCTAAACTCTATTCCTATAATGCTTCAACCTGTCATTCTTAACCGTATAGACATTCCTTACTTGTCTAACGATTAACTCTGCATCACCTTTGACTTTAAGCAACTTAATTCCTTTACATTTAACCTCACTTAATCCCAATAATAGTGCCTCATATTCAGTAGTATTATTAGTGTTCTTAAAATCCAACTTGAAAGAAAAGGAAAAAATATTACCAGTTGGTGATAGCAAAACCACTCCTGCCCCTGAATCAGAGTTAGCACAGCTTCCATCAAACTCTATTTGCCATAGCCTGTCAAGTTCATCAACTACCTTGTCCATTTTCTTTTCACCAGGTGCAAGAATAAGATAGTTTCCAAACTCACATTCCTGAAATAGAATTTGGGCTTTGGGATTATCTGAGGGAAATACAGTATACTTATTCTTGGGCTCAGGTTCAAGCTTAATTTTTTGATTTCCAAGGGAAATGATGGCTTCAGACCAATCCATTTTGATTTCACCTCTGAAATCTTTGTAAAACGTCCTACTCGAAAGCATTCTATAACTCGCCAGAATATCAATAACCAATATAGTTAATCTTACTCTTTTGTTTGGGCACGTTGCTAGCACTGCCTGGACATCCTTTACTTGACCAATAAGAGGAACCTATTTTCCATCCATTGAAAAACATCTCCCAAACATTTTAGTGAGGGTCAAACCTAGAGATTTAGCCATAGGAGATGGCATTATATTGTCTGAAGCCCCTGAATCAATTATGCAATTACTTAACCTTTGGCCATTTAGGAGAAGGGAAATATAGAAAGGTTCAGGTTTCAGAATCTCAACCTCATGCCTAGACTTTGTATCATGAAAAGCATAGGGATCTACCAGATTAGCTAATGACCAGGGGATAGATGAAGACCCCTTTGCAGCAGCTAAATCACTATTTTCCATACATCCATGTACTTGAGACTCCGAAAAGGAATCTCCTTTAATGTATTTGACCAATTTATCCAACTCTTTTGGGTTAAGCTTTAAATAATCAGTGGTAGGAATTTGAACGGTAGAGGCCTTACAGAATTTGATGATATCAAAGGAGGAAGAAGAGGAAGAGCTCTTATGATCTTCATGATTCCTTTACAAAATCTTAACCTCAGGAATCTTTGAAAAACTATTACCTGGGAGATCTTTGCCTTTGAAATTGCTTCCAGAATGGTTCACAAATGAAGAAGGCTGGGAGGTTTGTTGATTCCTTGTTAGAATCACATATGAAGAACCTTCAAGAGTCACCAAAATGTTACTACCTTTTTCTAAATCTGACTCATATTCGAGGTAGAATGTTCTAGAGTTGTTAGGTACCTCTTGAATTCTTTCTGCTTCGGTGAACTCTCCTAATTCATCCTTTGTGTTTTGCATCTGAGCATGTCTTATCATATCAGGACATGAAACCCCATCATGATCAGTGGTAAGATGAAATGAACACATGACACCTTTGTCAGGAGGTGCCTCTATCTGTAATCTTTGTGGAACTGCAGGAAGTTGCAACGGTCATCTATAGTTATATTGATTTGAAGTTCTCCTACTTATATCCTGATAAGGTTGTGGATAAGAGTTTCTAGGCTTAGGTATCTGCCTCTTTAAAGAAATCATATCATTGACAATCCGCTGAACAACCAAATTGGTAGATGATGTAGAAGCCTGAGATTGTCTCTTAGGAGTTTGTACATCTTTCCTCCATTTGCTAGCTGTTATCAGATCATCTTCAAGCTCTATAGCCTCATTTTGTGCAGTTTCTAGGTCTGCCGACCTGCTTCTTCTAAGGTGAAACCCTACATTAGGTGGCATGGAATTTACAAAGAAACATCGCTGATTATCTGCAGTTGGTCTCTTGGCTTGAGGAATTTTGTGAATAATCTTATTATATCTTGCTACATGATCCCTCATTGGCTCATGAATTTCCTTCTTCATCTGTGTGAGTTGAGCCAGTAACGTGTGTTCATCATCAATGCTTTGGAATCTTTTTTCAAAAGTGGTTTTCATCATTTTCCAATTAGTTATGGATTCTGCTTGTAGCTGGCTAAACCATTCTGCTGCCCCTTCGGTGAGGGTTTGGACAAAAAGCCTAACAACCATGTCCTCATATTGAACTGCTAGGATTCTAGTTGCTACATTAAAAGATTTCAAATGCTCTTCAACTGAAACTTTCCCATCACCTTTATATTTGGGTAAAACATCCTTTGCTCCTTTGGGTAGTGGATTATGGGCTGTGAGAGCAAGAGGCCCAATAGCCGCACCCTAGGGTTGAGCCATAATGAACACCGGATGAATGGTCACAAGAGGAGGGGCTTGAATTCTAGTAAGTGTTAGTGCTTGCCAAGGGGAGGAAAAAGATATAGGGGTAACTCTGACAGGAGATGAAGGTCTACTTTTGGCCTTCCTTCTAGGAGTAAAACTTGGGGTAAATGACAGATTTTGCAATTCTTCAAAGCAGTTATCAACCAGTCCTTCTCTTCTTTTTGCTCTAGTATATGGACGAGAATCTAGGGTGATTACTTGTATGAAAAACTAAACTATTTCAAACAAGACTCAATCTCAACAAGCTTCCTTAACTCAGAGAAACTTTTCCAATTTGAGTTCACTCTTGTTATGTCTATGGCATACTAGTCTACTGAAAAATTGGTTTTCTCTTTGTTTCGCTCCCCAGTAGAGTCGCCAAAAATCTGTTAGTGAACAAATTTTCTCTTTGTTTTTAAATGATTAATCTTAAACTCTGTTGCCTTATTCTAAGAACAAATGATTCACTGAACTATTGGGTAAGTGTTGTTCAAATCACTTCCCTCTGAATTTTTGCATAGGTACAGCTCCCTATCTTGGTTTTTCATGAAATATGTTTTATTTTTATTTATATCTGAAAGAAAGCTTTTAACCAGAAAGCGCATAAGGTTGCCTATTTCATTCTTGGATGAAAGGCTGCAACTTTTCTCATGTGTCGTAAACAATGAAAGCTATTTCCTTAATTTTCAGAGAATGTAACTACAACAACTGAAACAAATTTCAATATACTTCTTTCACCTAAACTAATAAAAGATGAACAGATTCAAGGAAAATAAATCTGCCCTCAATAATGAATCTTTTCTAGAGTAAACAACACATTCAAAGGAAAGAACATCAGAGGAATAATGAAATACTTCAATGAAATGATCAATTACTGTTACTTTGATCAGATGAACTCATGCAAAGACATGTTATCTATTCGGATTCAAAATACATAGATCTTTCTTCTCCCCAAAGACAATATGATCAAATTTCATATATTTATCCTTATGCAACAAAGGCACAAAAATACATGTGCCAATATTTTTCCAAAATAGATCCCAATCATCTGATTCTTCCTTTGATTCAGAACGAAAAATACCAAAACAAAAACTTCAGTCAAAGTTCACAAAATTAGTTACTAAAATCTAACCCTTCTACCATCTATTTTACTTAATTTATAGTCTAAACGGGGGAGGTCTCCCTGAAAACTCGACCACTCCCCGATAAAATAGTTACAAAACCAACAAAGAGTATTTTGGGACAGATGTCCTAAAGTTTCTGCATAACCATAAGAAATGTTTTAAAAATAAAGAAAACTAGCCCTAAGTTGTTGCATTATGTCATATTCCATCATTATGATCTTCTCCATCTTCACGGGCATCATGAGCAGCTGTGAGTTCTTGAACCACAGACTGGCTTGGGACTTTCATTACATTGAGTTTTGCCTTTGCCACCTCTTTATTCCACTTATGTTGCACCATCTTCTCTGAGTGTTTCGACAGTTGATCGTTCCCAATGAAAACCATAGATTCGATCCTAGCCACCTTGGTTATATCCTCTGGTGTGAAGCTACTCTTGACTCTGATCTTCTCCATGTTCAACTAGAAAGATTTGATTGCTTCCTATGTGCTTGACCCGCAGATTCCTAACTCCCAATCATGATCAAGATTAACCACTTTATTATCCTTGACTATACTGCTTTGCAAATCCTAGAGTTCATAGACAAAGGTTCTTGCATCCGTAATCACCGACTGAAAGGTGAGCACATGCCACATGATAGTTTTCTTCAACATGAAAAGTTGACATTCATTGGCCACCAACTTAATTGAATGTTCTGTCAGAAACCTGGTAGTCCCATACTCTTCGATTTTGGCAAATAGAGGTAGGACATTTTGCCATTTGTGCTCTTCTTCCTCCCATGGTACAAGTTGGTTTTGGATTTCAGAAATCAGGCTCTGTACTTCATCACACAATTTCTAGGAGTCGGTTATGTACTTTTCACCATATTTGATTATTTGTTCAATCCACTTCTCAACCGCTTTAGTGATGCTCTTAGCCCGTTGAACTTGGTTCATCAACTTCTTTCTTTTCGGAGAAGTTGGGTCGAAATTCTCAGTAGCATGGGATATTGGAATTGCTCCAAGGAAACCAATACTTTCGATGAACTGAGCCAAAACACTTATGTGTCTTTTAAGTTCTCTTTTCTCCCATCCATCCTTCTCTGATTGGGTAAGCATTTTCTTCGCTGACACTTGGAAAAAATGGTTATCTGTATCTCTGCTCATCTTTCCCAACTCTACTTCTGTGATTTCAAAATCATCAGAACTAGTCTCTTTGTTTTCATCTTTCGGCTTGTATGAGGCAATTTTGGCCATCCATTTTCTAGTTTCTTTGTCATTGTTTAGGTGAGCGGTGGTCTTGAACCTTTTCGGCTTTGGATTCTTCTTGGAGTACTTAGCAACCATTTCCTAAATTGGAATGGTCACAGGGAGAAAGCTCATTTTCTTGTTCACTGAGGTTGTTAACCTTTTAGGGGTCACAGCAGAATGAATAGTTCCTTCAATCATTTTTGGTGGTGGCGTCATTGCCACAGTCATTGTTTGGGAGTTTAGAGAACAAGCAAATTCACCATCCAAATCTTCAATTTCTAAAATCTGAGCCTCAAGCATGACATCTTTTACTCCCATATCCTTGACCTGGTCCATCTTCCTCTGGGCGACACTACGTGATTGAGTATGCCAAGGGGTACTGAAATCCAGAGTTGGGCAAGACCTACGTCTAGGCTAAGCTGACTTGATTTCCTTACCTGCACAAATAGGAGCACTGTTAGAAGGACGTTTTGGTGAAGATATATTTCATGCAGAAAGGGACTTGGCACCTGGCTTTATTGCTTTCTTTTTAGCCACCCATGCCACAGTTCTCTCTAGAACTTGTTCGGTCCTTAATTGTATGTCATCATTTTCCTCCTCATCCCAATTAATTAGGGGCATTTTAGTCCCTGCATGGGCTAAATATCCTGGTTCAAACAATTCAAGATAATCCTCTTCAAGCCCTTTAACATCTAACTTTATTTGCAAAGAGACAACCTGTTCTAGCACCAATCTCATGTTTTCCCTTTTGAAAACTTCAAATTCATCTGTACAGTCTTCCTAGAAGTCTTCTAGCTATAGCGTGGGAAGATAAGGCATTAAGCCAAGGCTCCGAGAAAATCCCTTATTGTCAAACCCTTTCCTTTTAGAATACAGAGAGAAATTAAAATTCCTAAGGTTTGCTCCTATACTTAGTGCATCAGACATTGAATCACAAGACAACATTCCCAATTGTATTGAAAAATGACCTTCCCACTTGTCCTTAGGCTGTGCCTTGTTGACCATAGAGGTCAGTTGTCTACATACTTCTGCTAGAACAAAACAATTAGAATAGAAGTGCAGAAGCTTGAAGGGTTCCTCTTCAAAGCCTCCTACTCATATATAGCAAAAGCGTGGGAACTGGATGTAAAAACTACTGACCTTCTTAATCAAGGTCTGTGCATCATCTGAAATCCATTTGGCCTTTGTACCCTTCAGTTCATGACACATATCACCCAGGAATGCATTGTGTATCCTTCTGAAATCTTGTAGGGCATTGCCTTTTTGCAGCATAGGATAGAACTCATACACCAGAAGATCTTCCTCAGTGAGCTTCTTTGGTACACCTATTAACTCCTTAACACAAGCTAGATAATACAAGAGATATGAGGACATGAAGAAGTTTTGGTGAAACTACATGGCTAGACTCAACTACTCTGTCATTGAATCAACAATTAACTCTACCCAATCCAAATATTGTTTTCCTTCTAGAACTAATTGCACATAGCAATATATCCAATCATCAAAGCTATAAGCTTCGGTAGAACCTCTAGCTCAATGCAATAGAAGCATCACATCATGGATATGTGGCAACATGTGGTTCTTGTTAGAATTTTTAGGTAACCTAGAACCACCTCTCTGAGGGACCTCCAACCAGAATTTCGCCACATTATTTCGGTGTCCGACTCTATCTACATTGAACTCACTGATTGATTGGGCAGGAGAGAAATTAGAAAACTGGTAATCCAGTATCTTGAAAACTGAAGAAATCACCTCATGGTTAGTGGCAATAAGGGTTTTGCCATTATCTCTCTTAATAGTTTCAGATACAGGGTCATATCTAGCAATACACTCCCGAACCAACTCTGGACAAGGAATTGTTGGAGGAAAGGCTGCGGCTTCTAAAAGTCCACTACTCAAAATCTCTATACAAAAAGACTTATCAATACCTTTGAACACCCTTTCTTTCAAATCTTCAACGTTCTCTCCTTTTAGGTCAGTATCACTAACTATGGCTTCTGTGGACGCCAAGCTAAAGACGTTTCCAAACAAATGTACAGTGGACTTCATGACTTCAAAACAAGAAACCTAAATTTGATTGCAGTGAAACCTTCTATATGAGAGAAAATGCAAGGGAAAACACTGGAGAAAATAAGGAAAGACTCACCTTCATAGTTGTATAATCGGATGATGGCTAGCAGCAAGAAAGACTCCTATCCAAGGATAACATAAACAAAAGTCCAGCAACAAGTAGCAAATGCAGAACACAAATGATTTTCATACCTTATTGAGAAAGGTAATGATACAGACACATTAAATGCAATGATTTCACAATTTTAGTTTGGACGGAGCAAGTTGGTAGATTAGACCCTCGCACGCATGCATTAAATGCATGGCAGTGTGCTTTAAGAAACTGCCAATTCCCGAAACATTCACTTACTTCGAAAAAGCCAAAGAATGACATCACTTTAAGATATGGTTCTGCCTCTCCATATTTGGCATTGAATGCACTTCCCAAAACATTGGAAACCATGGGACCCATCAACATTGAACCTATATGAACATCTTGAACCTACTTCTTGAGTGTTCAAGTAGTTCAAGATGTACGCCGCGTCGAACTGTTGACCACTTCCTGTGTTGAACACGTTGAACATATTTGAACCCTTTGAACTCAGTTCAATAAGTTCACCACAAATGTTATATCACCGAATAGGAAAACATTTTGGAAGAGCCACTGCAAAACACTTAGAGAAAATGTTAGTGCAAAAAAACTTTTTCTGAACACCTTGGAACCTATTGAACCTAAATGAACCTGTTGAACCCAGTTCAGGATGGTTCAATGTGTTCAAGGAGTTCAATCAATTATCTGAACCTGACTTAAATGACTAGAAAAAGGATTTGAGGACACATTAAGGACTTGAACCAAGGCAATATGGCATGAACTAGGACTCCAACATAAAAATGAAAAGATGACCCACTCTTGCCATGAAGAATAAATGGCACTGTAACACACTGTTAAATGCCTCTTTCACTATCCTCATTTCAAATTTAGATATCAGACATGTGTTTTGTCTCAGTTTGTTCCTTATCATCACTGGATCATTCTTGTCTCCTATAATCTGACTTGATGCATGATTCCTTCTGACATACTTGGCTAATACAGGATCGATAGGCTCTATATGATCTTCTTCATCACTCGGTAATTGGATATTCTCTTCATTTCCTTAAACAGTTCTCTTAGTAAGACTTGTCGGTTGAACATAGACAAATTCATCATAATCTTCTAGTTCCTTGGAATTTGCTTCATCATTTCTTTCTGCAAATTCATCAATTTTCATATTTGTACTTTCTACTATTTTGTTAGATGTTTTGATCAGACATTTAAATGCTTTGCTTCTAGAAGAATAACCTAGAAATGTTCCTTCTTCACTTTTTTGATCAAACTTTCCATTTTTGTCATCTTTGTGTACATAGCATCTACTTCCAAAGATTTTAAAATAACTTACATTAGGTTTCTTGTCATACCAGATTTCATATGGTGTCTTCAAAGTTCCTTTCTTTAGTTGTACCCGTTTCAGGGTGTAAACTGTTGTGCTTATTACTTCTCTCCAAAATGTTTGTGGCACTTTCTTTTCAATCATCAGGGTTCTGGCACAATCCACAATAGATCTGTTTCTTCTCTCAGCAATTCCATTTTGTTGTGGAGTTCTCGGTGCAGAGACTTGTCTTTTTATACCATGATCATTGGACAATAAGTTGAACTCATCAGATGTGAACTCTCCTCCTCTGTCTGATCTAGGACATTTCAGTTGTCTTCCTATTTCATTTTCAACTCTTTCCTTGTACCATTTAAACATTTGAAAAGCTTCTGATTTTTCTTTTAAAAACATTACTGACATCATCCTTGAGTAATCATCCACAAATAATATGAAATATTTATCACCATAATAACTTTGAACTTTCATAGGACCACAAAGATTAGTGTGCACAAGATCTAAAATTCCATTAGAAGTGTAGATCTTACTTGTAAAGCTTGATCTTGTCATTTTACCCATCTGCCATCCTCAGCACATAGCATTCTCAGGTTTTTCAAGACTCGATAGACCTCTTACTCAGTGCTTCTTGCTTATTTTGATCAAATTATCAAAATTTAAATAACAAAACCTTTTATGCCATAACCAGGTATCATCTATCTTTGCATATAGACACTTATTCCAAGTTGAGTCAAGGTGAAATGTGTTACCTTTTGTTTGTGTCCCAGTAGGAGCTAACTTTCCATGCTTGTCATGAACTTTGATAATTCCTTTCTGAAATTCTATTCAGTAACCTATGTTGTTTAGCTATGCTACACTCAACAAATAGTATTTCAAACCTTCAACCCAATAAACATCATTGCATTTTGCATTGTCAAGAAGTGTTATAGATCCTTTACTTCTTACTGGACATGGTGCATCATTACCAAATCTTACATAGCCTCCATCATAGTCTTCTAATATAACAAACTTGTGTTTATCACCTGTCATGTGATGTGAGCATCCACTATCTATTATCCAAGAATCATTAGTATTTATGTGAGATATTAGGGATTTTTCTTCATACCTTTCTTCATCTGATCCATATTTGATAGCCACATAAACTACTTCCTCTGTATCAGTTTCATCATCATTGGATTCCTCATCGGCTATTAGGCATGACTTTCTATCTCTTCTTCTGAAGTCTTGGTATCCTTTGTAATGATTATTTTTCTGTCTGTCATCTCGGTAATCTCTCTTTTTAGTAGATTCTTTTTCAGGACAATTAGAAGCCATATGTCCTATCTTATCACAATTGAAACATTTCAAAGGTAGTTTTCCTTTATACTTACCTTTGCCTCTTGGTAACCTTCTGGCTAATAGTGCTTCAAACTCTTCTTGCTTTTTGATTTCCTCATATAGTTTGTGTACTTCTTCCATGTTCTTACGAAATCTTTCACTTGCTCCACTATGATTCCCTTTAGAATACTTATACTTTCTATCATTGTAATCATCAGATTCATCAAGATGAAAAGAACTAAATGCAGATTCATCTGTATTTACCGATGACCCACTGTTATCAAAGTTACTTAACTCAAATGAATGTAGCTTACCAATAGTAGCATCTAAAGAAACTGGCATATTGGGTACATACCTCAATTCATTGATTGTAGAGACTTGGATTGCATAAGCTAGTAGAAGGGTTCTTAACAACTTACTTGTTATATCCTTTTCTTCAATAGTTCCACCTACTCCTTTGATTTGATTGACAATTTCCTTTAACCTTGTACTATACTGGGTTATGTTCTCACCTTCATTCATCCTCATAGATTCAAGTTGTCCTCTTAGACTGTCCACTTTTTCTCTTTGAACATGTTCATCACTACCATACACAGATATGAGCTTGTCCCACATTGCCTTGGCATCATTGCAGCCTTCTAGATCATTAAACTTTGAGTCGGTCAATGCAGATGTTATTTCAATCATTGCTTGAATATGTTCTTGATTTGCCTTTATCTCTTCCATTGTCAATGGATAGGTGCTAGGTGTAATGAAATTATTCTCCAGATAATATACAACATATTCTCGAACTCCTGATAGGTGCAACTTCATCCTTTTCTGCCATGTAGAGAAACTAGACTTGTTTAGCTTCTTATTTGCTCTATACAATCTAGTCATAGGACTTATCTTGTCCTTCTACTAGGCTCTATACTCTGTTATCAAAATAGGTCTTCAAGCTTCAGTGCTCGGTAATCACTATGTAGCATCCCTGTGCTTACACTTGCTCACATACATTGTTTATCAACAATTCCTTATTTATAAACAATTTGCCAACCGCTTAATCTCCTTGATCACATTTCCCATGATCAATCATAGTCATCGAATCTTCAAACTTGACCAGGTTCAATGTATCCTTCGATCTGAAAATGTTTTACCCCACCTTGGAACTTGCATACATTTCTTGGAACTTGTGCTAGGGTATTGCGGTTCAATTTGAGCTATAGAAATTCCTGCCGATCTTTCATTGCCATAGATCCTTAACAACCTTTATACATGTTGTAACAATCATTTAATCATAACCAGCTCATCAGCTTCCTTCATTAAATAATGCTTTTATTCATTCAATGCATTCTATTATTACTCGGTTGCAACTCGGTAAATACTAAACTTCACTCGGTAGACATTCTGCCTTCATTAACTGATAGCGATAACCTTAGGGTTTACCGACTAGGTTCCTTAGGGTTTACTGACTAGGTTCTTTGCTCAGTAACATAGTATAGTATTAACCTTACAAACAATAGCATATGTAGGATATCAAAAAACAATCTAAACATCATGATCTCATCATTGTCTAACTTGGTAATAGTTGCCCATTGAATAACTTATTCCTCCCCTTATTCGTCACATTCTTTCTATGTCTTTTACCGACATCTTAACTCTCTTGAAAACATACTTCTTAAGATATGGCAACATCATACTGAAACAGAAAATTAATTTCTTGACATCAATGACAAAATAATAATATTAAGACAGTAAACATCCTTAATCAGTTATATCTATAATCATCAACAACCTTCTCAATATCCTTATTGAAATGCCAACAATCTCTCATTGTAATTGGAATGCCAACAATATCCCTTTGTCTGTTATAATGCCAGAAATTACTTCAACTAGGAAGCTTAGGGGAGATTGCATCTACATATGGAGAATTGCAAGAAGGGATGCCAGAAGAGCTAGTAGGTGCCAAAATGGACCTGACTGTTGAAGCATTTGTAGGTAGAGAATTGGATCATGTCATTAAGTAGGAAAGTGATGAATTTTTGGCTGATAATAGTTTTGTAAAGATAGGAGCCTTTGTGCAATTTCTTTAGCGAAGGCATATAGGGTAGTTTAAAGAAAGGTGTGAAAAGGGGAAAGTTGAACAACCCCATAAGCATACATCTACTGTTGAAGCAGAAATAAAGCAGGAAATGGTGAGAGAGTCCCTGAGGAAGGGAGAAAATTGATTGCAGATGTTGGAGTGGTAATTCTCGTAGAATGAGACATAACCGATGCAATAGTTTTTGATGTAGTAAGGAAGGAGACCAAGCCTTTAGAGGGAATGAATTATAGTAATGACCATGCAACCCTTGTAATGTGGTCACTTAAAAGAGAGGAAAATAAAAGAAGGAGAGATTTCTCATAATCTCATTACTCAGGGGGCATGATTGTGAAAAGAGCCAGAGACACAGGGGTAGTAGAAGCTGCTAGCACAACCTTAGAGTTTACTAGATTCAGCATGGAAGTGGTTGAAAAAGAGGCCAAGGAGAAAGCTGATCTCTAGGTGAAATTAGAGGTAGTCCTAAAGGCTTATAATGAAGGAAAGCTTGAGCTAGCTTCTAAAGATAGCACTATTGCAGAGCTGAAGAGTAAATTGGAAGGACAACATCAAAGGGGTGAGTCTTCCCAACTGAGGATTGCTTCTTCTCCTACTAAGCCCCCTCCTTCCAGCCTAATTATTGAATTCCCTCCTTCTCCCATGACTCTTGGTTTCCAATCAGTTGAGAACATTTAGGATGAGATTGAGAGATTGAGTCAAGCTCAAACAATTTTTGCAAATAAGTATGAGGAAAAGATCAGGGGTACTGTTTTGAATTTTTTTGATACTATTGGGTCAGCAATTGTGCATATACATATGAGAAGGGTAATGAGTGTTTTAGATTCTTTCAAAGAAGAAAAGGCTACTTTGGAGCCAATTTTGGATAAATGGACCGCTAGAGAGGTGGATTTGAAGACTATATATTCTTTGTCCCAGGGAGAAGAAGGTGGTGATGTCATAATCAAACCTACTTGTGAATTAGAAAATGAGTTGGTCAGGTTTGCTTCAGAAGGAGTTAACATCAAAAGGAGGACAAACTTGTATCGAAAGGAGTATGCAAGTGAAAAATTTGAATTGTTTCCTGGAGGTTTTTTGAGCGCCAACAAAATAAAAGATAAAGAAGTATGGATTGAGGAGCTGGGTCATAAATTGTGTCAGAGAATTAATAACATTATAAAAATGGATGCTACTTCTTTATTTAGTTAGACTATTGAAGAAAGTGAGAAAATAAAATTACAATTCAGCTTTTTGGAGAAGAAAGTTAAACAATTGACAAAATCATGGAAGAGTTGGAACAAACTGAAGCAAAAAATCATTAAATTCTCATGGCCTGATGATGATACATTTAAAATATGGGAAACCAAATATATTTTGAAAGAAGCAGAAGCAGAGGAAGGTCCCACCGATGCCTCAACATGTGGCAGTTCATAGGCAACCTGATCTGCAGAGGAATACTTTTCAAAATCAGTTGTGCTCCTACTGCTACAATATTTTGTAATTGATGTAACTTTTGGGGGGGAATTACGGTTATGATAGGAATATTTTCTAGAGAAGTCTGAAGCTTGTCGCATCCTATTTTCTATAAGTGGATACCAGGACTACCTAGAAGGGGATCACAAGAATTTTGTATGAAAGATCTGGAAAAATATATACAGGCTTTTGTTTTGGCATTTTGGAGGATCATTTTGTGTCTATGTAAAACTTTGATGAGAGAATATTAATATACAATCAGAACATTTATGAGCCCAAATCTATGTTGTCTTTGTGTCTGTATGCTTGTTATTATTTTGATTAAATGATCTAGGATTATTTAGTTAAACGTGATGAATAATAATGAATAACTAATATCCTAACTAGTACTGAGAGGGGGGGTGAATCAGTACACACAAAAACTTACTCAAATATTTTGACACTCTGTAAACATAGATAACTGATTGTCTATACCACTGTACTTAACCATAGCAATATTGGTTAATAGAAATACTTCAGACAACTAAACTGGTAAAACAAAAGTACTTAAAATAGCATCCAACAATTCTTAAATCTAGATAGCTATTTTACCAGTTTGATCATGCATGAGTTGCATTAGTAATATCACAACCATTAGCTTTGCATGCATTTTCAACCGAACAAAACTACTCAACCATCACATAAAAAATACATAGTCCATGACACACAGATTTTTCACGTGGAAACCCAAATGGGAAAAACCACGGTGGGGATGAATACCTATAAGCTTGTTTGTGAACTCTTTTGAAGTCCACTATGTTAGGAGCCTAGTCAGTTAAAGACTTTACAAATAAGGTTTTGTTAGGAACTGATCCTGTTAGGGATCACCCGGTTAAGGGATGGCTATATATATTGTTAAAGGTTACCTTGCTACAGGATTTAAAGAACTCAATGAGATTGAGTCACCTGGTTAGAGGATTTGCAACAAGCCTGTTAAAGCTACCTGGTAAAGGGATTTTCTTTCTGTTGAAATGGTTAGAAGACAATAGATAAAACTCCGATATGATAACATCACTACTTTGCTAAGGCAGATCCTTTTCAGTTCCTCTCTTCTAGAATCACACTCTGCAGACTCCTTACTCTGGTTTGGCAAGTATCAAATCTCCAACACATAGACATAAACACAACTTTTGCCATCACAAACAATAACAAACATCATCGACCTTATAGACAATAATTAGGTCGGTAGAATAAACCCTAAACCCTAAATATTTAAGTTTTCAGTTACAAGTGGTCCAATCCTGACTGTTAAAATACATTGCATAGAGTAAAACAATTTGAGAAAGATCTCAAGTTATTCTACATCATCCAATCTTCACCGTACCTGGAAATTAGAAACCCATCATGCATTCTTCACACACCACTAAGAGAAACACACATTCCCGAGATAAACATTCAATGCATTCGCTCATCATGCGCAAGATTCTCAAAGAGATTCTTCACATGCACATAGCTAATGTGGCATATCAATCTCATCCTTATCTCTTAACTAACTCATCACAGAAGTTCATTGGTTGCACCGTACAAGTCAAATCACCAAACCGAAAACCCTCAAGCTGAACTAAGACTACAAACCAGTAGTCAAACTGTGAACCTCGACACTGGTTCACTCCATCCCAGTTGACCATAACTACTTCCAATCTTCATACCAGTGCATACGGGTTCACCTGCTTGAGCACCATATACTGATTCACTTATTGACATCAATGACAACATACATTATCACCTCTTCATCATATGCCAACAATCTCCCCCTTTGGCATTGATGGCAATACTCAGTGTATCATTGCTCAGTATCTGCACCATGCTCAATAACATATACCGGTTGACATATAGCTTCTCCCCCATATGTCTTCATCATCATATATCTTCTCCCCCTTTGACAGCAATGCCAAAGTGGAGGAACAAGCTTCCAAGCTCCACTATGATACTCCCCCTATGTAGTAGCATCCTTCAAAACATCAATCCTCTAAGATCTAACATGGTAGTACCTGATTGATGTGGAGCACACAACTTTAGTTTACTTCATGAAGGGGCAAAATCCCTAATTCACCTCTCAAATAGGTAAATGTAGTCTTTGGTAAGGGCTTAGTGAATATGTCTGCTAGTTGCTCCTTACTGGAAACATGTTCTAATACAACCTCTTTATTCTAAGCCTTTTCTCTCAAGAAATGATACTTGAGCTCAATATGCTTTGTCCTAGCATGCAATACTAGATTTTTGGAAATATTGATTGCACTAGTATTATCACAGAAAATACTCACTGGTTCAAATACAGTCACTTTGAAGCCATTTAGTACATGCTTCATCCAGATTGCCTGAGTGCAGTTCATAAATGCTTCCACATACTCCACTTCAGCCATAGACTAGGAAATATAGCTCTGCTTCTTTCTTCTCCATGAGACTAGTCTTCCACCAAGGAAGAACACACCACCAGTTGTGCTCTTTTGGTCGTCTCACATTACCTGCCCAATCTGCATCGGTAAACACTTTGAGATCAAAGTTGCCATTATATGGATACCACAATCCATAATCAACTATTCCCTTCAGATGTTTAAGGATCCTCTTTACCGCTACCAAGTGGGATTCTCTTGGATTCTTCTGAAAATGAGCAACTATGCCTACTGCATGAGAAATATATGGTCTATTATGCACCACATAGTACAGCTTACCGATCATTTACCGATACTCCTTCTCATTCACCAATGTTGAATCATCCTCCTTAGTCAGTTTGTAGTCGATCACCATCGGTGTTCCAACCGGTTTGCTCTCCTCCATGCCAAAGGTCTTCAATACCTCTTTGATATACTTGGATTGGGTAATGAAGACACCTTCTTTCATCTGTTGAATCTATAGACCAATGAAAAACTTTATCTCTCCAATCAAAGACATTTCAAACTCTTTTTTCATCACATCATCACATGCATGACTTATTTCATCATCTCCTTCAAAGATTATGTCATCTACAAATACTTCATAGATCAGTATCTGATCACCTTCAAATTTTAGGTAGATGTTGTTGTCCTCACTTGTTCTCTGAAATCCTATCTTCACAAGATGAGAGTGTAACCATTCATACCATACCATTGGTTGTTGTTTCAATCCATACAGGGCCTTGTGCAATCTACACACCATGTTACTATCCTTTGACAAAGAAAACCCATTTGGTTGCTCAATATACACTTCTTCTTCTAGGATTCCATTCAAGAATGTAGACTTTACATCCATCCGATATGCCTTGAATCCCTTGAATGCTGCAAATGCAAGTAGCATTCAGACACCTTCTAGTCTATCCACTGGGGAAAAGGTTTCTCCATTGTCTTCTCCTTCTTCCTGAGCATATCCTTTGCATACAAGTCTTGCCTTGTTTCTTACCACTGTGCCTTCTTCATTCAGCTTATTCCTGAAGACCCATTTGGTACCTATGACATTCTTGTGATCCGATCTAGGTACCAAGGACCATGTTGCATTATTCTCTATTTGGTCCAACTCCTCTTCCATTGCCTTTATCTAGTCTTCATCGGTAAGTGCCTCTCTAGTGGTTTGTCTCAAATTTTGAAATCATGAGTTTTCTTTCACCTTTCTCCTTGTGAGTATCCTTGCATCTTTGTCTCCAATGATCTGCTTCAGATCATGATGTAGTTTTACATACCTAGGAATAACCCTAGTTGGTTCTGCTTTCTTTTCCTCTTCTTCTTCCACTTCATCTTCTTCTTCACCTACTGCAGCTTCTATCAGTATAGAAACATTGAGGCCTTTCTGGTGTTTGCAACTTATTTCCTTCTCAATCAGTTCCCAGAAGACTACATCTAGTTCATCTTTTGTTTGTTTGCTGCTGGTTTCCTCAGGTTCCTCAAGGGATTCATCAACCTTGACATTGATACTCTCGACAATTTTCTGAGTCCTTTTGTTGTAGCACTTGAGAGGTTTTCTTTTAGTGGAATATTCCAAAAATATTCCTTCATCACACTTAGCATCAAATTTTCTTAGATGCTCACCTCTCTTGATATAGCACTTTCTGCCAAATACTTTGAAATAACTTACATTAGGAGTTTTCCCATTCCAGTACTCATAGGGGCTTTTGTCTTTACCTTTCTTGATGAGTACCTGGTTCATAGTATAGATTGTAGTGCTTACCACTTCTCTCCAAAATGTGTGAGACACCTTTCCTTGGATCAACATAGTTCTGGCCACTTCCACTACGATCCTGTTATTCCTCTCTGCTATGTCGTTCTACTGTGGTGTGCTTGGGGTAGACAATTTCCTCTTAATAACGTTCTCTTTGCAGTACCTATTGAATTCATCAAAAGTGAATTCAACTCCCTGATTGGTTCTTAGGCATTTTATCCTTCTGCCACTCTCCTTCTCTACTAATTCTCTAAAGGCTTTGAACTTTCCAAATGCCTCAGACTTGTCTTTCAAGAATGTGAGCCACATCATTCTTGAGCAGTCATTAGTAAGAATCATGAAATACCAATCTCCCTAAATACTTTTTGTTTTCATTAGACCACACAAATCGATGTGCACTAGATCAAGTAAGTTCTCTGCTGAAAAAGACTTACCTTTGAATGTTGAGGAAGACATCTTCCCAATTGACATTCTCTGCACAAAGAATTCTCCAGTTTGTTCAGCAAAGGCAATCCTCTTATTGCCTTGATCTTACTGGCCTTTACTATATTATCAAAGTTTATATGATAGAGTCTCCTATGCCATATCCAACTGTCATCAAACTTCTCCATTAGACACTGACTGATATGGGCATTTAGTTGAAACAGGTTTCCTTTGTTCTGCTTACCAGTGGCAATAAGTTCACCACTCTTACCAATTATTCTGCAAACTCCACCTTTGAATTCCAGAATAAGTCCTTTGTCATTCAAATGAGCAACACTCAAAAGGTTGTGCTTAAGGCCTTCCACCTAGTATACATCATCCGCACTGCTCTTTCCATTCAATGAGATGGATCTGTTTCCCTTCACCATGTAAGGTGCATCATTGCCGAACTAGACAACACCTCCATCATATTCTTTCAGAGTCAGAAACTTTCTCTGGTTACTAGTCATGTGGTGAGAACACCCGCTATCAATGATCCACTCATTATAGTTGTCAATACGAGAGACAAGGGCTTTCTGGTCAGACTCCACTTCCTTGACAGATACAAACACTGTGTCCTCACTCTCTTCATCCTCAAATTCTTCATCGGTAACACCTTCATCCACTGCAACAAGACAATTTCTCCTACCTATTCCTTTATACTTCCTAAACCTCTCTGGTTTATCCTTATTGTCATTGTTGGGATAGATAGCAGCTATATGTCCTATCTTATTGCAGGAAAAACACTTCAAAGGAAGCTTACCTCTATATTTTCCGGTGCCTTTTGGAAGTCTCTTGGCGAGAAGAACTTCAAACTCCATCAGAATCTCCTCATCATCCATATCTCTACTTGGCTTGGATTCATAACTAGTGCTAACCTCTTTTCCTCTCTTGGTAGGTGCAGACGAAGAAGATTCTCTAAAGGTTGACTCGGTATTTTGAACACTACCATCATAGCTATTCAATTCATATGCAGTCAATTTAGCAATAATAGAGTCTAAGGATACCTTTGTTTTGTCGATAGACCTTAGCTCTTGGATAGCGGCAACCCTGATTGCATAGACCTGCAACAATGATCTCAAAAATTTACCGATAATGGTGGCATCATCAATTGTTTCACCAATGCTCTTGATATCTCCAACTAAAATCTTGATCCTTATGCCATATTGCTGACTGGTCTCACCTTCAACCATACTCAAACTCCATCAGAATCTCCTCATCATCCATATCTCTACTTGGCTTGGATTCATAACTAGTGCTAACCTCTTTTCCTCTCTTGGTAGGTGCAGAGGAAGAAGATGCTCTAAAGGTTGACTCGGTATTTTGAACACTACCATCATAGCTATTCAATTCATATGCAGTCAATTTAGCAATAATAGAGTCTAAGGATACCTTTGTTTTGTCGATAGACCTTAGCTCTTGGATAGCAGCAACCCTAATTGCATAGACCTGCAACAATGATCTCAGAAATTTACTGATAATGGTGGTATCATCAATTGTTTCACCAATGCTCTTGATATCTCCAACCAAAATCTTGATCCTTATGCCATATTGCTGATTGGTCTCACCTTCAAATTTTCCTTTGAGGCTTTCTTCATTAGCCTGCTTGACATGCTCATCACCGCTATAAATGGTTTCCAATGTGTCCCATAAATCCTTAGGATTCTCCTTATCTTGTACATCAATGAACTCAATATCAGATAGGCTACTAATAAGGTCTTCCATGACTTGCCCATTTTCTTGAATCTCTCTTTTTTGATCATCGGTCAAAGTGCCAGAAGGAATTACATATGCATTCTCAACATAGCTCTAGTGTTGAGCACCCAAACTCTTGATATAAATCTTCATTTTGTCCTTCCATATTTTGAAGTTATCCCTATTGAAATTAGGACCTTCCCTCTTCATCATTAAAGTAGGATCTTTTGCCTCAAGCGGTTAAGCTTATATCATCAAGGACCTCGAGGTGCTCTGATACCAATTGATGAATAATGATGAACAACTAATATCCTAACTAGTAATAAGAGGGGGGTGAATTAGTACACACAAAAACTTGCTCAAATATTTTGACACTCTCTAAACATAGATAACCAGTTGTCTATACCACTATACTTAACCATAGCAATATTGGTTTATAGAAATACTTCAGACAACTAAACCGGTAAAACAAAAGTACTTAAAATAGAATCCAACAATTCTTAAATCTAGATAGTTATTTTACCAGTTTGATCATGCATGAGTTGCATTAGTAATATCACAACCATTATCTCTGAATGCATATTCAACTGAACAAAACTACTCAACCATCACTTGAAAAATACATAGCCCATGACACACAGATTTTTCAGGTGGAAACCCAAATGGGAAAAACCATGTTGGGGATGAATACCCGCAAGCTTGTTTGTGAACTCTTTTGAAGTTTGCCCTGTTAGTAGCCTAGTCCGGTTAAAGAATTTGCAATAAGGTTCTATTAGGAATCAATCCTATTAGGGATCACCCAATTAAGGGATGGCTATATACCCTATTAAAGGTTGAAACCCTATTAAAAGTTACCTCGCTAGAGGATTTAAAGAACTCAATGAGCTTGAGTCACCTGGTTAGAGGATTTGCAACAAGCCTGTTAAAGCTACCTGGTCAAGGGATTTTCTTTTTGTTGAAATGGTTAGAAGACAACAGATAAAACTTCAATCTGATAACAACACTACTTTGCTAAGGTAGATCCTTTTCAGTTCCTCTCTTCTGCAATCACACTCTGCAGACTCCTTACTCTGGTTTGGCAAGTATCAAATCTCCAACACACAGACATAAACACAACTTTTTCCAACACAAACAATAACAAATGTCATCGACCTTATAGAAAACAATTAGGTCGGTAGCATAAACCTTAAACCCTAAACATTTAGGTTTTAAGTTACAAGTGGTCCAATCCTGACCGTTAAAATGCATTGCATAAAGTAAAATAATCTGAGAAAGATCTCAAGTTATTCTGCATCGTCCAATCTTCACCATACCTAGAAATCAGTAACCCATCACGCGTTCTTCACACACCGCCAAGAGAAACGCACATTCTCAAGGTAAACATTCAATGCATTCGCTCATCATGCGCAAGATTCTCAAAGAGATTCTTCACATGCACATAGCTGACATGGCATCTTGATCTCATCCTTATCTATTAACTAACTCAACATAGAAGTTCATTGGTTGCATCGCACAAGTCAAATCGCCAAACCAAAAACCCTCAAGTTGAACTAAGACTACAAACTGGTAGTCAAATTGTGAACCTCGACACTAGTTCAGTCCATTCCGATTGACCATAATCGCTTCCAATATTCATACCGGTGCATATCGGTTCACCTACTTGAGCACCATATACTGGTTCACTTATTGACATCAATGACAACATACATTATCACCACTTCATCATATGCCAACAAAACGATTTGGTCCAATGATTTGCAAGGAAAATTATGAGAATGTCTTAGGTTTTTTCCTCAAGGAGGAAAATTAAGTATACTTAATTCCTTTTCATGGATAATCAGTAAATTTGCATGAATTTTATGATTGAGTCTAGCATAGGTTGAGAGTTTATATATGTCAGGCATATATAGATTCAGTAAATCAAGGTGATGATATGTATGTGAATTTCTATTGTCAAATTTTCATTCGATTCTTAATGACTCAAGAGACAAATATAAGATCATCACTATCAAGGTTTCATTATGTGTTGTATGAATAATATAAACCCAACTTTAATTCAATACCACATCATGTGATGGCACATCACAACAAATGAAAAATATTTATCAAGAGGACATATGGTTTCAACAAACACAAAATTACACACAATGATCTGAAGATAAAGACATGAAATCTTGTATATTTAACTTCTCGAATAAGAATGTATACAAAAATGCACTTACAAAATACTCCAATACATTCAGTTTGCACAGACTAAAATTCTCATTCCTACTAGACTTTTCTTAAACTTAATACTTGCAGCCCACCTAGTGGCCAAAAATATCTATCTATCTATCTCCCTTTTTGATACAAAAATGACTCATTACATATACATGAGCCAGAGGATTCAAATGAAAGGACATACCCTTTCATCATGCTAAACTAAACTTAACTAAAACCTAACACCTAACTGCCTAACTGCTAGACATAAAACAAAATTATAAACTAAGAAGTCAATTTTGGTCATCCAATAATTTGTTACATTTTTGAATATGCTCCAAATACTTGTTGTCCTTATGAGTGCTTTTGTTGAACATGATATCTCTGACAACGATCTCCATGGTAACCATCTTCTCCATCTGATCACCTGTTTCCTTTATGTCCAAAATATCTGCCCGGGCAACATCAAGGGATACACTGCGTACATTATGGCATTCTATAATCCAAATCCATCTTTCTTTTAACTACTCTGCATCATCCACAATATCTGGTATACCATACCTATCAATATCCTTGCAGTCAGTAAATTCTTGCTCAATATCTACACCAAATGCCTCGTGTTTGTTCAACCTTCTTTGCATCTTCTCAACTATTTTCTCATTGGCATTCTTATCCTTCAATAGTGCCTTTAGCCCCTCTTATGAGAAACAATATTGTCCAAGGTCTTCTAAAAATTCACCCAGAATTCTCTGAGGATTTCCAATAAATACTCAAACCTATTAGTCAATAGAACACAAGAAACATCTACCTTGGCAGTTTGGATTTGCCTCCTTAGCTTGATGTTCTCTTTCATCTTCTCCTTAGACTTCTTCTTCCACTGAGCACCTATATCTACTATTTGTGGCACTTCATGTCCATGACCTCTCAAAATGTCTTCATATAAACTTTTATATTTTTGACCCTCTTTCACTACCCATTGCATTTGGGCCTTATTCAGTTTTGCAATGTCAATCCCCAAATCTGTGGTGACAATTGGATTAACCTCTCCCACTTTTAGCTTCATCATATGCCCAATTTCCTTATCCACATCTATAATTTTGGGTCTCTTATTTGGAGGGTACAAGGCCCAAAGCAACATTTCCTCTTCATTTGGATCATACCTTGATCCAATAAAAATATCATTTACACCCTATATATCTAACTTTACATCCTTTCTATCAGAATGCAACAAGCTATCAAAAATGAAAGAGGCACTTAAGTCCCAACCTGGGAACAAGAGGACACCTACCTCATTAAGAAGCTATCTCCCTCTTTGTGGTGTCATTATGGCCACCTTTGCATCAATGTCTTCTTTCAATTTCTTAAGCATCTCTACTTCATTCTCTGGGGTAACATTTGGGATGCTCTCCCTCAATTTTTTCCCTTTGTAGCGAGACAAAAATGATTTAAACTCTTTAGACTGTACAAAAACTTCATCTGCAATAAAGGCAACATGCTCTTCCATTCTTACATCTGCATTTTCATTCATTCTCACCTTGGCTTGCCCATGGATCTCTACCACTTCTTCTAAGTCAGGTGCTCGGAGGGTTGATACAACTATATTCTCATTAGACCCTCTCTTAGAATCTCCTTCCTCTATTAGTTCTTGAAGCCTCTACTTCCTTTCTTCCAATATTTTGTTCAATTCCTCCAAAACCACAACAACCTCATTCCATTCCTTATTTATGAATAGATCATCAACCTCTAAGGGGATATGCAAATACTCTCCCAGATTTTGGCTCTTCCTACAATGGAGGATGTATCCCTCTAGATCATAATTCTTCTGAGCCTAGTGTCCATACAGATTGTACTCCTCTACCAGCTTCTTTTCTATCATTTCATAAGCCTTAGTAGAGACAATGGTGAAATCTCCAAAATGTAAAGTGCTAGGCATAAACACCTGCTTGTGTGCACCAACTAAATGCTTGGGATTTGACATGCTAAGCTACCTAACAATTTCTAAATAGGCAATCATATCAGGAACTAATGTGGGCAACATATATGGAACACCCTCAAAACCATAAACCCTGAAAAAGGTGAAATTTTGGCATACAAACCAGTCACCCCAATTGTGGTTGACTCTAGTGTCTCCAAAAGCATGGGGTCTCAAGAATCTCTTAATCTCCAATGAGATAGATCCATCACACTCCACCCCAAATAATTTGTACAAGAGCTTCACAAAGTATTCTTCAAACAACACATAGTGTGATTTGTTAAACCTTGAGTCCCACAGGGATACCCATAATTGGATTGGTTGGTCTTGTCCTTCCTTTTTCCTGGAAGTCACCTTTAATTCTTCTGGCCACAAACCCTTCATCTGCCCATGAAACAAAACCATATGCATTAGCAATGAGTAAAATTTGAAAGTAGGGTTAGGCTCTGTTTCCAAATTCAAGAATCCTTTATGGAACTTCTCTGCCAAGTGAGTTGCATAATCAAATGGCCTTGGCTCATGCATTTGAATGTTTGCAGCCAACACTAATGGGCCTATCCTTGTAACATCAAGAACTTCTTCCCCATAGACCTGGCCGCATGCCCAATATGTGTACTACAAGTATTGTCTGAACAAAGTGATTTCAAAGGGAGGACCATCCTGCTCTATAAGTCATCCCTTCTCCTTCTTGTGAATCCCTAACTTCCACACTATGTGAGCAGTGTCCATTTGGGTATACTCTCCTTCTAGGTTTGTAAAGGATAGGGGCATGTATGACTCATAAGTCATACCAAAGACCTCCTGAATGGTCCCGACAGATATCCAGATGAACAGATCCCCATTAGGCAATTGGATGCATCTTTTTTCTTTGTTGTATTTCCTAGTAAGCAATTCCAATAATCTGAGATTCACAAAAACATTTGGGAAAACCAATCTGCCCAAATTTATCATCCAAGGGTTCGACAATGGCATATCCTTGTTCTACCTCAAATAGAGATACAAAAACAATTCATGGCCCCTTATGGTTGTCCAGATATCTCCAACCTCTTTGTAATTATCTTCCAATTGATCCTTGGGTGGCAAATAGGTTTTAGATCTCCTTGACTTAGCACCTGACGACTCCATTTGGTCAATCATGTCTTGGTTCAATTTTTCGCTTCTACACACCCTCCACATGCTTCATCTTTTTTGATTTAGTGCACTATGTATCTAAAATCTCTATGACCTTTCTCTTCCCTTCTGAACTAGAAGCCTCCATGATTAAGTGCTTGAATTCTCAAATTACCTGCGCTTCCTATCTGCAACTTCAATGTTGATGGTTGAAGAAACTGTGAATAATTCCGTCACGAGAACTCTTTCTTTATGCTGGATATGCCATGACTAGAGTCTTTAACAATCAAAACTCATCAATTTTTCTTCATGCGCATCAAATCCACCTGATCGCGAGCATTTAATAGTGGTCATCATATCAGATATTCCAATGGCTATTCGACATAACCCTACCTGATAATTCAATTACTTGGCGCCACCCAAATTTTATGTTCCTTCAATTACCTTTTTGTCTCGCCTATCAGCATAGGTCATTCTAATTAGTCCATCGGATCTCACCCCAACTATTCCCCCTTTTTCATCATGGCTTGACTTATCCCAATGGATCTACCTTCCCTCTTAAGTGGCAAGCTTTGCTTTATGTTAGATCAAGGTATGTCTCTCTGATGAAATCTCCTCCTGTTTATCCCTCTACTCGCTCCATCGAACTTCAGAATAAGTCACTTAATACTTCACCCGATGGTCCCATGGCATATAACTTTCTATTGATCGGTGTGACTTTGACCGATTTCTTCATCAAGCGATTACGTAGCCTATTCTCCTTGCTTCCGATGGTTATAGTCTCCCCGATAGACGCATCCTCTGTGGCATTCTGACCATCGGGCATCAACACAACTCAAAAAATGTTTCTCTGGTGACGTCAGTTATCCCGATGAGTCTTTTCGCACCTTATTCTCCTTATTAGGCTACTTTGCTCTATCGACATATGCTTTCCTGATGTATTCACTTCGCTTGTGATGAGCTCATCTTCCTTATCAAGTGTTGGGATAAATCAAAATGCATCTCCCCGATGATGTATGTTATCTCGATGAGTCTTCTTCCTTTCTTGAATGGCACCACTTTATCAGAGAAAGTCTTTTTGATAGAGTCACCTTCTTTATTTGGTGTATTAGGTATTGGGGTAACATAAATTAGGACCTCTCAACAACCCGATGTCATCGCTATGAATGCATCACCTCATCAGTTATCGGCAAGAGTTCCACCAATAACCCCATCGGGTATTGGGATAACATTTTTTCCTTATTGCCAATATTGTATGTTAACCTGATGACCTCGTCTTCTTGTCACACCATCACCGTAACCCCCCCCAATGGGTTTCCACTTAGTTGCACTTTTTCTGGCTGCTCATGCTTTTGAAAACAATGGCGGCATGAGTTACTCCGATCAACACACCGTCCTCCTTGGGTGATCTCATCGGGGTAACTTATGCCGACAATGAGAATTTTTCATTTTTTTACAAAAGAAGCCCTTTTCCATGGATGCAAATTTTAAGAACCATACTAAAAGGTGGCTTCTCCCATACCACTAACATCTCTAAACATGTTCATGACCCTACTCTATGTTGATCCTCCAAAAGTACTTCTGCAATGAAACTAATTATCAAGATGAGGATTACTAGAATGCCATAGTACTCAACATTCCCTTGAATATGCCCAAGTGATGCTTTTTCATGAAGATACTACAACATATCACCTGTACATACAATCCAACAGTAAATGCTCTTATGAAGAAACTAAAAGCATCCATATATAGCACAAAACTATTTTTAAAAAATATGTGCTAACAGGATGAACCTAATAGTAATGTAGCTTTGTGAAGTCATTTGTGCCAAGCGACCAATATCATGGCAAACACATTTGACATCAAGCACTATCTCAAAACACTATCACACTAAAGATATCATCACTATGGCTATTTACTGTTGACAATATCTCTATCTTTGTCCAATATGTATAGGACTAGAATGAGAAAACACCAAAAATGGTAGGACATTATGGTATTGGAAGTTCAAGATGCTGGTGAAGGTTTGCGTCATTTCTGTTCAAGGGATATTCAGTGGATGCCAATTTGTGTCAAAAATGATTCAATGAAAGACCTCTGTGCAGCAATTCCACTCAGTAGATTGGATGCATTCATCAGAGGGGAATCGTTGCGCAAAGGTGTTGAAACCCAATTCCTCTGAAAGCGACACAGTGAGCACGATAGTGTTGTGCACAACACGCATACAACAAAGATATACAACCGGTTCGTAGACACATTCTTTCCTATTATTTGTCTATGTTTAATGACATTATGATTATTGTTGATAATATGAGAGTTGTTTTTGAAGGTATTGGTGTTCATATGGACCAGAAGACAATAGGAAAAAGTTGTCGAATAAGAAGCACACCAGGACATATAAAAAAAAAAGAGGTTGTATATGCCACTTCATTGTTAAGGTGTTATATGGTAGGCTAGATGTGGCTATCTTCATATTGAAGCAACTGTTGCATGTAGACAAAAATGGTAAAGCTTGTCATGGCGTGGATGATACCAACAATGAGTTGTGCTCTCAATTTGCACCAAACATTTCCGATGAATGTAAAGCATATATAGAGAGGTTGTTTTTGATGGATGTGAGTGTTGATGCTATTATGGATAGACATCTTGATGATCCCATTTTTCAGACATGTTGAAGAAGAGAGATTCATTCGTCACATGCAAGGATGTTATGAATGCGGAGACGAGGGTCCATTCTATTCGGTCACGAAAGCATTGCACAAAGCCACTAGCATCTTAGAATAGAAAAAGAAGATGAGGCAAATTTCTTTTTTTTCCAGAAGCCACAAGGTGCCGACAGATATTTCATTATGGGAATACAAATGTCTTGGATGCTTGACATGATGGCTTGATTCTTGCATGACTCAATCATCTCAATGGATTTGACATTTGCAACAAACAAATACGGGGTAAGTCTCTTCAAACTTAACCTATTTTCATGCAGCCCATTTGATTTGTGGATGCTCATGATCTTCCTGTTTGTTGTTTAAAATAGTATCAATTGTATTTGTGTCTCATCTTCAACAAGAAATAATCGGGGGTGCCCATTGCATGGGTTGTGACATTGAAGAACAAGATCGAGGATATCCAGGTGTGGTTGATGGAGTTGCGGAGATAAGGAAAGGAAAAGAGGCCTGATTGGAGGATCAATGCATTTATCATGGATGATGCGAGTGCAGAGATTCAAGCGATAGAGTAAGTGCAAGAGCGAAATGTTTGTCTACATGAAATCAAACATTATGATACGTTGGTCTACGTTTTATTTCAAATGAGCAGGCTCTCAGCTCAATTAATTGTTTTGTTCCTAATAGGAGTGTTTTTGAATGTCGTGTCATACTTTGTATTTGGCACGTGCATCGAGCATGGTTGAAGAATGTGTACAAGTATGCAACAAAGGAAAGAGCAATGGACATTTTTCACCCTCTAGGGGTGATATTGATGGCAATGCATGAAAGTGAAGAGAGCACTCTGGAGGAGCTGCACACTTTCTTTGCCAAATTTAGTGATCAGCCACATTTTCTAGAGTACTTCTACAAAACATGGTGTCAAGGAGAAGGCTATATCAGTGAGTTGGACATTACATTCGACTTGGCTTTATGACTTGTTACCCATTTTGGTTATCGTTTGGTAGTTGACATCCTACTCCTATTTTTAATTTCTTTTTTTCAATTTTTTTTTGGCTAGCTATGTGGGCGAAAAACTTCAAGAATTTCAATCGTGCTAACCAGGACACAAATAATGCCATTGAATCATACCATGGAAAATTGAAGTCACTGCACCTAAGAGATGATAAAAAGACATGCTCGAGGAGGATGGACAATCTGTATTTTATACTCGTGTATAAAGTGGAACCATTCTACCAGCATAAGCGAGAATTGTAGATTTTGGATTTATCAAAAACTACAAGTTGACACATTTGCAAACTAGTATGGAGAGGGCAAAGGAAACTCTTGATGCCGATTGTGTTCCAGAGGACACTACTCCTGGTTGGTATTGGGTGAAAAGTTAGTCCTCGTGCAACTAGTATGTGGTTAGGAAATTTGGGGATCACTTCTACATCTATGGATGTCCATGGATTTTGCGAGGAATCATGTGCAAGAATGTGTTGAAGGTTGTTGCAATGATGAACAATTGATTCCACAATTCACATGTCCCAAGTAAGTGGATGTTCATGAATGTTGATCTTTGCTAACTTAAAAGATGTGTACTTCACTATAAGATCTTGTTTCATACAGATCCTATTCTTATGTCGACTCCAACTTCTACTTAAAACCAACACCTAAACTTGTCGTTGATAGCATTTCTAATGCACATACAAATTTAGAGGATGTGGACACCATAATGTGGAATGAAGAAAACAGAAAGTTAAACATGTTGTCACAAACAATGTCAGGTTCAGGCAATAAACTAATGGCATTTGTAGGCTATCTGGATAGGTTCATGGCTGATCTTCAGAATGTCAGTGCCATGTCATTTGATTTTAGTCCCTGTAGCGATCCAGCCAATACAACCATCAAATGTATGTAGCCTTGGTTTAGTGCAAGTTGGGTCCATCGTTGCAATTGACGACAACATAGGCAGAGTACTATGAGTGATATCTATCATGATGTTCAACAACCTATCACCTTTGAGTTCCCCTTTGAGACTTCTAGGAGGACAATGGGAAAGAGGCAATTGGCCCAAGCACCAGAACCACATGTCCTTGCCACTGCATCGGTTGTGTCTGATATGGGTTGGTACTCTAGTGTCACCTATAAGTGGTTTCTAAAAAAGTAAATGTTGCACATGTTTATTTAGTCATCATGTCTTGTAGTTGGTGAAAGTGATCCACACTTATGTGTGACAGTGTTTGGCACACCCTCAGCATCGGGCCATAGGAGTCATCTTCAGCGATTGGCTTTTGATGGTCTTTTACGTGGACAGGGATCACAAAATGATCCTCCCTGATACTAATTTTGGTATTATTTGTTCAGATTAAGCTTTATGTTTGTAACTATGTCATATATGTGCTTGATGTTTAGCCATTCTTCATTCAACCTGTTGCGTAGTATGGAACAACTTTGTTTATTGTAGTTGTGTTTTAATGTTTACTATTACTATCCCTAACCATCTTTTATAATGTATCTTTGTATGCAGGTCCATTGTTTTTCATCATTTTTTATCACTAAATGGCTTTCACATACACATCAGGCAATAGGCGTAGGTTTTACGCAACTTAATTTTCAGTATTACACTTTTATGTCTTCAATTTATTGAATGCTCTAGTTAAATAATTAATACTCTTATGGTGTGATTATGTCTTGCATTTTTTTAGTGCTTAACACTCTTATGTCTTACATTTATTGAATGCTATAGTTATATTAATAACACTCTTATCGTATGTATCTACAGACTACTATAGAGGTTGGCAGAGAACGACGAGGAGTGTGCCTTATTTCAGCACCTCCCGGATATCATTGTTGCAGATATTATCCAAACAATAACTCCCAAACAGGCAGTGAGTGGACCATTCAAATGGGAAGACATTATACCAAGGACAATATGCACATTGTCCACATAGAAGAGGTGATGTTGTTTGCTAGATTGTCGGCTCTGGTGACAGTCACTTTGTAAAGGCGACTATGGCCAGTGTATTTCGCCCTTATGTACTAGCCAGTCACTCTACCTCGGATTCACATAATATGTGCTGACAAACCCCATTGGAGATGTGGACAGTCCCTGGTGCCATACTTTGATGAGAGTATCGAGGATGTCACGACATTCTTTCCATGGAACCTCCTTATTATGGACTACACCCGCATTTTCATGGGTTATGATAGTCTTCAGCCAACACTGAGGTTTGCCAGGATAAAAAGTAGATTCCCAACCCAGAGGAGGTCCTCTCATTAAAATTGTATAACTTCTCCTATATGACTATGCTCTTTTTATAAAGTAGTTCATTTCTATGGTTATATAGCCGATCTTTGTACGTCGTTTGTCTTGATTGTTTACGATTTATATGTCTATGTCGATTATGTTTACAATTTATATGTCTACAAACCAATACACTTTATATGTTAATTTAAATCTAATAAATATAATCTTTTCTCTAAACATGTCATATCATTAAGTCTACTCTAAAAGGAATAGCATTGATTTTTGTAATAATGCAATTTTGATATGCAATGAAATTAAGATGTGAGATATGGAATGCAGATAATCTAATAAATATAATCCTTTCTCTAAACATGTCATATCATTAAGTCTACTCTAAAAGGAATAGCATTGATTTCTGTAATAATGCAATTTTGATATGCAATGAAATTAAGATGTGAGATATGGAATGCAAATGTGTAAATTGTGAACACTTGGATTGAAGACAATTTTCTCTCCTTCATGATGATGCAAGTATGTCAATGTTTCATTTAAGATAGATCAACAAGATTAATTAAGGAGGTTAGGTTTTAGAAATGCATTATTGTTATAATATAAACAATTCATTACATGTCATCAAAGGGAATGGGGCAAGATAATTGAAGATAGCACTAGACTATGTGTATAACACTAGCAGATAGTATAAAATAACTTCATAAGTGATCAACAAGGAAACTTAAAAATTGAACATAAATTACATATAGTACAAATTATCGACAAAGTTGTCAAACATGGTAAATATAGTCCATGATTCAATGAAATCGACTAACATGGTGTGTTAGCCTACTTCTCCATTTCGTGGGGCAAAAGGAAATGGTAGCCAGGTAGTCCGCGAATTAGTGAAATCGACTAAGATGTCGTGTTAGTCGATTTTGCTGATTCGTGGACTGTCTTTACCATGTCCTTTTGCCCCGTGAAATGGAAAAATAGGCTAACTCACCATGTTAGTCTATTTCATCATTTTGTGGGCCCAAAGGAAATGGCGGCCTGGTAGTCCACGAATCAGCGAAATAGAATAACATGCCTTGTTAGTCTATTTTGCCGTGTCATGGGCCAAAAGGAAAGGTTGAAGCTATTCTAGCTCCAAAATGATTGCCATTGACTAACCTGTCACTAACACGATGTAAGAAAAGTCTTTTGGAGCCAGAAATTGACTAACATGGTGTGTTAGTCTATTTTGTCATTTCCCGTGGTAAAAGGAAATGGCAGCTAGCTAGTCCGCGTATCAGTGAAATAGACTAACATGCCGTGTTAGTCTATTTATGTTAGTCAATTTTCTTGATTCAAGGACTGGTTGGCTGCCATTTCCTTTTGCCATGTGAAATGGTGAAATTGACTAACACATCGTGCTAGTCGATTTCGCTGATTTGCAGACTACCTAGCCGCCATTTCCTTTTGGCCCCCGAAACGGCGAAAATGACTAACACTAGTCTATTTCGCCATTTCAGGGGCCAAAAGGAAATGGTGGCCAAGCAATCCGTGAATCAAGGAAATTGACTAACATGATGGCTTAGTCAATTTCCCTGATTCACAGAATGCATGGCCGCCATTTCCTTTTCGCCCACGAAACTGCGAAATAGACTAACACGTTGTGCTAGTCATTTTCACTGATTCACTGATTGGCAGGCCACCATTTCCTTTATGCCCATGAAATGGTGAAATTGACTAACACGACATGTTAGTCTATTTCACCGTGAGATGGCGATGTGGAATTAGCGGGTAGCCAGTCCACGAATCAACCAAAACGACTAACACTTCTCACATATATATGAAGTGTTACTTTGAATATCAGCTTCTTTGTTTACAGAATACAAGTATAACTAACCTGTGTGTTATACTCCACCTTATTCATGTAATAAAGCTTAAATAGTTAGATAATCATTGATCTATATTTAATATTTATGAAGAAGAATACTCATTGAGCTATCTTATGTACTTGTGATTCATTTTATCCATCATTTATAAATAAGCATTTTTCAGTCTTCAATAAGAAACTATTATAAGTAGGTGGACGTTAAGAAAAATTGCCATCATACAATTACTGGTTCTTTTAAAGCCGCTATATAAAAACCTTTAACCTACAGATTTAGGTTTCAGGTATAGATTCACCTGCCTTGGTTTGCCAAGACTAATTTGGAAGTCATTAAGAGAAGTGTGAAAAGAATTCATCATACAAGGCGTGTAGAAAAGCCACATATGACCATTTAGAAAGCATGAAAAGTGTACAAGAAACCAATCATTAACCATTGAAGCTATTTAAGTGAAGTCAATCACATTTATTGAAAATAACCATTCATGAAGGATACAAAGTGTTTTCTTAAATGAAAGAATATGTCTAATTACAAACAGTCTGCACCACTGTTGACGTTTTATTCAATAGGAGTCAGCAATATACATCTAGAAAACTTTTGTAGTAGTACAAGCCTTTTATGGAGGTAGAGGTTGAGTATTTAAATGACTTTTGTTTCCCCCAGTGGTCAGAGTAAGGGGAGGCACATCATTCCCATCATCTTCATGGGTTACGGGGGAAGACACCTCCTCGTACCTCTATTTCCAGTACTGAGCATGTTGTGCATAAACATCTAGCATGCCCTGCATCTAGTCACTTATGATTATGCTGCTTTTAGTGCACACCTCATGCACTACCTCCTGTCTCTCATTCACCATATGTAGTCTACACACTTCCAGCTCAAGGTCCATATTCTTATCGTCCAATTCCATGACCTTGTTATTGAGTTCCATGCATTTCTTATTGAGTTCAGTGCATTTCTTATTGAGTTCAGTGCATCTCCTTTTCACTTCAATGAATCTCCATTCAAGATCAGAAACTATCCCCTTCATCCTTTCATTTTCAGTGTGGGCCATTTCGACCTTCTGCATTAGCAGTTCTATATGCATGGCATCAAAATTCATTCTGTCCATCCCATCATTCCAGTCTGCAAAGGGTGGTGGTGGTTGTCTTGCAAACTTCCCTAGACCACCATCGGAGGTGAGAACATTGAGTGTCCCATTCACCTTTGAATTTGTAGCAGGTGTTCCATTCTGCAGAACAGATGTTTCGACACCCTTTCTTTTTCCTGTCTATTCTCTTCCCATTGCCATCCCTGCAAACAATGCCAAAAAAGAAGTATCAGTAGATAGGTGGGAAAGACAACATGAAAAATGTAGGAAACAATAGTTTATGCCAACATGAAATGAACAGGTATATGTTGCATTTTTTGCATGAATAACATTATGTACAATACAAAAGTTAACGTGTTCACTAAAGTTGACATGTTCACTAAACTAGGCACTTGAGTGGCAGGTTACCTGCCAATTGGGAATCCATGTTTTGGGAAGATAACTCCATCACTCACCACTCCTCGTCCTACATCCAACTTATTACACATCTGCCATGAAACTATAATAGAAGTCTCATGTATTTTAATTAATTTTTTTTTTGTTATTTTTTGCTGTTAATTCATTTCAGATTCTGTTTTCAAAAACAAATAATAACAATGGTATATTGAATTGTCGTATGCTACAGTAGAAAGAGCACATGGTTCACAATTTCAATCAAACATTCTGCTTGATTTGTATACGTAAAAGAGTTGCAGGAACCCTATTGCTACGCAATAACAAAACTTATGCATATGCAATATGTAAGAGACCTTGAACAAAACTTGAACAATAAACGACTATCATCGACTTTATTGTACCATCCACTATCATTATTAAAAATGTTCCACACCAAAGACAATTTTCTGAAGTTATTAAAGGGTAGTTGATGGTGCAGGATCACCATGAAACAGTTCAACAAATCCAGCCTTTACAGTTATGTTTCTTAAAATAGCAGGAAAGGTTGAAAATAAAGTATAATTCATTTAAAACGTAAACAATAATTGAGAGGGTTTAAACTATGGTAAGGCAAAGTCATCTCAATATAACATCTCCAAATCTGATCTGAATAGTCTATCAAGACTAATCTTCCACCACAGTATCTCACTCTAAATATTAGGAAAGAGGAACAACAACTATGATCAAAAAATATTATCACCTCCGCTGTCTGGATTGTGCAATGGAGTTGACAACACCATAAAATACTTTATGCTTCTTCTCATTTTCATGCAACTAGGGAGGGGTGATGCCAAGTGATTGTAGCCTCTGGCTTACCCATCTGATCACAGGGCTGCATTTAACATCCTCTTTTTGTGGCTAGACACTTTTTCCAACTTTATCCTACCACATACAAACGACATCATACAAGTGTTGCCTATTTCATTCCATTGGAATAAGATAAATGATGGAATGAGAAGACAGAGGAAGGGATCTTGTCATCTTTGAAACTTACCATGGGTGGGGAATAGACTAGGTCTTCAATAGGCCACACCACCCACAAGTTTAGGGAATCCAACAAGACATGGGCGAAAGGACCTGGGCAAGGCAGGTGGGCATTTGCATCAAATACTTTGACAATGCGAACTTTAGCAAAATGTCATAGGGATGGAATAGTATGACACATTGCACCCTTCCCTAGGCCATCAACAATGCCTTCCCCAACCACTACCCCATCCAGTAGTAGGTGGACTTCAACTCCAACAACAACAACGTGAGCATCTTCTTTGGCACACTCTTCTTTGTCTTCCACTGTTTTCTGCATCAATAATGAGTGGATGTGGTCGGTTAAATAAAATTATTTATACCTATCCATCAAACATAGGCAAATCAATTCATGCCAATGCAATACAATAGTACCAAAATAGCTATCTCTCCTGACCTATTGCCCCCTTGTGGTCACGGTCTGCATTTGTACATCCACCATCATTTCCCCCAGACTCTTTCTCAATGCTTTCTTCTATCAGATTATGCTACAAAACATGACACATTGTACAAGAGTGTAAGTACACATTAAACCCATATGCCTACGAACACTACTGGACCAAGACCAATGAATTTTAAATGAGTAAGGCAATAATAGGAACATAGATAATGGACACAAACCACAACATCATAAAAAATGCTCTGCAGTATAACACTGCCTCTCACCACCTGTTATCCAAAATAAGAGCCCAATACCTGTTCATCTCTGCTCTTATTCTCCAATGTCTGCCCCAATTGAGTAGACTCCTCTGCAATCTTCTCACTACTGCATGCACTCAAATTTCCATTCAACGTCTCCTTCAGCTTCTCCCTCGAAATAGACTTCTAAAGTTTCTCATCCAATACCGTGGTTGACTACATACAAAAAGAGTTACTCTATAGTATAACACACCATATGATGATATAACACTACATGTCATGCACAATGGCACTGCATTACCTATTCATCTTTGCACCTATCCTCCAACCTCTGCCCCAGTTCAAGAGACTACTCTGCAATCATCTCGCCACTACATGCACTCAGTTTTTCAATCGTCATCTCCTTCACCTTCTTCCTCCTAATAGACGTCTGTGATTTTGGACTTTGTTTTTGGGGAACACTACACATAGTGTCATCAAGAAACTACATTGACTGTTCTTTTCTCTTATCATCCATCATCTACCCCAACTCAGGAGACTGCTCCACAATCTTCTCACCACTGCATGCACCCAATTTTTCATTTGACCTTTCCTTCACCTTCTTTGATGAAACAAACTTATACCTAACAGATGACCGAGGTTTTTGACTTAATTTTTTGGGCACACTGTGTTCCATGTCATCCAATACCACGAGACAATCCATGCTCCCTCCACGGACCCCATCAAAATCAGCCTACAATGACATGGATGAAATAGTCAACATACTACACAGTGGAGTGCAAGGCATACCATGCAATGAAAACACACATATGGACAGACCAACAAACAATCACCTTCGATGACAAACATGTCCCCTCATCTGAAGTTGGACTTGTTTTTTCTGTGGCATTCTTCTTTTCTTGCTTCCTCGATGAATCACATGCAGACTCATTGACTGACACATTTGTTTTAGGATGTGAAGTCTGCCTTTTTTTTTTCTGTAGCATTCTTCTTTTTTTGCTTCCTTGACAAAACAGATGCACCCTCATTTGTTTCAGGATCTGAAGTCAACCTTGTTTTTTCCACAACATTCTTCTTTTTTTGCTTCCCCAATGAAATAGATGCAACCTCATTCATTGGCACATTTGTTTCATGATTATCCTTCGATGCCAGAACCTCCTCACCATGGCCTGCACTATCACTTAAAATATGGGCATCGGGATAGGATAACTCAATAAGTAATTCTCTAAATGTTTAAAGGAATTTAGTATACTGCAAAATAATATGATCACTAAAAATTACCTTTGTTGCAAATATTCTTTCTTTCCAATAACTCTAAAACCTTCTTCCTTCTTGCCTCCCTAACCAAACTATTGTCGTACACCTGCATAGCTTCCTTTATCTCTTCCTTCCCTTTGGTAGGAAGCTCATCATGTGTTTTCTTGCTATATTTCATGCACACCTGATCAGTGACACTTTTTTTGCATATTGTGTTGTACACCCATTTGGTATTTGATATTAGACTCCCTCTTTTTCAAGTGCATCGATGATTTCTTTGTATGATCTGCATTGCATTGTCCACTACCACATGGTTGATGACTGCATCGTGCAATCCCCAATAATGGAAGTTGATGTTAATTGGATCTATGCATATTAAGCCTCCCCAAATCCCAAAACTCATGGCCTCCACTTTCAGAACAATAATGGAAGAGACAAATGTAGTGCAATCTACCATTAATATGTTCTCTTTTGCAATCGGTGTTAGGTCCCAGAGGCAACTAAGAGGGGGGGGGGGGTGAATCAGTTGTCAAATAAATTTAAACCAAAAACAACTTATCCAAACTTAATTCTTAATACTGGAGAACCAAACTTTATGTTGGTAGACAGTTTATCAGTTAATTGTAGTACTGATAAAGATTAATGCATGAAACAGAAAGACAATAACATCCACAACACATAACACCAATGTTTGTACGTGGAAACCCTGTAAGGGGAAAAACCACGGTGGGAAACCTTACCCAAAATTAGATGTTACTACTATAGATAGTATGTGTATACAAATGGGGTCGGAACATGCAGAAAGGCCAAGTGCCTAGAGCTCACTACTCAAACACAAATGGGAGTCACACTGACTACAATTGGATGGTTAAATCCAATAATGATGTACTACTCAAAATAACATCTTTATATGCTGGATTCAGTACTGGTGTAGTTCTGATCGCCTTCACAAAAATATTCCTTCAACCTTCAGATGATGTCTGCGTGTATAGCTCTTTTTAATCTTGCATATACCTTCACATAATTCTATTTCGCATTCTTCATCCGATCTTACAAATAAGATCTTACATATATACCATAACCCAAGACCAATTTTAGTTGGTCGGCTCTACAAGATATTACAATAAAAATAATTTACAAATAAATCAATAACCGATGCAATATCCGATTCAACATGTTAGCTTAATGCATTTACAACAATAATAATAATAAATCATCTCCAAAGCGTGATGTGCTGATTTGGAATAGATAAGCCCGTCGGTGCTTATTCTGGACCTATTTGCCGATAACAACAAATATGCAAATACGAATATACCAATGAACAATTCTCCAAGACAAAGTGTCCAAATGATGTCTTTGACATAACCAGGTGTTCTTCATGTCATTCCAAGTGCATGTGAACAATATATCCTGTCGGTGACTGTGCTTAAGTCACTTGCTTGCTAGTGAACATTGCCTGTATACCAGAGTTGATAAGTGATAGGTGTTGACATCAATGACAAAACCATACCACAATACCAACAATCTCCCCCTTTGACCTTGATGGCAACACAAGATGGAAAAACCATCAAAGTGCCAAAATAGAAATGCCAAATACCAAAAACCAACAATCTCCAAAAAGAGATCATAACCAGAAATCAAAATTTAGATACAAAGAGTAATCAGTCTCTCCAACAATCTCTCCCCCTAGGAATATCATATGTTTTTCTTATGTTTTTCTATATCAATCTCTCCCCCTTTGACATCAAATGCCAAAGAAATACAAAAACCAGGTTCAAATACAAAATACCAACCATTATACCAACAACACCATTAGATCAACTTCTCCCCCTGAGAAGTAGCTTCCTCATCAAAGCCAGAGTGAAATATTTCTCTGTTATATCTGTCGGTTGATGACAAACATCAACTGTCTAAGTCTCTACCGGTGGGGGTATGACCCCAAGCTGATCTCTAATATATTCAAAAGTCTCCTTAGGCAGAGGTTTAGTGAAAATATCTGCAATCTACTCTTTAGTATTCACATAAACTAGTTTTACTTCTTTTGCTTCAACATTCTCTTTCAGAAAATTCAATTTGATATAAACATGTTTAGTTTTAGAGTGTAGTACCGGATTCTTAGATATATCAATTGCTACAGTGTTATCACAATAGATAATTATAGGTTCCTTGCATTTTACCTTTATGTCTTTCAACATTTGTTTAAGCCATAATACATGTGTACAATTAGTTGCCGCTGCAACATATTCTGATTCAACTGTTGATAAAGATGTACAACTTTGTTTCTTACTTAACCAAGAAATTAATTTGTTTCCAAGAAAAAATGCTCTGTCGGTGGTGTTTTTTTTGTCATCTACATCTCCTGCCCAATTTGCATATGTGTATGCACATAATTCAAAATTTTCATCTCTAGGATACCATAAGCCAAGATTTTTAGTACCTTGCAAGTATTGAAAAATCCTTTTTACTACTGATTCATGATTTTCTTTAGGATTACTTTGAAATCTAGAAACAATACATACTGCATTCATAATATCAGGTCTTGTTTGTGTCAAATACAATATTCCTCCTATCATATATTTGTATCTTGTCAGATTAACAAGTTCAGATTCATCCTTCAAAGATAATTTATTAGCTGTTGTCACAGGTGTGCTTACCGGTTTAGAATTTTCCATACCAAATTTCTTTAGTAACTCCTTCAAGTACTTAGATTGGCTCAAGAATATACCTCTATCAGTCTGTGAAATCTGCAAACCTAAAAAGAATTTTATCTCTCCAATCATGGACAATTCAAATTCTTATTGCATCTCATTAGAAAAGTCTTTACATAATCCATCTTCTCCTCCAAATATTATATCATCAACAAAAACTTCTATAACCAAGATATCATCATTAGTCACTTTATAGTATAAATTACTGTCAGCATTACTTTTAGAAAAACCAATCTTCAAAAGATATTTATCCAATCTAGCATACCAATCTCTTGGAGCTTGCTTCAATCCATACAAAGCTTTCCTTAACCTACAAACCATATCTTTGTTATCTGTCAAAGAAAATCCACCAGGTTGCTCAATATAAACTTCTTCTTCAAGATCTCCATTCAAAAATTCACATTTAATATCCATTTGATATACTTTGTAGTTCTTGCGTGCTACAAAAGCCAAGAATAATTTGACTGCCTCAACTCTAGCTACTGGTGCAAAGGTTTCATTGTAATTAATTCCTTCTTTCTGTGAATATCCCTTCCACACTAGTATTTCTTTATTTCTTATTACCTTTCGATCTTCATTAAGTTTGTTTCTAAATACCCATTTTGTTCCAATAACATTTTTATCTTTAGGTCGGGGTACTAATGTCCATGTATTATTTTTCTCTATTTGTTCTAATTCTTCTTCTATAGCTTTAATCCAGTGTTTATCTTCACATGCCTCATTAATTGATGATGGTTCAATTTGATAAATAAGACATACCTCTTCATTTTCTAGTTTTCCTCTTGTCATAACTCCTTTATACTTATTTCCTATTATCTGATCTTCAGAATGATTCAGTCTTACATACCAAGGCATCTTTGTTTGTTGTTGTTCCTCAGTTATTGTGGAATTTTTAGATGATGCAGGTGTAACTAGATATTCACTCTGTACTGGTGGATTCAAATTAGGTTCATTTGTCAAAATCTCTGTTGCCGGTTCAGAGTCTATATACCTCGAGGTTCCTCTAAACTATTAATCAATCTTCACATTTGTACTCTCAACAATTTTCTGCAATCTTTTGTTAAAACATCTATATGCCTTGCTCTTAGATGAATAACCAAGAAATATTCCTTCATCACTTCTAGGATCAAATTTTCCAATATGCTCATCTCTTCTAATATAGCATTTACTTCCAAATATTCTGAAATACTTAAGAGTAGGAGTAATACCAAACCATAGTTCATGAGGGGTCTTACCAGTTTCTCCTTTGATGTGAACTTTGTTGAATGTGTAGACTGTTGTGCTTATTGCCTCTCTGCAATATACATGTGGTAAATTTGCTTCTGATAACATACTTCTAGCTTCTTCTAAGATAGTTTTGTTTTTCTTTTCTACAACTCCATTCTACTGTGGTGTCCAGGGTGTTGATAACTATCTTCTGATTCCATTCACTTCACAGAATGTATTAAATTCCTTAAATGTGAATTCACCTCCTTGATCTGATCTCAGACATTTGATTTTCTTGATGGTTTCATTTTCTACCATTGCTTTGAATAGTTTGAACTTCCCAAATGCTTCTGATTTTTCTTTGAGAAAAGTAACCCAACACATTCTAGAATAGTCATCAATGATTAGCATGAAATATCTATCACCTTGTAAGCTTTTAGTTCTAGCTGGACCACATAGATCAGTATGAATTAAGTCAAGAGCATTATTAGATTTTTCTGGAATGCTTTTAAAAATTTCTCTAGCTTGCTTTCCAAATTGACATTCCTTACATACCAGATTGTGAGGTTTGACAATCTTAGGTAAATCTCTAACTGCCTTAGTAGTACTGATTTTCACAATGTAACCAAAATTTACATGATAAAGTCTCTTATGCTATAGCCAACTTTCATCAATATGTGCAATCAAACATGCCTTTTCACTCAAGTTCAAATGAAAGATATTACCTCTAGTCTGATTACCGGTTGCAATTTCCAAACCAGTTCTCTTCATGATTTTGCATTTTCCATTCTTGAATTGTAACTAAAATCCTTTTTCAACTAATTGACCAACACTTAGTAGATTATGCTTTAAACCTTCAACATAGTAAATATTGTCAGTATTATGCTTTCCATCAAGAGATATAGTACCTTTACCTTTGATTGAACAAGCTTTATCATCTCTGAATCTTACCAGACCTCCATTATATTCCTGAAAGGATAAGAATTTACTCTTATCTCCAGTCATATGATGTGAACATCCTGAATCAATAATCCATTCTTCCTTAACTTCAACTTTAGCTGCTAGGGCCTGTTCTACTAGTTGAACAGTAGGTCCCGGTTTATCTTCTGCAATAGCAACAAATACCCATCCATTGTCTACCAGATCCTCATCAGAATCATTAGTGACTCCTTCATCAACAAGATAACAAGATTTATCTTTATTCTTCTTAAATCTGTATCTTTGATATTCAGGGTTAGGTTTGTATGTTCTTCTAGCTTCTTCTCTTAGTCTAGCATGTCTATTAGGGCATCTTGAAGCCATATGACCAATCTTATTATAGTTAAAACATTTAAAGGGTGTTTTACCTTCATACTTACTTCCAACTAGACCTTTAGGCATTTTCCTTGCAAATAGTGTTTCAAATTCTTCAAGCTCTTCATTTTCTCTCCTCCTTTCTTCAAGTTCTCTTGCATAGAAGGCTTTCCAATCAGATTTGTCAAATGATGGTGCAGATGATGTTGATGCCTTAAAAGCTAAATCTATCTTTATAGTAGCAACATGACCAAATTCCTCAATTTCAAAAGCTGAAAGTTTTCCAATCAATGTATCTCTAGTTACTGATGCATTAGGCATTGTTCTTAACTCATTTATAGTAGTAACTTTCATTTTATATGCTATTGGCAATCCTCTTAAAACTTTTGAAACAATTTCACTTTCACTTAAGGTTCCTCCACAACATTTAATACCCAAAATAATTTCATTAACTCTTTCCATAAAAGCAGAAATCCTTTCATCTTCTTCCATTTTCGGATTTTCATACCTGACTCGGAAGCTTTCAAGTTTTGTAATTTTGACTATGGAATCTCCTTCATTCAATGTTTCCAAATGATCCCAAATAGCTTTAGCAGTAGACCTATCTGATAACCCCATGATTTGCTGATCTGATAATGCGCTCAAAAGTGCTTCTCTTGCTTTGCAATCATTTTCTTCATCTTTAGCTAAGTTAGCTAGACTAGGCTGACCAGGAACAACAGCAGTATAGTCATTCTTTGTAACATCCCAGATGTCCTTTCCAATGCAAGTTAGATGTGTCTCCATACTGATCTTCCATATGCCATAGTTGGTTCCATCAAGTTTCTGATTGTCCTTCCTGAAATAGTTAGTAGACATTGGATCTCCTCAAGCTGTTAAACTTCTGCAAAAAGAGGACTAAGCTCTGATACCAATTGTTAAGTCTCAGAGGCAACTAAGAGGGGGGGGAGGTGAATTAGTTGTCAAATAAATTTAAACCAAAAACAACTTATCCAAACTTAATGCTTAATACTGGTGAACCAAACTTTATGCCGATAGACAGTTTATCAGTTAATTGCAGTACCGGTAAAGATTAATGCATGAAACAAAAAGACAATAACATCCACAACACATAACACCAATGTTTGTATGTGGAAACCCTATAAGGGGAAAAACCATGGTGGGAAACCTTACCCACATTCAGATGATACTACTGCAGATAGTATGTGTATACAAATGGGGTTTGCACATGCAAAAAGGCCAAGCGCCTAAAGCTCACTACTCAAACACAAATGGGAGTCACACTGACTATAATTGGATGGTTAAATCCAATAATGATGTACTGCTCAAAATAGCATCTTTATATGCTAGATTCAGTACCGGTGTAGTTCTGATCATCTTCACAAAAACCTTCCTTCAACCTTCAGATGATGTCTACATGTATAGCTCTTCTTAATCTTGCATATACCTTCACACAATTCTATTTCGCATTCTTCATCCGATCTTACAAATAAGATCTTACATATATACCATAATCTAAGACCAATTTTAGTAGGTTGGCTCTACGCGATATTACAATAAAAGTAATTTACAAATAAATCAATAACTGATGTAATATCCGATTCAACATGTCAGCTTAATGCATTTACAACAACAACAATAATAATAATAATAAATCATCTCCAAAGCATGTTGTGCTGATCTGGAATAGATAAGCCTGTCAGTGCTTAGTTTGGACCTATTTGCTGGTAACTGCAAATATGAATATACCAATGAACAATTCTCCAACATAAAGTGTCCAAACGATGTCTTCGACATAACCAGGTGTTCTTCATGTCATTCCAAGTGCCTGTGAACAATATATCCTGCCGATGTACCATATATTGGTGATTGTGCTTAAGTCACTTGCTTGCCAGTGAACATTGCCTATATACCAGAGTTGATAAGTGATAGGTGTTGACATCAATGACAAAACCATACCAAAATACCAACAATTGGCCTGTTGTTGTGCACAACCAATAGAGACAAAGAGTCACATTCAATTTTAAACTAATCAAGCATTATAAAGATAATCCAATATATAATGACTAATAGTGGCCTTCCTTGTTACTCACCCCTCCTCCTTGTTCCTGTTCATGAGAGTTGACAAAATCACGTTGTCGTTCAATCTCCTTCTCTATGCTCACCTCGTGCTCACTACGAACATCCCCTTTTTCATTCTCACCACCTGGAGCATCAGTTTAATCACCCTCATCTACATTTCTAATGGCCTCATCTTCCTCACCAACACAACCACTATCATAATGTTGTTCAATAACATAGCACACATCATCGATGCTTTTTATGCCCATGTATATATCTACATTTACACTTATAAATCCCAACTTCTAGCAACCATGCCAGGCAATGATGAAAAAAAATATAATGCAAGAATTACCAGTGTGGTTGTGCAGTCACTGAGAAGCCGACTTGACAATGGGTTCAAAATTGGAGACTTGACTTGTGACTCATTCAGATTTGAATCCCCAACTAGTCCCTGACCTGAAGGCCCATCTCCTGACTCTTTTAGATTTGGATCCCCAACTAGTCCCGCATCTGAAAGCCCAACTCTTGACTCTTTCAAATTTGAATTCTCAACTAGTCCTGGATGTGAAAGTCCAACTCCTAAATCTTTCAGATTTGAATGTCCAACTTGTCGCACATCTGAAAGCCCAACTCTTGACTCTTTCAGATTTGAATCCTCAACTAGTCCTAGATGCAAAAGCCTAGCTCTTGAATCTTTCAGATTTGAATCTCCAACTGGTCGCACATTTGAAAGCCCAACTCTCGACTCTTTCAGATTTAAATCCTCAACTACTCCCAGATGTGAAAGCCCAACTCCTAAATCTTTCAGATATGAATGCCAAACTAGTCCCACATATGAAAGCCCAACTCTTTCCTGGGTATACAAATTGGTTCTCCAGTCACAAGCATTAAACAGTGACAACACCAAACAATACAATTTGTTGCATAATCAATTAAAACTACTTATCTTATAGGCAGGCCGATGTCAAGTGTCACTGGGAAGCAAATGTGGCCAACTCCCAAGAGATCATTTGCCTTTAGCTCCAGTAACCCATAATCAAGATCAATAGTTTCCCTCAACCTTTTTCGCAACACAATTGACACGATTGAACTGAAACAAAAAAAATGCAATTCATATTCTTCACACTATCAATAACACCACACATTCACCACAAATGACACAACCAACACACAACCGATTATTCTCACATTACAATACAAAGTTAGCATGTTGCTATGTTATGTACAACCCAGCTAATGGTTTAGCCATAAACAATCCATGACATTCCGTTGTAGAACATATTTCATTGGAATTGCAAAGAAATAATGACTATGATCCATCGCCAACACTGTTAAAAAGGCTTCCTATGTTCTCCCCATCCAAAATACAACACAAAAACTAGACTTTGTTAAGGATTGTTAAAGAAGGATGCAAAACACGCTTAACACATTGACTGCATTTATTCTGGCTCCAAAACGGACCTTTCCTAGAGCATGTTAGCGTCAAGTTAGTCAATCACAGCCACTAATTGCAAAATTGATAGTGTAAAATGAGTGTGAATCAATTAAGATGGTCAATCTATTTCAGAGAATACACAGGGATTCATTATCCTTAACAAAGCCTTTGACAATAATTAATGGGTACAAAGACCTCTAATGCATTATTCCAAAGACACATGTCTTTTGAAATGAGTATCTATTCTAAAGCTTCCATCTCTTTGTTGATATGGGAATATTATTATTTATTAAAAATGTAGTCTTAAGTTATGAAAAGAAAATAAAAAACACTATGAAGGATAGACATGTGAGGAGTTTGTCATGCCAACCGGAGACATCTGAAACAGAACCCCAAATAACATTTCAAATCAGAGTTGGATCATCGAACACATGTACTTCTCAAACATCACGAACATCAATAATCTAGATATACAAATACACTGGGATGAACATAAACACTCTCATGCAAATCAACAGAATATATACAAATTTATAACACATAGTTCGCAAGAATCAGGATTTTTGGTTCATATATTCAACACTGGTTTCATGACTCGAAGATCCATAAATAACAATCTTACTGCATTCAGGTTGGAAAATAATATCTTATTGTCTAATATGGTGCATCTATAGCATATAATATAAGGCATCAACTAATTGCATTGTTCATTTTCATCATTATCAAATTCAATAAAAGTAGGGACATTAATATTACATGATCAAGAATTGAAATTTATACATACATTTATATCGCATAAAAATTATATACAACAAACTATATATATATATATATATATATATATAACAAGCCCCTTTCAAAAAGTTTCACAAGCCCAAAGATTATTAGTAAGGGGACATTACAGTGCAAGTAGTATTAAAGAAGGGAGAGAGAGCAACAACCTGGGAATGTCTGGACATTTGCCAGGGGACTGCTCAATAGTCCTTGAAAATCAACAACCTGCATGGATAACTAATGTTAGTGGTAGTCTACATTGGGATGTAAATGCATTTCAAAAGAAATAAAAGGAACCTACATGTTCATATATGAAAATGCAGTTTAACATTCAATATAAACTACCACTAAGTAATTTATATCACCTAAATTATATGTGTCAATTTGCCATAGTGCCAGAGCTGTCTATATCAGCCACCTATTTTTGTACTGTTGTTATGTGCTCAAGGACATATTCCTCTATTCCGACTTGAAATCAATGCTATGGTCCAGCTAACATGCAACTTAGTCACATGTTTTACACTATATTTTACATTCAACTACTGCAATTGAATAACATGTCACTAACACGCAGTAGCATTTGTCTATTCTCGAGCCTTGTTATTGACTAACTCCAACTCCAATTGTAAATTGCATCGCGTGTTAGCCTTTGGCTTTACCACTGTTAGCTGCATCAAATCACAAACTATACATGAACAATGGTCCGAGAGCTTGTGTCTATTCTGCCTCCAAAATAGACAAATCGTACAGACTAACAACGTCGTGTTAGACAAAAGCAGCTATCAAATGCAAAACCTACGATTAAAAACCTACCACAAACATGGGGTGTTAGTCCCCCCATACTGTTTTTTGTAGCCACAATAGAGACGTCCCACTACGAGAGTAACTTGAGTTTCGTGCTAGTCTTTTCTCTGACAAATGTACCAAGTTTTGCAGCCTACGACCTCTTCTTCCTACCAGGATGTCATTTGAACGTGATTCCTTCAATCACAAGATTTTAATGTGTTTTATGCACAATAAATCGATGGTAACCATGAAGCATGTCGCAGCCATCCTCTAGCATGTCCACATAATTTTGCATGGGTCCCGAGGAGTGAAACCGAGAACTCGACAATAACTCCACATCACATACCATGGGTCCAAGCACCACGACAAGTTGGCATGGTATGCATGTCTCAGAAATGTATGTCGATGTATGTCGTTGGTATGATAGGTCCGCTATAGAGCCACAATACACATAGCCTCCCACATATATTTGCATATATGTTTATTCTACAGTTTTCGAGTGAGATTAGGTGCTTCCAACTTGTGTCAGACATGTCTATTATGGCTTCAAAATGAGATTGTACCAACAACATGAATCGACATACATGAGACACATCTATTTTGGCTCCAAAAAGGACCTATCGTACCAATGACATGCATCAACATACATGTCCGAGAATAAATATAAATGCAAATACAAGTGGTAGACACCTAATAGCTACATGAAAGAGAAAGTGAAGTAAAATGTTCTGTTTCAAATTGAGCTTCTTTTACGTGGTCTTGACCTCGTTTACATGTTATGGTTTGCCTTTTGATGCAAGCATACTCTTCAAAATCAGGTTGTTGACTGGTTGATGCAACCATTCCTTGACTATGTGTGACCTGCTCTTGTTTAGGAGTTGATCTGTTGTTTGCTGACAATTAGGATCTGTTGTTTATTTGACGATAGCAAACATGGCGCCTTTTTAATCTGCCTAACGTGGAAAAAGTAAGACTAATGCACGAACGAAAAAATTATTGTTGAAGGGCTCCTTGTTGAAGCAACTTGCGTCCATTCTAGCTCATTATTGAAGGGGGATTTATGGGACTGCAGTTTTTTGTGTCGTGCTGCGGCTTGGGGTATGTTGAAATCCGCCTCTATAACTCGTATTTTTCCTGTTTTGGTTTGGATTTTGTTTATAATCATTAGGGTTTGCATTGTTTGTTTGCATTTCTTGTTTGCCTCTATATGTAGCCAGAATAGCTTCAGCCTATGTCAAATATCTACCTATTTTGGAGCTAGAATAGACGCATACCATCGCGTTAGGGTTAGAGACCACTAGGGTTAGGTTTTCTTTCTTTTTATCTAATGAGCACCTAAGAATAATGGAAACAAAGCATAATATTTCTATAGTTTCTTTTATCTATGTTTTATTATGTCATTTTCCTCTATATTGTAGAGGACATGCTTGTGTGTGTGTGTGTGTGTGTGTGTGTTGCTTCATATTGACATATAAATATACTAGCACACACCAAACAGCAAACAAATAATGCAAACCCTGAAGGTTTTCAACAAAATCCCAAAAATCAGCCCTCAACAGCTGTCAACAATCAAGCCTTCAAAAATCGGATGCCCTTCAACAATGAGGCAAAATATATGTAGCTTGCCAAACCCATATATATATATATATATATATATATATATATATATATATGAAGCAATACACACACACACACACACACACACACGTCGGTGGTTGTTTATTTTTTTCTGGCTTTTAATGTGCATGATAAGAATGAGCATTTCATCTTTAACAACTCTGCTCACTATGGAAAACTGACACATATAATTATGGAAATATACATACCTTTAAAATCTTGTAGATCTTCTTCACTCTACCAAACCACAAATAGGGAACCTTGGTATCCTGACACGACCATGCTGCAAAATGATGCCTAATTTTCACAGATAGAACACAAAATGACAAAGCAAATAAAAAAAAATTTAGTGAATGTCTTGGGGTTTCAAATTACCGCAGCCGCCTAAGCCTCTATTGAAATGTGGTGACTGATCAGCAAAGTACTATACACTCAGCACGTATCCTCGCCAGGGTCCGGGGCCGGGCCGGGCTGGGCCCCGGACAGGGGTTTGGGGGTGGCAGCCCCCGAGAAATTTTTTTTTGCCTTTTTTTGTTGATGAAAACCGACATTGTAATAAAACCCTAAAAAAGGCTGACTTTGTTTGTTGCCCTAAAAATGCATGTTATAAGCGGCTGGGATGCTTAAGGCATTGTAAGGTTGATGTATTATTTTTGCTGGATAATAAGAAAGATTGGACGGCTGTGTATGGTGGATGTAACCCATTCTGGGTGAACCACGTTAAATCTCTGTGTTATCTGTGTCTTGTTTTATTTCTTTATCTTTTGTATTTAAATCTGCATATAATTGTTAGTTCATATTTGCTTCAGATCTGCTTGAAACCCTAACAGCCTCCACCCAAATCGTTGTACTCTTGACACCTCCCGAGGGCACACTCACAACCACCTCTGTGATACAAAAATGATATAAAAATTTACAATTGAAAACATAGGGTTGACGAAGGAATCATAAAACTATCGTTATCTGTTAGGGTTTGAATTTACCAATGCCACCATAACCCTACACAACAATCTTGAATCGTACCACCCCCCTGTGTGCTACGATACCTCCTCCCTACACATGAAAAAACCTGTGTGTTAACGAGCAATAACAATATACCCAGACAACTCACGTTATGCATGTGGTCGGCTTTTGTCCTCCCCTTCGAAGCCACAAATATTTTGACAATGCATACTTATAACTACAATTGAAGCACAACTCCTTCGCTCAGTGATTCAACTGGGGACATTGTCATGCCACGATCAACATGAATTTACACCATCGAATATTTTGTTTCACCTCCACCATTGCGTTCTGCATGTAGCTCCTAGACGAAATATATTTTCAAATTTTCGCGAAATCATTTTTTCATTCAAAATTTCAAGAAAATAAATTTGAAAATTATGCCCATAACACGTGATTGCTATTGTTAGTCGACTTGTGGACGCAATAAAGCAGGTTACCCAAAAAATGTAAGCCGTGTGGCCATTCAAAAAAAATAAAAATCAAAATTGGTGGTCACCAAAAATGTAAACTGCCTGGTTGGCGGTATGTTAACTGCCTCGCCCGATGTAACTGTCGCATCGCGGTGAAAACGACTGGGAAAATGTTAACCGCGAGAAAGCTTTTCCGTCAAACGCAAACTAGAAACATCATCCATGTCATCGCCACCGCAAATACCTCCATGTCATCTATGGGTCCCAGAAATGTCGCTCTCATAAACTTGTCGTAGTTGAATAGTATGCCTTCGGCATCATATAAACATGTCGTTTTGGAGCCAGAATAGCTACAACCCTTGATTTGGTGTTCACTGATTGGAGCTACAAGTGGATTGTCAGTCTCATTCACAAATATCAATAATAGAGAACGCATGACTCCATATGGTAGGACCGACAAAAAAGGGTCTAGGGATCTTAATTCTTGGTAACACCAATACAGGAACAACTGGTGATGATAGAATGAGTTTGTTTGCATGCAGATGAAAGGTGGACTGTTGCGCTGGATGGTAGGACATGGATTTGCGCAAACAACTTATTACATTTGAATCTCATAAACTAGATTTTGCAAGATTAATACCAAAATTACTGCTCAAGGTTGAAATCAAAACGAGCAGTCTAGTGCCATTATGCTTGCTGATATGGTTTTATGCAACTGCGGAGAATTAATGAAATAGAAAAGGAATTCAAACTCGCCTGTTTGCATAATCTTTAAAAACGATTCTTTTATGTTGGTGGACCACAAAATGCATTCTATGGTTGTTTGGATAATTGGTTGTACAATGTTCACCACTTGGAGAGGATGATGTGTTTTCTACATTAATAGGTTTGTAAACTGCTTTACCTAGATTGTTTCCTAGTTTTAGGGGTTTATGAAAAATATTATGAACTTATAATGATTTCCCAATTTCAAAACTATAATGAGATGTTTTTTTCAAAATTTATGGTAATAATGAACAAAAATTGTCCCATTTTCTTTAGTTTTTCACTATTTCTAAGTGAAGGAAGCTATGATTATATTTTTGCTCTTGAGAAATCTTTTGAAACTATAATCAAGTTGCTATTTATTATGGCAAAAATGACCAAAAATTGTGCTATTTTTAAGGAAGTTTTATTTAGTTTTTAATTGTTCCTAAGTCAAAGTCCCGATTATGTTTTTGCTGTTATTGCCAATTTTTTATTGATTTATGTTTTTTTGGTTGTTATTGCTAATTTTTTACTGAATCTTTTCAGATCTTGCTATTAAGTTGAGATTAATTTGCTATCTTATAATTTTTATTTTTCTAAGAATTTATTCTTAAATTTTATATTTTGTTATATTTTTTTTTTAAATTATTTTTGTTTTTATTATAAAATATAATAAAGGTAATAAATACAATTATCTTTTATAATTTTATTTTTTAAAATTAATTTAGAAAGTTGTTATTTTATTTTTCATAAATTCTAAATTTTAATTTATACAACATATTTATTTATGTGAATAAAATTTTACAATAAGTTTATATATAATGTCACGTTCTAGTTGTCCTTTCCAGTAACATTGTGTACAGTAATAAGTACATTGGCTACATTTGAAAAATGTACATGGTTTTTTTTTGGTGTAGTAAGAGTCAATGATGGAAAATTCATGTACTTCTTGTGCTATTGTAGCATTTCCTTTTCATTGGGCATTTCTTGACACTCATGTGCAAAGAAACCTCACAATTTTGTAGGCTTGTGCACTCTTTTAGTCAAGAGAATGTCAATCCTACAATCATATATTGGTGCTTTCCATTCTTGTTCTTTTATAGTGATCTACTCATAAAAGGCCCTCTTAAACTTGGGGTCTCAAACACATGCAAAAAAATTGAACATCTTCCACATAAAGTTAAGGGTAGACGATTTTATATTAAATTTTGATTTTATGAATTAATAAATTGTTCACAGGGTCAAGTGGTTAGAAATTGTGATTTATAGCAATTTTATCATGGTTATGCTGAAATTATTACTTGGAACTTCTAATTATATCTGCATGTTTTGACCCAGGTAAATGCTTTAATTACAAACACACAGAAAGCACTCGACATTGATCCCGAGAACCCAGTTATTTGTATCTGTTACTGATGGTACAATTTTGCAGGCAACCAAATACTAAAAATTTATCGTTCCCCCAACAAATGTTGGGTTCGGCCAAAGTCAAGTAGAATATGAATGAGACTGCAATTCCTTCAAAATTCAATTTAATTGTTGTTCAAGAGAATTCTATATTTCTGTTTATATTCTTTCTACATTCTGGTCAATAATCTTTTACTAGAATTTGGTGAAGCTAGACAGAAACACATTATTTGAATTGGGGCATCTTTTGTAAACCTCAATTTTAAATGCATTTTGCAACAGGTATCAATTACAGATCCTTTGGAAAGTGATTTTCAGTGTGGTAACATAATTTTGGATACTTACGTTAAGTTTGATGTGATTGCAGGCCCTGTCATGGTTCACTGTCACTATAAAACTTCATAGATCATGTGGCTCAATCAGATGAATTTATTGAATTGATTCTATACCTCCTACTGATTACTATGGGATTTGTGTTTTATATTGTCTATTATGCTTGTCTTAAAACTTTATATGCGGCTACTTGTGTTGCTTGGATTTATAATGATTGCTGTTAGTAACAGTCAATACCAACTACTAGTGCATACCTATAATGATTTGTCATTCAGAAATGCTTTCAATGTTACTATCTTTACCATTCACTAGCAAACCATGATTATTAGCTTTACCATTTTTTTATATAGATTTCAAACTTTCTATATCTCACATTGAACACTAATTCATTTTTTAGCAAAATAATTCCATATTGTATGCTTTTGTATACACTCATTTATTAAGTGTTTGTCCCTTTCCTATCAATTTCTTTTGCTTAGGTTTTTTAGGGCTCCAAATTTAGATTATTGTGCTTCCATTGACCTGCTATGGTTCTTTCTTTCTTCATTTCTAAGTGAACTTCTTAAATATGTTATAATAAATTTTCCTGGCACATTAAATCTCAAAATTAGGAAATTTTTGTAGCTCTTCAGTTACCAGTCATTTTCAGAGAGTTCTTGTAATTATTTTTAAAAGTATCAAATATGCTTGATTTTGTGTTATCATAGCATTGATATAGTTGCTATGCATATTAAATCTTTTTTAAAAATATCAAATATGCTTGATTTTGTGTTATCATAGCATCGATATAGTTGCTATGCATATTAAATCTTTTATTTTATAATTCTATATGCAGCAAAAGATGCTTATTCTATTTAATGTGTTTGATTTATAGGTGCTATGCATCTCAAAAGGCAGAGGATTGATGACATAGACTTGTAAGATATTACTCAACTTGTATTGTTAATTGCCATATGTCAGCAACACCATTAAAATTTCATTAATAAATAATGCAACATTAGCACACTTAAGCTAAAAAACAATCATTGATATGCTTTAAATGAATAAGGAACACCTAGATTGCACAAAAGATCCTTTAAAGACCTTTAACATAAACAATTTTTTTTTTGTTATGAGTTATTTCATGATATGGGTTATTTCATGCTATGGCAAGCATAAAAATAGTTTATTTGAAAATGCCTTTCCTTTAGATATCATGCTTATCAACTTGGTGGCTCAAACGCATGTAGAAATTTTGAACATCTTCCGCATAAATTTAAATCTGGAAGAAAACCATTAAGCTTATCTTGAGTTCCATACACATAACATAATATTTCCATTTAATGTCTTTCCAAAATTAGAACAAAAAAGACAGTAACTACTACCAATTCTACTATCTGCATTCTATTCAAACTCACAAAGCAGTGGAAGATGCATAGATATTACAAAATCTCTTTCTACCAGTAATAGCTTTTGTCTATTATGTGCATATCATATTACCATCTAGAAGCTTGTTTTTGAGTTGGAAAAACTTAAAACTTCCCTGGTAGTTGACAAATGACCATGGTCCAAACTCCAACCTAGTTGCATATTTTTGTACCTATTTTTGTTCCATTGAGAGGTATGGATGTGGCCAGTGACTCTAGATTTTAGGAAACGAAAGGTTGATTAGTTGACAAAACTCCTCAAAGAAATGATACTAGATGTTTGTAAGTAGTTTGGAATTCCCAATCAAATATGCTTATTCATGGATAGTTCTTCTAGGATATTTTTTGGAACCAACCTAAACAACTTGGAATCTAAATTGTCCAATTTTTTAGTCGGGAAATAAAAATATATATATTAAATGTCTTTAATGGTTTTGATTTTATAAATATCCTTAAAAGATGAAAACTATAGTTTGAAGACTTGGACTAGACTCTAGCCCTATTTGACCTTCCCACATTTTCTTGTATATTTGTGATTTTGAGATTTGATTCATGCAAGTTTCCCTAAGCCATTGGTTTCAACACAATTTTTTCTCCATTTATCAAAATTCTCTATTTATCAAAAGTGATTAATTCACTTTCACTGCTATGTTCTTTCAGTCTTTGGCGGGAACTTCACTCCCCTGCAGCTCTTGTTTCATATTAGTTGACCGTACTTATTTTTCTTTATTTTTCATTTAAAATAGAATACTACATCTATTATTTTAATCCATTTACTAATCCCTAATTAGGGTTTTCTTTCTATTCTCCTCAAATGAGGTGAGATTATTCTCACTCTTCCCGCTTCTTTCATTTTCTTCTTCACATATTCTTCCCTAACCCTAATTTTGGGTTAGGGTTTTGTTTTCCTTGGATGCATTTTATTCTTACTTGCAGGTTGAAGTTTTAGTGGTGGCCATGCTTAACACAAGGCTAAATGAGGTCATGGAGAGGATGTGAACGGGCGGCGGGAGGTATACCATCGTCGATGGGGAGGATGGCGCGACGCCACTGGTGGGGACGCAGCTATGGGCCGAAGGTCACCCACGACTATGGGTCGCAACCCTAGTTGTGGTTGTGAGGGCCGCGAGGGAGGTTGAGCCAAGGCTCCCCACTCTCACGATTTGTCCTACAATTTTTTTGTTAATAATTTTTTTATGATTAAATAGTTTTAAATCAGTTTAAATCCGATTTTAATCATATATATATATATTCAAATAAATGAGAATACATATGATATGCAAATCATCTATTGTGGTTTAGATTAAATCATTTTGTTTAATTTTAATTTTACATATATGATAATAGTTCATTTATATTTTAAATGAACATAAAGATATAAGAATATACATGATTATATATCCTCATTTTTCATTTTGTAGTGAAATATATGTTTTCTCTATTCTGAATGTAAATCCTGATTTACTAAATGTAAGAAAATAATGAAAAAGCTTCTATGAATTTTACTTCCAAACTAATAAATAATCTCATATCTACAACAGAACTTTACAACAACAAATAGAAAAAAATAGAAAAAAATGATATTTGAATACTTCTTTTATGCCAATCTAATAACTACACAATAAAATGGATATATGAATGTATACTAAACTAGATTAGCTATTACTCAGCTTAAATGTGACTCAATACTGACTAAACAAATAGATCTACAAGGAGAAAATACATGTAAGTATCAGTGTAAGGATTTAATCATGCAAGCAAGCAGCATTACGAATTGAACTTATCTCTTAAATCCATTGGAGACATAGATTCGAGAGGATTCTTTCAAATTCCCCACCATAGTGATCTTCTTCTTCTTCTTCTTGCCTCTTTACATGGTGCAAATTGCAATTCCTTTTCTCATCAACCAGCCAGCTTGATGATCCAAATAGGATTGAAAACCCCCTTATTTATAAAATAGGAGATAAATAGGAGATAATTAAAGGAGATTTAAAATAATGGAGTTTTAAAATAATAGGAAGATTTTAAATAGTAGATGTGTTAAATTTTAAATACTAGATAGTGCAGAATAATAGAGGGTGTTGAATTTTAAATAAAAGCTAGTGGAGAATATCAAAATAATGAATAATTAAAAATAATAGATAAAGGATAGTGAAGAGTTTTAATAATGGATACTAGATAATGGGCAATTTAATAATAGATAACTAGTAAATTTAATAACAGATAATGGAGGGCGACTCAGAGATTGCAATAAATGCCATCAAGAGGAAAATCACTCCAAATTGGAGGCAAGGAAAATCACTCCAAATTGGAGGTTGCAGGGAATTCTAGAAAGCATAGTCGCAAGCCTGGACAAGATCGACAATTATGAAGCTAAGCATATCTATAGAGAAGCAAAATTAGAGGTAGATGCTCTTTCAAAATTAGTCGCTCAAGGATCTTTTCTCCATGGTTGGGATCAAGAGTATCCTTCTATTTTTCATTCAGACCATCGCCATTGACATGCTAGGGTCCCTGAGGTTCTCCCAGATGCGAGATTCCCTTCAGGATCTTGCAGTAGTCCCTTTTCATTTTTCTATGCAGTTAACTTTAAACTTAACTCTAGCGGCTAAGCTTAACGGTCATATCAATTCAAATTTTTTCCTACCTCTCTTGGGAGGGTGGGCCCGCAGTTAAGCATGTCATCTAAGCCACAGTCATGACCTATGCCCTCTCTGATCCTCCTCTCAAGATAGCTGACATATTGTCAAATCAATTTAAGGTCTGTGTGGCCCATCCAAGTGAGTTGGCTTGACAAGGACAAACATCCTTTACCACCTTTTCTGGCATATTTATTACAATCCCGACCCTCATTAATTGGCTTTAAACAGTGTGCCATCTTTCTTCATCGCATTTGTTTTTTGCATTTTGCATTCATTCCCTTCTCTCTGCTTTTCATCTCAGAGTCCTTCTCTTTATTTGTTGGTGACCCTGCTTCGCCCCCTCATGGCACCCAACCCTCCTTTTGGCTTCATCATGAGCATGTATCCCAGACCCACTTGCTATTTTGGAGCAGACACTCTAATTTCTCTCTCAGCATCTACGAACCAAGTTTCTTTCAGGAAAATCACAGACTTAAGGCTCAAGCATCTTCTCCTCTTCTCAAATTTTCCCCTCATTTTGGCTATGAAGATGATCTTTGGCAGTGGTCACCTCAACAGAGATGAATATCCCCAGGACAACACCAGCATTTCCTCAAGGTTCGTTGCCTCCCTGCTTGACCTAAAACTCACCAAGCAGGAAGTCTGGTCCCTCACCAAGAAGCTCTTCCTAGAGGAAGTCACTCAAGAGCTCCAGGAAATTCTAAACAAAGCAATTCATGATTCTGGGGCCCCTCGGCCAGGGGATAGAATCCTCTTCAACGCTCATGGAGAACTGATTAAGTATTATCTCTTCCTACTTGACTTGAAAGGGAAGGACTTGGATAGGCATAGAGTTTTTGTGGGTGTTGGTCTTGGCTATCTCAAATGATGGTTTCTGGGAGAGAATTCAGACAACCTTGGAAGGGAGGAGGATCTTATTCAGTTTGCAAGACTCAATAGTATTCTGCCTCCGAAACTAGAAGATGAAAACCCTAAGTTGGAATAGGCTAGCAGGGGTCGCCATGGGACTGGAATTGGCCGTGGTAGAGGTTGCCCTTTGACCAGAGGATGCGGTTGAGTGAGGAAGGAGTACCTGCCATCTGAAGCTCAACAGGAAATTACAAGCTAGACACCTCTAGCTCCCTTATATTTTTATTATGTCTCTCAAGCGGTTTTTTGTTTACTCCGTTATAATCTCTGTAAATAGGGCAGTAAGCTTCTGGCATTTAGACTTAATCTCTTATTTTTTAAGGGTTTTCTCAGACTTTCATATGGAGTGTTTGCTTGCATTCCTTCTCTCCTAAAAGAAGGAATTGGATGCACTTTTTGGGACTCTGCTAAAACTATTGCTCTGTAAATTCTATATATTCTTAATATAATCTGGCTATGCCTTTACCGATCAAAAAAAAATAACAGATAATGGAGATTTCTATTATCCATTATAAAATGCATGTCAAACATTAATATTTATATTTAATCAATTTAATAATTTGATTACATATATTAAAACTCATGCAGTCATAAATCTTGTTTTATGGTTAACTAAATCATAATTAATTTAATTCAAATTACTTGTCTAGATATCGTCTCAGGTTTGACCTATGGTTAATTGAGGAAAAATAGAGGACATAGATTAGCAAGTTATAAAGAGATTTGGTGTACCCATATGTTTTGAACCAGTGGATAGAGTGTCATGGTAAATTACTTGTACATATGAGTCTGTTATCAAGGAGAGGATCTGATATAGATTCATCTCCATTGGTTAGCACAATATCTTTGAGATGCACTCTTTAATGCCATCCTACTCTCCTCCTCTCGATTCTCACATTGTGCCCTTTGGAGATGAACACTGGAGTATGTAGCAACACATGATAATAGGAGCGCATATGTGTTTAGATTTATTGTTGAGTGAGCATTGGAAGCAAATGCGTATTGAAGAAGAGCTAGTGATGGAATTTTAAGGTGTTTTGGTCATCCTGTTGTGTTTAAGCAAGTCAAGTTCTCTCATATCTTAATATGAGGAAATGTTTTGTCTTTTGTTTAGTCTCTTAAAGCCTATGCGTGTAGATTGAGTGTTTCAAAAATTTGTATTAGTTTTTATAAAAATATTTTATTTGTTGTTTAAAAGTCTTGTGAATAGGGTCCATTTTCACATCTTTAATAGTCATAAAAACTGACAAAGAATTGTAAATGGACATATTATCACTTGTACATGACATCCATATTGAGGGGAGGCATTTTAAAATTAATCCTCGAAAGCTAAATTTTCTAAGTTAGTATCAAATTTATTGGAGGTTGGAGGACAATCATCGTCCTCTCGTTAGTCACCAACAATGGGTCCACTTATCAGCTTTCATGGCATTTCATTTTTTATGCTTTTCAGTGTCCCTAGTTGTGTGAATAAGTGGAATTTCACACTATATGTGTGGGGGTGGGAGGTGGGGGGTATAAACAATGTTCCATTCTTATCTCGTGCCAAAATGACTAAAGTCAAGGACATCTTCTAGTGGCAGTGGCAGTTTCCTATTTTGTTCGAGATCAGGTGGTAGTGGTCACAATAGTAATTGCAATTAAGAACATTTAGTTCTAATAGATGTAATGTGAAATCATTCTTTGTTTTGTTTTTGTGTGTTGCATTTCCTATATTTTCCCCTGATGTTGGATAAATATAAGCACCAGTGTAAGTTCATGGATCTTAAAAGGGTTTGTGGGAGGATCCAAAAAACCACACGAGATGGACAATTGATGCATTCATGTTCTTGTCCAGGTTTGTGGTAAGCCTTGTGAAAACCATGAAAGGTTGATGGGAGATGCCTTTAGTTTTGAATCAAGATCATGACCACAAGTGTTGGGATTACTGCACATGAAGGGTGTAGGTTTTTACCATGTTCATACTAAGGGGGGGGATGTTGGAAATTAGTGTTCACATTAGTATTTAGATTAAAAACAAATTTGTATTATTGTTAGATTATTATGTTGTTAGTATGGTTTGTTGTATGAGAAATTATAGGGAAGTGAATTGTTAGATTTCAAAGATCTAAATCTGACCATTGTGTTTATTATAAAGCTAAGAATGGTCATATTCTCATAATTGAGTTGTATGTGGATGGTATGTTTTCAGTGGGAATGGGAAGAGAATGATTTTAGATTTGAAGTCTCAGTTGTTGACATAGTTTGAGATGAAAGATATAGGTGCAACAAGGTATATTCTGGGAATGGAGATCAAAAGAGATAGAGCTCACATAAATATTTGGATCAGTTGGAGAAAATATGTGAACTCTATGCTGGAGAGATTTAGCATGTCAGATTGCAAACACTTAGTTGATCCTGTTCTACAGGGGACGACATTTTTTATGGAAGACCATCCAAAGTCTCCTACTGAGATAAAGGACATGACCAAAGTTCCTTATGAAAGTGTTTTTGGTAGCCTAAAGTATGTTATGGTCTGTAGGAGGCTAGACATTGCACAAGCAGTGGGAGTCCTTAGTCAGTTTATGGCTAATTCTAGATGGGTGCATTGGGATGTAGTGAAGAGAGTGTTCAGATACTGGCAAGGTACTTTCAAGTATTCCCTATGGGTAAGTGCACCAAGATGGTGTGCAAAAAGGGGGGTATAAGTGGACACTTTTTTTTTCTTCTGAAATCAACTAAACCTGAACTTGGAGGAGAAATTTGAGAGTCATCCACTCAAAATATGAAGATACTCAAAGCACAAAGATTGTATTACGTTGAATCTAGTTTCTACACTACTAATTTTTTTCAAAATTGGATAACATTAAGGGGGTCAAATCCTTCACACACGAAAAATAGATATTGATTTTTTTGAAAAAACATAACATAGCGTCTAATGTGCACATCAAAAAAGTCATAGCTAAATTTAATATTTTGAAAAATTATTTGGTATAAAGATAGTTAAGAGTGAGTACTAGAAGTTGTGTATTTTTTATAATTTTTGTGTTGAGTATTTTTTTTATGATTTTTTGAATAGGCCACATCCTGAAAATTAGGTACCTATTCGTGTGCGAAGCATAACTTGCACCAAAATAATAAAAAATGATTTTTTTTTTAAAGTGTAAAGAATAAAGTGCACTACAATAATATATAAAGTTTTTAAAATTTGGATAAGTAGATCAAAAGTTATTAAAAAATGGTACACATATGTCTCTTAGAACTATGGAGACACTAGTAAAAGAAATTCAAGATTAATATGTTATTGTTGTTTAATTTTTTAAAAAAATATATGGTTATAAATCTTAGAAGATGGGTGAAAATATGGTGGAAATTTTAGAAATACCCAGTTGATGAGGTGTAAACCTGATGCTGACAAAGTTGAGAAACTAATTTGATAAAACAACACACATAAAAAATGAGGGAAATCAAACTTCCAACCCTTAGCATTGTCATCCAAGCCTAATCACAATCCTAAACGCACTAAACACATACGGATTTTTTTTGCTAATAGCGCGTACAGGGTTTGTAGAAACAATAGTGCGTACGAGTTATATCAACGTAAAGACATCCTAATATATAGAAATACATATGTATGTATATAATATGTGTATGTGTATGTATACATATATCTATGTATACATACATACATATATGTATGTATATGTATATAAAATGTGTATGTGTATGTATACATTATGTATGTAAAATATATGCATATATAGTCTCTCAATATCTTAGTACATTGCATTCCTACCCTCTTTAAATCTTCCTCTCTCTCTCTCCCTCTCCCTTTTAGGGCCTCACATAACCCCTAATGACATCATATAAGGTCCCTTAGCACACCATATGACCCCTTAAGACCATATGATGTCCTAAGGGGTCATATGTTGTTCTAACACATGTGCAGCCCCATTAGGACCCTAGATGACCTCCAATGACACCATATGACCCCTTAGGACCATGCATGATATCCTAAGGGGTCATATGGTGTTGTAACACACATGTGGCCCAATTAGGACCCCACGTGACCCCTAACGACATCATGTGACCCCTTAGCACACCACATGACCCCATACGAGCATATGATGTCCTAAGGGGTCATATGGTGTCCTAGTGGGTCATATGGTGTTGTAACACACGTGGTACCATTAGGACTCCACATGACCCCTAACAACACCATATGACCCCTTAGCACACCACATGACCCCTTAGGACCATATGATGTCTTAAGAGGCCGTATGGTGTCCTAAGGGGTCATATGGTGTTCTAACACATGTTCAAACCCATTAGGACCCCACAAGACCCCTAATGACACCATATGACCCCTTAGCATACCACATGACCCCTTAGGACCATATGATGTCCTAAGGGGTCGTATGGTGTCTTAAGGGGTCATATGGTGTTCTAACACATGTGTGGCCCCATTAGGACCCCAAAGTCCTGTAACGATACCATACGAACCCTTAGTATATGACATGACCCCTTAGGACCATATGATATCTTAAGGGGTCATATGATATCCTAAGGGGTCATATCATGTTCTAACACATGTGCAACCCCATTAGGACCCCACATGACCCCAAATGATTCCATATGACCCCTTAGGACCATGTATGATATCCTAAGGGGTCATATGGTGTTGTAACACATGTGTGGCCCAATTAGGACCCCACGTGACCCCTAACAACATCTTGTGACCCTTAACACACCACATGACCCCTTAGGATCATATGATGTCCTAAGGGGTCATATGGTGTCCTAAGGGGTCATATGGTGTTGTAACACATGTGTGGTCCCATTAGGACCCCACATGACCTCTAACAACATCATTAGACCCCTTAGCATGCCACATGACCCCAAGTAGGCCCATATGATATCCTAAGGCATATGGTGTCCTAAGGGGTCATATGGTGTCCTAAGGGGAAAGATGAACCATTATTACAATATAAAAACTAGTGCCAATACTTCTTACAAGAACAAGTTCAGATAATTTGGGCCCTTAGCACACTATATGATCCCAAGTAGGACCATATGATATCCTAAGGCATCATATGGTGTCCTAAGGGGTTATATGGTGTCCTAAGGGGTCGTATGGTGTCCTAGGGGGCATATGGTGTCTTGAGGGGCAAGATGAACCATTATTACAATATAAAAATCAATGTCAATACTACTTACAAAAATAAGTTCAGATCACCTGGGCCCTTAGCACACCATACGATCCCTTAGGACCCCACATGACCCCTAACGACACTATACGATCCCTTAGCACACCATACAACACCAAGTAGGATCATATGATATCCTAAGGTGTTGTATGGTGTCCTAAGGGGTCATATGGTGTCATTATTGTCATGAAGGATTGTACCCATAATGCTAAACTAAAAGCTCAACAATCTTGTGAAACATGAGAATACTTTCAGGCTTGTGGGTATGCCTATCGTGAAATTGAAAGCTCAACAATCTTGTGAAACATGGGAATACTTTCAAGCCTGTGGGTATGCCTATCGTGAAAGTAGAACTCCAAAGATCATGCCGACTTCCTGTCTGATGAATCTCCCACAATTAACCACTTGACAAAAGGGATATAAGGAATATTGAAATTCAACCTATCCTGCGAGGTGATGCACCAAATATTGCTTCTAAAATCTGCAACTGGTTAACCCACAAAATCTTTAGTAAACAACTTTGAAAGTTTCACAACTCAACTGAACATGTGAATACATAAATATTTCATAGAAAGGGCTGATTAGAAAGTTTGCTTGAAAGAAAATAAACTATCTTCATAACTACAAACCTATCAAAATCATATTACACAAACTATAACCTGCATTAACCGTGTATCCTCCTGAAATAATACTCCTTGAAAGAGACAACATTAAAGGATTCAAAGAGTAAATCACAAAAAAAATTACCAGTATCTTTCATTCAACACTAAACAAGAGGCATCGAGAAGGAATCTATTGCTATTTTATTGAAAATAAAGGAATTGTTGCTATTACAAACTCAAAAATGTGAGTTATAATCCTGTCCTTGAGCATGAAAGGGTCTGAAAATAGTCCACAATCATGCTAAGGAAAGAAAAATAACTCTCTAATAATGAATAGGAGAGAGAATACATAGAAGAGAAGTTGAAGAAATCTACATCCTGGAACCCTAATATGAAAAATTGCATGAAAAGAAAATCCTTCGGAGGATTTGCCCAAAATGACATAAAAAACTTATGCAAAAATCTGCCAAAAATAGCTCTTGATGCTTGAAATAGGCCTTCGACTCAAACTCCATGAAAAAGACATCCTCCTGCCAAATATAGAACTGTCAACTCTACTAAAAATAGCCAATCTGAAAAATCATCCTTTTTCTAAAAAATCCTACATGAAACCTTGAGCCAAAAATAACACTGAAAAAGAAACATCCCCTTTACTGAAACTCTGCATGTCATGATGCCAAAATAGCACTCTCCCTTTATCTCTTGAGATAATTTATTTTAACACTTAAAATATAAAACAATTCATTTTATATTTAAGTACTAAAATAAATTATTTATTTTCTTTTATCTTTTTTTTAAATAATTTTATTTTTAATATGTAAAATATAGAACAATTTGTTTTATTTTTAAGTGTTAAAATAAATTATTTATTTTCCTTAATAATAATTTTGTTTTAATATTTATTGAAATAATCTACTTATTAATTTCAATAAATAATAAAATAAAATATTAAAACTAATAACTCTTTTTTTGTAAACATAACATAATTAAGAACAAACAATAGTTCCAACTTGATCTTCCACCTTGAAATCTCTATCAATTGCATGAATGAATCTCCTTGGGTCGAATTTGATGAAAAAACATACAAAACTGAGGTGAAAACTGACCCAAACTGATGCTGAACTACTGAAACTGATAGTCAGGTTCTGTTATTTTGCAGTGAAGGTTTCTCGAAAACTACAAACAGGGTTTACACAAAGTCTTCTAATTTCTTTGTAAAAATTGCGAAAAACCTAGATCATACATTTTTAGATATTATGGAAATACGACCGCTACTTTTAAAAACCTTTTTACACTTTGTTGTCTTAATTAAGCCAATTAACATTTGATCAAAGAAAAGAGGCCACCAAATTTTGCTATAGTAAAATGTAGGTAACATTCATAATGGGTCTAATGGTGTCCTAAAGGGTCGAATAGTGTCTTAAGGGGCAAGATAAACCATTATTATAATATTAAAAGCAGTGCCAATACTGCTTACAAAAATAAGTTCAGATCATCTCCTAAGAGCGAGCATCAAGTTCAAGGATGAAAATAATAAACTAGTATGCTCCCCCTCTCTCTCTCGCTCCCTCCCCCCTCTATCTCCCTTCCTTTCCCTATCCTCTCTCTCTCTCTCCCTTCCTTTCCCATCCTCTATCTCTCTCCCTCCCTCCCTTACCATCTCTCTCTCTCTCTCTCTCTCTCTCTCTCTCTCTCTCTCTCTCTCTCTCTCTCTCTTCCTCTTCCTCACTCCCCTTACCATCCTTCTCTCTCTCTCACCCCCCCTCTCTCTCTCTCTCTCTCTCTCTCTCTCTCCCTCCCTTACCATCTCTCTCTCCCTCTCCGTCCCTCCCTTTCCCTTCCTCTCTCTTTCTCCCCACTCTTTCTCTCTCCCTCCCCCCTCTATCTCCCTTCCTCTCTCTCTCTCTCTCTCTCTCTCTCTCTCTCTCTCTCTCTCTCTCTCTCTCTCTCTCTCTCTCTCTCTCTCTCTCTCCCCCCCCTCTATCTCCCTTTCCCATCCTCTTTATCTCCCTCTCCCTCTCTCCCTCCCTCCCTTACCATCTCTCTTCCTCTCTCTCCTTCCCTCCCTCTCCCCACTCTTTCTCTCTATCTCCCCCTCCCTCACTCTCATTACCATCTCTCTCTCTCTCTCTCACCCTCTCTCTTTTTCTCTCCCTCCCTTTCCACTCTTTTTCTCTCTCCCCCCTTTTATCTCCATTCCTTCCCCATCCTCTCACTCTTCCTCTCCCTCCCTCCCCAACTCTATTTCCCTTTGCGTCTCTCTCTCTCACCCTTTTCCTTCACCCTTTCTTTACTATAAGTAATGCGTACGGGTTCAACATAAAAAGTGCATGTGAGTTATGGAAATTATGAATGTTGGCCTGTTGGTGTATTTTTAGGGACTAATTATGCACACGAGTTAACTAAATATAACCCATACACGTTTCTTGCACATATTTTTATTTGTTCAACAACCTCAACGACTGCAAAAGGAGTTTTTGAAGCAGTGGAAGGCCCCACTACAACTGATACTGCGATTCTATGACAGTTTTATATGTCAAAGTAAGGGATTTTTTTTGCATGATTTCAAATGATTGAATTGTTGTTCTAATTAGTGCAAAATGATTCTATTTAGGACAATCATTATTAATGATGGGAAAGAACAAGTGAGGAACAATCGAACAACAAGAGGCTGAAAAGGAAAGACAAAGGCAACATATGGAGAAATTACATGAACTAAGAACAATGGGACAAGAAGGTATGTCATCAACAACATCTCAATTAGATGTACCAAATGAACCTAATGCAATTGAAGAAGAAATCACAATCAATAATCAAACAAATGATAAAGAGGCACCAACAACATTTGATTTAGCGAATGAACCTAATGCAATTAAAGAAGAGACCATAATGAATAATCAAATGAACATACAATAACTCAATTTGATGTGATGAATGTACCTAATGCACACAATGGACCAATGTTAACACCTCCTAGAATTATTTGTAGGAAACCAAAGTATCTAATTGACATTGTTGAGAATATTTTGAAGCCAATGCTCGATAAAATAAATGAACAAACTAGTAGAAGAATGGTTAAAAGAATATGGTAAGACTATTTTGAATACTTAAATCAAACTAGAGGATGCCAATTAATTGTTGAAATGATTAAAAATTTGAATTTTAGAGAGACAACACAAATTCTAGGCCTAAGATCATCATAAAGTAATAGTGAAAGAACTATTGTGAGAAACCTATTTGATGCATATCAAGCTATTGGTTCAAAATCATGTACTAAAGATTCTAATGTTACTTAATGTGTTATTACATCAACTACGATGAGCAAGAAAATAAAAAAAAGATCGTTTGATAAGAAAAAAAAGTAATTCATTAAACATAAGTAGAACAACATTATGTAAAGCATTAGAGAGGCAGGAGAAAATAGAGGATCCTAACAATAATTCTCTTTGGGTGTTCTTGGGTAGACTACCATGCAAAGACAAGGTTGTTGTTGATGCACTAAGAACATTAAATCAAAACTTTTTGGCACAACAACACAAGGCTTTCACCTAACCAAAGAGACGTTGTTAGAAGGTGAATTGGATCTAGAAATCGTGAGCCACATGGAAAACACTATTTGGATATGACTCAAACAAATTTTAATGAAAGATTGTTTTAAAAGTTTCCTCAAATAATAATTAGTCAAAGAGTTTTTGAAATGACAAAACCTTTTTATGTTAAGATTAATCATATATGCACCACGTGTTGTTGTAGGATGCATATTGAGTTTTCCATGCACTATGATATTTATCATCATATATGTTGTACTTTACACTCTAACAATGTTTTGCAAGATAATTGTACAGTTGTGGGATCAAGTGAAATGCACTCATTCAGAAGTTCAAATGCAAGTTCAATAGTAATTTATACTAGATAGATTGTATGTTTTTGCTCTTCATGTATGTATTTTTTGTGGGAAGAATGTGAATCACAAGAGTGGGTTGACAAATGGTCTTCTAGACCATTGGTTCCAATTCATACGTATCAAGTTCCCAAAGTAATGCAATTGAACTAGATGGAAGCATTTGTGAATTTCGACCATGTATCCGAGCTAGTGGAACCGAGTGATTTTTTTGGTTAATTTTTTTGCAGGATTTTTTTTGGCTCATTTTGTTATATCACACATTATTTTTGGTATTAATTATCATTCTATTAAATGCAGGTCATGTGTATGTATTTGTTGTAGAAGAGAACAATGAAGAAGGAACATATTAATTTTAGTGTCATTGTATTGAGCCTAAAATAAAATTGACAACCACAATCATTGATGAAGATGGTATTGAGTGCTGGCATTTCTGATAATGTTTCAGAGAATGTTGGCATAGTTGATGAACAACCGGTAAGGGTTGTTGGTGATGATATGCAATCGGTAAAGGATTGATGTTGTAATGTGATGAAGAGATTGAGATTGTTGATTGATGGCTAAGTTTTATGCTGTCATTGATGACAACTATGTTTATGTAGTTATTTAAGTCTTGTCGACCAACTGGTACAAAAGACAGTTTAACAGTGAACCAGTAATTAGGACTTCAACTGATAAACCAGGAATAGAGTTGCTTTCTAGGAACCAATATAGGCGATCGATGGAGATTTGGATGATGCAATTTTACAGGTGTGATGAAGATAGGCACTAGAAGCTATATTCATGACCGCATTGGTAGATTCAACCGAACAAGCAAATTTGATATACGAAGTAGACATTCTGGATGAACACTTAACCAATAGTGATAAAGTCACTTAATTCGATAAATCAATACAGTTTTTGTTGTGTTTTTTAGTTTCTTATGTTAGCGGCTGACATAAGTAAAGCATGTAATGTAAGTTTTCCTAGATTCATTGAACCTAGGAAATTATTCAAAGGTTGTAGCCGACTAAGAGATGTTTATAAAAAGTGTGATGAGTTATGAGTCAGTAAGAGTGAGAGATCATTAGAAAAGGATACAAATTTGATAGTGCAGTGATTAGTGAAGCTATGTATTGATGTGTTGTGGAAGTTTTGAGGATCTGAAGTAGATCTTATCAGACACAAAGGTGTTACATGAAGATCATTTGACTTTTATTTTCCTAACAGTTTGCAACAGTAAAATCCCCTAACCAGGTAGGTAATAACAGGCCTTATTTGTAAATCCTCTAATAGGGTAGCTCAACATCTGAGTTTAAATCCTCTTGTGAGGTTGATCCTAATAGGTCAAAGCTCCTAACAGGGCTCATCATAGTAAATCCCTTAATTGGGTGACTTCTAACAAGGTCTGCTCCTAACAGGGAATATTTGTAAGACCTTAACCGGTCAAGATTTATATTCAACTCCCACTGTGGTTTTTCACTTTTGGGTTTCCACCTATAAATCTCTTGTGTTATGTGGAGTTTATTTTATTGGGTATTATCTTATGTGGTGATATTCCTCTTATGCTTGTTAAGTTTTAAATTGTTTAAGTTGGTTATTAGATTCATATTATTTTTGCTTGCACTGATTCACCCCTGTAATACCCTAAAATTGGTCATCTAAACCATGGGCCCCTAATCTCGACAACATCACTAAGGTCCTAACCAAAGGCAATTAAATCAACTTTGAGCACATAATTAATTAATTCTTCAATCATCAAATATCACATGGCAAGTGAATTATTCTACATTAATTAAATATTTACTTAATTAGTTAAATTATTCCAAGAAAATCATTTTGATCAATTATCCTATTTAATTTATTAAATATCCTAGCATATTTAATTAATTAATAAATTTGTCATTTAATCATAAAAAAGGAATTAATTTATTACAAAAGAGGAATTAATCACAAGAAAGAGTTAAATTGAAAATAAAATAAAAGAATTGAATTTGAAAGAGAAATCAAACTTGAGATATTATTTCTTTTTCTAAATTGAGATAACTTGAAATTAGAAAAGCAATTAAATTGATTATTAATCATTCTCTAAAATTGGAACTCAAAGCTTTTGAGAAAAGAAGTTTACTTGCATTGAAAAGATTTTTTTTCTTGAATAAATAAAAGAAATCGCATGGAATTACCTATTTTTAACTCAAGTGCATGGAATTAATTAAATTATATCTCTAATGCAAACTTGAACTTATAATCTGAATGCATTTCAATCAAGCTATAATTGGAATCTATCTAAGGTTAACTTACTCTGATCTCTCAATTATTTCAATTATCCTAAATTGTGTTTTTTCTTGATCTCTCTTGTGATTCTCTATAAATTCAGCCTTCATCTCTCATTCAAAACACCCTGTAGATTTATTGTTATTATATAGTTTTTGCTCTGGAGTCATTGAAGATATTGTGCTTATTTTTTGAGATTATTGCATCTTAGTTTAGCTTTCTTTTCGCATATTTAGTTCAATTATGATTGCTTGAATTCTTATAGCTTACTATTCATCCATCTTGCATCCATTTAGCTTAATATTATGCTCATATAGATTAAATCCTTCATCTTGGTGTAGTCTAGTCACTGGTATTGCTTATACAAATTTGAGAGCAAGTCTATACTCACATCTTTTAGAAGGCAATTGGTCGATTTGCTATGGTTTTGTTATTCATGCTTATATCTATCTAACCATACATGTAATGATTTAATTGAAGTGTTGTGTCTTATAGCTTGCAGATACTTATTCCATTTTTTCACACACACATTTATGGCACCCATCATGGGGCAGAAGACTACATCTTTTGGCCTCCAAGACTAACTTTTTCTCATTTTTCAGATTTTGATTTTTTTTCCGGATTTTCATTCGTATAGTTGTTGCAAAATATCATACAAGTTTTACCATAGTCTCGAATGACAAAATGCAGATATCATGCAATCTCATATGAATTATCATACGACTCAATGAGAATTGTTGTACGGTAGTCTGTGTTTTTGGGTTAATAGAAGATTTCATTCTTCAAGTTTCTTATTCAATTTTCATCATACTAACACTGACCCTGGCTTGTTGTTCATCTGTCTCAAGAATTTTTCACAGCCTAATCAATTTTTTGCAGAATGCTTGTCAAAGAATATGCTTGTCAAATAAAGACAATATGACTACTGATTCATTGTCTTTGTAGGTTTTCTAAGGAGATTCGAGCAAACATTGTGTATTCATTAAATTCATTTTTTTAGGCACCTAACTTGCTATTTGGTTAATGAACAAATCTTCCTTTCGTGTTTTAAGAAAATTTTGAGAGGTAGGAGAATATGCTCTTGTCTGCATAGACAATCAGAAATCCAGACCCTTGAGGCTTTTTCTAGGTTTGAGATTTGTATAACTTTAGCAGGCCTTCCCTCCCGAGGAGCCTATAAGGCCAAAGCCATTAGGGTCGGTGAGAGGAGAATGACCCAAGTGGGAACGGTTAAACACCAAGTACTCCAACCCACTATAAATTAAACATGATTTGATGAAAATCAAGTCAACAACAGTACTTGAGAATAGCTCTCCTCTGTACCTTTGGGTATATTAAACCTTGGTTTTCAAGGCCGAGAGACCTCTTAATTGATTTTATACCATGACCCGCCGAACAGATCCCTTACTAGTTCCAATTAAAATTAGAAGCTACTCAGTTCACCTTCAAAAGGGGGATAATCTTTGTGCAAGAGAGATAGTAACTCTCCCAAGACACTTGCCATATCGTGCCCCCATTAGCGTTTGGAGTCTTCTAATACGATGTTGAGAATCCATTGCGTGAGACTCAACAGTCGTATTCTGATTAGCTATTGGGTGTGTACCTAAGTCAGCAAGCAAAAGTTTTCTTCTCTCACCAATTTCCATAGGGTTTGCATGTTGTGATTGAAGTCATTATACATATTGCGTGTTTACTATGTTTTCATCCCTGAAACTGAAACTGAAATACCAAAACTAGAGAAAACAATAAACAACTCAGTAGTCGAAACTTTGTCCATGTCAAAACTAGTTTATCCTAGTCAAAACTTTGTCCATGTCAAAAACTAGTCCATCTTAGTCAAAACTTTGTCCATGTCACAAACTAGTCTATCTCAGCTATCCAAAAACTTAGTCCATATCAAAACTGGTTGTCGTCAGTCGTTAAAAACTTGGTCTGTCACAAAATTTTGTCTCTATCCAGTAAGTGGTCATATGAGTCTTCTGATTTATCATCCTACTTTATAATTGTTGTACAAAATATTATCAGATCTAACAGTTTGTTGTCTGAGCCTCAGTTCTGTGTCATACAAAATCTGATAAACTATCGTCCTTCTTAGGGAGTTATCATCTGATCTTTGATTATGTGTCGTATGAAAAACCATTACATTAATCAGTTTGTCATCTAAGGTATACCCATCTATCGTGCAAACATAGGCAACAACTAGTACAAAATTCTATTCCTGTCATCCTGAAGCTATTAAATTGTTGTCTGGTCTTGTAAAACCTGTCATACAAATCTTTGATTTTGTCAGTCCAGAACAGTCAAACTTGCCTAAAACAGTCTATAGAGAGCATAAAACTATTTATCATCATTTTGAGCATAAACAAATCTAAATAGTGCACTTTTGTCATAGTGTTGCATGATTTTGTCGATCATCTTTCAGCTAGTTCAATCAACCATTTATCAAATTTAAGTCACTTAGATAAACGTCTTACACAGGATAGATCATTCCTGAAACCAGACCGAGTCTTAGTCACTTCTCTTAAATCAAACTAGATAACTTAGATAAATGTCTTACATGGGATAGATCTTTCCTAAAACCAAACTCAATCTTAGTTGCTTCTCTCAATCGATACGTTAAACGAACAACTAGCTCCAAATTTGATCTTGACTTCTGCATCACAAACAACTTTAGGTCACATCAGTCAATAAAAATGCCTATTCAAACCATAAGTTCTCATAAGAAAGATGCCAAGGGAAAAGGACAATACTTTTCATATCAAAATAATCCATTTTACATAAAGGATCCTCTCACTGATAAACCTTCATCATCATATATGCTAATTTATGATCAACCCTTGTCTCCCACCATATCTGGAACAAAACAAGAAAGACAATCTGCTAAACACAAAACTTATGACAATCTCAGTATCGATGATACTGACAGTGATTCCTCATCAAGTGAATCTAAAGCCTCTGAACCTCTAGAAACTGATATACAGAAATGCCAAAAAGATAAAGATTTCTGAAAAGTGATGAAGGTTATCATGGCTAGAGAAAAAGAAGACTATTTTCTAGAACTAGCAAAGCAAGGAGCTAAACTTCCTATTGGTTATAATGTTAAGGCCCTCATCACTAAAGAGGAAGAGACACAATTAGCAATGGTAAACAAACAATTACAAGCATTACGAACTGAGATCACAGAACTGAAAAAAAGGATAAATCACCAAAACAATATTCTTTGGACACAATATGCCCATTTCCATTTGACAAAAACATTTACATGCCTCCATTTCCTTCATGAGTGGAGATCCCAAAATTTGACAAATATGATGGTAACTCAGATCCCCAAGACCATATTAGAGAATCTTGTACTTTATGTATGGAGTTCATGCACGACCAAACATATCTCATGCGCCTTTTCCCGAGAAGTTTAGGGGGAAAGCTATGGAATGGTTCTAAAGTCTACCTATGGGAATAAAAACTTTTGAAGAATTAATCCAACTATTTCTACAACAATAATCCTATAACATTCATCACCCAGTCACTATGATAGAGCTTTGCAATACCAAACAAAAAATTGGAGAACCCTTTCTTACTTTTCTCCAACGATGGAGAAAGATGTTCTCTAGATATTCACGACCTATTCCAGATTCAGAGAAGATGGATATCTTCGTCAACAACTTAATCCCTGAATTGAAATACAGTATTCAAATGCAAGTATATCCCTCATTCAACAAAATGGTAGACAGTGCCCTCATAATGGAAGATGTTCTTATAAAGAAAGGAGATATCTCACTTTGGAAAGAAACACAACAAGCTTCTAGGTCCAAAGAAAAGAAAAAATATTGGAAATATGGCAAGGACAACAATAGAAACATTGTTAATGACAGAGTGGTAAACACTATTAAAATGAACTCAAAGCCCACAATATTTAACTTGGCTAGTGGCACCCAAGCACTCAAAGCAGCTGAAACTGCAACAGAAAATCCAAAGAAAGTAAAAGAATGGTTTAAAGAGAAACCTTGGCTTTCAAAACCTACACATGACTTCACTCCTCTAGAGGAATCATATGAATTTGCTTTCAAAACTTTATTGGCAAACAATCTAATAAACTTACCAAACAATTCTAGGCCACATGATCTGGAAGTTAAACCAAAATGGTGGAGAGAAAATGAATACTGTGAATACCATCGAAACAAAGGTCATAACACAAACAATTGCATGAAGCTCAAGCATGAGATTCAAGATCTCATTGATGTTGGCAAAATTGTTATTGGAAATCACACAACTAATGCTGATCACAAAGCTTTTAAAGATCCCTTACCTGTTGATGAACAAGGTGATTCCTCAAAGTCAAAAGGAGGTGCCAAAGTTAACTACACCTTTACCAACAATGACAATGTGATCAACATGATTGAGTCTTCCCAACTTGAATATTGCAATGTGATTATAATAAAAGATAAACAAAATGAATCACAAAATGCAAATGTTGTGACCCACACTCAAAAGAAAGTCACTCTTCAAGGAGCTAGTTCTTCAACTTCTGCTCAAATGATGTCAAACCTACCAACCTCATCAAACAAACAAATAGATACAATATTTGCTAAATTTAAACATCTAATCTCATCATCATTCCCTGGATACAACATTATCAAACAACTAAAAAAGAATGAATGCTCAAATCTCCATCTTTTAATTGCTCAAAATCTCTTATGGTCATAAGGAGATCCTGGACAAAGTGTTGCTCATAACTAATATCCCAAAAGATTTAGATGTCGATCGGTTTCAATCTATGGTGGGTCACCTGACTTTGCCTCATTATCTCACTTTCTCTGAAGAATATGAGAATCACCCACATAACCAACCATTCCACATTGAAGCTATCATCCATAAACATGGAGTTAAACGTGTTTTGATAGATGGAGGCACAAGGTTGAATATATGTACCTATAATCTACTTACACAGCTGGGCTTTTCTGAAAATGTCATTGATCCGCCCAAGAAAATAACAATCAAAGCTAATGATGAAGAAGAAAGAACCTCTAAAGGTCTGGTACTATTACCAATTAGGGTGGGACCTCTAGAAAGAGATGTCATTTTTCAGGTACTTGATCTCCCTCTATCGTATAACACCTTACTAGGCATGCCATGGATTCATGAAATGAAGGCAGTTCCATCTACATATCATCAGTGCTTAAAATTTCCTTATAACGGAGTTGAGGTCAGTATTCCTGCTGACACAAACTACCCCTATAATGAATTGACAAAAGGTGTTGGTACCTTTGTGCCTCATAATAGAGAAGCCTCTATAGCTGAAAGTTCATAAAACTTGATGAAGAACTTAGAAAAGAAGTTGAAAATCATAGATATTGGCATGGATGGATACAAGATAGAACCAATACTTTCACTCATTTCTCTTCCTCCATCACCCAAATAATCAAGAAAACCATCAGAGGATATGAAGCCATAGACTTCCACTCCAAATGTCATATATGGTGGTCTCTTTGTACAATCCTCTACTTCCCTTGCAGATGAAATAGAAGAGGATGCTGCTCTCAAATGGCTTTTCAAAGAAGATAATGAAAACAAAGAAGTAAGACATTGTGAGATTTCTCTGACACAATATGGTCTAGGATACAAAATGATTCAACTTATGGGATATTCACGTATTGGTCCTCTGGGAAAAAATCAAGAAGGTATCATTGAACCTATTCATCTACAAACAAAGTCTACAAATGACAAAGTTGGACTGGGATACAATCTAGGAAAGACATCAGACCAAAAACATGCTTCTAAGTCTAAGTGGAAGAAAAAGACACTGCCTTCACTATCACAGGAAGTAAACACTCAACAGACTCAAGAAGAGTATGAAAAAGAACAAAAATAAATAGCAATCAAGAGAGAGGAAACAACCGATAATCAAGTTCCAATGGTATTAACTACAACATTACAAGGAGTAGAAGTCCCAAAGGATATGAGAGAAGAGGTAGAAAGAATCAGAGAATTGTTTGCACCATGGAAAATCCCAGTTACATACACTGGTAGACAACAAGTAGATGATTCAGAAACTGAATTGAACGAGTATGAATGGGGTCCAAATCATCTCTCAGATACATCTAGTATAGAAACTCCAGAAGAGTCCACTGGTATCACAAATGACACACAAGAGCTAATACACTTAAAACTAAAAATGGAGATAGAAGAAATCAGACTAAAAAGACAAGCAGACTATGAACAAAAGCTGAAAGAAGGAAGGACAGAAGAAACTTCTTCACCTACTTTGTTTCTCTCTAATAGGATAGAACAAATCAGGTATGGAACTACACAAGAAGAATTGGAAGCTATAGAAATAGAACCAGTCATTAGTCTAGAAGAAGTTGAATGGAGTAGAAGACAAAAATTCATAGAACCATCAAGGTTATGTCAACAAGTATGTCAGATAGAAGTGATAAATGAACCAAATCATGAAGGACCTTGCAACATTAAAGATGTAGGTATTGACACTATACATACATTCAGTCAATCACTTGAAGAAGAGTTAGAAACTTCCTCTTATGACTCTGATGACTCTGACAATAGTCCTATTGATGATAATACATATTCAACATCAAACTCTAACTCCTGTATCATGGATGTCAGGAATCTGTCTACTAATCCTGTTACCGTCGGACCACGATATGTAGTCTAGTCTAGCATAGAAAATGGTGCTACGAGTAGGTCTATTGAATTTGGTCAACTAAATATTAACATGCACTTCAATAATCATGTTGTAGCTATTCTTGGTCTTGAGACATTTACACAAGGTAGTCTTCTAGAACTTGACTTGTCAGTCTGAAGTTATGATGTCAATATTGTGAACTCCCTCGGGACTATCCAAACTCTATCCTTGGTACATCCTAAACTAATTGACTGTAGTCTACAAGACCAACCTATGAATGTACCTATCATTGCCAATGACTACATGTTAGCCTACTATCTTAATGCAGTTGAACCCATAGACTCTTCCACCAATGAGAAAAGTGAGAACATGACTGAAACAGATATCAAGTATCTTAATCGCAAAAATATTAAAAAAAAAAAAAGATCTGATGGTGAAAATCACATTGTGGTGGTGTCAAAATCAAAAATAGAAAAAATAAAGGACGTGCCTAAGGGTGAAAACCTCTCTAAGGCACCTGAAGGTGAGATACTTGATATACTACCAAGTCATTTCTAGGAAAGGTCTTTTATATTGATTGAACCAACTCAGACAATAAATATTGGGAGTCAAGAGACACCACATATCATCCACTTAGCTCAATCATTATTAGCAGAAGAATTAAAAGATTTCAACAATCTCTTTCTAGAAAAGAAGATCAAATTTGCATGGACATACTCTGATATGATGGGTCTAGATTTTAATCTCATCATACACCATCTTTATATCACACCAGGAGTTAAACTAGTCAAGAAAAAACTCTGTAAGATGCACCCTCATGTGGCACTGTTAGTCAAAGATGAGCTAGATAAATTGCTAAAATTTGGATTTATTAGAGCAATAGACTACACAGAATGGATTTCAAACATAGTACTTGTATCAAAAGTAGACAAATCTATTAGGGTTTGTACAGACTTTAGGGATCTCAACAAAGCATGTCCGAAAGATGATTTTCCATTGCCTAACATTGATATGATAGTGGATATGACTATTGGATATGAGATGTACTCACTAATGGATGGATTCTCTAGCTATAATCAGATCAAAATAGCTCCTGGAGATCAAGAAAAGACAACTTTCACCTATGCATGGGGAACCTTTTGCTGGAACGTCATGCCATTTGGGCTAAAGAATGCAGGAGCAACTTACCAAAGAGACTATCTTTCATGATATGATGCATAAGAATATGGAAGATTATGTTGATGACACTTTAGTGAAGACTATGAAGAGATCCACACATATTCAAGAGCTACGTCTCATACTAGATAGAATGGAAAAATTCAAGCTCCAGATGAATCCTAAAAAGTGTGCATTTGGAGTGACATCTGGGATTTGCTTGGTTATATTATTTAAAAGAAAGGAATTGAGGTTTATCCTAAGAAAGTCCAAGCTATAATGGAAATACCACCTCCAAAGAATATCAGTCAAATGAGAAGTCTACAAGGACATCTCTAGTCAATAAGACTCTTTATTTCTCAGCTAGCCGATAAAGCTCAACCCTTCACAAAAGTATTAAGGAAAGGTGTAACCTACAACTAGGATCAAGAATGTGAACAACACCTTCAACAAATCAAATAATATCTATCTAATCCACCAATATTGATGCCACCAATTCAAGGTAAATGATTGATTTTATACATATCAGCTATTGATTCATCATTAGGGGCACTTCTGGCACAATAGGATGAAAATAAAAAAGAGTGAGCTATATATTATATCAGCAGAACATTGGTGTCTTATGAGATGAACTATACTATAATAGAAAAAGCATACTTGGCATTAATCTTTGCATCACAAAAATTGAGACACTACATGTTATAATATTCCATCAAGCTAGTAGCTAAGATTGATCCGCTC